>NW_028318415.1:0-2400000 GCF_062004578.1 Staurois parvus
CCTAACCACCACATTCCAATGTTGTGCTTTTGGTAGGGAGCATTATAGCAATGCAAGTGCCAGGTCACCTCAGACATGACTAAATAGATTTCTGATTTTTACTTGGGCAGTAACACCAGTTTCCAACCTATTTATGGAAGCATCTTTCTTTTCTTTAAATATAAGAATCTTCCCTTTTTTGTCTGCCAATATAAGTTTGTTTTTTTTCCCCTCGTCTGTGTTGACTGCAGTGGCTGGTGATCATACACATGATGCCATATGTGGACCCCAAGTTTTTACAGACCTCTTGACTCAAGAATCAAAAAGTAATATATTGCAGCTTGCCAGTCTGTAGATGTGTTGGCTGCATTTGTTTTTTAATTTCAAGCTATGTATATTTGAAAAATTACCTGTTGCTTCTGCCAGAAATCCAGTGTCCTTGTAACTTCCTGATCCCTGACCTATCTTAAGAACTCTAGGCACAACCTTTTTTTTTCCCATGCAGTGGGGCTGCTCTTTTGTCCAGAGGGACAAGGAAACTATACTTACCCGATCCTTTGCAAAAAACCACGCTCCCTCATGTCCAGCGGTAGACTGTTCCTGCCGTCCTCACGTCCAGAGCCGGTCTATGGGCGTGATGATGTCACAATCCGTCCATTCACAAGACTGCTAGTGTGTGGGAAGGGCAGGAGTGGTGAGAACCGATCTTGCACTTAGGGGGATCGGTGGATTAGGTAAGTATATCTCTGCTCTTCAATCCCCTAGACAAAAACAGGCAATTAATCCATGCAGTGTGGGCACATCCCCACTGCATGTGATTTTTTTTTTTTTTTTTTTTTTTTTTTTTTTTTTTAAACTCTGAGTTTTTTTTAAACAACCTTATAGGCATTCCTGGTTCTTTTACTTCCGTGTTACCCAGCCCTCAAGTACCCCCAACAGGCCATGCTTTTGGAATTTCCCTTAAAGTAGCTGTCATAAATACCAAACCATTGGCGTTGTTTAAATCACCTGCGTAAGGGGAAGGATATCCTGAACCCATGAGCTTTTGGGGGTACTTGGGGCTGAGAGTGGGAATCAGTCTTATGTGTGAAGAGAGATGGTAGGGTAACGTAATCCTGCCTTAGGTGACAATGCTGCTACTTCATAGTTGCAGGACAGTGAGTGAGCAATGTCACCTTAGGGTAAAGTTTCTATTGGCAGAATTAGCATGTGAAAATAAGGGGGGGGGGGAGACTAATTACAGCTTTTGTTCTAGATAGGCTTCAAGTCTAAGTTTGCATACAGGCTCACCAAACAAAACTGTATGCATTGATTCAGTGTGTGTGTGTGTGTGTGTGTGTGTGTGTGTGTGTGTGTGTGTGTTTTTAAGGGAGTGATCAAAAACCCGGGCATCTTGAAGTGAACCCCTGGCCAGGCTATGGATATACTTTAAACTAAGTCTTCATGGACTTCTGTACCTAAAGGCTTTGTGGAGCAATTCATTCTCCGTTCGTAGCAGAAGCACTGAAGTTGGGTTCTAGTTATTTTTTCAATATCTTTAAATCATCCTGCTGTCCCATTTTTCTGGAAGTAAACACAGAAAAAACTCTAAAGCAGGCTATATATGATGCATTTTTCCTGCAACTACAGGTTTCGGGAAAGAGTCTTGATTTCCCCCATCAACAGTCAGTGTTGAGAGAATCCCTGTTACGTAGCTATTGTGCTATAATAGCTGCTAGCAATAATTGCATGTAAAAATCTGATATGCCGGTTGTACAACAATCGACTTGGGTACAATCACCCTGCACATAGATGGTTCGAATCTGTCTGTTCAGCAGGGACTGGCTAAGATTCAAACCATCTATGGCCAGCTTATGTTTTACATTGGAAAGCTGCCCAGTCGCTGCTATTGCTGTTTGCAAATTAGGTAGCCTAACTGTAATGTATGGAGGTAGGAGGGAAGCATCAAGCTTCGCCTTGTCAGAACTGCCTGGCATTCAGAGCATAGGATAATGGATCCTTTAGTGAACATCATTGGGAGAGGCAACATCCGATCTCTGGCACTGTCAACACACTCCAGACAGATGACTAAATCTACAGAATATGTATGTTAAATAATTTACTTGCCAAGGGATTTGTAAAACTGCTAGACTGGTGATCAAGGTACCCCCCCATCTTTACCTACATTAGCCCATCTTAATATCGTTCTGCTGATTACATTTGAGCCATACAACCTGGTAACGGCTGAGCACATTAGATAACAGAGCAGCAGTATGTTGATAAGCTCCTTGCTCTGCTGTGTGGTTTTTGTTTTTTTTGGGGTTTTTTTTCCTTACGTTTTCAGTGTTGGATGGACCAGCATTTCATAATGGCACATAGTCTGGTTGTCTCAATGTTCAAGTAATTGTGATGCATGAAAAATGCATTTTAAAGCATAACTAAAGGCAAACTTTTTTTGGTTTTGGATAGAGGGGAGAGATTAGAATACCTTTTTTTTAGGTTTTTATTTCTGTCTGTGCCCAAGTTTCACCTTCTCTTTGTCCTCTCTCTATCATCATTGAAAGGGAAAGTACAAAACCCCCAAATGTTGGGCTGTCCCCAGAAAAGTAATAGGGGAGGAAATCCTCCAATGGAGACACTAGTTCTGGCAACCTGGAGGGGCCCCAAGTGATTCCCTGAATTTGTAAGGATTTCCTCTCACTTCTTGTTTGGCTATGGGGGACAGCAAGTGAAGGTAAATTTTTGTCAGTGGGATGGCAAAAAATAATCTGACGGGTTATAACTAAGGATGCACCGATACCGGTATCCGTGCCGATACCAAGTTTTTTCATGAGTACAGTTACTTGTGAAAATGTTCCCGATTTAATTTGTGGTGCGATTTGCCTCAATACAAATTGCACTGCAAAGATTAGCATGCTATTCCTGTCCAAATCGCATGCGGTTTCCCCACTGCTCCTGTGTGAACCCAGGCCTCTCGTAGCCTGAGTTAAAACACGAGTGGTGCATGAAACCTCCCTGCAGAGATCCCATTCTGAGCGGAGAGTAGGCGTGTGGGGATGTCAACTATGGAAGCAGATGGTCCATATTCTCAGCGGTAGGAGAGGAAAGAAAGCGGCAGGGATTTAAATATCCCCAACGCTCTCTCCTCTCCTTGCAAGGATGACCGTTAAGGCTAGAGGGCTTTTGATTGGTCAGCACAGTCACATGGATGGTGCTGACCAATCAGATGCTGTCTAGCCCTCACGGTCATCCCTGCAAGGAGAGGAGAGAAAGCTGCTGGGATTTCAAATTCCCAGACCTGTGAAGTGGCTTTCTCTCGTCTTGCTAGGATTACCGTACGGGCTAGACTGCATCTGATTGGTTAGCATTGGTGCTGACCAATCAAAAGCCCTCTAGTCCAAACGGTCATCCCTGCAAGGAAATGAGAGCGGCAGGGATTTGAAATCCCCACTGCTTTCTCTCCTTTCCTACCACTGAGAATATGGACCATCTGCTTCCATAGTATACATCCTCACATGCCCAATTTCCCATTCTCTGGTGCGCAAAACCTCCCTGCACCACTCCTGTGTGAACTCAGGCTATAACAGCCTGGGTTCACACAGGAGCAGTGGGGAAACCTCTAGTTATTTGAAAAGGAATTGCATTCTTGTTCAAACCATGTGCAGTTTGTGTCTATACTTTTTTATATTGACACATCGCAAAGCAAGTATTGGTAATTGGCATCAGCGAGCACTTGACCAAAAATATCGGTACTCGCAGATTTTTAAAAAGGGTATAGGTGCATCCCCTTATAACCCCTCCCTTGCTCTATCCAAAATGGGGGGGGGGGGATGTTGCCTATAGTTCTACTTTAAATTATGGCTTGATGATCTATTAGAGGATTATATGGTTCATCTTTAGGCATCTGCCTTGTAACTTTGATGCACCTCACAAAATTATGACTAGCTCAAGTCTCCATGTAGAGGAAGCTCTGGTGAGATTGCGGGAAGCTTGCAAATTGTATTTTTTCCCAATAAATCAGCAGCTTAACTTTTGAGGAGCCCTCTAATGCCAGTTAGTGCTGTTTGATGGAAATAAGAAAAAGTGAAACTTTAGTAAAAAATGAAGTCCTGCTAGATCCCTTCCGGCTGGCCCCTTTTTTCAAGTATAGCTGTGTAAAACATTAAAAAATAAGTGCCTATACTATGTAAAATCCATTAATGCACTCTCTCGCTCTGCTCTTGCTCAGTTGCGCTCTGTACAAAATTGTACAGGCCAATCTGTTGATGGCCTAATGATTTACTGCTGCTCAGGGGCTCTGGGCTTCAGCAAAATGGCAGCCTCCAGCAAGAAGAAACAGGAATGATACTGGAGGCAATTTACAGCACACTAATTTTGGTAGCCTAATTATTCATGTGGAATGTATGTTCCTTGCTAAAAGAACATGATTTATCTAGTTGTTCTGGGCGAAGTTTAATGTAGAGCCTTTAATATTTTTTGTTTAAACTGGGAAGTCTTTTCTTGAATGACCGCTCCTGCCTCAGTTTTTGGCACAGTTTAGTGAAAGGTGTTGTGCCACTTCCTGTGCAGATGTTCCTGTTGGAAGCCGTTTCCTGCAAAAACACACACTCCCAGCTTCACGAGGGAAATGGATATCCTATTTTGACTGCTTCTAGATGAAAGCCATATTTAATCTATTTGCCAGTTTCGCTGAAATACTGCATATCAAATCCATAATAATTTAGGAAAGCTTGGTTTGAATTTTTTTTTTTATACTTAAAACAGCTACTTCAAATTTAAAGACCAGTTTTCTAGGTTTGTAGAACGTTTGGAATTCCCACCCACTAAGAAACTCCAATACCTTGCTATCCTTATACAGATATTCATACATTAATCTGCATGACCGATGAAGAGCGTAAACCTTGTGTTTGTGCTAGTGTGCACCATCTGCTTCCTGCAAGTGTGGTTATGAAATTTGCTGTTCTTCGGTCCCCCAATATTTTCAAGCAGCATTTAGATGTTTAGACCACACATTCTATAATTCAATACAGTTATATTATCTATGTTTATGGTTGACATTTTTATACATTTATCAGATATTAAAATTTCTCAGGTCTGCACATGACTGGGAAGAATATAATGCATTTGTCTTGGCGAAAAGGCAACAAAGCTGTTGCTGAATTATCTCGAATTTTGTAAGCACCAGGCATGTGAAATGAATGTTTGAGTCATTGGTCAAACTAGAATGCATGTGCAAGGCAGGCTTCTTGACACTTCATTGGCTTCATGCTTGTTCCAGATCTTGTATTACTATATAGGAAGGCTAAGAATGGGAGCCATAGAGCTTTACACCTTAAAGCGGTAGTAAACTGTAAAAGAGAGGAAAAAAGTGGTACCCCCCCAGGCTCATGTCATAATGTTAGTATGCAGTGCATACCAACACGTTATGACAGACTTTCCTAAAAAAATAAAGCCCTCCAGCTTTACGCTGTGACCTCTGACAGGGATTCCATCTTCACCCTGTCTTACAGGTTAGCAGGCTCTGGCCATTTAAATGTTCATGATGATGTCACTCCCACACAGTTGCAGCACAGCTCTCTCAATGGACAGAATGCCGTCCATTGAGAGAGCAGTGTGCATACATCGGTGACGTCACATGTAAATATCTCCTAAATGGTGCATGTTTAGGAAATATTCACTGTACCTACAGGTAGGCTTTATTACAGGCTTACCTGTAGGTACAAGATAAAGGAGTTTACCACAGCTTTTTAAACAAACAAGTTGGCTTTAAGGGAAACCTTAAACCCACGTTCATATTTCAAAAAAAAAAAAAAAAGTTTTTAAACATTGCTGGTTATGTCTAATGTGAATCTGTACTCTCTATAATGCTGTGCAGAAGTGTTTCTAATGTTAAAGAATGTCACTCAGTTATGTTTTAACTTTCTGTCCCTTAGGTTCTATTGGATAATCGACGCAGGGGTGTGGATAACGATCAAGTTATTATCTTGCGTGTGCTACGTTATATAATTCGACTCATATGGAGAATGCAATGACTTATAGCTTTGTGCTATGAAGGACAAGTGAACTTCTACCTAAATGAAGGATTCCAGCACAGAGCCTTTGGCACATATTGGTGTTCTATGCAACTGTTCTCTTCATCCGAAAAAGATGAGGCTACATGGAGCCATTTGGGTTCTGCAGGTACACCTAGAAATGGGTGAAAGACTAACACCTGCAACCAAAAAACTGCAAATAGGATGGATTTTTAGGACGTTTTTATAGCGTATATAAATCTATTTTATGTATATAAGAAAAAATAAGTTTTCAGACTCTTATCTACTGAAATATGCATCCATTTCCAAAGACCTGTGGATATTGTGATAACTGAGCCTTTGGATTGACACAGCTGCCTTACCTTGTACAAAGACAAATGTGAGATGGTGGCATGATGGCACAGAGACATTTTCTGTATTATCAAGACAGACGACAAATAGTGCCAGATTTGGTGCTTGTGATCTTCCAGTTATTCAATTCTACCTTGCCTGAATGTGTCTGGAGACAGTACTGTCCTATTTGATTTTGAGATGGATGCCTTTTATCGACTCTGGATCTGGTGACATGGACATTGCCCAGTCTTCTGAAGGAATATGCCTAGCTTTCCCAAAACGTCACTTTGCCTTTTTTGTTTTTTGCTAAAAATTTGTTTTAGTTTTACATAACTTGCTGTTTTAGCGCAAAACACATTTTGATCCAGTGCTGTAGTTCCATCTTTTCAATTTTACATAGAAAAGTATGTATTTAGATAAAGCCCTGTCGACCTGGACAGGGATGTTGGATATGTGTTCATGGGACCAGCAGCTTTTGAAATGGCCATAAAGGACCACTGTTTAAATAATACATTCACATATAAAAGAGCTCTCCCTGTCCCCAAAGGAATGTTACTTTTATTCAATAAAGTGGTTATAAACCTCTGACATGAAATATGAAAAAAACCTGTCCCTCTATAGTGTTGCTTGTCTCAGTCCTGAGCACTAAGTGTCATTTCTCTCTGCTGCCTGTTTCTCTGCTATCAGCATGAACCACTTCTGACAAGTTTTGCTGACACCAAGTGAAAAAATGGTGACAGTGAAGGGCACAGCCTGTGATTAACAGCTTCAGCTCTGTTCTGTGTGCTGTGTGAAGGGGGGGGGTCCTTTCCCTCCAATCAGCTCTCAGCTCTCCTCGCTGATGTAACTTCAGCTCCCTGCCCCCTGCTTTCCAGAGCTGAGAGATCCTGTGTAATATCTGCACTTTAAATGGATGTAGGGGACAGACCGCTGTAGATGGACAGGTACAACTTGTGTAGGAGGATTTGTTTTATCTGTGTGTCACCTAAGGCCAGTCACTTCACTGGGTATATGTAAGGGTTTACAACCACTTGAAGTAATATACAGAATACAAAATTTATAACTCCGTTCATGGGTAGTTTTTATCATGATAACCCAAATTGCTAATTTTTCTACAACCATAGAAAACAAAATGTTATAACTTCATCCCAAATCACTCAGGTTATATTAAGGTGGTGAGAACCTTTTATTTGTGAGTCATAGCAGCTCTTTTCTATGAGGTTTAGTTTTGGTGGTCCTTTTATGCCATTTTATATTCATTTAATCCCTTTAGAATTACTTTTTTTTTCCAAGCTTTGCACTGTTTATTTGATCAAAGTTCCATTTTAGTATAGAGATAACGGTGACACATTTCACTGCAGAAGAGGTAAGATCTGAACACAAAGCTGTTGCATTTATTTATATATGTGAATATCTCATTTGTCTATGTATAAAAAACATTCCTTTACACTATCACCCCCATGTCTCACAGCATAACCTTCTATTCAGAGCAAGGGTCAGTTCCTAAAGTATGAATTACCATGCATTATTTGCTAGTACGGGGCATCAAATTATGTCCACATTTTCCAACAAAGTCTTGGAGAATGTATGTACTGCCTATGCTTCACTTTTTAACCATATAACTACTCCTTTAAGATTTCTGGCAGAATGTTACACCAGCATGTTTGTAAAGTGGTGTGTCCTACACAAGCACAACTCGTGAAGTACCCCTGTACTGAGAACCTGTAGGTTGCCATTGCTGACCTCCTTCTGAAAATACCAGCTGACTGTCTCTGGCAGTCAGTGACCTGGAACATGCAGTGGGTGACTTCACAATGAAGTCAAGAACCAGTGTGCATAGTCGTTATGGGTCAATAAGAAAAAAGTGTTGGATGAGGATGATGGCTGGACAGCTAGGATGTTGAAAGAGAGGCCAGCAGTTGCATTTTACAAGTTCCCTTATTACAGGTTTATTTTACCGTGTATTTCCTAAACATGACCATTCATGAACATTAGGAGCACTTCTAATCAGCACTGTATTTTCTTTAAAAAATGAATGCTATTCCTCCAAGAATTTTTTTATTTTTTTTTTTTTTAAAAGTTGAAAAATCTATTTAACTCAATTTATAGCTTTTCGTTATTCCCAAAACTCCTGTTTTGCCAGCGGCCATTTATTAGTGACTGATTTTTCATCTTCAAATGCATTTGCCATTGGCTTAATTATATTAAGAAGTAGTTATGTTGTATGTGTTAATATTTGTAAAACGTTGTAGGATTGTGTCATTGGTTTTCAGTACTGTTCCTACATGTGCACATAATGCATACTAAACATGCATTAGTCACTGTGTTCATGCTGTCTGTATTTAAACACCACCTTGTCATTCCTCTTGCTATGCAATCTAACTGTGCATAGAGGCTTTAGTAAGCTCCTTGTTACTCCTTGTGATGTGCCATTCATCCTACTAATAGATCACATCTGTGACACTCTAAGATCCACTTTACTTTAGGTGTCCCTTCCATCTTTCCTTTACTCCAAGGGACTCCCAAACTATGGCCCCTCCAGCTGTTGAAGTACTAAAAGTCCCATCATGCCTCTGGGAGTCTTGCCTTGGCTGTCAGTCTTGCAAGGCCTCATGGGCCTTGCACTTCCTAAACACATGGAGGGCCATAGTTTGGAGACCCCTGCTACTCATTGGGTGGAACTATGCATTTTTTTTTTTCTCTATTTGTTGGCCTTGAGGAAAAACATTGTCCTAATATGCTTTATAGCAACTGACTGATAGGAAGCAAAAAAAAAAAAACCACTAGATGGGTACTATTAGGTGGGATAGCAAGAGGAATGCCGTCAGTCACTTTGTGACAGCTAAGCTTTGTGTCATATACAGTAAATTTGAGGTTTGGTAGATCAAAGCCTAAGGACCGCACTCTTACCAGTGTCAATGTATCATGTATTTTTTTTTTTTTTGTGTCGGTAATATCCTTTCCGGATTTCATTACGCTTACAGCCCAACCTTTTTGATTGGAAAGAACTACCTTTTTGTATGCCTAAGTTATACTGGACATATTTGTAAAACAGTCTAGCGGTTTTGAAGAACAGCATTAATGGATACAGTTAGCTTGTAGAAATCTTGGTATATTGGGTAGATTTGTGTTTAGTAGATTTAATTCACTTATCAATGTGCCTTTTTATTTTACCAAAGATAGTTTCCAGTTCTACGTTTATTGGGAAACTTAAAGTATTAAACTCGCAAGCAAGCAATATATTTCGGCTTTACCAATTCTTGGATGTGGTGGCTGTATTAGCTTCTTTTTAGTCTTCTGTTTTCACCTGATGATCTAGCCAGTATGTCTGTCTATTTTTCAAAAGCACAAGCTCTCTTCCAGATCAGTTTCAGTTACAGGAATGAGACAAACCATTTACCACTAGGTGGGGGTGCTTAGAGTGATGTGCTTTTATTTGTTCATGTAAAACTTTTATGCCAACAGGAACAAAACTGTTGCTGTAACTAAAGTATTCGCTGGAGTTTGGCTTCAATTTGTTAGTGTATTTAAACCTGCTAGTAGGGATGCACCGAATATTTTTTTTTTTTTTTTTTTTGCCAAAACCTCCGGCTCAAAACACCTCTATCGGCCTTTGGCTGATATGAAAATGAGCACCGATACAGGTGCCGAAAATAACCTCGCCCCCGGCGGTCGCCGCTACTGCTCGGTGGTTCTCAGTCTTGTCCGAGAAAGCAAGGAACGATCTCGGCACTGGGCATTGAGATAAGTGAACAAAAGTCTCCTCTCTCTATGCCCTTGGCGGACCGGACCCTCCCTTTTTTTTTTCTCCCCCTCACGCTTTACATGGTAGAGCAGAGACGTGGGGTCTTAGTGACCCCATATCTCTCTATAAAGAGGACCTGTCACTGCTGATTTCTATCACAAGGGATGCATGCATTCATTGTGATAGGATTGAAAATGATTTAAAGAAAAAAAAAATAAATTAAAGGGACGGTGTAAAAAAATTAAATACATTTTTAAAAAGGTTATTGTCCCAAACACAATTCTACAACTAGACCTCCTCTAACTTTAAACTGGTAACCTGTAGAACTTTTTTAAAGCATCACCCATGGAGATTTTTAAGTACCCCATTCCACGAATGTGCGCAATTTTAAAGTATGACCTGTTGGGTATCTATTTGTTCAGCGTAATATCTGTCATATTTTACAAAAATTGGGGTGTATATATATTTTTATTTTTGTTTGCGTTTTTTTTGAAAAACATTTTTAAAAACTGGTCCATTTCGGTTTTCAGCCAAGTGCATCCTGAATTTTTGGTTTAGATGCCAGAATTTTCAGTGCACCACTACCTGCTAGTACATCTAACACTCCCTTCCCCTCTTACAGACCATGCTACTGTACAAAGGTGCACCTGTGCTTATTCATCCAGTAGAACAAAACAAATGCAGTCACCCCATCCAATGATTGGCAAGCTTCAATATACTACATTTTTTATTTTTGGGTTTAATACCGCTTTAAGCCATCACTTTTTTTTTTTTGTAAATTTTTTTTTTTTTTTTGCAACAGAGGTGTTTTTCAGTTGGCTTGTGACAAAGAAATGATCCCTTGTTTTGCTGGTCTACTATTGCATTAGTAACCTTTTGAGATGTGCCTTTTAAAAAATGCTAACCAAAGATTTGTATGAAATGCTTAGGTAGAGCATGGTGTAATGTGTTTGAGATATATATATATATATATATATATATATATATATATATATATATATATATATATACTCGATCTCATATATTGTGCCATCTTTATTAAATCTAGTGAGATGTGTGTGTATGTGTATGTGTATATATATATATATATATATATATAACGCACCACAAACCTATATCTCTATACTTTTTTTTTTTTTTTTTTTTTTTCCCAAAGTAAGTTAGTGCCTTACATAAGATGTGCCAAGTTGCCTTTTTGGCTCAACAGTTAAATACGTTTTGCATTGGGAGTGTTTGACCAGCCAAAGTTGATCCTACAGCACCAATTCCATTTTCCATCTTTATGGATACTTCCTTTGCATACAGGACATTTTGGAATGGTTTATTATGACCGTTGAACTCAAAATGCTTGAAGCAACGTGTTCATTTTACACCCCTCTCAAAAACTCAGGTTTGATTTTCTATGGAATCTGATGGTAAATCCAAAATGTCAGAGATATGCTCTGAATTTGGGTTAAACACAATCAGACTTTTCAATAGACTGGCCATGTTTATCCATATCTTGCAGCACCTCTTCCATTCAGTTATGAATAAAAGAGGTGAATACAGATGTTTGTGCCCCAACCGTAGTCTTCCTTGTAAAGTGACTAGATCTAGTACAGAGTAATATGTAAAAGATTGTTTGGTGCTACTAGATTTTTATATCATAATCTTGGTACTACTTGTGACTAGTGTATCACTGTATGCACAATGTCTTAACCTGTATTCTATGCATCTTGGTTTCTCTAGCTAAAAGTACAAATACTTTTCTCCAGTTGTGCTTTTTCAGGGTTTTGGAGCAAAATCAAACTGGCTTATAGGTGGACTCCAACTTGCCAACTAAGGAGAAATGAAAAAAACATGAGCTCAATCCATTCTTTAGGGCATATTAGAAATGGAGAACTTTCATTACAAGTATGTTAATGGAAAAATGGCAAACTCCCAATGCATACTGCATGTTCATCCTGTAATATGCCTTACATTTCAGGCTACGTCTGTCTTGGTTCTATCAAAAAAAACCTTCACACATTCATTTTATGTATGCCCATCTTATCTCTCCTGTATGGTTTTTTTTTTGTTCTTGGGTTTTTTTTTTCCTCAAGAATTGGCCTCTCCAAATTTTGCGTGATCTCAAATAGTGAAATTTTATTAAGGCAAATTTTTATGCTCCGTTGCTTTGCCTTTAAGTATTCCACCCCATTTTGAATTGACATTTTGTTTTATCAAATTCATGACATTTTAAAGTGGTTCCAAAGGTATAAGGGTTTTTTTTTTTTTACTCAATGTATTCTGTGCACTAAGGTAAAAAAAACTTTCAGGGGTGCAGCTAAACACCCTCCCCTTCCATACTTACCTGAGTCCCATCGTGATCCAGCAATGTGCACGAGTCTGGGTCTCTCTCTCCTCATTGGTACACACAACAGTGGGAGCTTAGCTAGTGAGCCAATGAGGAGGGGGCGAGGGGTGTTACTGCCCAGTGTCCATTGACAGGAGCGCTGCTCGAGTGCCCTGCTATTAGGGGTACTTTGTGGGGGGGAGGGGCAAGGAGAGAAGGATCAGAGCTGTTGTATATGGAGTTGGAGATCCTTATGACATTTTGCTGTCAGTTCTGTAAACCAAGTTTTGAGTTGCTTTACAATCTGAAGGCTGATTTCTCTAAACTTTTCCTACTATTCCCAGCTAGATGCAAATTCTTATGACCAGTTGGATCAGCATCTGTCTTATCTTTACAGCAGGGCAAGCAATGGGCTCATTTTAATGCTGATACTGTTTAGCAGCTTATGCTACCTTTTGCTCCCTGCTGCTCTATTCACCTGGTAAAACAAAGTGACATGCCTGTTTTTCTGGGTCTATGGGGAGCATGCGACTCGCTCCCCTTTCTTTTGTGAGACCGTGCAGGTACTTGGCTATTGATTCCTTGGGTACAGAATGCTGTTGATTGGAAGCAGGGGGAGAGTTCTTAGCCTTGTTAGCTTGGAGCTTACAACTCGGCCTTCTTGTTCCTGCAGGGGAGGGCAAGTATAGTCAGCTTTGGGGAAGCAATAATGTGTAGATGTTGCTTTGACTGCATGGAAAATTTGTTTATGAAAGTTTTTCTAAATTTGGTTTCTCATTCTAAATCCCCACAACATGTGCTTCTGTCCATGTATAACTCTTACCTTTGCCCGTTACATGTCCATTGAAGACTCTTGGATTGCCATAGCGTACAAGGCAGAAAGATTGTAGGATTGAAAGTGCATGGTGTAGGACTTTAGAATGGGAGTATGGAGGTAGTTAGCATTGGTTCAGGCTCATTTCCTTCCATCAATAGCCAGTTAGGGTTATTTTCTTTCCATAACATGTCCAAAGTGCTGAAAACATTGGCCGAATAGAGTTCAGCAGTCAAGGATAGTGGGTAAAACACTATGTAGAGGCAGAGATGTCATCCTTGTGTATTCACTGACATTTAAAAACATGAAGTCCCATTCTTTTTGCTGGGCGTTAAGCAAAGTTTAACAGTTATCAGCATGTAAATTCCCCTTACCGTTGCAAAAGTTACGATTACTTGCCTTTCTGTTGGGATAGGTTATTAGTAAAGTAGATTGTATATACTGTAGATTGCCTGTACTATAGTTTGCTTTGTTTTATGAGATATTGTACAGGTTATTGTATATTTATGTCCTTTGTTATTTAATTTACAATTTAGGAATCTGTACAGTGTGTGGATTAAGTGGTTTTTTTTTTTCTTCTTTTTCTTTTCTTTTCTTTCCTTTTTTTTTTTTTTTTTTTTTTACTATGTGGTCTTTTATTGGGTGAGATTAGTGATTTAAATGCGTGGGCTGTACTGTGAATGTGTTGCACTGCTTATAACATACCACTGGCTTTCTTTTAGTTCCTGGTATCCTGTTACATTTAGCCCATCTTCATGCTTTCTTTTTCATATTTCATTTATTATGGAAAATGCACTTTTTATGATCTTTTTACCCCCTAGTATACAATTTTTTTTTTTCTAGTATTAAACCTAGATTACATAATTTTATATTTGGTCCTGGATTTTCTAATATTCTAGAACGAATATACATGGCTCCCCATTTTACTCTGAAATCATTCAGGCCCTGAATTCAGTATTACTCTTAGCCTAGGTTCACACTATGAATTGGGTATGAATCGCACTGGAACCACATCGCATTCCTGTACAGTTCATACGAGAGTCAGTGCAGTGCAATTTGAGCCATTCCTTTTGAATGGGCTCGAATCGCACAGCCTCCACACCAAAGTCATGCATGTAGCAATTTTGGGAACATACTGCGACCGGATTGCATGGTTTTTTTGTACAATGCGAAATGATACAGGCAAACGCACTGCGTTTGGGTTGTCAAGATTGCACTGACACCTGCTGTAGATCACAAGGGCAGTGAGATTTTAATGTGGTGTGGGAAATGTGCACAGACCATGGGTTTCCCGCACTGCATTCTAGTGTGACCCAAGGCTTAAGGTTTTGATTTTTTTTTTTTTTTTCCATCTCCTGCACTCAGTCACTTTTTTTTTTTTTTTTTTTTTTTTTTTTCTTTTATCGGACTGAATCTGTATTCAATCCAAACTGACTACTTAGATTAATTGCACTTTTTAATATATATTTTTTTACGTTCGCATTTACTGCTTTATGATGCAAACATTATGCATTCTTTTAAATCTCCATTTAAAGGTGTGTGTGTGGGGGTTTTTTTTTTTTCTGTTTCCCTTCTCCATATTAACATACTGAACCTATTATGTGACCGAATGCCCCCCCCCCCCTTTCTGTATTGTTGCCGTGTTGTGAATCTTCATTGTCTGCAGACTACCAAGTGTGTATACTGTAGTCCGCTTAGTTTATTGCAGATCTCACCAGTGTTATAGCTTTTTACAGCACTTTTTTGATTTGCAGAACAGATTGTATTTCTACACCTAGCCTTATGTAATACACTACCCAAAATGTAATGATGTAACCTGTTTGAACATTGATAGCACTATTAGAGATGCAAAGATGAGCAGTGCTGGCCAACGTAAAGTGGACCTATACCCTAATACACCACCTCACATCCTGACCTCGAAATGTGTAATCTACCATGGTTGATCTTTCTGAAAAATACTAGTTGCCTGGCTGTTATGCTGAATCTTTGGCCTAAACAGTCACTAACCTGGAACAGGTCAGTAGCCCTGTACAGGTCAGTGGCTGTACAGATCAGTAGCCCTGACTTTATTCTGGGGCTGTTTTTAGAACAGCAGAGTAAGGAACAAAAGTTTGAGTTGCTGTCCATATCTACCAGTCAGGTTTAGGGTTTGAAGTTCTAATTGCTGGTAAAATGAACCAAGAAGTCTCATTGGTCAATACAGGCAACTAATTCATTTTGTTTCCTTCATATTTTTTTTTTTTTGTTTAGAAATGGCTCCTCAGACTTTACTGCATGTTTGTTCCAGTTCAGTGACTCAGAGTACTGATGTGTCAGCTAGTAAACTTGCATTTACCTGATGTAATGCAATAAACAGATAATCCAGAAGAACAACACTGAAACTTATTGTGCTTTACAGCTGGTAGACTTTCCTGGTTAGCACTCATTATGCAGAATAGGAAGCTCTGGAATGCATGCATCAGGTTCAGCAGAACAGCAGCAGGTAAAACTGAAATTCCATTTGCTGCAATATGTTCAATGCAAACAACTTACCTGGAGAAGTTGGTTGTGTATGTGTGTGCTGGGTTTTATTTTTTATTTATTTTTTTTTCTTTTTCAGTGGCACCATAGGGTCAGACTGCAGGGGTTTAATGGGTCTGCATTAGGAAGAGTAAGGATCAATTCTTTCAATGTACATATCAAAGGTGACATTATCTGCTTAATGTTGCCACACTTTCAGGCTCCTAGATTTAAACCTGTACATGAAATGTATACAAAGTTTGGTGTTGTGATCATACCGGTTATTGACTTGTACTGACTTCTATCTTGGTTTACTTGCTGGAATGAGGCCAGAATTCGATTTTATAACCGTGTCATACATGTTCTGTTACTCAAAACTATCCAAATTCCTACTTTCTGAGATGGGTAATCCTGGTAGTCAGTAAATGCTATCTAGCAGCTTAACAAAATTTGTTATAGTAGAATTACAAAGTAAAGGTGATCTTTATGCTCTTAAACTACCGGCAACATAGTCCAGTTCTATCTTTGTGACTGGTCTAGAGAAAATGACTTTCCACAACCAAAAATCACATTTCTAAAGGGGCACAGACTCCCTGATATGTTGGAGAAATCTCCTAGGGATTTGTTGAGTTTCTTAAACACAAGTGGGCGATTCCTTTCAAGTCTGTCACTACTTATTTTTGGTCCCATGCTTTGAGAGAGAGCCTCGTTTTGATCACTAATGTCTTTTCATAGGACCCAGCCTATATGTAGCATTTACATGTAATGCAATTGTCCCTGGCTTTCTTGTGTTTTGCACTGATTAATTTTGACAGGGTAATTGCCACTTTTCTTGTGCAATATTGCTGTAAATAATGCATTTTTTTAAACTGTTTTGTCACTGAATTTTATATGAATAAACATCAAATTGACTGGCGAATTTTGTCTCGTTTGTTCCAGCATCTTCACTTTCTTTCCATTTTAAAACCTTGTCATCTGCAACATTCAATGATGTTTCTGAAATGTACTCTGCGGTGTTTTAAAGCTGCATACGGCACTTATATAATAGTCATATTATCTGTTTTGTCTGCTCGCAGATAACATTTTTGCAGAATGATGGCTTTCTTTAGAATTCATATGTCTTAAAGGTAGAAAACTAAAGCTCAGTTCTGTCAAAGCCTTTTTGCTGACTGTTCCTCACCCTTTCTTGCCCAGCATCAGAGGAACAGAAAGTAAACATAAATAAACCTCTGTGACCAAACTGAGGAAATGTTTAAGTGGAAATTAATCTACTACTTTTATCCAAAGTTTTAAAATAATGGCCTGAGATTTAGCTTTGAGTATGCAGGTTTATAAGCAAACGTCAGTCATTTTATACTGCATTAATAAGCAGAGGGATGACTCCTGATTGCTTACTATGACTAGTATGGTGCCTTACTGCTTTAAGAATAAAAAAAACATACACACAAAACTTTGCTTACAGTATTCATAAAAGCTATACACTGTAAAATCAGATCTATGGTCTAAGGTTCACCTACATAAACAAACCTGGGCTCAACTTTAAGAAGCCCTGCTAAAGCGCATCTTCATTTTGTATCCTGGCCTGGAGATTTTCCTTTTTTTTTTTTTTCTTTTTTTTTTTTCTGTTTTATATGCCCATACGTGAACTAACAGGTACAGGAAGGCTTCTCTGTTACAAGGTTTATGAATGTCCATGGCTTCCTGTCCCAAAGTTCTAGTTCTTTCTCATTCAACCAAATGTTTGTTTCTCTTTTTTGGAAAGATTTCTATTCACTGTCTGTCCTGATGTGAATGGGAATCTCTCCAGTAAGGAGGAAGACTGCAATAAATCAATCTGGAAGCTCTAAGCATTCCCCATTCTATCCAAAAATAGTTTGGCTGGAGTTGGGGCTTTAAGGCCCAGATACAGATAGACAGTAAAGACTTTTCACTAGTGAAAGTTTCAGTAGTGAATTTGTAATAACGTTTTTGGGTTTAATAGTGCTTTAGTAAAAGCATATTAAATTGAAGCTTACCAATTCTCAGATGTGGATACATTAGTATTTTTTTTTTCATTTTATTTTCACCTCTTTGATCTGTCCAGTATTTCCCCCCCCCCCCCCTTTCTTGGGGGGGGAACTTTAACAGTCCAAGAAGCAAAAGTGGCAGACAGACCATTTAACATTGATAGGGGCAATTACAATAGTTTGCACAGGCCCCAGTGCCTATTTGAATAGGACCTACAAGCTGAGTGAATGAGCTGTTTGTTTATGCCGTTGTGGCTGAGTGCAGGTAGCATATGTTACTTTATGGGAAAAGCACATAGAGTAATATGGGCTGCCTGCACACCACTCCACATAAACAAACAAGTCAAGTCCATTCATGTTTGGGCCACAAAAAGAGAAAAAAAAATACTGTGAAGATTAATAAAAAAAAAAAAAAAAGTTTGGATATAATTTGTTAGTCAAGTCCATGTAAATCTGCTAGTGCATCCAACATGACCCACCCCCCTGACTGCTGCTATCCAAGGGTAACTTTCTTGCTCCTTCATTCAGAGTGGAGACACCCTAAAAGAGGAAGTGTTACTGGACGAATCACCAGGCAATGTGTACCATGCCATCCACTGCTTTTTGCAGCTTAAGATGAGTGGTAAAAATGAGGTCTAAAGCATGCAAGTCATAAACTGTAAATTAAATTGGATTAGCAAATATCCTATACTAGAGAGAAAAAAAAATAACTGACAATGTATATGCCAGGCTTTGTTTACATGTTAAGCTTGATTAGATATGTATAGCAGACTTCATTTTACATATTACAGTACCTGAAACTATCACAAAGTGTGTGTGTGTGTGTGGGTGGACTGCATGCTAGGGGAAGGCACCTGTGTCATGGTGGACACCATGTAACACCTGCCAGCCTCTGACTAACAGGCATTCTGCTAAAAAAAAAAAAAAATATATATACCTAATGGAGCCACCCTTTCCCATTGAGTATTATAGTAATAAAAATACTTACAATTTCACTGTGAAACACTTTAGTATTTCTGATTTTTTTTTATGTTTGCAATATATAGAAGTGTGTGTGTGTGTGTGTGTGTGTGTGTGTGTGTGTGTGTGTGGGGTGGGGGATATATGTATTTAAAGTTGGTTAGAGCACATAGTCAACTCTTCATTGTAAAGTAAGACCACAGTTGCATTTATGCTAAAATTCACTGTAAAAAGGTACAAAACAGAGTACAATAGTAAAAATGAACCACTAGAACCTCAGAGTGCTGTATCACATTTGTTTTTTTTGTTTTTTTAAGTCTGGTTGAAAAAAAAAAAACAAGTCCATCTAGTTCAGCCAATAAAAAGAAAAAAAAAAGGTAGACAAATCTTTATACACCATCCTACACCCACAGTTGGTCCAGAGGAAGGCAAAGAATGCTCTAATTTGCTCCAGCAGGGGGAAACATTCCTTCCTGATCCCCCAAGAGACAACTAGATATTCCTTGGATCAACTTTACCTATAAATATTAGTATCCAGTTAGTTTGTGCATTTAGAAAATAATCCAGGCCTTTTGTAAAGCAATCTAGTGAGCTGTCCAGAACCAGCTCTTGAGGGAGTCCATTCCACATTTTTACAGCTTACTGTGAAAAAAAACTTTCTGTAGTTGGAGATTAAATCTCTTTTCCTCCAGAGGTTAAGAGTCCCCCCTTGTCCTCTGATGACCTTTAAAGTGAATAACTCAACACCAAGTTCACTATATGGACCACTTATGTATTTATACACTGCTCTAAAAAAATTATTAAAGGAAAGCTTTGAAAACATATCAGATCTCAGTGGGGAAAAATATGCTGGCTATTGATACTGATATGGATCGGGTAATGTGTTAGGAATATAAGGATGCCCCATTGTTTGATGGAAATGAAAATTATCAACTTACAGAGGACTGAATTCTGACACCCTGAAAAACCAAAGTGAAAACATTATGCAGCATGCTGGTCCATTTTGCTGAAATTTCATTGCAGCAACTCAAAATGGTCCTCAGTAATTTGTATGGCCCCCACGTGTTTGTATGCATGCCTGGCAATGTTGGGGCATCCTGCTATTGAGATGATGGATGGTGTCCTGGGGCTATTTCCTCCCAGATCTGGACCAGGAAATAACTGAGATCCTGGACAGTCTGAGGTGCAACCTGGCATCGTCGGATGGGCCGAAACATGATATCACAGAGGTGTTTCATTGGATTTAGGTCAGGCGAGCGTGGGGACATTCAATGATATCAATTCCTTCATCCTCCAGGAACTGCCTACATACTCTTGCCACATGAGGCCAGGCATTGTCCTGCACTAGGAGGAACCCAGGACTCACTGCACCAGCCTGTAGAGGTCTGTGTGTCCCTCCATGGATATGCCTCCTCAGACCCCCACCAAAATGGTCATGCTGAACAATGTTACAGGCAGCACAACATTCTCTATGGCTTCTCTAGACTTTTTCACATCTGTCACGTGCTCAGGGTGAACCTGCTCTCATATGTAAAAAGCAAAGGGCACCAGTGGCAGACCTGCCAATTCTGGTGTTCAATTGCAAATGCCAATTGAGCTCTGGTGCCAGGCAATGAGCAAAGGGCCCACTAAAGGATGTCAGGCCCTCAGGCCACCCTCATGAAGTCTGTTTCTGATTGGTCAGAGACATTCACACCAGTGGCCTGTTGGAGGTCATTTTGTAGGGCTCAGGCAGTGCTCATCCTGTTCCTCCTTGTACAAAGGGGCAGATACTGGACTTGATGATGGGTTAAGGACCTTCAAGGCCCTGTCCAGCTCTCCTAGAGTAACTGCCTTTCTCCTGGAATCTTTTCCATGCTCTTGAGACTGTACTGGGAGACACAGCAAACCTTCTGGCAATGGCACGTATTGATGTGTCATCCTGGAGGAGTTGTGCAACCTCTATAGGGTCCAGGTATTGCCCCAAGCTACCTTTAGTGACACTGACCCTAACCATTTGCAAAACTAGTGAAAAACAGTCAGAAAAGATGAGTAGGGAAAAATAATTTCAGTGGCCTCCACCTGTAAAATCATTCCTCGTTTGGGGGTCGTCTCATTGTAGCCCATCTAGTGCACCTGTTGTCAATTTAATTGACACCAAAGCAGCTGAAACTAATTAACAACCCCCCTCTGCTACTTAACTGACCAGATCAATATCTCAGGAGTTTAATTAACTTGATGCTATACTCTGATTAGAAAGTGTAATTTTTTTGAGCAGTATACAGTACATGTTGATCATATCTCCCCTTAATCTCCTCTTCTCAAGAGAGAATAAATTCAGTTCCTCTAATCTTTCCTCATAGCTGAGCTCCTCCATGCCTCTTATCAGTTTGGTTGCCCTTCTCTGTACTTTCTCCAGTTCCCCAATGTTCTTTTTGTGAATTGTTGCTAAAAACTGAGCTGCATATTACAGATGAGTTATTACCAATGATATCTCTCTCTCTGGAATCTATACCTGTCTTAATACAAGAGAGGATTTTGCTTGTTTTTGGAAACCGCAGCTTGGCATTGCATGCCATTATTAAGCTTATGATCTGCCAGAACTCCCACATCCTTCACCATTGATTCCCCCAGTTGTACCCCCCTAGTATGTATGATGCATGCATATTCTTAGTCCCCAAGTGCATAACCTTATATTTATGAACATTAAACCTCATTTGCCACATAGTTGCCCAATTACACAGAGCATTGAGGTCGGCTTGTAAATTGAACACATCCTGTAAGGACGTTATTCCACTGTATAGCTTGGTGTCATCTGCAAAGACTGACATGGTACTTATAATCCCAGACCCTATATCATTTAAAAATGTAATAAAAAGTAAGGGTCCCAGCACTGTACTTTGGGGATCACTACTAGCAATCCTAGACCATTCAGAGTATGAATCATTAACCACTACTCTCTGAATATGATCTTTTAGCCAGTTTTCTATCCATTTACAAATGGATTCTTCCAAGCCTGTAGACTTTATTTTACACATTAGCCATGTGTGGGGAACTGTGTCAACACCTTTTTTTTAAACTCCAAGTATACCACATCCACAGCCAAAGTTTTGCTCATCTCCGCATAAAAAGAAATCAGATTTGTTTGACAACTCCTGTTTTTCATGAATCCATGCTGTTGCTTAAAATATTTTTTTTTCCAGCAAGAACTCATCTATGTGGCCCTTAATTAAACTCTCCAGTATCTTCCCAACTATAGATGTTAAACTAACAAGTCTATAGTTACTTAGTAAAGACCACTTTTTAAATATAGGCACCACATTGGCCTTACACCAATCCAGTGGTACTATGCCAGTCACTAAAGAGTCCCTAAAAATTAGAAACAATGGCTTTGAAATGACAGAGCTCATTTCTTTTAGGACCCGTGGGGTATGCCATCTGGTCCAGGTGCTTTATTCTGACTAAACATTTCTGAACCATATCCATTTTGAACCATTGTGGATCATTTGGAGATGTGTCAATATCATCCCTATTTTGGACATGATCTGCCCATGCTCCTTTGTATACACAGAGCTGAAGAAGGTTTTTAATAAATTTGCCTTCTCTTTATCCCCAGTCACCCACTCTAGATTATTTTGCAAAGGACATACATGCTCAGACCTGACCTTTTTAATATTAAAATATTTAAAGAATTTTTGGGGGTTTAATCTACTATCTTTCACAATCTTTAGTTCGTTTTGAATTTTTTTGCGGCCCTAATTTCCTTTACACATATTCTGTTATATTCCTTGTAACAATTAAATGATGATAGTGTTCCTTCATTTTTATATTTTTTTTTTAGTTTTTTTTCTTATAATTTATAGCTTTTTTTTACCTTTGGTCTTGAGCCACATAGGTTTTATTGTTAGCCTTTTAAACTTATTGGCCATGGGAATATATTTTACAATTTGTTCACATAGGATCTTTTTGAAGAATTCCCATTTATGTTCTGTGTTACTCGATGCCAATATTCCCTCCCAGTCTAAGACTTG
Organism: Staurois parvus; assembly: GCF_062004578.1. NCBI lineage: Eukaryota > Metazoa > Chordata > Amphibia > Anura > Ranidae > Staurois > Staurois parvus. The sequence continues at coordinate 22,672 of NW_028318415.1, forward strand.
GAAAGCAGCCCTCATCGTTGGAAAAATTGCTCTCTTAAAGTTGAGTGTTTTTATCTTTCCAGTATATGCTTGTTGTTTACAGCTAACATTAAATTACCCATGTTATGGTCACTGTTACCCAGATGTTCTTTTATATAAACATTAGTAATAAACTCTGCATGGTTTGAGATTACCAGGTCCAGCAGAGCATCATTCCTAGTTCAGGCATCTATAAACTGTACCATAAAATTGTCTTGTAATAGGTTCATACATTTTTGTCCCTTAACTTACTGCAGTGCCATTACTCCAGTCAGTTTAAAAAAATACCCCATTATTATCACTATGTCAGCCTTTGCAGCCCTTTCTATGTGTGCAAGGAGTGGAGTCTCCACCTCCCCATTAACACTGGGAGGCCTATAACAAACGCCAATGATTACCTTTGTAGTACACACACCCATGTGCACTTCCATCCATAATGCTTCAGCCTCATCACACTCTCCATCAACTAGGTCCTCTTTCACACTCGCTGAGATCACTTCTCACATAGAGACAGACACAGTCACCTTTACTTTTTACCCTGTCTCTTCGAAAGAGAGCTTAGCCAGAAATATTAATAGCCCAGTCATAAGAAGAATGAAGCCAAGATTCAGCAATATCAATTATTCATAATTCTCTTCGTGCACCAAAGCTTCCAACTCACCTATTTTGCTTGGCAGACTTCTGGCATTGGTGAACAAACACTTTAATTTATTGTCACATTTAGCACATGCATTATGCATATTTTTTTTACAAAGACTACCATATCCAGTGGTTATTTGTGACATGGGAACCTTCACTATCACCTTTCATAGCCCTCCCCCTTCTTTCCCATTCCACCCACCAATAGGGACTGACCCCTGTCTGCCCCATTATAATCTAATTCTCCCTCCCCCCTCAATCCTAGTTTAAATACTCCTCCAGCCTTCCCAGAAACCTCTCACCCAGCACAACAGACCCCCTTCCATTTAGGTGTGAACCATCTTTAGCATATAGGTTGCAAAGAGGGACATTAAAGGACCCCTGATGACTCCTTCTAGAAGCCCTGTCATCTGCATTATGCTATCACTAAGACATCTTGTCATCCCCCTTGCGATAGCATTTAATAACATTGTAAAAGCACCCCACCCCCATGTATATGGAATATAATAGCAAACACACGTGTTGGGTGTGCACATGCAAGAAAATGAGAATTATGCATGATATCAGATATGGCCACACACACATCCAAGTGATAGCAAAAATTGTAGGGCCATCATTCATGGTTACCTCTAAAATGATGAACTGTAAAGGCTATTGCAATCTGGTATTAGGGCTATTTTATATTATCCTGATAATGTCTTGAGGTTTTAAGTGCATTAAAAAAGAAAAAAAAAAGTTTGCACAAAATAAAAAAAATAAATAGGGTAAAGAAAATTAATTTTACAGAGTATTTTATCTGTTATGTTTTAGTTTAACACTAGCAGAAGGAATACTTATGTTTTAAAGTCACACACAACTGAAAGGCTCTGTATAAATGCATAGCTCCCAACTGTCCTTGTCACCCTCATTTGGAACCAAATCCCTCTGAGGTTGGACTTTATGAAGCTCTTTGGATATCAACACTGCTGCATAGAGTACTTGATGCATGAACTACTTAATAAATGGCAAATGCTATGAATTCACCTCACCACTTTGAACACTTTCATCCTATCTTTGCCAGAAGTAATCAGCATCAACATTGAAAGAAAATTTGAAAACAGCACTCCCTAATCTGATAATCCTTCATTATCACATGTTGTTCACTAGATTACACACATCATTGCTGTTAGCACATTAAATCCAGAGGGCATTGTTCAAATATCACATTATCCTAGTTCTGTTTTATTGTCAGTGCTGCATATTCCAAAGATAGTGCAATGCAGTCTATTTTTAAACTCTTTGTGAAGACCTGTCTATATAAATCTAATAGTTTAAAGTGGAAGTAAAGGCAAATGTAACTAACTCTAAACCTACTCTCAGCCACATGCTAAGTCAAATCAATATTTCATGTCTGAGGTTTACAACCACTTTACTATGGGAGGGTGGGGCATGCCCTTCTTGGCTATGCTTTACTCCACCCAGGGCACTTCTAAATTAATGCTAAGCTGAGCCTGCTGCTAAATGCCATCATTGACATGATATGGAAGAAACACCCTTGGTCAAATGGTTAAATGTACAACCAGTACTCTCATTAATATCTGTGTTAAACACGGCCACATTCACAGGTGAAGGGTGCCTCTTGAAGTCTGCTGCACGTAGTGCTCTTCAAATGAAAAAAAAAATCAATCCACATGTGCTGGGCCAAAACATACTATGAAAATTCTATACATTGATAAAGATTCATCATTGTACATCCTCATATACTGTGTTTAGTCTGAATACACTACCACCAGGGGTGTCCAAACTATGGCTCTCCAGGTGTTGAGGATCTGCAAGTCCCATGAGGCCTTGCAAGACTCTGACATCCACAGCAAGACACCCAGAGGCAGAGGCATGATGGGACTTGTAGTACTTCAACAGCTGGAGGGCCATAGTTTGGACACCCTTGTATTACCACAAAAGTACTGAGTACAAGTAGGGTCTGGAAGAATTCCATACTGTATGCCGTCATGTCAATACTACTGCATTTTAGTCACAAAATTTCTTGTAAGACCCAATCTACTGACATACAGTATATTGATGTAACATTAGATTTATTCAATGCAGCAATATAAAGTGAAAATCCTATTCTGGGCAGCACAGTGGATAAATGGTTAGCACTTCTGCCTGAAAGTACTAGGGTAGTTGGTTCAAATCCCAACAATGGCACCACCTGCCTTGAGTTTGCATGTTCTCCCTGTGCCTGCGTGGGTTTCCTCCCACACTCCAAAGACATACTGGTAGGTTAACTGGTTCCTGTCTAAATTGGCCCTAGTGTATGTATGAATAAATGTAAGTTAGGGACCTTAGATTGTACGCCCCTTGAGGGTTAGGGACTGATGTGAATATACAATATATATGTAAAGTGCTGCATAAATTGATGGCGCTATATAAGTACCTGTAATAAATAAATAATACATTTCAAAATGCAAAGTTCCACAGTAATTCATGAGGTGACTTCTTAAATTTAAATGATTCAATTGTGTAATTTGATGTCGTGTATTAAATAAATCATTCCACATAAACCTGTATATTACTAGTGCAGTGTACGATCACAGAATACATTCAACACTACAAACTCAACATCTCCTGGGGATTTAAGCGCTTCTAAAGAGATCACTTCCTCTAAAAGCTACATATGTTTCCTTTGTCAGCATAGTAAAAGAACTTGAAGCTCAAATTATTCTTCCCCCCTCGCAAGTGCCTCTTGCGATGACATCAGCTGTGAAAGCAAAGATTGTTTTCGCTGTCATAAAATCCTGATAACATATTTGCATTGTAGAGAATTGAGTGCTGTATGTACAGGTGAGCTGTAGTTATGACAATTTCTAAATGTAGACACAATCTGGTAAAATGCACTTTTCCAACTAAACCTTGTTGTGCACTGATTACAGGATTTGATTCCACTTTCACCATTTGGCTTTGTTTTTGGAGAAACCCAGACAGCACAGAGAGATTAAGGAACATGATGCACAGTGGATAATTATAATAACAGTAAAATAGGCAGCTACCTGGGACCAAACTCAAAAAAGACCCAGAGAGATGCTAAAAAGGTCCTGCAATGAAGGGATATGTAAACCCAACATTTCATATTTTTAATATGTGCCTGCTGTACCATGTACTTGTATGAAAAAGTATTCTGTTCTCTTTGTATTGCTTCCTTTGTGTGAAATCCCTGCTGTTCCTGCCAGTCCCTCTGCTTTCCTATTAAAAACTGACCACACTAGGCACGCCAGCACAGCGTGGTCAGTGTTCTGGCTGTTCTGGGAACTTGGCCTGCTCTCTACCAATGATCAGACTTGTGCTGACATGCCCCCCTTCACAGCGATCCACTGGGAAGATCTGTGTGGTGCTGTTTTTCCTCCTCCAGCTCTCTAATCTTTTTATGCAGCTGAGAACAGAGGGAATGTGATCACTTATAAAATGGTGGAAAAAATGTATTTATAATTTTTTTATATCTATACACAAATATTTTGCCTTTCATTTGTATTTTAAAATTAATAGGTTGTTTTACAAGGTGAGGGTTTACAATAGTAGATTTTTCTAAGAACATCCATATGTAAATTCTCTACATTTTATGACTTGACAAATGTCATTTGAAAATATTTCAAAATTTCATTTGCTTTTAACATCTGATTGAGGAATGAATGGACTTTACTAAACAAAAATTGTTAGAAGTTAATTTGTTCGAGAAAAAGTTTCCATTCTTCAAATTTGTTGTCACTGGGGTTGAAAATGAATGTTGATTTGATCCCACTAATAATTATAAAATTAAATGCAAATTCTTAAAAGGAAACATTTGGGCTGAAATACTACTAGTATATGGCCACCCTAAGGGCTAAGTTCACCTTGTAATAAAAAAAAATAAATTAACAGGTAGAAAAATTTGCATTCATTACTTTTTTTCTCAGCAGCCTGCAGAGCATTGCAGCATCGATCAGTATATCGTAGGTGCAACGTCAGGCTCCTGCAGACACTTCCTACAGTTTTCTGCCCATACCTCGGTACAGGCTTTCTGTTTGAAAGCTGCAGGACGTGTCAATGAACTACGAGAATGCTCACCAGCGCCATCACAGTTCACTGAGAACTACAAGACATCTGTTGCTGTGGCAGAAGGGACTAGTACTTTGTTCATTCACATATTCCTTTGAATTAATGATGCGGCTGTGTGGGCAGAGCCCCACACAACCACAATGTTTTAGAAATGTGACAGCTCATCCAGGGGATCGGGTGTGTGGGGGCTGATGCATAGTAACATGTTATACCCTAAATATGGGTGTAACATGTTACTAAAGGTGAACTTACCCTTTAAGGCAATCAGCCCAGATGAATGGTGTGTCATCCTGCTGTAAATAGGAACACTTGGGGTCCATGCATGCAGGGGCAGACTGACAACTCATGGGGCCCCCGGGCAATAGGGGATCATGGGGCCCCTGTGTCCTTGCCCAAACTCAAAAAAGCCTATGAAAAAGGTACCAGGGGCATCTCATGGGGCCCCCTACTGACCCCGGGCCCTCGGGCAGTGCCCGAGTTTCCAAATGGTCAGTCCGCCCCTGGATGAGAGTATATAGTAAAGAGCCTGCAACTCATTCTCCCGATAAAAATACTTTAGCAATAAAGAGTACAGTGTGCATGTTACAGCAGCTTACGCATTTCAGTAAAAAAAACCTTAGCCATGGCTATGAATAAGGTTTTTCATACGTAAGCTGCTGTAATTTGCACACTAAACCCTTTATTAATAAAGTACTTTTATCGGAAGAATGAGTTGCCGGCTCTTCACTCTCATGCTGTTTAACCCCTTCATGCCTAAGGGTAAAACAAATCTTAAAGCCTAAGTAAAATTTTACAACTTTGACATGTTACATAGTTAGTCTGGCTGAAAAAAGACAAAAGTCCATCCAGTTCAACCATTAAAACATGTGTTAGTAAAACCGCACATATCATTACAACTACTTTGTACATCCAGGTGAATTATTCGTTTTTTTTTAACGGAAAAATTGGGCTCTCATTTGGTGGTAAATGGTAATGGTTATCTCCTGATTTTTTTTTATTATCAAAGAAAAACTGGCCCAAAATAGTAAAAAAAAATATATTTAAAAAAAAATGTAGCTGTATGTTTCTTGTTACTACCAGAACCTACCACCAAAGAAAAACCCAAAATAAATTTTCCAGCTCTTGACGATCGCAGCGATACCACATATGTGTATGTTATTTGCTGTTTGTACCTGTACTACAGCCCAGAAACAATAGTGCACATTTTGTTTTTTGTTTTTTGTTTTTACCTAAAACACACTGACACTGATACCATTAGAAAAAAAAAATCTGACCTTTGACCTTGACCTTGACCCAAACACTAACACTGGCACTGAACTAGATCAAACCTTGATCTAGGTATTTTTATAATTTTTTTTTTCTTATATTTATTTATTTGTCTTTTTTTTCCCTCTATGCAAGGAGATAGATACAATGTATCTCTCTCCACCATTTAGAGAGAAAAAAAAACAAGGAGGGCAGGCTTCACAGTGGCTGATCACTGTGATAGCCAATCAGAGGCTGTCACAGCAATCATGTGACCCGGAATCGGGAGTCCTGGGTTCCGCTTTCAGTGACACCCCGGTCTTTGTGCTGGGAGCACGCAGTGCAGCGTGCTCCCAGCACAAAGACAGGTACGCAAATATGCGGCCCCACGGAAAAAAGCCCAGTTCTGTGAGGCCGCATATTTGTGTGATGTTGGCGGGAAGGGGTTAAGGTGCCAGAAAGACTCTGTGACCTTTGGAGCACAGTTGGCCTACCTCCAGGGGAAATCAACCTAGGTGTACACTTTAGTTTGTAGTCAGCTTTAGAGCCTATGTTGATGGACTATAGGTTTGTGTTTATAAGCAAATTCAACTTGCTTTAGATTGAGATCCAAATTCAGTGACAGGTATGTTAGACCTGCAGTTGACCTCCTTTTGACCTGTTTGCAGCTGCTTTTGCTTTCCCATAGACGTGAATGAAGAGAGAAGAATAACAGGATGAGCAGGACACAAATAAATACCCTTTGACACAAGGCCTTTAGAAAGAGGTCTTAGAGCAGAATGATACTTCCTGTGTCTCTCTTTTGTGCATGGTTCTAATGTATGAGGCTAAACCTGCGCGGGGTACAATGTAATTCACCTAGCTAGTTAACACACAAACTGCCCACAAATTTGTTGGGGATGCAGTCAAATGCAGTATGACTCGTATAGGGAAATAACAGCCACATGATGCTTGAAAAAAGGCAAACAATTCAAGTGGTCCCTGTGTAATAAAATGCTGCTGTAATCCAGATCCTTCAGAAATGTTTCACAGATGCAAGTCAGAAGCAAAAGAAAAATGCATATGTCTAAACTGGCTGTGGGCCCATGAATTTAAAACTGCCCATATTATAATTAATCCGTTACAGATTATGCATCGTTGTGTTTATTAGTACCGCATGCCAAATACATACAAACATGTTTTTATAAAAGGCAACAGTGGAAATGGCCACTTAGTCAATATTCATGGCATTATACTTCATAGCTGATAGTGCAACTTGGTCCTCAATTACAATAAAAACAACTGCTTTAGGTGCTTTCATCACAAAATGGCTTTCCCTTGGAAGTTCAGGCAAAATCTAACTAAGGCTAACCCTATTCCCACCCCCATTGTAAGGCTATTCTATTTAACCCTGTAAAGAAAAGATCACCATACTTAGTTGTGGCTTCTGTGTAGAGGAAAGGCAGTGGCAACGGCTGGAAATGCCTAGGAGATGACGTCACGCATGGACTTACTATGGGGCATCCGTTATCGGCTGCCCCTCCTCTACACAGAAGCCCCTTCTAACAGCTGATAATGGGACCCAACTGGAATAGGTAAGTATACAGATCTTTACAGGGTTAGATAGAAATGGCTTAGAATGGGGGTGGGATTAGGTTTAGCCTTAGTTACAGTTTGCCTTAACTTCCACTTTAAGTGTATCTAAAGCTAAATCTTTTTTTTTTTAGCTTTGGATAATATGGAGTGGTTAGAACCCCTGTTACCAGAATAGGAACAGAGGGGAATTATTCCAAAGAAGACACTTGTTCTAGTGACAGCTGTCTAAAAGTGGATTTCCCTCACTTTGTATAGATTACCTCCCAGGAAAACACATTACACTAAACAATATAAATATTCTCTAAAAATAATCCAGACACATCCAATACCTAAAGGCCCTGTAATCTATTTTTCAAGAAATGGTTTCTTATTGCTTTTTCCTGCCTCCTTGTAACATTCTCTGTGAGCTCCTGGCCGGGCTCTGGGTACAGCGGACACCGGGCTGCCTCTATTCCGTCAGTCACCTGTCTGTGCTGGAGAGGATAGAGAAGATGAGTGAGGTGCTCCAGGGCGGCAGGGAGGCGAGGATTGAGGCCCAGCACAAGAGGCGAAAGCTGACAGCTGACGGAGAGGATTGGTCTGTTGCAGAATCCTGGCAGTTTTGCAGAGTATGACATGTTTGTGGAACACTGATGTGCCGATTTCGGAATGCAAGAGGACAGAAACAAAGAATCAGATTGATTGGATCACACTCTATGTGGTGGAGATTACGGGACCAAGAGGAGGATTAAGGTTTTTCCTAATTAATACCATGTTCCAGTGAGTGCGTTATCTTATTGGGAGAGTGTCTCACAGGAAACATGGTGGTGTTGTTGGAGCGGATCAACTTGAATTAAAGTTCTAACATAGAGACTTCTCCCGAAAAGGATTTATTTGGTGGACTTTCCTTATGCACTCTGCTACACTTGGTGGGGGATATAATTTCAATTACTAATGACCCTAATTTTAGATTTAATTACTGGTATAGTTTATAGTTATCTATATTAGTATATTGCTATAGCCATAATGGGTGAAGCTCTGTTTTTGTGAGGATCTATTTTCGACTTGTTGTTTTTTGATATTTGATGCTTTTATTGTTGTTGCCACAGTCTACCAATTTTAAAGGGCCACATTGTGGATTTACAAGACTGGTTCTCCCAGTAATGGGCAAATCTTATAACTGGTGCTGTGCATTATAAGACTCTGGAATCAGCAGATCTTGACAAAAGATGGATACATGTAAAGTAAAGTAAAGCATTTTACTTTTGTCCTCTAAAAGTGAAAAATCCTCTACCCTATATTTCATTAGTGAGAAGGACCACAAAGAGTTATATAGTGCAGCCATCATGATCCAGCCCTCAAAACATTAGGTTGACATTTAAATCCTCTGTTCATTGGCATGGACTTTCCAGATGTTGGCATGTCACAGACAGGCTTGCTCTCCGAAGCAGCTGTTTTTCCAAAGCACAAGTTGAAAAAAAAGCACTTAAGATAATATTTCACATTGCCCTAACCTGCTTATTCAGCAGTCTTTTTTGGAAAAAGGTATAATCTCAGCAATTAACCCATAGCTATCTTCATATGGTCGACAGAATAAGCAGGGCAGGGTTTATACTAACACTACAACGCATATAAAGCTTGTGTTACTTAAATTAATAGAATTATTTTTTTAGGTGATTATTAAAAAGCTATATGAAATACAATGAGAATTCTTGACTTCACACCCTGTTAGTGTTGACAGTCTTCTTTCTGGTTTTCGGACATAGGTTATGAAAAATGTTCTGCTTTTTTTATGTACATAGAAAGAATACCATCAAGGGGAAACGATACTGCCTGTTTAGGCGTTGTTCAAACGTATGCGGTTTTTAGAGTCTTTTTCATTTTGTATTTAATATGGTTTCCTATGGGATATGTTCACATCTATGTGTTTTCTTTTTTCCTGCAGCAGATTGCAACACGCATAGGTGTGAACCAGGCCATAAAAAAGAAGCACCGGCAGCAGCATGAGGACAAAGGAAAACAATTGGACCATTTTCATCTTTGGGGATACACTATCTCAGGTTCAGTGCAGCCACTGTTGTGTGACAAAAATCTGTGCAATGACTTCCTGCTGAAAGTAATAAAATAAAAATAATTTGTGGACACAGTGTCCAATAGTACGTCATACAGCAACATTTCTTTTGATACACATCACATCTTCCAAAGTTTTATTGGACCTAGCAAGCTCTCTTTCCTTCCTGGCAAAAAGCTGCTAGTTTCCTAAAACGATTAGGTTATCTAGTATGCACTGGATGCTTAAGATCTGCCCACAGTATTTTAATCATATTGAAATCTTGAGATTGTGAAGCAAACTCTTGAAATGTATAGTCTTCTGTTACTTGTAGCAGAAGACTATACTTTGTAGTTTATTTTTGGTGTTTTTTGGGTCATTGTCTTGTTGGAATATCCAACCTCTTTTGAGCTTAGTATTTTTCACTGGCTGTAGGACTCTGGTATTTATTTTCCCTTAACAGCATTCATTTTCCCACTACCTCCAAATATTTCTTCTTCCTCTGACTGCCACACAACACCAAAGTGCCACAGATCCACAGCAACACTTCATGGTTAGCAAAGCACTCTATTCTTTAAATGCTTAAACTTTTTCCTATAAATGTTTGGCAATAGGTGCCAGATAGTTACAATTTTTGGTTACCAAAGCTTAGCTTTTCACAACACCAATGACTTATCTAAATATTGTGTGTCTCATGTCTCTTGACCTCTGTGAATAAATGGTTTCCTTCTAATGACTCTTCTGTGCAGATCATGTTTATGGAAGCAATGCTTCACAAAAGATCACTTCCCCACTACGTCATGTAAACGTTTTAGTGATACGTCATAGAAATATGGGGGTTCTACTTTATGTAGCTGAGCAGTCTATGAACTGGCTTAGGAAATATTTTACCTGGATTCCCAGTTCTTGACTTTACTTTTAAAGTTTTCTTTAAAGGATAAGTTCACTTTTATAAATAAATAAATAAATAAATAAAAAATGCTACCATTTATAAGTAAAGTTGATCCAGGGAATATCCAATTTCCTCTTGGGGGATCAGGAAGGATTTTTTTCCCCTGCAGGAGCAAATTGGGTCATGCTTTGCTGGGTTTATTTTTGCCTTCCTCTGGATCAACTGTGGGTGTAGGATTATAACTTTTTGAACTGGATGGACTTTTGTCTTTTTTCAGCCAGACTAACTGTAACTATGCAAATGCACATTTTTTGCAGGTAAAAAAGAAATGCATTTATTTATTTATTTTGTTAGGGACCTGTAAGGCATTGCACCCAAGATCAGCAGATGTGTGTGTAATCCCACGGTCCTGCAGACTGTCTGTTTATCTGTCTACTCATAATTCTGATACAGGCAGGCAGTGACACTCTGACAGAAAGCTCAATGAAATACCTAGAGTGCCCAATAGTGCCCTGGTAGTTCATCAAGAACTACAAGCCGACAGCCTTTGCGGCTGTCAGGACTTGTCATTTTCCCATTCACAGAACACTGTGAATGGATGATGTGGCTGGGCAGGGGGAGCCCCGCCTGGCCATGTTTTTTTTTTTTTTTAAATTGTGACAGCAAGTGGGGAGAGAATATCTCCCACTAGCTCTCACAATGGAGGATTGGGGGTGCGGGGGCCAGTGCAGTTGTACCATGTTACATGTTTCAACTTGAATATGGTGCATAACCCAAAATAAGGTGCATGTCTGTTGTCTGGGACATTGAGGTGCATTGCCAGCCCATTTATTTTAAATGGGCTGCCTAATCCAGTGCAAGATAAGGCATGAAAAAAAGTTTGAGCCTGGCCTCCTTCTTCTTCCAGTATTTTAATAATTAAATATTTCTTGCACACAGGCATAACAATCACTTTTACACACATCAAGCATTTTTTTTTATGCCTTTAAATGCAGTTCAATGATGAGTATGTGGCCATGCACATTAGGCATTTAGATCCATATTTTAAGAGCAGTATTTAGAGGTATGAATACAATTCCCCAAAGCTGCTTTCAGAGAGGCACTTATGAGCATGATTTTTGTGCATACATTTATTCCAGTGGTCAGAATCATTAAAAAAACTCTGGCCAGTAGAATTAGTTTACACTCATACGCTTCTAAATGCATAAACACATGTAATTATGCACCAAAACAAGTATTTTCAACACTATTGGCAGAAAGATTCAGCATGGATAGGTGTGTTTTAATATGCCTGTGTGCATGAAGCCTTAAAGCGGAGTTCCACTCATCCTGTCAAAAAATAAAAGCCAGCATCTACAAAAACTGTAGCTGCTTTTAAAAAACAGCCACTTACCTGTCCTCGGTCCCCTGGTGTTTCCCCTGCAGCCTGTTTCAGCGGCCGTCCTGGATTTCTGGAGGCCGGCATCTTCAGTGTGGGCACCTGGCTGTGACTGCTTGCGGCCTCACAGCCGGGTACCCACTGTGCATGCACTTCATGAATGGTCCTGTAGTCTTCTGGGACCTGTCACGTGTCCCTGCAGACTACGGGGAGGGAAGGAGGGAGGACACTTTCTGTTTCCGACCGCCTAGGCGGTCCGACCGCAATTGGGAGTTGGTACCTGTCAAATTCGGGTACCCGCTCCCCCCCGCCCCCCAAAGGTGCCAATCCTTAATGGAGATCGGGGGAGCAGTACTTAAAGCAGAACTTCCCCTTTTGGGTGGAGCTCTGCTTTAAAGTTTCAGAAACATGTCCAGCATTTATGAAACTTCCAGATCATAGTCTTCCATTACTCCAGGGTGGCGCATAGTGGGTGTACAATCTTCAGAAAAAAATAGATTTTTTCTGACATTTCATAAAAGTGCTGGAGTCCTGTTCCTGGCCATTCCCATTACACCCCACCCCCTTAGACGTCTCTGTGTTGTGGCTGCTGGTGCAGATAGCTAAACGGTCATTTAAAAAATGCTGAGAAAATGAAACAAGACATGTTTAAGTTGTTGCCTGCATGTATTTAGTTCTACTTGGAAAATCAACAATACATGTAATTTCACCAGAACTGCTTAAATTTTTGAACTCAATATTATGTAAAATGTACTCTGCATAAAAATAAGATTGAAAATGAATAACATGTCCACTTTTTCATCAGCAATGCATTTTAGTGTTGGGTGGCATGAGCTGGTGGTAAGAATAGTCAAAAACAAAGACTAAAAAAACACTAAAAATATATCAACCACATCCTGGAACTCTGTATTTAAGAATTCTTTTTACAACTGTTGTTGACTTTTTTTTACAAGTGCAGGGCAAATGTTAAAATAATTTATAAAACTAATGTAAATGTGCTTCTTTTTTTGTGTTTTGCTTACAGTGGTCAGCCTTCCAGAATATTTCCTGTTTTCCATAGCGAACCAAAGTTTGGTTACTAATACATACTCCCAGTCTACCATGAGATCTTGATCACGTCACATAAGTTACCCATCAATGACCCAGTACTTTGGATTCATACAGTATATTACAGTTTATCAATTTGGCATTGTGGATATACACTCACAATGGTATTTCACAAACTGCTGATCTACTGGGATTTTCACACACAACCATCTCTAGGGTTTACAAAGAATGGTCCGAAAAAGAGAAAATATCCAGGGAACGGCAGTTGAGTGGACAAAAATGCCTTGTTGATGTCAGAGGAGAATGGGCAGAGTAGTTCGAGATATAGAAAGGCAACAGTAACACAAATAACTACTCGTTACAACCAAGGTATGCAGAACACCATCTCTGAATGCACAACACATCGAACCTTGAAGCAAATGAGCTACATCAGCAGAAGACCACTCTGGGTGCCACTCCTGTCAGCTAAGAACAGGAAACCGAGACTACAATTTGCACAGGTTCACAAAAATTGGACAATGGAAGATTGGAAAAACGTTGCCTGGTCTGATGAGTCTCAATTTCAGCTGTGACATTCAGATGGCAGGGTCAGAATTTGGCGTAAACAACATGAAAGCATGGATCCATCCTGCCTTGTATCAACATTTCAGGCTGCTACTGGTGGTGTAATGGTTTAAAAGCCATGGCCTACCTGAGTATTGTTGCTGACTATGTCCATCCCTTTATGACTACAGTGTACCCATCTTCTACTGGCTACTTCCAGCAGGATAATTCACCATGTCACAAAGCTCAAATCATCTCAAACCGGTTTCTTGAACATGACAATGAGTTCACTGTACTCCAATGGCCTCCACAGTCACCAGATCTCAATCCAATAGAGCACCTTCGGGATGTAGTGGAATTGGAGATTCACATCATGGATGTGCAGCCAGCAAATCTGCAGCAACTGCATGATGCTATCATGTCAATATGGACCAAAATCTCTGAGAAATGTTTCCAACACCTTATTGAATCTATGCCATGAAGAATTAAAGCAGTTCTGAAGACAAAAGGGGGTCCAACTCATTACTAGCAAGGTGTACCTAATAAAGTGTCCAATAAGTGTACAGTATTACACTAGCTATGAGCATATAAATTACCTGGTTCCATCCTATGGGCATATATTCAGTTTAGCATTAACTGCTGAGCAGGTGTTTATAGAGACCTGAGCTTTTTTCTTTATAGTTCATGTTTCAAATGGCTGGGATGGATGTGGCTATAAATGTAATTTTAGATAGAAACATAGAAAAGTGACAGCAGAAAAAAAAAGACCGAATGGTCCATCAAGTCTACTCGTTTGTTTTTTTTTCGTGTCTGTGTGTGTGTTTTTTTTAATGTTTTCTTTTTTTGTTGTTTTTTTGTTTTTTGTTTGGGGGTTTTTTCTTTAACTTTTTTGTCTGAGTATAGATCTATGCTTATCCCAAGCATTTGATTTTGTTTTGAAAATACTGCCTGCCTTCCTGATCCTTATTCAACCCTTTGATGTATTTAAAGGTTTCAATCATGGCTCCCCTTTCCCATCTTTCCTCCAGACTGTACATGTTAAGTTCCTGAAGTCGCTCTTCATAAGTTTTATCCCCCAGACCTTTCACCATTTTTGTTATCTGTCTCTGGACTTGTTCTATCTTATCAATATCTTTTTTGTAAATGAGGTCTCCAGAACTGGACACAGTATTCTAAATGAGGTCTAACTAAAGATCTATATAGGGGAATCAGGACCTTTTTCTCCTGCTGGTAACCCCTCTAGTGATGCATCCTAGAATTCTATTCACTTTCCCCACTGCCTGGCCACACTGTTTGCTCATTTTGCAATCATCTGAAATAAGTACCCCCAAAGTTCTTTTCCTCTGAAGTGCTGGCTAACACTGTACCCCCAATGTTGTACTCTCTCAAGGGATTATTTTTCCCTAGGTGCATTATTTTACATTTAGAAACATTGAACTGCAATTTCCACTTTTTTGACCAATGCCAAATCATGTTCCATGTTAAAGACACCCCCCAGGGATATTAGCCCTATTACACACCTTTGTGTCATCAGCAAATAGACATACCTTACCCAACATATCTTTAGCTATATCACTTACATATAGATTAAATACAACAGGACCTAGCACAGAGCCTTGTGGTATACCACTAATGGATATAGGTTATATAGCGAGCGCCCGCTGTAATGTCAGGATTAAGCTGCTAGAACACCTAAAAAGGTAACCAACATAACCTTCCAAAATAGTGTAAAGAGAAAAAGGTGCAGCGCTAATAATGCCAATACTACTATATTATAATCAAATCAATATCTAAAAATATTATGGATATATTAAACGTCCCAAAGTCACACAAAAAGTGTGATGTGCAAATTCTGTCGTATCTCCTTTTTTCTGGATAATCAATCCACAGGTGAACAGGAAATGAGTGAAATGCGCACTTACCAGAAGTGCGTTCAATAAACGCATGAAAAGAAAATTCCTTTTTTTTCCCCTCAGGTGCGTCAGGGTCCTTAGGTCTCAGGTTAGGCTCCACTCTCACTAGAGATCCCTCCTGGCCGGATACCTGGTTCACTTCTGGGGTCCCTCCTTAGGTTAGGTTTATCTGGGGTTCCTCCTTAGGCTTGATACCTCCCGGAGTCTCTCCTTAAGCTTGATACTAGAAGGGTAATGCTCATAGAGAGCAATAAGGGACATCCCATAGCGTGATACTGTATAAAAGCTTTATTTCCAAGTATATATAAGGTAAATAGGCAAAACGTACTGACCGCAAGAATAAGTGTTGGCCACCTGCGGTGGCTTAGATGTCCATGTGCTGTAGCCCCCCTTAAGGGGAGAGACTCCGGGAGGTATCAAGCCTAAGGAGGAACCCCAGATAAACCTAACCTAAGGAGGGACCCCAGAAGTGAACCAGGTATCCGGCCAGGAGGGATCTCTAGTGAGAGTGGAGCCTAACCTGAGACCTAAGGACCCTGACCCAACTGAGGGGAAAAAAAAGGAATTTTCTTTTCATGCGTTTATTGAACGCACTTCTGGTAAGTGCGCATTTCACTCATTTCCTGTTCACCTGTGGGTATACCACAAATGATTGGTCTCTTTTCCAAGTGAACCCCATTTACATCCACACTCTGGTATCTATCCTTTAGCAAGCTGCATATCCACTGAACCACCGAAGGGCTAAATCCTAGCTTGTACAACTTTTTTATTAGATCATTATGTGGAACTGTATCAAATGCCTTGCTGAAATCAAGATATGCTATGTCCACAGCACCACCCTGGTCCAAAACATTGGTAATATAGTCAAAAAATCCAATCAGATTAGTCGGACATAATCTGCCCTCAGCTGTTTTAAAAACGTCTTAAGTAGGTAGTCCTTGGATTCTATTTCTACATTTTTAAAATATATTTATATGGCAAATGAAAAGCAATAGGATATGCTTCATTTTGGCATTTTAAATTCTAAACTGTTTGGGGTAAACTTCTTTTTGTTTTTAGTTAGCGAGAATGGTAGATTGTGCCCTTTATTGAGATGTATATTGTAGCATTAAAGCTTCATGTGTACTGAACTGTGTTGCTTCTTATGGCAACTAGAAGATATAACAGTAAAGCTTGGTAGAGTAACATATAAAACTAGTGTCACATTGGGGGGATTTACTAAATCTGGTGCACTCAGAATCTGGTGCAGTTGTGCATGGTAGCCAATCAGCTTCTAACTTCAGCTTGTTCAATAAAGTGGTTGTAAACATCTGACATGAAATATGAACAAAGCATATCCCTCTATAGTGTGTACTTGTCTCAGTCCAGAGCACTTAGTGTCATTACTGACTACTGCTTTGTTCCTTTGCTATCTGCAGGAGTGACTTCTGACAAGTTTTCCTGACACCAAGAGAAAAATGGTGACAGAGTAAGGACCTCCAGCAGACTGACAGCCTCCAGCAGATTGTCCTCTCCCTCCAAACAGCTCTCACAGCTCTCCTCACAGAGCTCTGCAGTGTGTAATTTCAGCTCTCTGCCCCTTTTTTCTGAACTCTCAGACAAGCTTTCTAATTTCAGCACTTTGAACAGATGTAGACAGAGGAGATGATGCTGATAAACAGGTACAACTTATGTAGGAGGATTTGTTTTGTCTCTGTATATCTCCTGAGGCCAGTTACTTCACTGGTTATATGCAAGGGTTTACAACCACTTTAAGCTTTGGCAAAAAAAAACCTGGAAGATGATTGGTTTCTATGCGGAGCTGAACCACATTTTGTAAATAACCCCCATTTGTCACTACATCAGACTGAATAACCTATATGAATGTCCAGACTGAAAGAATCATCATTTTCACACAAGGGCATCTGTAGTGCAACACTGCTACAAACATTGACTGCATTAGTGGAAAACTCTCTGCAGAAAATGTGAAACCTACACTGTCTTACTGTGGTATGTGCGGTTCAGGACACTGTACCAGGACAACAAATATAGGGGGCAAATATTAATTTGCTCATTCATCCAGTCTGTGATAGCAACTGTTCATCTATGAATAATGAATGTGCTTGAAATTGTCAGCCCAAATTATGTGAACATTTTTGGTAGATAGCAGAGAGTTAAACCACCTGTTGAGTTCCAATGCTAGGAGTCACTAATGGTGAAATTTCTATTCATATCTTGCTGTTGGAGTATCCAAGGCATATAAGAAGCAAGGGGTGACTCTTAGTAACTCTTAGGCAATTCTTACTGGTGGCCCTTGAGAATTAAAAAATGACAGTTAGTATAAGTATGCATGCACACACACTTTCCTTACAAATAAATACAATTTTATTCTCCTAATTCATCAGGACAAATTTGTTAATAAACATGTGGCTTGGTGTCTGGAAAATGAATCATTGTGTTAGTAATTTAAATTCTTCCCACAAGAGGTAAGCATTTTAATGTGTGTACCAGGCTTAAGGCACTGCTGCCTCTGACTACTAGTCTCAACAGATTTGGAGTAATGTTTGGTGAGGTCACCGATGTGCTGCTCACTGTTCTCCTTGCTGGAGACACAGCTGTATCTGAGGACCTGCAGTGCAAGGATCCCTCTGCATATGCTTCTTCCATTCCATGGATCTGTGCTTCTTTCACCTCTTCAGCTACTTTACCATCATTTTTTACGGGGCATTTCTGACATGAGCTGCTCATTGTTCTCCTTGCTGGAGACGAAGCTGTACCTGAGGACCTGCAGTGCAAGGATCCCTCTGCATATGCTTCTTCCATTCCATGGATCTGTGCTTCTTTCACCTCTTCAGCTACTTTACCATCATTTTTTACGGGGCATTTCTGACATGAGGAAGAAAAGCCCTGTTCCTCTGCCTCCACACACAAACGCAGTGCAGATCCCATGTCAGTCAATGGGATCAGCTGCTCTTAAGAAATACTAGTGACTAGTCCTTTGCCTCATATGCTTTACCAACAAGAGGCTGCATATATGCGGCCCCATGTAAACAGTTTTCTTTGCTGAAAGTGCGCTCCCTGTACAGTTACCGACAGAGACCAGAAAGCTCCTGATGCATATATGTGATTGGGAGCTTTCCGATCATGTGACTACTGAAACTGCCAATCACAGTGGTCATATGATCAGAATGCTCACCTCCTCTTTCTGGCTGGGAGGCAGTTGTGGGAAGAGGTTAAAGACAACCATTTTCTTTATCCCATATGGTCTTACAGTAAGATCCTGCCCCCAGTAATGTTCATTTAAGAAGGAATGAGTAGTACCAGGAAGGCAAGCCTGGCGAGACAAGTAGACCTTTTTTCAGCCCTAGATTATAAAAACACCATGACCTTCATGTAACAACGTAATTCAAGAAGCAGTTATACCAATTCACCCATAACAACCAATCAGATTTCAGTACTCCAGCCAAAATGTTTTTCTTTAGTTGTACATAAAATGGGGGGATTGTCCCTCCTTTTCTGTCTCTGTGACATCTGTAAAAGAAATGGTGGGTGTGGGTATCACATGGATCTTAAGGCATAGACAGAAATAAAAATTTGGTCAGAAATGGCATCATTTCCACAACATGTTTTTGTCTAGCTGCCTGTTTTTCAGTCAGTTTTCTATCAACACCTGTCTTGACCAATTAGGTACATATAGGCAATATAAACCTGACAGAGGCTCTAACTTTTTCCCTCTGACTGCAGTTGGTCTTTAAATTGATTCAGTCATGCAAGTTTTTGAATATTACATTCTAAATGATTAAAGGCTTAGCTATGTAAGATGTATATTTATTTCCTAGATGTCAAAAGCATGTGATCTAACAGCAACATAACCCAAAGCTTCATGATGATAACACAGTCTCCCAGCTACTGAGAGTGCATTACACAACAGAACCTCTTAATTGTTTGCATTCCCCCATGTGGCTTTGTTATTGACACATCAGCTCTGGAATCATCAGCAGACAAGTCAAGCCAGATAAGAAGGCCAGTAGGAATGTTCACAAGTAGGCCTGGACACAATGGTTTGATTCAAAATATACTAATTTGTGCATAAGCAAAAAGACAGGTATAAAAACATATATAGCAGGACTAAAGCTGGCAATATGCAGGGCAATTTTTCAATAATTTCAATAAAAAAATCATGGCATCCTATAGCCAATCATTTATACATATACAGGTGTACCTCGGTTTACGAATTTAATTAGTTCTTCGGGACTTTTCGTAGTGTGAAATATTTGTAAACCGAAACGCGGTTTCCAATAATAATGCATTGAAAACCAATTAATCCATTCCGGAGGTCAGAAAAAAGTAAAAAAAAAGTATTTTATCTGTTCAAAACTCTTTATAATGTGCACTTTAAAGACATAAATACTGTACAGGGACATGATTAAAAATTTATTTGTAAATGCACTGAAAACCAATTAATCTGTTCCGGAGGTCAGAAAAAAGTAAAAAGAAGTTTTATCTGTTCAAAACTCTTTATAAAGTGCACTATAAAGGCATAAAGGGACATGATTAAAAGAGAATTCGTAAATTCATTGAAAACCAATTTATCCATTCCGGAGGTCTGTTCAAAACTCTTTATAAAGTGCACTTTAACGGCATAGTACTGTACAGGGACATGATTAAAAAAAAACTTGTAAACGTATTGAAAACCAATTAATCCGTTCGTATTGTGAAAAAAATTCATAAACTGAGCCATTATTTTCAATGGATTTTCATTCGTAAACTGAAAATTACATTAACAGAGGTGTTCGTAAACTGAAGTACACCTGTAATTATAAATGTATAAGGCAACTCCAACATTTTTACCTAATAAGAGATACAACTGATTACATCCTTTGTTGTCACCATGAAAAAGCAATAGAATCTGTTGTATGAGGGGCGTTCAAGTCAAACCGGGACTTTTAATTTTACAGGTATAAAAAGGGATGCTAGCGTGATGGTACTACAGGCAATACTAAAGTGGCAAGTGTGTCCTATTACTGATAGGCGGCGCACATGTCGCAGGCCAGTCCAGAGACCGATAATCAAGATGGCAGACAACAGTGTTAGTGCGTACATGGAACAGCATGTGGTGATGATGTTTCTGATGAACAAAGGCGTAAAACTTGTGGACATCTACAGAAGACTTCAGGCACAGTACGGTGATGAGACGCTCAGACACAATAAGACATTTGAATGGTGTAAACATTTCAAAGATGGCCGTACATCTGTCAGGTTCTCAGCCCACCACAGTCATTCCTGTAAACATTCAGCACGTGGAATGCCTGATCCTGGATAACCAACACATAACCTGTTGTGAAATTGCACAAGAGACGATTCTTTCTGTAAGAACGGTGAGCACAATGATGCTAAAGTGAAGCAGGCTGTCCTAGGACAGTTCAGGCGTACTGACAAGTCTTTCTATGATGAAGCATTACAGGCATTAGTTAAACGCTGAGATAAGTGTATAAATGTAGCAGGGGAGTATGTAGAAAAATAAATGCAGTTTCCACTCTTTGAAATTTATTTTATTATATAAACTCAAAATTCCCAGTTTGCATCTTTCTTCCCAGTGCCCAGGGAATCCTCTACCTGGTTCTACTTCTGCCCCCCCTTTTCTTCCCCCTTCCCTATCCTTTCCCTTTCCCCACTCCCCCTGAGGTGAAGGTGATGATCTTCATATCTTGACCTGTGTGGTCAGATCTAGGGATGTTATAGTACCTCTTGGTTATACCTATGAGATGATGCTGGATTCTTTTTTGGTACTGTGCGTATGTACATTTGCTCTTTTATACTTTGCCATGTCAAAGGGTTTCTATTCTGTATTATGTGTTTTGCTCTCCTTCACTATAGCACTCCTAATTTAAACAAAAAAAAAATCCTGGTTTGACTTGAACGCCCCTCGTATATAGCCCTGTAGAACTGACAGTGCACAGTACACACGTATCTATCTGCTGCTTCTATGCAAACAGGAACTTTATTCAGTGAAAAAATGTAGAGTTTATGATAGACAAAGCTGCAAACTTATAAACACTGCTGTCTACTGGTTGAAGAATATATCTCTACTGAATACTGAAGTAGTTGTTTCACAAAATCCATGAACATTGTAATCCAACAAAAAGAAATACCTCTTTCAGCCTGTTTTTGTTGTAGGATGTTGTCATCAATTGCTTTCACCCTAGTAATGCCGTTGACACAGATCAATGCTGCCCCCACCCCTTTTAATACAAAACTATCATGCAAAGGGCCTCAATTACACACTATTCAAAAGGGTGTTGAACTCTGGAACTTCTGGAATATGCCAGATCATCAACCTTTTTTTTTTCCATCATGGAATCTGCATATAACATGTGTGTAGATTTAGTAGTAATGGGGGAACATAGTAGCTGATTTTTGAGACTAAACATACTGTATGTGCAAACATTGTATTGCCAGTTATATCCACCAGAACACTTAATGATCTACAGTATTTATTTTAAATATGTTTTACCTGCTTTATGCTATTCTTTGCTGCACTCTGCATCCGTCTACATTTGAATCCTCTACATTGTGAAAAACAGACTGTTGAGAGAAGGGGGCTTGTGCATTACGCTGAGCAAGATAACTAGTCTGTGCCAGGAAAGCTATTGGTACGACAGGATATGGCCACTTAAAGGATCACCATTTAAAGTGGGCCTGAAATAACAGTGAAGACTTTCTATGTTTTGGAGATTATCTGTTCTGAAATTGTGCCACAACTGTACCCTTAAAGATTTACTATTTCAGGTGAAATCCTCTTGAAAAATAGTATTACACTTACTGCCATGTCACTGTTCTTAGATACTCCTATGGCTACATCCTCACTGCTACCTGTGAGAGGGTAATCTGTACCTGAGGACTTGAATTACATGTAACTCCCTGTTTCTGTTCATTAATTCACTAGATCTGTGCTTCCTTTACCATTCATGCTGCATCTTAAAGAAGAACTCCGAGATAGGTAAAACAATCACCCAATAGTACACCCCCCTACACAAAACACTAAACAGTTAATGAAATCCTTACCATTTAGGAGAAAAATCTAATTGAATTTTCATGACTTCATCTCTAATTTCAAAGATAGCAGCATCTGCTCTGCCAAGGAAGAGGTGTAACAGCAGGGATTACATCATATCCTGTTCTAACTTTCTGCAGTAAAAGGAAACTATACTTTCCATCATTCACAGGGAATTGTAGTGAATGTGAGCAGGTACACTAGGCCTGTACATGTTGAATGTGTCTGAGAGTCTGAAAGTTCGGGTCTGCCCACCACTGCAAATGGGGCTGAATTACATCACTTCTTCCTGGAGAAAGTACTACAGATGGGATGTGCCAAGACCAGTGACTGGGACAATAGAAGGCACAGCAACCACTGGTCCTACAAACAGGAAGGTAAAGAGAATTAGGATTTTGATTTGAAATGAATAGGCTATTACTGAGTGAACCAGAAGATGGATGACACATTCAGTGAAGGTAGGAAATCAGCAACAAGAACATGTAAAGAAGTTTTTTGCCCGGAGTTCTGCTTTAAATATTCCCCCACCAGTCATCAAATCACCAGCCATCAAGGGGGCAGCTGCTATAACACGAGAAAGCAAATCCTCTACTAAGATGACTAACCCCACACACAGACACAGTGCAGAACAAAGCATGGTAAGTGACTAAAGGGGAAAAATCAGCTGCAGGGAGAACAATACTGGAAATTATTCCTTTGCCATCTGATTGCCTTCTTCGGCTCAGATTCCACAATTCAGGTCCTGTTTCATGTTTACCCATGCTATGAATTATGACTGTTTGGAAAAAACCCTATGGGTGCCTGCCAGGTGGAGGTGGAGACCCAAAACATGTAAACTGTGCCACATCCTAATTTATGTAACAATAAGTTTAACAAAATTCATGGACTTTGAAGGCACAAGTAAGCACATATATCAAAATTACATATCAACTTTATTAATACATAATTAAAACACCAAACTCAGTGAAAAATGAATATAAAGCACCCTTAGTAGGATATAGTACAGATTCATACATTTTAAGTCCTTAGGCTTTCAATACTGTATAATTGACCCTTCAATTAATAGCTCGACATGTTTCGAGGGAAAACGCTTCTTCAGGATCTACTCTGGGTGCTGGATCATTTAAAAAAGCATAAATAATAAGATTAAAAAAATAATATGAAAAACCTGCGCTTGGGAATAAGCAAATAGAATTAGAAGCTAACACAGTTTTAGGCAAAAATACACAAATGACAAACACTTAGTGTAGTGCTTATAAGAATCAAATAAAGAATGACAATGAAATCCAAATCGCCACAGATGAAAAGATATTGGTGAATGTAACATAATACATATAATAAAGTCTCTGCAAAAACTCTTCACATCCAGTGATAATGGTGCCAAATGAAACCAAAACCAGAAAGAGAGAATCTTTCACCTTTCACCAGGGGAGGACTGACCATTTGGAAACTCGGACACAGCCCGAGGGCCCGGGATCAGTAGGGGGCCCCATGAGATGCCCCTGGTACCTTTTGCATAGGCTTTTTTGAGTTTGGGCAAGGACACAGGGGCCCCATGATCCCCTATTGCCCGGGGGCCCCATAAATTGTCAGTCCGCCCTTGCCTTCACCCAATCATTTAGCCTCTTACCGGAAAGTTTCACCAACCGAAGGACTGGTCAAACAAAGCAGATATCAAGCCCAACAGATGAGTCCAGGACTCCCAGAATGATCTCCCCAGATACCAGGATGAGTTAGAAGCTTCTTACTGAACACTGTGGTCTAAGATGGCAAATATCTCTCCACATAATTAACACTACATAAGGAAAAAAATGTGTCCGCTCATAGTGTATTTAAATAAATGATACAATTTATTCAAGTATTGCGCTTACAACAAGCAGAGTAAAAATCAGCAGATATGAGTAATGTTTCCAACCAACAAGATGGCCGCGGTCCATAGTGGTGCGAGATGAAGTAACACATGGTAGTTCCACTCTACGCTTTTAGTCACTCAAAGGACATCATCAGGGGGGCCCCTGTTGACATCCTTTGAGTGACGAAATGCGTAGGGTGGAGCTACAATGTGTGACATCATCACGCACCGATACAGACCGCAGCCATCTTGTCGGTTGGAAACATTACTCATATCTGCGCTTTTTTCTGTGTTTTAATTATGTATCAATAAAGCTGATGTGTAAATTTTATACATGTGTTTCCTTGTGCCTTCAAAGTTTATGATTTTTGTTAATATTATTATTGTTCCATGCTATGAATTATACCATAAAGACACATTTTATTAACATACTTCAATTTCAGAGTGCTGGATTAATGTTCTCATGCTTCTTTGTGTTTGTAGCAGGCACAAGTTACTTCACTATGAAGCCATGTACCATGGTGTGGTTTTATTCCAGGTAACCTGTACTGGGAGAAATATGAAAGCTGTCATTGCCAACCTGTATATGATAATACTAGTTGCCTGGCTTCCACTGCCTTCTGAATCACTGAACAAGTAGAAGCATCAAGATTAGAAAGCCTTATAGAAATCAGAATTGCTGATCGGCATACCTATACCAGGTCATCAACTAAAACTACTGAAGGAAACTGATCAGCATGACAACCAAGAAACAAATATCTCTAAAAGGACAGGTCAGCAATGGCAGTCTCCATATTACTCTCAGCACTGGCCCCTTTATTACATTTGATTGGGTTGTTGTTTTTTCATAAATATGTGTTCTATGTTCACTTCTGTTTGCCAATTTGGACTTTGACAAAGAGACCCTTTGCAGTCACAAATGTTTATGTATTTATTTATTTATTTATTACAGGTATTTATATACTGCATTCAATTATGCAGAGCTTACATATATTGTACATTCATCAGTCCCTAACCCTCAAGGGGTGTACAATCTAAGGTCCCTAACTTACATTTCATACATACACATACTAGGGCCAATTTAGACTGGAGCCAACTAACTTACCAAATGTTGGTCATTTGTTGTGGTCCTATGACAGTGGTCGTTAACTTACTTAATATAGGGGCCCCAAGAGTGACCCCTGACATCAACAAAGGGCCACATGTATTATTCAGTGAATGTAATGCTACAGAAAGAAATCAGCAGAGACTGCAGATATGCTTTAAGAATGACTGGAGACTGGAGGCATGCTTCGGGAGACAGTCATAGCCTTGAGACATGTTACATAAGACTGCTAAAGCATCAAAACATAGACTAATGTCTACAGGGGCCCAAGGCATGTACAATAGGTGCTAAAGGGTTTCATTTGGCCTTTAATATAGGCACCAAGAGATTGTGCAATGTTCAATGGTTTTTATTTCTATTCATGTGAGTTGTATTGTATCTCTAATAAATTTGTCCCACCTCCATGTGAAGGCTATTTTAAAACTGTTTACAGTAACTGGTAACCAGTGATGACTAAGACCATGTAGGCTGAAACGCGTCAGTGATTGTTAGTTTGTATGCAAGGTGGATGATTAATAAAAGAATTTCACAGGAAGAAATATGTGCTGGTTCTTACATTTTCTAATATTCACCAGACATTTATATTTGAACATGATTCTTCTATCCACCAAGCAGCATCAGAATTGCCCTAAATATTTAACCTAATTAGTGGCTCTAATTTATAGTAGAAAACCTTTGTTATATACTGCAAGATTATAAAGGCATATACACAAAGTGTGATAACACCACCATTTCTTTTTGCTCATAGCAACCTATCTGCTACCATTTGTCATCTCTGCAGTACAAAGGTGAAAATGAAACATGAATTTTGATTGGTTACTAAAATTTCATCAGTTGCACATTTTCATACATAAACCCAATCACTTGCCTTGCCATATCATGACCAGTCTTTGGACCAAGCAATTTAGCTCATCCAACTAACCCTCCCAAATTTTCTATCACAGAATTACACTGCACTTCACTATACACAATGTGGCAGAGCGAGCTCCATGATTGGAGGAGTTCTAGTTGTGTGACTTTGATCGGACAAATGACCAGCCTTACTTCCCAGCCTATTTTTTAAACTGAACTTTTAATGAGTTCTGTTGTGTGTCATCAACTTCAGAGTCCTGAAGCCAAAAGAATGCAGAACACATATGTAAAGTACATTACTGTACATTGTTAAATGTGCTTTTTTTACTGCAATGGTGTGGCTACACCATTCTTTTTTAAATGAGCCCCAAAGGTAATGCTAAAGATGGAACGGTAGTAACATACATATGCTAACAAACAAACCAACCTCTGCATTTGGCATCCTTTTGTAAAAGACCGTGATAACAACAAATACAAAAAAATAGGCATGGTAACATCATAACATTTTCTTTTTTTTTTCTTTTGCTAGTGCTGTGACTTTGAATTAAACTCTGAATTTGCTTTGACCTTTGGTTAGCGCTTAGTTTACTTAGTCGCCTTTATACTGTATGCTCTCAATGACTCACAATGCTAAAAACATGTCAGGAAAGTGAGCTTGACAAAATAACATCTGTACTGGCTTTTCTTTTTATAAAATGTGACATGTACAACATCCAAATTTGGACTTCCAAAACTGCAGGAAATTATAGAGGGTAAAACAGAGATCAAAATAGCATCTGAGACGTAGAGTAAATAATGGTAATGTTTTTATGGTCTAGTTCTGCATGTTTCAGTAAAACAATAATTATATAGAGGTAGTACCGAAAACGTGCTGATTGGGGTTTGTCTACAAATTCCCAAACACTAGAGGTGACATCTGCAATGACGTAGTTTAAATTAAAATTAGCTTCCCTTAAATCTCTCTCTCTCTCTCTGATGTAAAATCACTGGATGCCAGACATAGGCATATAGATAGACAAATAAAAAATGATTAGAACTATCACCATCTATGACCAGCTAGATAGAAGGAGAAATTTGTTCTGATATGTGATATTTTTAGACAAATTGATATTTATCTGTAATTTTAGACAATATTTTGCCAGACATAATGTGCTGACATAAATCAGCACATTATGTCTGCTAAAGATGTGTAACAGAGACTGCTAAAGAGTAGAACATGTTCACTTTCAAAGTAAATTTTTACTTATCTTAGTAAATGAGGTGGAATAAAGTTAAAATGCACTGTGCAAAAATGTACCCAATAATGTTCTTGGAAAATGAAAAACAACTGGATTTTTGCTGGGATAAATGAGGTCAGAAGAATTACACGTTATTCACTAAGCTAAATAAAAATGTTCTTTGTAAAGAGAAGATTCACTTGGCTTAGTGAATGAGGTGATGTTGTGCTCCTTTTAATATTCCAGTCATGTAACGCACAATTATTTTTCACTTTGTCTCACCTCACTCACTAGATAAGTTATTACTTTTTTCTTTTTAACGGCTTTTTTTATATCTGTTTTTTTAAAGTAACTGGAAGTAAGGTATGCTTAAAGGAAACTGGTGGTGAAATAAATAAAGCGGTTGACAATGCTGACCACCTTCTGAAGATGCTAATTTCCTTCCTGTCTGTAACTCCAATACTTGGAACAGGTCAATAGCTCTGGAAAATCAGAGCGAAGTCAGAATTTCTAATCTTCATGCTGTCCTGAAAGCACTGAAGCCACTGTATCACTGTGACAGTCAAAGAGCTAGCATATTTAGAAGGAGAGATCAACAGTGACAGTCTTCGTATCTCCTTTTTTAAAAGTTTTAGTTTACCTTTACAGAAAAAATGTAAAGGTGAACTAGCACCAGACACCCTCCCAATCCCCCATACCCTCCCATCCACTGCTCTACTTACCTCTTGGTTTGCCGAATTGTCAGCACCCCCGCAATCCCCGATCTTCTACCTTTTCTCCATCAGCGCTCGCAGATGGACTCTGATTGGTCAGCATCAGTGTTAGTTCACCTTTACATTTTTTCTGTAATGGTGACCTGAAACTTTAAAGGTAATTTGAAAGAACAAGAAGGTTTAGATTGCTGTCCTCTCCTTTCAAAAATGCTACTTGTCTGATTTCAGAACCTTCTTGGTCACTGGTCCAGAAATCAGGAATTCTGACATCACCATGGGCACAGCTAGGGTCCAAAAAGACCTGGGGCACACTTTGGTTCCTAGACTGAAATACTATGTCTTAGAAATAAGCCAGGATGTAGGAATGTAAACACTGGGAGTATTTTTTAGCCAGGGTTCATGGGTGGCCGAACAGGTATATCATTTGCATTAAACAATATTTTTCCCAAGGAACACTGCACTCAGGGCCCTTGTATGCATGAGCCAGTTTATGTAAAAGGAAAACTTAGCCATTATGTAACCAAAAACACATAAAATAAAAAGATCCAGTGCAAGAGACCTTTTTGGAAGATTTACATATACCCAATTAAGGTTGTGACCAATGTGCTGCATGACCTCTCTATTTGTAGGGTCATACAATCTGGCAGGCAGCACAATGTTCTCTTAATTAGGTGGATGCACTGCAGTTCCTAGTAATTTCAATTAAGAGTGGAAGTGTACACACCAGCGGTGGAGGAGAAAATCATTTCATTAGGACTGAATTATGTCTGGACTTCATAAGAAAATTATAAAAATTTTATACGAAAATCACCCATCTATTTCTTTTTATTTTAATGCACACAAACACAAAAAATTAACATTTTTGCAACACTTGTAAGATGACACGGTTGTTTAATTACATATTAAATATATCAAGTCTTAAAATTGTAAAAATGTATGATACTCAATATGGTCTACACTTTAAAAACCTTAACAGGACATCAGTTTAGAGTTGAAGCCTTACTCTGGAAACTACAAAAAAAAAATACCCTTACAGTACCCCTGCACCCTAATCTTCCCCCCTTCCACCACACTATAAGCGTTAAATGTTTGTTAAGTTTAAGAGTAGAGGGAAATGCTGTAATCATCCTGGTGCTTCATATCTCCAAAGTTCTGGGTTGTTGGCAGGCCCTCACCTTCCTTACATACAATGCACGGCTGTTGACCCGGCATTGCAAGTGATGACATCAACATGTGATCGTCAGCTGGAGTGTCACTTTTGGGAGTACTGTATGGGATGATGTCACTGCGTGGGGTGGAGCTACATGAAGTGATCTCATCCAAAACAGTGACGTGGTACACCTGGATGTGATGCAGTACACCAAGAAGTGAGGTCTGTAATCGGGAACCAAGCCCGCACAACTTATAGTGGAGTAGGTTACCCAAAGGAGAAAGGCTTTGAAACCTGTATGTAAGGCGAATGCACCGCATAATGTGAGTGGGCATTTTTGATGTGTTTTTAAACAAGCAAGTTTTAAATGAAGGTTTTACACTATAGAGGCTTTTCCTGATGGCACCTACGACATGAGCTTACTGGTAAAAGAGTGAAAGTGGTCCTGGATGTTTTAATCCCAAGGGGATACAAGCGCTTAATGACCCACTGGATGGAAGTGTTTTAGAAATCTGGTGAGTTTTCCGGGGTGGAGGTGCAGGATCACATAAGATGTGGAGTACAGAAATCAACTGGAAGTAGCTGTATATGTCTGGAAGTAGCTGTATAAAACAGAGCACTTTTATTTGTGGAGAAATGGACACTTTTCAAGCATGGACACTTTATGAAGCACAGAAACTTTATTAAGCACGGAGACTTTAATGTTAAGAACTCCACTTTAAGCAATATATATATATATATATATATATATATATATATATATATATGCTTAAACTATACACTGCAATAAGGGAGCCCTGCGATACTGCAGACATGAGGTAGGCAACATTTCCTCCTGCCTTTCCACAGCCCTCTTGACCACATGGTTTCACAGATTGGACCCAGAAGAGGCAGATAATAATTTAGATATAAAAGCATAATTTAAACATCTTTACATTAAGACTGATTTTGGGAACTTTGGTGCTAGATTTGAAAAGAGGTGGGGGGGAGTCTGCCTTGTCTTGGGCAGGCGTATTGGGATACAACTTAGTGAAATGGAAGTTGAAGACGTAATATTTTTGAGCTCTGAAATAGAGACACCGGTGTTGGAGTGGTCTCGTGCTCCAGTGTAAGGGGTGCATCATTACTGTAAGGTTGAGTGCTCTGTGGTCCTTCGCAGAGTGAAAGTTTGCCTGCAGTAGTTAATGGCTCCCTTTTTTTTGGACTCCATAATAGCTATGTGTGAGGGTATTACCCTTTAGGGTAATCACAAGGAAAGCATGGCCAGAAGGAGAACACAGCAACCTGAGTGAATACTGTCCTATAGCAAATCCTTGTGGCGAAAGGGCAGGAGAAAGCACCTGAGTACTATATACAAGGGCTGTAGGTGGGAGGTAAAATGTGCGACCTGAGACTAAACTTTGAATGGTTGAGTTTTAGCGCCAAATTGAAGAGTTTACACTGTAGTGAATGCAATTCAAATATAGCCCTAGTCTTTTACAGTAACAGTCAGAGATACACTGTGACTTGTAGCTTAATTCTGATGAAAAGCAATGGACATGGCACCTTAATGAGACTCTTCTGGATGATTTAGTGATACACAGCTCAACTGCAGTCTAGAAGATATAATTAGGAATTCAATGAATCTGTGGAAGTATCAAAGAGTTCATTGTGGAGATGTCATGAGCAGTTCATAGGGGGTGAATTGATTTCCCATGGTACCAGACTTCAGAAAGTAAAACAAATATTCATACAATACAGACCGGACAGTATGGGGTTTATTTACTAAAGCTGGAGAGTGCAAAATCAGGCTTACTTCTGCATAGAAACCAATCAGCTTCCAGATTTTATTGCCAAAGCCTAATTGAACAAGCTGAAGCTGATTGGTTTATATGCAGAAGTGAGCCTGATTTTGCACTCTTCAGCTTTACTAAACGTTCACTATAAAATAGATATAAAGGAAAACCTGAAATGTATATATAGTCAACTTTTTGATAAAAAAAAGGTTAACATTTTTTATGGCACATATACTCTATGAAATTGGGAACAAAAGTCTTAGGATGGGCACTGAAAAAGCATTGGGAAATGTATTCATGTTCATAAACTAGTTACAAATACAGGGGAATCATTGCTTCATAATGCTAAGTTAGTTAAAACATATAAAATTATTAAATCAGCAAAGTCAATGAAAATGAACTCCACCTAGATGGATAGTAGAAAACAGATTAGAGCATATCTGGCAAAGGTAAACTTCCAACCAAAACATGAACAGTTTGAACAGCACTTTACAAAATGAAGGCAGACATTACAGTTACAGTACAATTTGATACAAGAAGAATCAGAGGGCCCTGCTTGCTAAAGCTTACAATCTAAGAGGGAGGGTTAAATGATCCAAAAGGTAATATTTGTGGAGAATGAATTGAAGAAGAAAGTAAAAATACAGTGTTTTAGTTAGAAGCAGAATAGGCTTGTTTAAAGAGAAGGGTTTTCCAAGTGAGGTCCTGTTAGCACACATTACGCTCATCCCTAAAGAAGAGAAACATCCTAGTCAATGCTACAACTATCGCCCCTTTTCTCTTCTAAATAAGGTCACCCAATTCTATCTAAATTTTACTAACAAGCTAAAACCTGCCCTCCATGACTTATTCCACCCTTATCAGACCAGTTTCATATCACAGAGAGAAGCCAGAGACAATTCTAGAAGAGCATTGCAAATGATCTTTTGGGTTTCTACACAAACCCAATCTCCACCGCTTGCTACTCGACACTGATGCTGAAAAGGCTTTTGACAGTATGGATTAGGGCTCCTTGGAGGAGATCCTTAGATCCATGAGCTTGAAACCACTTATACTGTGGTGAATCCTCTCCCTCTAGAATAATACCACAGCCAAGGATAAGGTAAATTGGGCCCTCTCTCATTTTATTTTTATTTTCATTTATTTCAGGTACTTATATATCGCTGTCAATTTACATATATATTCTACATTCACTTCAGTCCTTAACTCTCAAGGTGTGTACAATCTAAGGTCCCTAACTTACATTCATACATACACATACTAGGGCCAATTTAGACAGGATCCAATTAGCCTACCAGCATGTCTTTGGAGTCTCTCCTAGTTTTTGAATATAAAATGTGACCTGCCATAGATGCCTACTATCCCCACTCATTTGTGCCCTAGTACTTGACGTTTGCCTTCTTAAAATTAAAAAAAATCCAACTATTTGAGGAGTAAAAATAGGTTCCTCTGTGCATACCCTACCTGTCTTAGTGAATAACATAATGTTCTATGTATCAGACCCATTAACAACCCTACACAATATTTTAGCTGAACTATAGATATATACCTTTTCAGGATTCAAAATCAATTACAATAAGTCAGATATACTTCCCAAAAATTTAAAAGGAAACTGATTCTGAGTTGATTCCCTTCACCAATCCTTCACAAATTTATTGAATGACCGCTCTCTGAAATAACTTGATAACTGAAAGAGGAATATTCTTACATGGCTTGGTTTAGTGACTGTTTTGCCCTTACTTGTACTACAAATGATCCCCATCATGCTTTATCCAGTTACCCAAGCAATTCACAAATGCCAGTGGGAAGTCCCACTTCCTCCACCACTGTCATTACCTCATGAACATATCAAAATCAATATACCAGAAATTACTTTAAAGAGTGCCTCATTAACTCTGCATATAAACCAATGTGGAATTTAGGAACTATAAGAGTAGGGGTTGATAAGGTCCTTCTTTGGGCTGGAACACACCTGTTGCACACTACTTGGAGCTCTTACACTCTGTAGGTATCTGATCTATTGGGTGCATGTTTGCTTATTGGGCTTATTTGTAATACTATTTCACATATACAATACCAGTAGGTTCCCACAGTATTAGCGAAAAATGGCAGATTATCTATGGCATATTTTTTTAATTAGACCTGTACTTTGTTTTATAATTAGATCTTAATTTTAAAAACAATAGTTTTATTGCGGTGGGACTTCTGCTTATGACTTAAGCATAACCGCATTGGGTCATTGAGTTTAGATGCGGAGTTAACGAGGCACTCTTTATAAGTAATTATTGTCTATTGATTTTGATATGTGTTTGAACATCTTTTTAATAAACATAATATCTCCTATTGTATAGCTGCACACGCATGTATGCAGACATATAAATATTTCTTAGATTTACACGTCTTATGTCTGTGGCAGATAATCCACTTTCTACTATACTGCACCACCCTTGCGCCCTCTGCCTTTTTGGGTTCCAGGTCTTCCCCCACAGCTCCCGGGACAGAAATCCTTGGTGTTACTGCTCCTGAAATTTTGCAGTTTTATTTTAAAGCTGATTTGTAAGTGTTTGGAAGTTTGTGCCCCTGAGATCAGTACCATCTTCGGTTATAACTGTTTTGAAGTTATTTTATGTTTTTCTTATATTCTACAGATATCTTGTCAGTAGCATGCTCTCTGGAGGAAGCGAATTTATGCTGACAAAACATGTTGAGATATGGGGTGCATTCTACTTTTTAATCTGACTTTATGGAAACATTTGTGCAGGGGCAGACTGACAACTCATGGGGCCCCTGGGCAATATGGGATCATGGGACCCCTGTGTCCTTGCCCACACTCAAAAAAGCCTATAAAAAAGGTACCAGGGGCATTTCATGGGGCCCCCTACTGACCCCGGGCCCTCGGGCAGTGCCCGAGTGCTCGAATGGTCAGTCCACCCCTGCATCTGTGAGAACAGTTTGATGGAATAGACACCCAACGGCCACTTTATTATGTACAGTTGTTCAATTGCAGTTCCCCTATTTCAACCACAAAATGTTACAAGATCCTGTGAAAAACCAGGTGCATTTACTTTTCATTAGATATATACACTCACCGGTCACTTTATTAGGTACACCTGTTCAATTGCTTGGTAACACAAATTGCTAATCAGCCAATCACATGGCAGCAACTCAATGAATTTAGGCATCTAGACATGGTGAAGACAACTTGCTGACATTTAAACCGAGCATCAGAATGGGAAAGAAAGGGGATTTAAGTGACTTTGAACGTGGTTGTTGGTGCCAAACGGGTTGGTCTGAGTATTTCAAAAACTGCTGATCTGCTGTGATTTTAACGCACAACCATCTCTAAAGTTCACAGAGGATGGTCCAAAAAAGAGAACATATCCAGTGAGCGGCAGTTGTGTGGAGAAAAGTGCCTTCCTGATGTCAGAGATCAGAGGAGAATGGGCAGACTGGTTGCTGCGACAATCAGATAACAGGGTCAGAATTTTTTGTAAACAACATGAAAGCATGGATCCATCCTGCCATACATCAACGGTTCAGGCTGGTGGTGGTGGTATAATGGTATGGGGGATACCTAATAAAGTGGTCTGTGAGTGGATGTACAAATATAGTGTATATTTTACACAGATACATACTGAGATATAGTTAAACAATGTGTTATATGTATTGAGATTTTTATGTATAAATCACTAAATTGTTATGTCTAATTTGTATGTAGGTGACATACTTTATTAAACAATGCTGTGTGCCTGGGGATGGAGGCACCTTACTATGAGCATCAAATCACAACTAGGACATTGTTTTTACGGTACAGGCAAAGTGTGGTGAGTCTGAGGGCTCAGTACACCATCTGTACCAAACTGCAATGGCAGCAGTAGGGCAGGTTGGAAGAATTGATCAATAAATACTATTGTGTGTGAAGTGCAGCGCTAAAACCTATAGTAAAACATCCAAGAGTATTGCAAAACACCAAAAAAGTATACACATTAGTGCAAATAAAAACATAAACATCAGTGAAACAAGAAATAAATAAAGTCCATGCAGTGTAATATATAGGTGCTAGTGTAAATCGCAATGACAATGTGACCAAGTATAGTCCATATAGTAAGCAAAGAATATGTCAGTGATACTTCAAAACTGTGCCAGGGGATCCAGTGAACACTCCACCACCAATATGCACTCACCAGAATGCTACTAATATAGTAGCAATGATCAATGGTCAATCAGATACAATGTTCACAATTCTTAGCCAAGGATCTTCGTAGCTCACCACACGGAGCCCAAAAGAATGTTTTATAGTGTAGTATTTATTATAAAAACAAAGTAAAAACTTTCCACGTGGAGACTATGTATACATGTGTGAATTCACATACCAAGATGACCGCCGCTCCGGATTGCAGACACGGCGGCGTGACATCAACACGTAGGCTCCACCCATCCAATAAATACTATTGCAAGTATCTCCTTAGTCACTAGCATGTTTTGATTCCGATATACACACAGGAGCATGTTTAGCTCAGGTATGATTAATGAGAAGTTTAATAAGAAGTTAAGGTCACTGGGGCATGAGAATATTTCAGATAAGATGCGCTTAAAGGGTAACTGAGTTAATGGAACTATTTCACAAAACTGCATGATTAATGAACTCATGCTACCTCAAAGAGGAAGGAAGTAAAAAGAGAGGGTTGTGTATTCTTTAAATTGCTAGATACAATAATGTATCCATCTTCTGTGTTACCAATTATTACCAATTATTCTGTAATGTTTTCAAGATGAAACCTTATGCTGATTATCATCATGGTTGCAGTTACCAGTGAAAGGACAGCTGTTACTTTTATTTAAAAAAAATATCAATATCCCTATCTTGGCTTCAGCATCAATGAGCGTGCTGAAACTGTAAATAGTTTCCTGTGGTGGCCTACTTTATCCAGAGCAGCCCTTTCTTTAGAGATTAAAAAGTATGTAAACCCAACATTTTATATTCCTGATATGTGCCTGCTGTACCATGTACTTGTATGAAAAAGGATTCTGTTCTCTTTGTATTGCTTTCTTTGTGTGAAATCCCTGCTGTTCCTGCCAGTCCCTCTGCTTTCCTATTAAAAACTGACCTCACTAAGCAGGAGAGCACAGCATGGTCAGTTCTCTAGCTATGCTGGGAACTTAGTGTGCTCCCCTCCAATGATCAGACTTGTCCTGTCACCCCCACGATCCCCCACAGAGCCGTTCACTTGGAAGCTCGGTGTGCTGTTGTTTCTCCTCCCCAGCTCTTATGCAGCTGAGAACAGAAAAAAAGGGAAAAAAAGTGTTCACTTTTTGTTTATCTCTATGCACAAATGTTTTTCCTTGCATTGCAATTTTAAATTGAAAGGGTTTTTTCTTTCCATAAATTTTTATTGAAATAAATTTTAACAGATACATTTGTTACCGCTGTCATGTGTGCAGATAAAGGCATGAAGCTAATGATTTGCAAGCCAGGAGGGGCTATACATCAAATAGAAGAACTAGAATAAGTCACAAAATATTTATTATGTTTAAAAGGTACATTAATCGCATTATAACATAGAAACAGTATGGATAACAGGAGAAAATCCATACGCCTGTATCGTGAAAGCAAGCGTAGGTGGATGGGATGTCAGTGTGGAAAAAACACGGTTCAAGGAACAAAACAGAAGAGTACATACAACCAGATCTTGAGTCAAAGATTGTCACTGCGGGACAACCTACAAAAGTAAAAAAAGAGGAAATGAAAGAAAGAGAAGAGAGAGATGGAGGAGGACATCATAAGTGCCCGAACCTTGATCTCAGGGTCTCAGTTTTTATAGTAATGTATAATTGGCAGTTGACATAGAGGGATGGGCATGTTGGATCCATGGGGTCCATATTTTAAGATATTTTTCGCATGTATCTAGAAAAATTCTAGAAAGCTTTTCTTTGATGAAGAGGAATCTAAGCGAAATTCAGTAAAGGGTATAAACTGTTGTTTCCAAACCTTTGCTATGGTTTGTTTTGTCGCTAGTAGCACATCGATAACCAGTTGATGTTTTGTGAGGCCCAGAGGTTTCAAGTGTAGTAGGACATGCCACAGATCTCTTGGAAAGGGGCAGGTTAATGAGGATTGTAGGAGTTTAAGGACTTTTGTCCAGAACTGGGAGAGCATAGGGCATGTACACCATATATGAAGAACATCTCCGGGAGCAGAGCATCCCCTGAAACAGGTGCCACGAGCAGATGGATAAAGGTGAGCCAGACGGGACGGAACCAGGTACCACCTCATGATAGTTTTGAAGGCCGATTCCATAGTGAGTATATTGATGGAGTAAGAAGTCAATATGGTCCAGATTTGTGATCAGCAACCCCTATCTTTGGTACTTTTCAGATCTCTTTCCCACCTGGAAAAATAAGTGTGGGTATTAGGGTTTTGGAGGTAAATCAACTGTGAGTAAAGAGTACATATGAGTTTGGGGGAAAAGGACACCTGATGACAAATATGTTCAAACAATGACAATTGGGTCATCGGGTCTGTACTGGCAAGCACCGAGGTCAACCAATGTTTGATTTGTAGGAATCGGAAAAGTTCAGGGTGAGAGGCTTGGTATTTATCCCTGATATCCGCCCAGGTGCAAACTGAACGACCAGTAAGGAATGAGTGGATACAGTGAAATCTGTGAGAGACCCACCAATGAAATGTGTTAGGGGACTCAAACAATGGATTGCCAGGAAGGGGAAGAAGTGGTAAGTGGGGGGGAGATTAGGCCACTTGAATATTTGGTAGCTGAATGGGTTGTTTTACAAGGTGAGGGTTTACATATACTTTAAGTTGCATGTATGCTGAATTTCAAGTGGAAATGAAAAGCCGCAATTGATACATTTATATGGTAATTTCAGCCTCTCGTGATCCCTTATACAGCAACTTTTTGTTGCTGCTATGTTGCTGAGAGGGGTAAGAGAAACACTTGGGGCCAATCAAGTATTTGATCTGGATCACCAGTTTGATGATGCTCCTTTACTCTCCATTCACAAACTGTGGACAGGGAGGTGACCAGGCTGTGTGTGTAATATGGGTGTGTGACTCTAAGGACTGGACTGGATGGACAGATATACAAATTCTTTGGCAGGTAAGAAAATTACCATACATGACTTTCAACTGTATATCTAGTAATTTGCCTAGAGTTTAGTTTTAAAATATATTTAAAAGAAAAGCTTTATTTTTAGTTTTGGATACAGTTTTGGAGAGGTCCAGAGATGCAGTCAACCAAAGTTGTATGCAGCTGTGCATACTGGGTATGATTTCCTTATAACAACCAAAACAATATATGTATAGTCTTGTGAGCTGCTATGTAAAAAACATAAAACCTCTTTGTGTAATGAAACAATGACATATACCTTTTGAAAGCTGCCCACCCCTTCACATGCTCTTATTCTGTATATGTGTTGTCTACCAATATGTCTATTGTCCTGTGCTGTGCTTTCAACATAAACTATACCACAGTGCTAAAAAAATTATATATGTATGCAAATGATCATAAACATAAAGTCAACAAAGTTCCATGCATTCATAGCCATGGTGTGTTCACTCCTTTCCTGCTCAAAAGTTCCAAAATTTCATTCAAGGATTTTCATTCTTCAGTGCTCTTCCTATCTTCTATTTCACATGTGTACAAGACCACCACAAACACCAGATGTGCTCTCACCATGAACACACAATAAATGCTAGGTCAAGAAATGCTTGTGTCCCTCTTATGTTGACTATATAGTTTAGAAGAGTGGGTGGTGTGTGGCACAAGCTTCTAATGTTGGCCCTGGATAGTAGAAGCATCCTCCTAGATGACCCATTTTTGGAAAGTAAACGCTCCAAGGTATTTGCTAAGGGGCATGGTGAGAAAGAAAATGAAAATGTATTTTTTCTTTTCTTTCTTTTTCAAAACCCTGTGACAGAATTTATATATACAAAATACTCACCATGCCTCTAATGAAATTCCTTGGGTTGTCTACTTTCCAAAAAGGGGTCATTTGGGGGTGTTTGTACTATCCTGGCATTTTAGGGTCGCCGAAACTGTGATAGGTAGTGAAGAAGCGAAATATGCCCTTTGAAAGCCTGGAGATGGTCATTGGATTTTCGGGGTCTGTATGTAGCTAGGCTGCCAAAAAGTCTCTCATATGTGGTATTCCCATACTTGGGAGAAGTAGCAGAATGTGTTTTGGGGTGTTATCCCATATATACCCATGGCATGTGTTAGTAAAATATAATTTAGGTGACAACTTTGTATAAAAAAGGAAAAAAAATTGGCATTTTCCAAAAATTTGTGGCAAAAAATAAAATCTTCCATGGACTCAACATGCCTCCCAGTAAACTCAGGGATCATTTGGGGTTTTTTGTACTGCCCTGGCATTTTAGCACCTCAATAAATGTGATAGGCAGAAAGTAAAAGCTGCGGAAATTTCAATATATATACCATAGTTTGTAGACACTATACCTGTCACACAAACCAATTAATATACATGTATTGGGATTTTTTTTTACCAAAGACATATAGCAGTATACATTTGGCCTGGATTTATGACTAACTTTGAGTTCACTGGATATTGTTTATAACCGAAATGAGAAAATATTGTTTTTCTTTCAAGATGTTTTTTTTTCGTTTATATCACAAAAAAATAAAAGACCCAGTGGTTATCAAATACCACCAAAAGAAAGCCCTATTTGTGTGTAAAAAAGGACATATATTTTGTTTTGGTACAGTGTTGCATGACTGCAATTAACAGTTGAAATAGCACAGTGCTGAATAGCAAAAAAAATGGCTTGGTCATTAAGGGGGGTAAATCTTCTGGAGGGCAAGTGGTTAACTTCTTTTTTCTGTTTCCTGGACCATAGTCAAATGCTTCATTCAGATACTCCTTCACCTTGCTCCTCCACTCAGCATGAAAAGCAAACAGGGAAAGATAGTGCTTTTTTATTAAAAACACTTTATTCCCTTATATCCCCCTGCTGAAGCCACGTGACCCTCTTGCAGAGGACAGCAGACTGGTAAACACAAGAACACTGATGATTTTGCACTGTAAACCTATATACACTAATGCTGGCTATACCTGGATGGAGCAAAAGTAATATGTGAGTGGTTTTCTGTACTGCTATATACACTATATTGCCAAAAGTATTGGGACGCCTGCCTTTTCACGCACATGAACTTTAATGGCACCCCAGTCTTAGTCCGTAGGGTTCAATATTGAGTTGGCCCACCCTTTGCAGTTATAACAGCTTCAACTCTTCTGGGAAGGCTGTCCACAAGGTTTAGGAGTGTGTCTATGGGAATGTTTGACCATTCTTCAAGAAGCACATTTTAAGGTCAGGCACTGCTGTTGGACGAGAAGCCCTGACTCGCAGTCTCTGCTCTAATTCATCCCAAAGTTGTTCTATCGGGTGGAGGTCAGTACTCTGTGTCGGCCAGTCAAGTTCCTCCACCCTAAACTTGCTCATCCATGTCTTTATAGACCTTGCTTTGTGCATTGGTGCGCAATCATGTTGGAACAGGAAGGGGCCATCCCCAAACTATTCCCACAAAGTTGGGAGCATGAAATTGTCCAAAATGCCATGGCACGCTGATGCCTTAAGAGTTCCCTTCACTGGAACTAAGGGGCAAAACCCAACCCCTGAAAAACAACCCCACACCATAATCCCCTCTCTACCAAACTTTACACTTAACACAATGCAGTCAGGCAAGTACAGTTCTGGCAACTGTCAAACCCAGACACATCCATCAGATTGCCAGTCAGAGAAGCATGATTCGTCACTCCAGAGAACACGTCACCACTTCTCTAAAGTTCTGTGGCCGCGTGCATTACACCTCTGCATCCGATGCTTTGCATTACACTTGGTGATGTAAGGCTTGGATGCAGCTGCTTGGCCATGGAAACCCATTCCATGAAGCTCTCTATGCACTATATTGCTAATTTGAAGACCACACGAAGTTTGGAGGTTGATTCTGCAGTTGCTGACTTCTGCGCACTTCAGCATGTGCTGACTCCACTGTCATTTTACGTGGCCTACCACTTCATGGCTGAGTTGCTGTTGTTCCCAGTTGCTTCCACTTTGTTATAATACCACTAACACTAACAGTTGACCGTGGAATATTTAGTAGCAGGGAAATTTCACGGATGGACTTATTGCACAGATGGCAACCCATCAAAGTACCACGCTTGAGTGCACTGAGCTCCTGAGAGTGACCCATTTTTTCACAAATGTATGTAGAAGCAGTCTGCATGCATAGGTGCTTGATATTATACACCTGTGGCCATGGAGGTGATTGGAACACCTGAATCCAATGATTTTGAGGGGTGTCCCAATACTTTTGGCAATATAGTATATAAGGGAATAAAGTGTTTTTAAGGATAAAGCACTCTTTGTCCATTTGCTTTTTATACTGAGCGGAGGAGCAAGGAGATGCAGTATCTGAATGAAGTATTTTATTATGGTCCATGAATTGAAAAAAAGAAGGTAAACTATAAAGTCAACATAAGAGGTACACAAGCTTTTCTTGACCTAGTATTTATTGTGTGGCCATCGGCTCCAGGTAAGAGCACATCTGGATTTGGTGATGGTCTTGCACAAATGTGCAACAGAAGATAGCAAGAGCACTGAAGAATGAAAATGCTTGAATGAAAGCTATGAATGCATGGGTCTTTGTTTTGATTTTAAGTTTATTTTTAATTTGCATACACATATAATTTTTGTAGCATTGTGGTATAGCTTATGTTGAAAGCACAGCACTTGATATTAGACATATTGGTTAGGAGCCAAAACAGTGCTGTAGGCCTGTAGAATTAGAATTTCGATCACCAAATTTTAGCTGATTATGAAATCTGTCAAGGGTGGTTTGGAGCCTCCCAATAAAAGCATTGATGGGATAATTGCTAATAGCAAATTTAGTGCTCCTAGCACAGATCTGTATTTCGTGGTCATCTAGGTTTGTATGTATGTGTGGTATCCAAGCAAACTAGAAAGTAGGTAGATTTTTAGGGATGTGCAGAATGGCACTGTCGTAGACTTGCAAAGGAGTAGACTAGAACTGAAAAGAATAGGCGCTGTGGAAAATGCTCTCAATCAAGCACCTTAACCACCTCCTGTCCACTATAGAGTCCAATGATGGGTGCAAGGTGGTTCTCTCGTTCTGGGAGGACGTCACATGACGTCCTCCCATTCTCACCGCACATGCGCGGCTCAGGGAGTGTGCAGCGCGGCGATCGGCGGTGCGCTATGTCCCTCAGACACAGCGGATCACCGATCTATGGAAAGAGCCTGTTGGCTTCGAATCACGTGGTGTCAGCATACCGGTGTCCCGGGTGGCGTCATCACAGCAAGCGAAGGGCGGAAGGCAGTGTCTGGCGTTGGCTTCAGCTCGAAGCGTATGCAGTTGCACG
Organism: Staurois parvus; assembly: GCF_062004578.1. Lineage (NCBI taxonomy): Eukaryota > Metazoa > Chordata > Amphibia > Anura > Ranidae > Staurois > Staurois parvus. The sequence continues at coordinate 65,134 of NW_028318415.1, forward strand.
AAACATGTCTTCTTGGTAACCCTGCATACGTTCCCAGCAGAAGCCGACGCTGGACACTGCCTTCCGCCCTTCACTTGTGTGATGACGCCACCCGGGGCGCCGTTACGCTGACACCACGTGATTCAAAGCCGACAGGAGCATTCTCGTATCTCAGCTCCCTTCAGAGCGTACGGGCCATCCTTTGGAACTGTTCACTTCAGGCTGGTCAAATTTTATTATATTTGCTACTTTATCTCACTTAATAAAGATACACCTTCATTAAGGTGCTTGACTGAGAGCATTTTTCACAGCGCCTATTCTTTTCAGTTCTCTTCATCATGCAAATGATTAACAAGGCAGCAGTGGTGAGCTCATGATCAACTGTTCACATGCTTCCACCTGGAGTGGCCTCTCTGCGCTCAATTGTATGAGTTTTCCTTCAAAGAAGTAGACTGCCTAGTTAGCTAGATTCAATGGACACTGGAGTATGAAGAAAGGAAAGTACACCCTTGGAAGTCTCAAGAATTTAGACAATCATATGGTTACTGACTATAAACACTATATAGGCAGGTCCAAATTCAGGTCTGCTATCTTTTCATGTAAAAGGATGCCATCTATGTATCTCATCCACATATGAGCACAGATAAGAAACAATGTGGACGAGTACATGGCAGCCTAAAATCAACAGATTGACAATGGTTGGGCAGCTGAACTTCTCATTGTGGTTCACCAAATTCACTACATGCTTTCAGTTTGTGAAAATAACAATTTGAACATTACGGAATTATAAACAATAACAGTGCAGCGCTATGTAAATCACAGTGACATAATATTCAAATCATAAACATGTGTATGATAAAAATATTTACAAAAACCATATATCTCAAAATTAGATCAATATATGTGTTAAGAGTGAAAAAAACAAAAGTCCCAAGTGAAGAGCCAAAAGATGTACTGAGTACTCTTCTATGTGCAACAAAAAGAGGACAGATATAAATCCCCAAAACCTTTCCTGTATCAAAGTTGCACACCACCTCAGTGTGTAAAAATGGGGGGGGTTACCAGAATTGAATGGCACTCTTTATGAGTGGCCAAAAAACGCTTTGTAAACTCCACAGGATATCCACTTTTACTTTGATATTTGTTCAAACAACCGCACCTCTACGTTCCCACATATCACAACTCAATTACACATATATATAATGGCATCATGAAAAAGAAAAAACACTGCCCATAGTGTAAACCAGTAGAGGAATGTGGATTTTAATGAAGAGCATGCACTTACAATAAGCAGATGACAAACATGCACTTCAATTCACATGTACAGATCTTTTCCCAAAACCACAATGGCTGCGGCTGATTTGAGCATACGCAGTAGCGTGTGTTTCGGCTCTGTTACAAAATTATACCAGTGTTTCTCTTGGAGGATGTTGAGCAGTTTGAACAAGGGCTACAAAATCATCAACCATAGCATTGCTGCAGCCCCTGCTCTTTTTAACAGCTATTTTATGCAAAGCAAGACCTAATACAGGCCCTTTATATCACATTTTACCATCCACTTTAGCAGATACATTATAACCCAAGATCTATACCAACAGTACTTTACACTAAAAACTTCAGAGTGTAACTGTTGAGATTACTGAGATTATTGCAGCTTTATGAAAACAAAACCTCCTTTCATAAGATACTAAAAAATTAAATTCTCAAAATTCCAGTTAACGTTTTTTTTCTTAATGCTTTCCTCCATTTAAAGATTGAGTGTTGGAGAGATTATTTGATGGTCTCTGGTTGAAGATTTAAAAAAATGAAACAGAGTTCAAAGAAATGAATGGCCGTCTGTTTTGCACTTAAGCCTTAGCTGATCAAGCAAGCATTGTCTAACCAAGTAGTTTTGCTGTAGGCACAGAAAGGGAAAAATGTGTGTGGTCTGCCCTTTGTTTTAGCAGTTTCACTACAAATACAAAAGATGTGGTTAAGTATAAGTCTAGAAGAGACCAGCTAAAGACCTGTTGCTGTTGGAAAAAGAGAGATGACAGATACTAATTGTCTCTGCGACAAGCCACTGAAAGTACAAGTTCACGTCAGAACACTGTAAAACAAAACATGTTCAAATAATTTATGCAAAACACAAGAGAAAAAAATAACACCACTTTACCATACTGATGACCTATACACACAGTTGTAGTAAGGACACAGCCTGCATGGTATCGTCAAAACACAAGCAATGAGCTTATGGATTTGGTGGGGTTATTGTGTATGTTCTTCACATGCTCAATATTGACAAACTCCCATGTAAACAAATGTGTATATGTGACAAAACATCACAAAATTTTGATTTGTGTTCAAGAAAAAAATAACATGGTCTACAAATCGAAGAACAAGTTAAAAACTGTATACAATGTCCTTGGGCACAGATTAAATTTTCCTGAACAGATAAAAGTATGTGTGCATAACCCTTTAACAAGAGAAAGAATTGAAATGCAATTGCGTCTGCCTCTTCAACTGAGATATAGAGTTATATAATAGATACTTTTTTTGCTTGTTTTGTTTAAACCCAGATGAAGGTGGATTGTTGGCCCCTAAAATGCAGTGGATGTCTTTTGCTACACTGTTGTCATGTGTAATTATCAATAAAGGATTTTAGACTCTCCAGAAGAACGTTTGGTACTCCTTTTTTTTCTTTTTTTTTTCTCATTGGTTGTTTGTCATGTTCATTCCAGGATCACTTTAAGATCCATGTTAGTGATCACCCTATAATTGTGCTAACACAGTTGTTAATATTGGCTTGAAAGGAAATAATATACACTCACCAGCCTCTTTATTAGGTACAGTACACCTATTCAATTACTTTGTAACACAAATTACTAATCTGCCAATCATATGGCAGAAACTCAATGCATTTAGGGATCTAGACGTGGTGAAGACAACTTGATGAAGTTCAAACCAAGCATCAGAATGGGAAAGAAAGGGGATTTAAGTGACTTTGAATATGGCATGGTTGTTGGTGCCAGATGGGCTGGAATGAGAATTTCAAAAACTTCTGATCTACTGGAATTTTCACATACAACTATCTGTAGCGTTTACAGAGAATGGTCCGAAAAAGAGATACTATCCAGTGAGCAACAGTTGTGTGGACGAAAATGCCTTGCTGATGTCAGAGGTCAGGGGAGAATGGGTAGACTGGTTCAAAATGATAGAAAGGCAACAGTAACTCAAATAACCACTCATTACAACCAAGGTATGTAGAATACCTAGAATACCACCTCTGTATGCACAAGACGTTATCTCTTAGATTGTAAGCTCCAAGAAGCAGGGCCCTCCTATCCCTCTTGTATTGAACTGTATTGTTGCTGTATTGTCTCCCGTTATATTGTAAAGTGCTGAGCAAACTGTTGGCGCTATATAAATCCTGTATAATTATAATAATAACCTTGAAGCAGATGGGTTACAGCAAAGGAAGACCACTCTGGGTGCCATTGCTGTCAGCTAAGAACTGGAAACAGATTCTACAATTCGCACAGGCCCACCAAAATTGGACAACAGAAGATTGGAAAAACGTTGCCTGGTTTGATGAGTCTCGATTTCAGTCAGATGGCAGGGTCAGAATTTGGCATAAACAACATGAAAGCATGGATCCATCCTGCCTTGTATCAACGGTTCAGGCTGCTGCTGGTGGTGTAATGGTGTGGGGGATAATGTATTGGCACACTTTAGGCCCTTTAGTACCAAATGAGCATTGTTTAAAAGCCATGGCCTACCTGAGTATTGTTGCTGACCATATCCATCCCTCTATGACTACAGTGTACCCATCTTCTGATGGCTACTTCCAGCAGGATAATTCACCATGTTTCAAAGCTCAAATAATCTCAAACTGGTTTCTTGAATGTAACAAGAAGTTCACTGTACTCCAATGGCCTCCACAGTCACAAGAACTCAATCCAATAGAGCACCTTTGGTATATAGTGGAACGAGAGATTCGAATCATGGATGTGCAGTCAACAAATCTGCAGCAACTGCATGCTGCTATCATGTTAATAGGGACCAAAATCTCTGAGAAATATTTCCAACACATTGTTGAATCTATGCCACAAAGAAATAAGCTAGTTCTGAAGGCAAAAGGGGGTCCAACGCTTAATAAAGTACCTATTTCTAGTATCTAATACATGTCTAATATTTACCAATTCCAGCACCTGTAGCACTGGTAATTATCCCATCTACACACTCTTGCAAAGCTAAAACACATATAGAATCTTCAGCATGCTATACTTCTAAGGGTACTGGATGCCTGTGTCTGACTGCCACTGCTCACTGTGATTTAACCTGCTGGGCACATGCTAGTGGTCATCAGGTGGAACCACAGCATGCAGTGGGGAGATGCAGGCTTCCAACACAACCAATGCTGATAAACCTAGCAGCCCTTCTAACTCTACAAGACAGAAGACATTGAATTCACCTTGGCAGTTCTGCTAAGGTTTGGAGGTTTGAGTAAGCACTGTATTTAATGCAAAACTCATCACCTCAATAAGTTGTATCTGTTTATTTGAAACCTTCAATTCTCTACATCCATTTAAAGTGCTGATTTTTAAAGCTTGTCTGTATTTCACAAAGGGGGGGGGGGGCAGAGAGCCAAAGTTACACTCTGCAGAGCTCACTTATGAGTGCTGATTGGAGGGAAAAGACACACACCCCCTCCACACAGCTCACAGGAATAGAGCTGAGGCTTTCAATCTGCTGGAGGTCCCTCCCTGTCACCATTGTTCTCTTGGTGTCAGAAGTGACACATGCTGATAGCGGAGGAACAAAGCAGCAGACAGAAATGACACTTAATGCTCTTAATTCAAACAAGTACACCCTATAGAGGGATATGCTTTGTTTATAATGTTTGTCTGAGATTCACAACCACTTTATTATATATTTGTTGCTTTCGAGTCCTTAGATGTGGTGGCTGCATTAGGTTTCTTTTTCCAGGCTTCTTTTCCCTTTATTTCCACTTGGTGAGCCCGCCAATAACTTGTTCCCTGTTCTAGGGTTACAAATCTCACTCACTGTACTGTAATGAGGAGCAGCAATATTACATTAGAACATGAAGTGTGTCAGGACTACAGAACACTTCCCCTATCCTTATATCCAAAACAAAGGGGAGGGGGTTGTTGTGTAGGCCACAGGGAAAACTGAGCAGGGCTGATCATTTTGTTTGAGATTTTAGTGGAGCCATTGTCAGCTCACTACAGCAAACAAGGAGCCCAATAGATTTGGATATTTTTAATACTTAATAAACAGTAATAACAAGCGCTTTCAATGGTATATTTAACAGACCTAAAGAGGGCACACAAGACAAATTCATTGTTAGGTTATACACCTTAAACTTTCTTGGCAGTTATTGGACTACCCATCCCCAGTGTCACTCTTAGGGCAATGCCAAGGGCTCTTTTATGGACTCTTGGCAAGACTGTAGTATATAGTTGCTTAAAGAGCACTTTTATGGGCCATAAAGATTTTATTTCTTATAAAAGTGATAATGGACTCCTAATAGCACCCTAACAACTTCCTTGTCATGCCTATCATTAATAAAAATTCTGAACCATGGTAAACATTTTAAAAATGGATACCTAGCATTATGGCTGTTTTCATGTACTAAGTAGATAAACTGAATCCTCACAGATGGATTAACACATTTAGGCTCCCCACACATAACAATTTGATTGTACAATCTACAATAGGTTTACTGGCAATGATATAATGAGAAGACCTAGTCAAATAATTTATTCCATAATTATCCATTCAGGTAGTCTCTTTCAGTACATACTGTAGCTGCTGGTAGATCTGAAAAGGTTTGTAAATCAGGTTGTAACGTGTGCTTTAGACTGCATTGATTTATATATTTTGCATGCAAACCATGCAACACAATTATTAAATATGCATTTGTAGTTATATCTGTACACTGTATCTTTTGGGGGAATAAAGGCCCTTTCAACAGTACATGCTCATGAGGATATATGTCAGGATCAGAATATTGTTTTTTTAATTCAACTCCTTCGAACAGCTCATAGGCTTCAATGTGCAGTATTTGAGAATAATGAGTTAATTATTATCTTGGTATTTTTGAGTGACAAAGACAATCATGTCTGCATTGTCTGACTCACCAAAGCACACAGGCAGTGTTTTGTTTTCTGTCCTCTTGACTATGTGACTGTCAATCAATGCTGACATGAAAACTAGACTGGGAAAATTCACAGACATAAAATCATATCTTTGTACTTACTGTAAAATTTTATTCTTGAAGTTCATTAAGGGACACAGAAATGTAGTATTTCTTAGACATCTGGCCTATACTGCTGGCTCTAGATGGTTGAGGCACTGGCAAACAAAAATGTTAAGCCAATCCATGTCTTCTGCCAGATTTGTAAGAAAGAAGTATATAAGAGCAAACATATAGTGGGCAGGACCAATGTCCTTTAATCGACTTCAAGAAAAAGATTTTACAGTAAGTATAAACATTTTATTTATTTTATTATCTATTGAAGACACAGTAATGCATAGATATTTGGGATGTCCAAAAGCAGTTGAACTGAGGGAAGGTCAACAACCACCAAAGGATCCAACAGATGTAGAGAACATAATACTATGTATGCAAGGAATCAGTAACTGAGCAAAGGACAAACCAAAAATGGAATTGCCATGACCAAGAGGAGGGCACTGAGGATCGACCTAGTGCTCCAGACCAGGACAGGTAAATAAAATTAACAGAGAAGAATGAAAGAAAACACAAAAGGAAAAAAACCAAACAGCTATACTCACCTAGATGGCTGCAGCACCGATCCCAGTTTCAATTGTCCCCCACAGTCCCTACACTGAGTACTGAGCGATCAAACAATGATCAGGGAAGGCTACAGCAGGTTGGACGCCACGCCGCCGGCGCCACGAGGGGCCCCGGCGGCCATCTTTGTTTACACCTGGGTCAGTAATATTTTTATATGAGTTGCTTCTGTTATCCTGTGCCTATATACTTAATAAAGTACCTCAAGGATATCACACTATGTGGCCTTCTCTGTTTATTTGAGCTCTGGTGAAAACCAGCCAGATCCACAGAGTAGCCGCATCTATCCGAGTGCCAGGCAGCAGGAGCCACATGACCAGATCTGACCAGACCTAATGTGATGACATCAGTGGTCCAGTGATTTTGATATACAAATGCGCATAAAGATTGCGTATCTGGTGAGTGCGCAATCTTTACATCTTTATCACCTGGTTGTTCCAATCATTGGACATCTGAAGATCATCTTGGATCTTAAGAGCACCCCTTCTTTGGACTCTTTTTATTATTTTTACACCTGAGTGTCACTTTATAGCCACCATTAAGTGGCTTTATCTCATTTGCACTAAGTCACTATTTACTATTTGTATTTTATGAGTATCTGTCATTTTATATAGCGCTGCACCCCCCTTATTTGAAACAATGATGATCGATCAGTTCTTGGTCTTCAGTGAGCAGAAAGCCAGTGACTGTCAGTCACTGGTGTAATGAATATGCACAATAGGGACATGGAACTTGTACACGATAGCCATTTTTGTTTTTCATGAGCAATGACCTTCCTCCCCTCTCTCCTCCTGAAAACTGTGGAATTTGTAGCTGTAAGTTTTAACAAACTTCAAAAAGCCTCTTCTCTTAACTAAAACACAAATAGATGCAGCGTCCAAACCTAGCCAGAGCTGTAAACAGCGAATTAGTCTTGGCAGGATGTCTGTTTCCACGAACTATGAAAAACACTTTCCTCTGCCCTATCGTAAAGCAAAAATAACTCCATGAATGCAGAGTGTGCCATAAAACATCTATTCCACAACATAACAATTCCACATACAATTCATAGACTTCAACAGGAACAGGACACATTAATATTAGGTATATATTTGAATGGGGAATATCATACCAAACAACTGAAGGTCATACATGACTATGTTAGCACATAGGAAAGGGGAGAAAGCAGTCTTCTCCCACCTGGGTGACAAGGTACGCTGTGTTTGGTATCCCGGGTTCAAAATATAATTCTGAATATTAATCTGCCAGTTGCTAGAATACCACCTGCACATACTAGAAGTTGTTACTATTAGTATGAAACTGTAGTTGGGACTTGGTCATAAACTTGGTGACCTCTGAGCACTCATCCCCTAAACTGGATTATTGGTCATTTGGTCTCTGTCCACAACCCCTTGATATCACAGAAAAGGGACAGACAGGATCTTGTAAGTTGAGCTCTCGTTTAACATTAACCAAGGAACATCTTAACAGACTTGAGAGCCATGGCAATGTTTTTGCTTGGATAATTGGACTCTGCTAAAACAAGTATCCTTCATTTTCACCTCCTTTTATTTCTCTGTTCCGTTATTGTTCTCTTTATGTAAGATCCTTTTCTGTAAATATTTGATTTTTTTAACCATTTGACATTTTCATTAATAAACCCTATTTTGAAAAGTGTTAAAACTATCGCTAAGGCTTTTAATGCAAACTAAAGAATACCTGTCTCTTGAGGAGTGCTACTGTATATAATAATCCTCTGAATATACCTGTCTGTGGTGACAGTGTGTGTGTTACACACGTTTATTGTTCAAATTTGTTCTTGCTAACATTGTGAAGTGTTGATAGTCCCAAAACTATCTGGCGGCAGTTTGGAGTTTGAAGGGCTAATTGCATAATTAACCTAACCCAGTTACAATTGCTCTCAAGCTGCTGGCACCTAGATTGTGGGAAATCTCTCTGCAGGGTGCAGCTGAGGGTGGCATTTTTACGGAAGTGCGGTGTGAGATTGGACGGTCCTTTGTCATAAATTGGTGAGAAGGGCAGGGTCGGGCACATATAATGAAAGGAGCATAGTTGATATAATGAAAGTGCAAAGTCGATGACCTAGTATACGATGGATGTTGGTGCCTTTCTGTCTCTTGGGTACTATTGCAAATAATTCTAGTTGTGAACAGGCCCTGAAAGTCTAATATATACTGTCTGCCACTTCTATGATCCCCTCTGCAGACAAGTGCAAGTAAAATAATTATAATTTACATTTTAATAAATTACAGGAAACACTAGAAAACATAGATTCAGAAATATATATAAAGCTAAAAGATCATTACCTGTACCTGCTTTGTGTCTTTGGGCACGCAGTCTGGAACAAAAACAATAATCCACAAAATGATGGTCCTGCAGAAAGCACTGATGCCTGTCTCTAATAATATCCAGTTTTTGTGTACTCCAGATACCAACACAGCCAATATTCTTCATGTAATTCTGTCCAGTTGTTCCCTCACCCAATCCTTTTCTAATGGCATACTGCACACCTTCTGGTAATTGATCTGCAACCTCCAGTTTAGGTCTTGCTGCAAGAACAAAAAGAAGAACAGAACATCAGATGACATCTATCATATGACACCAATTCCACAAATTGAGTATTGCTGCTGTTTTTTAGTGTCCAAGAATAGTAACCCCCCAAAATCACTAATTAATGTACCTTTTTTAGCAGTAAACATTTTTAATTGAGGGATAGGATAATTTCCAAGCATTACAGACATACCAAGGTGGTGCAACATATAATAATAATAATAATAATGAAATGATCATGATATTTATGACACAGTAAGGCACAATTTCTGGAAGTAGAGGTCACGAGGGAAGGATTAGTGGTGGCCAGTCCATAGTACAGAGTCCTAGATTTGATGTTGGAAGGTGAACACAAGGTAAGACTAAAAGGTCTAAGAGGTTTAAAGGTGTGGTATTTCTAGACCATCACAGACCCAGCCCCTGTTGATCATGTCATTTGGACCAAGGTTCATTAGAAATCGTTCTTGTGAAAAAGTATGAAGTCAGTGTAAAATGTTGTATTATTTTTTGCTTTGTCAATTTTGGTTAAGTATCAATAAAAGATTTCCACATTTCAAAAAAACAGTTGTGTCTGTGATTTCTACCACAAGTCTGTTTCCAGTCCTTTTCTGAAAATAAACATTTCTTTTCTTGGTAAGTGTTTCGGTGTGGGAGGGCTCAGAATAAATCCATTTATTTAAGACTGCTTTTCTTAGCTGCTAGGGACATACTGTAACTGATAAAAGCTTTTAGAGCATTTAGTGATTTCCCTGTAAGTCTAAGATACCTAGTACTGCCTGTTCTGATAGCTAGACATAGTTTACCAAATAGTCTGTACACAATATTTTATCCCCAAAAGAATAATCTGCATATTTGATTCATAACTATACCAACTGTATGATATTTATGGTATATACAGTATATGTATATAGTGTGTTCGTGTGTGTGTAAACAAAAACAAAAAGTACACCCCATGGAACTTGTTGCCTTTTTCACTGTATTTGAACAAGCAAACTTCTTTATTCAAACAATGATATTCACTCAAACAGTGCCTAGAAATAAAGGTGAGATACTTGAACAGATTGTTCATAAATTAGACCAGGTGTATTCATTCTCATAATTTAAATGAACAAAAATGCAGATGTAAAAAGTAAGGATACTCCTTCAGTTCCATCACTTCAAATTTATACATTTGGATTAAGACTCCGGGTTATTTAGCAAAGATTAGAACCTTCTTAGGGAGTATACAGGTACAGCCTGTCTTATTTATGCAAATTCAGCCCTAGAGCTGACTGATACTAATGTTGGCCATGCACATATAGATTTAACTTCAAGAATTCTTGTTTTAAGAACATTTGTTCAATTTTCTAATCGTTAGTGGGGTCAAATTGATGTTCGTTTTCCAACGCAGTGATGGGAAAATTTGAAGGAGCAAGAAGGAAAATATTTCTTGATCAAACGAATTTTCAGACAGTGTATTTGGGTATCATTCAGAATTAAATTCATTTTAAAATCAAATAACAGAAGAAACTCTCCAGCGCTCCAGGGATCAAATGCCACAGAAAAGCCAAGGGAACCAGGACCAAATTTGCCTATGGATAGCCTTTCGGAGATGCCGCCCTCCTCAGACAGGGTAATCAACAACTGAAAAAAGAGAAAACAGGAGGTGCACACCCCTAGTGCATTATCCAAGGTTTATTATAGTATAAAAAGGGATGAAAAAATACTCACAAACATAGCACAAATGTACAGCTTAGTAGAACGGTGGAGATGGCCAGCAGATCAGCTCTGAGGAAAGGGACTCGTCCCCAAAATGCGTCAGCTGGCTGACCACACTGACAGTTGGACACCCCGCCATTGTTATGGCCATCTCCACCGTTCTACTAAACTGTACATTTATGCTATGTTTGTGAGTATTTTTTCATCCCTTTTTATACTATAATAAACCTTGGATAATACACTAGGGGTGTGCGCCTCCTGTTTGCTCTTTATTTCAAAATCAAATGTTAAAGGCAAAAGACAATTTTCGAATGACATTTGTCCATTCATCGTATGTAAATTTCATGCAACTTTTTGTATGAATATTCTCGGACGAAAATCTAAACGTGTATGACCAGCTTAAGATAGTCACCAAGAACCCCAAAAATGAATTGCAAGACCTGCAGGTCACTTACTGTGTTGGAAAACAGTGTTCATGTATTTTGTGCAACAACTACATCAGTATTCAATAGAGATATATTCTTTGATCAGTAGATGGCAGTGTTTATAAGTTTGTAGCTGCATCAATTGTATTGTATTGTGTATTGTTTCCTTGTTGCAGGGGAGCAGAAATGCACATGTGAACTGTGTACTGTCTGTTCTGTAAGACTACAGTATATAAAGAATTTCTAACATACTGTCTACAGTTAATATTAAACCACAAGTACTATATCTACAATCAAAAAAGATTGTTCCAATTCTACCTGCTTAGGAAGTGTGCCAGGAAAAAACCAGTGCTGTCTAAAAAGAACTTTGGAGCAAACTATAGTTTGCCTTCAATATTTGGGCAAAGACTAGGCATTCTTCATACAGTCATGGCTAAAAATATTGGCACCCCTGCATTTCTGACAGATAATGTACCACTTCTCCCAGAATACAACGCTATCTGAATGAAAAGGGACACTATGTTAGGAGAACCAGAAGGACCCCACTGCTGACACAGAAACATAAAAAAACCATATTGGAGTTTGCCAAAATTTACCCAAGGAAACCAAAACCCTTTTGGAAGAATGTGCTGAGACGAACAAAATTACAGCTTTTTGGTAAAGCCCATTATTCTACAGTTTTCAGAAAAAGAAATGAGGCCTTTAAAGAAAATAATACAGTCTCTACAGTCAAACATAGTGGAGGTTCAATGATGTTTTGGGGTTGCTTTGCAGCTTCAGGCACTAGATGTTTTGACTGTGTGCATGGCACTATGAAATCTGAGGTGCAATGTAGGGTCCAGTGCCAGTCTCCATCAGTGGCCATGGGTCTTACAGCAAAACAATGACCCAACGCACACATAAAAAAGTACCCAGAAATGGCTTAAGACAAAGCGCTAGAGATTACTGAACTGGCCAGCAATGAGTCCAGATCTCAATCCCATAGAGCTCTTGCGGAGAGATCTCAGAACAGCAGTTTGGAAAAGGAACCCTTCCAATCTGAGAGACCTGGAGCAGGTTTTGAAAGAAGAGTGGTCCAAAATTCCAGTAGAGAGGTGTAAGAAACTCATTGATGGTTACAGGAAGCGATTGATTTCAGTTACTTTTTTCAAGGCGTGTGTTACAAAATATCAAATTGAGGGTGCCAATAGTTTTTTCCAGTCAATTTTTGGGGTTTTGCATGGAATGTGTTAGATTTGGCTTTTTGTTCCTCCACTTTTTTGTGTCATACCACTACAAACAAAATAAATAAACATGAAGAAATTCTAAACATTTGTAATTGCAACACTTTTTTGGGTGAAGTGGTGCATTATCTGACAGAAATGCACGGGTGCCAATATTTTTGGCCATGACTGTATATATGTGCTACATACAACAGCATTATATGCCTACTATTAAGTGTAAATAATGGGGTTAAAGTAGTTCTAAAGCCTTAAGGTTTGTCCTCTTATTATTTCACCTATTCTAAACGTTGAGCTTAAAATATGCCGCCAATTGTCCTAACGTGCATAGACACATAGAATGATATTGAGTTGCTTCTACAGGCAAAACACAAAACTCCTGTAGAAACAGCAATTTTTAAGCCAGTGTGCATGGGGCCTTATTAGTAGATAAATTACAGACTTGCTCCTATAGCTATTTTTTTTTAGATTTACAGTGACTCATGACTTCTAGGACCTTTGTTTGTACTGTAAATGTTATTGGAAGCACTGCAATAAATTTATTTCCTCAGGTCTTCTCTTAAATCAGGTAACATCATTAAATCTATCTCAGCTGAAATGAGTTGCTAACTCATGGCACTCCTCTATTAAACATTTTATTATCAACTAGCAAGCAAAGGATAGGAAACAGAGATACAGACAGGCAATTTGAGGGGGGTTACTAAAAGTGGAGCACTAAGAAGCTGGCACAGTTGTGCATGATAGTCAATCATCTTCTAACTTCAGCTTGTTCAGTGAAGCTTTGACAATACAACCTGGAAGCTGATTGGTTTCTATACAGAGCTGCACCAGATTTTCTACACACCCCAGTTTTCTTTTCAGGATTTTACCAACCTCAACTCCTAACCTAATGATGAGTCAGCTTCAGGTGCACATGATGCAGTTTATCTGGGGCAACAGAAAACCCCATATTTATATGCAGGTTACAGTATGTACCAAACCAGATCGCAGGGAGGCCTGGGAGTTCCTTGCTCCTTCAGATACTGTCACACAGCCCAACTTGTCCAACTAACCAAACGTCATGCCAGCCAGGAAACTCCCCTTTGGGATGACCTTGAGGCTCATAATTGCACCCTCTTGTCCATCCAAAATCTCTTGTGGCTCCTTCCCCACAATAAGAAGCACATGTTGAACCCAATCACGTGACACTCACTATGACTACGGGACAGTCAGAAAAATTCAGAGGGACTTCTTTCCCCTGATCTCCCGCATCATTCAATCATCTGTAACCCCTCTTTTCTCCCTGGCTGGTCTCCCGCATCATTCAATCATCTGTAACCCCTCTTTTCTCCCTGGCTTTGAGTCTTCTGGAACCTGTTTGCCACTGGTTCACCTCAAGATGTAAAATATTAAAATGTTAAAGCGAGCGCTAAAAGTGTAAAAGCAGCTGAAAACACTAAAAAGTAAAAACAAAAGTCTTCAAATAAATCTATAAAAGATGACATGCTTTCATTCTCTATTAACCCCGAAAGGCTTTGAAACTTTTGTGGACCTAAAATCTTCATGATGCCTCCCACAATCCAAGCTATTTATGTATCTACAAGTTAAACACTATGTCCTTTCCACAGCGAATCTCGATGGTATCACCATTTGAATCTAAATGCAAGAATGACCCTCATTCCGTGGGTCTGATCTCCCTCCTATACAATCACTTAACTGCCAAATGAACACCTCACCCCTATATTATGTAACGAAATGAGAACGGGATCTGCAATATCACTTAGAACAACCCCAATGGGACCAGATCTGGGCCACCACAAAATCATGCTCTAGAAATGCAGCAGCGGTGGACACTAAGTACAAAGTACTGCTTAGACGGTAAATTGTTCCAAGTAGACTGGCACATGCTTCATCTGTACCTGCACATTGTTTTCGGGGTTGCCCTGAACCTTGTTCCACATTTGGTGGTCTTGCCCGATAGCAAATGTACCAAATCCTTCACACCCTCCTTCGCCCAGCCTCTGCATTGGACCCCCAAGGCTCTTTTAATCACAAACCTAGAGGACTCTGTAAATCCCAGTTCCTCCTTATGACTCATATTCTCTGCTAAACAAATCTTGGCACTTGTATAGACCCTGGCTATCACCACATATTACAATTTTGGAGGTTAAATCCAAAGTGCTCTGGATACTAGTTAGTAAAAAACAGCCTAACTACAAAACGCAATGCCTAAATTCTGACAAATCTGGGATCCCTGGATTTTTCCAAAGGGATTTTGACCGCAGGCTACTAGATTTATGGAAATACATTTTATACAGCCACGCTACTGACAACAAATGTACCCCCACTCCCCAACTGACTCCCCCTGACCCCCTATGAGCCTTACCCCCTCTTTTACTTCTCTGTTTTTCTTGCTTCTTTTATTTACCTAAACTCCCTTGTCTCTTTATCTCTCATTTGATTCTCCACACTGCAAACATCACACATTCACATGTCTATGTTTTTGTACCATGCCACTTTGATACCATCTTCTGTGGTTGAACCTGATGATCCTTTCACAAACTTGTGCTTTTCCTCACCATGGATGTACCTTACTAGACCCCAGCTCCCTCCTAATGGATTTGACTGACAGCAGCAGGAGCCAATGGCTCCCACTGCCTGAGAAAAGCCTCTAAGAATAGGGATAAGGGAGAGAGCCGCTACAGATGGGCACAGCGCTGGATCGAGTGAGGCAAGTATTTAGGGAAGTGAGGGGCGATACTATTACTGGGACATTTTTTACCTTAATGCAGGGAATGTATTAAGGTATTAAATGTCAAGCTTTTAGAGCCACTTTAAGTGCAAGAATTTGGAACACTAAAAGTTGACAGAATTCCAGGCCATTCCACATGCCTGACATGGTTTAAGGATCATTGTTTATTTGGTAGCCATTATAACGATGTGTGATATTCAAGCACCCTTTGGGGTTGATGTAGCTAAAGGTAAATATACTGTGCACTGCAAGTGCAGTTGCTCCAGAGCTTAGTAAATGAGGTAAAGGTTCACTTTGCAAAGAATACCCAATCACATGCAAGGAATATTTAAAAAATATGCATTTTTGCTTGCACATGGTTGGATGATAGAAATCAGCAGAGCTTCTGCTCATTTACTAAGCTCTGGAGCAATTGCACTTGCAGTGCACAGTATATTTGCCTTTAGTAAATCAAAGGTGCCAGTAACAGTTTTGTTAACTCTGCCGATGGCTGATTAGGGTTACTATGAAAGTGCTGTGTACATTGTATCCAAATTAATGTGGTTCTAAAGTTAAAAAGGTTACATCAATCCATCACTGTGCCCGTCTGCAGTTCTTCTTTCCCCTCTCTCTGCTCACCCATGCTTGGCTGACAGCAGCGGAAGCTATCAGCTCCTGCCAATAAAATTCTGTGAAGAAGCGGAGCTGAGCTGCACTGTGTGTATCTATGGATGCGCACAGCCCAGCTTGAAAGAGCTTGCGTTTGTGCAACCATAGAAAACGGATTACATGGAGAAGAGGCAGAACAGAGGGCACCAGCGGGGGACCCCAGAAGAAGAGGTTTGGGTCTGCTCTGTGCAATATCCTTACATATTTTTATTTGAGTGAAAACTGACTTTACAACCACTTTAAATGTGTCACTATTTGAAATATGACTGTCTCTAGCCTCTACAGGAAACAGATAATTACATTATTACAAAGAAAATGTTTTTGTCTCAGTTTATATATACTAAGCTAAGGAAACAGGTGAAATGGAGAACATGGATGATAGATAAACAGATAGCTGGATAGATTCTAAAGAGAAAGTGTGGAGCTCAGAGTAAAAACTGACAAAGTGACAGCTGCTGTGGTCTAAACACAGATCCCTATGTATCTCAATGTAACAAATAAAAAAATCAACACTGATACTTTTGCCACAAGATATACAGTGTATCCACAGTATACTTAATAGTATCAATTCATTGAATCTGGAGAAATAAAAGCAATTTGTTTTTTTATAGATCAGCGCAGTATGTTCTTAAAGTGTCACTAAACCCACATCACAAAAACTATATATAAATTCTGTATTACAAGCTGTTCATACTCAGTCACTACGGGATTCGTTTTCTGTATTCTGCAAAAAATCTGGTTGATCCTGCTGTTCTCTATCTACCTCTTTTGATTGTAACCCCTATGTAGTTGGGGAATTTGCAGAGCAGTGTTGGCAGCTACTGCACATGTTTTGTTTTCTGTGAGTTTCTATGCTGAGCATTTCCTCCCTATCATGTTTGAGCAGCCCATGTGACTCTAATGTCACACATGTGGGTGTATACACAGCATAAAATGACAGCCCACTCCCTCCCTCATTCTCCATGCCCACTAACCAGCTAAACATAATGGGGGTGGAATATTACATCTTGATTGATGGAGGTTTTACCTCTCTGTTATTCCAAGACACAGGCTGGAGGAGCCTGTGACTGGCAGAAATCTGCCCACACCATGTTATTGTCAGGAATAATAAAGATTTGATTTCAAATATATATTTGTATGACAATTTAAAACAGTTTATTGATATGAATTATTTATTTTTACTCTGTATTGCATAGGCTGGGTTCTTTTTTTTGAACATAGGACCAGTAGCAGACCAATAGCAGATGACTAGAAACTCCTCCTGCTTATGTTTCCCTGCAGACAGGCTGGAAAAGATCTAGGTCATGTGACAGCTGTATATTGATTAGGAAAAAGGTACTTAGATTTTTTTTAAATCACAATAAGTACAGTGCCATCATCCCCATACAGTGTGTGTTTAGTATCACTTTAAACTTGTTCCTGGTCATACCCTGGCAGATAAGATAGATCAGTAATCAAACAAAGAGCTTAAAGGGCCTTTACAATCCTCTGTTGTATAGTGCAGGTATTGCATTGCTCACCATGGTGGTATCTTGCTGGATCTGTAGGTAGTTAGGATGCTTCTCACTCATAGCCAGTGAATTCAGGGTCAAAGACAAAGTCTACTTATGCATCTGTACATGATAGCCTCTATATCATAGCTGTCAGACAGAAAGCATTCTCCTTCATCAGGTTATAGGAAAGCAGTTTCTCTCTAAATGCACTGACTGACAGCTATAGGGGGAGGCTTTTACATACAGATGCATGTGCGGACTTTTTCTGTGATCTGTGAACTTACTGATGACATGTGTGTCCTAACTACCTACTGATCCAGCAGAATACTGCCAAGATGGTGGAGGAACTGATACCAGTGTTATACAGTAGTGATGGGCTGTATGTTTTAGTGGATCATAAGTTCGACTTGAACACACAAACTGTATGGGCATTCAGCCCGCAGCGCCCCACAATGCACTTGCATTGCATTGTGATTGACCAATCACAGGGCATGATGATGTCACAAGGGACAGGAGTGATCCCGCCCCCTTGTGACATCATCACTCTCTTTAAGTACTGTCATTGTGGCGCAGCTGTCAGACAGCGGAAGCCAGCGTCGGAGCGGTTTTTCTTTTTCTTTTTTGGATCAGCGGTGGCGGCGGGCATCGTGATTAATGTTGGATCTACTTCAGGGGATTTTTTTTTTCAATAAAGGACTTTTCTTAAACTGTCTCCTGTCTTTTTTTGCACTACTATTTTTTGTGACTGGGTAGCAGTACTATGTACCGCATACTGATTCACATAGGGTGGGCAGGATCTGGAGGCCCTCTTGTTAAAGGGGGCTTCAGGATTCCGATAAGCTCCATGCCTGCAGACCCCTACAACCACCAGCCAGGGTTGTACGGAAGAGGCCCTTGTCCCCATCAACATGGGGACAAGGTGCTTTGGGGGGATCCCCCCTGCCCCAAAGCACCCTCCATGTTGAGAACATGTGGCCTGGTATGGTTCAGGAGGGGGGTGTCCCCCCCTTTCCTGGCCTGCTGGGCTGCATGCTTAGATAAGGGTCTGGTATGGATTTTGGGGGGGGCCCCCATGCCGTTTTTAAAAAATATTTTAGCGTGGGGGTTTTACCTCAAAATCCATACCAGACCCAAAAGGCTTGGTATGGATGGGAGGGGGACCCCATGCTGTTCTTTTAAAAAAAAATGTACTTGTCGAGCAATGCCAACAATTCTTTTGACATTCAGCTGTCAGCAGGGAACCCCATTGACAGCTGAAACATGAATAAATGTTTCACTACTAAAATACTGCATGACTTAATAATATAACTCATGCAGTATTTTAGTAACTGAGCAGTATCCTACCACATACTCAGATGCGGTAAGATACTGCTCAGTAAATTGTCCCTGTTCAAAGTTTGCGGTCAAACTTTCGGTAGGTTCCAATTTTCAACCGCAAACCGAACAGGGAGGTGTTCAGCCCATCACTATTATACAACAGATGACTGAAAAGACTTTTTAATCTAGATCAATTTATATACAAATATCACTTTAGGTCTTATAAATAAGAATTTTACAGCCCATGCATGGAGCATTATTAAAAGATCCAATTAAAAGGATTTTACAATTAGAATTTACAAAAATGTAATTTGTGAAACAAAGATTTTTCAAATGCAGGCAATTGAAACTTTCTATCTGACAGGACTTGGTCATCTTTGCACTTCTATAAAGATGGCCCATTCTGACCAATATTAGCCTTTTTTACAACAGCATCTTCCATTCTGGCCATTTGATATTTTTGTGGATAATTGTTGCAAAGGTCAGGGATCTCTTATTAATTGATGGAATATAGGCACAGAAAGTTAAAAACTACCTTTTACCTGTTTTTTTGAAGATCAGTTTGTGTAGAGGCACCTTAACATATCACAGGAGATAATATAAAGCAATGAGCACTGTAGCAATCTATAATGAGTAAAAAATTAAGAAAGGTCATTGTATTGCTGCACATGCCATATTCTGGTGAGCTAAGTGTGTTTAAACATAACCAGAGGGGTCTGGACTGTATTTGATTCAGAGGTACATAACTAAAAGGTCGAATTAAAAACATCTGTCAACCAAAAATGGACCTTCCCATTTCAAACTATTGCTGTGTTACTTAATTTCTTCTCTGTGTCATTTAAGGACAAGGTACTTTCCATTATTACACAACCATGTTTTCAACAAGCTATCTACCTCTTTACTTGCTGGTTTAGTTTTATTTAGAACACTCATATGATAATGTTCAGCAGAAGCACAATAAGTTGTTCTGTTAAAAAGCTGGGTACCAAATTATTTCTACATGCATTACTTGTGATTTTGTGTTTATATTTAGCAGAATGGCCTCAAACCATTACAAAATGAGAAAATACTGTTTTGTCAAGGGGGCAACATTGTTCAGGGTCCACAATCAGAAGCTTTCAATAACCCACAAGAAGATGAGTCAGATAAAATCGCTTTTATTTCAGGTGAAATTAAATTATATGAAAACACTTGCACATGTACTGCTGACAGGCGATGCTAGGAAGTACTCTATTTATAGGGGATATTATGATCATGTGTACAATATACACTCACCAGCCACTCTATTAGGTGCACCTTGCTAATACCGGGTTGGACCCCCTTTTGCCTTCAGACCTGCCTTAATTCTTTGTGGCATAGATTCAACAAGGTGTTGGAAACATTCTTCAGAGATTTTGGTCCATATTCACATGAGTTACTGTTGCCTTTCTATCATCTCGAACCAGTCTGCCCATTCTCCTCTGACCTCTGACACCAACAAGGCATTTTTGTCCACACAACTGCTGCTCACTGGATATTTTCTCTTTTTCGGACCATTCTCTGTAAACCTAGCTATGGTTATGCGTGAAAATCCCAGTAGATCAGCAGTTTTAGAAAAACTCAGACCAGCCTGTCTGGCACCAACAATCATGCCATGTTCAAAGTCACTTAAATCCCCTTTCTTCCCCATTCTGATGCTCGGTTTGAACATCAGCAAGTCAACTTCACCAAGTCTTGATGCCTAAATGCATTGAGTTGCTGCATGTGATTGGCTGATTACCAATTTGTGTTACCAAGCAATTGAACAGGTGTACCTAATAAATGTAAATGCACCTGTTTTTTCACAGGATCTTAAAGGTAACATTTTGTGATTGAAATACAGGAGCTGCCATTACTAAGCTGTTTTTGAAGTGAATGTACATGCCAATGCAGTGCAAAAAAAAAAAAACAGGTTACTTTTCAAGTTACCTTATAATTCAACCTTTGAATGGTGTTTGAAGTCTTTCTAAACCACCATCCAGATTAAATCATTGCGCCTATGTATATAAAAGTGATATTAAATTTAGATGGGTGCTGCTATTGTATATCCACTATATAAATAACCACATTTTGTGATAAATAAATAAATCAATAAATAAAAAACACAAATAATAGTGCAAACCCTTACACCACAATAATAATTAATTAATAAATAAATAAATTGAATTATTCCACCACCGTGCATGTGCACAAATAATATGTCATTATTAAAATGAATAAATAAACCCTC
Organism: Staurois parvus; assembly: GCF_062004578.1. Taxonomy (NCBI): domain Eukaryota; kingdom Metazoa; phylum Chordata; class Amphibia; order Anura; family Ranidae; genus Staurois; species Staurois parvus. Next base: position 86,260 of record NW_028318415.1, read on the forward strand.
TTAAAGTCCATTCACAAAAGTCCATATATATTCCAATATGATCCTCAGTAAATTAAGTTATGATATCTTCCTTCACCAATGTGACATCCAGTGATTTAACACCCCATCAGAATACTCACTCACCAGATACTGGTGAAAAACCAGCATATCTGTATATAACCAGCACTCCACCACTGAGTTCCAGCTTATGGATATCCGTAATAATCCACAGTAACCATGTAGATAAAAAAGACATTCGCCATAGTGCAAATAACGTTTTAAAATGTATTACAATAAATTCCCCCCTTAAAACCGCACTCACAATGAATGGTAATAAAAAAAGCGTTTGTTAAACAAGAGCACAGAGCTCTCAATTCAGCGTCTCACCAGCCTGCCTGCAACCAAGATGGCATTGTTGCGATCACGTGGTCTGGAGCCAAGAATTGGTGTGCGTGGTACAGCAGGAGTATGAAATGTTGGGTTTAAATACTCTTTAAAGCAGAGTTCCAGCTGAAAAAAAAGTCAGAAGCTACAAAAACTGTAGCTGCTGACTTTTAAAGTACAGCCACTTACCTGTTCCTCGGTCCAGTGATGTCCTCACCAGCGCTGGTTTCTCCGTCTTCTCTCCCTGGCGCCGACATCTTTAGTGTGGGCACCCGACTGTGACAGCTTGCGGCTTCACAGCCGGGTGCCCACTGTGCATGCACGAGAAGTTGTGTGCTTTGTGCATGGCCCTGTAGTCTTCTGCGACCTTTCACGTGCCCCAGAAGACTACGGGGATGGAGAGAGGAGGACAACTTACGCTTCCGATCGCCTAGGCGTTCGCAGCTGAAGTGGAAGCGGGTACCTGTTAAATTCCTGCTCCCCAAAGGTGCCAATCCTTAATGGGGAGCGGGGGAAAAAACATTAAAGCGGAACTTCCCCTTTTGGGTGGAGCTCCGCTTTAAGTAAGCTCCAAGTCATTCCCAGTAGAAGCTTACATAAAGCTGACGACTTTCTCCCCACCACCCTGGAACAATGCTGACAAATGAGAGAAGGGAAGTGAGTCACATGATCCCCATACTTAACGCAGAATTAAACTCCCAATCAACATTAACTATTTTTAGTCCTTATGTTGCTAGCATTAATAAATAGGAAGGTATATTTTAAAAACATTTTTCAGTTGCTTCCTGGTTTCTGGCCTAGGCCAAAATTATGTCATACATCCCCAGAATCTTCATGGGCATTTTTTTTCTTTCATCTGAAGGAGGGGATAAGGGGCTTTCTCACCTAAGCAAACCCTTTTGCCTGAGCTAAGGGGAGATGGATTCCAGGAAGAAAAAGCTATATGAATCATCTGTCCTTACTCAAGATGACTGCTGCTAGAAATAATAGCGGGGTGTTTTTCAAAGTGATTTCTCCAAGTATGGAGACATGGATGGAGTGGTCAGTTTGCTTTGAATAGTTTCCGTTTATGCTGCTCAGCAACAGTTTAGTTCTAATTGTAGTGTCAATAATATACAGCGCTCTCAGTTACCCTTTGTTCAAAGTACTGAATTGATATACATGCAAAGGAAAAGATGGTGCATTAAATCAAATTAATATAAATGTAAATAATAAAGTGATGTTGTTGAACCAAATATGTGAAATATGTGTCAACACAATTAAAACGTGGTGAATAAGCACTCAGTGATACCCCTTTCAACACTAAAGTTCCTCCCACCGATTTATGTGAATAAATAATCAGTCATTTACAAATAACCCAATGCTGTACAACATTTGTGCCATTGTAAATGCTGCTCCAACACTAAAACAAATATTCAAGCACTCTAGAACACCTCCCAACTTTTAAACCATGAATATAAAGTCCATGTATCCAATGTGAAAGTCCATGTACTTCTCTGCAGACGCTCCAAACAAAGCTGTGCAATCTATGTACTTCCTCTGAGTGCTCATTCACTTATCACTTTATTTCTAGCAATTATATTGATTTGATTTAAAGCACCACCTTGTTGTTTCCATTTACAGTATATTGATTTAGAACTTTGAACAAAGGGGTAACTTAGAGGGCTACACATTATTAACACAAATAATTGTTTATTATCTAGGAAGACATTACTGTGTTCAGCGGCTCTAGATATAAGGGGTTGACCATAAGTGCAGGTGATTGTTCCCTTACAGTTTAGTTCCACTTTAAAAGTGAGTGAAGGGAAGGTGAGTACGTGAGGTTAAAACCCCTGTCAGACTTTTTTTCACCTGTGTCACAATGGCAATATTTCCCTACATGTTCTGTTGTGCAGGCACAACAGAACCTGAGCAGAAATCAGTCCACAATGGGGTAAATCCCCTCTTAGACAATTTTCACTGGAACATGTGCCCCCCCCCCCCCATCCTCCCTCTATTGCTGTTTTGGTCACAACTCACAATTTTGGATTTTTCCTCCCTTTCAGACCCAAGGATAGTGGCCCCAAGGACAAATGTAGAGTGTAAATCTCCTTAGTGGGGACATAGACAGGAAAAGTAATCTGAGAGGGAGTCTAACCCCTCACCAAAAACGCTGTGTCTAAGATATACTATAAAGCAAAGCTGTGCCCAGACCACAGAAAAATCAATTATTCCACCCAGCATTTTGCACCCAATTAGGCTTCTTTAGGTGCTTGAGTTTTATGCAGAGGTGGAGGGCCCATCATCTCCCCTGTGTGTTTCATTGTTACCTCCTGACATTTTACTGTTATAAGATTCTTGTTCACACCATCAGATCTATGAATTCTGGTTCCTTCTCTTTAGTTTTCCCTATGCTCATAGTTTTTCCTAATAGATGTATGTGCTGCAGAGTCTAAAAAAAACAGTTTTCTTGGTAATTCTTCTGTCTACAATTGTAGGCCAACGCATCTTCTATTGCTTATTGAAGACCTCTAAAAGATCCTACAGTGCTTTGTTGAACTACATACAGGGCTGGATTAACATTACTGCAGCCTGTAGGCACAAAACCTTGGCTGCCCAAAGCAAGACACCTCTGCCTGGATCACCTTTTTTAAATTGAACATTTTCTTGTTACCAATCCTAACATAAGCTCTGCTAACTACCATTATTCAATCATGTGCAAACAAAATAATAGTTTTTTTTTATTTGCCTTTATGTGGTTGAGTTTTCTTTGCAAAGTGAAATTTCACTACATTCACTAAGTTTTGGGGGAAAATCCTTTACAATGTTCAACTTATCTTGCAAAGTGAACAGCTTGTTTGCTTTTAATAAATCAATGTAGTAGCCTAGATTGTAAGCTCCGAGGAGCAGGGCCCTCCTATCCCTCTTGTATTGAACTGTGTTGCTGCTGTATTGTCTCCCATTATATTGTAAAGTGCTGAGCAAACTGTTGGCGCTATATAAATCCTGTATAATAATAATATAATAATAATGTGCAAATACGCTTGCATGTAGTGACTTTTTTTCTACTGATGATAGGAAAGAAAAGATGACTAGGCTAATGACTAGGCCAAACAGCTAAATGACTAGGCTACTAACTAGTGATGGAGATGCTACCTCTTGGTCTCTGGTGCCTATGGACATGTGCTTACTGTATCTAATGGTAAATCCACCCCAATCTAATGAAAGGTATACCTTTCCACAGATTTTAGTCAATAAACAATTTTTGTTGGGAAATGCAGGGTTCCCATTGTAATCTAAAGTTTTTTTTAGAGAATAACAACAAGGCAAAGAGTACACTAACAGTGTAGTAATGACATTAATCAAAATAAAAGTAAGGATAAAGTACACACACATAACGAAAGTGCCAATACTGCTGAAGTTTAAGAAAGGGGATCTGTTCCCTGAGACATGTCCCCTTGACTACCACAGTATTGATCTGGAAGTGGGAGGAACCCTGCCTTTTCTTGTCCCTTGGACACTGAACTCTGCATCAGTGGGTTTCCTGAAACAATCCCAGCATCTCAAACACCTTTCAGTTCCAACTCAATGGGGAACAACTCTGGCCCACAAATAAGCGATCTTGACACTTTCAGTTTGTTAGCGTATTTTATCTTTACAAACTGAGCAATGCAATCTGGGGAGAAGGGCCTTAGTAAGAGAGGTGGCCAAGAACCCAAAGGTCACTCTGACTGAGCTCCAGAGAACCTGTGCGGAGATGGGACAAAGTTCCAGAAGGATCACAATCACTGCAGCCCTCCACAGATCTGGTCTTTATGGCAGAGTGGCTAGACAGAAGCCTCTCCTCAGTGCAAAACAAAAGAAAGCCTGTTTGGAGTTTGCAAGAAAGCACCTGAAGGACTCTCAGACTGTGGGGAACAAGATTCTCTGGTCTGATGAAACCAAGATTGAACTGCCTGGCCTCAGTTGAAAAAAATTATGTCTGGAGGAAGCCAGGCACCGCTCATCACCTGCCCAATAACATCCCAACAGTGAAGCATAGTGATGGCAGCATCACACTGTGGGGGTGTTTTTCAGCAACAGGGACTGGGAGACTGGTCAGGGTTGAGGGTAAGCTGAATGAAGCAAAGCACAATGAAAACCTGTTCCACAAGGCTCAGGACCTCAGACTGGTTCGCCTTCCTCAGTCTGGTTCACCTTCCAACATGACAATGACCCTAAGCACACAGTCAAGATAACACAGGAGTGACTTAAGGACAACTCTGTGAATGTCTTAGAGTGGCCCTGTCAGAGCCCTGACTTGGACCCTACTGAACATCTCTGGAAAGACTTGAATATGGCTGTCCACCAACAGTCCCCATCGAACCAGACTGAGCATGAGAGGATTTGCAAAGAACAATAACAGAAAATGCAGCAATCCAAGTGTACAAAGCTTTTCACGTCATACCCAGGTATGCGTAATTGCTGCCAAAGACGCCACAACAAAGGACTGAGTAAAGGGTCAGAATATTTAAATACATGTGATATTTCATATGTTTCTTTTTAATACATTCACAGACATTTCTAAAATTCTGTTTTCACTTTGTCATTATGGGGTACTGAGTGTAGATTAATGAGATAAAAAATTAATTCCTACAACTGCCGTATACCGATCCGTGACTAACCACAACATACAAGGCCATCCACAACATCGCCCCCAGCTACATCACCAACCTAACTTGCAGATATTGCTCAAATCATTCTCTCCTCCCAAGAACTCCTGCTGTCTAGCTCCCTTGTTACCTCCTCCCATGCTCGCCTCCAGGACTTCAGAGCCTCTCCCATCTTCTGGAACTCCCTGCCCCAGTATGTCCAGTCACCTCCTACCCTGTCTGCCTTTAGGCAATTCTTGACAACTCATTTATTCAGGGAAGCTTACCCCACCTCCATCTAAGAACTGTACTTGAGTCACCTCCATCAGATCATTCCCTGCAGCTATTACCTTTTGTACCACCCACCCCCCTCCAGATTGTAAGCTCGATAAGCAGGGCCCTCCTATTCCTTCTGTATTGAACTGTATTGTAATTGTAATGTTTCCCTTTATATTGTAAAAGTGCTGCGTAAACTGTTGGAGCTATATAAATCCTGTATAATAATAATAATATCAGGCTGCAACATAACAAAATTGAAAAAAGTGAAGGGGGTCTGAATACTTTGTGAATGCATTGTAAATAAAAAGTCAGGGATAAAATTAAACCAAATACATACATACAATAGAGTAAGTTGACAGCGTACAACTAAATACCTAAACAAATGCACAGTCCAGTTCCCAATATTACTACAGAATTTAATCTACAATATTTAAAAACTGTGGTAATAATGGACTATATTGAGTTTGCCAAAAAGTTTTGGCTACTCATAATTTTTTTGCTGTCTATGTATCTAATGGGGAAATTTTAAAGATAAAAAGTGATGGGAAATACCTCCACACACAAGGATACAGGCAAACAGAAATGCACATTCTTAGAGTGGTAAAGGGTTAGAATTTCTGAATATGATTTATTTGCTCCCTGTGGCTTTCAGTCCTGGTTACAACTTTATCCCTTATTACTTAAATGGCCATTACAGGGATAATAAACAAAAATCTCCCCAATCACAAACAGAAACAAAAACCCAAAATAAATTTTTAGGCTGAACTCAATGGTACCTTCCCATCTCTTGAAAGACAGGAACAATCCCTATATAAGAGTTCAGGCACATGTAACTGAATAAAGTGGTGCAGCAGGAAGGAGGAAAACAATGTGAATGGACAGGGTACCTGAAGTGGGTAAGTATGGAGCTTTGGGGGTGAGTTAGAAAAGCTATGTCTCTTTTTGCGGGGCAAGTAACTTTTTGTTTCCTCTTTTTAATTAAACTAGTCCTTAAGGTGTTAGGCCAGGACAACAAAGACATATCCATAGAGCTGCAATGATTTATTTTCAACTTTCTCTGTTTTACCTCCAAAGGTGCTTATGTCTGTGTGTGTGTTTTTTTTGTTCTTTTTTCTTATACTGTTGGTTCAGCAGTGACTCAGCTTGTCTGCTCGTGGTGTTGTTTACAATGCAGGGATGGGCTACTGACGGATAATAAAACTAAGAAAAAAATCTTTACAGCAGTTTCCTTGACACGGTAGAACACTGTGTACTGCAGCAGAACATTACCTTACAATTTCTCTACTCAATAAAAGAACAAAATATTGATGACAAATAAGGTTAAAGTATATGTGAGGCCAATTACATAAAAATAATGTAAGCTTTAACATTTTAATTAATATATTTAAATCTGCAGCTTTCATTAAAATAATACCACGTGACCTTTCCATGAAGGTCTGGCACTCCCTGTTACAGGATGGCAATGCTCTGTCCAGAATTATGCAGGCATGATCTACTGTTGTCACCCTAGGGAACCTTTCCTGACAAATGCCATGCAGCCATTCTTGGAGTGTATTAGGCACAAAGTGGCAAAGAGACTGTAGGCAATCAGCAGCATTGCAATGCAATAGCATGAAAAAGGTAAAAACACGTATTTTCTTACAAAAAAAAGTTTGTCATATAGAGTGCTTCAGCAAGAAAAATTTAATTCAGTTAGGGTTTCATCTACTTTAGCAGCAAAAATGCTCAGTGCACCGTACCTACCCAGAGTTCTCTGTGTGCTTACAATTGCATTTTACTGTGACTATAAAAGCAAATCATAAAGAGTGTCACACTGCTTCTCACTGTAATATAGTGGCAGGGGCAGAGGGTAAATTCCAGGTAATACAGTAGCAGTTATTACACAGAAGGGAAAGATTAACTTCTATGGAAAGGAGGTATCTGTGAAAAAATGGAATAAATAGGAAAATGTGGGTCCAGAGTAAATAAGAGGACTGGCTCTGAGTTGTTTTTCTAAGAAACTGTAAACCTTTCAGCTTAGGCAAAGCAGAATTATTATCATTTAACAACTTCAGCTCCGAACACTGTTCCGCTCTGTGGGGGTAATCATTTTTTTTCGACACTATGGTTGCTTATAGCAGTGATGATTACTGTTTAAGTAATCATTTGTATGAATGGCATCCATTCACGTGTCATTATGTACAACTGTGATAGCTGTCATTGGCTGCAGCTATCAAATGGTACAGGTGCAATGTGATTAGCCCTGTCTGTAACATGTGAGCACTGTGACCAATTACAGAGATCACAATAGTACACAATGAATGACTATTAATTAAATCCATTGTGTACATTTGACATGTGATTTCTGTGATTGGGCCAGCCTGGTACAATGATCTGTCATCTGCTGTGTCCAGTGGACTGGACACAGCACTGTGCTGCTCCCATGGTGCAGTCAACCCACAGCACTTCAGTCTGTAACCAGCATTAAAGTGACACTAGACTCAATGCTCATTGCGGTGCCCCCAGCCCCCCAATCCTTACCTGAGCCCCCTGCAATCCAGTGAAGTTCTCAACAGCCTCTGCTGTCTGGGGACTCTTCCTCCTCATTGGCTAAGACAGCAGCGAGAGCCCATTGGCTCCCACTGCTGTCAATCACTACCAGTGAGCCAATGAGGAGAGAGTGGGAGGGTGGAGTTGAGCCTTGGCTCTATGTGTTTTATGGACGCATAGAGCAGTGGCTTGGGGATGAGTACACAGTGGTCCCCACAGGGAGAGTAGCTTTCCCTGGGGGCGCTGCTTGAGCAGAAGGAGCCAGGAGCACCAACAGGGACCCGAAAAGAAGAGGATCGGGACAGCTCTGTGCAAAACCACTGCACAGAGCAGGTAATGTGCACTACTCATTCCAAATAAACAGAAGTGAATTGGAAAAGGAGATGTTCAGGAGCTCAAGGGTGATGTTCTTGCAAGGAGTCACAATAACATGTCAAGAAACAATTTAATCAAAAATTGATTATAGGGCCCTTAAGGCTCTGTTCACACCTATGCAGGTGCGACGATGCACATGATACTGGAAGGACCGTGTTATGTGATCAGCAGAGGCCGCTCAGCCCATTTAAACTAATAGCTGGCTGACAGTGGCTGCTACTGATCAGATGTAGTCCCACATGACTGATTCTTGCTGCAGAAATCAGGGGGCTGCACCAACCCAGCCGTGTGAAAGGGGCCCTAAAACGGAGTATCTCCCCAAAATACAAAGTAATCTTTAAAAATTAGATCTGCCTTAAAGTGTTACTAAACCAACCAGGGTCGTGTTTAATATTGATTGGACCCTGGGCAAACATTTTCTTGGGCCCCCCCCCATGAAATTTTGCTCTCCACCTGCCGGAGGTTACAGCATATCATTACCGCTCACTGACTGGTTGCTAGAGGTTACAGCACACATTACAGCTCACTGATTAGTTGCTAGAGATTACAGCACATGATTTCTGCTTGCTGATTGGTTGCTAGAGTTTACTACACATCATTACTGCTCACTGATTGGTTGCTAGAGGTTTCTGCACATCATTACTGGTCACTGGTTGGTTGCTAGAGGTTACTGCACATTATAATTGCTCACCCATTGTTTGCTACAGGTTACTGCATATCCTTACCACTCACTGATTGGTTGCTAGAGGTTACAGCATTTAATTACGTCTCACTAATTGGTTGCTGAAGGTTACAGCACATCATCTCCTCACTGCCTGCACACTATGGACTGAGAAGGTTAGGGGACCAACCAATGTAAGGAGGAATTTACAATGACCACCAGCAGAGATGTTGGTGGCTGGAACTGGTGGCTGTTGGTGGCCACATGAATGCCACATTTCCACCACTATTTACATATGAATGCCACATTGCTGTTGCTATTTACATATGCAGGCCACATTGCTGCCCCTATTTACATATGAATGCCACACTGCCGTCGCTATTTACATATGAATGCCACATTGCAGCTGCTGGCAATAGGACAGAGCAGGACAGCATAAGTGACAGCACTTCACATATATCAGGCACAGCCTGGGACAAAGACTTCCAGGGACAAAGGAATGTAAACCAGTACAGTTGGCAAGTATAGGACAGCTGTTATGGGCCCCACAACAATGATTGGGCCCAGGGGAGCGGCCCCTTTCCCCCCCCCATTCAAGACAGCACTGAAACCAGCAACAGTAAAATCAGTTTGTATATGCAGTAAAGCAAGCTTGTAATACTCACTCTGGAACTTAAGGGGTTAATCATTTGCATTGTGTAAAAAGGATGTTTGATCCTGTCTTCTCTGATCCTCCCCTTCTTCAACCATCCCCATTTCATCCCCTGATAGTGCACAGCTTTGGGGACACTCTGCACATGTTCAGTTTGGTGTGTACTACTAGAGAGTTTTTTCTTTTTCTTGGGAGGGTGCATGCATCAGCACAAGACCAATCAGCACTGTCCAGACAGGGTTCGGGGATTATGCAAACTCATAGGGCAGTCACAGGAGAATGAAAACTCCTCCTACAAGCTGTAACCAGTGCTCAGCTGGACACTGATAGAAGTCACAAGACTGCCCTACAGTAACTGCTGATCAGAAAAGGTATTTAGCAGTTTATATTTACTAAAATAATTGCATTTCCATGTAGTGTGTACTGTGGGAGACCAGATATAGTGAATGCAGGCTCCTGGGTTTAGGAACACTTTAAGCTCACCACACATAATAATTTAATCGTACAATTTACCAGCAAGTATGTGGAGAAAGGGCCCACGTGATTGTATGTTTTCGGTAGATCAGTAGATCTAAGTTTCTGTAGACCTAAAGTTGATTGTATGGTTAGAGTGTAGTGTGTGTGGTGAGCCTTAGTCAAAGAATAAATGCTGACTCAAAAAAAAAAATCACAAAAAGTTCTAAAAAACCCCCCTTTTCTCTGGATAATATAATAAACTGATGAAATGTGCCTGTAACCTGCTTGCCAGAGGACAAGACTTATAAACACATTATTGTGATAACATTTATAATCATTGTGGGAAAATGAGAGCTAGCTAGAAGGACGTGGGACAAAGTCCACCCCAAGAAGCTGTCATTTGAGATCTTGATGGACTGAAGCAGGAGTGTGGCAAGTCCCTTTTTTCCATGTCACATTTTTCTAACTGGAAAACACACCACTTGCTAGAACAGTTCAACATGTTTACAAACTAACTTTACTAGTAAGTGGCAGTCACTTCTAAAGTTACTATGGTTCGGTGGAAAGAAAAAAAAGCTTAACCTGAACTAACCTTGTTGCAGAGTTTATTTTGAAATGTAATGACACATTGTGCACTGATATTCTGGAGGAAGATTAATGGATGCTGTGGTGACATTACTGTGACTTTAAATACTATAGGCAGAAGTTGAAGATGCATACTTTGTGCGTGTCACCACTCTCAGTATACTGTAATTACTCCATCTGTCAAATATATATAACAGTTACCTTCAGAATCCCTAGACTTTTTCTTTTTTGTCAGAGTAAACCTGTAAAATGCTATGTTATATTAACTGCTGAAGAGTAGGAACACTAAAAATGGATACTTTCCTGTAAGGCCACATTCACATGGGCATACTTTAACCTCTTGGCGCTGGCCCACCACAAATGTGCGGCGTCCCGACGTCACATATTTGCGTTCTATTAAAAAAAAACATATGTGCTGAGAGTGCGCGCCCTGCGCGCTCCCAGCACACGCGTTCCGTACTCACGGAAAGGTCCCGATCTCCTCTTTTGATTGGGACCTTTCCCGATCATGTGACCTCCGTGACAGTGAATCATGGCGGTCACATGACCCTAAAACCCCACCCCGCCTCCTGGCTTCTGGATCCCTTAAAGGGCCAGGAGGCGCTGGCGCCAAGGGGTTAAGCGAAGCTCTACCCAAAAGGGGAAGTTCCGCTTTAAGGCCTTGTCTTCCATTCCCTATTAAGGATTTGCACCTTTGGGGAGCAGGTACCCGATTTTGATAGGTACCCAGTCCCATTTCCGCTGCAATCACCTAGGCAATCGGAAGCGGAAGTTCTCCTTCCCTCCTTCCATTCGCAGTCTTCTGGGACATGTGACAGGTTTTTTTCACCGGAGACTGGAGCTCCACTTTAACCACTTGCCCTCCTGAGGATTTACCCCCCTTCCTGACTAGGCCATTTTTTGCATTACGGCGCTGCATTAGTTTAAGTGACAATTGTGTGGTCATGCACCGCCACACCCATATAAAATTTTCATCTTTTTTTCCCCACAAATAGAGCTTTCTTTATGTGGTATTTGATTGCCTGTGCATTTTTATTTTTTGTGCTCTAAAAAAAAAAAAAAACGACAATTTTGAAAAAAAATAAACAATATTTTTGACTTTTTTCTATTAACCACTTCCCGACTGGCCATTGTATATAAACGGCCCCCCCGCACCCTGCTTGTGCACACTCCCCGGGAGCGCGCAGCACCGCAACCCGGTGCCCGCTGTGTCCTCCGGACACAGTGAAACACTGAACGTCGGACGGGACCTCTCTACAAGGTCCCGATCATGTGATCACTGATTGGCCAATCAGTGATCACATGCAAAGTAGTAAGCAAGATGTCACTTGTGACATCATGGCTTACTACGTGTGAAATCTGTGAATGATCACAGAGGTCACATGGTATAAGGCTATTCACAACAGCCTTGTACCATGTGACAAGCTGTGACCAATCACAGCTCACTCAGTAGTTCTCAATGGTTGCAAGAATGCAGACAGAGAGAAAGAGAAATCATTGCTTTTACATCCTATATGGGTGTAAAAGCAATCAGTGTAAAAAAAAAAAAATCTTCATCACCCCCCAAAAGTAGTACAGTGTCACCATGGTGACAGTGTACAGCTAGGCTGACAGTATGTAAAAAAAATAATAATAAAATAAATAATAATATAAAAAAAAATAAAAATGTAAAAAAAATGTTTAAAAATTATAATTTTTGGTTATAAACTCATTTGGCTTATTTTTTATTTTTTTTACTAAAAAGATAACGGAATAAATTTTGGCCAAGATTTATGATGAAATATTATTTAGTTGCAAAATTTTATAAGAAAAACACTTTTTTTCAAAATTTGTGGACATTTTCATTTACATAGCAAAAAAAATAAAAATCCCAGTGGTGAATAAATACCACCAAAATAAAGTTTTATCTGTCTCAAAAAAAATGGTAAAAAATTCATATGGATACAGTGTTGCATGACCGCGCAATTGTCATTCAAAGTGTGATAGCGCTGAAAGCTAAAAATTGCCCTAGTCAGGAAGGGGGTGAAAGTATCCGGACTGGAAGTGGTTAAACATGTCCAGTAAAAAATTTTAAAAAATCAACTTTTGTCATAAATTTAGGCCAGAATGCATTCTGCTACATGTCTTTGCTAAAAAAAAAATCCCAATACATGTAAATTAATTGGTTTACGTGAACGTTATAGTGTTTACAAATGGCTGTATATCTACTGGGATTTTTTATTTTTTTTTCCTAGCAATGGCGGCGATCAGCAAATTTTAGCAGGACTGGGGGACTGCGGCAGGCATTCTGACATTGGAGGGAACTGACTTGGTGTCACTGACATCCCCAGTGACACCAATACAGTGATCAGTGCTACAAAAGCACTGACACTGTACTAATGACACTGGGCAGGAAGGGGTTAACATCCAGAGCGATCAAAGGGTTAACTGTGTGCTGTTTTACTAAGTGCTGTGTTCGTGTGATTCACTGTAAGTACACTGCAATGCATGGCTCTGCTATGCAAAGCCATGCATAGCAGTGTGCAGGAACTGATGGGGAGAGAACTGTATTGTACATACAGTTCTCTCCCTCCGTCGGTATTACTCCTCAATCACTGGTGATTGACCGGTGATTGACAGCTGAGGCTGTGAATAGCGGCGTGGGTAGGGCGCATGTCCCCGACCCGAATATACATATACGTGCTTTTGCGCACATGTGCCGCCATGTAGCAGTATTGAAAGCGGTTAAGCGTACAACTGTGTGAAGCACCATATTTTTCTGCACAGGATGCATAGATGTTTCATGCATCCACACGCAGGCAATAACATTAATGTCTACTAGGACACAACTGCTGCTCCCTGTTTGACATCTGTGCGGGTGCGTGTGGGTACATGCCCAAGAAACAGTACACCTGTGCATCCCATATAGGTAAACTGGGCACTTTGCACAGGTATACGCCTAAAGGGTAACTCCACTTTCGTGGGCAAAAAAAAAAAATATATAGTGTATATAATTGCGACAAAAGTAATATTTTGTTTGAATTTTATTAAAAATTACTTTTTATTTTCAATCTGCAGCACTGTCCTTTTCTTTATAAAGCAGGTCAATATGGCTACCTGGAGGCATTCTGTACATAGATGGTGTACAGAACACCTCCCCCGAGATGTAATTTCCTACTTTTATGCTTGGCTCACTGATTTTTCCAGAAGCCTACACTAAGATTTTTGGAATCTCCAGAAACAAAATGTTATTTTTAGTGAGAAACTTTTTTTTTGCGCTACGTCGTGGCGTTACTTTAACTGACAATTGCGTGGTCATGCAACGCTGCACCCAAATGAAATTTATGTCCTTTTTTTCCCCACGAATTGAGCTTTATTTCGGTGGTATTTGATCGCTTGTTCGTTTTTTATTTTTTGCGCTATAAAAAAAAAGACTGACAATTTTGAGAAAAAAAGTATATTTTTGACTTTATGCTATTAAACATGTCCAGTAAAAAAATAAAAAAAATAAAATGTTTTCATAAATTTTGGCCAAAATGTATTCTGCTACATGTCTTTGCTAAAGAAAACATCCCAGTATGTGTAAATTAATTGGTTTACGTGAAAGTTATAGCATTTACAAATGGCAGTATAGATACTGGAATTTTTTTTTTTAACTAGTAATGGCGGCGATCAGCGACTGCGAGACTGCTGCAAACATTCTGACAATGGGGGGAACTGACTTGGTGTCACTGACATCGTCACTGACATCCCCAGTGACACCAATACAGTGATCAGTGCTAAAAAAAGCTCTGACACTGTACTAATCGTACTGGGCAGCAATGGGGTTAACATGAGGGGCAATCAAAGGGTTAACTGTGTGCAGGGAGTGTTTGTCAATGTGCTTCACTGTAAGCACACTGCTTTGGATGGCTGTGCTGTGCACAGCCATCCAAAGCAGTGTGCCTGAGTTTACAGGGAGGAGAAGCGTTAGTAAACAAAACAGTCCTTCTCCCCATCAGAGATCCTCGGTAATCACCGGGCACCAGCAAATAATCACTGGCTGGGACCTGGTGATTGACAGCTGCGGCCGCGAATTTCCCCTACCCGGAAATGCAAAATCATGTATAGATACGTGATTTTGCGCACCCTTTCCTCCCTGTAGCAGTATTTCTGCTATAAGGTGGTCGGGAAGCAGTTAAACTTACCTCAAAATCCAGAAAGTACACCAGATTTGCTTACCTACACATGCCGTAAGGCTGGCCATACACACATTTACCAGATTCCTCCATCCACAATGTACAAATCTCTCAGTGGCTGTCAGACTACCTGAACAGGTAGTTGTCTGGATGTAGCTACCATTAAGCTAACAATTTTTCATCTGACTCATTCAATCAAAAGATGAAGGATGAATAGGTGCTGACAGGGCTACCCAGGAAGTGAATTTTGTCCGAAATTCATTCAGTATATAGTCAGCCTAATTCTCTTTCCAGTGCTGCCTGAGCCTCCCAAGCAAATGTAAATGTGATGTATAGATGTGAATAATTATATGTATTATACATGAGTTAATGTTAAAAAGTGTATACCTTTAGATTTTTTTTAGGCACAACATTTTAATTCGTTTGTACAGAAGGGTTAGAACTTCTGCTTACAACTTCACTGTCAGTAAACTCATTAGGAAGACTTCACCTCTTTTCCTGTGTGGTCACGACTCAAGAAGTAAGCAAAAAACTCTCCAAAAGGGGCCACAGACATCTCACAGAAATGAAGCAGTGTGCATTTGGCGTTAATACACTCATAAACATAATTAGAAATTTCACAAAAACAGAAATACTGGCCTATAATTAAAGGAATGAAGTGGAGACCCACTGAAATTTGGGTAGTAACCATGTATTAGGCAAGTCAATATATAATATATCCCAGATTTCTTCACATTTATACAACTTCCAAGTAAGGTTTTTGCAAACGACATCATTAAATTATCATTTCATTTTACGCAGAGCTGTATTATGAGTCCATACAGCCTAAACTGTAAAACCACTGACTCAGAAACTGACATCTTAACCTTGGCAAAATGAAATAGATCCGACTAATTATTTCGTTTATCCCTGTCTCTTAGTGACACCCAGGATAGCAAACTGGAATTCTGCAGTTGTCCAGCATCGACAATACTTGTAGAGCTATTCGTACACAGTGGAGTTGGAATGTAGAACAGCTGTGATCTAAGATGGCATTTATAACGTGAGCCACAAGGTATGAGAACAAGACCAACCAACTACTATTGGCATTACTTATCAACATACCCGAACATTCCGTTGTCTAGGTCACAGTAGGGATCTGCTTGCTGGATAGTAAGTATGATATGTGGAACTATGCAGTATACACAAAGGCACAAACAATGCTACACCACGTGTTCATTTTAATGGTGGCTGAGTAATGCTTTGCTTCTTTTAAGGATGTTGGTTCTGTGAGTAGACAAGCTTTCATGAAGGTCTAAGATACATTTATATAAATTGACGACAAACAAAATTCATAAGCCATTCTATAAATTTCACAGCCATCCAGAGCAGTGTGCTTACTGTGAAGCAAAAACACCGTCCCCCAGTAAAACACTCCCAGAACACAGTTAACCCTTTGATCGCCCCTCCTGTTAACCCGTTCCTGCCCAGTGCCATTAGTACAGTGTCAGTGCTTTTTTTAGAACTGATCACTGTATTGGTGTCACTGGGGATGTGAGTGACACCAAGTCAGTTCCCCCCCAGTGTCAGAATGCCCGCCGCAGTCCCGCTATAAGTCGCTGGACGCTGCCATTATTAGTAAAAAAAAAATTCCAGTATCTATACTGCCATTTGTAAACATTATAACTTTCACGTAAACCAATTAATTTACACGTATTGGGATTATTTTTTAGCAAAGACATGTAGCAGAATACATTTTGGCCTAACTTTTTGACGAAATTTGATTTTTAAAATTTTTTTACTGGACATGTTTAATAGCAAAAAGGCAAAAATATAGTTTTTTCTTAAAATTGTAGGTGTTTTTTTTTATAGCGCAAAAAATTAAAAACACACAGTCAATCAAATACCACCAAAAGAAAGCTCAATTTGTGGGAAAAAAGGACCCAAATTTAATTTGGGTGCAGCGTTGCATGACTGCGCAATTGTCAGCACCGTAACGTAAAAAATGGCCAGGTCAGGAAGGGGGGGAGTAAATTCTCAGGAGGGCAAGTGGTTTATTGCCCCTGGGTGTTTTATTTTTTGCACTATAAACAAAAAAAGAGGAACAAATTTAAAAAAAAAAGTTTTTCTTTGTTTCTATTATAAAATGTTGCAAACAGGTATTTTTTCTCCTTCACTGATGTACGTTGATAAGGCTGCACTGATAGGCAGAACTGATGGGCACTGATAGGCACTGATAGGCACTGATAGACAGCACTCATAGGTGGCACTGATAGGCACTGATGAGGTGGCATGGATAGGCAGCACTGATAGGTGGCACTGATGAGGTGGCACTGATGCTGCTGCACAGATATGTAGCAATGATGGGCACTGGTAGGCAACACTGATGGGTGACACTGACGAGTGGCAGTGACTGACAGCACGGACTGGCGGCACTGATGGGGGGCACTGATGGGGGGCACTGATGGACACTGCTGGGCAGCACTGATGGGTGGCACTGATAGGGGGCACTGCTGGGCAGTGGTGGTAGGCACTTCTGGGCACTGGTGGGAGGCACAGCTGGGCATTGGTGGTTGGCACTGCTGGGCGGCACTGATTATAAGGGCACTGATCATCAGTGACGATCTGTTGTTTGACAATTGCCAGTTATCGGCAGTACTTTCCTCATGCTGTGACAGCGTGAGAAAAGTGCTGCTGACAACCAGCAACTGTATTTACATTGTGATCTGTTATGTCATTGGACACAGCTGATCACGTGGTAAAAGGCCATTGTGATTGGCCTTTTACCACATCACGTAATCAGCTGTATCCATAGGACACAGTGATCACGGAGATCGCCAGGTGCACGCCGCTGGGGGCGTGCAAGAGGGAGCGTTCTGGGTGGACGTCATATGGCACCCTCCCAGACCTGGACAACCACGCTGTAGCCGTCATTCGGCTATAGCGCGTATGCCAAGTGGTCAAAGCTGGAGTGTGCAAAATCAGGCTCATTTCTGCATAGAAACCAATCAGCTTCTAACCTCAGCTTGTTCAATTAGGCTTTAGCAATAAAACCTGGAATCTGATTGGTTTCTATGCAGAAGTGAGCCTGATTTTGCACACTCCAGCTTTAGTAAATAAACCCTTAAGTGTCATCTCTGTCTACTGCTTTGTTCCTCTGCTGTTAGCATGAATCATTTCTGACACGTTTTCCTGACACCAAAAGAAAAATGGTGACAAGAGAGGGACCTCCAGCAGATTGACAGCCTCAGCTTTGTTCCTGTGAACTGTGTGAAGAGGGGTATGTCTCTTTCCTCCAATCAGCTGTCAGAGCTCTTCTCACTGTGCTCTGTTGTATGTAATTTCAACTCTCTGCCCCCTTTTTTTTAACTCTCAGACAAGATTTGAACGGATGTAAGGAAAAGAAGACTGAATATCGACAGGTACAACTTATGTAGGAGGATTTGTTTCATCTCTGTGTATCACTTGAGGCAAGTCACTTCACTGGGTAAATGTAAGGGTTTACAACCACTTTAAAATAAATTGGAAGCAAAATGCAATATATGTAAAGATACAGCAGTGTAAATAGGCATTTAAAAAAACTGACATATTTCAGAATCCTGTCCCTTAATCATGTTAAAACAGAGCTAACAGAACAAAGTACTGATATGAATGCACAAAATTATAGGTAACACTATACCCTGGGTCACAGATATGTGAATTTGGATGCTTTTTGAACCGCTTAGATTCTCATGACATATGAACCAAAGGGGTTTCTTGTGGAGCCCGTTCACATATGTGTGGGCCGGCCGCAGTGTGATTTTTAAAAGAGTCCTCCGCTATTTTCAGTCTGGTTCAGGTGCGACTTTTAATGTCATACACTTTAACAATTCGCATTGGAATTGCACCTGAACCACTGAATGAAATCGCACCAGACTTTTATACAAATCGTTCTGCAAACTGGCCCCGTATATACTGTATGTGAACCCAGGCTTAAATCAGGAAGTGATGTCATATTCCACAATGATTATATGATAAAGAAAATCAAACATATGAATTTAGAAGCAAGAATATCAACAGACTTTGATGAAGTAAAAAAACGTTGAAGATAATAACAAGCCCAGATTCAGCCTGCACAGAACCGATTTATGAACCATGGAGGATCAGAATACATCTGTAAATTTGTTTCTCTATTATTTTTTAGTTATTGTTATACTTTATTGTTTCTAAATATAAACTCAAAGGTCACCATAGCAATCAGGCAACACGCATTAAAAAAAAAAAAGAGGTCAGCAGTGGCAGTTTCTGTAATTCTCTCTTGATATGTTTCTGCCCACTGCCTGCTTTATTGTCAAATGCTGCCTTAATTACATTAAGGCCCCTTTCACACAGGGTGGACTCCTTTGATCTGTCCATTGATCCCTTGCTGATCAGTGCAGAGCAGGCAGATGGCAGGTCTATGTCCACTCAGTTTATGCAGAGCACGGACCAAGCACGCTCTGTACTATGGAGTGATGGGTGTAAATGGACTTGGATGTTCGTTTGCACCCAACTGCCCTCTGATCTGATCCACCTAGATGGAGGGGGATGGATTCTCTTCTGGTTTTTTTTCTTTTTTTTTTTTAGCAGACCAGATCGGATTGGAAGTAGGCAGGTGTAAACGGACACAAGTGTGTTTACACCCGCCAGTCCATAGGGTTGAATGGGGGGAGAAGGTCCGATCAGGTCTGACTAAAAAACTGACAGACAGACCTGATCGGACCCTTCGTATGAAAGGGGTCAAAGATCTTACAAAACATTATTTTAAACTTTTGTTAGTCTTTTCACTATAAAACATAACCAGTTGGTTTAATTTGCTAAAGGATAGTTTTCTTGGAAATGTGAATGTTCACTTAGTAAAGCTTTGTTCACTTTACATAAATACCCAATTATGTGCAAGGGAAATAAAATTTAAAGAAACATTCACAGGGTACGATGATTGAAATGAACACAGCTTCACTTTATTAACTTTGCTAAGTAAATACCGGTATACTCTTTGAAAAGCAAACATTCACTTTATTAGATGAACAGTCTAAACTTTTAGTAAATCAACCCTAATGCTTCTTGTTTTGACAAGTTATGGGACCTGAGCTGTCAAGGATAAACACAATAATGGTAGATCTAGACAGCACTGGACAATGGCATATCTAGATGGATCATGTAATACAGTAAGTTAATAAATTAATAAAAATGATATCTACACTCACCAGCCACTTTATTAGGTACACCTGTTCAATTGTTCGGTAACAGAAATTGCTAATCCCCTAATCACAAGGCAGCAACTCAATGCATTTAGGCATCTAGACGCCGTGAAGACGGCTTGCTGAAGTTCAAACCAAGCATCAGAATGGGGGAGATAGGCGTTGCATGGTTGTTGATGCCAGATGGGCTGGTCTGAGTATTTAAAAAACTGCTGATCTACTGAAAGTTTCACGCAAGACCATCTCTAGGGTTTACAGAGAATGATCTGAAAAAGAAAAAATATCCAGTGAGCTGCAGCTGTGTGGACAAAAATGCCTTGTTGGTGTCAGAGGTCAGAGGAGAATGAGCAGACTGGTTCAAGATGATAAAAGGCAACAGTACTCATGTCAATATGGACCAAAATCTCTGAGGAATGTTTCCAATACCTTGTTGAATCTATGCCAGGAAGAAGGCAAAAGGGGGTCCCAGGGGTGGACTGACAACTCATGGGGCCCCCGGACAATAGGGGATCATGGGGCCCCTGTGTCCTTGCCCAAACTCAAAAAAGCCTATGAAAAAGGTACCAGGGGAATCTCATGGGACCCCCTACTGACCCCGGGCCCTTGGCCAGTGCCCGAGTTTCCAAATGGTCAATCCGCCCCTGGGGAGTCCAACCCTGTACTAGCAAGGTGTACCTAATAAAGTGGCCGGTGAGTGTATATGGCCATGAACATGTCCATTCTATATACACATATTAATTCAAACAAACAGATTTTAACATTCCAAAAACAGATATTTGGATTTAAATTATTATAGAAACAGAAATAACTTTTTCTGACAGTTCTTTTCATGTTTCATATAAACAGAAAACACTTGTAAATGACACAGAAAACTACTTTGTCTAAACCTATAACTACGTACAATTGAAATGGGACAGTTTCACTCAAGATCATGTGCGGATGAGATTTTTATGACATTGGCTGTGTCATAACTCATTTCAAACACTGTCCCTTTTTATTTCCAACAGGCAAAAGTCCTTCCCACTGAAGAAATTGCTGCCTGTAATGGAATTAAAGTATTTATATGGTTAATCCTCGTTGGGTGACAAGAAACCCAGCTGTGTTGGGATTACTCATGCCCTGGGTGACCATGTGATTGTTTAACATGACTATAGACAAGCCATCAGCGGATTTGAGAACTATTCATCCACATAGAACCAGAACAAAGACTTCAGCATACACTGTGGAAGACCACACCACACTTTGTAATTTCATAATTATCACAGATGGGGGGATCATTATTCAGGATTAAGCCGAGAACAAAAAAGATAGTTATTACAAGAACATTATTAAAACATTTCTGATTTAAAAAAAAAATTGTTTTGTCCTAGATTCCCAACTGCAGCCTTATTAAAAAAGCAACAATTTGGTTAATTAATCACCCTTCCTTGTCAACAGCTGCTAATTCCTCTTTTCAACAAGTGTTGTGTCCAGTACAAAAAAAGTAATAGTTGCCAGAAACAAACTGAGCAAAATGTGGAAGGGTTATGGAATCCTCAAGTGCATTATCTTCTTCTCTATACCTTTGGTTCTCAACTGTATTAAACTGTATACCAATGAAAACTATAATGATTTTTGGTCAGTTTTATACATTCATTTTTTATGTATCTTAAAGCTACATTTACACTGAAGTACATATATGGAAGCTTCTTTACCTGCCAAATTATTTGCATTTCTTTTCAACCAGTCCTGACATTTATACAGTTCTCTCAGACAGCTCAGCAAGCTTGGTGGTGTGACTTTTCTCAACTGCAATTAATCATTATAAGTAAGTCAGTTCCTTGATTCCAGATTGGACATGCGTTCTGTGAGTGTTTCCTGCACCGCATTCAAAATGATCTGCATTTGCGATCTGCAGTGTCAAATGTAGTGCGTTTGCCTGCACTGGATTGCATGGTACAGAAGGTACCCGCACTGGCACTCCTGGCTCCTCCTCGGTGTGCCACCAGAGGAAGCGGCTTCTATCCTGCATACCTACATGCTTGATTCCGAGCCCCACTGCCAATGTCCATTGACACAGACAGCGAGGCTCGGTCCAACTTCCTACTCCCTCATCACAGGATTTGACTGACAGCAGCGGGAACCAATGGCTTCTGATGCTCTCAGCCAAGCCTGTGAGAACAGGGAGAAGAGGTTAGTATAAAGGGGTGTGAGGGGGTGATATTTTACTCTAAACATATTTTACCTTATGCAAGGAATGCATTAAGGTAAAAAATGTTTAGGCTTTACAACCACTTAAAAGTAGTGTATGCACTACTTTTAGTGCGGTCCAGTGCAATTCAGCCCATTTCAAAATGAATGGGCTCAAACCGCACTGCACTGCACTGCATCACATGTGAATAGCACAGGGACAGCACGTTACAGTGTAATTCCTGGTGTGAACCGGCCCTAAAGGTCAACTTTTTATTTAATTGAAGAGTTATAACCACTGTAAGATTTTTATTGCTACCTGTATTACTGTTAGGGAGATTTTTTCTAACTGAAGTGATCCCCAATGTCATCAGGAATGAAACTGAGGGTAAATCTAAAATGTTGTCACTAGAACAGAAAGAGAGGTGAAATCTTTTGAATTGTTTTGGTGACAAATGTCCCTCACATTGAAAACCTTAACAGATATTTTATATGTTTTTATGTGTATTGCATCCTTTTTTTACATATACACATTTACTACATGTTCCCTCCATACTCCACTGTGTGTTTGCAGAGCAAGCTGGAATTTCTAATAAGAAAGCCCTGCCTAGCTCTGTACTTAGTTGCTTCTGCAGACCGCAGATCCACATGGTACCACCTCTAATTTTGGAGGAGAAGGGGTT
Organism: Staurois parvus; assembly: GCF_062004578.1. Classification (NCBI taxonomy): domain Eukaryota; kingdom Metazoa; phylum Chordata; class Amphibia; order Anura; family Ranidae; genus Staurois; species Staurois parvus. Next base: position 108,977 of record NW_028318415.1, read on the forward strand.
TGTGAATCATTCAACTAACCTGTACAGCTGTAAGTGAGTGTGTAACCTGGGATTTAGCTGTTTAGAACATAGCGCAGCAGGAAACCAGCCTTCTGAAATCCTGAAGTACTGGAATCACACGTGCCACCTGCTGGTTGCAAAAGGGCAAATATCACATATCGGTATGCAAAATTTCACATTTACTTTGCTAAAAAGCAAATTAATATATTTGATTTTTTGTCTTCTGAATTCATAGAATCTATGAATACGTCAGAATGATGAAACATGTCAGGAAGTGATGTCAGACGATGTAGCTGGAAGTTCTGAATCGGCCATCTTGGAAGTGGTTTATCCATCTGGTGATAGTGAGCTTTATACTTTTGCTGCTGGTTGTTTTTAGCTGCGCTAACTCTGCAATTTTAAATATAAGCAGTTCTATTGCCTTTAAGTTCTTTGGAGGTCTTGCACTATTGCTTTATTTTTCTCTTTGTGGTACCATCATTATTGCGTGGAGCATATGAAGTCAGGACCTGGGATAGCTGGTGGTCTATTCTAAGCCCTGTTTACCTATCCTCTGGTAAGGTGCACTGGGTGACAGGTTTTGGATCACAGAAGACACCTTTTTCACTATTATTTGAGTGTATGGGTTCACATCATCCATTTTGTTTTCAATTGAAGGGAGAATTTGCAGCATGTTTTGTACTTGGTTTATTTTGTCAATTTGGTAAGGTATATCGATTGACAGGAGATCTTGTGTTTGGGTTTTTGTTTTGTATGTGTGTTTGCATTCACTTTCACTTTTTCTTGCTGTGATAGATTTTCACGTTTGCAGTCACTTAGTGCTGGTAGCACATAGTGTTTTGATTTATTTATATATTTTTCCCACACGGTCACACTGAGGTGTTTTGTAGGCATATTAAGTTATAAGGATAATGCGCTATGTTTATTTCTTTATTTTGAGGTAAAATGGGAACAAGGAAGAACTGTATATGACTACGCATATCTTTGGACAGTTAATTACATAAGAAAATATTTTTTTGACACTGGATGATTTTTAATGACCTTTTGGATTTATTTAGAAGATTAATTTTCAGATCACAATTTGGGTTTTGCACGCATAATTTTACTTTTTTTTTGTTTTTTATTATTAATATTTATGTGGCTCATTATCACTGTTTGCAATTGCCTTTCTATGGTGGAAGGCGTTACACTGAGTCATTGGGATTTGGATAACTGAATGAGAAGGAGTGGTCTTTACACTATGGTCCATAGTTATCTTCAGGAGAATCAAACAGCTGGTAAATAATGGGCTAAGATGTGCTGCTATATCTGATGAAAAAAGATTAGCTTGTTTCCAAATGAAGAATGTAAGAGGACATGAAGAAACCTCCACGTTAGGAAGGTGAAAGAATAGGTCAAAGAAGGCTAGAATAAGAAGCAAGAAAAGGTGCAGCAGAAAGAATAGGCAAATAAAAATTGAGAAGGGGGAGGAAACACGAAGGACACCCAAGATAGGATGAGTAACGTGCTATGAGGATCGAGGGATGGGTGTATTGTATCTATGGCGACCATACCACAAGGAATTTCTTTTGTGCCTCCAGGAGAATATTAGTAATTTTTTCTTTAATAAAAAAACTTGTTGACATGTCAATGGATTTCTTCAAAATAAACAAACTGCTTCTTCCATGATGTAGGTTGCTAATTTAAACTGAGGTTTAGTGAGGACTGAAGGTTCAAGATGGAGCAAAACCTACCATGGCGCTTTAGGAAAGGGACAGTGAAACAGATTCTGTAGAAGCTTGAGAACTTTGGTCCAACAGTTTACAAGTAGAGAAACAACATATGTGGAAGACACATACTGGGACAGGGTGTGTTAGTCTAGACCAGTGGTCGGCAAGCCGCGGCTCGCGAGCCACATGCGGCTCTTTACCCACTCTAATGCGGCTCTTCTGTGTGCCGGGCGCCTGCTCCCCTCGCTCCTCTCGGTCGGCCGCTCCCCTGCCTCCTCTCGGTTGGCAGCCCCAAAAGTCCGCGCGGACCTTTTAATCCGGCCCGCGGATGTGGCTGTCAGGATGTGTGTAGGCGGGGCAGCGTGCCGAACGTGAGGGGAGGGGAGCTAGGCTCCTCTCACAGTCCGCCCTGAAGACCCGAACGGCGCGGGAAGACAGCGAGAGGAACGCAAAAGGTAAGTGAATTGACACGGGGGACTTGGCTTACTAGAAGGGGGGGGGAATAGTACTGTGGGGGATGAAATACTATATGAGGGATGAAATACTATATGAGGGATGAAATACTTTATGAGGGATGAAATACTTTATGAGGGATGAAATACTATATGAGGGATGAAATACTATATGAGGGATGAAATACTATATGAGGGGATGAAATACTATATGAGGGATGAAATACTATATGGGGGGATGAAATACTATATGAGGGATGAAATACTATATGAGGGATGAATTACTATATGGGGGGAGGAAATACTATATGAGGGATGAAATACTATATGGGGGGATGAAATACTATATGAGGGATGAAATACTATATGGGGGGATGAAATACTATATGAGGGATGAAATACTATATGAGGGATGAAATACTATATGGGGGGATGAAATACTATATGGGGGGATGAAATACTATATGAGGGATGAAATACTATATGAGGGATGAATTACTATATGAGGGATGAATTACTATATGAGGGATGAAATACTATATGAGGGATGAATTACTATATGGGGGGATGAAATACTATATGAGGGATGAAATACTATATGTGGGATGAAATACTATATGAGGGATGAAATACTATATGGGGGGATGAAATACTATATGAGGGATGAAATACTATATGGGGGGATGAAATACTATATGAGGGATGAAATACTATATGGGGGGATGAAATACTATATGAGGGATGAAATACTATATGAGGGATGAATTACTATATGAGGGATGAATTACTATATGAGGGATGAAATACTATATGAGGGATGAATTACTATATGGGGGGATGAAATACTATATGAGGGATGAAATACTATATGGGGGGATGAAATACTATATGAGGGATGAAATACTATATGGGGGGATGAAATACTATATGAGGGATGAAATACTATATGGGGGGATGAAATACTATATGAGGGATGAAATACTATATGAGGGATGAAATACTATATGGGGGGGTGAAATACTATATGGGGGGATGAAATACTATATGAGGGATGAAATACTATATGAGGGTCGAAATACTATATGAGGGATGAATTACTATATGGGGGATGAAATACTATATGAGGGATGAAATACTATATGAGGGATGAAATACTATATGGGGGATGAAATACTATACGGGGGATGAAATACTATACGAGGGATGAAATACTATACGGGGGATGAATTGCTATGGGGGATGAATTACTATATGGGGGATGAATTACTATGGGGGATGAATTACTATATGGGGGATGAATTACTATGGGGGATGAATTACTATATGGGGGATGAATTACTATATGGAGGATGAATTACTATATGGGGGATGAATTACTATGGGGGATGAATTACTATGGGGGATGAATTACGATGGGGGATGAATTACCATATGGGGGATGAATTACTATGGGGGATGAATTACACTATGGGGGATGAATTACTATATGGGAGATGTATTTTCAGTTTTAAAAATGTGGCTCTCAAAATAAATTTCAATCAAGGTTTTGGCGAGATTTGGCTCAGTTGAAAAAAAAGGTTGCCCACCACTGGTCTAGACTGGACCATGTACCATTTCCCGACATTCTTACATGTGGATAGTGGTGGTTATATTAATGCAACAAGAGGCCACTATGGACCAAAAATATGACGCAATCTCCCTTTTGGTGGATCAAAGGTCTTCCTCCCACTTGGAAATGTAAGTGTGATTTGTGTGATTATTAGAACTATTTAGTTGTGAGTAAACAATAGATAACAATTTCAGAGAGAAAGGCATATGGTAGCATATATGTTCAACAAATGAGAGTTGGCTTGTGAGATTTTTGTTAGCAAGTATGGTAGTTAGCCAGTGTTTTATTTGCAGAAAACAGAAAGGATTTGAAGATGGGGTGTGATACTTTTCCCTGATCTCTGGCCAGATTTAAGTGTTACAACAATTGTTGGAGGAACAAACGTAATTAAATTCATGGAAATGTCAACAATGGAAAGCAGTAAGACATTTTGCATTCCAGAGAAAATGGTGGAATGCTTAGAAGAGGTAGAAGAGGTAACTGTGGTGGAAATAGTTTGCTGAAATATGTGGTGGTGTCCCAATTATTGAGTGTATACCTCAATAAAGGACTTGGAGATGTAGGTCTAGATTTGGCTGGGAGCCAAGGAAGTGAGGATGGGGACACGGGAGCAACAGAATGTCTCCAGATCAACCTATAAGTGGGATTCTTGCAAATCAAAAATGGTAATAGCCAATGTGAATTAGCAACCCATAGTCCAAAGAGGGCAGTTAGATCATGCTTGTAATTCTGTCTTCTAGGGAATGCACTGTTCAAATAAATGAAGAGGGAACACGTAAGGAGATGAAGGAATATTATTCAGTCAGGGCAGGTTAAGATTTACTTCCATGGTAGCCAGCCTTGTGGGAGGACATGAGATCATCCCCAAATCTAGCCAAAAACAGGCAGCTGTCATCTTAAGTCTAAGGATAGCTAAGTCTTATTATCATTATAAACAAATTATAGTTTTTTAAACACTAACTCTTAACTCACTTAAAATGTTTTACAGTCTGCAAGTAGAAACTGCCTAGATGTCTTCAGAAGCAAATAGTTAAAGTATTCAAAATTATGTCTAAAAAGTAAACAGAAACTAAGCTGTAAGCCAGTTTTGCTAAAGGAATAGAAGCTTTTGATAATATAACAAGCCTTTTTGCACAATGATCCTAGTCAGAGTACTGAGGATTTTATCAGCTCACTGACTGCATTAAGTGATTAATGTTTCAGGATTTGTACAAAAAGGTGCCGAGTGTTTATATTTAAATAAGCACCCAACTTATCATTGTTCAGTACTGCTATAAGAAGAACCCTGAAGCTGTTTACCTAAAGCTCGATTCCAGTAAGATTAGTACCTGCAGCCAAACTTTTTAAATCTGTTTTTTTAGCCAGTCATACTTGCGCAGATCAGGATACCCAACTAGGCTGTTAGCACCCACACATCCATATGTGAGATAACTTAGAGATGATATGTGTAATGACATTCCAGTAGTTCAATAAGGACAATAGAAGCAATCACATGAGAGCTGCATACATGCACATATGTGGCCTTCAAACTATGGAACCCTTTCTGGTCTTCTGTCTACAGACAAATGCACTACAATTTTCCAGTGGAATGACTGAAGAACAGGCCACACAAGTGCAAGAGAAGTAGTACCTAAGAGTGAGATTTTTCATGAAGAGGCTTTGTGGTGCTGAACAGTTCACATATGTCAGTACCGCACTAACATATAATGATGTCCAGCTGCAGCTTATCCATTCACTCCTGGGTTACCAAATACCAGTAATAGTTTTCCAACAGCCACACTTTCAATTACAAACATACACTCACATTCAACACTCACAGGAAATGTCAGACCAGCATTTCTGAAGGTCTACAAACAACTATCAATACTTTGGGTAACTACCAGTAGCAATAGCAACTGTTGCATTTGCTACTGATGATAACCAGGAGAACCAATGATTACTTGGTGTCTTGACTAGCTCTAAATAGGCCACATAACAAAGATCTCAGAAACGCAGAGACAGGTATGTACACCCTGTTTCAAATTATTATGCAAATTCTATAAGTGTCACAAAGGTTAAATATTTTGTTTTTCAGTTTAACTCATGGATGGCATTGTGTCTCAGGGCTATTTTGATCACTGAAAACAATTTTGGACACCTGTGATTGGCCGGTGAGCCCAATTTAAGGAAAAACTACTAAAGGAGGGTGTTCCACATTATTAAGCAGAGCACCATTTTCAAGCAATATGGGGAAGAAAAAGGATCTCTCTGCTGCCAAAAAGAGTGAAATAGTTCAATGCCTTGGATGAGGTATGAAAACATTAGATATTTCACGAAAACTTAAGCGTGATCATCGCACTATTAAGAGATTTGTGGCTGATTCTGAGCACAGACGGGTTCATGCAGATAAAGGCACATTGAGGAAGATTTCTGCCAGATCCATGCATCGGATCAAGAGAGCAGCTGCTAAAATACCATTACATAGCAGCAAACAGATATTTGAAGCTGCGGGTGCCTCTGGAGTCCCACGGACATCAAGGTGTAGAGTCCTCCAGAGTCTTGCAACTGTGCATAAGCCTTCTATTCGGCCACCACTATCCAATGCTCACAAGCAGAAAAGGCTGCATTGGGCAGAAAAATACATGAAGACTAATTTTCAAACAGTCCTGTTCACTGATGAGTGCTGTGCAACCCTGGATGGTCCAGATGGATGGAGTAGTGGATAGTTGGTGGACGGCCACCCTGTTCCAACAAGGCTGCGACGTCAGCAAGGCAGTGGTAGAGTCATGTTTTGGGCCGGAATCATGGGAACATGGCTGGTCGTCCCCTTTAGGGTCCCCGAAGGTGTAAAGATGACCTCTGCAAAGTATGTGGAGTTTATGACTGACCACTTTCTTCCCTGGTACAGAAGGAAGAACTATGCTTTCCGGAATAAAATCACCTTCATGCATGACAATGCACCATCTCATGCTGCAAAGAATACCTCTGCATCAATGGCTGCTATGGGGATAAAAGGAGAGAAAGTCATGGTGTGGCCTCCATCCTCCCCTGACCCCAATCCTATTGAGAACCTTTGGAGCATCCTCAAGCCAAAGATCTATGAGGGTGGGAGGCAGTTTACATCCAAACAGCAGCTCTGGGAGGCTAATCTGACATCTGGCAAACAAATTCAAACAGAAACTGTCCAAAAACTCACAAGTTCAATGGATGCAAGATTTGTGAAGCTGCTATCAAATAAGGGGTCCTATGTTAAAATGTAACGTGACCTGTTAAAATGTTTAAAAAGTTAAAATTTTGTTAAAAGTTTGATTGAAATAGCTTTTTATTTCAGTAAATATGCTGCAAACACAACAAATGACAATTTTCAGTTCTTTACAACCTATAAAGTGTTTTGAAACTTACTGTGCATAATAATTTGGAACAGTGCATTGTAAGTTTTTTATGTTTTAAAAAAATACTGTTATCATTAGGAGGTTTGTTTAATAAAATTTGAATTGTACTCTTAATAGTTGATAACATGAGAATTATGCTGACTGTTATTTACATCAATATTTAGGTAAATGAGAAAAATATAATTTGCATAATAATTTGGAACAGGGTGTATGTGGTTTGCTAGGAATGCTGACGAAGGGCACTGGGGCAAACTAAAGGTAGTACAAAACACAATTACCATTAAAAAAAACCCAGAAGATGCAGGGGATGTGCAAAAAACAAAAGAAAAGCAGACTATTATTCCAATAGTGCATGTGAGGTAGTCAATGTTGTCAACACTACAAGAAATACCTTTTGTAGTTGTACGTCTACTCAATTTCATTTTCATGTTGGATAAAATAAGAGAGAATATTAACCCCTATCATATTTTTTTTCTACCATCTCTGTCCGATTGGTTAGATTTCCCTTTATTTCCTGTCCCAAACATAAAGGGAAAGGAAATCCCTTTAAAGTAAGGAAAATCACTGGTAGTCACCGGGATCACCAGAACTAGCGTCCGCACTGGAAGATTTCCCTTCTATTCCTGTTCTGGTAACCACTCAAAATTTGGGATTTTCTTTTACTTTGGGCGATAATGGTCAACAGGACAAATACAGAGGGTGACTATCTCTAATGGTTCTTTCACAGAGGGCACTGTGCTCTGTTCAGCAGGCAATCTGTGAACAGATCCCCTGTTTAATCTAAGCAGAATAGGAAGGATGTCAGTTTTGAGTTATTATTATTATTATTATTATTATTACTACGAGTTTATATAGCGCCAAAGGGTTTGCTCAGCGCTGTACAATAGGGGGGGACAATACATGGCACAGTACAACAAAGACAGACAGCGTACGAGGGGTAAGAGGGCCCTACTCTTACGAGCTTACAATCTAGGAGGGAGGGGGTAAAGGTACAGTAGGAAGTGGCTGGGGGGGATGAAGTGGTAGGAGGAATGAGGGAGGATGGCCGTTAGGTGAGGGTGGGGTAGGCTTCCCTGAAGAGATGGGTTTTGAGTTACAAGTCCATTTATATTCTCCTGCCCATAGAGCTGCATGGAGCTCTCAATCAGGTCCACCTGAAAAACTGACAGGCAGGCCTGATTATAAAAGCGGACAGAAGTGTAAACTCTCGAGGGAGACAATGTCAGGGGAAGGCCAGGGGATCAGGTGTATGAATAGCCTATGGATAACGTTCCGGAGATGCAGCCATACTCAGACTGGGAGATCAGTAAACTGGAAGAAAGCATATAGGTGGCGCAAACACCTAGTGCATTATCCAAGGTTTATTAAAAGTATAAAAAAACAAGAAATATACTCACAAACATAGTATGTATGTAAAGCCTATAAGGCCATGGAGATGGCCACAAGGATGACAGAGCAGCCGACTGATGGTGCGGTCAGCCTGCTGACACGTTTCGGAGAAGAATCCCTTTCCTCAGAGCTGTGGCCAAGCTGAATTCGGGCCTTGCTTTATATGTCTGCGTCCGTCATATTGCTATATGGCGGGCAGGAGGTGGTTAAAAAAGTAAATAAATAAATTAAATATATATATATAAAGATAAATGTATATATAGTTTATGAAATTAATTACATAATACTGATGAATACATGTCAAGATGGAAATGAACAAATAACAGATACTGAGTGGAAACCAATTTATGGAGGAACTAGTGTATTATCAGTGGATCAGAGCATTTACATTTAGCCCTTCATTGAGCCATAACACTGCTAACATTGCTTCTAACACTGCCTTTAGTTCTCTATTCCACATCCAAATTTTATTTTATCATTGTTGCCAGGTATATAGATTTTCATCACACTACCATTTTATTACAATGTTTTTAATACTGAACTCTGGATTTTTTAAACTTATATAATTGTACCATCTATGTAGTTATTTTCCGTATATATGGTTTCAAACAAATCCCATGGTCCCCTCCTCTTTTGGGCTAGGGGGGAGGGGCTGTGCTATAGACGGTACTGGCCAGAGAGATATAAAGCAAGGCCTGAATTCACGTTGGCCACAGCTCTGAGGAAAGGGATTTGTCCCCGAAATGCGTCAGCAGGCCTAATGCACCATCAGTAGGACACTCTGCCATCCTTCTGGTCATTTGTGAGTATATTTCTTGTTTTTTTATACTTTTAATAAACCTTGGATAATGCATTAGGTGTTTTCGCCACCTTCTATGCTTTCTTCCTGACCTGATTATAAAGCCCATGTGAAAGATGTACAATAGGGACAAAGAGACCAATAAAAAAATGGTGTTTTAATCCCTCTCTATTGTATCTAAAACTATATCTTCAGGTTAACTATATATGGAAAGCCTGGACTGTCCAGCCTTATTCTGGACACATGTAGTCAATGTACAAACAGATTTTTTATCTTACAGTTCTTACAAACAACTTGATTGCATAATGTTACAATGGTTATTTTCTGAAAGGTTCTCTAAGAGGTCTAAAGCTGACCATACAACGATCTTTTTTTTCCCGACCAGCTGGTAGGCTGATAAAAAAAACCGAATGGATTCCTTTATCCACACATACGAGGTACTGTACATTGTGCAGTAACATGCACATATAAATGACATATATATGACACTCCAACACAGTGAAGCAATGTATCCTTAAAGCATCTGTGTTGCAGCACACTACTATGCATGGTGACATACCAGGACCGGATCTAGGGGGTGCTGGGGTGGGCTATGCCCCCCCAGATTTTAGTTGTGCACCCCCAGACCTGTGAGAGTGAATTCATAAATCCATGAGACCTGATGGGGACAGTTGATGTAAGAGGGCACTCTGAGGGGGGCAATTGATGTAAGGGGACATTCTAATGGTGACAGTTCATGTAAAGGGCACTCTGGTGAGGACACCTGATGTAAAGAGGGACCGTTATAGGAACTTTGATGTAAGGAGGAAGTCTGAGAAGAACTCCTGATATAAGGAGGGACTCTGTTAGGGACACCTGATATAAGGGGGCACAGGTTCTGTTTAATCACCCTAAACTAATGACAGCATTCCCAGTTCACTCCTGCACCACCTCAGCACTACCTGTAAGATGTTACTTCCAGGTTATGACTTTGTGGTACAAAAGTGTGCCGAGTGAACAGGGAATATTGGTTTCATGCATCCCTGTCACAGTATTGACATTATGCCCCCTGACTTTTTTTACTGCACCCCCAGATCAGACAGGCTAGATCCGGCCCTGTGATATACCCTCAAGAGTTGTGGTTTGCTGCCTCAGCGAAAGATGGTGTAGGTATGATTTTAAGTCTGTTGTGGTGTGTTTTCAACACATTAATGGCCTGCCTTAACACAACTTATACATAATGTGGATTAAGGCACTGCAGTAGAACAGCCAGGTGTGAAGGGTGCCTAAAGCTGGCCATAGATGGATCTAAATTCAAGCAGGGATCTAGATTCAGCAGGGACTGATTGACATTCAATCCTGCTATGGCTTTTCTTGTTCAAGAGGAGTCAATCTAGTGATTGACTTCTCTCGAACAGGACTGCTGGTAAATATTTGTTCGATCAGCATATACAGCCAATCGGCTGCATCGATGATCAGTGTATTCTGACAGTGGAAGAGTCCCACTGTCAGAATACAATAGCTATAGGAAGGATTTCCACATCTATAGTAGGTGTGAAGCCGGCCTAATAGATAACTGTTCCATTTATTATCAAATTCAAAGCACACATGTTGCATACTGTATATCCTTTAGATATATTGTACAAAACATGTTTTTTTGTTCCTCTGTATAACAACTTAACAGGGTATGTGTTATTAATAATTGAAGTTCAAAAAACAGGTGAATTTGGTGAATAGGACATTTATGGTGGATGTATCACTGAACTCCCATTTTGAGAAGAAAGCTGACAAGCTGGTAATGCAATTCATGGACTATGGAGAATATTAGATGATATAAAAGCAAAAGCAAGTCTTGGGCAAAAAAAAATACATGGAGACAATCTTAGGCAAATAGCGAGTGTGTATGGGTACTCTTAGTACTATCCAGGGGCGGACTGACCATTTGAGCACTCGGGCACTGCCCGAGGACCCGGGGTCAGTAGGGGGCCCCATGAGATGCCCCTGGTACCTTTTTATAGGCTATTTTGGGTATGGACGAGGACACGGGGCCCCATGATCCCCTATTGCCCCGGGGGCCCCATGAGTTATCAGTCCGCCCCTGGTACTATCTTGCAGCCATTGTGTTGAACATTCTCTAGAAATTTGGGTATGTTACTAGGCAGGAAGAAAGGTAGCTAAATTGGGTGCTTTTTCTGTGGAAGAGGCTTGTATAACAGCATAAAAACAACATTTGACAATAAACTCAGCTGTGGATATTTGATCATCTGTCATGTCTGCTCTCATTCTATGTAAAGAAAGGTATGTAGAACATTTATTTTCTGACAAACTTTCTTCTTTGGATTGTGGTTTTTGTCGGTGGAAGAACAAGCTATGTGTAATCATCAGTTTTATCCTTCCATTTAATACTGAATGCAATTGAGGACTAAGTTGTCTCTTTATGCTACAGTACTGTGTCTCCATTATCTTTACTATCACAGCATATTTTCTATTTAATTTGCCTTAACAGCCTTTATGTTGGATCCCCTTCTCCCACCCCTGGGGCCTGCATGGACTGCTATGGCTATAGTAATGCCGCTGTCTCTGATAAGTAAGTCATGGTTCTGTCTGAACCTTCTGCTGGAGCACTTTCGTAACTTTAGAGGAGATGCAGATTATTGTTTTGGCCTTGACACCAGGAGCCCCACACCAAACGTCATAGACAAAAGAACCGAGATTCTTTTGGCTAGTAGCATGATGCAAATACACTGTAAATCGGGGGTCAGCAACCAGTCGATCACAATCTACCAGTAGATCGTAGCAAGCTGACTGCTAGATCACAGTCTGGGCTTGCTGACCTGCCATCCCAGAGCATTAATTAGAGGGAAATGCGGAGGTATTGCTTGTAAATTTGGAGCTGTAGTAGGAAGGAAGAGTCACATAAGCCAATGCCTCCTCTGTAGTGCTGGCTCCTGTCCCATGCAGAGTGATAACGACTGCACTCCATCTCTTATCCTGGCTAGCGGTCTCCAGAGTAGTGCCAGCAGCAGGAAAGAAGAGATCTTCAGATCAGTGTGAAGCAATACATTGAGCATATTAGCATAGGGCTGCTTTCACACTGATGTGCTGCAGTTTACCCACACCACGGGTGCAGTGCAGTGTACCTGCAGCTTTCCTGCAGGTTTTCTGCGCTTAGCCATAGACTTCTATTATATCTTGCGGGTTTGGTGCACTTTCCGACAGCACACAAAAACTGAATGCAGGAAATTGCACCACACCTGCAGGGTGCAATAGAAGTCTATGGCAAAGGGCAAGCTAACCCAGGAAGTTCACAGATGCACTGCTGCTCCACTGAAAAGTGATCTGAGTGTGTTTGACAAGTGGTGAGGAGGCAATATGTTGCCTCCTCACCACCTGATTTAAACCCGTGATTTCCACGCAATGCATGTAATTAAGACACAGTAGTATGGCAATTAGAGGTTTAAATCAGGTGTGAGGAGGTGACACTGTGCCTGGTGATTTCTGACTTCTTCCATGTTGTTCAGGTAGATCGCCACCTCTTTAAGGTTGCCTACCCCTGCTGTAAGTTGTAATATTATATATACTGTATATATATATATGTGTATATATATATATATATATATATATATATACAGTATATATATATATATATATATATAAATATATACAGTCATGGCCGAAATTGTTGGCACCCTTGATATTTCTCCAGGAAATCATGTATTTCTCACGAAACGTATTGCATTAACACATGTTTTGCTATACACATGTTTATTCCCTTTGTGTGTATTGGGACAAAACAAAAAAAGGGAGGAAAGAAAGCAAATTCGACATAATGTCACACAAACCTCCAAAAATGGGCTGGACAAAAGTATTGGCACCCTTTCACAACTGCGGATAAATAAGAATGTTACAAGCATGTGATGCTCCTGTAAACTCACCTGGGGCAAGTAACAGGTGTGGGCAATATAGAAATCACACCTGAAAGCAGATAAAAAGGAGAGACGTTCACTTAACCTTTGCATTGTGTGTCTGTCTGTGCCACACTAAGCATGGACAACAGAAAGAGGAGACGAGAACTGTCTGAGGACCTGAGAACCAAAATTGTGGCAAAATATCAACAATCTCAAGGTTACAAGTCCATCTCCAGAGAACTAGATTTGCCTTTGTCCACAGTGCGCAACATTATCAAGAAGTTTGCAACCCATGGCACTGTAGCTAATCTCCCTGGTCGTGGACGGATGAGGAAAATTGATGAAAGATTGCAACGCAGAATAGTCCGGATGGTGGATAAGCAGCCCCAAACATGTTCCAAAGACATTCAAGCTGTCCTGCAGGCTCAGGGAGCATCAGTGTCAGCGCGAACTATCCGTCGACATTTAAATGAAATGAAACGCTATGGCAGGAGACCCAGGAGGACCCCACTGCTGACACAGAGACATAAAAAAGCAAGACTACAGTTTGCCAAAATGTACTTGAGTAAGCCAAAAGCCTTCTGGGAAAACGTCTTGTGGACAGATGAGACCAAGATAGAGCTTTTCGGTAAAGCACATCATTCTACTGTTTACCGAAAACGGAATGAGGCCTACAAAGAACAAAACACAGTACCTACGGTAAAATATGGTGGAGGTTCAATGATGTTTTGGGGTTGTTTTGCTGCCTCTGGCACTGGGTGCCTTGACTGTGTGCAAGGCATCATGAAATCTGAGGATTACCAAAGGATTTTGGGTCGCACTGTAGGGCCCAGTGTCAGAAAGCTGGGTTTGCGTCCAAGATCCTGGGTCTTCCAGCAGGACAATGACCCCAAACATACGTCAAAAAGCACTCAGAAATGGATGGCAAAGAAGCGCTGGAGAGTTCTGAAGTGGCCAGCAATGAGCCCAGATCTAAATCCCATTGAACACCTGTGGAGAGATCTTAAAATTGCTGTTGGGAAAAGGTGTCCTTCCAATAAGAGAGACCTGGAGCTGTTTGCAAAGGAAGAGTGGTCCAAAATTCCGGGTGAGAGGTGTCAGAAGCTTATTGATGGTTATAGGAAGCGACTGATTTCAGTTATGTTTTCCAAAGGGTGTGCAACCAAATATTAAGTTAAGGGTGCCAATACTTTTGTCCAGCCCATTTTTGGGGTTTTGTGTGACATTATGTCATATTTGCTTTTCTGCCTCTGTTTTATATTTGTTCCAATACATACAAAGGGAATAAACATGTGTATAGCAAAACATGTGTTAATGCAATACCTTTTTTGTGTGAAATACTTGATTTTCAGGAAAAATATCAAGGGTGCCAACAATTTCGGCCATGACTGTATATAACAAGAAATTATTTGTGTGGAGTTGTATACCAGGGTGACAGCACAGGGTTATCAGGGGTAAATCTTATTTTACCTGATATGCCTTCCCAGTACCATTTAAACACCAAACATATTCCAGTGGTTTGTGGGTAACAAGGTTTGCACTCAAGAACATTTTGTAACATTTGTTTACAAGTGCTGGACAACTCAACTTCAACTTCCTTGTTTCAGTCAATATAAGATAATAGCGTGCTCTCCCACAATACCACAACAAGAAAAAAACTGCAAATGTATAAGAATCTAGATCACCCTAGATAACACTGTTCATAGTCAAAGTTACCTACAGTACTTATTAAAGTTGAAACAAAGACATTTAATATACAGTACACTAACCCCACCAAATTCATGATGTTGGTCTACAGGAAGGTGGCAAAAACTTTCACTGGCAGTTATTCTCAGTTATTGGTATTGTGGCTCACTTAGGAAAAAACTCTTCAACCTAACAAAGGTACTGGATTTAAATATTCCCAGTATGTTTTATAATAGCTAATCATATTTATACAATCTTTGCTTTGAATGCTATGATTAGATGTACAAAAAAATTCACCACTCCGCTGAAGATATTATGCAGTGTGGCTCTCTTTCCTTTCTATGTTGTACCTCTATGTTTGGTGGTAAGTAATAGTAAGGTATTTTCATACTAGGGGCTCCATTCACAAAGGGCACCAAGCATTTTGACAGTTTTTTGTTAAATACCGCATAACTGTATATTGAATTGACAGTTTCAGGATCGCATGCAAGCTGGCAATCAAAATATCTATAGAAGGGGCTATATATATATATGTATATTTATATTTAAGAGGGAATTGACATGCAGATTGCAGTGAAGAGCAGGGGGAGTGCAACCTGCCCACTTGGGCTAGATATACTCCATTGATGTCAGTTGCAAGGGAGCTTGCTAGGTATGGTTCTTTTTTGTACAGAACTTGGGGAGATGGAGGCTCGATTTTTTCTCAGATTTTAGTCTTAAAATGTTTGGTTCACTAAGGTAGAGATGCAGGCAGTAGCTGTATTTAGCTAGCTTTTCCTTCATGCTCCACATACAGAATCTGAAATGAGGAGAAAGGCAGAGGTAGAACGAGAGTTACTGAAAGAGCAGCTTGCAGTGGAGACCAAGTGTCTGTAAGACACTGCAAGCAAGGCAAGGGATTTAGAAAGTAGGACACTCAAAGTTAAACCTGTGGCTTTAAAGTGTGTTCAGACCACTGCAGGCAAAGCTGAAGATTTGAATGAGTGGTATGCAGCCCTCATGAACAAATCTAATGCCCAAACAAAGAACAAAGGCCCAAAGTCTGTACGTAAAGATAGGACATGTGGCACTATTACTTCCCATAAGCGGTAAGCAGTGAAACTGATCAACTCAAAAAGAGATGGCCAAGTTGAGTCAGACATAGGAAGGCAAGGCCTATGATCTCAAGGAGAAAAATGTGGACTGGCTTACATAAGGTGGGGGTCCCTGGAGAGAAAATATATAGGAGTCCTACACTAGATTTACTTAAGAGGAGGAAGTAAATAGCTGGGAATGGTAAATTTAGTCACACTCATTTTTTTTGATGTCATAGACTGGGGCACATTGCTATAGAGTTCCATAATGCAGGTCGCAGGTTGTAGTGGGCTGGGTTGGAGGGTTTTCGCACTTAATAAGGAGAGTAGTTTGAATACTTCCTTCCAGAAGACTCGGACGGTTGGGCACTCCCACCATGTATGGAAGTAAGTGCCCGGGTCTACGCAACCTCTGAAGCATGCTGAAGGATAGTTAGGGGTGTACTTAGCTATTCTTGCTGGTATTAAGTACCAACAGGTCAAGACCTTGTAGTTGGTCTCCAATGCCACAATATTCTGCGACGAATCCTTGGTGGTAGACCAAATGTGATCCCAATCCGAGGGGTCAATCTGGTGGCCAAGGTCTGATTCCCATTTCTGCGTGTAGGAAGGTAGAGGAGCTGTGGCCAGGGTCGTGAGAAGAGATTACAGATACGATATGAGGCCACGTCTTTATAGCAAGCTCGTTCAAAGGGGGACATGGCTGCTGTTGGATTAGCGACCGTGGAGTAAGGGGCATAGAAATGTTTCAATTGCAGGTAATGGAATATTTCAGAAGGCGGAAGTGCATGAGTTTCACATAGTGAGGCAAAGGACCTAAATTTATTCCTAAGCATGAAGTGATGGGCTTGGGTAAGATCCGCTGCAAACCAGCGGTTAAAGGAGTGCGATGAGGGCCAAGCTGGAGGGAAGGCTGAGTTTCGGATATAGGAGAGGATTATGTGGTGACTGTAGAAGATAGCGAGATTTCAGCTTATCCCAAAGATGTAAAAAATGTGAGGTGATGAAGTTAGTGACCGTGCGGCGATCTATAGGTCTTACCAGAGTAGATAAGCTGTGGATAGGGGATCGCACTCAATCGATTCCAGAAGAACCCATTGTGGGGTTTTGTAGGTAGCATGGTATTTCGGCAGCTGAGCTATGTGGGCTGTCTGGTAATATTTGCTAACATCAGGGAGACCGAGACCGCCTTTAAGCTTGGGAAGAAGGAGGGTGGAGCGGGGGACACGTGGGTGGATCTTACCCCAGACATAGGAGAAAATGCGGCGTTGCAAGGTACGCAGATAATGGGCGGGCACTAAAATTGGAAGAACTCTAAAGAGGTATAAGATTTTGGGGAGGATGGACATTTTCACGACTGCTATTCTGCTTAGCCATGCCAGTGGAAGGGAGGACCATTTGGACATGAGTGCAGTTAGTTGAGCTAAAATTGGGATGTAGTTGGCTGTATAAAGATCCGAGACGTTCGGGGTAAGTTTTATGCCCAAGAAGGGGATGGATCCTTGTGACCACGAAAACTGGAGGATCTGTGTTAGTTGGGTCAGATCACCAGGGGGAAGGGAGATATTGAGCGCCAGTGACTTCTGGGGGTTTATATGGGGGCCTGAAAGAGAGCCGAACCCTTCGAGTAAACGGAGAAGAGTAGGAGTAGAGGTCAAGGGAGAGGTGAGAAAAAGTAACAGGTCATCTGCGAATAAACATAGTTTATGACAGGTGCCCCCAATCTCAAGGCCACAGACTTCCAGATTGGTCCTAATCGGAAGGCCAGCGGCTCTATAGGTAAAGCGAAAAGCAGAGGGGACAGGGGGCAGCCCTGCCTAGTGCCTCATGAAATCGGAAACCGGGCAGACCGATGCCCTAAGTACTTGATTCTGGCCGAAGGGTCATGGTAGAGAGAGAATATCCATGCTAAGAAATGAGGACCAAAGCCCCAGCGGCGCAGAATATACTGCAAGTATGGCCATGAGACTGTATCGAAGGCCTTGCGTATGTCCAGAGACAGGAAACAGGCGGGAATCTTACGGGACTTAGCTATGTGAGTAAGAAGGGTTTCTCGCCGGACATTATCACCAGCCTGCTGAGTCGGTATAAAGCCAACCTGGTCATTGTGAATTAGGGATCCAATACACGTGTTGAGACGGGTCAATAAAATTTTGGCTAGTAGTTTGATGTCTATGTTGAGAAGGGATATTGACCTGAAATTGGCTAGAATATTAGGGAAAAACAATGCGGCGCTTAGGATCACAAATATATAAACAGGGATAAATACTCACACAAAGCAAGATGTATGGCCTAAATAGACATACATGTATACATATAAATAAAGGTATCATAAGTGTGAAGTGAAACACACAAAAATGACAATCTCATGCATTATAGTGATTCAAGATAAACAAAAAATGTCATTTGGAATGTTTTGTAAGTAGGATTTTATCTTTTATCTATTCAATTAAAACGGTTTTACACTATATGAGTCTCTCTTGCCTTACTGGTGATCGCCTTGGAGAGCCATACACTGGTACCACCAACGATTTATGGCATAGCCAAGAGGAGGGAGTCCCACCACTACTGTCGGAGAGATCCACCTAAACATCCGGAAGGATACTTATTGTATTACCAAAGGCTCATTGGTTCTTAGGGGCCTGGGCAGGAAGGTGAGGGGGCACCCCAGCTATAGAGGATTGGCACTTGCAGTTCACATCTGTATGGAATTTGCTATATGCACATGGACACTATTCACATTGTTTATCTTGAATCACTATAATGCATGAGATTGTCATTTTTGTGTGTTTCACTTCACACTTATGATACCTTTATTTATTTGTATACATGTATGTCTATTTAGGCCATACATCTTGCTTTGTGTGAGTATTTATCCCTGTTTATATATTTGTGATCCTAAGCGCCGCATTGTTTTTCCCTAATATTCTAGTCTATTGTTTTGGTGCCGTGGTTGTGGCATGTTCAGTGCTGGCTGCTTAATTTGAGTATTTGATTGCTTTGTGGCGCAGGAGTTAGCTATACCTATTAAGTGACCTGAAATTGGACCACTGCGTGTCGTCTGAATTCAGTTTGGGGATCATCGAGATGGTAGCCTGTAATGTATCAGAGTTAAAGGCATGACCCATCAGTATGGCATTGAACGCGTTTGTGAGGATTGGTGTGAGAAGGTGAGCAAACTTTTTGTAGTATGTGGCGGAGAAACCATCTGGGCCTGGACGCTTACGTGGCTTTAGGAGTTTGATAGCGTTTAGAGTTTCAACTGTGGTGATAGGTCATTCCAGTGCATTTAAAAGGTTTTCGGAGAGTTTCGTGAACGGGAGAGAGGCAAAAAGGGTGTCGGCCTGAGAGGAGTTGAAGGGTGTAGAAGCAGAATAAAGATGCGAAAGATGCTTGTGGAAGATGTGCAGGATCCGTTCTGGGTTACTGGTGAGGTGATCGGACAAGGTACGTAGGCGGATAGGTTTAATGATCTGGTCTAGCCTACGGAGGGAAGGTCTCTATTTTTTCTTATATTATTCAACAACAAAATCAAGAGTTTAACCTCCCTAGCGGTCTGATTATGTCCATATTTCTGTGCTCAAAGCGGTATATTTTTTTGCACGGAAATATGTATTTTTTTTATTGTAGGCCTGTACTTTTTAGGAATAACTCACTGAAATCTGTCCAAACAAGAGTCTAGTAAACATCCCAGGTATGTTAAAATTTGAAACACGAAATCATAAATTATAATTTAATAAATAATCATAAAAAATAATAATATAATAATAATACATTTATTTCAATAATATAATCAAACCAAAAACACTGAATTTGAAATATAGCGCATTTGAAGTTCGCACATCACTGAGCAAAGTCGCAAAATCGTTTTCAGTGTCTGATGACGAATTTCCCCACGAATCATTATCACTCAATTCTGCAAGTAGTTCTAATTTACTATCGCTGTTCTCTAGCTGATCTAAAACCGATTTTGACGTAAAGGGACGCTTTTTGGACGCCATGGACATTTCTTAGTTTCAAGGCAGAAAGAACAGTAAAAATGCAGGCAGGGCACAGGACAAAGCACTAGGGACAAAATGTATGTGAAATGGTTTGATACAGTAATGTTTTACTGTTATTTTAGTGTATTGAGTGAATGTCACAATATGTCATTTTCAAATTTCCCGCCGTTCCGTCCCCCGTACGTGCCGACGCTCGCAGGGGACGGAACCCAGATGACAGATGCTGGCATCTGCCGGAGTACATTACAGGGGCACTGCAGGAGGGACATCGCGGGAGCACGGGGCAAGGTAAGTGACTGAGGGATCCCGGAGCAGCGCTGCATGGTAAGCCCGAGTGTAGCTCGGGGTTACAGCTTTTGGTACTAAAACTTTACCCCGAGCTACACTCGGGAATACCGCCAGGGGGGTTAAATGTATTGCCATGGCTATTTTAGTGATTTTTAAAAACATAAATACATGGAAAAACACATTTTAGCTCAGAAGCTGGGTTTCCTTTATTCAAATGTTAATTAACCTGTGAGGTGGAAGCTCCTTAAGAATCAATTTAAACAACTAGGCTAAGTTGAAGGGAAGGACCTCCAAGGTGATATTCTCTGAAATATTAACTGTGCCATGCGTAACTCAGGAAAGACAGCGCGAGATTAGAGAACTCAATGCATGGCTGAAGACCTGGCACAATAGGGAAGGATTTGGGTTTCTAGCGCACTGGGCTGACTTTCATTGGGATTTAAATACTCCTCCAACCTTCCCAAAAAACCTCTCCCCCAGCAGACCCCCTTCCATTTAGGTGCAAACCATCCCTAGCATATATTCTAGAGATGGTTTGCACCTAAATGGAAGGGGGTCTGCTGTGCTGGGGGGGGGGGTTTGGGAAGGCTGGAGGAGTATTTAAACTAGGATTGAGGGGGGAGAGAAAATTAGATTATAACGGGGTAGACAGATCAGACAGGGGTCAGTACTTATTGGTGGGTGGAATGAGGAAAGATGGGGGAAGGGCTATGGCAGATGATAAGAAGGTTTCCATGTTACAAACAACCAGTGGAATTGGTACCATTTGTATGAAAATAAAAAATATGCAAAATACGTGTGAACAAGGTGTCAATGAATGAAAGTGTTTGTTCACCAATGTCAGAAGTCTGCCAAGCAAAATAGGTGAGTTGGAAACTTTGGTGCATGAAGAGAACTATGATTTAATTGGTATTGCTGAATCTTGGCTTCATTCTTCACATGACTGGGCCATTAATATTCCTGGCTATGTTCTCTTTCGGAGAGACAGATTAAATAGGAAAGGTGGTGGTGTCTGCCTCTATGTGGGAAGTGATCTCAGAGCGAGTGTGAAAGAGGACCTAGTTGATGAAGAGTGTGATGAGGCTGAATCATTATGGGTGGAACTGCACATGGGGGTGCATACTACAAAGGTAAGCATTGGAGCTTGTTATAGGCCTCCCAGTGTTAATGAGGAGGTGGAGACTCAGCTCCTTGCACAGATCGAAAGGGCTGCATGGGCTGGGACAGTGATAATAATGGGGGATTTTAACTACCCAGAAATTGACTGGAGTAATGGTACTGCAGGAACAGTTAAAGGGCAAACATTTTTAAACCTACTACAGGACAATTTTATGGTATAGTTCATAGAGACCCCAACTAGGAAGGATGCTCTGCTGAACCTGGTAATCTCAAACCATGCAGAGCTTATTACGAATGTCCATATATAAGAACATCTGGGTAGCAGTGACCATAACATGATTTTATTTATTGTTAGCTGTAAACAGCAAGCACATACGGGAAAAATAAAACCGCTCAATTTTAAGAGAGCTAATTTTCCAAGGCTGAGAGCTGCTCTCCAAGACTTAGACTGGGAGGGAATATTGGCATCAATGAGCACAACATAGAAATGGGAGTTCTTCCAAAAGACTGTATATGAACACACTGCAAAATATATTCCCATGGGCAACAAGTTTAAAAGGCTAAAGATCAAACCTATGTGGCTTACGACCAAAGTTAAAAAAAGCTACAGATAATAAGAAAACAGCTTTTATTAAATATACAAATGAAGGAACGCTATCATCATTTAAACATTACAAAGAATATAACAGAATATGCAAAATGGAAATAAAGGCCACAAAAATTGAAAACGAACGACAGATTGCAAAAGATAGCAGGACCAACCCCCAAAAATTCTTTAAATATATTAATAGTAAAAAGGTCCGGGCCGAGCATGTAGGCCCTTTACAAAATAATCTAGAGTGGATGACTGGAGATAAAGAGAAGGCAATTTTATTAAATACCTTCTTCAGCTCTGTGTATGCAAAGGAGCATGGGGGAGCTCTTGTCTATAATGGGCATGGTATTGACACAGCTCCAGATGATGCACATTGGCTCTCAATTGATATGATCCAAAAATATTTAGACAGAATAAAGGTGAATAAAGCACCTGGACCAGATAGCATACACCCACAGGTCCTTAAAGAATTGAGCTCTGTCATTTCAAAGCCATTGTTTACATTTTTAGGGACTCTTTAATGACTGGCATAGTATCACTGGATTGGCGTAATGCCAATGTGGTGCCAATGTTTAAAAAGGGGTCAAAGTCTTTACCAAGTAATTATAGACCTGTTAGTTTAACTTCTATGTTAGTTTAACTTCTATAGTTGGGAATATATGGATTTATGAAAGACAGAAGTTGTCAAACAAATCTGATTTCTTTTTATGAGGCTGTGAGAAAAACCTTGTGTCACAAAAACTGCGCAAAACACAGTGAAGTACGCAGTTCAACCATTTTGTAGGCACCTCCATCTTGGTACAGAGTATATATTGTGTCTCTCATTTCTCATTCTCCTTCCCCCTCCCTTCCTGAAAGGCACAGTGACAGATGTGTGTGTGGGAAAAGTGTCACTGGCAGGTAGAGCAGCAGGGGGCCCAGAGCTACAAAGCCCCCCCAGAGAGACAGAGCCTAGCTGTCCAAGAACATGTGTAATTTCTCACTTCATAACCAAGATAAGGCAGCTTTTCCCAGGAATTGAAAGAGATTGTAACCTCATAAAACCTAGCAGCGTAGGTGACAGAATTGAATGAACTTTCCTCAAGTCAGTTTGTGCCGTATGTTTCATATCATGGATTATGACAGATGTTGGTTCTAATTCAGAGTCCGCCCGACGATCCCTCCCTAAACAGAGTATTGGTCAGTTACTCAGAGCCACCCCCCTGCTGGGGGACCTTAAAACACAGGCTAGCAGGCCTAAAAAGTTAAGTTGAAGACATCTCCCAATTGTAACATCAATATACCACCTGGGGAGACCCTTTGCTCTGAAACTTGGATCTGCTTATGGCTAAGGCTTAATTGGCAAGTAACTTAACCCTTTAACTTCCTCTCTGATATCTCTTTGCTGTGCTATGGTTCTATGTATGTATATATATATATATCTTAGCTACATCTTTTTCTGTAAATATTTTATTGCACCTGTTTGACTCTTTTAGTAATAAATCTTTCTTTCTGAAAGTGTTAAACTGTTTCTAAAGCGCTTAATTGCAATTTACGAATTCCTGCCTCTAAAGAGACGCTACTGTGTTTGTTTAATCCTCTGCCCAATCAGCCTGCGGTGACCGTATTGGACAGACGACTTTTCTACCATTACAGTGTATATTTGATAAAGAGAGTTTCCCCTTTCTCTGTACAAAAAGGGGTGGTGGCAGTGTAAGGGTCAGTTGCGTAATTAACTTGACCCAGTAACAAGCGCATCCAGGCTGCAGGCACAGATTGAAATCCATTATCTGGAAAATCGCTGTGTAGGGTGCAGCTGGGTGTGGAATTGTTACGCACGTCACATCGCGGTCTGGATCGGCCGGTCCTTCAGTCACGAGTTTGGTGAGAAGGTCTGGGGGCTGACGCCACGATCGTGACATATTGGTGGCAGCGGTTGTGAGATTGTCGCATGTTGGTGGCGGCGATCTTGCGCCCATGACACGTTGGACAGAGGGGTGGCGGTGGATGTGGTATACTTGGATTTTGCAAAAGCGTTTGACAAAGTTCCCCACACATGGCTACTGTGTAAGCTAAAGTCTACAGGCTTGGAAAAATCCGTATGTAAATGGGTAGGAAACTGGCTAAAAGATCGTATTCAAAGAGTAGTGGTTAATGATTCATAATCTAGGCTTGTTAGTAGTGTACCCCAAGGTTCAGTGTTGGGACCCTTACTTTTTAAGATATTTATAAATGATATAGGGTCTGGGATTATAAATACAATTTCAGTCTTTGCAGATGACATCAAGCTGTGCAGTTAAATAACGTCTGTACAGAATGTCTCCAACTTACAAGCTGACCTCAATGCACTGTTTAATAGGGCATTTATGTGGCAAATGAGGTTTAATGTTGATAAATGTAAGGTTATGCACTTGGGGGCTAAGAATATGCATGCATTTTATATACTAGGGGGAGTACAACTAGGGGGCAATCAATGGTCGAGAAGGATCTGGGAGTTCTGGTACATCACAAGCTTAATAATGGCATGCAATGCCAACTGCGGTTTCTAACACAAGCAAAATCCTTTCTTGTATTATAAGAGGTATAGACTCCAGAGAGAGAAATATAATTTTACCCCTGTGTAAATCATTAGTACAGACTTGTAGAAGGAGCCAGAGAGCTCCAAGTGTGTAGCCTGCCTGCACATAACTGGTCCTCGTCCAGTGACGTCACTTCCGACCACAAATGTGTTCCAGGCTGGTTCCTTAACTTTCGGTCTGTGTTCCCATGCTGGGACTGTGGTGACGGCGCTCCTCACCATCCATGGAAGCAGGACTCTATCACTGGACTTTTGGGCTGCACTGAACTTGTACAATACTGATGACAAGCGATCACTCTTCTACTCTCTTGTGAGTGTTACTTACCTTTGCTGAATAAACCATACACTAATACTACACTCAGTGGTGCCTCTCTTGTTCTCTTATTTATCTTTCCACACAGAGCCTGCATACTCCAAGGAACGGCTGCCACAGTGGATGAGGTTACCCCCCGTCCACACATATGGACTTTTGAACTGCATCCTGGGCAAATGCCATCCATTTTAGTGTCCATTCCTTTATGTCCCATCACTGGTAGTTCCACTACTACTAGTTCCACTTGTTGCACCTCTGCCCACCCTGTTTCTTTACAAGAGAACCTGATTAAGAAAAGTGACAGAGTATCTTTAAAAGTGATATACAGTAATCATTAAAATTAAAGTGTTACTAAAACCATGACCCTGTATTCACTATATTCAGTCTTCCACTGTACACAGAACATGGAAATTTAATTATTTTAGTAAATATAAACTGCTAAATACCTTTTCTCATCAGCAGTATATGGCAGTCTTATGACTTCTATCAGTGTCCGGCTGTGTCCGGCTGACCACTGTAAGTCTTGTAGGACCAATTTTTATTCTCCTCTGACTGTCTTTTGGGCTTCATGACCCCTGACCCTCTGTCTGGTATAGTGCTGATTGGCCCTGTGCCAATCACATGCACCCACACAAAAAAAACACATAAAACAGAGCATGTGCAGACTTGCCAATGCTGCTCTGTACTATGGCAGATGGATTGGGGACAGTAAAAGAAGGGGAGGATCAGAGAAGGCAAGATCAAACAGCTTTTTTTCATAATGCTGCGGGTTAACCCCTTTGGTTCCACAGTGAGTACAACAAGCATTCTTAACTGCATATACAGACTGGCTTTACTGTTGTGGGTTTAGTAACACTTTAAGCCTTAATGCACTGATGGTTACTTGTTAGAATGCAGTCCAAGATGCTAACATGATAACAGATTAGATAAACATTACAAAATATTCTGAAAATATGTAGAAATGTTATAATTTTATTTTTCACCAATAAATTTCATTTCTCAAAATTAATATTTGAATTTTAAGTCATAACAAGGGAATCTTTACTGGTAGTTTTATGAGTATTTTATTAAACAAAGCTGAATCTATTTAATGAATATAATAAAATACTATAATTGTCATTTAGGTCTAAGAAAGAGCATGCTATGACATAGCTCTGTCAAACAGGCACTGAGGTGAAGACCTGGGTTATACTTTGCATTAGAAGAAACAGTTTGAATTGTGGCAAATGTGACACATTTTTTCACCTGACAGTTTGTGGGTGTTCTCACCCTAAATGTTTCAGTTTGCCTGTTCACATTGCCATCCTATATCTGGTCACTTTCTCTGAAAACAATATTTTTTTTCTTTCTCGCTGCAATTGCCAAGAATTACCAGTCAATAACAATGACTAAGCATCAACTTACATAATTTAACCTCTATCTAAAGCTAAATCTTTATGGATTCTGATCAAATTGTAGTTCTCTTCCTAGAATCTAAGCTTGTTTTTATCACACCCCACCCACCTATTTTATTATAGTACAAACAGGTATAACTATGTGCCTATCAACAGGACAAAATAAACTATCTGTTTTTAAAGGATTATGGAAGACATTGGGGTTGATTTACTAAAGGCAAATAGGCTGTGCACTGAAAGCGCAGTTGCTCTAGGTCTGAGGGGAACATGCAAGGAAAATGAAAAAAAAACAAAAAAACAGCATTTTTGCTTGCACATGATTGGATGAAAGAAATCAGTAGAGCTTCACTCATTTCAGAGCATCCCCTCAGATCTAAACCACTTGTGGTGTACTTGCAGTGCACAGTATATTTACCTTTAGTAAATCAACCCCATTGTGCGTTTGTTTTAATTATCTATCAATTAATATTGCACAACAGATTGCTTAAGAAACTATATAATAGCATGGTAGTAGATCAATAATGGGAGAGAGCCTTTCCATATGCAGAACAGTCACATGAAGGAGCGTAGGGAAACGCACCCTTGTCCAGTATAGATATGCTGCATTTTATCGCAGTCCACTGTACAGGATCGCATGTCGCTGTAGAGTAGTGCAGCGCATCATGCTTCAGTAAAATGACATAAATGCAGTGTCACTTTTGTGCAGATCAAATAAAGTTTATTTGAAATAAAAGGGAGCAGTATGATGCGCTGAATTGCATACCACACCGCCCCCTACCTACTGGCTCACTGCAGCCAGAATGGACAGCTGCCAGACAGCAAACCGCTGCAGTTTACTGTTTGGCAGCTGTCTATTTATGTGTTAACTGGCCCTACAGAAACCTGGGAAAATGTTTCCAGAACTCCACTGTACCCAGGAGCTGATTATATAATAAGAAATCTTGTCAGTAAAGGGTCACTACTATACAATAACAAAAAAAAAGACAATATGTCTACCTTTCCAGGGCCTCCATGCATTGAAATACCACAGCTTCATTGCTCTCTAGCCACTGTAAGTATTTATTCACTTGGACCAGTAGAAGGAACCAAAGGGGTTAATGCACAATTAAGTGCATTAATGCAATAAGTTCTGATGTGAAAAAAAACTATAAAGTAAAAAACCCACTATGAAGTGTATCCTTTGCACCACTTCCACCAATCCAGTGTTCCCGGCCACCATCACACCAGTCGGTTTACCATGGAGCGGAACATCGCGGTGACATCATTATGCCGGCTCGTACAGTCGGCAGTGGCTTCTTCTTTGCTGCTGTGACCTTATTCTTTGTTTGTCAGTATTTTAGCCTTATTTTAGCCTGTTTTTTTTTTAAATAAATTCTGCTTCTTCCTTCCTGCATATGAGAACATCAAGTGCACTAAATCCATCTTTGAGCATTTGTGGATAACACAGGGGAGAGAGCCATCCATCTGTGAGCAGTTTATGCTAATCGCTTCTGCTGTTTATGAGAGTAACTATTAGTATGCGTGGTCGACCATGAATGGCACAAACAGAGAGCCATCAATCCATTCATTAGCAGCATAAAGCTTTATTAGACCTCTTATGTTTTGGGGTCTAATTTTTCTGGTAAGTCAACTGCAACACATTGCATTGTTTAGTGTAGATATTGGGTATTCAGATATCAGTGAGTGCTGCTGTTACCTTTCATATGTAAATTTTTTGTTTGATTCACACTAAGTGCAGTTTGTTTGCTATTTTTAATATGTAAAAATTGCAAAGCTCTAAAAGAGTAGTAATAATAAAAAATAATAATAATAAAAATATTCTTAGATTCATTAATGTTGCAAGCTTTTATGCAAGTGCAGTATAAATATAAAACATTTCTTTTTTTTCTACAAGTGTAGCTGAAAAGAAATATTTTTTCAAATATAAGCAAAATCCACAGATGCGGTTTATCGAGTTGTGTGGGAATAAAAATTTTTTGCCATAGGGAAGACACAAAAACTTCTCTTCAGTACTACAGTAAAATATATGTTCCGTGTAACATTATCTGTTGCATTTTATATAGTGATAAATCAACACATTACAAAATTTCACACAACAGCAGTCTGTTCCTTCGTTGTATGTACATATCAGTCATTCAGCAATGCAGTACACAGATTTCTAAATGATTCTGTACTGTTGCTATGAATAGAGATGTTCTCCTACAGTTAGAACATTTATGATTTCCAGTGAATGTGTAATAGTGACCCTAAAGCTCACCATATATATGTGGCAATTTGATAAAGCGATGGAATTTATATTTCCATATTTTTGTCAAAATCACAATTGAGGACATACACCAAACAGCCATAACATTAACATACTATAAATAACATTGATTATCTTGTAACAATGGCATCTGAAAGTGGGTGGGATATATTAGGCACCACAGCTGTTCCTACAACTGATGTGTTGAAAACAGAAAAAAATGGACAAGTGTAAGGATTTGAACTTTAACAAGAGCCAAATTGTATTGGCTAGAGGATTGGGACAAAGCAACTCTAAACCTTCAGCTCTTGTGGTATTTTACTGGTTTGCAGTGGTCAGAACCAAAAGTGGTCCAAGGAAGGAAAACCAGCAAACCGGTGACAGGGTCATGGGCTACCAAGGCTCATTGATGCACCCGGGGAGCGAAGGCTGGGCTGTGTAATCTGATTCAATCAAAAAAAGAGCTACTGTAGCTCAAATTGCTGAAAAATTAATGCTGGTTCAGATAGAAAGGATTCAGAACACACAGAGTGTCATAGCTTGTTGCATATGGGGCTGCGCAGCCAGACTGGTAAGTGTGCCCATGCTGACCTGTGTCTACAGCAAAAGCACCTACAAAGCGCACGAGTATCAGAACTGGACCGTGGATGGGAGAAGGTGGCCTGGTCTGATGAATTCAAGAATGGTTTTTGGAACACAACAACAAGTTTAAGGTATTGACTTGGCTTCCAAATTCTCTAGATCTCAATCCAATCAAGCATCTGTGGGATGTGCTGGAAAAACAAGTTCAATCCACGGAGGCTCCACTTTCCATCTTACAGGACTTAAAAGATCTGCTACTGAAGACTTGGTGCCAGATACCACAGCATACCTTCAGAGGTTTACTGGAGTCAATGCCTTGATGGGTTATTGTGGGCAGTCATAATGTTATGGCTGACTAATGTAAAATGGTGATTTTGATCAATAATCATTTGGAATATGATCAATGATGCAATTCTGGTGGTTGATGAAACTTGTGTATGATAGACTGTTTCATTTCTGGTGATTACTTAAAAATGCCATGTTTAAAGCTAGCTTAACAGTTACAGAATGCTTTGTCTGAGAACTGAGCAGATATAGGCAACTGTCTGCCATGGTCACCTGACCTTCAAGGAATTATGGAAAATGGAAAATAGGACTTAATAATTATAATGTCATTATTTGTCATGCATCGTATAACTTGTTTCTGCATATACAGTGCTCTTGCACTGTTTAATATTTATTAGCGTGCATTTGGTTTTATGTTGGTTGCTATGCATCACTCTCCCAGTGTTAAATTCAGCTGGCTGCAAACATAATTCTTATTATGAAGAGATTGGACATCTAGTATTAGAGTTTAAGGTGACCGTTCACATTCAGTGTTACCACTTTAACCTTCTGCCATCGTGATCAAAGAGTATCTTTACCGCGGGCAGTTAACAAACTGTCTCAAATATCTGTGACTGTAAAGTCACTGGCCATTGCTGAAGTTCCAGATGTCAATAATGGCAAGCAGCAGGCTACACAGGAAGAAGCCCAGGACAAAGTTCACAGTGTTGCAAATGATAAGCACAAAGACGGTCATTTAGAGAAGTGGTGGAGGCTTGTCATCCTCTGCGACTGTGCACACGCTATAAGGCTCCATTCACACTTTGGAGTGCAACTTGATGGGTGCACCACTGTTGCATGTACAACATTTAGGAATGACTTTGCACCTTTTGAGGGTTAATATTGAAAGTGAATGGCCCTCAAGTTGCATGAAAGTTGGACCAAAGTAGTGCACAAACTACTTTGAAGTCGCTGCGACTATATGTTGTGCATATATAAATGGTTGTCATTAGAAAACATGGGGTACAACTTGTCATGCGACTTTGGACATCAAAGTCACATGACATGTCGTACCCCGTGCTTTGTGTGAATGGGGTGTAAGTTTACAGAAGGACCTGTTACAGCAGTGACTGCACCATCAACAACTTCACAAGGTAAACCTATATTTTGGCTGAGATGCAGAGGAGTCAGAGAACAAACAGTATAATGTCTTTATCACTGCTCTTCTTCAATAAGATACCTTTGGATATGCTACTTGAGAGTTCCAAAATGTCAGCCTGGAAGGCCATGGACAACATAGTTTACACATGGTGATGGCTAGTTTTTCAGTGATGTGGATAAACCAGATATACTTAAGCCCTTTGTTTCTCTCTGAACTTCTTAGAATTATTATTTATTTATTACAGCTATTTTTAACCACTTTATCTCCAGAAGATTTTACCCCCTTTATGACCAGGCCATTTTTTTGCTATATGGCACTGCTCTATTTTAACAGGTAACTGTGTGGTCATACAACGCTGTATTCAAATGAAATTTATATAATTTTGTTCACACAAATAGAGTATTTTTTGGTGGTATTTGATCACCACTGGGTTTTTTATTGTTTGTGATTTAAATTAAAAATGTCCGAAAATTGTGAAAAAAACCCAGTATTTGCCCGGCCACCATCTGGCTATAGGCTGAGCGGCAACTGGTTAAAAGTCATATTTATATGATAGATTTCTGGCTGCCCATACACTATGACGTTTGAATGTACAATCTCTGTGTTTTTATTTTTGTAGAGCTTGGATAGGGAATGAGGGAGAAGTCTTCTCTTGATTGTAGACTTTGACAATGATACGCCCACCTCCTGGAGAGTATCCTTCACTTGTCTGGATGTTGTGACTGGGTTTTTCTTTACCTTAGAGAGGATCCTGCGTTTATCCACCACTACTGTCTTCCGTGGACGTCCATGCCTTTTTATGTCGCTGAGCTCACCAGTATGTTCTTCTTTCCTCAGAATGTACCAAGCTGTTGATTAGGCCACTCCTAATGTTGCTGCTATCTCTCTGATGGATTTGTTTAGTTTTTGAAGCCTTACAATGGTCTGTTTCCCTTGCATGGGCAGCTCCTTTGAATGCATGATGTGGGTTCACAGCAATAGATTCCAAATGCAAATACCACACTTAGAATCAACTCCAGACCTTTTACCTGCTTAATTGATGAAGAAATAATGAAGGAGTAGCCCACACCTGGCCATGAAACAGCTTTTGATTCAATTGTCCAATTACTTTTGGTCCTTTCAAAAAGGGGGGATGGCTACTCTTAAGAGCTGTAATTCTTAAACCCTTCCTTCAATTCAGATGTACATACCCTCAAATTAAACCTGAGAGTGTGCACTTTCAGCCCATATCCATTATATAACTATAGCTTGAATATGTTTTGGTCAATACCTGAAAAAATCTACAATTGTGCCTGTGTCCAAATATACAGTATATGGACCTAACTGTATATAAAGGGATATGATAGCCTTGCTATAACCCTCCAGACAAAGTATTAAATATATGATTCAAAGAATAGTGATACTTAGTCATGTAAAGGGCAGAATCCACTATAGAGGAGCTAAGGTTAGAAATCCCCCTTAATGCAGTGGAACGAAAAGTGTGCAAAATAACATAAAATAACCATCTTCCAAGGAACCAAATCAAGGAACAAAAGCCTCTGGACTTGCAATATGCCTTTCAGGTGAAAAGTACATAGTGATCAAGGAATTATCTGTCTGTGGCTCCTCCAAGGGAGTACAGAATTTATTAACAATGGATGCTTCCTTACAAGGAGGAAGTAGGCACACTTATAGGAAGAACTTTCATGGTTTAAATAGAAACATCACATGCAGGGATTGGTAGCCTGTCTGTTTGTCAAGCTACAGCTCAGAGTGTACGAGAAAATGCATGCAGTGGGGGAATGTTCCCAGGATGAATGAAGGGATAGTTCCCACTTTTACTAAGAGCCAGGAAAGGTAACAGGACTTCTAGTAGGACATTTTCATAAGTCCATAAGCTTGAATGGCAGATTCTCTAACAAAGTAGAAGAAATGCAAAGGATAAGCAACCACACGAGAAAGAAAAATACAAAGAGAGGAGTTTTTAGGTTATCCCAGAGATTTGCTGAAGAGGGGGATGGGAAGGATCTGATACATCCAAGAAGAGTAGAAAATAGATGCCTTATAGAAGGGACTGCTAGAGGCTACCAGAGAAAAACTCTCCTACCTGAAAACTAACCTCCATAAATCTGAGGCCACTGGCATCGTGATTCCCACTGACCAAATCTAGCGATCAATAAACAACTTCATGTTTAAATGGGCAACATCTGCAATCAAATACAGTATTTACAGTTATGTATGCACACACCATGGAAATTATTGACTTTTTAAACTTCTTTTAACAAGTAAACATTAGCACTTTATTCAAATACTGCCTACAGATAAGGGGATACACTTGACCAAATGACACATAAAATTGGCATGGTGTATTCGTTAAAATAAACCCCTATATTTACCACTACTTCAACTGTATGAAATTAAAACCTAATGTTTTAAAAACATAAAGTTTTAATCTATACCAAAAATAAAAAAAACTGTACAACATGTGCTTAGTGCCAACCTGATCAAAAAATTAAAAAGACAAGGAAAAAAACCATGCTGTAACTCAATACTGGAATGATCAAAACCTGGAAAATACTCTGGAAGTGAGTGTGCTGTCTCTTTAAATCATAAAGTGCATAAATCTAAAAAATACAATGATCAATTTATCAAATAGGTGCAACTTCCCAGCTGAGAAAGTGCTAAGTGCAGTTTACTGTTTCTTTAAATGCAAAAATGCATATATTGGCCTAATTCATCACCAAAATTCATAAACATTAATGTGCTCCACCAAGCACATTTAATCAGCGATTATACCCACAAAGGGAGACATAGACAGGCATTACACCAAAACAATGGAGTCGTCTGGTGGACGCAATAATGTCACAGGTAAGCTCTGCCTGAACGGTTTCACGTCAGTATGTCAGTCCACAGATCTAAACTCCAAAACAATGGCGGAAAATATAACATTCTCACTCAAATCTTCTCTTAATGCCAAATATCAAGAATGCCACTCAATTGTGTATTCCTCTGTACTAGAGTGACCCTTCACTCCCATTGATTTCCATGTGATTAGATAGAGCAGAAGACATGGAACTGATCGGACTTTCACTTTATAAAGCAAACAAAAGACATACTGGAAAACTTGGTTTTATTGGGTGGACATCTTCCTCTTGTCTGAAGTTAAAGTACTACTTTAGGGAGACTCTTGCTTATTTACACATTTTAAAAATACAACAGGGCACACAGCTAACAACATAGTTTGCACTAATTTGTGGTATGTATTTTACCTTCCAAAAATTATGATCTACTCAATTAGTCTTGTAATATAGGTACTCCTGCTATACAGCACAGTCAGCTTCAGTATTCTATAGGCTACACTGCAGTTTAAGAATACATTTGTTTAGGTAAAAAAAGGAGCAGCAGCACATCACTATCATCATTGTTATTACTCTGTTCTCTACCCTCCTCCCAGAAAATGCTTGCTTGTTGTAGGAACAGCACTGTGCAATGCCTGGTTGGCTTCTAGTGTTGCTCACTTTCTTCCAAGTCTGCTGTGCAGTAGATTGCATGAGGCTGATCTTAAAAGAAACTTGGGTACTTTTGTTATGTGTGATATGTGAAAATGAATTTGATAATTTTGTTGTTTCCATGGCTAGACTGCATACTGTGTCTGCCTGGAGTCCAGCTTTACATTCGATCTGACAGACCACTATCCTGCCATTTTCCTTTCACTTTCTTGAATTGATTTTGAATTCACTATTACAAGAACAACCTGCGTGGGCCTTAAAGGAGCCCCAATCCATTATAGTTCCTTCATGATGTTGTATGGTTAGGGTATGCTTTTGGTACTGGTGGTGTCACTTTTCCCTCTTTAATCTTGAACTTATTTTGCAAAAATGCTAAAACACTGTTATCTAATGTGTGTAAAGAACACTGTTCCATAATCATTGTGCAAAATCCACGCGGTACATTGTATTTTGCAAGCTTACAATGAAGGTCTCCCAAATCTTTTTACTGGTGCCACCTGGGACAGAAAGCAAGTCAAAATCTCCCAAATAGGGATTTAGCAATAAAAACTAGATAGATCTAACCTAGGCATAGGAAACCTAAGGCAAATATACCAATGTGGGCACATGATGTCATTTTCAGTGGCACTGGGAAGATCGTGACCTGGCATGTAGGCGGCAGGACTGGACAAATACAGGACTGCTACCAAAGGTTGCAAATTACATCTCACTAGACTGTCAATTGCAAAGCTTGGCCTGTCCTTCTGCATTCCCAGTCTACTCACCTCAATGATGGTTCAGAGAGGCTTGCCTAACCTCATTGACATTTATGTGTTGTGAATGGAAGACAACCACCTACGAGCATGCAGTAGGTGAACCTAAAATTGTACTTTCTGTAGGAGTAAAACCTTGGCCTAGTTAGTATCTAAGGTCAGGCCCAGGTATTCCAGACTCAGTGAGAAAGCCAGCAAGGTCTTTAAAAGAGTTTGAATGCTAATAGATGGGTTGCACTTCCATTTTTGCTCACAATAGAAGTTGTCTAGGTCAGTGTTTCTCATCTTTTTTTTAGTCAAGGCACCCTTTAAAATTATGGACAATCTCAAGCCACCCTTTTAAATGCAAGGGCCCAACTACTGAACAAATTGATTCCATTTTGAACTTGTGGATTTTGATAAAAACATTCAATGCCTTGAGATCCAAGACAGGTTGCACTCCACCCTACTTGGGTACTACGAAGAACCTTTAGCTGAACAGGTGGGGAAACACTTCATACAGAGGAGAGATTCTCCAAGAGCTTGGTGGGCTTGGACTGCCAGGACTGTGTAACCCCTAAAAAAATAGAGGGCTTAAAGGACTTTCTCCCCTTCTCCAAATTTTCCTTGGAAAAAGAAAAAATGCTTTAAAGGTTAAAGTTTTCGGGGGGGGGGGGGGGGAAACCATTGTGGAATGTTCAGAACTATGGTTCTAGGCATGGAGAGGAAGAATTCCTCAGGTGTTCGAAGAGGTGAAGGGGGTGTAGATCAGGTTACAGCAGCAGGCCCTGGTCATGCTATTCTAGTAGGCAGGAGCAATATGTATGTGCATTAAACTGGACAGCAGCTACAGCATTCTGAAGATTGCTAGCCATCCAGGGAGGAAGAACCTCCCCATTCCTGTACCTACAGAAGCTTCTGTGCATGGAACAGAAAATGATAAAGTATTAAAGGTAGGATTCCCAAATACAAATGAGACTTTCCATTGTGGAAAAACTGCTCCAAAAAAAAGTGAATGTGCACAGCGTGCCAGTACCACTCTCCTGATGCCAGAACCAGGACCATTTTAAACTGTCCACAGGCCCTGGCAACCCCAGCAAACATCCAGCTGTGTTCTCCAGCCAAAATACATGTGAGAGTTAAGCAAAGTGGTAGATGAAGAACCACTGGTGTTCTCTACATTCTGCCTGATCAGCAAAGTCAGTGCCTGTACAGCCTACAGTCTACTCACCCAGAAGGAATGTAGATGGCCTCAGGATGGTGATCCAGTGCTCCTCCACCCTGAAAAGCAGAGTAATGTGACAAGATCAGAGAGACCTACCGGTCACATGCATCTCTTAGTGCAAATCACTCTCAGACACTGCCATTGTTTCAAGCAGGACTGTTGTAGCCAAACCTGCACATGGCAAGGAACTGTAGCAATCGTGCGCACAGATATGGACGCGGACAACCATGTTGCTAAAGATCCTCCATCTAGTGTCATTTTCACTCCAAATCAGTCCCCCCTCCCTTTTTGTTGAATGGCATGTGGTCTGGTGTGGCTGAGTTTAGGAGTGCATCGGGCACAGCTGGATACACTTCATGGTTGTAAACCAAATTAGCTGATGCCATGGTGTCTGTCAGACTCTTGCTCTGAGCTGATCGTAAAGCTATAAACCCATCAGTCACTGGACTTGAAAAGCATTCCGGTATAGCAGTAAAACCTACATCCCATTTGAAACCACTTTTTCATACAATTTCATAGCTTTTGGCAGGAAATACATACAATAAAACAAAGCATATATTCAGATAGGTCAGTTTAATGCGAGTCACCTGATACCTTACATCCCTAGATTACGTCTACCCGAGAGCAGAAAGCGATATCTCCTTAACCATCCCAAGCAGATATGTCATATCTGGTGTCTGGACATTCAGAATATCATTCTGCATATTATCCTACCAGTGGACAGGATGCTACATGTACCTATGGAAGGTTATTGACCATGGTATAACTTGGGAGGGATTTGGGTCCTAGCCTGGGTCTCGGCCTAAAACCCCCTCCCCAAATGAGGCAATTGGCCCTTGGCTTCAGAGACACCCCCTGCTGGGGGACTAGAAAATAGGCTGTCAGGCCTGGAGAAGTAAGCTGAAGAGATTCTCCCTTTTAACATCAGAAACCAACTTTGGGAGAAGGAACCCTTTTGTTCAGGACCCTTGAATCTGCTTAAACCAAGGACTTTGGCAACTATCCTACCTCCCTAAACTTCTTTCTGTTATCTCTGTTGTGTTATTGCTCTCTGTATTTATATATATATATTGGCTACATCTTTTTCTGTAAATATTTTTATTGCACTATTTTGATCTTTTTAGTAATAAATCCTATTTTCTGTAAAGTGTTGAACTGTTTCTAAAGCTCTTTAATGCAAACTAAGAATCCCTGTCTCTGAAGAGCGCTACTGTGTGTTTTAAACTTCTGCATACATCTGCCTGCGGTGACAGTGTGTATACAGATGCTTATTCAAACATCATAGTGTTACTGCTAAGATTTGTGAGTTTCCTCCTTCTCTGTACAAAAAGGTGGTGGTGGCAGTGTGAAGGGTTAATTGCATAATTAACCTGACCCAGTAACAATCGCTCTCAGGCTGCGGCACATAGATTGTGGTCCAGTGAGCTGTAAAATCTTTGTGCAGGGTGCAGC
This sequence comes from Staurois parvus, assembly GCF_062004578.1. Classification (NCBI taxonomy): domain Eukaryota; kingdom Metazoa; phylum Chordata; class Amphibia; order Anura; family Ranidae; genus Staurois; species Staurois parvus. The sequence goes on from NW_028318415.1 coordinate 146,368, forward strand.
TGAGCGTGGCATTGTTACGCAAGTGGTAGCGCAGTTTTAGATTGGCTAGCCCTTCGGTCACAAGTCGGTGAGAAGGGATGGGGGTCTGACGCCGCGCCCGTCACAGGAACTGCATAAAGTGGTTGGCTAGAAACCTGGGAGACCACCAGCTTTATATTATCTGGCCTGTCACCCAGCCAGCAAGTTGCTTAAAGTAAACTAAAGGAACTAGGATTTCTAGGCATCCTAACCCTCAGCTCGGCAAATAACTGTAAGGAAGGACCCCATGGACTACACGTCCTTCTCGTGCAGGTAGAGTGAGTCAGTGAGAATGATCTAAAACAGAGCTGTTTCCTTCAATGAGCAAAAGAGAAAAACATTTTCAATACACCTCTACTACATAGTCAATATATTTTTGGGGGAGAAAAATTATTTCCGCTGAGGTGGCCTTTCATTGACACCAATGGCGCACAGATGAAAACAACCTTTGACAAGTTTGGCATGTCAGTAGTCCTTGCTCTTTTCCAGCTCTTTCAAAGTGCACCAGTGTCATTATCTGTACAACTCCTAGGCAGTATAGATACAGTATTATTTTTGCTTCACATCTCAGTGTGAATTGATGACTGCCCAATTCTGTAGAATGGCTTTTGTAGCATGAGCCTTCAACCATGTAGTTCTTTTAAGGTCCTCTGAAATTTCTTTTGGTCAGGGCATGATTCACAGGAAAAGGAATTTCTTAAAAAGAGCAGTCTCAGTTACTAAACGTAGTGTACTTTTTTATGCAGAGGGGTACCTTCAAGCCACACATTAACTGGAAAACCTGAGCTGAATTAGCTTCTTGTCAAGATGTCATAATCCTAGAGGTTTACATATGTTTCCATTTAAGGATTTTGATTGCTTAAAGCAGGAATCTCCAAACTTTTTAAACAAAGGGCAAATTTACTGTCCTTGAGACTTTAGAGGGGCCACACTGTGGCCTGCAGGAGTAGGAAATGTCACAGCATCAGTTGGAGTAACCAATGTCCCATTGTTGGTGTCATTGGGAGGAATTGTGCCCCATCATTGGTGTCATTGGTAGGAATAGAGCCCTATCATTGGTCTCATTGGTAGGAATAGTGTCCCATCACTGGTGTGATTGGGAGGAATTTTGCCCCATTGTTGATGTCATTGGGAGGAATAGTGCCCCATCATTGGGTGTCATTGGTAAGAATACTGCCCCATCACTGGTAGGAATAGTACCCCATCATCGTTAGGAATAGTGTCCCATCATTGGTGTGATTGGGAGGAATTGTGTCCCATTGTTGATGTTACTGGGAGAAATTGTGCTCCATCGTTGATGTCATTGGGAGGAATTGTGCTCCATCATAGGAGTCATTGGGCCCCATTGTTGGTGTCATGGAGAGGAGCTGTGTCCCATCATTGTATCATTGGGAGGAATTGTGCCCCATCATTGGCATCATTAGTAGGAATTGTGCCCCATCATTAGTGTCATTGGGCCCCATTGCTGGTGTTATTGGGAGGAACTGTGCCCCATTGTAGGTGTCATTAACAGGAACTGTACCCCATTGTTAGTGTGATTAGCAGGAACTGTGCACCATTGTTGGTGTTGGTGAATTAAATAGTGCCCCAAGGGCTGGATAAAGGCAAGCAAAGGGCCGCAGTTTGGAGACCACTGGTTTAAAGCATTTGTTCTAAAAGATATGCCATTGTAGAAATGTGTGTATTTGCTAAATACGAGGTAAACTCTATTATAATGGCAAAGATGAAGATCAGTCCACAAGACTTTCAGTCAGAAAGCTAAATAATTCCAAAGGGTTCGAAAACTTCTTCTCCCAACTGTACAATATATTTTCAATGAGCAGTTGTGTTGTTAGTACAGTAGATGTTACAGTGTTACTAAACCCACAACAGTAAAATCAGCCCTTAACAGCCAATCAGCACTGTTCAGACAGAGGTCAGGGGATTTCCATCCTTCGAGAGCAGAAAGAAAACTCCTCCTACAAGCTTTAGCTAGTGGTGGGCTGTGCACAGATAGAAGTCACAAGACTGCTCTTAGCGTAGAGGGTTTTATGCTCTATGGGGAGCTGCCTTCACCTGCCATACACCATTTAAGATCCCTGGATTTTGGACTTTTATGCCTCATCTGTCATTTTTCATTGTATTTTTTTTACTGTTACATTACTTTGTTATCATTCTATACATATTCTTTTTATTGCCCCCATCCCCCCTCCTTTATTTTATACTGACCATCTATTACATTTTATTAATTTATTTTTCAAGTTTGGTCCCCTCCCAGCTCCGATTTGTTCTTTTGACAAGACTGCTCTAACTGCTGATGAGAAAAGGTATTTTGCAGTTTATATTTACTAATATAAATGCATTTCCCTGTTCTGTGTACTGTGGGAGACCAGATATAGTGAATGCAGGGTCCTGGGTTTAGTAACACTTTAATACTAAAGTTTTAACGTTTGCTCTTCCACAGTGTATACAGTCATGGACAAAAATATTTGCACCCCTGCAATTTTGTCAGATAATGCATCACTTCACCCAGAAAATTTTTACAATGTTTAGGCATTCTCATGTTTATTTATTTTGTTTGCACTGGTATGACACAAAAAAGTGGAAAAACAAAAAGGCAGATCTGACACATTCCATGCAAAACCTCAAAAATGGACTGGACAAAATTATTGGTACCTTCTCAAAATTGTAAGAAATAACTGCATGCCACGTTTGTGATGTTCCTTTAATTTGAAATTAAACTCACCTGTATCAATTAACAAATCTTAATGTCCCTGTGTCTACTGTGTGCAACATTGTCAATAAGTTTACAGCCCATGGAAATGTAGCTAATCTCCCTGGACATGGATGAAAGAGAAAAAAATTGATCAAAGATTGCAGTGAAGGATTGTTTGAAGGGTGGATAAAGAACCTTGATCAACTTCCAGACAAATTCAAGCTAACCTTCAGGCACAAGGTACAGCTTTGTCAGCTCGCACTATACATCACCTGAATGAAAAGGGACTCTATGATAGGAGACCCAGGAGGACCCCACTGCTGACACAGAAACATAAAAAGGCCAGATTGGAGTTTGCCAAAACTTAACCGAGGAAGCCAAAATCCTTTTGGGAGAATGTGCTGTGGACAGATGAAACTAAATTACAGCTTTTTGGTAAAGCCCATTTTTCTACTGTTTTCAGAAAATGCAATGAGGCCTTTAAAGAAAAGAATACAGTTCCTACAGTCAAACATGGTGGAGGTTCACTGACGTTTTGGGGTGTCTTTGCTGCTTCAGGCAATGGATGTCCTGTGCATGGCATTATGAAATCTGAAGACTACAAAAGAATTAGGGGGTGTAATATAGGGCCCAGTGTCAGAAAGTGGGGTCTCTGTCAGAGGTCATGAGTCTTACAGCAGGACAATGACCCAAAGCACACATCAAAAAGCACACAGAAATGGTTTAAGACAAAGTGCTGGAGAGTACTGAACTGGCCAGCAATGAGTCCAGAACTCAATCCCATAGAACATCTGTGAAGGGATCTCAAAACAGCAGTTGGGAAAAGGAAACCTTCCAATCTGAGATACCTGGAGCAGTTGACGAAAGAAGAGTGGTCCAAAATCCCAGTAGAGAGGTGTAAGAAACTCATTGATGGTTACAGGAAGCAATTGATTTCAGGTATTTTTTCCAAGGGGTGTACTACCAAATATTAAATGTAGGGTGCCAATAATTTTGTCCAGTCCATTTTTGGGGTTTTGCATGGAATGTTTTAGATTTGGCTTTTTGTTTCTCCACTTTTTTTGTGTCATACCAATGCAAACAAAAAATAAACATAATGGCTAAACATTTGTAACTGCAACAGTTTTCTGGGCGAAGTGGTCCATTGCCTGACAGAAATGCACGGGTGCCAATATTTGTGGCCCTGACTGTATATACTATGATGTTTACATGACTTTACATGTAGCAGTTAGCAAACTGATGAATTGTGACAGAGGAAAAGTAAAACATTGTGCAGCTCCTCATAGTGGAAACTGTTGCCTGCATATGCCATTTGCGAATGTGGCTGTCCCTTTAGGCCAGTGAGACATTAGAGTAGGTAACAAACCTGCAAGCCTGGCTTAGCATACTAACATTTAAAGCACCCATGACACTCCAGAAGAAATCTAAAGGTATGTGCAGATTTTACTAGGTAATTGCCCCTGAGTGACAGAAGGAAACCATTATTTCTTCACCACTACATGCAAATGGGAAAGCGGTATGACCCCATCCATGGAAACATTTTTCTAACAAATCATGTTGTGAAAAAGGCACTAAAAATAAAACAATTAGAAATGGACTTTTCTTATAACGGAATTTAAAAAATCAGGCCAGTTTTACATTCAAATAAACATTTCCATTTAGACTGAAGTGCATGACATTTATAATTCAGGAGCCAGTCAAGACAATTTCAGAGCTAGCTAATATTTAAGGGGCCAAAATATAAAGTGCTCCAAACTTTCAGGTGGTGTAAAGAAAAGGCAACTGTAACTGTTACATTGTTAATACATGGTGGAGAACTTGATTAGAAAAAACTTTTCTAGGTCTAATGAGAACCTAGTTCAACATTATTTTCATCTGTTACTATTTCTGTATCTCCCTTTCTTTGGTTTGGAAACTGAAAAAGAAGTAAACAACAGAGTGAGATGCATTTTTTTTAACCCAAGACCTTCTGAAATTTTTTTTGTGAGACTTGCAACCACCCACAGAGGTTCAGTATGTGCAGTCAAGAGCTGAAATAAAACACTGCAAAACATAAAAGTAAAAACACTGACAAAGCACAGCATATAACGCAGTGTACTAGCAGAGCCAATTGATATGGTAGCTAATGATGCTGATGATAAAATGCTGCCTGTACAGTTCACATCAAAAGATATTGGCTTATTTCGGTAAGACATTGTTTCCCAAAGTGTATGACATCACCATCTGTGATATCTGGCCTCTCAAGATTGCTGTGCAGAACTACCTGGTAGAAGAACATAATGTACATGCGACCACAACAAGCCCTTAAAAATAAAAAAAGCACATTTTTTACTGTAGACTAAATGTCCTCAAATTAACTTAGCATGAACATGGGCAGAACAGAAAAGTCCAGATCCCTGCTTCTAAGCCATATACAGTATGTTAATATTTCTCTCGTTCAGCCCCCTGGGCTGCTAAACAGTATGGATGGATGAATCTGCTGGCTATTGTGACAGCTAGCACCTATGGTTGTCAGAATACCCAAACAGGGTCTGCATCTTATTGGAGATGCTGAGAATTTTCCACCCGATTCTTTGGTCATAAGGCAATCAAAAAAGTAACTTGGGTTGAACCAAGTGGTGCTGACAGGCTACGTACAGAATGAATTTCAACCAATTCAGAAGGAATTGGCAGTAGTTCAATCCATGTATTGTTAGCTTTGTCCTTGACTGGATTAGAGGTTAGCCTCTATGCTGCTCTATACTTAGAGTCCAGTTCTCAACCTTTTAGGCTTGGAAATACAATATATCCAAGGGTTAGGGGCTGCAATATCTCCTGGATTCTTGTATTATTAAAATGTTATAATTGGTGTGATGGAGATCAGAAATATTATTTTTTTGTTGAAATCAGCAGTGTGTCAAGCAGTCAGCTTGTCTGCATAATTAATCTATGAAAGGGGTATTGAATTAAAATTCAAGGAGGTCCGGTCACTAAAAATTTCTTCTGGCCGAGGTCCAAATAGGGTGTGCCCCCATCATTGTGCCCCCTTACATTAGGTGTTGCTATCAGAGTGCAACTTTACATCATGTATTCCCATCACATCAGGTGTGCCCATCAGAGTGCTCCTTCACATCAGTTGTCCCCATCAGAGTGCCCCTTTACATCAGGTATCCCCATCACATTGCCACCTTACATCAGGTATTCCCATCGGAGTGCCCCCTTTAACTCAAAGTACCCCTTTCTATCATATTTCCCCATCAGAGTGCCCCTTTACATTATATTGCCCATTGGAGTGCTCCTTTACATCACATGTGCCCATCAGAGAGCCTCTTTCCACAGTATGTGCCCATTTGTGCCCCCTTAACATAAAATGGGCCCGTCAGAATACCCTTTAACATAAAATGTATCCATCAGAGTGTCACTTAACATAAAATGTGCTCATCAGTGTGCCCCTTAACATAAAATGTGCCCGTCAGAGTGCCCCTTAACATAAAATAAGGGGCATGCTGATGAGCACATTTTATGTTAAGAGGCACACTGATTGGCAGATTTATATTAAGGGGCACTCTGATAGATACATTTTATGTTAAGGGGCACTTTGATGGATACATTTTATGTTAAGGGGCACTCTGATGGATGCATTTTATGTTAAGGGGCACTCTGATGGATGCATTTTATGTTAAGGGGCACTCTGATGGGCACATTTGATGTTGGGGGTTCTAAGAAAATTTCTGGCAAAAAATACTGATGGTTACAAGTAAACAAAAAAGTGCCAGAAAAGTCCTGGTCTAAAAGTGGTTTTAAAAAAAATAAAATAAAAATGAAAAAAACCTTCACCAAACCCTTTTTTTGTTGTTTTAGACAAAATGGAGGAGGTTCAGAGCCCCTTCAGGCAGTTATTGCTAGCTGTGTCCTCAATGAAGGCAGTTTTCTTTTTTTTTCACTTTTGGGTAATAAGTACCCAACAGGCATACAGACAGCAATAGAAAAACTCAGGAAAGGTTCTAACCCCTCCTGATGCTATCCAATACTAACAAAACAAATTATAGATGGAGTTCCACTTTAAACAACTGTAATCAATTATTGATAATTGTGAGATATTGTGTAAGTATGAGTATTAAAATGGCATATATTCTTCCTTCTGCAAGTATCATGGAGTAAACTATAACCATATTGTAAAACATATGAATGCTTTATTTCTCTTAGTGTTAAAGAAGCTGCATTTACACACCCTTAAGTATAAGAAGCCAATTGTCCCCTCACATGAGTATGGTTAATGCTTGCAAAATCTTCAACTGGCTGCCTGAAAACTTTACAAAGATTGCAAGTTCTTAGCAGGCTTTTAAGTGGATTTATTTACAAGGAGTCTGGTGATTACCAGTAACAGGATCGCAGCTACTTAGATGCCCAGTGGAAGCTCTACATACTTACAAAGTGTACATAACACTGTATGAGGTTATGTAATGTAAAGCTCAGTTCAAGTACCGTTTTTATCACTGGCTTATTTGACAGCAGACAAAAAAATACCAGGAACCAGAAATTCAATTGTTTATTGAGAATGTAATGGTGTATTTTAAACATTTACAAGCAATGTACACAAAAGAGTAGCGGCAATTTGTATGAAGACACTTAAGGAAAAGTGAAAACAATTTGTCTGAAATTATGATATTTATTTTTGGTCATGAAACAGACAGCCACTTTATAAACCAGGGAACGTTAGGCTCCATGCACACGGGGCGTTTTAATAACGCTGGTAACATTAGCTGTGTAAAGTCACGTTAAAAACGTGAGTTTTTCAGCATTTTTGTATTAGCGTTTTGCTGCGTTTTGCCGCTTTTTTTGCATTTGTGTTTTTAGCATTTTTTGAGTTTTATTTGACCAAAAATAAAAAAATGTTTTTGGTCAAAAAACATCCAAAAACGCTGGTTTGCCATGTTTTACCATGTTTTGCTGTGTTAGAGCATTTTTACAGCTAAAAAACTCCTCTGGTAACCCACTAGTTCTGGGGTTTTTTTCCAGCCAGAAAACTCCCTTGCCAAAAAACGTTGATTACAGTCTATGTGTGCATGGACACATAGGATAACATGCAAGGGAGTTTACTGGCTGTAGAAAAAACAGTCAAAAGCCAAAAACAGCCGCTGTAAAAACATCCAGTGTGCATGAGGACTAATACATAAAATACTTCTGTTCAGAAAAGGTCAGGATCATAAAGAGAAAGGGGACCATTGTGGGGGAGGTAGAGATAAGTCAAATCAGAGACCGAGTAGACAAGAAGAAGGACTGCTGCTATAGAGCAGAAGAGCTCTAGTAGGGATGCTAAGCACCTAAAATTAACATGTACTTTGCACATTCAAGATCAAGCATCAAGTTCACTTAAAAGCCATCCCTTGCATCTGCTTATCTTTACTTACCTTTAGCTCCTTTCTCCCCCATTCACTCTGGGCAGTAAAATGACATACATGATAGTACTTTCAGGTATGGGGAACATGTGACTCACTACCCCCCACCTGACAACACTGGTGCTTGGCGATGGGTCACTCAGCAATCCAATGCTGTCTCATGGAGCAGGGTGAGCATCCACACCCTGGAGTGGCAGGGGAAAGAACAAAGGGAAGTATAACAAATTTTAGAGGCTGCAATTACATATATATATTATATATAAGGGCAGCACAATGGCTAAATGGTTAGCACCTCCACTTGGCAGTACTAGGGTCTTTGGTTTGAACCCCAACCCCACCACCTGACTGGAGTTTGCATGTTCTCCCTGTGCCTGTGTGGGTTTCCTCCAGGTACTCCAGTTTCCTCCCACGGGTTAATTGGTAGGTTAATTGGCTCCTGTCTAAATCAGCCCTAGTATGTGTATGAATGCGAGTTAGGGATCTCAGATTGTACGCCCCTTGAGGGTTAGGGACTGATGTGAATGTACAATATACATGTAAAAGTGCTATGTAAATTATATAAGTTACTTATATAAGTAACTGAAATAAATATATATTGTTCATTCACATCAGCCCCTAACCCTCAAGGGGTGTACAATCTATAAGCCCTTAACTTACATTCATACATACACATACTAGGGCCAATTTAGACAGGATCAAATTAACCTACCAGCATGTCTTTGGAGTGTGGGAGGAAACTGGAGTACCCAGAAGAAACCCACGCAGGCACAGGGAGAACATGCAAACTCCAGGCAGGTGGTGCCGTGGTTAGGATTTGAACCAATGACCCTAGTACTGTCAGGCGGAAGTGATAACCATTTAGCCACTGTGCTGCCCAATTAAAGTTACCCTGTTGATTTTCCCCTAATAAAGCACAGGTTAACCTCTGTGGTTCTGCAGTAGCTTTTCTAAGCTCTGGTGCCATTTTAAATTGGAACCCAGTTTCAGCAAAAAGCAAACCTCCTAATAATGGCTAAAGTCCACTGTCAGCTGACATCACTCAGATAGTCTAGACCCTGTAGGGACTTACCCACATGCCTGACTGGCAGCTGACTCAGCCCTTCTGTGCACAGTTGAGAGCCTTAGGCAGCCACACCCACCCTCTCCACACCCTGGCGCTCCAGCAAGCGCTGGAGGGGCAGAGCAGAGAGCCAGTGACCGACAGTCAACACTCTCTGTTCACCGAAGACCAAGAACTGAGCAATCAACAGTCTGATTGCTCAGTTTTCGGTCTTAGAGTTGGCGGCGGACAGATGCAGCATTGGATCAATGCTGCACCCACCTAGGTGATTATGATAGTTGGTTATTTTCAAATCTCACACTTCTCTTTTAACAAGCATCTGGTTTATGCAGGACAACTAAAAGATTTATATTTGCAAACTACACAAGACTGACAACTCTGTTTGTCTGTTGTCCCAAAGCACTAAAGCCAAAGGAGCATGCATCATTTCTGCATTCCAGCCATTAAAGTGATTCTAAAGGTTGTAATAAAAAAAAAAACATGTTATACGTACCTGCTCTGTGTGTAAAGGATGTATAAAAATAGATACCCCTCAAAAACAAAGTTCATATTATATAGTTTCTATGATATGTGCAGCAGCAATCAGGAACCAAAATCCTGCTCTGAAAAAGGGACACATTTCCTAGAACACTGCCTGCACAGTGAACCAGCAAACACAAATGCTCCTGCGCTTGGGGATGGACTCGATGCAGGCTACAACCACATTAAGAATGTCCTGGAACATGCACACCTTGCTGCCCTCAATAGACCGGGGGAATCCAAATATACTGAATGAGGAAAGAACAAATAGAGGGCACACAGGCCTAGTGTATTACCATAAAAAATGTTTAATAAGAAATAAAATAGGTGTTGTACTCACAAATGAGAATAAAGTCAAGGCACATCATAAAAGAACAGCTGGGTCAACACCGCGCTGAGTAACAGTCCGTAATGGGGAATGTAAACATCCAATAGGCTGACGCGTTTCTGAGGAAGAGGCAAGTCCTCGAAATGCGTCAGCCTATTGGATTTCTACATTCCCCATTACGGACTGTTACTCAGCGCGGTGTTGACCCAGCTGTTCTTTTATGATGTGCCTTGACTTTATTCTCGTTTGTGAGTACAACACCTATTTTATTTCTTATTAAACATTTTTTATGGTAATGCACTAGGCCTGTGTGCCCTCTCTTTGTTCTTTCCTCATACTGCCTGCACAGTAGGGGGAAAGGAAAAAACAGCATCACGTTTCTGGTGGGAACTTTTATTCAGTTGCACCCTGTTCCTCCAGACTAATGTATGTCCCATGTGTCTTGCAGGTAAGAAATATCAAATCCAGGGCCATACTTAGCACTAAAATCATTTAGTGTATATTCCTGTGACAAGTAAATGCTGCTGCAGTGTAATGTGAGAATCAGCTGATGCTTGTTAGTATCAGGGGTGGTCTGACAACTCATGGGGCCCCCGGGCAATTGGGGATCATGGGGCCCGTGTCCTCGCCCACACTCAAACCATACCCAAAAAAAGCCTATGAAAGGTACCAGGGGCATCTCATGGGGCCCCTTACTGACCCTGGGCCTTCGGGCAGTGCCCGAATTTCCGAATGGTCAGTCCGCCCCTGGTTAGTATAGTTTTGCAGATAAAATGTTTCTAGTGTGGAGGACATGTGCTTTTTGCACTCCATTACTGAAAGGTAATTCAGGAGCATTTGAGACTATAGGTGTACAGTTGTATTTCTGTTTGCTGTATATTATGACAACTTTTATTCAGTTGTGCCCTGCTCCTCCAGGCTAATGTATGTCCCATGTGTCTTGCAGCTGCCACCTATTAAACACCTCAATTGAACCCGCCCCTATCACACTGTGGAATTTATTCATCATAAGTGCAACATGTGCAATGGTTTTTCACAGAGCAGCCCCGATCCTCTTCTTTTTGGGTATCCCGCTAGTGGTCCTGGCTCCTTCCCCCCAGCCAATAGCAAGCCTCATGGGGCACTCGTGCAGGCTTGCTCCCGGGCCACACTCCTATGAATGGACATTGTCCATTCACATACAGAGCATGGCTCGGCCCTGCCCCCCTCCCTCATTGGCTCACTGACTGTGAGTGACAGAAGCTCCCACTGCTGTGTTAGCCATTGAGGAGGAGATGTGGCTCTCATGGGCATCGCTAGATCAAGATGGGGCTCAAGTAAATATAAGGGGGGGGGGGGCTGAGGGGGAGCTGCATTAGGCATTACGCTGTAAAAAAACCTTCTGCCTTTACATACATATATCCTTGTCAAACACTGCAATATCAAATGCTGAATTTTTACACACATAGACACATGTCCACATCAATAAATCCCTGACATGTCGCACCACACAGCAACATTAATAATTGGTCAAAAAGCTCAACCATTTATCAGTAAAAATTAGCCCTTGAGCTCCAGTCTGCTACAGGCAAGAGGAAGCATTTCCTCAGTCCCACACTATTTGTGTTCAGGGACATGCTCCCACACCTTCACGGCTGTCAGTTTGGGTCCTGCAGCTATGTCCATGCACCATCCCAGTAGACACGAATGGGACTGCCTGTACACTGATCAAGGAATGTGCAACCCATGCAGGCAAGCTTAGCCCTTCACATGAATTTACACTTAGATACGCCCTCATGAACAAGGCCTAAGACATTTGTGAATGCAGCCAAGAAATGCTTACATGACTGCAACCATCTAGCATTTCTAAAGCAGAGTATCAGTCCAGAAAGTAGATGCTGACCCTGTATGATGCCTGAATAAGGATGATGGCATCCTTTCATAAAGAAATTGGGATGAAAGCATTTTTCAGAGTGATCTTTGTAAAAGCTAAGTGTTCCACCTCCACAGACACATGTTTGTGTACTTAACAGCCAAACATATATTTGATGCTAGGTCCACTGTAGGCTAAACACAACAAAAAGGTCTGTATACTTTTCACAGTATCTTATGGAATGGTTTGATCGTTACATTTAAGTGTAAATAAATATTGGGCAGTTTCAGACCAGCAGTCCTTCAGTGGACAGCCATAAGTCCACTAAAATTGAGAACCAGGAACCTTGGCAAATGATTGTCTCTAAAACAGTTTCTGCTTTAGTTCTGAAAGCAGGTGTCTCCAAATAGGCTTTTATGTATTCATTGAAAAACAGTTTCTTAATAAATTTGCATTCCTTCCTTTAAAAACTTCGTGCTGGGATGTAGATGCACTAGGCTTGAATGCTATATTTGTTGCTATTTAATAAATAATGATGTTTAGGTTTGTAAAATGTCATGCATAACTGTAGAGAGTTTTGAAAAACACCTGAACAGTAATACAAGGTAAACGTAATTTGCTCAACTTGTAAAGCTGTCTAATAAATATTTATACACTGATTATGATACCCATGCTTGGATGTCCAAATTCAGGAATGAGAGATCCTGGAAAACTTGGCATGGCTTTATACAGGTTTGTATGCCAGTTGATGTAAACCTGCCAGCAGCTGCCTATAGCTCAGTGTTTCTCAACTCCAGTCCTCATGGACCCCCAACAGGTCATGTTTTCAGGATTTCCCTCAGATGAAACAGCTGTGGTAATTACTAAGGCAGTGAAACTGATCAAATCACCTGTGCAAAATAATGGAAATCCTGAAAACATGACCTGTTGGGGGTCCATGAGGACTGGAGTTGAGAAACACTGCTATAGCTGAAGAAGAGAGCACATGAAGAAATAATGGAGATCATGTAATGCTTAGATAAAGTTGTTTTTCACACTTCATGCCCACTAATGACCTCTTTTCCTCTTTCTGTGCTAGTAGTAGGTGGCTTAGAAAAGAATCCATACAGCATTTAGAAAAAAACAACAACACAAGGGCCACTACTGACTGAACTTTCAGCTATAACAATATGTACATCATCGCCACAAGTCACATATTCAATGCAATGGCATTTAGCCATGGGATTCGTGATAAAGGAAGAATATAAATTGATTGGCAGAGCCCTCTCCAGCTGAACACATGATGTAACCAGCCTCTAGACAGCTGATCATCTAACCAGCACCAGAGGGAGCACAATGTGCCTTCAATATTTGCCATTTATGTGTTTAATTTAAAATGTACTAAGAAAGTGTGGAGGCTGCCATTGCTAAATTATCCTCCTGCTAAATTTCCTGGTTGTCATGCAGATCCACAGGCTTCATGACTTACAAAGTCGCTTACCCAAAATGAGCAGCAGAGATGAGGAATTCTGACCCAGAATTTTCTGATCTGCCTACTTTTTCTGGATCATTGATACAGAAAGTATGAAAGCCAAACACAGCCAAGCAACTTTAAGAAGTAAGTGAACAATGGTAGGCTTTTTCCCTCATTACAGGCTTCCTTTAAGGTATCAGACTGGTCAGGAGAGTGGAGGTTATTTAAAAAATGACTTTAAAAAACTTTAAATGCCATAGGGCTGTTTTACTAAAACGGGAGAATGCAAAATTTGGTGCAGCTCTGCATAGAAACCAACCAGCTTCAAGTTTTCAAAGCTTAATTGAACAAGCTGAAGTTAGAAGCTGATTATCTACCATGCACTGCTGCACTGGATTTTGCACTCTCCAGTTTTAGTAAATCAACCCCCATGGGTGTCTGCAAAGATGAGCCGTAAAGGCAGTAACAAGTTGGATAGTAGTGTTTTAGATACAGGAGAAATATCTGTGAAGTTATATTACCTACAAACAAGTAATAAATCTGAGGCTAAATGGATTGCGCAATACCTCAACAGTAGCATGCCAGCCACTGGTGTAGCTAAAGATGTATGGGAATGTGCTGAATGCAGAGCTGTCAGCAGAAGATTCTCTATGACAGAGCTGCATGTGGTATCTGTTAATGACCTGTACATAGAGCACTAATGCTGACATGTTTCCCCTGCACTTAGTTATGTGACATTCCATGGAATCCCTTGCAATTCCATCAAGCAGAAAATTGTGGGGATGGAGGTGGGGAGTTGGTCAGTGGAGTTTGATGTGTAGTTTGAAGCATAAGATTTGTGGTCATATTATGTGCTGCTTTGCACACCCAGTATGGTAGAACTGTAGCAACAGTAACAGGCTGGTGCTCTTTTCCTGTATAAGGATGCAGGTTACATTTTTTTTGGTATAGAAGAAGTCCCTGGCTAGGTGTGAGATTGATTGGCAGGTGGGACTTGGCCCACAAAAGACAGTCACTCTGATCAGCGCTCCTCTGTCATTAGAAGAGCCGTCTGGCAGCAGTGTGTGTACAGACACACTAGCAATATGTGTCTCTGTTTTGGAAAAATGAAACTTGAGAGTTGTGAAAGTTTGTGCCGAAGCACACGTGGGTCACACATGGGTCAGTTTTTTTCTATCAGCCAGTGGGCTGATCGAAAAAAAACTGAATGGATTCCACAATCCTTTTAAGCAAGGTATATAGAGGAATTCTTCCCTTTGTGTTATTGTGTTCTGAAAGCAGGGACTCCTTCGCTGTAAGAGTACACTGATCAGCAATGCAGCTAATTGGCTGCAGCATTGACCAAACAAAAATTTTCCAACAAGCCCATTCATGAGAAGCTGATTATTAGATCATTAGATCCACTTCTCAGGAACAGTAATAGCCATAGATGGATTGAAATTTTTAACTATCTATGGCCAGCTTAAGGGAGAAAAGCTGACCATACACTATGATGTCAATCAAGTTAAAGAGTAATTTCACCCCCTTTGTGTTTTTTCCCCTTACCTTTTTCACAAAAGTTATGCACAATTCACATACTCAAACCCAGTGAAGCCAGTGTTGTCCTGCTATTATCTGCTGCACCCCTACCACAGGCTGGGTCCTGTGCCACCATTTTAGTTTCTGATGTCATGGAGAGCCATCTGTCTCTTCCTAAAGTTTATATTGACAGCACACCAGCATGTGAAACTTGCCTGATGGATGGGTCCTGAAACATTGCACTTTACCACTGCAATGTGATCACATTGCATAAACATTTGGACATTATTTAAAATATCTGTGGTATGCTGGTGATATACTCTTTGGCTTATGGCACCTGTTTCCATATTCCAGGAGGCTTCGGAGAAAAGGAGAAGTCATTGTCACCTAGGCAAGAATGGCAGGCGGGGCAGACTAGACTGAAAAATGTGAACAAAAAAAACCAAAACATTTTTGGGGGAATTTTAGTTTGTACAGGGGATGGGGGAGTGCAGTTATGGCTACTACAGATTTTATCTATGACCATGTCTGCTAAAGATCAGGTCATTTGTGCCAAAGTCCTTCAGACTGGACTTTATATGCATGGAAAGCTTTACTGGATTAAATTGTTCATCAGTTTATGATAAACTCTTATTTTCTGGGATGCCCCACTATTTGCACTGAATTAAAACAACAATAAAGAAGCTATATTTAACAGTTACTCTTAAAAAATAACAAGGTCTAATCTCTGTACTCTTCTCTTCTGCAAACAAAAATGAATCATGTTAATGTTTGCGCAAGAAGATTAGTAATTTGAATTTTCCTATGTGTACGCCCAGAGCTAAAAGCCTACTGACAATACATCTGACACCATACCCGTCCAGCCAGTTCTTTGTCTTTTATTTTAGCCCCGGTATAAATACTGTAGCAGCCCAGAGATCGTGTAAGAGATTGCAGGGGGAAATTGAAGTCACAGCAGCCTTGAACAGCTCAGACATTCATGTTTTTTTCTGTCTAGACAGCTGATGTGTGTGTGTTTCTGTTTACTTGCAGCACCTGCACCTTACAAAACACAACATGACAGGCACACTTTCTTTCTAAACCTGCGCATATCTCAACCGCCTTTCTCATAAGTCACAAGTCTGCTGCTATGTACAAAATATAGCTGCCTGAAACTTGCCAGCAGAAGGAAATGCGGTCCAGATTGTGCTGTAAAACCTTGCTAGTGCTAAACATTTGATCCCAGATTCACAAACAAGCACTGCCAGGTTTCTGTCAGTTGGCAAAACAGAGAAGTGCATGCTGGCCTGGCAATGCCAAAACTACTGTCCCTAGACCATATGCAGGAATAGAATATTGCTGCTACAGAGGTGCTCTCTTACATACATTTTCACACATAAAAATGGAAATGGACAGCTTTTAGTTCTTAAAAGTTTTTGCTTTGATCGCTCTGAGGCCTCATGTGCACTGCAGCTGCTAAACTGACGTTTAGGAGCAGTTGGGCGTTTTTTTCTGAAGCACCTTGAACTCTCCTTTATGTTATCCTATGTGTCCATGTACACATAGTTGTTTAGATACGTTTACAGGCAGGCACTGGCATAAAAATGTTTTTAAAACTACCTAAAAGGTCCTTTTAGCCACCTAAATCTGTGGTCATGTGACATCCCAGTCCTACACTATCTCTTCCTCTGTGCACAAGAGGAGTGTCCTTCTTCAGTTGTCTTCATCACTGCCTGCATGATGTGGATATTTCCTGTTGTCTACCCAGTGGCGAGGTCCTTTGAGGAAGCAAAACTGTGGTGATGACAGCGCTAGGAATGAGCTTGGGTTCAGCTCAAGTTGTCAGTGCTGGGAAATCAGCTGTGGAGGTAGGATTTCCCACCTCGCAGTTGCACATACACAAAGGGCCAGGGATGTTGGTGACGACATTAACCTATTCTGGCTAGATTGCCCTGTGGCCATATTAGGTTAATAATGTTATATTCATATGTGGCCACATTAGGTTAATGATGTCACAAGCTTTTCCATTGTTTTGTGTACATGCAGGTGCAGGGCTGGGAAATTTCCTTGTGAAAAGTATATCTTAGGGCACCGCTCCAAGCTATGGATGGAAGGAAAAAGATCACCTCACCGGCAAGTGAGAAGATGGGAGCATGAGTCCAAGCAATTTCAGTGTCATCCAATACAAGTGAAGAGATGGACACTGTTCAACCGACCCAAGGAGTCCAATATTAAGGAATGGTCTCAGCCGCCGTTTTGGCCACGCTCTCTGATACGCTTGACCCTGCCCACCAGGGCTTGGTTGCAGAGGTAGTACCTCTGTGATCTAGCCCTGTAGGGAGAGGTGAAACACGTCAGTGGGCGTGGCCATAACGGCAGCTGAGGCCATTCCTCAACATTGGACTCCTGGGGTCGGTTGAACAGCATCCTTCCCTTCACTTGTATTGAGAAATCTTCTGCCCACAGCTGATTGGCCCAGCAGCGACAACTTACTTGTGGGTTTGGATCATACCCAAGATCATTACGATCACTATGGAGCTCAGAGATGGGCTTTAAAGCAACTCCATGCCTTACCCATGCAGAGCACAACAATAGGTTGACTCTACTACTTTTCTCCCCAGAAGACAATACCAGCTTGGACAAGGTGGAGAGGTGGGCTAGTGATATTACAATCTCCACCTCATAAAACCAGGAAATACTGGAAAAAAGATGTCAATGTGGTAAGTTTGCAGAGGGGAAGCCATTCACACACAGCCTATGGAGGACTCAGGGAATTAGAGCTATTACTGTAATAGTGCCGGCTACTACAGTGATTTAAAGCTTCCCCAGCGGTCCATTAAGGAAGTATTATGGCTGTTCTTCCTCTCATGTAGCCACCAAGCTACATGGTACATAGTACATCATGGCAATCAAAGTGCTAACACTCTGATAAGCTTTTAGCCCTTTGATCACTTCCACAACGTCAAAATACAGTCACTTCTTGCCCCAGCCTCACCTCCTGTGCTGTTTCCAGTCCGATCACCAGATTTTATCATCTGCATGGCAAGAAATCCATGTTCATTAATCTCCTTTAGGCTATAAATGAATTCAGAGTGCTCAGACCTGAGCACTTCCAGGTCAGTGCAGGGTTGAGTGCCTTGGAAGAAGATTCTCCATCTGTAGCATACAATGGAGACATCAGGGCTTTCTATAGATGCCTGTACTGAGAGAGGAGTGTAGGTTATCATTGCTGACCTACTTCTCAAAATGCTAGTTGTCTAGCTATCTTTGGCTTCAATATTCATATCATTGACCCAGGACATACTGTATATGCTAATCAGAAATGTAGGAACTGGATGACTTTCTGTACGCATGTACGCCTCTCTGTTCAGCAGAAGCCAGTCTAACAACCAGCTTCTGTTAAACGGTCATGCTAGAAAATCAGCATTCGATCAGAGCTTGCAGTCAATGTCTACAGTGCTGATCTGTGTATCCTAATTGGGGGGGGGGGGGGGCACTGTCAAAATTTGCAATTTGTAGGGGTATCGCCACTGCACAGACATCCATCCCACTTAGCATACCATATACTAAACCTCCCTCAACACTTTCCTCTTTTGACCTTGCTACTACCGAAGAGGTCACTAAGGTTTTCTTAGAAGCCCGTCTCACTACCTGCTCCCTGGATCCTGTCCCCTCACAACTACTACGGTCACCCTCTTCTTCCATCCTATACTCCCTCACTCACATCTTCAATCTCTCCCTCTCTAACGGTGCCTTCCCCTCCCCTCCAAAGCATGCACACATCACTCCCATACTTAAAAAGCACTCCCTGGATCCCACCAACATGAACAACTTAAGACCCATCTCCCTGCTGCCATTTACCTCTAAACTCCTAGAATGTTTAGTCTACAGTCGACTGAGCTCCTACCTCACCGACAACAACCTTCTTGACCCTTTACAGTCTGGCTTTCGCTCACTACACTCCACTGAAACTGCCCTACTAAAACTCACTAATGATCTACTAACAGCTAAAACCAATGGCCATTACTACATATTCTTACTACTTGACCTCTCTGTGGCTTTTGATATGGTTGACCATCCCCTCCTCAAAAAACTCCACTCTGTTGGCCTCCGAGACTCTGCTCTCTCCTGGTTCTCCTCCTACCTATCACAGCGCTCCTTCAGCGTTGCCTATTTCTCTGCTTCCTCCTCTCCACTTCCTCTTTCAGTAGGAGTCCCTCAAGGTTCCGTCCTTGGACCCCTTCTCTTTTCCATCTACACCTCCTCCCTTGGTCACTTGATAAACTCCCACGGCTTTAAGTACCATCTCTATGCTGATGACACACAAATCTATCTTTCTACCCCTCACCTCACCCCTTCAGTCTCCTCTCGTATTACTAACCTACTAAGCAACATATCTGCATGGATGTAACTCCACTTCCTTAAACTCAATCTTTGCAAAACTGAGCTCTTAGTATTCCCTCCAGCCCGTTCCCCCACCCCTGACTTCTCCATCACGATCAATAACACAATCATCAGTCCCTCGCCTCATGCCAGGGTAATAGGTGTAATCCTAGACTCCCATCTGTCCTTTCAGCCCCAAATCCAATCGCTGTCTAAATCTTGTAGACGTCACCTCCGCAACATCTCCAAGATATGGCCATTCTTAACCTCGGAAACCATTAAGCAACTTATTCACTCCCTGGTTATCTCTCGCCTTGACTATTGTAACTCCCTCCTCATTAGCCTACCTCATCGCAGGCTATCCCCTCTTCAGTCTATCATAAATGCTGCTGCCAGACTCATCAACCTTACTAACTGTTCTGTATCAGCCACCCCTCTCTGCCAATCCCTCCACTTGCTTCCCATTCCCCCATGGATACAATTCAAAATATTAACAATAACATATAAAGCCATTTATAACTCTGCCCCAAATTACATCACCAATCTTGTCTCCAATTTTCACCCAAACTGTCCTCTCCGCTCCTCGCACGACCTCCTGCTCTCTAGATCCCTTGTCTCCTCCTCCCATGCTTGTCTCCAGGACTTCTCCAGAGCTTCCCCCATCCTCTGGAATTCTCTACCCCACTTTATGAGACTATCGCCTACTCTGCTCACTTTTAGGCAATCTCTGAAAACCTATCTCTTCAGGGAAGCCTATCCTGCCGTCAGCTAATAATGGAATCTTCTACTCTTCCTACCAGTCCATCCCCCACAGTTACTACCTTTTGTACCACTAGCCCCTCCCTCCTAGATTGTAAGCTCCGAGGAGCAGGGCCCTCCTATCCCTCTTGTATTGAACTGTATTGTTGCTGTATTGTCTCCCATTATATTGTAAAGCGCTGAGCAAACTTTTGGCGCTATATAAATCCTGTATAATAATATAATAATAATAATAGCGTGGCAAGGGAGATCCCTGCATCCACATCACTGTTGCATATGTCAGTTTTGTGTGTGTGTATACCCTACTTAACTCAGCGTACTTGCTACAAGTCAGTGAGCCAGAAAGTACTAAAGCCATTAAATCATTAGAGTAATATTTTTTCATGAGAGGTCAGTAATGGCAAACATTCTCAGTATTAGGTTTCTTTAGTCAGTAACTTTAAAACGGCTCAAAATATATCTATAAAATACTTCTACGTTAAGATTTGATTTACCATTTGTACTTTTTATTGATAGGTTTTTCATTAAATTTAGAATTGCAAAGCAGGTAATGTCTTTCATATGGACATTTGAAAACAGAAAGACATCAGACATGTATTACCTCATCTTATGTACATACTGAATAGTTTATCATCTTACAATACTAAAGTACATTTGGGGTTTCCAAATAAAGGTTTACAAAAACAAATCATTTTATAGTGATCTAAGATCCTTTGTCATACTTTCAAATTCCCACGGTTACTTTATAGTAAAAAAAAAAAATGGAAGCCAAAGTTACTGTTCCCTTGAGCTTCTTTACAAATATATCCCACAGTAAATATTTTGGCTGACCAATTAAATAACTTTTACTTATATGTATTACTTTTTGTAGAAACATGATATCTTGATTATATACATAGATGTTACTTTGAATCCTGCTATGGTTTAGAGTCTCAATCACCAAAGGGTTTTTATGTATAAGAAAAGTCTGTGGTACTATTTATTGGTTTATGAAACCACTGTGATTAGCTGGCATCTATATAACTTAAGAAGTACAAAATTATTGATGCATATCTTTTATGACATGCTAAAGATAAATATTTTTTTTTACAGTTGATATTATTATGAATTTTTTTCAAGACTTCCTTTAAAGCAGAGCTTTACCCATAACAACGTGATAAAAAATAATGTTCTTTAGCAAGGAACATACATTCCACATTAACCACTTCCCACCCGGCCTATGGCCGAATGGCGGCCGGCAAAAACCCTCACCTTTCTGGGTGGACGCCATATGGCATCCTTTCGGGCCTGCAGAGCTGCGCAGTGGCGCGATCTGTCACTGGCCGTGTACCTCGGACACGGTCAATGACAGATCTGAGTACTGGCCTCGTTGCCGGTACCATGTGACCTGCTGTGACCAATCACAGCAGGTCACATGACAGTTGTATCCAATGGATGGCTTCATTCATGCCATCCATTGTATACTAGTGTGTGTAGCTGTGAATGGTCACAGCGATTACATGCACAAGCTAGGCTAATCACAGCCCAGCTGTGTCATGTGGTTAGTCATGGCCAAATCACAGCTAAGCACAAAGAAAAAAAATGATGTCATTCAGGTAAATGCTTGCTTATAACAAAGTAATTCTTTGCTATAAGCAAATTGTGTTAAAAAAAAAATACTGATCACTTCCCCAAAGTAGTACAATGTTACTATGGTAACATTGTACTACTTTGGTCATAGTGAAATATGAAAAAAAAATCTTAAAAAAAGAAAAAAAATAATAAAAAATTAAAAATAATTAAAAAAAAATTATATTTTTTTTTTCATACTGTCACCAGTCAGTGTCCCTGATCACAGCCATGCCAGTTATATGATGACGCTGTACTGCACTGGTGACAGTATGTAAAAACAAAATAGTGAAAATAATTTTTTTAATTTTTTAATTTTCCGAAAAATTATGAAAAAATAATACAACTTCAAAAAACTTGCTATGCCTCTTATGAAGTACGCTGGACTGTCTACTTTGCAAAAAGGTGTCATTTGGAGTATATCTGTACTGTTCTGACATTCTTGGACCTCAAGAAATTAGATTGGCTGTCAGTACTTCAGGATTGATCAATATTCAGATCTATACCATAGTTTGTGAACTCTATAACTTTCCTACAAACTAAAAAATACATCCTAATTTGGGTTATTTTCACCAAAGACATGTAGCAGAATACATCTTGGCCTAAATTTATGAAGAACAATTATGTTTTTGCAAACTTTTATAACAGAAACAAAGAAAAACGTGTTTTTGTTTCAAAGTTTTCGGAATTTTTGTTAATTTAGCAAAAAATAAAAACCCCAGTGGTGATTAAATACCACCAAAAGAAAGCTCTAGTTGTGTGAAGAAAATTATAAAATTTTAGTTTGGGTTCAGTGTTGTATGTCCGCACAATTGCCATTCAAAGTGTGAGAGCGCTGAAACCTGAAAAATGGCCTGGGTTGGAAGGGGGTAAAAGTGCCCTGTATTGAAGTGGTTAATAATTATGCTACCAAAATTAGTGTGTGCTGTAAATTGTCTCATGTTTCTTCTTGCTGGAGGCTGCCATTTTGCTGAAGCCCAGAGCCCCTGAGCAGCAGTAAATCTTTAGGATGCCAGCAGATCGGCCTCTACAAATGGAACACAGTGCCAAAAAATAGAGAGCAACTGAGCATGTGCAGAGCAGGGTGGGAAAGTGTATTACTGGATTTTAAACAGTATAGACACTTATTTGTAATGGTTTTCATAGCTATACCTACAAAAGGGGCCAGCCTGAAGTGATCTAGCAGTACTTAATTTTCTGACTAAAGTTCCACTTTAAGCCAAAGTAGTACACTGCCCAAAGGACTGTTGTTTGTTTTGGGTGCACTGTGGAAAGGTTTACATTCTTAATTTTCCTTTTCAGATACTCTATGCCTTCTCCTCCAAACTAAAAATAGCTATGAGAAGTCTGAAAGGCATCTGGGTAGATATACCTGACATCCTAGACTTTTTGTTTGATCCTCCCAACAATGAATATAGGTGAGCATTGCTTAAGACTGACATCTTCGTGTTAACTATTTACCGAAACCCTGAAGAAGGCTTTGAGAAATGGGGCTGCAGACCCCCATCAGCCATTTCCAGTATTGAACTGTGGTTTTTTTTTTTTTTTAGTCTGCAAACGTGCAAACTACAACGAAAAACCCGTAAGTGATCACAAAAAAGTGCAAGTGCGAACACCACACAAAAAGTGCACTTAGGGGTGTGCTTTCTCCTACCCCCGAAGGGGTTGGACCACTACCCTGATCCCCCGGGGCACGAAGCTCCTGACGGGGACAAGGTTCCCATTTGGTCCTCCTGGCCAAAAGGCCTGGTGGACCACCGTTCCTTATGTCCAGCCGAAGCCGGACATCCAGTACTTGGTCAGGGGGCTCTCCCGAAGAGAAAACCCCCTAGGGATCAGGGGAGGAAGGAACCAAAAGGCCACACATCCTCCCCCTAGACTTCAGGGCAGGCCCGAGGACCCACACCCTCCATCAAGTGAAGAAAACACACACATAACTAAAAAGTGACAAACGTGGGAGTGAAAAATAAATTAAATAAATAAATATATATCTAAAAAATAATAAAGTGGTCGTGCCAAATTGTGCACTGACCAGGCCCTGAGGCACAGTATTGAACTGTGGTGAATTACTTGTTGTATACTGGTTGTAGTCATTGGTTGTTACCTCTTCCTATTTATGCTGCGTGGTGGATGATTTTGTATGCTGATTGACTGATTGCTTACACTACTGAGTAGTATTTTTTTCTTTTTTATTAAATAAATAGGCTTTTGCTTACTTTACAAAGCCAGTGCACTCTGTGTTTCTTGTTGGACCAATGTTATCAGATTGCTCTGTCTGTCACATGAGCTGTCTGCCATGAAGTATAAGTACTGAAGATTTCCATAAAACACACCACCTCGTTTCCTTTGTCTGAGTCTGAAGAGCTGTTGAACTAAAATTGCTGTGAATGTCTGTTATCTGCTGTCTGAGCCCCTAGTGGCCACCAACATGTTGTAAAATAGCAATCTAATCTATCCTTTGATAAAACAATAGAAACTGGACTCTGGTTTGGACAACAATATCCAAATGCCTTATCAACATAATAACACTCAAATCTACTTGCAGAAAATTAATATGATGATACCAAACTTAAGCCAGTCGTAGATGGATCAAAATTAAGCTGGCCAAATTTCAGTCCATGTATGGGTAGGCTGGTTGTACTGAAGTCAAACTATCGTTCGATCACTACCAGTAGCTATAGCTGTAAGCAGTAAATATTGTATTCTAATGGCTGGGAAACCTTGCGCTGTCAAAATACAATAGCTGCGCAGGAGGGATCTAGCAATTTTCTTTTCTTCAGCCCCTGGTTGAAGGAAAGAAAATTGGTTAATGTACGGCCTGCCTTACTCACATGTTGCCAATCCAAAACCAAGAACATAAAGATAGATGTTTCCAAGGTTACAGCTCTGAAGGTAACATTATGCATACCTAGGGGAACTATCAATTATTAACATGATGTTAAGCTAAAGTCTTTGGTCTCTCATACATGATACTTAATGGTTCTACAGAATAAGATGCTTGTCCACAGTTGTATCCTATTCAATTAAAGACCAATAAAGGTTTTACCTTCCTGTCAGCTACAATATTGCATATGCACGAGAGCAGCAAATTGCAATTCTTTCTAAGGTCAAGTGAAGACTGGATGGGTTTAGGATCAATGAAAAGCTTTCAAGTATTTGATTTAAAATATCTCCAATTAAAGTAACATTTCTTTGCAATCTTGATGATAACCAGGCCTGCTGTTTGACACTTCTGCTTTCTTTTCTCCTTGCTTTCATTGTCTCCTCTACTACCTTTCACTGCCCCCCCCCCCTTCAACAGAAACCCATTTTCAGTGGGTGGTGTTGCTAATCTTTTACTTTACTCTGCTCCATAAAATCCCATGCCATATACCCAAAAATTGTCCTTAATTACATTTTAGCATAAAAAATACTTATGTTCTGCCAAAAAAACTATCCTTTTATCACTTTGTAGTTAAATTATATTTTTATGTGTTATATCACTGTGTAGTTTGCTCTGTCTCCCTGATGGAAATCATTCCATATTCCTTTTACAAATACCTTACCATGTTTCTCTTGATACTGTAATGTATTATTACACCTATTTCCTAGAAAATGTAACTAAAAATGGAGAAACTGTGCCTTGTTTGACTACCAATTATCTCCTAAAGGCTGAATGGGATTGCGTTCTGCCCTCCATCTGTGAATGGGCTATATCACACCCATAATAAACACCAGAATCAGGCCTTCTGTACTCTATGCATGAGTGGGCTATATAATACACATGATAACCGTTAGCATCTGGTTGCCTATATAAGGAACAATGGTCTTCTGCACTCCACCCATCACTGAGTCATACCTATTAAACTATTTAGCATCTGGTTTATGTATGACACATGAGCCAGGCTACTAGCTATTGACATGTGCACACTCTGCCAGTGACTAAAGTATAATGTACTAGACAATGACCACCAGATTCTGGGCTCTGTATTATTTATTGAAGTGGTTGTAAACCTCAGACATGAAATATGAACACAACATATCCCTGTATAGTGTATACTTGTCTCAATAACACATTTTCCTGGCACCAAGAGAAAATAAGTGACAGGACGGACCTCCAGCAGATTGACAGCCTCAGCTCTGATCCTGTGAGCTGTGTGGAGAAGGGTGTGTCCTTTTCCTCCAATCAGTTCTCAGAGCTCTCCTCACTGAGCTCTGCAGAGTGTAACTTTAGCTCTCCGACTTTTTTTTTTCTGAACTCTCACACAATCTTTATAAATTCAGCACTTTCAATGAATATAGAGAAGTATAACTTACATAGGAGAATTTGTTTCATCTCTGTGTATCACCTGAGGCCGGTCACTACACTGGGTATATGTAAGGGTTTACAACCACTTCAAGTAAAGATGATGATTTATTCTCTATTTTTATGTTGTTTCCTATTGTCAGTTTTAATGGGCATTGGGGTTTACTCCATCCGCTAGTCAGTGAGTGTTTTAAACAAAGTAACCAGAAAGCAAAGGCCTTTGCAAAATGCAATCTCCGCCATGCAATACAGTTAAAAGGCAAAAGTTCTTCTTTCTATACATACTAAATAAATGTTAATCATGTGACTAATAAACCAAAATAGTAGTATAGAGTAGTCTCTCCCAAACAATACACAAACTAGTTGTGAAGCTACCAAATCCCCAGTGCTACAAATCTATTCTGGTGAATACTCCTTTAAATTAAGCCAATATGCAAAAATAAATACATACAGCATGGAATTCAATATACAAAACTGATCAGTATACAAAACATAAGTAAACTTAGAATTTATAGACAATGCATATCATATGCCAAATTCATATTAATACAAAAAATGTTGTCACCTAATGTAAACAGTGATAGAGATAATAAGTAATCGTGCTGGTGACCAGTGTACCAACAAATGGTGTGACCATTTAATCGAATTTGACCTATATCAGAATATGGGTCCCCTATGAAGGTGAGCAGCCATTCTGCACAGACGGTGGAGCACATATGTATTTGTGAGCTGAAGTCACTGGTATGAAGGAATGACACTGCATGGATACTCATTCATAGTGGCTTCATAGTGTGGACATTTTTTTCTATCTATTTTTAGTATTAATTTGAATTTGGCATATGATGTGCAATGTCTACAAATTCTAAGTTTATTTATTATTGTTTTGCATATTGATCAATTTTGAATATTGAATTTCATATTTATTTTTGAATATTGGCTTAATTTAAAGGATTATTCACCAGAATAGATTTACAGCACTGGGGGTTTGGTAGTGTCACAAATAGTTTGTGTATTGTTTGAGTGAGATTGCACAATGCCACTATTTTGGTTTATTTGATTCAGTGTGAAATATCACACAGTTAGGTGTCAGCAGCATTCTCTTTAATGTATTAATTAATGCAGGTTTTGGAGAATTTTATATGCTTTCCAGGCAACGCATAAGTATCCACTTCATACAAAGATAATCATGTGACAGCTTTGTATTTCCAAAATTATTATTTTTTTAAATACAATGAGCAGTGCACTACTTCTGATTTATTTTGCTGGCTTATTGTCTCAGGGTTATTTTCTTTATTCATACCTTACTTTGATTAAATGGGATCTAGAGTTGAGGAAGGGCAAAACAGGCTATTGCCCAACACTCCAAAATCCATAAGGGCCCCCACATGGTTAAAGTTTACAGGTGTCTGCTATTCAAACACAGTATCCTGGTCAAGTATACAGAGACCACACTTGGACATAAACTTTCTAGACGGGTGTTTAGTTTGACTTCATATTGGCAGCTGTTAGAAATGTCCTGATGCAATTTGAACAGCCTCTGCTTCATTCTTATGTGGATATTGTGTATTTTCATGATGCAGTCTGAAAAATTGCAAGCTTACTTTTAGACCTCTGCCCCCCTTCCCCCCTGATCTGTTATATCAGGTACCTTCTGACAGACAGAACAGGAAGCTGCAAAGAAGATACGCCAGAGGAGCGGTTTGCTGGGTCACTTCTTCTGTTTACTAGCAGGTATTTTAATATCAATGAGGTTTTTGTTGTAAAGTATTGTGTGCAAGAGACTATTACAAGAGAAACACAAGACATCCTATAATATGCTTTTTGTCTGAGCATGAAAAATATTATTTTTTGCCTGTGTTGGGCATTGTTTATTGCTGATATAATAATAATATACCATGCATACAACAGATTTAAACATACTTACAAATATTGATTTGAATTGAAAAAGTATAAGCATAAACCTATGGCCCACACACAGATTGCCAAAAATAGTGTATTTTGTACCTATGGTTGGAACACAGTCTGCTGTGGAAACTGAGCATGTATTTATCAAAGAGGTAGTGAGATTACATGGGGCACCCATCAATATAAACACCGACCATGGAGTTCAATTCACGGTTTTGGAAGGAGCTCTGCAAGGCACTTAAGATTGAGAACTGGTTTTTATCACCCGCAGATGAACAGTCAAACAGAGCGCAGACATCAAATATTAGAACAATATCTCCGGTGTTTCTCATCTTTTTTACAGGATAACTGGGCATTGCCCCTTCCTCTAGCAGAATTTACTAAGAATAACTCTGCCACAGAACAGACCCCGTTCTTTGAGATTTTCGGGTTCAATCTGTCCTTCCTACTTGATCTGACATTTGATTCTCTAGTTCCGGCAGTTCAAGAAAGACTAGAACTTTTGCAAACCAATACGGCCAATCTAACTAGCTTGCCTGCCCAAGAAATTGGGTCCAAGATATTTTGGCCCTTTTGACTTGAAAAGAAAGTTAAATCCAGCAGCATATGAATTATTATTACCAGACACATATAAAGTGCATCCAGTTTTTCATGTGTCTCTGCTAAAGCCTGCTGTTTCAGATCCCTTTCCGGGGCACAGTTCTGGACCTCCAGCAACTACACTAAGTGACAGTAGCGAAGAGTAAGAAAGCAAGACTATTGTGGCCTGTTGAAAGAAAGAAGGCCACATTCCACATTATTGATTAAGTGGAAAGGCTATAGCCTGGAAGAAAACTCCTGGGAGCCAGTAACTAATGTTCATGCTCCAAGACTGATAAAGAAGGCACATCCCTAAAATATTTTTTAGATGGGCATCCAGAGGCTGCCTGTAAGAAGAGGGCAATGTAAGGAAGGCCATATTCTCAACAGAAGAAAGAATGCGGTACGAACATATGTGCATGTGCACTATGCTACCCACACATCCATGAAAAAGGGAAGCGCTGGACAGACAACAGTTGGGACAGACCAAGCACATGCTCGTCTGCATTTACAGGAGTTGTTATGCATGCTCACAGGAATTAGCATACATGCCTGGCACTGCGGTTGATGCCCAGTGGCCTATATAAATTAAGGCTCAGCAAAGAGAAGTTGCTGAATGGCCCTCAGCTTGTTCTCGTAACCTTGAAACCTGATCTGCTGACAGAGCTTACCCATGTATGACCTGGCTACTCTTTGGACATTGCCTCTGCTTTCTGTCCCATTTGTTACCTCCTCTTTTGACATCAGACACCAAGACAGCAACAATTTTGTTTGAGGATGTCACCGATGCAAGCTTCACTAGTGGAATTGAAAAAAATGGGACCGCTTTGAGGGTAGACACCATCAATCTCAGAACTTGCATGCAGATTCTGAGGTTGGAACAATGTTGGAAGCAAAGTTGTCAAACTTGTGTCTGAAGTTTTGTTATTTATCCTGTGGTGGGAAACCGTGGTCTGAAGCTTATGCAAAAAAAAACTCAAGCACTTTAAGAGATGTGAAGAAATCTGAGATGACCTGACTCGGTTGAGAATCAACCTGAAGTCCTCCAGTATAAGCAATGTGACACACTGTTGTTGAAAACGAAAGAGGTATGATCATGCCAGAGGAGGTCATCTGATACAGTATTTGGTATACCCCTGATATGGTGAAGGACATGACTGAAGTGAGAACTGGCCTGACCTTAACAACAGGGTCCTGTGATAAGTTGAAGACTGATGAATCTGCCACTGCTGGTAACAGGACCAGGAGAGCACCATTGCTTGGTCAACAGGTAAACCTGCACTCAGCTGACTAGAGAAGTTCCCAGGATTTCCAATACCCAGCCTTCCAATGAAGTAAAACACAAAAGAATCCAAGTAATCTTAATATATATTAATTATATTATTATACAATATTCTCCTTGAGGACACTTAGTAAAACTGAATAAAAGTGAGGTGGGGACTGGCCTTCAGTTTTATATGTGCCTAGTTCCCATATCTTCTGTAGCTAGCAGTATGTCTCTAGGTTTCTTACTATAAAGCTGAAGCTGTGTCCCTCAAAAGACTATATATATATATTTATTATTATTATTTTATTTTTTTTTACTATTGTAAGTATCTGAATTTGACAGTGTTACCTTAGTACATTATTATTGAGAAAGGGCCAAGGTGGGGCAGCAGTAGATGTGCTGACAAGGAGCTGGAGGCTAAAAAAGAGGAGACAGCAAACTGAGCAGAGAGATGAGTTCATCAGTGTGCTGCTTTTCTTCAAAGTGTAATCTGCATAATGGGAGATAGGGAGGTGACCAAGCTGTATTGTTTATATAGAATCTATGGTCAAAATGAAAAATCATATAATCATTTCCATACTGAATTTGCTTGAGTTCTCGCCTACTCCTATAAATCACAACAAGCTTACATTTTGTAATTTTGCTTTTTATAATCCTTCTTTAATACAGTGATATATGTTTACGGTTCCCTGTGAATATGCACTGCTGTGTCACCCATTTAACACAGCCTGCCTTTTGAACTACAACCATACTGTAGAGAATCTGAACAGGATGAGTTTCAGATGGCACAGTCATTACAGGAAAGGCCCTGCATGTGACATCATCACTGTATACAGACAGCAATGTTACAAGGGATATGTAGCCCTTATAAATCGAATGTTACCCACATGCAGCAGCTGAAAAGAAAGCAACAAGCATTAAGAATTTAGGAAGTTGTTGAAGGAGATGGCTGGCAGATGGGCAACGCTTACAACATAAAAGGAGATTTTTCAAGTAAGCTTATATTGGATTGTCAAAAATAACTATCATTTATACTGCTATTACAATTCTGATGTTATAAAAACAAAATTTACAATGTGGACTTAGGTCTCCTATAATTTTCAGACTGAACCTGTCCTTGTGGGACTGCTGTGCCTTACTGAGAGTACCTAGCTTATGTATAATGCCACTAGTAAAATATCTAAAGACATTTGAAATGTTGCAAGCTATGTATATACATACTATTGTGGTCCTTCTATGCTGTCACACTACTAGCATGGTATAGCTCTAGCAACATGGCGCAATTGTGGTTATTTACCATGGCACAGCTATACTACTGGTAACAGAGCACCACTGTGCCTCTGGTAACAAGACAGTGAATTTACTTAAAGTAAAGATGTTAAGATTTCTTTCTCTCCATCACAATGCCTAATGCAGTTGTTTATAGTTCATAGAACCCATTAGACACCTTAATGCTTACACATGTGGGGTAGATCTACAACACGTAACTGCTCACGCTGTATTATGAATACAAGCACCCTTGTCCATATGTTATGATGATGCCCCAAACTCCATTGTTATTGGTCAGCTACTTTTCAGATGCTTAACAGTATTTGCTCTACTAATATTTCTGTTGATCCCAAAATAGCTATTCTGGGCATCCTCCTGCAAGATATGCTACCAGTAGCATTTAACTTATTATGGACAACAGCCCTTTAAATTGCTAGGAAGTTAATTTTACAAAAATGGCTTCCCCCTACATCATCACACTGGAGAGATGCTGTTAATCTTAATGTAAACAGGGAAGAATTGACGTACAGGCACAGGGGATGCCCTAAAATTTTTTAAACACATGGGAACCATGGTAATCATCCATGGAATCCTTGTTTGTTTCATAGGATGATTCTTGAATTAGGGCGTGCGGTGTATCTTTGCTGGGCTTGTGTTTTCTCATAATTCACTTCATAATATCAAAGGTTTGGTTTCCATGTAATATGTACCTGAGAGGCCTTGTAGCAGGTGGTGAGCCTATATTCTTTAAGGTATCTGGAATACTATTTTAAACATGGAACTGACAAGAAAATCAGAATGTTAACTGTGATTGTAACTAAGTTGATTTGTTTGTATATCTTTGGCCTATCGAGCATAGTTATGCTTTTTGTCTGGAATACTGGAGAAAAAACTTTTTTTCTCAATAAAATCTACCTGATGCAAAAAAAAATGTTACGATAAAAATACAGAGTGTTATTTAGTTATCTTGCTTTTATTCTGAACCACTGACTTCCAAACCTTTTGAGTCAATGACCTGGGACAGGTTTGCAGGTCAGAAAAGTCATAGAAAAGTGAGAAGTCCATAACTGCATATTTGTTTTAAGTCAATGACTAAAAAATTAGAAACCAGAGGATCAGCATGGTAACCAGGAAACTAGTACTTTCAGAAGAACAAGCAAGCAATGACCTTCAGATTTTACTTATTCCCAGTTTCCTTTATGAAATAGTACTGAGTTGCCAGTACAGCGGCCAACAACTGAAAGCAGGACTTAATATGTGGTCTGTCAAGGGCCCTATTTTGCACTGAAAATATTTTTTAAAAAATTATCCCAATATGCGTTTGCTAGAGTTCAGTTTTATGAATGGCTTTATGGAAACAGTATTTTGTGGCCTGTAAATTTCTCTTTAAATCAGAAACCTTTCTGTTTTAGGTCTGTATTTATTATTTTTTGTCTGTCTTAGTGTCTTTCGGCTGAGATATCTTCTTGGATTGGGCTTTATTGAATGATGTCTACATTTACTTATAACAGAAGTTAATGACCTGTATCCTGGATAATTAAATGCTCATTAAAAGATTTAAGCATGGTTTTTAAAGACAAATCTTTAGTACTTACAAAATGTGCTTAGCTTTTGCATTTGAGAGAAAGCTTGACCCAGAATTTGTTTCCTAGTTACATAAAGCCATTAAAGTTTTAGGGATGAGCGCTCGCTAGACTTTTAGCTAAAGATAACACTCATCATAAACTGGATATAAAAAGTCTACACACCCCTGTCAAAATATCAGGTTTCTGTGATGTAAAAAATGAGACAAAGATAAATTGTTTTAGAACTTTTTCCACCTTTGGTGTGACCTATAAACTGTACAACTCAATTGAAAAACAAACTGAAATATTTTAGGTGGAGTGAAGTAAAAATAAAAAACTAAAATAATATGCTTGCATAAGTGTGCACACCCTTAAACTAATACTTTGTTGAAGCACCATTTGATTTGATTCTAGCACTCAGTCTTTTTGCGTATGAGTCTATCAGAATGGCACATCTTGACTTGGCAATATTTGCCCACTCTTCCTTGCAAAAACACTCCAAATCTGTCAGATTGAGAGGACATCTCCTGTGCACAGCCCTCTTCAGATCACCCCATAGATTTTCAATTGGATTCAGGTCTGGGCTCTGGCTGGGCCATTCCAAAACTTTCATCTTCTGGTGAAGCCATTCCTTTGTTGATTTGGATGTATGCTTTGGGTTGTTGTCATGCTGAAAGATGAAGTTCTTCTTCACATTCAGCTTTCTAGTAGAAGCCTGAAGGTTTTGTGCCAATATTGACTGGTATTTGGAACTGTTCATAATTCTCTCTACCTTGACTGACAAAGGCCCCAGTTTCAGCTAAAGAAAAACAACCCTAAACCATGATGCTGCCACCACCATGCTTCACTGTGGGTATGGTGTTCTTTTGGTGATGTGCAGTGTTGTTTTTGCGCCAAACATATCTTTTGGAATTATGGCCAAATAGTTCAACCTTGGTTTCATCACACCATAACACATTTTCCCACATTCTTTTGGGAGACTTCAGATATGTTTTTAAAAAATTTAGCCGGGCTTGGATGTTTTTCTTCGTAAGACAAGGCTTCCATCTTGCCACTCTACCCCATAGCCCAGACATATGAAGAATACGGGAGATTGTTGTCACATGTACCACACAGCCACTACTTGCCAGATATTCCTGCAGCTCCTTTAATGTTGCTGTAGGCCTCTTGGCAGCCTCCCAGACCAGTTTTCTTCTCGTGTTTTGATCAATTTTGGAGGGACGTCCAGTTCTTGGTAATGTCACTTATGCGTCATATTTTCTCCACTTGATGATGACTGTCTTCACTGTGTTCCATGGTACAGTATATCTAATGCCTTGGAAATTCTTTTGTACCCTTCTCCTGACTGATACCTTTTAACAATGAGATCCCTCTGATGCTTTGGAAGCTCTCTGCGGACCATGGCTTTTGCTGTAAGATGCGACTAAGAAAATATCAGGAAATACCTGCTAGAACAGCTGAACTTTATTTGAGGTTAATCAGAGGCACTTTAAATGATGGCAGGTGTGTACTGACTCCTGTTCAATGTGATTGCTTAATTCTGAACACAGCTGCATCCCCAGTTACAAGAGGATGTGCACACCTATGCAACCACATTATTTTAGTTTACTTCCCTCCTAAAAAATTTAAATTTGTTTTTCAATCGAGTTGTACAGTTTATAGGTCACATTAAAGGTGGAAAAAGTTCTGAAATGATTTATCTTTGTCTCATTTTTTTTACATCACAGAAACCTGACATTTTAACATGGATGTGTAGACTTTTTATATCCACTGTACATAAAAATGTACCTTATACAGTGCTATTTTATCAATGTCCTATAGTTTTCAATACACTTTATAAAAAAGTACAGTCTTGAAATGAAACATAAACCCAAAATATAAGAAAACTATAGTAATAACATAAACTTTTCTATGTATAATTACTGCCTTACCCAAATAGATGAAGGATGGACATTCCTTAAAACATAAGTTTAGTTAGAAAAAAAAAAAAATCAGCCCAAGGGATATTGCTTACAATCAATACCATGTGCCCCTTGTGCTGTTGGCTTCTGCTTTGGCTGAAATCTTTCTCCTTCCTTAACCCTTATCTTCCAGTGCGGCAGGAGTTAATAGATCCAAGGTACCTATCATATGCACTCATCAAGATTGCCAAATATGCCTGCCCTTTCCTTACCCTCCGTTATTCATAGAAGCTGTACTATAACTTCTCTGAATAAAATGTTGGGCATTGATGAGCAAATGTGACAGGTGCCATAGTTCTATTAACCCCCGCTGCACTGGAAGACTGTGTCGGCCGGGTGGGGGAGATCGGTGGAAGAAGATTTGAACTAAAGCAGAAGTCAGCAGCACAAGGGACACGTGGCATTCATATTTTAAGTAATGTCCCTTGTGCTGATTTTTTTATTAACCACTTCCAGTCCGGACACTTTTACCCCCTTCCTGACCAGGGCAATTTTCAGCTTTCAGCGCTATCACACTTTTAATGACAATTGCGCGGTCATGCAACACTGTACTCATATGAATTTTTTACCATTTTTTGAGACAGATAAAACTTTATTTTGGTGGTATTTATTCACCGCTGGGATTTTTATTTTTTTTGCTATGTAAATGAAAATATCCACAAATTTTGAAAAAAAGTGTTTTTCTTATAAAATTTTGCAACTAAATAATATTTCATCATAAATCTTGGCCAAAATGTATTCCGTTATCTTTTTAGAAAAAAAATAAATAAGCCAAATTAGTTTATAACCAAAAATTATAATTTTTAAACATTTTTTTTTTACATTTTTATTTTTTTTTGTATATTATTATTTATTTATTTATTTTTTACATAATGTCACCCTAGCAGTACACTGTCACCATGGTGACACTGTACTACTTTTGGGGGGTGATGAAGATTTTTTTTTTTTTTTACACTGATTGCTTTTACACCCATATAGGATGTAAAAGCAATCATTTCTCTTTCTCTTTGTCTGCATTCTTGCAACCATTGAAAACTACTGAGTGAGCTGTGATTGGTCACAGCTTGTCACATGGTACAAGGCTGTTGTGAATAGCCTTGTACCATGTGACCTCTGTGATCATTCACAGATTTCACACATAGTAAGCAATGATGTCACATCTTGCTTACTACTTTGCATGTGATCACTGATTAGCCAATCAGTGATCACATGATCGGGACCTTGTAGAGAGGTCCCGTCCGACGATCGGTGTTTCACTGTGTCCAGAGGACACAGCGGGCACCGGATTGCGGTGCTGCGCGCTCCCGGGGAGCGCGCACAAGCAGGGTGCGGGGAGGCCGTTTATAAACACCCACCCGACCCTGCAGTGCCACCGTCCGGCCGTTTATATACAACGGCCGGCCGGGAAGTGGTTAATTAAAATTAGGCTTTAAAGCTAACCTGTTGCTTTGCCAATGCAGGTCTAAGCAAAAGTTTTTTTCAATGCCACCGGCAGCACACACTTATCTTTGCTTCCTTCTCGCTCAATTCAGTAAAGAGGGAAAATAAACTGTCTAGTACTTCCAGGTTACGAGGAGCAGGTGACTCACCCCACTTACTCTTAAATGATATCACAAGGGCTTGGGCTAGTGCTTGGACTTAGGGATAGGGATTGGCCCAATGCTGATACATGGGAGTGAGAAGATATTCCTCAGTCCTATGTAAGCTGTTTTAAGCTCATCATATGCATTACAATCTGATTGTACAATCCCCTTTGGAGCTACCAACAATTATGTAGTGCAGGGCCTAATACAAAATGACAGAATAAATTGAATAGGTCTTCATAGTTTTGGTAAGCCAAAGTTTATTTAGCAAAAATTGTATGGTCAGATTGTAGCATGTGTGATGACCCTTAGTGATTCAGAGCTTACACAGTACTTACTTTCCTCACCCCTGGCTACTTAACTGAGCCAGCAGGGGAGCAATGGAAAAGTGTGTGATATACACTATATTGCCAAAATTTTCAATCACCTCCATGGCCACATGTGTATAAAATCAAGCATCTAGGCATGCAGACTGCTTCTACAAACATCTGTGAAAGAATGGGTCGCTCTTAGGAGCTCAGTGAATTTAAGCGTGGTACCATGATAGGTTGCCACCTGTGCAATAAGTCCATCCGTGAAATTTTCTTGTTACTAAATATTCCACGGTCAACTGTTAGTGGTATTATAACAAAGTGGAAGGAACTAGGAAAAACAGCAACTCAGCCACTAAATGGTAGGCCACGTAAAATGACAGAGCAGGGTTAGCACAGTGTTGAAGCGCATTGTGAGCAGATGTCGCCAACTGTCTTCAGAGTCAATAGCTAAAGACCTCCAAACATCATGTGGCCTTCAGATTAGCACAACAACAGTGCGTAGAGAGCTTGGAATGGGTTTACATGGCTGAGCAGCTGCTTCCAAGCCTTACATCACGAAGTGCAATGCAAAGCATTGGATGCAGATGTTTAAAGCACGCATCCACTGGACTCTAGAGCAGTGGAGACGTGTTCTCTGGAGTGACGAATCACACCTCTCTGTCTGGCAATCCGATGGACATGTCTGGGTTTGGTGGTTGCCAGGAGAACGGTACTTGCTTGACTGCATTGCGCCAAGTGTAAAGTTTGATGGAGGGGGATTCTGGTGTGAGGTTGCTTTTCAGGGGCTGGGCTTGGCCCCTTAGCTCCAGTAAAAGGAACTCTTAAGGCATCAGCATACCAAGACATTTTGGACAATTTCATGCTCCCAAATTTGTGAGAACAGTTGTAGGATTGCCCCTTCCTGTTCCAACATGACTGTGCACCAGTGCATAAAGCAAGGTTCATAAAGACATGGATTCGTGAGTTTGGGGTGAACGAACTTGACTGGCCTGCCTCAACTCAACAGAACACCTTTGGAATGAATTAGAGCGGAAACTGCGAGCCAGGCCTTCTCGTCCAACATCAGTGCCTGACCTCACAAATGCGCTTCTGGAAGAATGGTCAAACATTTCCATAGACACACTCCTAAACCTTGTCGACAGCCTTCCCAGAAGAGTTGAAGCTGTAGCTGCAAAGGGTGAGCCAACTTAATATTGAACCCTATAGACTAAGACTGGGATGCCATTAAAGATCATGTGTGTGTAAAGGCAAGCGTCCCAATACTTTTGGCAATATAGTTTATGCCTGAATTTCAGGTAGGTCTCACTGACCCATTGCCGGACACAACACACCACAGCAGTGCCATCTACATTAAAAAGTTTTTGATGCCACCTTTGTAACAGAGTCGAGTATCTAGCTGCGCGTCCCCGACATAAATGTATATGGAGAATCCCCCTATGGGACTTTGATGCATCAATGCTGCATTAAACTCTCATAGGGGGATTCTCCATATACATTGATGCCACCCTTGGAGAACCCTCCCAACAGTCGGATAATTTCTAATTACACAACATTCACTTAATTAATTGACATTTGCACAGAGGCCCAATTGCCAACCATACGTCAATCATTATCCCTTGCCACAGACAACAGAAACGCATGTTACACTTTTGGCTAACTACTTGAATTGTAGAAAAGAATACAGTAACAACTTTGTGTACTGGAACAATTGTGTGAAAATTACACCTACAATCATGACAATAAAACAAAAAAAAAAGCACGCTGGCTTAGCAAACAAGGATGAGTGTTACATACAATCATTTGCTTATCTTAAGATGAAAATGTTGACACGTGAAAACATTTTGCAAATAAAAATAACCTAAAAGTGCGAGTGCTATTTTTTTTAGCAGCATTCACCCACAAAAAAATTATACACATTTCTTAACAAACAGATAAAGACCAACCATGCATTTTTTCAGACCATTAGCTTAAATCTATAGGTAGTCCTATGTTTTTTTATTTTTTTCTTAGCTTATTATATTACAAATTGGCACAAACAACATAAAGTAAGCATCATTAAAAGCGTCAACACTCCCATTTCATAGGCAGAATCTTCTTGGTTGGAACAAAAGTTGTTTTCCATATTGCACTGAGCACCAACAGATTGAGCTCAATAATAAAATGTCTTGTTAAAAGAGGCATGACACGTCTATTTACCCTGGGAAATAACAGAAATGCCATATGCACACTTTTGGGATCGGGGCATTTTCAGGCTTCCAGGTATATCCTGCAGAAATGTGTTAAAAGACAAGCTTTATTTATCCCTCACTTTAAAGCAAAACCACAGTGGCCACAGTAAACTATTAAGTAAAGGTAGTATCTAAAAGTAGGCAGGTTTACCTCTTCACCTCTGCTCCAAAGCACGGAACTCCACTAAAATTTAAAATGAAGGATATGGCAAAAATGCACACACTACCTTCCACAAGACAGTTCTCACTGCCTTAGCAACCAATTGCCAGCCCCAGGCACAGCTGGAAATTCATTACTTGAGCTGGATTCTTGGGAGCTCCAGAAACACTGTGGGAGCAAAGTGACAAAATGGGCAGGAGAATTTATCAAATGCTGCAGTATTACATCACCAGGAGAAAAAATATTTCCCTGAACATCAGCTAGACAATCAATCATCCTGCAGCATCAACTGAGCTTTGTATATTAGGCCCTAGCTACTAAATATCTAAATCTGGCTTTCAAGTAGCTTTTGGCTGCACTGATATTAGGGTGAGGGATGATGGAGTAGCAGCAAAGAGAAACACAATGCTTCTCCTATGTGTTTAAAGAGGAGGTGCTGTGGCGTCACTGGTCACACCATTGGCATGTCCTGTCACTCCAGCTTGCTTAGAGATAGAGTAGAGTCCATAGTGTAACTCACTCCTACTGGACAAAATTAGCCTCCCCAACCTAAAAAAGGTCCATAAATTATAGAGGATGCTTTAGAGCAGAATTCCATTTTTTTGGTAAAACTAAACAGCCCAGCATTTGTTAAAATAAAAGAATGGTTCACTGCAATACCAACCTTCATCCAGTACTGCACCCTGCAGAAACTTTATCAGCTGGAATTCCTCCTTATGACCTCCATCACTCAACCCACTTTCTGTGAGCCCAGGTTGTCATGGACACACACCTGATCAGGATGCAACATCACAATGGCATGGGTTGTAACTCACTGTACTGATTAGTTGGTGTATGTCATTATTTGAACGTTATTAAATGCAGGAGTAAAGACTGCCCACAACTACTGCCAGAAAATAAGAGGAAGGACCTGTGATATCAGCTAGCATTCTCAGGAGAGAATCTTTGTAAATTTTTATTTTAAAAGTCTATGGGTGAATAAGTTTTAGAGAGATGGAATCCACAAAGCTGTACATGAGTTTTACAGGCTATACTAGAATTATATAAATAACCACAAGATATTGTATATAAAGTGTTACTAAACCCAGGACCCTGCATTCACTATATCTGGTCTCCCACAGTACACAGAACATGGAAATGCATTTATTTTAGTGAATATAAACTGCTAAATACCTTTTCTCATCAGCAGTTAGAGCAGTCTTGTGACTTCAGCAGAGCACTGGTTAAAGCTTGTAGGAGGAGTTTTCTTTCTGTTCTAGGAGTCCCTCTGTCTGGACAGTGCTGATTGGCTCTGTGCTGATCACATGTATTCTCCCAAGAAAAAATAAAAACTTCTCTAGCAATACAAACTGAGCATGTGCATGTGACTACAGGTTCAGTCTGTATCAGGTGGTCATTTCAACAAGAGGAGGGACAGAGAAGAAAGGATCAAACAGCCTTTTTACACAATGCAGAGGATTACCCTCTTAGGTTCCACAGTGAGTATAACAAGCATGCTTTACTGCATATACAGACTGATTTTACTGTTGTGGGTTTAGTAACACTTTAATGTGTATTATCTTATCTATTGATTTCTTTTTTTGATCTATCTATCTATCTAAAATTCATATGTATATTTATGGTCTAGCTTACCTTTATAACCCAGGATCACTGGAAGTTCCAGATGTCTGTATCTACTTCTTGTGCACAGTTTATACAATATTCCTAACAATATGTAAAGATCTATTTTATGTGCGTGTTGCAGCTCATAAAGTGTCACCTGAAACACTCTCTCTGCAAATCCAGGTTTGAATAACAAACCTTCGTTCCTCAATTTGTCTTTTATTTTCCATTTCATACAAATAGAGCAGCTGCACCAGTGAATAATGTGCTTAGACCAATGACCAGCATCTGCCAGTAGTAAGAGAGTCAGGTCAGATGACTTAAACTAGAGGAATTTTTGGGATTGATAATGGAATGATGAGAACCTCTGTCAAGATTTTAACCCTGATTTTATCACCTTTGGCAAAATTCCCATACTTCCTTCGGTGTCAAGAAAGGAAGCAAGTGAAGATTTCCTAAAAATGGCACAGACAACAAGCAAATATCATAGAATTTCGAAATCCTAACCATTTAATCCCAAACTAAAATGTTCTGTCTAGAGTTAGAAGAGAAAATACAAGTTGCATTTAGATCATCCATGCTAGATTAAGTATAACTAAATAACAGTATTTTTGCTTGCACATGATTGAATCTTGGAAGTCAGCAGAGCTTCACCTCATTCACCAAGCTAAGGGACAATTTCTTCGCAAAATGAATTTTTCTTGCAAAGTGAATAGCCTACATGCCTTTAGTCAATCAACACCATTGCATCACTCGGGTAAACAAATGTTGATGTGGTTTGTGCATGGTAAGATGCACTTTTGTACTGACTTCACGCAAAAATATGAAGCTCAGTAAGTTAGGCCTCCATGACAACTACATAATAGAGCCTCTTCTAATTTAACCATTTGCCCTCCTAAGGATTTGCCCCCCTTCCTGACCAGGCCATTTTTTGCGTTACTTTGACTGACAATTGCGCGGTCATGCAACTCTGCACCCAAATTACATTTATGTCATTTTTTTCCCACAAAGTGAACTTTCTTTCAGTGGTATTTGATCGCCCATGCGGTTTTTATTTTTTGCGCTATAAAAAAAAAATCGACAATTTTGAGAAAAAAAACAATATATTGAATTTTGCTATTAAACATGTCCAGTAAAAATTTTTAAAAAATCTAATTTCGGCATACATTTAGGCCAAAATGTATTCTGCTAAAACAAAAACCAAATACGTGTAAATTAATTGGTTTACGTGAAAGCTATAGAGTTTACAAATGGCAGTATAGATACTGGATTATTTTTTCTCTTTTACTAGTAATGGTGGCAATCAGCGACTTATAGAGGGACTACGGCAC
Source organism: Staurois parvus (assembly GCF_062004578.1). Lineage (NCBI taxonomy): Eukaryota > Metazoa > Chordata > Amphibia > Anura > Ranidae > Staurois > Staurois parvus. Next base: position 187,967 of record NW_028318415.1, read on the forward strand.
TGCGGCGGGCATTCTGAAACTGGAGGGAACTGACTTGTCACTGACATCCCCAGTGACATCAATACAGTGATTAGTGCTAAAAAAAGCACTGACACTGTACTAATGGCACTGGGCAGGAAGGGGGCAATATGAAGGGTGATCAAAGGGTTAACTGTGTGCTGGGTGTGTTTTACTATGGGGCTGTGTGTGTGTGCTTCACTGTAATCACACTGCTTTGCATGGCCGTGCTGTGCACAACCATCAAAAAGCAGTGTGCACAAGCTTTGTAAACAAAACAGTTCTCCCCGTCGGAGATGCTCAGCAATCACTGGGCGTTGGCAAGTAATCACCGGCCGGGACCCGGTGATTGTCAGCCATGACCGCGAATATATACGTGATTTTGTGCACCCATGCCACCCTGTAGCAGTATATCTACTATAGGGCGGTCGAGAAGCGGTTAATTAAAGTATTGTCTTTCAAGGAATAAATAACACTGTTCAACAAATTTTTATTTTTTGCCAGTTTTGGAAACAAAAGGATCCATTTCTTAACCTCCCTGGCGGTATGATCATGTCAGGAATTTTGTGCTGAAAGCGGTACCATTTTTTTGCATGGAAATATGTAGTTTTTAATTGTAGGCTGTAATTTTTAGGAATTACTCCCTGAAATCTATCCGAAAAAGAGTCTATTAAACATTCCGGATATGATAAAACTTGAAACACGAAATCATAAATTATAATTTAATAAATAATCATAAAAAATAATAATATAATAATAATAAATTTAATTCAATAATATAATCAAACCAAAAACACTGAAATTTGAAATACATCGCTGAGCAAAGTCGCAAAATCGTTTTCAGTGTCTGATGACGAATTTCCCCACAAATCATTATCACTCAAGTCTGCAAGTGGTTCTGATTTACTATTGCTGTTCTAAAACCGCTTTTGACGTAAAGGGACGCTTTTTGGCCGCCATGGACTTTTCTAAGTTTCCAGGCAGAAAGAACAGTCAAAATGCAGGCAGGGCGCTGGACAAAGCAGTGGGGACACAATGTATGTGAAATGCAGTGAAAAAGCAATGACAGCAAAAATGTCATTTTTTAAAAATTTCAAATTTCCTGCCGGTTCCGCCGCCCGAACGTTCCGACGTCACGGGGACCGGAACACGGAAGTCAGATGCCGGCATCCGCCGGAGGAGATGGACGGGGACGCTGCAGGGGACACATCGTGGGAGCAAAGGACAAGGTAAGTGCTGCAGGGACCCCCAGAGAACGCTGCATAGTAAGCCCGAGTGTAGCTCGAGGTTACCGTTCTTGGTATAGAAATTCTACCCCGAGCTACACTCGGGAACACCGCCAAGGAGGTTAATGAATTTCACATTCTGAGTTCAAATATAACAATGAAATTTGTCAATTGGCTCTAGTTTTTCTGTAAACGGAAAGTTTTCTACTATAGGCGTAATGACTACATAATGCACAATAATTATATAGATAGATGTCTTTCCACAAATATAAAGCAAGTGATATTGACTACATAACAAAGCCTAAATGGCATAATATATTGCATAGGATTACCAAGAAAAATTATAGCCATAAGCTAAGTTGAATCATTTTAATACTTAGGATTCTCACTAGTTTTGTCTTCAGTTTGTGTCGGTTTTGCTTCTCTTGGCTTTTCTCTTGTATTCGAGGAAAGGGCTATCTCTTACAACTGCACGTGACTACACGCTTCAGGTTCTTCCTCACTTGACTCAACCACGAAGGATTCTGGTGCTTTAGGAATTGGTAGCCCCTCTCCATGAGGAACTGGACGTATTGCCGATGGAATATTTGGATAGTGCACAGATAACTTTTTCTTCTTATTTAGCCCTTTTACAATTGGAGGCACCATACAAAAGTAACAATTACTAACATGATCTGTTGGCTCTCTCCAAATCATTGGCACAGTGAAAGGCATAGATGCCTTTTTTCCATTCAACCATTGCTCCAGTGCCGTCCCACAAGAATTGCAGCATATATGTGGTGCCCAGCTCTTGTCCTGGTCTCCTATCTTGCAGCCAAAATACAAGTTGTAGGCTTTCTTAACCACTTGCCTACCAGGCACTTATACCCCCTTCCTTACCAGGCCAATTTTCAGCTTTCAGCGCTGCCGCACTTTGATTGACAATTGCGCGGTCATGCAACATTGTACCCATATGAAATTTTGATCATTTTTTTCTCACAAATAGAGCTTTCTTTTGGTGGTATTTAATCGCCACTGGGCGCTTTACTTTTTGCGCTATAAATTAAAAAAAGTGCAAAAAATTTGAAAAAAAAAAAAGTTTATTTGTTTCTTTTATAAAATTTTTCAAACAGGTATTTTTTCTCCTTCACTGATTTGCGTTGATGAGGCGGCACTGATGGGCACTGATAGGCGGCACTGATGGGCACTGATAGGCAGCACTAAAGGGCACTGATAGGCAGTACTAATGAGGTGGCACGGATAGGCGGCACTGATAGACAGCACTAATTAGGGGTCACGGATAGGCGGCACTGATATGCAGCACTGATAGGCGGCACTGATAGGTGACACTGATGATGGGTACTGATAGACGGCACTGACTGGCATCACTTCTGGGCACTGACTGGCGGCACTGACTGGCACAACCCCTGGGCACTGACTGGTGGCACTGACTGGCAGCACTGGTGGGTGGCACTGGTGGGTGGCACTGGTGGACAGCACTGGTGGGTGGGCACAGGTGGGTGGCACTGGTGGGCACAGGTGGGTGGCGCTGGTGGGCACAGGTGGGTGGGCACAGGTGGGTGGCACTGCTGGGCACATGTAGGTGGCACTGCTGGGCACAGGTAGGTGGCACTGCAGAGTGGCACAGGTGGGGGCACTGCTGGGCACAGGTAGGGGCACTGCTGGGCACAGGTGGGGGCACTGCTGGGAATGGGTGGGCGGGGCTAGTGGGCGCACAGCTGATCGGAACTTGCGGGGGTCACTGCTGGGCACCGATCATCAGGGCACTGATCATCAGTGCCCTGATGATCGGTGCCGATCCCCGCTCTGACAACTGCCGGTTCTCGGCAGTACTTTCCTCACGATCTGACAGCGTGAGGAAAGTGCAGCCGAGAACCGGCACTTGCATTTTCCTGTGATCAGCGTGTCATTGGACACCGCTGATCATGTGGTAAAAGGCCGGTGGGATCGGCCTTTCACCACATCTCGTGATCAGCTGTGTCCGTAGGACACAGCGATCACGGAGATCGCCGGGTGCGCGCCCCCTGGGGCGCGCAGGAGAGCGCGTTCTGGGAGGACGTCATATGACGTCCACTCAGAACTGGCCGGCCGCGGTGAAGCCGTCATTCGGCTATGCGCGGTCGGCAAGTGGTTAATCATTCCTGTTATCCTCCTTTTTTGTGAGATAAAAGTTATTTCACCGTAGATATAGCAGAAATTATCTGCTTTATTCACACAAGTTCGAGGCATTACTGAGTAGCCTATATAAGCATAAAACGAAATGTAAAGACGCTGTCGAACTACAATCAGCTACAGATACTGCAGCTTTTATGCAGTGAAGTGATGCAATTAAAGGCTAATATTGCATCATCTCAGTATACATGCAATTTTCTATTGGTCACCAGTATCAATTGCGCAATATGCAGCTGAAGTTGCATCATAATTTTGAATGGCTTACGTCATTAGATGGGTGAATATATCATGGAAACTAGAGCCAATCAACATTTTTTAGGGTCATTTTCATTTTCAGCACCCCAAAATTATGTAAGATTAGCTAATTTTATGCCCAAAACTTTTTACCTGTTGAACAGTGATATTGGTGATCCTGGCACAGTATTTCCCCTTAAAGGGTGGCAATGCTTGGGTGGCAATGCTATTTCACCTGCAGTAAATTCACTGCAGTATTGTACCCATATGCAATTGGCATCCTTATTACCTTCCTCATGGCTTCTGCATAGAGAAAACCTTGGAAGCCGAATATGATGATGTCATAGGAGCATACAAGACATTTTTGTTGCTCCTAGAAGAAGGGAAGTTAAGAAAACACAGGGAATTAATCTACAGGGGAAGAGGGTTGACAAATAAAAAAAAATATGACTGTGAGGTAACTTCCTATCCTAGGGTGCAGGAGCAGCACTGTCACCTTAGAATGCTCAGTTCTGATTTAGACTACAGGCTGGCACATTGACAGAACAAAGGTATACCGCTCAGGCAAACAATCCAGATCAATCCACAACAGGTGCAGGCTCTGGCTCGCCACCACACACGATGCAATAAGAAGAAGGGTCAGCCGCACACCGGAGGATTGATGAATATAGTGCCTGCGGCAGATGGATTTGTAGTTCTCAATGTAACACAAATACAGTAATACCTCGGTTTACGTACGCCTCTGTTAACAGAAATTTCGGTTTACGAATTTTCCGCTATACAAAAATTCCCGCAGAACGAATTACATTCGTAAACCGAGGTATTACTGTACAGTGATCACTGCATACATAGTCAATTGACACTTCTTCCAGTTCTCTAACTGAAAGCCTGTATCTCTCAACAGACTGCAAACTGGAGGAAGAGCCCGCAGGAGCCTGGCAATGCATCAGCATGCTATCCAAATCTAAAAAAAAATATTGCATGCTGATCATTAAAAAAATGCTATGAACATGTGAAGATACAAGAGTTTTACTTCTGTACAGCAGATACAACTGTGCAGTAAATTCATCACCATCAACCCTATAGGATGTAACCAGGGGTGGACTGACAACTCATGGGGCCCCCGGGCAATAGGGGATCATGGGGCTCCTGTGTCCTTGCCCAAACTCAAAAAAGCCTATGAAAAAGGTACCAGGGGCATCTCATGGAGCCCCCTACTGACCCCGGGCCCTCGGGCAGTGCCCGAGTTTCCAAATGGTCAGTCCGCCTCTGGATGTAACACTCCTTAACATGGCTTTGATGATCACAGCATTCAGTCACTGGAATTATTGTAATTTGAACCCCATTTGTGACACAGGATAAAGCTAGGTCAGGGCGATACTAATGTACTTGTATATGTACTTTGGTTATATACCATGTGACTATTTACTGTTAATGGGGTTATAATTGTCTTTCAGCCTGACCACATTCATTTCCCTATCTTTTGTAATCAGAGTCTTTGGGGTTGATTTACTAAAAACAAATTGGCTATTTACTTTTGCAAGAGATGTTTTCCCAGATCTTAGCGAATGAGGAGAAGCTTTGCTGACTTCCATCGTCCAATCATGTGCTAGCAAAAATGCTATATTTTAGTTTCCTTGCATGTGAATGGGTGTTCTTTGCAAAGTGAAATTTCACCCAGTTGCTAAGATCTGGGGATGGTTTCTTTGCAAAGTGCAACTTTCCTTGCTGCCTATTTGCCTTTAGTAAATCAATCTCTTTGTGTATTTTCATAATTTCTATATACCTTTTGAAACAAAATGAACACACGTTTAAAAAAACTATTTTAGATACTTGTTTAAACTATAACTAATGTTTTCAGGTTTGAAACAGAATGGGGAAATGTTAGATCCTCTTGTGTATTCAGATAAACACCCAAACAAACTGCAGACTGCTCTCCAACTTGTGAGGCTTTCAGAGGTTGATGTCAATAGAGAGGGAAAAGGGGAAGAGGCTAGTGCCAGCTTATTGGTGGGTGGAGACCAATGGTGACAAGGACAAGCTTTCTAAATCCAATCACTTGTTTCACATGGCAGTGAATAGAAGCCCAATCTACAGGGACTCACAGACATTTTTTACAGATATATTTGCTAACTGTCATCAGACATCTATGGACACCTTTAAGAGACGATGGTAATATAAAGTATGTAAGGTGTACTTTATAGAATAGAATTAACCAAATTTACTGATCTTTCACAGTAAACTGAAATCTGATTGGCTGCTAAGGGTCGCTCATATTTTTTCGTTATTACTGCAATGCCTCACTTTACTGACAAGCATCAATATCTGTTTTTACACAGTTCAATGTTTTATTACCCAACATTACAGCTAAGTGAATGAACTGTATCTGTTAAAACATTTCTATTCAGCTAAATAAAAAACTAATATAAATTTTGTGACATGCAGAAATTCTGACCAAGGGCCAAAGGGGAGCGATAAACCTGCAAATCAAATTGACAAAGCAGAACTTTGTATCTTTAGCGTACTGCTTGAGTCCATTGTCAAGAGACACAATTATGCACCATGTAGGAAATAAAATACAATGGATTCAGCCAAAACTCTGTCCTAGTGACTATCATTAAAATTGAGTTAGAAGTGGTAAAGTGTTTTACCATCCAAACCTATCTGTCTAGACTTCATCTACTGGCTGAGCACAACAATGTAATAAAATAGTTATTTCGCTTGCTCCCAGGTTAATGTTGGCAAAATCTAAACCATCACCTGGAAATATATTATCTATTTACAGTTCATAATATAATTGATTGTACAGTGGTTTACGTTACTGCTGAGCAGGCCTGTTTTAAAGTTTCAGAGCTGCCAATAATCCCATTTTCTGGTGTACATGTGCTTTTGTCTAAAAGTGGATAAGCATGTACAGCAAACTGGAGGGGTGTACATTTTTCCTTGGAACAATGATTAGGAATATTGGCAGAAATGGATATTATACTACCATAAGTATGCAAACAATGAAAGTCCATTTCTAAAGACTTAGGCCATCTGTTACAGTCAATTATAGAATCTATTATTACATATGTGAACCCAGTACTTCCCAAACAGAAAGGGTGTAGTTCAGGTATTTACTTTCCACATTGGCTGATCAGCAATTTAAAAATTATTTCATATCTTTTTTGCAGGTTGTTTTATTGGTCACATGACAGCTGGATACCTCTACTTGCTTCTGCATGGCTAAAGCTGTGGGCAGGCAGCAGTCTGTTACTCCTGGCTATATCACTGAAGGCTCTAGACTTCAAGTCCCTGCCAGAATTTGCCACCTTTGCCAATCTACCACACTGGAGACCCTGTAGGCACACTGTACATTAATATTGGAGAAGTGCACAAAAGAGGAGGACTCTGCTTGCATTATCAGTCTGCTGTGCTTAGCATTATCAGTCTACTACAGGAAGTGTACAGAAACTAAAGAAACTGGCAAGATAATTAGGTAATAAATATGCTTTTACTGCTAGCCACTTTCTGAGACTATTACTATGGTATTTAAAGGCTCAAAAAGAGAGGCTAGGTTCACATCTGTGCAGGTGATTGCCAATGCGGGACCGCCCCTGCTTCCACAGCTGAAACCACCTGCATAGAAAAATGCACTGGATGCATGTGGGTGCCATTAAGTCTAATGGCATGCAGCACTCACTGGCTCCTACACTGTGAACTGCAATGCACTCACAGTTCCCGTGTGGGCTGCGATTCCATACATGGTGCAGGGACCTTTTCCAGCATTTCAGGAGGCACAGCAGCCCATTCAATCAATAAGCCACCATGCCCACGCAAATCACAGCCAGCATTGCCACAATGTGAACCTAGCCTTATTGATGATTATTCCTAATGTTTATATCTCATTTACAATAAATACATTTGCATGTCTTTACTGCCTCTCAGGGTCTATTCACACCAGCCGTAACGCATTTTTAAACTATTAAAATGTTACAGTGACAATTCATTAAGTTCTGTCGGCCACCGCACACTGCAGATCGCCTTACCGTGCGCTGCAATGGAAAAAAGTACAGCCAGCTGTATTATTTACAGCGCACACCACTGCAACACGGAGATGTGAATCGGCTGTTACTCCCCTCCCCGAAAATATCATTCTTCTCTCGAAAAAAGCTGCTGCCATCTGTATTAAGGCATTATCCAGGGTCAGCATCTAATTCCTAAGCTAAAGTACTAGCCCAGGGATGATGCTGTTACACAAATTCTGGTGTCTGCATAGTAGTCTTACTTAATGCGCTGTGTGTACATATCTTACAAAGATCAGCACCAGCCTCTCACTCTTTAAGCTGCCAGAAAACTACAATGCTTCAAAAATCTCAGTGAGTAATTACTGGGGGAGGGGAGAAATGCAGGAAATGCTTCAATCCATCCAACAGCAGACTTAGACAACACTGCTTATTTGTACAGAGTAGTAAAAGGGAAAGAAGACAATCATTTGAAAAGATCACTGGCGCTGGTTAAGTGGCTCACATGCATCCAGGGCTGCCCTCCAATGAACTCCCTGTTCTGTATATTATATATCATCTATTGGGTATTCACTGCAACTGCTTTTATTATTCCCCTTCAACAAGAACAGGAAGTGTTCTTGAAAATAAAGATTTCCCATCTGCCACTGCAAAGCCATTTAGCTTCCTGTAGAACACCTGTGAAGTCCTCTATTCTCCCTTTGATACACATTTGCCTGTAAGTTCTTTATTGTGTTTGTCAAAATCATATACATAGCTAGATCATAATTAATTGTATCCAATGTGATTTGTAGGTAGCTGTTTGCAAGAAATGTATTTACTGTATGCATTTGTGAGAGACGTGTGCAAACATATTGTAATTTCAGTTTATGTGATTGTATTGCAGGTTTACAGAACTATTCACAGAAGTAAATTCAGTTTAGAATGAAACACAATGCGGTTCTGTTAGTTTTGTTAGGCAGCTATGGGCTAACCGTTACTAGGACAGCATACTCCCAGATACCTCAGTCAGAGTGACTTTCAATCAGAGTGTATTTAACCATTAGCCGCCCGGCCAATGGCTGTTTGGCGGCTTCAGATGTGTATCTGCATTCCGGGTGCACGCCATTTGGCGTGCTCCCGCACATGCGCCGTTTGCGCTAGTGCAGAGCGGCGCAGCAGTGCGATCTGTCATCGGCCGTGCACCTCGGACACGGCCGATGACAGATCCGAGTACCGGCTCCCGTTGCTGGTACCATGTGACCTGCTGTGACCAATCACAGCAGGTCACATGACAGTTGTATACAATGGATGGCTTCATTCATGATGCCATCCATTGTATACTAGTGCCTAGCTGTGAATGGTCACAGCTAATCACATGCACATGTCATGTGATTAGCTGTGACCAAATCACAGCTAAGCACAAAAAAAAAAAAAAAAAAAAAAAGCTGAATGAATCGTTTTCATTCAGGTAAATGCTTGCTTATATCAAAGTAATTCTTTGCTATAAGCAAATTGTGTAAAAAAAAAAAAAAAAAAAAAATACTGATCACTTCCCCAAAGTAGTACAATGTTACTATGGTAACATTGTATTATTTTGGTCATAGTAAAATATGAAAAAAAATCTTAAAAAAAAATAAAAAAGATGTAATAAAAAATTAAATATAATAAAAAAATAAAAAAAAATTAAAAAAAAAATATATATTTTTTTTTTTCATGCTGTCACCAGTCAGTGTCCCTGTTCACCGCCTTGCCAGTTATATGATGACGCTGTACTGCACTGGTGACAGTATGTAAAAAAAAAAATAGTGAAAATAATTTTTTTCATTTTTTCATATTCCGAAAAATTATGACAAAAAAATACAACTTCAAAAAACTCGCCATGCCTCTTATGAAGTACGTCGGACTGTCTACTCTGCAAAAAGGGGTCATTTGGGGATATCTGTACTATTCTGACATTCTTGGACCTCAAGAAATTAGATTGGCCGTCAGTACTTCAGGATTGATCAATTTTCAGATCTATACCATAGTTTGTGAACTCTATAACTTTCCTAAAAACTAAAAAATACATCCTAATTTGGGTTATTTTCACCAAAGACATGTAGCAGAATACATCTCGGCCTAAATTTATGAAGAACAATTATTTATTTGTAAACTTTTATAACAAAGAAAAATGTGTTTTTTTTTCCAAAATTTTTGGTCTTTTTTTCTTAATTTAGCAAAAAATAAAAACCCCAGCGATGATTAAATACCACCAAAAGAAAGCTCTAGTTGTGTGAAGAAAATGATAAAATTTTAGTTTGGGTACAGTGTTGGATGACCGCGCAATTGTCATTCAAAGTGTGAGAGCGCTGAAACCTGAAAACTGGCCTGGGCAGGAAGGTGTAAAATTGCACGGTATTGAAACGGTTAAACACTTGCAAACATTACTGAGCCCTGATAAAGACTGAATTCTTAAAACTAAAGTGGACCTTTAGTCAGAAAATTCAGTCCTGCTAGGTCACTTCAGGCTGACTCCTTTTAGAGGTATAGTGCCTATAAGTGCCTAACTGTTCCACTCTGCTCTGCAAATACTCAGTTGCTCTTATTTTTTGGCACTGTGCAAAATATCAGAGTCACTAGAGGCCAGTCTGCTGACAGCCTAAAGATTTACTGCTGCTCAGGGACTCTGGGCTTCAGCAAAATGGCAGCCTCTGGCAAGAAGAAACAGGAACAATGTTGAGGGCAATTTACCGCATGTTGTTATAGGTAAAGTTCTACATTAAAGTTCCACAAAAAATGTTTATTTCACAGGCTAACTGAAATTAAAGATGTATTTTATATAAGACAGTGCAGGGGCAATGATGATGTGCGGGTGCCATAACCAAGTTTATTGATTGATTTCAGTGGTTTAGTAGACTGTGCTTGAAAGCTATCAAACCAAGACTAATAGTTCTGTCATAGCCAGACACAATGCTACCCACTGGCGTCTTGTACTTCTTGCGCAGATCACCTGTTCGGAGCTGCCCACTCTGTGCACTCACATGGATGGGCCATGAATGGGTAAAATATAGGTTTGCTTTAATGAAATAGTAAATTCTTGTTGATAAAATTTAAAAAAATGGCACTCCTATAGGTTTAAATCATAATGTGCTAGTATGCACTGCATATTAGTACATTATGACCGAATTACCTACAAACAGAGCTCTCCAGCTCTGCGCTATCATGCATCTCCCCGGTCTCTTTGCCTGGTCTTCCTTCTGTGTTTCGTATCTTTGGCCGCTTGAATGACCAGGCCAAGGTGGAGTCACATTGCCACAGCACACAGAGCAGGCTGTAAATGTGGCCTGTCAGCGTTTTTTGTAATTCTTGAATTTGCTGCCACTTTAATGTAAATATTAGGGTTCCTACATATGTTAAATGATGTCCAGCCAATAGACCAGTAGCAATAGAAGATAGATGCAAAGACTCAGCATTTACTTGTATAGTTTGTGATCACTCTCCTACTCAATATTCATTGCTGAGCACCTTGTCAAGCTGCTGAAACTGGTTTCCAATTTAAAATGGCAGCAGAGCTTAGAAAAGCTACTGCAGAACCACAGAGGTTAACCTGTGCTTTATTTATTAGGAGCAAATCAACAGGATAACTTTAATTGGGCAGCACAGTGGCTAAATGGTTAGCACTTCCACCTGGCAGTACTAAGGTTGTTGGTTCAAATCCCAACCATGGCACCACCTGCCTGGAGTTTGCATGTTCTCCCTGTGCCTGTATGGGTTTCCTCCGGGTACTCTAGTTTTCACCCAAAAGACATGCTGGTAGGTTAATTGGCTCCTGACTAAATTGGCCCTAGTATGTGTATACATGAATGTAAGTTAGGGACCTTACATTGTACGCCCCGTGAGGGTTAGGGACTGATGTAAATGTACAATACAAATGTAAAGTGCTGCAGAAAATGATGCAATATAAGTACCTGAAATAAATAAAATAACCATACAATTTCAAGCTAATCAAACTTGCATGCTTGCTCTTACAATCTTACAAAGGTGGTGGGGTGGGTGGGCTGCAAAGCATCAGCTGGAAAAAGCTATTCCAACTGACCAACTTTGCTCTGAGCAGGTTCAGTCAAGGTACACCAGGTGGTAAGGAAGTCTACATATATACAAATGTTCCTTGATGTGACCATAAACAACCAGATTGGGCAATCATTCTCTAATGTTTGTAGGCACCTCTACTCATTGATGGCATTTTCTGATCATTTCATTACCTTCTTTCATTTGTTTTTCCCCAGAGAGGAGTGTCCATTATATTGACATAAACAATTACCTGAAAGTTTGCACATGGCTGAGCACAGGGGGAGACGTAACCTCCCTATCGGTATGATTGTGTAAGTATTTCTGTGCTCAAAGGGGTACATTTTTTTGCATGGAAATATGTATTTTTTTTATTGTAGGCCTGTAAATTTTAGGAATAACTCACTGAAATCTATCTGAACAAGAGTCTAGTAAAAATGTTAAAATTTGAAACATGAGCTCATAAATTTTAATTTAATAAATAATGATAAAAAATAATAATATAATAATAATAAATGTAATTCAATAATATAATCAAACCAAAAACAATGAAATTTGAAATATAGCGCCAACTTCGCACATCACTGAGCAAAGTCACAAAATCATTTTCAGTGTCTGATGACGAATTTCCCCACAAATCATTATCGCTCAATTCTACAAGTGGTTCTAATTTACTATGGCTGTATTCTAGCTGGTCTAAAACCGCTTTTGACCTAAAGGGACGCTTTTTGGATACCATGGACATTTCTCAGTTTCCAGGCAGAAAGAACGGTAAAAATGCAGGCAGGGCACAGGACAAAGCACTAGGGACAAAATGTATGTGAAATGCTTTGATACAGTAATGTTTTACTGTGTGATTTTAGTGTATTTAGTAAATGTCACTTTTTCACATTTTTAAATTTCCTGCTGTTCCGTCCCCGTACATCCTGACGTTGCAGGGAACGGAACCCAGAAGACAGATGCCGGCATCGGCCGGAAGACATTGCCAGGGACACTGCAGGAGGGACATTGCGGGAACGCAGGACAAGGTAAGTGCAGAAGAGATCCTGGAGCAACACTGCAATGTATTCCCGTGTAGCTCGGGGTTACCGCTTGTGGTGCTGAAACTTTACCCCGAGCTACACTCAGGAATACCTCCAGGGAGGTTAATAAAACTGGAGAGTGCAAAATCTGGTGCAGCTCTGCATACAAACCAATCAGCTTTCAGGTTCTTTTGTCAAAATTTAATTGGACAAGCTGTAACTGAAGTTAGAAGCTGATTGACTACCAGTGCTGATTGGCACAGCTGTACCAAATTCTGAGTGCTCCAGTTTAAGGGCTCATGTACACTGCAGCTGATAAACTCACATTTAGGAGCTTTTCTGCGTTTTTTTTCAGCAGCCCCCGAATTCTCCCTAATGTATTCCTATGTGTCTTTGTACACATAGTCATTTACCGTCGTTTACAGGCAGTTGAGTTTACAGTCGTTTTTTTTAACGCACCAAACTTGCGTTCAGGAGTAGATTTTATCAGCATTTCAAACGCCAAACGCTTGTAAACGTGGCTAATCACATTTATAAGCGTTTGCGTTTAGAAGCATTTTTTAACTGTTCCATATCCAGATGCTGTCCAGAGCCTTTTTTCATCATCAGAAATGCATGCAAAGCATTTTCCAGGTACTTAAATGGACCTAGCACATCAGCGCAGCCAGTTCCAGGTTTCGCATGAAGGAAAAATTGGTAGAACGTGCTGCATTATGCTCATGATGGGATCCATAGTGAATACAACCAGAAAAGACAGGTCATCTCATCACACACTGGTCTCTCTGCTTCTGCTCTCTCAATTTCTCTCAAAATGTCTGAAATAGTTATTTTTTTACTGTTTTTCAGTGCATTCTGGGCATTTGCGAGGGTCTCCTGAGGTTATCTTTTAAAATCGCTTCTAAACGCAAACACGCATGAACGTGGTATGCAAACACGGCTAAACTGACATTTGTTAACCTACGTTTTCCAGTCAATTTCCATCGTTCAGAAGAGTTTTCTAAACGCCCCGTGTGCATGAGCCCTTAGTAAATTTGTTCTACAGAGTTTTAAATAATTCTGTCAGATATAACTGATGAACTTACAACCCTGGTAAACGTCACTGTGAAAAAAAAGGGATACATGTATTGGTTTATTTAGAGCTGCGAACAACTACTTCAGTTCAGCAAGTGCATGGGCAATGTTTTTATTAAAGCAGTTCTATTTCAGCACCTCCTGGACATGTCTGGGCGTAGCTCTGTCAGTGAACTTTTACTCATGCAGATCACACTCTATTAGATTTGCCGTTCCTAACCTTCCCCCAGTACCTGCGTGCAGCCGTTCACCATGACCCAAAATAATGTTCGTGCCAAAGAGGATGGAGGGACGTTTTCAAAGTCAGCTGAAAGTAAAACCACACTCTCTCCACTTCAAACAACCAAAATAAACTCTTAAAAAGCAACTGATTTATTTTTTTAAGGGTTAGCACATATAATTTTGCTGTGTGGGAGGTGACAGGAATAAATGAAGTATGATTCAAAACCACTATCCGTTCATGAACAAAAAACACTAATTTTACTGATAATGTGTTTATATATTTCCAGTATACTTGAAGCATATCATATTTTTTTAAAATGTCAAATTGAACAGATTAGATCTTAATCAAGGTACTGCAATAAAATTAACTCCCGCAATGTGTTCCAGAGACGATGCTGTTTCTAAGCAAAAAAAGAAACGTGCTAGAAGGTTGTGATGAAAGCTGCTATTCCATGACAAATATGGCACAAACTAAGTGAATGAGGTCAGCGTTACTTCCCATTCATTGTGTGTATTAAATCAGGGAAAAGCTCCTTCTACTGGAGAGTTTCCCTTTTACTTTAGCTTTGAGTGCCGTAGACGTTTAGGACTGAATATTGACAGGATCGTTTGATAATCAGCCTGTATATGGAACTACTAAAAATACACTGAGTATTTACTGTCAACAGAAAAAGCTACCAAGAAGCTCAGTGTTCAGGAAAAAGGTTTACAAGGGTATTTACCCACTTGCCCTCCTGAGGATTTACCCCCCTTCCTGACCAGGCCATTTTTTGCGTTATGGCACTGCGTTATTTTAACTGACAGTTGCACGGTTATTCAACGCTGCACCCAAATGAAATGTATGTCCTTTTTTCCTACGAATTGAGCTTTCTTTTGGTGGTATTTGATTGCAGGTGCATTTTTTCTTTTTTGCCCTATAAAAAAAAAGCCCAACATTTTTGAGAAAACAAAATTTTTTTTACTTTTTGCTGTTAAACATGTCCAGTTAAAAAAATTTAAAAAATCAAAATTCGTCATAAATTTAGGCCAAAATGTATTCTGCTACATGTCTTTGCTAAAAAAAATCCCAATACGTGTAAATTAATTGGTTCACGTGAAAGTTATAGCATTTAAAATGGCGGTATATATACTGGAATTTTTTTTTTACTAGTAATGGTGGCGATCAGCAACTTATAGCAGGACTGCGGTGGGCATTCTGACACTGCGGGAAACTGACTTGGTGTCACTGACATCCCCAGTGACATCAATACAGTGATCAGTGCTAAAAAAAGCACTGACACTGTAGTAATGGCACTGGGCAGGAAGGGGTTAACATGAGGTGTGCTCAAAGGGTTAACTATGTGCAGGGAGTGGGGAAGCCGTGTAAGTGTGCTTCACTGTAAGCACACTGCCCTGTGTGTCCGAGCCAACAGGGAGGAGGACTGTTAGTAAACAAAGCAGCCCTCCTCCCCGTTGGAGATCCTCAGTAATCACCAGGCGCTGGCGGGGAATCACCGGGCGGGACCCGGTGACTGACAGCAGCAGCCGTGAACCATGGCACGGGTAGGGCATGCGCGTGGCTTGCACACGCCCCTTACCCAGAAATGCAAAATCACACACACACACACATATATATATATATATATATATATATATATATATATATATATATATATATGTATTTCTACTATAGGGCAGCGGGGAAGCGGTTAAAGTGGTTGTAAACTCTTACATATACCCAGTGAAGTGACTGGCCTCAGGTGATACACAATAGATTAAACAAATCCTCCTATATAAGTTGTGCCTGTCTATCTGCAGTCTTCTCTTCTCTAAATCAATTCAAAGTGCTAAAGTGTAAAGTGTGAATTTATAAACCTTGTCTGGGAATTCAGAAAAAAAAGGGGCAGAGCTGAAATTACACAGTGCAGAGCACAGTGCGAAGAGCTCTGAGAGTTGATTGGAGGGAAGGGACACACCCTCCTCCACACAGCATACAGGAACAGCTGAGGCAGTCAATCTGCTGGAGGTCCCTCCCCTGTCACCATTTTTCTCTTGGTGTCAGGAAAACTTGTCAGAAGTGATTCATGCTGATAGCAGATAAACAAAGCAGCAGAGAAATTACACCAAGTGCTCTTAAATGAGACAAGTACACACTATAGAGGGATATGCTTTGTTCATATTTCATGTCTGAGATTTACAAACGCTTTAAGGTTGCAATTGACAAAATGATTGGGTGCTCCCTAGTAGGCTGCTAAATGCAAACCTACCAGGAATTTCAAACCCTAAACCCAAACTAGTGTGAAGTTGGCAGCATTTTAGCACTTCTGTCCACTACCCTAATCCCAATTACTGCTCACTTTAAAATATTGATGCTTTCTGGTATGGACTACCCATAACACTCCCCGTGCCCTTCCACAATTCAGTGCTGGAGTCCTAAGTGGCGTAAGGTGAGGATACACCAACATTGTACAAGACTTAATACTGGATATTGTTGGTGTTAGCCATCAATCTTTTGCAGGGTGGACAGCGGCAGCACTAAGTGTATACGTAGGCACCAGACGATGCTTGTTTTACAATGTGGGGGGAAAAGGGAAGTCTGTAACTATATTGTAAAGTCAATATGCAACTATACACTGCAGCAAGAGTGAAGAAAGAGAGGAAGATCTGTAAGTCACCCCTCACTCATTAGGCAGTGATGTATACTGCAATTTGAACTTGCGTTATTAAGTTCTGTATACAGCAGGAATTTCTAAGAAATCTGCTAAGATCAGCCAAACGTGAAAGAGATTGTACAGATCCATCTGTTGCTTTAAGTAAAAAAATATATTGTATAATAAAAAATATTCTGTATTTTATGCAGTATTTCACATTTACCTAGCTAAAAAATGAAAAATATTTTAGGAAATTGTATTTTTTAAAACATAATAAAGAAAATATACAAAACACTTTACAGTCGCTTTAAACAGGGAGATGACATGAAAGAAGAAACAACAGCAAGGCATATGAGTATTCATTCCAATAGAGAAGAGACCACGAAGATAGATTACTGCTGATACTGAAATCCAAGGGAATTGAAAAACTAACCAGTTATATTGAATCTCAATTACAACTTGGAATGTCTCAATTTACTCAAAATTTACCATACACATTTGATGCTTGCAGGAATACGCACAACTATGATACCGTGCATAGTGATAGTTCACTAACAAACGTGGCTTACTAAAAAAAAAAGCACACACAGTGTGCACACAGGTGGTGGCCTATCTAAAATTAAAACAGGATTTTCTCTGATGTTTTTGGTTATCTTACATCTATTAACTACAGTATATTGCATATGGAGCAATATTACAATGTGAAGTATGTACTGATATCATTAAAGATGACTGTAAAAAATAATGGTCTATTACAGTGCCCATACTGAAATGCTTAGGCCATGTCAAGCAAGCATGCAATTGCTTGTTGTAATATTTGATATCACAAATTTATAAATTGGTAAACTTAGTTGTAAAACTGATTAATACAATCATAATTGATAACTTGGAGAGGTTGGTGTACAGTTTTTTGGATCTGCTTCTTTTTCTAATGCATGGGCCTTTAACACCTTACAACCCGGTCACATCAAAGCTGATTTTGAAATCGTGTTAATTACAGTGAAGTCGCATGATTTCAAAATCGGTGACCTGACGATTTCAGTTGCGATTTGCAAGACATCTGACACAGATGTCTATCGCAACAAAAGTAGTGCATACACTACTTTAGAAATCGGTGCGGATCCGACCAAGTCAGACCCGCACAGATTTAAGCACTCTAATAGCGGACAATAGGGTGCGAATTGGCATGCGATTTGCAAGTCGAATGGCATGCAAATCGCACGGCAAGTCGCACCCGATGTGACCGGGGGCTTAGTGAGCAATTGTAGTCTTTGTCATATTATTGGTTTACTACATAGATTTTATCTATTCCTATAAGGCACAAAATCATAATGATTTCAGTGTTCAATGTACAGTGCAAATACAGACAACACATGCACTGAACACGAGTTTACACAGATCAGTTAATGGATCTCACTGATTGCGCAAAGGTCCACACAATAATGCAAACCCATAAAAGTCCTAGTTATTTTTAAAGTGATTTTTTCCTGCTCTTGTATATTCCCTTTTTGTAAATCAGCCACAATATATAGACCAACAGTTGCATTAGAAAATTTGCTAATAAAATACATTAAATTGGCATTTTGTTTTATTTCAAGGTCTCAAATAAGATGACCAAGGGCAAATATATAAATTGTTGATGCACAGCACATGGCATGTTGTAGAACAAGCATGTTATTTAAAGGCTACATGCAAATGGAAAGGACTAAATGACTACTCTTATGACAAAGCAGCCAACACATTTCTTCTTTGTGGACACAGGGACATACTGAGCTGATGTCATAAACCACATCAAGCTGCTTGCTACTGATGGCTGCAAAACATCCCCGCTATGGAAAGCAAGAAACTCACTCTGCCGTCTGCCTTATAAAAAGAAAAAAAGGGCCTACTTTGAAAGACAAAACTATGCTGCTGTCTGCTGATAAAGGCCTCTCTTATGACCTTATTTCACCCTTCTTTGCTTTGGCCAAACTTTAAGCTTTGACAATTAAATTGTGGATTCCTGCACATTTTTATTAGCATAGGTAAAGGTGAATCTGATTTCTGATTAAGTTTATAATATCTTCCAGCTTTACTTTCAAATCGATAGGGACCCTGTCTTCTGAATATATATGACATAATAAAACTTTATAGCTCGATTGGTGTATCTATATTCTAGGTAGCATGTTTGAGAAGAGAGTTTAGAAAATAAAACTTTATAGAACAGAGAAATGCCACCAGATAGGAGGATGGCAAAACAGCTGAACTAATGAAAATCTTCAAAACTTTTTTCTGCTTATACAACTCGTTAAACCCTTCACACATAGAAGTGGCTGGTTGATCTACACACAGTTTTTTTTATGTCTTGCCCTGTTTGCCTGGACTGTAACTTTAACAACTATAATTTATTTTAGAAAAATGTTCTAAATAATTAATCTGGTCCCCAGACATAGTTATTTAGTGCTTTTCTATTGTGTTGTATTGGCAGCCCATAAGTATGAGAGAGTTTTCTCCCCTCTACACACACCAGCTGCAAGGTGTCACTGAGTCACCCAGTGTTTGACAACTCTGTAATTTTTCATTATTATTATTATTATTATAATACAGGATTTATATAGTACCAACAGTTTGCACAGCTTTTTACAATATAAAGGGACACAGTACAGTTACAATACAATAAAATACAAGAGGGTTAAGAGGGCCCTGGTCATAAGAGCTTACAATCTAATAGGGTGGGGAAAGTGGTACAGAAGGTATTAACAATGAGGGATGAGCTTATAGAACAATTAAAAGTTCAAGTGATTGTAAAGCTGTATTTTTTTAAATCAAATAATAAACATGTCATACTTACCTGCCTTGATCCTCCTCTTCTAGGGTCCCCTTGATGGCACTCTTGGCTCCTCGTTCCCTCCAAGTACCCCCATAGGAAGTCTCTTCCTCTGAGGCCACTTGAGCGTGCTCATTTCAAAGTTCCATTCAGACACATAGTCTGGTTAGGCCCCGCCCCCCACTCTCTGCTCACAGGCCAGTGGCTCCCTCTGCTCTCAGCCAAGCTTGTGAGAGAGGAGAGATGGGGAGAAGAGCTGCTGCAGATATGCACAGTGCTGGATTGAATTCAGGCCCAGGTATGTATTTAGAAGGGGGCTACGGGGAAGCTACAATTTAACGTTTTTTTACTTAATGCAGTGAATGCTTTAAGATTAAAAAAAACTTTTACATTTACAACCCATTTCAGTTGTTTAGTGAAAGTGGGATAGGCTTACCTGAAGAGTTTCCAGGGATCACCTAAAGATGGCCAGAGTAGGAGATGGTGTCAGGGCTCTGTCCTCGGCAGAGGTGTTCGGAGACCTGGCACCCCTGCCAGTACCTTGCATGGCCGCAGAAGTTCGCATCGGCTTAAATTTGGCAGCAAACAGCCTTTATAAGAAAGCCCTGCACTACTCTCAGCTGCTGGTTGATCTCTGGCTCCCCAGTACCTTGTTCCTGTGCCTGTGCTACTCTACTGTGAACTGTGATTTCCTGTTCCTGTGCTACTGTGATCTGTGATTTCCTGTTACCAACTTGGCTTGCCCCTGGACCTGTCTTCTCTGCTTAAACCCTGACCTGACCTCAGCTTGGCTAACGGATATTCTCTCTTGCTCCTCTGTGTATGACCTCGGCTTGGCTAACGGATATTCTCTCTTACTACTATGTGTATGACCTCGGCTATCCCATCTAACTACGTCTGCTCTGATCTTCACCCGGTACCAGACCTTGACTTTGAACCAGCTATCCAGTAATCCTCTGTTCCCCGGAAAGGCTTGCATACCTCGTAGAGGTGCCACCTGTCTGCAGACCTCATCTCAGTGCATCAGCTGTGCTCCTGGGTGGACCACCAACAAGCACTCCTACTGGCGACCTGTGCCACTTTGGGCCTGACTCCTGCTGTCCCACTCTCAGGGGAGTCTGGAACTTAGCGGCAAGGGAAGCCCTCTCTCCATTGGCCTCTCACACCAGGTACGTGACAGATGGACAGATTGAGGCAGAGAGTTCCATAAGACAGGAGGGGCTCTGGAGAAGTCCTGGAGAAGAGCATGAGAGGAGAAAACAAGAGAGCTAGCAAGCAGGAGGTCTTGAAAGGAGCAGAGAGGACAGTTTGGATGATATTTTGAGACAAGATAGGTGATGTTGTTCAGGGCAGAGTTGTGAATTGCTTTGTATGTTGTTAGTATTTTAAATTTAATTCACTGGACAATTGGAAACCAGTGGAGTGTTTGGCAGAGAGGGGTGGCAGACAATTAGTGGGCAGTATGGTAGATGAGTCTAGCAGCAGCAATCATGATAGACTGAAGAGGGGATAGCCTGCAGAGAGGCAGGCCTAAGAGAAGGAAGTTTCAACAGTCAAGGAGAGAAAACAAGGGAGTGAATGAGTAGGTTTGTGGTTTCATTACTTAAAAAGGGGTGAATTTTAGAGAATGCTATGGAGGTGAAGTCTACAAGCTTTTGACGGTGATTAGATATGGGGCTGAAAGGATAGGCCAGAATCTAGGATTACACCTAGTAACCTAGCGTAAAGGGAGGGACTAATAGTTGAATTATTGGTTTTTAGGAAAAGTCAGGGAGAAGGGCAGTGTGTGTGTGGGGGGGGGGGGATTATAAGCTTGTTTGCTTGGTTTTGGATATGTCAGTTAGTATTGTATTGCGAGAGGAGACTGAAGGAGTGATATGGGGAGTGGAGAGATAAATTTCGATGTCATCAGCGTAGAGATGGTTTTGGAAGCTGTGAGAAGTTATCAAGTGACCAAAAGATGTAGTGTAGATAAAGAAGAGCATGGGTCCAGGAACAGATCCTTGAGGGACTCCTCTTGAAAAAGGAAGTGGAGAGGAGGAGACAGAGTTGTAGGTAACACTGAATGAAGGGACGCTGTGACATACAGAGAACTAAGAGCAGAATCTTGGAGGCTAATGGAGTGGAGTTTATTGAGGAGGAGCAAGTGGTCAACAGTATCAAAGGCTGCAGAAAGGTTTAATTAATAAAATTAATTATTAATAAGAGTATAGAGTAGTGGCCATTGGTCTTAGCAGTTTGTAAATCATTAGTACGTTTAGTAGGGCAATTTCTGTGGAGTGCTGCGAGCAAAAGCCAGACTGTAAGGTCGCTTTCACACTGAGGAGTTTTTGTGTTAAAAAAAGCACAAAAAGCTTGTGAAAAATGCTTCCCTATGTATATCTATGTATGTTTTCACACTGGGGTGTTGCGCTTCTGTTGCAGTTTAAAAAATCCTGCTTGCAACATTTTTGGATCATGTTTGTTCAGTTTAAAAAAACGCACCAAAAACACCTCTTTCCAATGAAATAAATGGAAAATGCCTCAAATTTGCAGTTTTTAAGTTACTTGTCCTTAAAAAAATGCACCGAAAGCACAGCAAAGACATGGCAAAAACTCATATGCGTTTTTGCAGCAGATCAGTGTGAAAGTAGCCTAAGGGGTCAAGAAGGTTGTTTTCTGTAAGGTAGTAGAGGTATAGTGTTCTAAACGTTTTGAGGTAAATGGGAGCAAGGAGATAGATCTTTGGTTTTCTAGTTGATGGGGTCCATAGAGGACTTTTCAGGTATGGGGATGATCTGTGCATGCTTTAGAGGTGAGGATAAGGTTCCAGTAGAGCAGGAGAGATTGCAGATGTAAGTGAGAGAGCATAGGATAGAAGAAGAGGGTGACCTTAGTAGGTGCAATGGAACATTATCCAGGGGTCAACTGAGGTGGGAATCTGAGAAAAGGTTGGTAGCCTCTTAAGTAGTAGCCAGTTCAAAAGAGGACAGTATTGAATGTGCTCTTAGACAGGGTGTGTTAAGTGGTGAAGATAACTATACAGTGGAGTCCTCACAAATTGCATCTTTCTTGTTTTAGAAGTGATTGGCAATGTCTTGGACAGTGAGTCAGTAGGTGGAGGTGGTGGGGAACAAAGTAGACAGTTTGATTACAACAGACATACTTTAACCAGCAGGGCAGTTTGGCAACTGCACAGGCCACACTAAATGAGTATTCACAAGTAGTCTTGTTGATAATGGAGCCTAATAGTTGATATTCTAAACATTCTCATGGACACTTAGGAAGACAAGTGACTCCTTATTTTAAAGCAGACAGTCTCCTCTTTCATGTAGATAATTCTAACATTTCTTTATTACATACTGGAAACTCAACTGCAAACATAAATCCTAGACAAAGCTCTAAGACTTGCTGAGCCCTGACTGGACTTTGACCTTTGTTCACACTTGGAAATCTATAGTTCATTTACAGTAAGCACACAGTATTACAGAAATATTTAACAGAATGTAACTTGTTTTTTAACAAAAATTGCATATTTGTACTTGATTGTGTTTCATTTTGGATGGTTGTATTTTATATAGAGATTTGTAATTGCTTCCTCAAGTGTTCATTTGTGTATCATAAAAAATGGTTTGCACCCCTACCTAAAGGATAAATTCCCCTTTAGGAATATGTTACATGTCCCACCCGCTTACAGGCTCTTGAAACCAAAAATAATAAATGCACATTTTTTTACCTGCAAAAAATATGCATTTATTATCTTTAGTCAAAAGGTAAACTTATTCTTTAAAAGGAGGACTCCACATCTGTCTAATTTCTGGGTAAACTTTAGTAAGTCCTCAATCTTTCCGATACAGTTCCACCAGACCTGGTGTCCCAATTGAAAGCCAATTTTTCCTCTTCCTGAAAGACGTAAATTCTCCCCTATTTAGGTACTCATAGTTCCCCAGATTTGCACCTTCTTTATTTTTGTAATTGTGCAAATTTATTGCAGTCTATAGATGGGGATCTTAGAAAGTGGCAGAACTTGGCTCTCACTTGGTTGGGCCATATTAATGTACTAAAAATTAAAATAATGCCAATAATCCTCTACCACCTCTACACTGTACCCATCTCTCTGCCAAAGGCATTTTTTTAAAATGTTTACGTACATTGTTTACAACATTTGTTTGGCTGGACACACTAACTTGATAAACCACTTGATTTTGTGTAGGCGCAAAGAAGACGGAGGCCTCTGGCTCCCTGACACAGGTATATTATCATGCCATGGCATTGGCACCAACACTCCTCCTATAAATTGTGGGCGTCTTGAAAAAGACCTTAGCAGACCATAATTTAGCGGGGGTGCCATGGATCCACCCACAGCTAGAGGCTTATCCTTTTAGGCTTCACCATTTACCCTAGCCTTAAAAATATGGGATAGAGTGAACAGAAGCGGTGATCTTGAACCCCCTCAACTTCCCGTATGGTACCCTTAGGGGGCTTCCCCTGGTTTGAACCAGATGAGGGAGTGTTATTTTTCCAAACTTGGGACATGGCTTATCTTATCTCTAGAGCAGCTTAGGTGGGCCTATGGGGGTTCCCTTTGGATACACAAAGTCATAGGCAATTGTATGACTTTTTTTGTAAATTGTGCCCCAAACTTTGCACCTCAGACTCGCTGACCGAGTTCAAAAAGATGTGGGAACACAAAGATGGCACCACCCACCTGCTAACTAAAATGTACAAACTTTTGCTGAGCGCGCAATCTCAAGCTATCCCATATTTTGTTTGTGCATGAGAAACAGAACTGGGACTTAGTTTCACAGAGCCCCAGTTGCAGAAAATTACCAAACTTTCTCACATTTCTTCCATCGGCACCAGAACCCAGGAATCCGGCTATAAGTCCCTCTCCCTTTGGTACAGGTCACCCCAACGTTTGGCAAAAATTTTCCCACAAACGGATTCTAAGTGCACATGTGTTGGAGAAGATGCCCTCAGGATGGCACCTACTTGCACATATGGTGGAGTTGCCCTATGATATAAAAGTTCTGGCAAGAAATCTCACCCTGGATTCAAAAAACTACACTCAAACCTACAGAATTCACTCCCCTTCAATATTTATTCCATGCCTCTCCCTCCTCTCTGAAATCATATAAACAAAGTGTCACTCTGCATCTTTTGAACGCTGACAAAAGTCTTATTCCTAGATATTGGAAGCAAAGTCGCTGTTCCACACTTAGGAAATGGCAGAGGAAGGTACAGAGGATCATGGAGGCAGAGAGGTGGGTTTATTTGAGTAAACATAAGGAGAAACAGTTCTCGACATAGTCTAGTTGGATGTATTACTCCCTGGAAATTGACAAACTCATTTAACTACATATGCCACACTGATACTTTATATCTGGTCAAGAATGTATGCTGCAATGCCAGCGGAAACTTTTTCCCCTTTTTTTGGTTTACACCTGCTAAAGCTGTTAACATTGTCATCCACAAGGCCATATAGAGAGGTTATACTTCCGGCATGGTTTGTCAGTTCATACTAACAAGGTTGTAATTTTTTTTTGTTTCTATTTTATTTTATTTTGTGTCTGATTCTGCTTTTGTTTTTAATCAGTCAGTCTGACCTTAATCTCAACCACGGCACCTTCATACTCATACTTCATACCTAATCTCAACCACGTCACCTCATACTTACTTTATTTATACTCATATAGAGACAGGTGTTACCTGCGTTTTTGAACACAGACAGGCCTTTTTTTTTGGATTATACAAAAAAAAAGAGGACTCCATTAAATATAAAAGGTGTGGTCAATGGACAATACGCTGAAACAGGCATGAAAACTACGTATGGTGTGAACTAGGCCTTATAACTACACCAGAACTTATTTGAAATGGTCAATATCAGAATCAATTACAGAAATCACAAGCCCCTAATTTCTTCATTTCCATCCCAAAACTCATATGGATAATCTCAAACACGCCAAGATCTCCCCTCAGCCGATAGACTTTTTGAACTGAATTTGCCACTACTCTTAAAGGCTATAATACTAGACTTGCAAAAAAGGACCATGAACTCCTACATGTGGTTTGGGGGTAATGCCAATCTGAAAATGAATAACCTTAACTGTTTACCTATTCCCGACATTCCCAATACCAATTGCAAATCTGTTCCTAAACACTATACATATAGGATGCATGACTAGCAAAGACCCATTTCAAATCTTTTAAAATTCACCCTAAGGGTTGTACCCAAAACTGGCCTCATCTCCCCACAGATTTCTAGGCAATATCACCCAGGGTATTAACCTACTCTTTATGATTTTCTATGTACTAAAGAACGTATCCTGTGGCATCCTTTGTTTCAAACATACAACAATAAAATTTTTTTAATAAATCTGTTTATTAAAGTTTTGTAACATTTTGGTCAGTTACAACCAGCACAAACAGCCCACAATAAACATTTGCGTGTCCCACGCAGGGGTGACCAGTACATTTGCCAAAAGAGAAAAGCATGTAGAGGGACCCGCAAAAGCACAACAATGTGGTACACAATAACATGTAGGCATAAGTAGACAATATAGAAAAATGCCAAGGTGGGGACACTTAACAGTGGAGATGTCCCAGGTCAAATAAGAGACACACAGTAAAGTATGAGCAAGGGTAAGTACTTTAGACAGTCATTTCCATGGCAGTGGAAGAGTTAACTAACCATTTGGACCACAACCTGTCATTTTAGGGCAACCTCTGTGGGTGTAGGTGTCCTTATATAGTGGTAAGCTGTTATTTATAATTGCTTCCAAAATAGAAGTGATGGAGGGAAGGATTGTCTCCATTTTAGTGTGATAGCCTTCCTAGCATAAAAGAGGAGCAGACTGACAAGGGTACACTTGGCTACCATAGGGATTTTGTCCTCTACTAGGCCTCATAAACTAATTTCCATAGTGGGTTGTAGCGGGGTCGATAGTACACCCTTGATCAGAATCGAAACCTTTGCACAAAACCCAGTAATAGCTGGGCACATCCAGAAGATATGTGAAAAATCTCCAGTGGAGTGGTCACATTGCCAGTATTCCTGAGAAAGTGAAGACTGCAACTTATGAAGTCTGTAGCGAGTGTAGTAATGGACAATAGACAATCTTGAGTTGTGTGAGCCTACCCTATAGAGAAACTAGAGTTCAAAAAGGGAGATCTCAGAAATTAGCCTAGTCATTGTTATCTAAGTTTGGGATATCCCTTTTCCAATGGGTCTGGAGTCCCTCCAGAGCTGGCATGGATACAAAGAGAAGGTGGGAATAAATGTGAGATGTAGGTTTTGTGTCACAGTCTGTGCGGAGGACCGTCCCCAAGTCTGGTTGAATTAGTTTTAGGGAAGAGTGTGGAAATTGGCTATGGAAAGGATAGGACAGTTGCATGTAGCAAAATATATAAGTTGTGGGGACATTGTAGTTAGTTTGAAGGTGGGGCAGTAGAATTACAGATTGACCAGTTGTGATTTGTGACAGGGTCCTAATGCCATATTTCGTCCATGCATTAGGTTCTGAAAGCATACATAAAAGGTATGGTAGGGTTCAACCACAGGGGAATGTTGGGGGAGATGGCCAGTTTCAGATAATGCTCACATCTAAAGTTGGCTTTCCAAGCCCGCAGGGTGGCCAGCATAGGGAATGTGAGGAGGTAAGGGGCTTGCAGGCCTCTGAGAAGAAGACACTTGAGGGCTTCTAAAGATTGGACCAGTTAGTGAAGTCAGGGTTTAGCAACCAGGCATCCGTAACCAACTGTGTGGCCCGAAAATATTTATAGCAGTCAGGAAATGCTAGCCAGCCTTGTGATCTCAGGCACATTAAACTGGAGAGCTTATATCTTGGGAATTGTGGGTCCTAAAGGAATTAGGAGAGTATTTTATTGAGATGGATGAAGGACTGGGTGATCC
This sequence comes from Staurois parvus, assembly GCF_062004578.1. Lineage (NCBI taxonomy): Eukaryota > Metazoa > Chordata > Amphibia > Anura > Ranidae > Staurois > Staurois parvus. Next base: position 215,271 of record NW_028318415.1, read on the forward strand.
AAACTGGGGAGTGTCTAAATAGGTAGGTAAGTTTGGGGAGGGCTTTCATTTTGATTAAATGTATGCATCCCAATAGGGATAGAGGTAAGGTATCCTATGCTTTCAACCTAAGCTTAACATCTTGGACAACTGGGGACAGGTTAAGGGGGAGGGGGGAGAATCAGAGGCTTGCTGAGGCATTATGACCCCTAAGTATTTAAAGTATTTTAACTGGTTAACCCAGTGTAGCGGGGGGGTGGGGGGGGGGGTGGAGCAGGCAGCAGGGTTGATAGGGAAAAGCAATGTTTTAGATCAGGTCACTCTCCAGCAACCATAGAAAAGGAGCATGTAGGGCACTCTGTAGAGATGGACCATCAAACATACAACTTTTTGATATGCCCCCCAGACCAACATTCTCCATCTTTTCTTTTCAAAAAGGAAAGATATGAATGCTAACCTCTCCTGAACAAAGATAATTTATTGTACTTTGCACATTGTTCCTCTATCTTGACCAGATTTCAAAATCCTAATGGCAAAGACTCCCATTTGTACTACATATATACAGTGGGGATCGAACGTTTGGGCACCCCAGCTAAAAATTTGTATTAATGTGCATAAAGAAGCCAAGGAAAGATGGAAAAATCTCCAAAAGGCATCAAATTACAGATTAGACATTCTTATAATATGTCAACAAAAGTTAGATTTTATTTCCATCATTTACACTTTCAAAATAACAGAAAACTAAAAAATGGCGTCTGCAAAAGTTTGGGCACCCTGCAGAGTTAATATCTTGTACTACCCCCTTTGGCAAGTATCACAGCTTGTAAACGCTTTTTGTAGCCAGCCAAGAGTCTTTCAATTCTTGTTTGAGGTATCTTTGCCCATTCTTCCTTACAAAAGTCTTCCAGTTCTTTGAGATTTCTGGGCTGTCTGTCACGCACTGCTCTTTTAAGGTCTATCCATAGATTTTCAATTATGTTGAGGTCAGGAGATTTTGAAGGCCATGGCAAAACCTTCAGTTTACGCCTCTTGATGTAATCCCCCGTGGATTTCAAGGTGTGTTTAGGATCATTATCCATTTGTTGAAGCCATCCTCTCTTTAATTTCAGCTTTTTCACAGATGGCATCAAGTTACCATCCAAAATTTTCTATGGGCTAGCGGATGTAAACGGATGATTAGCCGTTTATATCTGTTAATTACCGTAGCAGTTAACATCTGTTTTTTTGAACGGAAGAAAATCTTATTTTTCTTCTGTTAAAAAAAACCCAGAACAGACAAAAAAATAGATGTAAATGGACGTAAATGGATGTAAATGACGAAAAACGTATGTAAACGGATGTAAAATTGATGTAAAAGGATGAAAAACAGATGAAAAAGTGATGGAAAGTGATGGAAAAGTGATGGAAAAGTGATGTGACTGAACCGATGAAAAAAACTGAATGCCCGTGTGAAAGGGGCCTAACAATTTTAACAAGAAAGGGATGAAGAAGAAATCAGTGTGCTCCTGTTCTGTCAATCACAGGCTGGAGTGGGTCAGCTAGTTGTATTGCTTAGCTGCAGAGGACAACACAGAGATCTCCAATCTAGCCATGCTGTGTGGCAGGTGTCTAGATCTCAAAATTGCAAATCAATTTGGTAGTTCCATGCTTTTAGTTATTTGCCTGGAGTTCAGACTTAAAGCAGAGTTCCAGCCTTTTTTTTTCTCCCCTGAAAGACAATGGTCTCCCTCTTCACAGTCCATTTTGGCAATATATATGTAGATTTTTTCTCCCTAAATACCTTTTATTGATAATTTCTGTCTCCACTTCCGGTCCCGGCCGCCTAGGTGATTACATCATGAGGCATTCCCTAGGACTTCTGGGATATCGGCGTCATCTATTCCATCTATCCCAGCAGTCCTAGGGAATGCCTAATACAAAAATCTTGCGTTATGAGACTGGAAGTAACGCGATCGCGGGGATTTCTTCACACTGCGCAGGTGCGAGATCGCTCCTTCTTTACACTGCGCAGGAGCGAAAACAGGAAGTGCATGCTGGGTAACCAGCTGCACAATTTCCCAGAAGAATGTCTGAGTGGGCTTCAGGTGCCCACACTTAAGATGACAGCATTCACAATATGAGGGTGCAGTAAGTAATTTTATTTTTTATAAGGAAAGCAAAGGATTACAAGTACAGGTGATCTCAACTTGCATTGCCTAAGCTGCCAATCTCACGTGGGTGCCTTTAGAAAAAAATTATTAAACAGCTGGAACTCCATTTTAACTTTGTAGTTATTCCTTTTCAGAAGCCTTATCACTGACATTAAAATATTTATGCAAAAAGTTGTGGAAAATAATATTATAACTTCTAGATATCACATAGACAGCATATTCGCATAACGCAGTAAATATTTAATATACAAGAATAAAGCCACAATCGTTGTCAAGAGGAATATGAGAAGCTTGCGGCAGGCACTGCTGCTTTAATATTTCACTTAATTTTGCTGTCTAATACCTATCAGTGTCATGTTTGCGTTGGCTCCCAACAGAGGAAGGCTGTCATTGTTGCAAAGTTTAATTTACTCAGTTGAACAAGTTAACAGCTTGGCTGCCTTAACGAGTCATAACTTCGGTGTGTTATAGTACAGTCGATTAAATTTATTACTTGGCTTGCGGGATCTGGTTATCACAAGGAGCTTGTCTCTGTCTGTGACACACATTTTAAAGACATCAAAGCCAGCAGAGAAAGGGAGGGATAGAAAAGGATATTCCTTTCTGTGAATCAGCTGGACAATGTCATGTACAAAGGTTATGTTGCATAGCTAGACATAGCCCAAGGGGGTTCAATAAAAACTGCAACCAGTAAACCTGGACTTACATTGTTTTCTTCATTTCTCCACATTTCAGCACTCCCAGTTCGGCAATCCTGCGTAGCCTTTGGAGTCTGTTCTTCTTGGATCTGCAATGATGAAAACTAATTAAACAGCATGAACGAGAGAGAAAACACCAGGGTGTTTATGAAGTTTAGTTTCTGCTGAGATTTTTAAAGATTTTTGTATAATCCTTATAAAAGGATTATAGGTGTAATTCCTGACTGGGAATGCAGCATGTTGTTTAATATCACAGGGGTCATGATATCTGCCAGGGGTAACTTGGCAAAATGTTGATTTAAACCTAATGTATTGCAGACAGATTTAATATTTTTTGCTTGCATTACAGAGAACACCTTTTGATCCATGATAATGCATGTTTATGAGTTTAGCATTATGAGTTTTATTTTTGCATTTTCTGTTCTTTTTTATTTTGATTGTGCTCACTGTACCCACACAATGAATCATACTGTAAAAAAACTGAGAATTTAAATTATTTTTCCTATTTTTGCTTACCTTTCTCTTTTTCCCTATTTTGTCTCTTTTCTTTTCTTTTCTTTTTGGACTGTGATTTTTATGTCCTTAAATGCCCCATGCATAGCCATTCACTTCTGAGTTTTGAAACCTAATAACAGTTCTGGCCAGCCCCACTTGCCATCCTGATGTTGGGGTGCAGCTGTATTTTGGTAAGTAGTTCACACTACCCCCTATAACCCCATACATTGATATTTATCTGCAGCCTGTAGGACTAGTGAGCATGGGGACAATCCAGAACCTGTGGTCTATCTGGGATGAACTGAGAAAAACAAGTAGAGGGTATTTAAATATTTGATGTACACATTTGTTTGTCTATGTCTATTAGCTTGCAAAAGAAGGCCATTGTGTGCCTAAAATGTTGCTACTTTGACTGTCATGTGATCACAAGTAAAGCCATTCCTCCTTTAATAAGGTTTTTATTGTTGTCCTTGCTGAGGATACTCACTCTCTCTATAATTATCCTGATGAACAGGGCTGCTGATGACCATGAATCTTTAAATTTTTGGTGTGCTTACCATTCCTTGTTTTTCGAAGATAGATGTGGCACTACAGCAGACCACGCTCCTAGACCCTTATGCCATGGAGGTACAGTAAGTGTGCAGAGCAAATTGGTGCAATATAAACTTTACACCCTCTATCCAGAACCTTATTACAGCAAATGTTATTAATGAATGCCTGGACTGCACCTCTAACAAGTCATATTTATTTTAAATTATGGGTTTTTTTTTTGCAATTATAACTGTGCTGTAGCTCTTCTCATTTACATTTAACTTGCATTTTGAGACTTTTGTTAAAATGTAAAGGAAAACAATGTGCGTCAATACAAAAAGTGTCAAAGGTAAAATGTAAAATGAAATCATAAATAAAGTGGCAAATGTTAATAAATAGCTTGGTCATTTTCTCTAAGCTTCATTAGTGTTTGAGCACCATGCTTTGGTGGATAATAATTAAGCTCATAAGCATCTAATGGAAATCTAATGTATGACCTGTATTGTAGCCTATGCTGGTAATATTCTAAGCACTAAAAACTATATGTTCAAGTTCATGCTTTGACTAGATTGTACCAATCCAATCTGCAACATAAAAGCCTATTTAAATAAGTAGCCAAAGAACAGTGATACTGTGTAAAGTGCAGTATCCCCATACAAACCGATCAAATTTAATTTTTAAACATTTTAGAGTGGACAGAAAACTAAAAGGTGCAATAAATACTGTTACTGCATATTAATTACAAGTTAAATCAAAATAAAACCTTAAAATTATTCTGTGCATAATCTGCTTTTATGTAGCTGTGTGCATTCTGACTGTGTATATATACATGTGTGTGTTATGAAAGAAGGGGTGTCCTATCTGTAATAGTACAACACGATAGCAACCCTGGTTTCTCCTTTGACTATCGCCTATACAGATTGGGGACATAGAGTATCAAGCTACTGTTTTACCAGTACTACAGCTGGGGTTTACACAGCCTTGGACCCAAAAGTAGTCAGAGCTGAGCACATTCATGTTTACTCTCATAGAAGGAGATTTGTGATCCTGAAACTGCTTGAAAGAGTCCAGGGCATTTTTAAAATGGGAAATAGTTTATGCCTGTTTTGTGCAGATTTTATGCCTGCTGTCTGGAAATTTTCCACCATTTAATTGTTGTTCAAAATATAATTGATATTCTCAGGAAAGCAGTTGAGTAACTGAATAGCAAATGGGTGTTTACAACTATGAATGAGCTTAACAAACCTGGGTTTGGATCGCAGAAGTTCACTGAACATATCAAAAGTTTGGATTCCAAATCTGAACCCAACTTGAAATCAATAAGAATCTGTTAAAGCAGTTTTCTCAATTGTTAAGGTTAATAGCCAAGGGATTGGCAAAAAGAGCATAGGGGACTGGGCACTGCCCCAGGGGACATGCATCAATGCAAAACAAAATTGAAAAAGAAATACTGTTTTGCAGGGAGTGAATTTAATAATGCTGAAAATGCAACATTAAATGCACTATTCCTTTAAAAAAGTCTGTTTGGTGGTCCACTAAGCCTAACTGTGCATCGTTGCCCCTCAATCATGTAAACAAAAGTAGAAAAAACAGAATATTACTAAGAGGAACCTGCGAGGGAGAATTCCCCCTGCCTTTCTTTGGGGTGTGGTATTTGAGATGCACCAATGATTAAAAAGGCTTTTGTCTACGTGATGATGGGAAGGGTGTAACCTCTATGTAAGAAGAATCTACTTGTAGGAGTGCTATACCATTCTCAAGGGTAATGGAAGGAGATTCCTTGTGGTGCCAGAGGCATGAACATCTGAGTCATGAAGGCTGCCTGGATGGTGGTTAAAAGAAAAGATCCATCATGGTATAACTGATTAGTTCCATATTTGTGCTCTGTTGGTACAGAGGCCCTCAGAATGAAGTTTTAGGCCAAATGGTGAAAGGAGATTGCATTAAAAGTGAAGCTGAAGGCCCTACTCTGTACAATCTCCTTCTGTAAACATCTATTGTGTACACCTAGAAGAAAAGCACAGGGTTAGCCTAGGTCCTGTAAAAAGGATGTAAGGTACAGTCTTTCTGTAAGTAGGTTGCAAGGTTTAATGTGGCAGGTTGAAAACAACATGAGAAGGGAAGGAAAATTCCTCCACAAACTAATCTAGAGCTTCATATCCTAGGTAATGATCAAGAAAAAAAACCTGGACTGAGACCAGGAAACAATTTCTGGCCTTCAATATCAAAAGACATGGATCCATATGTTGGAGTGACAATAGGTCCATAAATGTTCTCAAGCGTGATGTGACTGTGATGTGATGTGAATTGTGCTGGGGAGGAGGTACATATCCTCTATCCTTAGGCGATATCAGATAATATGTTGTCCAAGTCATTCTATAATTTGTGCCATAGATCGAGAGATTCTTGGGCAACATCTTATCAGATGAAGAAAGACAACATCTAGCAGTAATGTTGCTGACCTTTGGTAGCCACCAGGAGAAAGGTGAGGATTACTGTGGTAAGGCCTAACTGAAGAAAAGGTATAACTACCATGAAAACACTCTGTTATTGGAGTTGATCAAGAACTTAACTTTTCACTCCACCTAGGGCTTGGAGTGTTTTTTGGTAGTTAAAGAAAGGGGTTAACATCCCTGATCTACCTTATATAACAGGAATCAGGGAAGGAAACAAAATTCATAATATGGAACACTCAATGGCAGATCTGAAATGCAAAAGACAAGCAGTTTTGTAAAACATGGTATTACTGGCACAAGTTTCAATCTTCACAGGTTAAGCTACATATCTGGCTGCCCTAATTCCTCAGGTCCTTTCTAAATAGCATGTCATGAGTGGCCTTCATATAGTATACCGCTTCAGAGTCACTGCCGGTCTGCTCCAGTCTCTTCCTCTTTCCCCCCCTTCACCCCTTACTATCCAACTCTCCTCAAACCTTCTGGGGATTCCTTCTCTCATCCTTTCTATTCCCTTCCTCTTTTCTCAACAGCCTTGTTCCTCTTTATTTTGTGACCTCCCTTCATCCCACTTTAAAATCTTCTTGGAAAATCAGTAAATTTAGCATAAGCACCCTTTTTTTTTATATATCACCTACATGTGGGAGAACTCAGGATCTAGAAGTTTGTCCATCCTTAAGGGCGGATCCTTCTTGCTGTGTTCTGGAATGATGTAGTCTCATTTTGTTACCGTACGGTTGAATGGAACAAGTGAGGTATTTCACTCTGAAACATGGAATTTCATGTGTTGTGTTTACCTTTCCTTTTTGTGGTTACATGACCTCTGCTTTGCTGAAGGACATAATAATATAGAAAAAAAACATTTGCCAGCCTGTTCAGGAAGGAATGACTTCTCATTTAGTCTTTGTTTCAAGCGATTGATAATCCTTCCGCATCCAATAGGTGTTCTAATCAGCTTAAAAAAGTATCGATTCACCGGTATGTCAAGAATTCTATGGTTTGAGCACCTCCAGTGGATAGCCAGCACAAGGATATTTTGTTGCATTGGTAGTAATTTGCAATTGTTTTTATGCAATTTTTTTTTTTATATTTTGTATAATAAAAGTTACTTTTTATGTTAAATAACATGCTGTAAATGTGGTGGTTATAAAGTCCACATTTTTTCCTATATTGTTTATTCAGTGAATATTGTTCTGGATGTGGCACTTGTTACTGACTTAATTAATAGATGCCTACCTTGTACCACCCATTGGGCCATTCCGCTTTTAATGAAACCTTTTGGAAGCACATAAAAAAAATTGTGAATTAAAAAAATTGGGAGATATTCATTCAATTATAAGATGGTTGGCTCCACAATCTGTACAGTTAAATTCAAAGTAAACTCCATTTCTATAGGATAGAGTTTTGTGATAAACCTTTTAAGGAGAAAAACTCTTTCCTGGATTGCATGAATCTTCATAGATTGTTAGTTGTCTTTAATTGGGAAAGGTGTGGGTATGCATTGCACTTTATGTCTTAACCTGTGATGTGATAAAGGCTAATTCTTATTTTTTACTTATAGACTGGTGTTCTTACAACTTTTAGGTGATGGAATGCTGCATAGTCCTATGATTGGTGACTGCTTTTTTGGGGTGTATTTGCCCTGAGGTTATTTATATATCTCCGGGATATCCTAGCACATTTCAGGCTAGACCTGAACTTTAGAAAATTCTCTATTCTTTACTATTCACCTGAATGAGTATAAATGTAAGCAGTACTATAATATGAGTTAACACTGGAACCTCTAGCAATGATGATTAGAGAATCCACTGATATTACAGGGTTAACTAGCGGTGACACTGAGTAAAAACATGCTCTTCATACAAATGACCTACTACTGTTTTTAGGGGACCCTGCTAGTTTACTCCAACACATTATCAACTTTCTTTATAAATCTGACTTTATTAGAGCAGGACTGGAGATTTATTGGGATGCAGCAACTCTACTACCTTCGGATACAGTTTGCCAGCTCCTTGCAGACTGCCTCCTCTTGATACCTGAGAAATAATATTTCTGCGCATCCCAAAGACTACAAAAAACTCCCAAAACTTCCCAAATTCTGAGAAGGCACAAAAGTTGTTTACCTTTGCTGCTATCTGTGGTTGGACATATGCACCTTATATATATTCTTTAAATCCGCCATAATACCTCTATATGGCTATACAAATGCTTGTTTATAAATAAAGACACATTGTGCTGTAAACTAGCCTGAAAGACAGGCCAAGCCAGAATTAAATAGGTACTTTCAGTGGCCTACTGATGAGGGAGGGCTGGTAATTCGGAACCTGTGGATATATTTATAGTTGAGCAGCTGAAACTTTTAGTTAGGGGTGCTAACACTGATAGTGCGGACCCCAAATATGCCCTCAAACTTCAGGACAAATTCAATATCCAAAAAATATACTTTTGCTAATATCTGCAGCTTAGATGTGCCATTTAATAACAACAAAAAATATCTTTCCATAAGCTTGAACTATTCACTATGAAATTCAACTCTATAGCCTAACAAGGTAACATCTACAGCTGAACTAATTTACATTATCCTTATACACTCACCACCCCCTCTCTTGCAAATCTAGATGAGGGAGGACATTGGTCAAACCACTGAAGAACAGTGGGATATTATTCTACAGAATAGAGTCCATAGAATATCTGGCCCACAGAGCCTTGCAGTGGCTTCATCAAATTGGCCAGAGAGACTCCCCTTTTTTCCCAGATGCCAAGATGACACAGCCACCTTGTGTCATATGTTCTGAAGATCCTTGCAGTGGCTTCATCAAATTGGCCAAAGAGACTCCCCTTTTTTTCCCAAATGCCATGATGAAACAGTCACCTTGTGTCATATGTTCTGAAGATGACCTAAACTATTCAGATACATACAAGTTATTGAACTCATCAAAAATTACATGGCATGCTCTCAGAAAATACTCCTATGACCTACACACTAGCCTATTTTTAACTACAAATTGATAACCAATACATGGCTACAGCTATCAATAGACAGTTAATTTTAGCTTGAAAGCTTGTAGCAAAGAAAAGGCTATCCCTTTCCCCTGCCTCCCCCCACCTAAACTCTTACTAAGTGTTAAGAAGTCAACTCCAACATTGGATTAGAAAACGTATCAAGAGCAGGGGGGCCCAAAAAATTTTAAGAAAATGTGGTCAGGATGGTTACACAAGCCAAAAGTAGCACCAGCCAATATTATCCTACCTAGCTGACATTTTACATTGATGAGAGACGGTATGCAAACGCGTAATTGTGCCCAATTATGCTAGATCCATGTAACCAAGAGACCCATCCACTCTAGAGTTAATTCTGCTTTTCCCAATTGGATATCTTTACTTCATAGCATATGGGTCACTGACAGTTATGTTGCCCATACAGACTATGTCCAAGTGGGTATAGAAAAGAATCATGCCCTTTAAAATAATCACATTTTGTTGCTTTGCAGCCTGAAATGAAAACAGACACAGTTTTTGTTTTATCCAGCTGTATTTACTAAATTCAGCTTATAGCATCTAAGTGAAAGATATAACACCAACATGTCAGAATTTTTTTTTTTTTTTTAATTAAAATGACTGAGTTGGAAAAAGGATCGCCCCTTTGTGTCAGTATTTTGTTGAACCACCTGTTGCTTTAATGACAGCATGTAATCTGCTGGGATATGGCTTTACTAACTTTACATATCTAGACTTTGCAATATTTGCCCACTTTTCTTTGCAGAACTGCTCAAGTTCAGTTAAATTTGATGGTGACTGTTTGTGGACTGCAGTCTTCAAGTCATTCCACAGATTTTCAATAGTGTTTAAGTCTGTGCTCTGAATAGGCCATGCAAGGACATTCACATTTTTCACCTTCAACCACTGTGTGGTCATTTTTGCTGTGTGCTTTGAGTCATTTTCATGTTGGAAGGCAAACCTTCTTCCCATTGACAACTTTTTGGCAGAGGGCAGTAGATATCCTCAAGAATTTGACAGTATTTTGTCCCATCCATTTTTCCTTCTTTCTTGACAAGTGTTCCAGTCCCTGCTGCAAAGAAACACCCCCACAACAGGATATTACCACCGTCATGCTTTACTGTAGGAATGGTGTTATTTGGATGTTGAGCTGTACTGGATTTCCGCCAGACATATTGTTGGTGTTGCCAAACAGGCCAAATAATTAAATTTTAGTCTCATCTGACCATATAGCCTTCCATGGGGCCTCAGAATCTTCAAAGGCAAAGCTCAGTCTTGACTGCATGTGGCTTTTCTTGAGGGGTGGATTTTCTTGCAACCCTCCCATAAAAGCCACATTTGTGGAGAGTTAGTGATATTGTTGTCACAAGCACACAATGACCACTCTTTGTCATAAATTCTGGCAACTGCTTCAGAGTTGCTGTAGGCCTCTCTGACCAGTTACCTCCTGGCTCTTTCATCCAGTTTGGAGCAACATGCTGATCTAGGGAGGGTCTGTGTTGTACCAAATACCTTCCACTTCTTAATAATAGACTTCCCTGTGCTTCTAGACATTGATAAAGATTTAAATTTTTTTGTATCCATCTCCTGACTTGTGCCTGTACACAACTTTATCCTGGAGATCTTTTGACAGTGCCTTGCCACTCATAGTTGATTGTTTGCTTCAGTTGCACTGCCAGAGACTGAAATGCCCTAGGAAAGCTTTCCATGCTGAGCTAATCAAAATGACCACAGTTGATTACAGTTGTAAGCTTTGTGAACTATTGAGTAGGTGATTAACTACACCTGATTGAGTTTATTTTTAGGAGGGGGGGTAATCCTTTTTCCAAATCAGTGATTCTGTTTTTGTATTTGTTAAAAACAATTTCTGACATGTTGGTGTTATATCCTTCACTTGGAAGTTATAAGCTGCACTGAGTAAATACAGCTGGATAAAACAAAAACTGTGTCTGGTTTCATTTCAGACTGCAAAGCAACAAAACGTAATTATTTTAAAAGGGGTGATTCTTTTCTATACCTACTGTACATTTGGGTATAATATGTAGAGCTCTCCTTGACATCTCAATTTATTGATACTATATTTCAGGAACGTCTATGTCTATATGGTGGATGCACAATTGTTATGGTCACTCGTATCGATTGCAATAACTCTCTTTTCCTTCTTTGTAGTGTATATCCCTTTTCACCATACTGGGTTTTTTTTGTTTCTGAAAAACAACACAACTCTAGATATACTAGAGATATAGAAAGCTGAAGCTATAAGCAAATCTTGACATATAACATCAGCTTTTCCCACCTTCCAAGTCTCTCTATTGATTATTGCTGCCTACTTTTACATTAAGGAACCAATTAGGAAACTTGGAAGTTGGAATGGAGTGGAACCAATAAATGTTGAGATTTATGTACAATATTTAACTGCACATATCTCTAGATGGATTAATCGTATTGGCAAGCCGTTTCTGAGAGGGTATAGTAACATCTACCTATGAATTTTTCATCATATGCTCAGTTTGTGTGACAGGTTTACCCAGATGCAGTGTAAATGTTTCTGAATTCAAAGATAAATGGAATATATAATTTACAATCTATATACACAGCAGCCTACAAGGTGTCTTTAATAGCATAATTGATCATCAGGTTTCAACAATACTGAACTGAACATTTTATCTAATACAAAGCATGAAATGTTATTACTTGGTATAGTGCATAACTGTCTGTTTTCTACCCTCCATACAATATCTGTTTCATATGCATCATTAGGCTTTTTCTTGGTCAGGGCCTTGTCTATTCAATGATATTTTCAGCTTTTTTTCCTGGCACATGTTCTAAATCAAATCATAGGGCTATAAGGTTACATTGTTGACACAATACAAACTGTTTGGAGCAGCTGTATAGACAGCAGGGTTTCACTTGAGTTTTTTCACAAGACACATAAACCTGAATTAAGGTTCCAACAAAGTTGAGTTTTTTTGTAACAAACTGTCAAATAAATGTTGGCTGATATACAGTTTGGCAGAGGAAAACGAGTTTGCTACAGCTACCCTGGGCTACAAGTACATGACATAGGGTTTTACAACATGAATAATGAACTGCTGAGTGAAAAGCACAGACTAATTACTAGGTACACTTTTTCCAACCGCTAGATCAGCTTTGCTGTCATAACAGAATTGCCAGCGATAAAAGTCCGAACCCGAAATCTACCTATCAACTGACTATCCCTCATGGAATATTTTATACAAAATGAAAATGATAACTCTTTCCTATGGTTTCCTAATCCCAGTCAAGTCTTACAGACTTAGACATACACATGCACTGATAAATCTACCAAAGATCTGCCCACCAATATGGGTATTATGCACCTGAGTGCAGAGGTATTTATGTTAATAAAATAAACACTGTTTTAAGAGTGTGTAGGAGACCATTTTTATTTAGAAAGTGAAAAGCATTTACCTTAATGTACTTAAAGCGGAAGATAAGGCTAACTATAACTATTCTTAAAAATGTTACCCCCCCCCCACCACCACCACCTATCCTGTATACCCTGTATAAAAAAAGATATATGTACTTAACCTTTTTTTAAAATTCTGTCCAGTCAAATAATACCCAGACCCAATTAAAAAAGGTAAGTACACAGATCTTTTTAAATAGGGTATGCAGGATAAGGAGGCAGAAGGGGGAGGGAACATTTTTAAAAATAGCTATAGGAAAAGGATTCCAAATACTCCCCTGATTACACTATTGTCCATGATGCCTGTTTCCTACAAACAGAATAAAAAGGTTTATGCTACTACTTTCTAACGGCAGCCCACATATATATCCATAAGGTGGTGCAAACTGGGCACCCCCTCCTCACCTAACTTGGCATATGAGATGGCCTTGTTAAGCCATCTGGAACAGATGATCTCCTGGGAAAATTACAGATCAGAATCTTACAAGATCACATGTGGACCACATGGAGCTATTTAAGATATTCCTCAGAATTTGCAACATATTTCAATTGATGGACCGTCTTCTGATGTTGATTACTGCTATATAAGGGCTCAAGTCAGAGGTAAAAGTATGGATGATCTGAAGATGGTGTCTGGTCCCACTCCCTATCCCCTGACCAGGGGCGGACTGACAACTCATAGGGCCCCCGGGCAATAGGGGATCATGGGGTCCCTATGTTCTTGCCCACACTCAAAAAAGCCTATAAAAAAGGTACCAGGGGCATTTCATGGGGCCCCCTACTGACCCCGGGACCTCGGGCAGTGCCCGAATGCTCGAATGGTCAATCCACCCCTGACTCTTTCTCTACACCCCCTATCCCCCTCTGCCCAATCCATTTTTTCCCACTCTCTTCTTATTTACCTTTCTTTTTCTCTACTTCTTCATGTCCATGCCGATAAACCATGTGCAAATGCACAAGGATATAACTGGCCTTCGTCTTTATAGGTATAGCAGTCTTCCTCTGAAGCAGTTCTGTACCTCAACCTTTTTGAACATCATCTACTTATCCATAATGTTAGAGCCTCCATCTTTATGTTCCATGGGTTGGAACATAATTTTATGATTAATCCCTATGTTTCAGATATTTTAGTTACATGGTTTTGTCAATATGTACCTCATGCTGTGTTTCTGTAGACTAGATATGTTATACCCTTTACTGTTTTCATTTGTGAAAAATTGTTAATAAATACAGATTAAACATAAAGATAGCTATATTCAGCCTTTACCAACACTTCAGCATTTAATAAATCCACAAATAGGAGTGGGGAACGTTCACTTCAGTTATCCAAACAGATGCAAAAAAACACCCTGCTTTTTAAACTTGATTAGCACATAATTGGGTATTCAAAGTGAACAGAGCTTTTTTTGAATATCACCTCCTGTGAGTAATAGCTAAGGGGAGGAAATGGCAACTACAAACACAAATACAAAATACTTACCAGACAGTTACAGTATACATAAGCAACTCACGCATACATACACATTATAACAATTTATAAATCTTTACTTAAAAAGTTTATAGTATTTCAGTTATTATAGTATTTAATTTAAACCATGTAATAATTGCTATACAATGTTGTTCTATATTTAGAAAAAAACATTTTTTTTCATACCATGTTGGTCTCCAGTAAACCAGAATGTGATTGTATGTTTACTAGAACATTCTGGCTCTCTGAAATGTTTACAAGAGGTCTGTGAAATTATGTACACAGAATATGTCCCTCAAATGCAGGGACATCATTTGTTGCTCTGAGGTTTAGAGCAACCTTAAGGGCATATCAGCGCAGTCCTCTTATCAGTGCATTGCTTTACAAATACTGCAATGATCTGACTTTTCTATACTTAAATTATGGGCATAAGGCCAGCATGCATATTAATATCTTAAATTAAATCTGCTAGCAATTGTCAGTGAAATTTGCTACAACCGCTGTATGAGACAATTACACACTGAAGCATAACTTCTAATGCCATAATTCATAACAATTTCTGCATGGCTTGGTGCACTCAGAATGGAACCAAACAGCCTGAAAATGGCAGCCAGCCATACACACACAAAAGCTTTTAGATTAATTTCCTCTGAGGTTACTTTTAAATTTCAAGGCTGATGAAACTTGTTTTGGTCTCATCTTCATATTGGTTTTGTGATCAGATTTAGTCTGACAGCTGTATAGGAAAAGGTCTGTTTGTCATGGTTGTGGAAATATATTAGCATGATATGAAAAGCAAAAGTGACAATTGTCTTTACTTAGAAAGTATTCATATTACAAGTATAGTGCACTAAACAACAATTATGCCAGACTAGCATCATTACACTATCGGTTCCATTTCCTTTAATCTGGAATAGGCCCACCAGTACATTTAGGTACAATAGGAAAGGGACCCAGATAATGGAATATAAAAATCACTTAATAAAAGTTAATGTTTTTACCCTATGGCAAATAAGGCCACTTATTTGGTATTTAAACTGGTAGTTGAGATTGTCATTGGTTGGAGAAAACACATTTTTATAAGCGAGTATAATTTACTTTTCTAAAGGAGTACAGACTGTTCACATAAAGTGAATGTACACTAACCTTAGTAAATAAGGTGAAGCTGTGTTTGCTTTGAATACCCACTGGAAAAGGAAATAAAATATAAGAGGAAATGCCAGACAGAAGATTCATTTTTGGGATACTACTTAGGAACAATTAACATTTCTAGATATTACCTAAAACATAGGCATTGAATTACTAAAACTGGAGCGTGAAAAATCTGGTGCAGCTGTGTATGGTAGTCAATCACCTTCTAACTTCAGCTTGTTCAATTAAACTTTGTAAAAAAAAACCAAAAACTGGAAGCTGATTGATTTCTCTGCAGAGCTGCACTCTCCAGTTTTAGTAAATCAACCCTATATCACATTTTCACATGATCATATTTAAAGTTCAGATCCTCTTTAAAACATAACTAAACCAACCGGCTAAACTGGTTCCCAAAACAGTTACATTAAAGGTATACCTTGAATGATAACTGTTACAGTCACTAGTGTGCTTAGGTTAGATCTCACCTGAACTGTGAAATCATCAAATGACTGGTGTCACATGAGAAAGAGTCCTTCCAACCAACACCCATAGCTGTTTCAGGGGTGTGGTAGAAACACTGCAGCCTGCCTAACTAGAATTAAATATATGATTTTAGGAAGCATATAACCTGCTTAAAGTGCAGAATTCTTGACCATGGAGCAAGGGGTAGAAATGCTAGTATTATTACTAGCAATATTCACCTTATAGATAAAAGGAAGGCAAAAGGAATCGAAGGAGACATCCTTATGAAAACTGCAGCTCAGTCACAGAAGTTCTGTCTTACAGTAATCAGGTCTGAAAAGGCCTCAGAACTTATTCTATCCTACCTAAGGGAAATCTGTGGCAAGACAATAGTGTGTCTTGCTTGCTGATCCTCCAGGAGAGAACAGGGCATGCCAAGGATAAATACTGCGTTGTAAGGAATGAAGGAAGGGTGCTCCATGCAAAACCTTCATTGCACAAGTAGATATAATCAGAAGAAGGGATCAAAAAGATAATATCTTGACTCTAGGATAGAGAGTGTGGTCATGAACAACACACTTAAAATTGTCCAGATTAGGGAATAGATCAAGCCATCTGTTAATAGGGAAATCTTACATCTTTTTTGGAATTGAAGATTTTGCAGCCTTTTAAATGAAGTCTAGCAGAGGTCAGTTCAAAACACCAACCAACAAGAAGATCCCCTGACAAATCATGAACTATCTGTTTTGAAGAACCAAGATTCAAGGAGCAGACGAGGGAATTCCTTC
Source organism: Staurois parvus (assembly GCF_062004578.1). Classification (NCBI taxonomy): domain Eukaryota; kingdom Metazoa; phylum Chordata; class Amphibia; order Anura; family Ranidae; genus Staurois; species Staurois parvus. Next base: position 231,871 of record NW_028318415.1, read on the forward strand.
AATAGAGGAGTTCTTCCAGAACGGCTGAAAGTTCATTCCTGCCCTGGCCAGAGTCCAGCAAATAGCATCCAAGGCTTCTTGGTTTGAAGAGACCAGCTTGGTGGCTTATACATATTTTAGATTCCCTAATTATGAAGGAGAAATTGAAAAAGGACTGAGAATGTGCAGGGGAGACAATGCTAACAGGGAACTCCCCAAACAATCCTGAAGGGGTGTTAATTTGTATTTAGCCAAGAATTACAATTGATAGGGCACTTGTCTTGCAAGAACTGTGAAAATCTAGGAAACTTATTTTTTTCAGTGGAGGTCTGAGTGTCCCACAATGGGGATGCCAGGAAAAAGGCAGACATAGGGGTCAGTACTGTAAGCAAGGTCCAGAACTGTAGAAGGACACTGAAAAAAATCAGTCATACAATGGAAGGGAGGAGTAGTAGGGATTGATCCATGATGACCTCGTAGGCTGAGAGATCCTTCAGGAGAGGGATAGGGCTGATGAGAAGCAAAGGGTGCAATTGCTCATGATGGAAAAAGACTCCAGTGGAGTCTTGTGAGAACTGAGAATTTGAGTGGGATACCACTCCCAAGGATAGGTTCCTATCATATCTCCTGTGTTGAGGGAGGTGCACATTCTGACCAGCAGTGGAATCAGAAATGACATTGTCAAGGGCAGGTCCAAAGAGATGCCTTCCCTTAAAGAGCAAGTGAATCAGACATTCCTTTACACCCCACAAATGTTTGTCCTTGTGATGGCGGGGTCCGCTTTAAAAAGTGACTCCACATTTGTGGAGAAAAAAACAATCCCCTCTGGGTAATCAATGTACTTTGCAGGGATTTTAACAAACTTTGTCACAAAGTCGAGCCTGTTTCTGCTCTGTAGAAAAAGCTTTCTTGTTTAGAGTGAATCCAAATGGATGTGACATTTTCTTTATTAATCAGCTGATGCACTTGCAATGTTCTAACGAGGATAATGTATGCATCCCTTTAAAAGGGAGTATTTCACCAAAAATGGCATTTTTGTTGCAGAGGATACTTAGAATCAGAATTAAATCTTAGTGCTGACTTCTGGAAAATCAATGAGCCAATCACACAAGCAGGAAATTACATTTCTGGGGGTGTTCCATACACTAATGGTGTACGGAATGCCTCCAGATTGCCATATTGCATTTAATTTTACAGAAATGTAGTGTTGGAGATTGAGAAGGAAAAGACATTTTTTAATAACATTCAATCACAAAATGGCTTGTAGATATTGTATATGCTATATATTTTTTTATTTGCTATTATTTTCGCACAGAAGTGGAGCTACCCTTTAAGGGATTTGATCTATAGTGATATGTTGCCACAAATCAAAGTTACTGTCAGGAGGGGATGTACAGTATTTCTAAATAACGCAAACTGAGGCCTAAGTAGGGAGTCTGTCAGTTGAAATCTCTACATGTAAAACACTATCAAATTGTTAATCATTCTTATTAAGATGTATGACTGAAATATCTGCAGTGGGCACAGGCAGCATAGCTATAACGTCCATTTCAAAGAGAAAAAAAATCTTTCATATTGACAGGAGGAGTCCATGAAATTATAGTTTTTTTTCCAGTCTAGAGGAACGTTTTATACAATCAGCGTATTGATAAGGTCTTTGCAGCCATAAGAGCTCTAAAAGACCCTAGACCTGAAACAGCAGGTTGATCATCTAAGTGCAAGATAGAATGCACTGCACTAATCAGGTTACAAAAAATTCCTTGTAAATCTTAGTCATGTGGAATTTTCTTAAATACAGTATCCAAACAGACAAAAAGTCTAAAGTGGACATAAGGGGCCCAACCCCACCTACTGAAGCTAGAGCAGACTCCAATTAGGATAACTCTATGATAATAGGGATCCCAGTATCTAGGTTACAGTCACTGGTTTCTTCCGAGGATCCCAAGAATTTACCCCTAAGGCCTGTTCACATGTGGGCATTTGCGATCTTGGGCAGGATCACTGCAATTCTGCCCACAATCACACCACGTGGGTTCGGATGCCATGAATTTTCTTTTGGGCTTCTTTTGAGTGACAAGCTTCGCATTGTGTGGTTTGCCGCAATCGCAGTGTGATTTATCGCAGAACAATCATGGGAGAACTGCATTGTGTTTACATGCTATTGAAAATGAATGGCACCTGAACATGCGTGATGCAATTTGTCATTTTTGCAGAGCGCTTTGAGATTGCGAGCAGAATCATAGCGATGAGACCGCAAACACCCTTTACAGTGGGGGTATTTACTGTGTGTCTTTAAAAAGACATGTTGTACCACATAGCAGAAACAACTAGGCTCAATATAAGGCAAAGCCTTGCATACTCACAAACCGAAGCAGACAGTGCTGATGAGGGTTGCAGATGGCCAGAGGTGACTAAGTCACTGTAGACAGGCAATGGGACAAGATTATAGATAGGATGCTTCGGAAGCAGAAGAAAGCTGTAGTTGCGTATATATGCTAGCACCACTTAGCCCACAATAAAACTGCAAAGGTGCAAATTACTCAACTGTAAGCCCATGAACAACTTCCTAGTATCAATGTTCACTTGGTTGAATAAAAGACCCATGACCATCAAGATCAAGCTTTAATGTGGTGTCATATTTTAAGGATGAAGAATCTTTACAGCATGAAGCATGGCCAGTAATGTATTATTGTTTTGTGCTGCCGTAGGCAACACAAAAAAATCTGCTTCCCCCACCGCCCGCCTACCCAACCAGCCAACCGCCTGCTCATCTGCAAGTCCACCCGCCACCTGCGCCATTCCCCCCCATCCCCAGGAGAAAAGGAGAGCGAGAGACTTACCGTCACACCCTTCCTAGAGTGCCAAGGCTGCTCCTCTCACTCTGCTCTTTTGCCCAGCCCCGGTGCCTTTCAGAAATCTCCTCGGCAAGATCACTACACAGAAACCTGCACACGACAACTGCCGAAGGCAAATGCCTTGTTTGCCTCGCTGCAAATACACCCTTGAGCATGGCAACCAAAGGTATGACTATTTTGCACAGAAAAAGAATACTTTTTACAGACAAACAAGTACTATGACTATTTGTATATACTGTATGTACAGTATGTAGCCATTTTATTTCTTTTAGTTACTAATTTTGTCATATGCTGTTTTTAGAATATTTATTACTGTCTGTGAAATTAATAACCAGCTCAGGATAAAAGGAATAGCATTCAGCAAAAGCTAACATTAAATTTAGCTTGTACCTCAGCAGAAGACAAGTCCCTTGCTTAATTTATTGTAAAACTACAGCACATTAAGCTAAGTATTTTTCATCCTTCCTGACGTACTTTGACTTTACTGCTACCTTTCCTTGGCGAAAAGATTATTGATGTACTTCAATTAATCTTCAGCACTACTGTCCAGCCAGGCCTGTCTACTGGATTTGCAGTATCTGTTTCTTTGCAGCAAAAACTAATGGAGACCCTTCAAAGAAAAATATGCCCTGTTGTCTAACTTTCAGAGAGACTGAAATAATCTAACCTTAATGGACCACTAAATCTTAAACAGTAGCTTTGCTAAAGGAAATAATACATCTCCAGGTAACTGTATATGCATTATGTATGCACCTTTTATAATCTTTATATTACTCCAATAACTTGCTATTACTAAAGTATTTAATATATTTATTGACATCAGGATATGCAAAGCTGAGCAGATATCCCTAAGATAAACACAATGCACTATGAGGGATGCTGCATTAGCCATTATTTAATCAAGGGAATTTCTATAAAGAAAATGTAGAACATTCTAAATAAAAGGGTTAAATTAAATATTGTGGACAAGTGACACTAGAAATCGAACAGATGCAGCCATTCCCTCCAATGATGTCACAACTATATAGTGTTACAATGTGATATAAAAGACACAAGACATTTAAAAAAAATATTTAAAAATAGAACAGTAGGAATGTAAAACAGTATAACATACCAAAATAGAAAACTAGCAGCAGATGGTTAAAGGTAATAAATATGAATATAATGAATTCATGCTATCAGAATTATTGCTGTAAGGTATTATGATGAGAACTCATTTAAAATGGAACTCTTGACTCAGGCTAAAATACTAAATACAATAGCATAAAGCCAATCAAAAATTCTTGTTTTATTCCTTCATAAAATGAAAAAATTAAACTTGAGTGATTACCATTGCTGACAGTTCCTTTTTCTTAAATCCTTTTTTTCCATTTTAAAACTCTGAAACAGTGATCAATAAAAAGCTGATTGACTTCCTTATCCTTCCCCATTCTATAAAAAAAATGTTTTGGCTAGCATTTAGTTTTATTGGATGCTTAACCACCTCAATGCTGGGTACTTTCACTTTCACCCCCCTTCCTGCCCAGGCCAATTTTCAGCTTTCTAGACTGTGGCATTTTGAATGATAATTACTCAGTCATACAACACTGTACCCATATGAAATTGTTAGAATTTTTTTTAGAAAGATAGAGCTTTCTTTTGGTTGCATTTAATCACCACTGGGTTTTTTACTTTTTTGCGCTATAAATGGAAAACTTGGGAAAAAAAAGTGTGTTTTTCTTAGTTTCTATTATACAATTTTGTAAAGTAATTTTTTTCCATACATTTTAATCAAAATGTATACTGCTACATTTCTTTGGGAAAAATAAACCAAATCAGTATATATTATTTGGTCTGTGAGAAAGTTATAGAGTCTAAAAGCTATGGTACTATTCATTGAAAATTGATCCCACCTGATGTACTAGTGGCCTATCTCATTTCTTGAGGCCCTAACATGCCAGGACACTATAAAAATACCTCTCAAATGACCCCTTTATGGAAAGATGACAGCCCAAGGTATTTAGTAAGAGGCATGGCAATTTTTTTCAAGTTGTAATATCTTTCCACAATTCTTTGGAAAATGAAGAAATTAAATAAAATGTGTTTTTTTTTCACAAAAATGTCATAATAGCAAGTTATTTCTCACACACAGGAGAGGCATACTTGCAACTACACCCCAAAACACATTCTGGTAATCCTCCTGAATATGGCAATACCCCATGTGTGAGACTTTTTCACAGCCTAACTACATAAAGAGGCCCATCATCCAAGGAGCATCTTCAGGCGTTATGTACTTTAAGACCGGGCCGCCTTCTGCCACTTTTTGTTTACAAGTAAAAAATCAGTATTTTTTCTAGAATTTAGAACCCCAAACATTACATATTTTTTAGCAGAGGCCATAGAGAATAAAATAGTGAGTTTTGCAAATTTCACATGGTATTTGCACAGCGGTTTTTCGAACCCAATTTCACACACTAATGCAAAAATATACTTTAATATATTTTAATGCACACAAACACTATATAATACCAATTTTTTTTGTAAAATATAAAATATGGTGTTGCACCAAGTAAAAAGATACCAAACATGCCATGGTTTAAAATTGCACACGCTTGTGAAATTGCGCCAAACTTCGGTAATTAAAAATCCTCACAAAGTTTTATAAGCCTTTACAGGTTACCAGTTTAGTTACAGAGGAGGTCTGGTGCTAGAATTATTGCTCTTGCTCTGACATTCGTGGCAATACCTCACATGTGTGGTGTGATCGGCGTTTATATTTGCATACAGGACCAATGTGTGCGTTCGCCTTTGCACGTGAGCACGGAGAAACAGGGTGCTTTAAATGTTTTTATTTATTTATTGGTGGGACATTGGTACACTGACAGATGTTTTTGTGCATTTGTACATTGTGACAGATGTTGATCGCCCACCGGTGGACATCGACAGACGTTGATGTTGAGATTGGAACACCACTGCAGTTGTTCTGGTACACTCTAACATATGTTGATGTGACACTGGCATACTGTGACAAATGTTTTGTGCACTGGTACACTCTGTGACATATGTTGATGTGACACTGGAATACTGTGACAGATGTTTTGTGCACTGGTACACTATGACATATGTTTATGTAATATGTGACAATGGCACAGATGTTGATGTGACACTTGGACAGGGACAGTGACAGATGTTGGTGCTTCATGTACTGTGTGGGAATGGCAGAAATCTGTGTGTTCTGTGCATAGCTGAACACTCTCCCCCCCTCGCTGATCTCGGCGGGTAAAGCTGACACAGAGACACATGTCCCCATTTACACTGAATGATGGCTGTGATTGGATCGGGAGGGTCAATCACAGCACCCATATTCCAATCTGTGATGTGCTGTATTCACGATGGACACAGCCATCACAGGAGCGTGCTGCTGCGTGCCCGAGTCCGGAATGTCCTCTCAGAACAGGAAACTCCCACCCGGCAACTGCACATAAACGGCAGTTAAGGAGGTTGTAAACCTCAAACAAGAAATATAAACAAAGCATATCCCTCTATAGTGTGTACTTGTCTCAATCCAGAGCACTAGGTGTCATTTCTGTCTGCTGCAATTTTTCCTTGCTTTCTGCATGAATTGCTTCTGACAAGTTCACCTGACACCAAGAGAAAAAAGGTGACTGGGGAGGGAGCTTCAACATAGTGTAACTGAGCTCTGCAAAGTGTAACTTCAGCTCTCCGTCCCTTTTTCTGACAGTTCAGACAAGCTTATAAATTTTGGACTTTGAACAGAAGTAGAGAAGAGAAGACTGCAGATAAACAGGTACAATTTATTTAGGAGCATTTGTTTCATCTCTGTGTATCACCTGGGGTCAGCTAGTTCACTGTGTATATGTAAGGGTTTACAACCATTTTAATCAAGCTGTAGGAACTTTTATATTTGGACATGGACATGCTTACTACTAATAGATTCATGAGAACAACTTCAGGGTCACAAGACCTCTGGATCAGGGCAGAATGAGTGTCCAGAGAGCTTTACATGCAAAGCTAAGGTCTTGTAGCTGGTCTCCATAGCTGATCAGATTTAGCTGGATATTTACTGGGGATTTACTTTTTCAACAACTGGGTAGCTGTATTGGAAAAGTTAATGACCTGTTCTGTCAGACCATCAAACACATTTGCATTGTTTTTTTTTACCTGTGGGTGTACTCAAATTGCAACTCCAACTAAAAGATTTTCGTTAGCATTGGACAGAGTGAAAGATATCAAATCTGTCCCCATTGGAGAGATTTTCCCTGATTAGATAGAAATTAATGGCAAACAAAATTATTTTAATAAAACGAGGAAAGATTAGAACTTCTTTAATTTAACCACCTCAATATCGGCACTTTTACACCCTTCCTGCCCAGGCCACTTTTCAGCTTTCAGTGTTGATGCATTTTTAATGACAATTGTGCGGTCATGCAACACTGTACCTATAAAACATTTTTTATCATTTTTTCACACAAACAGAGCTTTCTTTTGGTGGTATTTAATCACAGCTGAGTTTTTTTATTACTTGCTAAATAAACAAAAAAATCCTGAAACTTTTGAAAAAAAAATGTTTTTCTTCATTTCTGTTATATCGCTGTATTGCTCTTCTCATTCCTCCTGACAGCAAGTACCTGTTTAGCAGATAAGCACTGAAGTCACCTGATTGGTTCTTTATGCTGTTTATGCCTCTCTGAGTCTGAGCTATGTTGTACAGCAGATTGCAAGAGACTGATACCATGTCAGATTCAGGCGATTACACTAGTTGCTTTAAACATACATTTTTTATCACTTTTTTAGAGAAAACAAACCAACATGAAGTGATGTTATCTGCCTGGAGTTCAGGCAAAAAAAAAGGGAAAGAAAATATGTTCAAAACCACTATTTCTCAAAAGAACGATAAACTGATAATACAGTCCTAATATTATACTGTAAATGTCAAAGTCAAGTTGACATTGTAGAAAGCAAATATGTTTTATCTGTATGAAATGTGCGTATATAAAGAGTGTAAACAAGGACAGAACTGTCCTTATTTTACCTGATAGACAGCACTAACGAGCAGACTGCAGGCTTTGTCATGAGAAAGCACAACATGATAAGTATATACTGTATAATATATTGACATCATATTTGCATATAAGTGATTTCCAATTATACACAAAAGACTTTACCAGTCTTCACTAAATGTAAGCTGATATAATAACATATTGCTGCAGTGATGGACGTCACTCCTCCACAACATCTAACCCATACAACACCTGTGTTCCATGCGTGTTTCCCACATCACGTTCAAAACATACTGCAGCTGTGATCTGAAGCGGGTATCAATGTTAAATCAAAGACGCCCCAAATGCAGGTCGCAAAAGCATGCACTACATTTGGTGCAATGCAGTGCAACATTAGCCCATGTAAAATGAATGGGCTTAAATCTCATCACACTGAATCGCATGTGAATCAAACAGGAACATGCAATGTGTTCCTGTGAGATTCCTAGTGTGACTCGGCCCTAAGGCTAGGTTCACACTTATGCGAGTGGTTGTGGGAATTTCACCTATTCCTGCACTTGCAACCACCCGCAGCCAAGCTTGATGCTCTTTTAGACGCATGGGGCTTACATTTATTTATAATAGCACCCCAAGGCATCTAAAACTGCAGTGCGTTAGCGAGTGCGGGAACCACCAGGAAATCACATGGTGCAAAAGCACAATGCAATTTCCCTGTATGAAACGCATTCAAATAATTAGGCTGCCGTGCCTGCGCACACACGGCTCACGAGGCCACAATAGTGTGAACCTAGGATAAATGTGTTATCCATATCAATACACATACTCTCATCGATCTTATAGACTTCTGTCTCTTTTACTTACTATAACTGAGTGCTGTAACTCAATGCTTTGAATACTTTACTTTCTCTAATCCATCTCTTATACAGGGAAACTTTCCTATTCCTCATGCATCTATTCACTTTTTCTCTCACAGATGTTGCTGTCTTGTAGTTCTCTTTGTGCTATTTCTCACTGTTTACATTGATCACTTTCTATCTTTAGATCCTAATCGCTTGCCTATCTCTTTGGGTTCTTACACACTGGTGGCTGGGGTGGTCAAAACAGTGAGTGTTTGGCAGGTGGCACAGCTTGTCAAGTTTGCCCATTGAGAACAATGGGGTTGCACTGTTCAGCACAGATAAAAAAAAAACAGGTGCCTGCCAGCCATTGCTATACCGCCCTCTGAAAAGCAACTGAGGATATCTTTTCACAGGGCGGTAAGCTTACAGCCTGTCTGAAAGAGCCCTTTCTTTCTTTATTTTCTTGCTCCATTAAACCACATTTCATCTTCGTATCTACTAAGCTTTTTGTTTATGGATTTCTCCCCCCCCCCCCTCTCTCTCTTTCGCTCTCTCTATATATACACACTCACCAGTCACTTTATTAGGTACACCTGTTCAATTGCTTGGTAACACAAATTGCTAATCAGCCAATCGCATGGCAGCAACTCAATGCATTTAGACATCTAGATGTGATGAAGACGACTTGCTGAAGTTCAAACCGTGCATCAGAATGGAGAAGAAAGGAGATTTAAGTGACTTTGAACGTGGCATGGTTGTCAGCGCCAGATGGGCTGGTCTGAGTATTTAAAAAACTGCTGATCTACTGGGATTTTCACGCACAACCATCTCTAGGTTTTACAGAGAATGGTCAGAAAAAGAGAAAATATCCAGTAAGCGGCAGCTGTGTGGACGAAAAAATGCCTGGTTGATGTCAGAGGTCAGAGGAAAATGGGCAGACTGGTTGCTGTGACATTCAGATGGTAAAGTCAGAATTTGGAGTAAACAACATTAAAGCATTGATCCATCCTGCCTTGTATCAACGGTTCAGGCTGGTGGTGTAATGGTGTGGGGGATATTTTCTTGGTACTAGCAAGGTGTACCTAATAAAGTGGCCGGTGAGTGTATATATACACTATATTTTCAAAAGTATTGGGACGCCTGCCTTAACACAGACATGAACTTTAATGGCATCTCAATCTTAGTTTGTAGGGTTCAATATTGAGTTGGCCCAGCCTTTGCAGCTATACCAGCTTCAACTCTTCTGGAAAGTCTGTCCAAAAGTATTAAAAGTGTTTCTATGGGAATGTTTGACCATTCTTGCAGAATCGCATTTTTGAAGTTGGGCACTGATGTTGGACGAGAAGGCCTGGCTCACAATCTCATCCCATAGGCATTCTATCGGGTGCAGGCCAGTCAAATTCCTCCACTGCAAATTCGCTCATCCATGTCTTTATCAACCTTGCTTTGTGCACTGGTGTGCTGTCATGTTGGAACAGGAAGGGGCCATCCCCAAACTGTTCCCATAAAGTTGGGAACATGAAATTGTCCAAAATGTCTTGATATGCAAACATCTTAAGAGTTCCCTTCGCTGGAACTAAGGGGCCAAGCCCAACCACTGAAAGACAACCCCACACCATAATCCCCCCCTCCACCAAATTTTGCACTTGGCAAAATGCAGTCAAGCAAGTCCTGGCAAACGCCAAACCCAGACATGTCCTTCGAATTGCCAGAAAGAGAAGCATTTCTCACCACTCCAGAGAACACGTCTCCACAGCTCTAGAGTTCAGTGGTGGAGTGCTTTACACCACTGCATCTGACACTTGCGCTGACCCCGCTCTGTCATTTTCGTGGCCTACTACTTAGTGGCTGAGTTGCTGTTGTTCCCATTTGCTTCCACTTTGTTATACTACCACTAACAGTTGACTGTGGAATATTTAGTAGCAAGGAAATTTCATGGAAGGACATATTGCACAGGTGACAACCTATCATGGTACCATGCTTGAATTCACTGAGCTTCTGAAAGCTACCCATTCTTTCACAAATGTTTGTAGAAGCAGTCTAAGTGCTTGACTTTATATACCTGTGGCCATGGAGATGATTGGAACACCTGAATACAATGATTTGGAGGGGTGTCCCAATACTTATGGCAATATAGTGTATATATATACATACTGTATATTTAATTTATGGCTTCATTATGAGACAGTGTATGGTGAAGAATCACATCATGTATGCATGGTACACACATAGGTGCTTTACATTTGCATCATTTGCCATGCCTCTTTGCCCATGCAGACATTATTCTTTGTGTTTTTACAGGATATTTCAGCCATTCTTACTTAGGGCATTTCACTTTTTAAGACGTTTTGTTAAAAATGGCATAACTTATCCTACAATTACTGTGGATTATCATGTGACAATATAATGTACAAATGAGTTTTGCTATAATAAACCATATTCTGAAAAAGAAACCTGTAGCATTCTTCTGGGGGCTTTTATTTAAAAGCACACTATATCCATTATTTGAGTATTTACAACGTAAATTTAAGCAGGCACCATTCTCTTATTGTGGAAAGATTACATCATACCTGTACACGTGTATCTTGTACTCTGTCACAGGCTGGTCACCATTTTTTCTCTCTTTAAGGCTGTGTTCACGTTATCATATAGAGTTCCTTCTACATGATTTTGACATTGCGATTTTCCCACGAGTCTGCGTGTCACATAGGGCAGATCATCCACTTAAATGAGCTGCTCTATGCACGTTTGGCACCCAAAAAAGAAGTTCCTGCTCCTTTTTGGATGACAAACTTCACATGACAATTGTGGCAAAATTGCATGACGTTTGGTGTGCCATTGTAAAATAATGGCAACCAAATGTGCGCAACATGTTGTTATGTGTTTGCCACGCGATATGGGATTGAGGACAGAATCACTGTGATTCTGCCCAGGATCCCAAATTGCGAGATGTGAATGAGGCCTAAGAGAATGTCATTATAATTCACAATTTTCCTCCTTACGGACGAGTGGTTTTTACCACATACAATAGAGGACAGGGACAACTAGCTGTATACGTTACATGACTGAGCATACACAGTAGCAAGAAGAAGCATAATCCTTCTAGGATGAGCAATAAATCAGAATAAAACAAAGAAGATAAAGACAAGAAGATAGTTTTCAGCCTGTCCTCATTCACAATAACTTCTAATCATGAAAAAGTCCATAAAATAGGTTTGTCCCTTGTTCAAGTAACCATTTTTTTTTTGAGTGGGTCAATGATATACAGTACATGTATTTGCCCACAAGCTGGCATTAACCTTTTCCCGCCCAGCCTATGGCCAGATGGCAGCCAGGCGAGCACCTTGCCGTTCCCGGTTGACGCCATATGGCGTCCTTTTGGGCATGCGCAGTTTGCGCTCCCGCAGAGCTGCGCGATCTGTCACCGGTCATGTACCTCGGACACGGCCGATGACAGATCTGAGTACCAGCCCCGTTGCCGGTACCATGTGACCTGCTGTGACCAATCATGACAGTTATATACAATGGATGGCTTCATTCATGCCATCCATTGTATACTAGTGTGCCTAGCTGTGAATGGTCACAGCGATCACATGCACAAGCTGGGCCAATCACAGCCTAGCTGTGTCTTGTGATTAGCCGTGGCCAAATCACAGCTAAGCACAAAAAAGAAACCCTGAATGAATCAATGTCATTCAGGTAAATGCTTGCTTATAGCAAAGTAATTCTTTGCTATAAGCAAATAGTGTTTGCTTACTGATCACTTCCCCAAAGTAGTACAATGTTACTATGGTAACATTGTACTACTTTGGCCATAGTGAAATATGAAAAAAAATCTTTAAAAAGGAAAAAAAAAATGTAATAAAATATTAAAACTAATAAAAACATTTTTTTTTTTTTTAAGTTATTTTTTCATACTGTTACCAGTCAGTGTCCCTGATCACTGCCATGCTAGTTATATGTTGACGCTGTACTGCACTGGTGACAGTATGTAAAAAAAATAGTGAAAATAATTTTTTAAATTTTTAAATTTTCTGAAAAATTATGACAAAAAAATTATAAGTTCAAAAAACTCACCATGCCTCTTATGAAGTAAGCCGGACTGTCTACTTTGCAAAAAGGGGTCATTTGGAGGATATCTGTACTGTTCTAACATTCTTGGACCTCAAGAAATTAGATTGGCTGTCAGTACTTCAGGATTGATCAATATTCAGATCTATCCCATAATTTGTGAACTCTATAACTTTCCTACAAACTAAAAAATACATCCTAATTTGGGTTATTTTCACCAAAGACATGTAGTAGAACACATTTTTGCCTAAATTTATGAAGAACAATTATGTATTTGCAAACTTTTATAACAGAAACAAAGAAAAACGTGTTTTTTTTTCAAACTTTTCTGGCTTTTTTTGTTAATTTAGCAAAAAATAAAAACCCCAGTGGTGATTAAATACCACCAAAAGAAAGCTCTAGTTGTGTGAAGAAAATGATAAAATTTTGGTTTGGGTACAGTGTTGTATGACTGCGCAATTGCCATTCAAAGTGTGAGAGCGCTGAAACCAGAAAAATGGCCTGGGCAGGAAGGGGGTAAAAGTGACCGGTATAGAAGAGGTTAAAATTGAGTTTGAGAATAACAGTCTTTGAAAAGTGAAAATGAATAAGAATCCTCTGATGTTAAGGAGCCTTTCACTAAGGCAGACCACACATTATGCAATTTTCTTTCCTTCAACCACAGATTGAAGAAAAGAAAATTTCTTGATTCTCCTATTAACACAGTCAGTGTTATGGGGGAATCCCTCTCACTGTGTTATTGTATTCTGATAGTGGGAGGTTTCCCAGTCGTCAGAACAGAATGATCATGATTTCAAATGAAAATAAACCCCCATCAGGCTGGTTGTACTGAAGTCAATTGATAGAATGACTTCAGTACATCCAGCCTGCCCATAGATGGATCGAAATTTGTCTGGTTCCATCTGATAGATTGACTGATTTCAGTACAACCAGCCTGACCATGGATGGATTGAAATTCAGCTGGTTCCTTCTGATCCGGCCAAATTTCAAACCATCTATGGCCAGCTTTACTTACATCTTAGGAGTGACTTTACACTCCCATCTCTGAGGGAGGAAGTATACAATTGTTTGCTAAGCTTGTGAAGATTGAATTGGGGCTCCCGTGGAGAAAAAAAAAACAAGCAGGGCAAAGAAAGAATACCATTTAACATACAGAGAAAGAAAATCATTTTGCAAAACAACAGAGAACTGCTTGTAAAACCAGCAGACAAGGGCGGAAAAAACACCAGTAGCTGGAGATTTGCTTAGATATATTAGGTAACACAATAAATTATGAAATACTGACAAGAGATCCGACTAACAAATATTTAAAAGCTTCAGGGGAACAAAACTATGGAGTTAAAACTGGTGTTGAAGGAGGAGTTTAAATATATAATAAACCATAATCAGGCTATAGCCACTTTTTTATCTTCCAAAAAATACACAAATATCAACCTGCCAAAAAAAGCTAGCATATATGTTGATACAATATTAAAGTAGTACTACTGTTAAAACAACAAACTGCCAATGAAGATGGATTAAGACCTGGCAACTAGGAGAAGTCAGGGAGAATATGCTGAACCCACCAAGGAACCTGCCAGATGTCAAATTGTCGGAGCAGAGGTCATTTTCTGCCCCTCTAGTTCCACTTTAAGACCATTTATATAAACAATGCCTTCATATATTGAACATGTGTGGGATTTTATTAACAGACTGAAAGATATTTTTTTGAAGGCTATAACCTGGGGTTAAAAGTTTGCAAACACTTTTTGAAAACAAGAGAAACTGATTTTCATGGACATGCATATTCGTGTCAGAGTAGCTACAATTTACACCTTACTACACCTACAGAGTATTAATCCAGGCAGCAATGGGAAATGCATATTCTCCCATATATATTTTTCTTGGGTGGTGGGAAGACACGGAAGCATTAAGTAGAGAACTGCAGATGCACATCCAACTGTTGACTAGATTCATAAATGATGTTTTTATCTAATGTAATGGAACCAAAATAAAATTTGGTGATGAAGCTGAATCAAAATTCAGTGGCGATATACTTTGTGCATAAGACCCATGAAGGTTCCATCATCTTTCTAGACTTATCTGTCAGGAAGGATGAGATAGGAATACTATTTAGAAACCCCTACTGAAAACCGACCCCTACACATTGGTCAAACAGGACTTATTAGAATCCTCACTATGCCCTGTTTTTGTTTATTTGTATTTGTTTGCATTGGGTCTACTTTATTCTTTAGTCACTGGATAATTTCAGTCACCCTCTTCAATTTAAATAATTTAAATAATTTTTTAGTGTTGACCCCATTAGGGTTTACAAGCAAAGGTAAGTAACTTTAATGCAGAAAAGACATAGCATGACTCTTCTGCATTAAAAATCTTGCATATATATATATATATCTTTTTTTAGGAAATGTTCTACTTTAAATCCAAAGGTGACATATGAATAAAAACAGCATTTCAAAAGCCCCCTATATTCCTAAATTCATAGCTGCTGTGTACTCCAATAGTCAAAATTACAAAATGTCTTTGCTATGCTTTCAACAACATTTATTATGCGGTTCCTACCTGCAATATTGCATTTGGCCACAAGATGGAGCCCAGAATAAATGTACTGTTTTGCAGAAACAAGAAACTGCTTTGGTAATAAACGTTCCCATCATCCTTCATTCTAAGAAAAGGAAACTGGTGCATCCTGGGAGCTAAGACTCCATCTTAAGAACTGAGGGAAAGGAACCAGCCATAATTCTCTGCAGCACATGTCATTGACTGAACTTACATCCCCTACAGGCAGCATCACTGGTGAGCATTGCCATCTACAGCCTAATCATTTCACTGTGTTGGTATTTCTCATTTGTTTCTCACAATAGTTTCATCCCACCCTGTTTTGTAAATAAAGCTTCAAGATTACATTCAGTCTGGCTTATTGTAGAATCAGAGGGTATAGCTGCATGTTGAGTTACACACAGGGAAATGTGTAGCGAGGACAGTACAGTCATTAAGCTACTTGACTAGACATTGATACTACATTCACTAAACTAACACCATTTGAATGGGTCAGCCTTGAAGTCCTTTTAGAGAAAGGTTTAATTTCCAAATTCCATGTATAGACTAGTGATGGGCCAAACACTCCCCTGTTCAGTTCACGGTCGAACATATGAACCCTCCGAAAGTTTGACTGCAAACTTTGAACAGGGACAGTTTACTGAGTGGTATCTTACCGCAACTGAATATGCGGTAAGATACCGCTCAGCTACTAAAATACCATATGAGTTATAATATTAAGAACCCGCTGACAGCTGAATGTCAAAAGAATTGTTGGCATTGAAAAAAATGAAGGGAGACAGTCTTTTACAAGTTCTTTAATAAAAACAAAAATAAAAAAAGTCCACTGAAGTAGATCCAACGTCAATCACAATGCCCGCCGCCACCGCCGTCCCGAAAAAAGAAAAAAAAGACCCGCTCTGCTCTCAAAACTGGCTTCTGGCCATCTGACAGCTGCGCCTCGATGACAGTCCTTAAATACTGTGACAATGTCATCATGTGGTCAGGTGCATTGCTTTGGCCAATCACAATGCACTGTCAGGGTGCAGTGAGCTTACCGTTCATGTGTTCAGTGAACACACGAATGGCCCATGTTCGAGTCGAACTTATGTTCAACTCAAACATGAAGCCCATCACTAGTATAGACTACTATTGATGATGTCAGTGTATCTTTTCCTTAATTATCTATATATGAAGAGGAGGGTGGAGATCCTCAGATGTGACCTTACTATTCTAATATGGAAAAATTATTTGTACCCAGAACACACCAAAAAGCTCTATTAGCACTATTTATAAAGAAAACAGATATACGGCATCTAAATACTGGTATTATAAGCCTGATCATTTGCGCTTCATATACCTTTTAAAAAGAAAGATGTGCTGGAGATGTAATGCCAGTGATGGCTCTTTATCATGTATCTTTTGGTCTTTCTTGGGTATTTTAGTCAACTGGCAATCACAAGTTTTAGGCATAACTATCCCAATAGATCCTCTCATTCACTTGCTGGGACTTCCTTTGAGGGGGATCTCTAAATCTTTCAGGATGCTAATCACTCATATACCGACAGCCAGGCACTGCCTCATATAATGTAGATACACTACCCCACAGAATTATTACACTATGATTAAACAGACTCAAGTAATGAAACCCCTAATAGCAAGTATGAAAAATACACTTGACAAACATAAAAAAGTATGGATGATGTGGAAACTCTATACTGCCCTGACAAAGCATTCTTCTTAGGTTGGTGGTCAATCCTTTGGATGTCCTCCTGCTTTTCCCCTCTACTTTTGACTCTATCCTCTTTCGGCATTTTGTGTTTTTCCATTTGTTTCATTTCTAGTGGTTCTCTTTCTTCAGGGGTATCCTAGATCAGTCTTGATATACTATTACGGTGTTTTTGCTCTGTAAGACTGAATGTGTGCTTTGCTTAGCATTTTGATTTTAAAACTGAAGGACAATAGGGGATAGAGGAAAGCCCTCCTATTACTGGCTACCTTGGAGCAGTTGCCATTTGGACCTCTATAATATCAATGAAACATCATGAGCTTAGAGGACTTGGGCCTGTCTTTTCAAGGGCCACCCCTCCACAATTTCAACCTTTTGGTGGAGCTATCTTACCTTTAGACAAAGAGGTATAGTGTATATGATGCATAATTTACAAAGCTAGAATTTTCTGTACCATTTTATACAGGCTCTTAGGATTTCACTTTTGTTGTATATGATTTCCGTGCAGTCAAAACATCAATTAGAATTACATTAAAGAATAAATAAAAAGTGTGTTTTTGGAAGAGCACTCTAATCTCAACATTAGCATTAGTTAAAAAGAACTATTATGCAACATCATCACAAACTCATCTCAATACATCAAAGTCCATGCACTAGGCTCAATTCACAGAGCTAACACACCAGAATAAGTATACCTATTTCAAGCAAAAGTAATTGTTATTTTCAGTTGAGTCCAATGAAATTTGAAAATAACAGTCAAGGCTGAAAAGAGAGTTCTTTAAAGTGGAACTAAACCTAATCTTTAAAAGACTGCATACAGGCAGCCCCAGATAACATCAAACCGATGAAAAGCGTAGGGGGTGGCCTAGGGTCAGGCTTGGTAGCACTCTGCTAGAGAGAGATGTTTCCATGCAGCCAGAGGTATCTGTATATTGCTGATGTTAGAGCCATCCACCCGTGCAGCATTGGTATAGTTTTAAAGTGATATTGCCAATTTTATTCATTTAGTATGTGAGTGCATTTTTTAATTTTTTTAATAAAAATACATAAATGAGTTTTTATATCCTTCTGAGCACTGATCCATACTTTACCATCTGAGCTGACAGGATTGTTGGATTTACCAAGTGAGAGTCTGGGGAAGGATTACTTGAGCCCTGGGAGAGTCCAGCTGGGTTTATGGATCTGAATGATTCGATTAAAGGTGCAATAAGACCTTTGTAATGAAGGTCAATCCATAAGGTAAGCATGTGCCAAATGGGGTTTGGTGGAGGTGTCTTCTATTACACAATCTAATCTCACAAAACAGAACTGTCTATGGGGATTTAATCATGATTAGTTGATTGTATCACAGTTTTATTCACAGGCATTTATATGTAAGACTGTAATGCAGTGATGTTGGATAATAATTACACATGTCTATAGTTAGAACAATTCTGATTTATGGTAACTTTGTATTTTATGTAAATTTTTCTTGGTATATGAATCAGCGCAACATATTTTTATACACATACAGAATGCTGAGTGATTTTTCACTTCCATGCTTGCAGCTTTTAGTTTAGTTCACTACTGGTGTACAAAGTCTTTATGTAGTTTACATGAAGTTACAGATCTTCTCCTTTCATTTTCCTAATAAATTATTTTTGGCCAGTGAGGCAGTTCCTAATAGTTTTGCGTCAATATGAATGTTAGCAGGAAATTATGACACTATTGAGAAGTGCCAGACCTTTGCCTCATCGGAGGATCCTGGCATTTAGGCAAAGCAGAGGATACTGAAAGGCTAAGGCACTTGGTACCTCTCTACAACATTTTTAAATTGGCAATGTCTCTTCAAGGTTTATCCTTTTAAACTAAATTTAAAAAAAGAATATGGGCTGCATGCAAGGATAAAACAAGCAGACAAAGGACGTGCTTCACTTTAAACTGGAGTTTAGCAATTGAACAATGATTTCCCAAAAGTCTTTTCACTTAGCACAACAAAAAGGTAAATGTACTAATTTAAGATTCAGGTCTTACAAAACTCACCAACTGTCCTGAGCGAGAAAATTAGACAAGCATGCCCTGTCTGCAACATACATATTAGGCAAAAGTAGTGTTTATAGCCTCAACCTCTCCTATCCTCATTTGCCTGATAGGGCTGAAAAGCTTCCTGACAACTAATTATAAACATAAGTGAATGGAAAAAAAGTGTGTTCATGGAAAAATATACCATTAGGGACCATTTCCATGAAATCACTAGGGCACATCTGCACTTAACAGGTTTCAGCTGAACACACTGAAATTGTATTTTAAATGCAATAACTTTCAGTAAATCTTAAAAGGTTGCAAGAGGGAATCAAAACAAAGGAACGTGTTATGGAAAAAAGCATTTAAGCCTGGTTTTCTTAAAACTCCATAAAATAAAAATTGTGATAAAAACATTCATGGCAGAGTTCAGAGCAGCTGTTTATTGGTTTAAAGTAGAATTTGAGGAAATTAGTGGTGGCACCCACGGTGATGGTGGGGAAGGTGAGGGTTGGCATTGAGCAACTTCTAAAGTGTCAGGTGATCATACTGATGGAAAAGATGGGACGTGAAACCTGTTCAGGGTAATGGATAAAAAATATTAGAGAAGTAGGTACTGAAGATGAGCCAAAGAAACAAATCACTATACACGTGTAGATACCTTTCATCAGGTTTATAGTTATATTTTCTGCTCTCTTGGACCAGATTTCTTGTGACACCCCTTCCTTTCCCAGTCAACAGGCAAACCTTAGTATCACACTATCCAGACCAGACATCATAGCCACAAAATAAATGCAAACGTCTGGGAGTTAAGGCTTTGAAACAGGCCCGCTCTGCAGTAGTATAATGAAAGGGTGGGAAAAACTTGCTTCGCTATGGTAACAGTTCCGTTCTAGGTATACATACCCAAAGTGAGTGAATTGTAAGTATGTAGTACAAAATGCACAAACTGTACAGGGGCAGAAAGATATACCTAAATGTGTTACTAGTCAAGGCTACTGTGGGAATACAACATGTCTAGATTATTCTCTTTTTATGATTCACTATTCTCTATTTCCATTTTATTACCAGTTCTCCTGACTGTTCTAAGGGTCAAAGTCCATGAAGTTGATGTCTATTACCTGTTATTAAGGTCCATGGTCCAACTAGTAGAAGAAAGAAAAAAAATAAAAAAATTTGTTTTGTAACCATAAAGATGTTTCCCCACTCATCTAAATTAGTTTTTAGTTCAACTTTCCCCTCCCTCATCTAAAAAAAAAAATGAATTTGCCCCAGTGTTCTTAGCCAAACATTTTTATCCCTATCATATTTTCACTTTGAAAGTGTGTGAAGTGTGAGAGAACTCAGCAGGTAGAATTTTATTTCTGATTTGACCTAAAAAATGTGACCTGCATTGGAGATTATGAGAAATGAGCACATATATTCTAAAATGAATAAATGGATAAGACCCAGATGTGTAACCAGTCAGTGGAAAAGGTATTATTAAGACGTTTGTTCATCTCTTCTAATGTTTGTCATCCGATTTTACCTACTGTGAATCCAAACCCTGCTTGCAACAAAATGATCTGTTTCTGAAGGTTCTCATGTATCCAAGTCATGGTATAGCTAGTAGTATTTAACCACATTCAACTTTTCTGTAATGTTGAAGACGTTTCGTAGCTCATTCAAGCCACCCTGTTCATGGACAATAAACATCTGCCTTGACACATTCCATGTTGGACTGAAGTGTCTGGGCTACCTGTGTGATTTCAATGCTAGGGTATATTTCCAGGCACTTATTAGAACTGAAGAAGTGACTTGAATACACTACAAAAAGTTTTCAACATTACAGAACAAGTTCAGTTGAATGTGACTAATACTAGTAGTCTCCGGGGTTACAAAAACTGAAGAGTGCAAAATCTGGTGCAGCTGTGCATTGTAACCAATCAGCTTCCAACTTCAGCTTGTTCAATTAAGCTTTGACTAAAAACTTGGAAGGTGATTGGTTTTTGTGCAGAGCTGCACCATATTTTTCACTGTCCAATTTTAGTAAATCAACCCTTCTGTTTCTGTTTCAGAGCACACTACTTTTGTCCTGAGCACACACAGATTCTGTCACCCAGCACAAAATGTAGTTGGGTATAAGATGTATCAAACGAGGTGCACTCTACTGTAATCTGCTGTAATCTTTCCTTCAAAAAACTTTGTCGCACACAGGCTATGGCATAAAATGCATGTTTTCCCCCATTTGAAAACTGCTCCTCCACTGACGCATTTCACACTTAGTCAGAGCTTAGTCATAGAGGTAGTTATGGAAACACTAAAAAAGATTGTACAATCAGAGTGAAGCAAGTGGCCAGCTTTACAATGTATTCCAGCAAACCGTATGTTCAAATGTATCACAATAATCATGCAGCCTCATCAAAATTGTATAAATGCACTGTATTGGTATATTGGTGTATCCTATACAGATCTAAGCTATACTACTAGGAGATATTATCTTCTGGATAGGGAAAAGGCATTAAAAATGTAACCCTTTATATTTTATATTATTGTTTTAGGTTTAGTATCTCCAGTTATTCAGTATACTATACATTTTGATTGGTTAGTAGGGGTTACTGTACTGTGCATATTTCACTTTATCTTAATCAAGTAGCCAATTTAAAGAGACACTGTCACTTTGTCCACTCAGGGCAAATTTACACAGTTGGAACTCATTCATTCCTTTGCACCCAGCTCACACTTGGTGCTTCTTCCAATGGCACAGCAGATAACCTCCTCCCATGATGCAGTGCTCAGTGGCCAATCACTAGGCTTGATCACTGACACATTATGGAGGGGTGACATAACCACTCTCTCTAGGCTCCTAAACCAAGTATCACAAGGTTTTTTTTTGCCTTGAATGTCTCTTCAAGTGTAAATTAGGAAAACCCTAATGTATCACAATCCAATTGTACAGTCTAATAAGATACTATTACGATCTTTTTTCCTACCAGTCAATCTAAACTTAGTAGATTAAAAAAGCCTTACTGCACACCAGGCATTTTGTAAGTCAAGGCTGAATGGTACAAAAAAGAAAGAAAACATTTGACAGAATCGACAATAAAATATAAAATCAAGAAAAAAGAATTTTCTACTGTAAGATAAGTTTCATTAAAGGATGCAGGAATTTGTGTGAATTGGTTATACTGCCCCTTCATGAAGAACTGGAGACTGGCAAACAGAAAAGCCTTGACCAGCCAGGCATATTTCTTCCAATTCCCATCATGCTTCCAATTTGTAGAAAGACAGCATTAGGAGTAGATTGCAAACAGAAGGGTGGGATACTGTCTCTTTATGAACAGGAAGATTAATCAGTTATTTGGACATAATCGGGATGTCCAAAAGCAGTCCAACTGAAGGGCGGGCAACTATAACAAAACAATAACAGGCCAACATAGCAAAACAATTAGAACTTAGAGCAGCTTGCAGCTTAAAGAGCTGCCTGAAGGACACTGTGCCCGAAGCTTGCATTAGATAAGGCCTGCCTATTCAAAAAATAGAGAATGTGTGAATAGAATACCAGGTGGCAACCTTGCAAATCTGCAAAACAGTTGTCTTATTCTGAAAAGCCCAAGCAGCATTGAAGAAGAACCCTGTCATTATTACCAAAAGCTTGAACAATGATCAAGCTTTTGGTAATTTCTTGTTGATAGAACAAGTTCTCTTTGTTTTGGTGTTCCAATCCCTCTCCACTGTCCAAAATTTAAAAAAAGTTTTACCTTCAGTTATACTTTAAGGGCTCATTCATAAGGATGATTTAGGCTAGGTTCACACCTATGCAGGTCGTGTTTGAGCCATTTCTGCATTGAGTTTTACGTTGCGTTTTTTGTTTTTGCACTTGCGTTTTTTGCGTGTTTGTGATGCATTTTTGATTCGTTTTTTTAATATTATTTTTCTTGGTGCTAGGCAGATTTAAAATGCAAAACGCATCAAAAACACATCAAAAAATGCAGCAAAAATGTATCAAAAACGCAGCAAAACCACAATACATGCTTTTCTGCAGCATTTCCATTGAAGTCTATAGAACCAAAAATGCAACTTTTTGCATTCAAAAAAGTCCCTGAACCTTTCCAAAAAATGCACCGGGTGCAAAATGCACAGGTGTGAATATGTCCCATAGGAAATTATGTTAAATGGACTGTACTGTGTTTCTGCAAAACGCTGCAGAAAACGTTTAGGTGTGAACCTAGGGTTACGCTGTATGCTGCCAAGAATCTGCCTTTCTCTCCAATGGGTATGCACAGGTGTATGTAATCAGCCACAGCCAGCAGCCTATACAAATCAATGAGAGGATAACAGGTTTTATACTAGCAGAAAGTAATCAATATATTTAACCAGAGGTGCCAACATCCTAATACAGTATAATAGATCAAAACAATTGATAATAAATGGGACTTTTTAGACACCAATACAGTCAAAAAACAGTATCTGTAAAAGATCAAATGTTTATTACAAGAATCTTAGATGATATTATTGTATATAATCAAGTGATATAGTATATCACCAGTTACACATAATCTCTCCATTTCCCCACACTAGATGGTTATGAATACAACACATATTTGTTTAACATTACAACGGTTACAAGTGTGCGATTGATACCGACGCGTTTTGCAAACTTCTTCAGGGTATGGAGCAGACAACTAGTCTGCAGAAATATGTTTGTTAAGATTTTCGTATTAAACTGTTGATTTTACAGTGGTGCATGGCACTGGTCAGAGCGTGAAACACTGAGACTAAATTTAATAAAGAAATTAAGAATGCTTGCAATAAATCATGTGAACATTCACTTCAATTAATCAATAATGTGCAGATGAAATAAGGAAATAATATTCTGCTTTTCAGATGACTGGATAATTAAAGTGAATTTTCAACTATAATAAATCATCAGCAATGTATAATGTTAACTAGAATGGATTCCATAGTATCTCGCATTGTACTAAAAATTTCTTTAAAGTAAGTTCTGAAACTTTTTTTTCCCCTTTTGTTCTGTTTATTTATTTGTCAGGCTTAGAGCTAGTGTCTGATTGTCCACAGACATTGAACAGTGGTCTGAAGAAATCAGCAATTTGGATAAGAATGTTAGAGGTGATTCATGTAAAAAATTATTTTAAGCTTCATGCCTTTGGTTAGTTTTAGTTTTCATTTGTTGGGGCTATAAAAGATTAGGGTGGCAGAATGGCTAAGGTAACTTTTTATTTATTTATTTTTCTTTTAAGGCTTAATTCCAATACATCTCTTCAAACAAGACATTACTGTCCAATTTTTTGTGCTTTCTCACAACATATAATGTAGGGTGTCTGCTGTTTTAAAGCAATCATTTTAGTATGTTTCTAAAAACACAGTATGAAGTCAGATTGCCAGCTATGGAAAAACAAATTCCAGAAAACAAAATACGCTTTATAATTTTGGGGCCTTATCAAACATACTGGCAAGTATAACAGATTTTATTACAAATAAAAAAACCTCTTTTACTGTATACTAGAGATTCTATATCTATATAAATACAGCTTCCAGTCATCAAATATTCAAATCAGAGAGGTATATTTACTAAAATAATAATAATTTTTATTTTTAATATACATGCTTAAAAACATTTAAACATTTTTCACATAAAAAAATCTATGCTGCATATTGTAAACACAAAACCTTGGACTTCTAATCCTCACTCTACATAGGTCTACTCTTTCACTGGTGAGAAACCCATTCAGTAGCTAAATGAAGAGAATATTTATATTGCGGACATCTCTACCCATTCTTAGCAATACCTTTGCACTTCATCAAATGAATTGTCCATAGATAAATGTCTTCATAATAGCAAAATACTGATAATAATGGATTGTTTTTGTATATAAGCGATTATTATTGTTTCCACCAATAATGTGCAAACTATGGCATCCATGAAGGGTCCCAACTCAAGTGCTATACTTCATAGAAATTAGTTGTGGAATAATATTGCTTCTCTATCATGTGCCATTCACTCCCTCTGTATTGATTGTCCTTAGAAGGAGAGTGATCATTAAAATCCAATATAAACCTAAAAGTATAATACAGTCACTTCCAAATTATGTACAACTGAGATAAAGTCTGTATTGACCAATAAGGCAGCCTCTACCCCTTTGCTGAAAAGGGAGTCTGCTAAATGTATGACCTGAAAATGAATCAACACAGTGCAATGAATCACCATACTGCAATCCGTTCATCTTTCCCTAGGCAGGATTCTTCCAAAGGTACGGTGTAGCTGGGGGAATGACATGGTTTTTCATGTATAAAGATCACATTTATGCATCCAAACTTCATAAAATAATGCTACCTGTCAATTTACAGTAATAATAGCTAACATAATAAAACAGTGAATCTGACACTCACCAAAAATTCACCACATGTGAATCTTCCAGGTGCATAGGTTTAAATGACAACAATTGATTTATCACCAGTGAGTGTTTGATAAAATTCATATTTACTGCTTTATAAATATGGAACCTACTGTCTCTAAAGTAATACTACAGCTGTATATGGCAATGAAAAGTCAATTGTAATCTAATCAGATTCTCTAATAGTCCAAAGCTGTAGATGTAGCCATTATTATTACTTCACAGGATATACACTCACCAGCAGATTTATTAGGTACACCTGTTCAATTGCTTGGTAAAACAAATTGCTAATCAGCCAATCACATGGCAGCAGCTCAATGCATTTAGGCATGTAGATGTGGTGAAGATGACTTGCTGAAGTTCAAAACAAGATCAGAATGGGGAAGAAAGGGGATTTAAGTAACTTTGAATGTGGCTTAGTTGTTGGTGCCAGACAGGCTTGTCTGAATATTTCAAAAACTGAAGATCTACTGGGACTTTGATGCACAACCATCTTTAGGGTTTACAGAGAATGGTCCAAAAAGGAGAAAATATCCAGTGGGTAGCAGTTGTGTGGACAAAAATGCCTTGTTGATGTCAGAGGTCAGAGGTGAATGGGCATTCGATTTCAGCTGCGGCATTCAGATGGTAGGGTCCTGGTAGGTGACTATGAGAGGCGATGACAAGGGAACTAGAGAGCAAGAGGTCTTGAGAGGATCAATAGGGACTACATCATTGATATTTTGAGATAAGGTTGATAATGTAGCTGGGGGTAGAGTGGTTGATGTCTCTGAATGTCATGCAACCTATCAACAAAAGTGTCTTTATCCATGCAGCTGTAACATATTAATCCACAGTACCTTAATAGATGTTATAAATATAGAAATGCTAAAGCACTTATCCATTCTGTGCACAAAGAAGGAGGATTCATAAAGTACTTGATTGATTTTGCCAGTACTATGCAGAAGAAATGTTTCTGCTAAGGTAGTCAGCATACTTCTGATGTATTCTGAGAACCAAGACAATTATTTTATATTCAGTAAACCTCTCTGACATACCTCCCTGGCTTGAACATTTATTGATGAGAGACTGTACTAAGGGTTATATAGCTATATGATCTGTAGTAGACTCTACCCTAGTTGGAATAAAGTTATAGTTGCAGTGAAGTGGCTCCAGAAGCATGGCTAGTTATAATGAAGAGATATTGGGGTGCTACTCCGTCCATCTTAAATGAGGCTTAGTTTTGCAAAATACAACATGCACATACAATATGGGATATAGTTACAAATGTCAGACACTGGTGAATTATTTTTTATTGTAGATTCTTTTAGTCTGGCAAAGCTTTCTTTTAAAACACTGGCCACCAAAAAGTGAACATTTAAGTGTTTTTTAACTCAAAGCAGAATTAATAAAATAATTTCAGGAAAAGAACGAGAGTTCCAAATTTCCCAATTTATGCTCTTTACTAAGGTGTTTAACTTTCTAAATAATTGTTTATAATGTTCTCCCACATCAGGAGCTTTTAAAACACAGTACAGAGTTAGAACATCAACTATGGAAATCTGCATTCTATTACTTTTTGGCCTTGCATTTTTTGACACATTTTTCTATTTTTTTTTTGTAAAATTCTTTTTATTAAAGTTTTTAGATATGCATCAACAAATAGGTTAACATTTATGATTAATCACACCCATGCAAATGAATAGGTAAATAACTAAATAAGTTAATAAATAAATAAGTATATAATCAGTGCCCAAAATATAAACATAAATTAAATTTAATTAAATTAGGATGAAAGCTGCTTGTCATCAGACTCAAAAGTCCAAAATACTTAAGAAACAACAAAACCTCAAGGTTTGACTGTGTTTTTTTTAAAAAAAGTGATTTTATCAAATGTGTCAAAATCAGAAAAATTTTATTATAAATCCACAAATAAATTGCCCATGTTATGCATAGTAAAGTCCAAACACAGTGTTCAGTGCAAACATAATCCACACAGAAAGTGATGAATCTGTGCCACCATAAACTGTCATTACCAGACCCCTGATGATGGCAGAAACTTGCTGACGAACCGCATACACCGGGACGTCCGGGACACGTCTCTTCCACTTATTGGAATGCAGGCATTCCTATATTGTAACTATATGCCTATGTGGCATATAGTTAAAACATTGATTCTCTTAAAGGTGCAGGGGTACTGCTAAATTGATCTGTTCACATATTTATCAATATGTTCAAGAATGGATTAGAGATCAATTGGAAAACAACAGCCATATGTGGAAATGACCAGTCGGTACATAGCAAGTGCTTTCTGACTTCTTTGTAATTAAAGGGATCAATAGCTTCCTGCGAGTGCGATGTGTTTCTGTGTGGTAAAGAGGAAGAACATGGTTTATGGTGACACAGATTCATCACTTTCTGTGTGGATTATGTTAGCACTGAACACTGCGTTTGGACTTTATTATGCATAATATTGACAATTTATTTGTGGATTTATAATCACATTTTTTCTGATTTTGACAGAAACAATTGAGTACTGTCCGTGATACTTTTTTTATTTGCACTAACATACAATTTTTAGGACAAGCTTTCGGGGAGTGTCCCCTTCTTCAAGGTCCAAGCAGTACTATACAAATCACAAAGTTTTAGCAGAATGTTAGAAGAGATGAAAAAAAAAAAAGAGGCTAGAGATAAGACACAACAAAAGCAAAAGGGGGGGGGAGACAACACTCACATCACAGAGGGAGTCAAGCTTGAGCTGATAGTCATAAAACTGTTGGATAATGATTGAGGAATCCCATGTCCAAATTCAGGCCGTTATCTCTTGTGTCAAATAGAAATATCATTCTTGGTTCAAAAGTTTTTCTTTCCTGAATGGATTTGAAATTTCCTTTAAGAACTAAAATATTGAGGGCTCCCATTATGTGGTCTGGTTGTGCGAAATGGTGTCCCACAGGTGTGCAGAAGTCATCTTCTTTATGTTCCTTGATGGTATGTCTGTGCAAATTCATCCTTGTTTGCAACTTCTGTCCTGTTCCGCCAACATAAGATCCTTTGCTGCATTTTCTGCACTGGATAAGGTACACAACATTACTAGAGGTGCAGCTGTATGATCCGGAAATATTGAAGGTCCCTTTTGAGTGTCTGACACTTTTTGATAGATTGATTTGGTTGCACAATTTGCAGCGTTTTTTATTGCAGGGTTTGCTTCCATTATTTGTAACATCTTGATCAGAAGGAAGTTTCCTACTGATTAGTTTATTTCTGAGGTTGGGGGGTTGTCTGAAGGCCAGTATTGGGGGTTGCTGGAATATTTCTTTAGCAATTTCCCTCTAGTGCTGGGTTGTATGTGGTTACTAGAGGTACACGGTTGTTTGTTTTTTCTCTCTTTGTAATGAAGTAGATTTTCTCTTCGGGTTCTCAAGGCTGTGTTTATGCCGGTGTTGACAGTTTTGTCCTTGTAACCTTTCTTATGGAAGGCGTCTGCTGTCTCTTGGGTCAGAACATATTCGGTGGTATCTAATGGCCTGTGTATGATGGCACATTTTGTGTGTTGGGGGTGGAAGCTAGAACTGTGGAGGTAGTTGCATCTGTCAGTGGGTTTCCTGTATATTGAGGTGTGAAGCGTATCATCCCTGATGTATACTGTGGTGTCTAGGAAGTTGACCTTTTTTTAGAGTATTCCATTTTTAGCTTGATTGATGGATGAAAAGTATTGATCAATGAGTAAAATTGTTTTAGGTTTTCTTGGGTCAGAACATATTCGGTGGTATCTAATGGCCTGTGTATGATGGCACGTTTTGTGTGTTGGGGGTGGAAGCTAGAACTGTGGAGGTAGTTGCATCTGTCAGTGGGTTTCCTGTATATTGAGGTGTGAAGCGTATCATCCCTGATGTATACTGTGGTGTCTAGGAAGTTGACCTGTGTGTTTGAGTGTTCCATTTTTAGCTTGATTGATGGATGAAAAGTGTTGATCAATGAGTAAAATTGTTTTAGGTTTTCTTCACCTTCTGTCCATATGATGAAAATATCATCAATATAGCGATAGTATCTGTATGTTTTTTGTTCCATGCTGTTCAGGACGTTTTCCTCCAGGTCCGCCACAAATAAATTGGCATATTGGGGTGCCATTTTACTTCCCATCGCAGTACCCATACATTGAAGATAGATGTCTTTATTGAAGGCAAAGTAGTTGTGTGTAAGTATGAATTCAATGAGCTGTGTAACATCCTCAGCAGTGTATTTGTGGTTTGGTGAGGATGATAAGGATCTGTGACATGCAGCTAATCCATCCTTGTGAGGGATATTACTATACAGGGATACTACATCCATAGTCACTAGAAGTGTATTGCTGGATGTTGTTGATCTTGTTCAGAAAGTCAGTTGTGTCTTGCAGGAAACAAGCAGTAATCTTGACTAACGGTTTTAAAATATTTTCTACAAAGCCTGAGATTTGTTTGGTGAGTGTATTCATACCTGTTATGATGGGTCTGCCTGGATTTCCTGGCTTGTGGATTTTGGGCAGCATGTAGAAGTCCCCGATTTCTGGATGATCCAGAATTGCATTTATAAGTTCTGAATGTAGGTGGGATGGAAGTGTTTTAATGAGACCTTTTAATTGCTTTGTAAAGTCCTGGGTCGGATCATAATCCAGTTTATAGTAGATGGCATTTTCCAGCTGCCTCTGGCCTTCTTGTATGTATTTGTTTGTATCCATCACAACAACTGCTCCCCCTTTATCCGCTGGTTTGATGGTGATGGCCTGATTATTGCGCAAATCGTGTATAGCCCTTCGCTCTAGTGGTGAAAGATTGTACAGAATTTTCTTTTGCTGGGTGGATATCAGGGATGTAGCTCGCAATCTGAAGCTATCAATATAGGTGTCCAGTTTGGGGTTGCGTCTTTGTGGAGGTGTGAAGCAGCTGTTCTTTTTCTTTGTGTAGCACTCCATTGCCATAGGATTCCTTTCATTATTGTGGAAATATTCTTTGAGGCTTAGTCTCCTGAAGAAATCCTCCATATCTGACAATAATTGTAAATGATCCAATTTGGTGGTTGGGCAGAATCTAAGGCCTTTGGAGAGGATGGTTAATTCTGGTTCAGAAAGTTACACATATTTGATAACATATTTGATAATTTCTCTTTGAAAGGTTATAAAAACACAGTCAAACCTTGAGGTTTTGTTGTTTAAGTATTTTGGTCTTTTGAGTCTGATGATGAGCACTTTCATCCTAATTTAATTTATGTTTATATTTTGAGCACTGATTATTTACTTAATTATTTATTTATTTATTAACTTAGTTATTTACCTAACATTACTTTTTTTCTTTGTGAAAGTTTATGGAAGCACGGTCAAACCTTGAGATTTTGCTTATAAATAGTAGATGGAGGTTTAGCAAGATCCTCATTTTTCAATAGTAATTCAAGTCTAGTTGGCTAAAGGGACAACTGTCCTGCCCCAAACTGTGCATTAAAAGCATGCCTAAGTTGCATATATCTAAAAAATTGGGAGTTGGAAAGCTAGTAAACTCATCAAATGGCATCAAAGCTCCATTCCATACCACATCTTACCCGTACCTGTTCTACCGCATATCTGGTCCATTTACATGGGTCCGGGACAGGGTAGAAATGGGACATGCATGGACTCCTTCAAAAAGATGCATTGGGGGATATTGGAGTACAGGCATTAGGTCCCAGCCCACAAGGAATTTTACCTGCTCTAATTGGTCACATTTTTCTTGTTTTATACATTCCACAACTTTATTTTCAGACAATAAACACAAGATGTAAACAATCCATACATGCTTAGGATGTCTATTATCAAGATAAAGATCTTTAGAATTAATGTATATCAGGCCAAAAAAATTACTATAAGCAACATTTTAATGGGAAAAGTTGAAAGAATTGCATATTTTTCTCAGTGTATCACTGAATAAACATGAATTAGGATATTTTTTAAACACACTACTACTAAAACTAACTAAAACTAAAACAAACACGTCCCAACTAAATCAGACTAGTCTGTCAAATTTTCTATGGTCATAAAGTGTTGAAACTGTAAGGGTTATGAAGACATTAAAGTGGTTCTAAAGGTTGAAGGTTTTTTTCCTGCATGCATTCTATGCATGAAGGTAAAAAACCTTCAGTGTACACGCCCCTCCCCAATCTGCCCCTAAATACTTACCTGAGCCCAATCTCAAAGCAACAATGTGCACAAAAGCAGCAGCTCTCCGGGCTCTCTCCCTCCTGGAAGCAGGGGGGAGCAGGACTGAGCCACGCTTTGTGTGTCTTATGGACACACAGAGCCAGCACGGGAGAGAGCCTGCTGGAGTGCCCTCATAACAAGCAACATGATACGGGGGCACTTTGCTGGGGAGAGAAACTAGGAGCAGCGGCAGAGGACCTAAGAAGAGGAGGATCAGGGCTGCTCTGTGCAAAACCATTGCACAGAACAGATAAGTATGACGTTTTTTTTTTTTTTAAAATATCCTTTCAATCACTTTAAGAGTCACTGGGGCAGCACAGTTGCTTAGTATTTAGCAATTATGCCTCGCAACCAGGACACCATTTGCATGGGGTTTGCATGTACACATGTGCTTGCATGGGTTTTCCCAGGGTTCTACAGTTTTCTCCCAAACTCCAAAAACATGGTAATAGGTTGTCTCCAGCCTAAAATTGGCCTTAGCATGTGTATGTATGCATGCAAGAAAAAGACCTTGAGGACAAGGACTGATGTAAATGTAAAATACATAGAAGCACTGAGTAAACTGGCAGTGCTATATCATACCTGTAATAATTAAATGACTCCAGACAACAGGTGAAACCATTGAGGGCGCTACTAATGTTATCCATTCTGATGATATTGTAGCTAGGCTAAAACTAGAACTGCACCGCCTTCCACTGCCTCCTCAACCAATAGTTACACATGGTGCGCTGTCCATCACCACAGTAAAGTGTTCATCACATGGGCTTGCTGTGATGGTGTGACTCCTGCAGTCACTGAGGTGAGAGAGGAACGGGTGGAAGAGTGTTTTACCTCAGCAATTATTATTAGGAAGGTGCTAGAATTACCTGTGCAAGTGCATAGCCTGTGCCTACAAAACAATCTTGAAGAGGCAATCCTGCCACATCCGGAATGCCTGTGTGTGTGCTTTTTTTTTTGCCAAACAACAGTTTATAATGGGGATAATGTGCTGCAACAAGAGTTTTTGTTCACAGTTGCAGTGCAGCCCTATGGACTTAAATGGCTGAGTTTAACAGACTATGCCACCAGTCAACTCATAATGCAATTTTAATTTGTTGCTGCATGTGAACATGTGAGCAGGGGTGGAGGGGGCCTTTCCATAGCTGGAATAAGGGTACCATATTGTTGGGTTGACACAGGGAGGGCTACCCCCTGGGGTTCTTCTCGGCTACGCTGTATCCATCAATGCCTGGGACAAGGCAGAGGTTACCTTCAGGGATAACTCAACTTTAAGGCGGACTTCCAACTTAGAGCTGGCTGT
Organism: Staurois parvus; assembly: GCF_062004578.1. Lineage (NCBI taxonomy): Eukaryota > Metazoa > Chordata > Amphibia > Anura > Ranidae > Staurois > Staurois parvus. The sequence continues at coordinate 264,762 of NW_028318415.1, forward strand.
ACATTGTGTACACTTGAACAGTAACCTGAACTTCAATAACTCTCTCGTCCCCATGGCAATGTACACCTTCACTAAAACTTGCTGAATTTAGGAGGGACACTTTGAGCCTATGCCGGAACCACTTATCCAGCATATCTCTGCTATCTCCCAGTAACAGAATAGGGTCTCGCCAAGCACCTAATGCTGACTCCATGTGTTCTCTACATTAACGCTTTCTCCTCCATACCTAGTGCCCAGACTGCCAAGGGAGACAACACCAACAACAACAACTCCCTCCTGCAAGAGGATGTCCCACCTGTCAGAGGTACATGCTTCACAGCAGGCTGCTTGCTGGACCTTCGTTACCCTTGGTAACCACTTGCTGTTCTCTGTAACAGAATTAGTTTAGTAGTGCTGTCTTCATACCTTAATGTGCCTCATTGATCCCAGCTGCAGACTATGTGTGTGCCGTGTACTTAAATACACCCCTTTAATAACTACAGACCAGGCAAAAACACTTGACTCAACAACTTGGTCATTACAGATGACAACATGACAGTTCTTTCCCATATCTAGTCCCTAGCTCAGGCATTAGCTGCCCCAGTGTACCTGTCAAGGTGAGAGTCCTTAACAAGGAAAGTCCATTTAAGGCAGTGCTCCAGAAGCTGGTGTTCTTCAGGGCAGACTGCAGGCCCAAGCGGTACCCCCTACATGATGCAGGCTCTGAGACACAGGCCCAAGGACAAGAGCAATGACACGGCTGGCAGCAATACAGAAGGAGGGTGTGCGATGTCTGGATCCAGACATATGTTACAGGACCACTGGGTTGGACCCAAAGAGAAAATCCCGGGAAACAGTGCACAGCAACTTAACCCTTTCCTCACCAGAGCAGCACTCTATCTAGCTAACTGTAGGTAATCTGTCTGTAGGTAGGAGGCCGGGGGGCAGTAAAATTGCAACTCTGTTTTTACCACCCCCTAGACATTATATATTACATACTTCTGATCCCTGCTCTGTGTAATTAGGCTTAAGTTTTAAGCCTCTCCTACTGTTTAACCGCAATTTTGCCATACCCACACACCACCTCATAATTCTCCTTTGGGTGCCCAAGAGAAGGGCTGCCAAGTAGGCTGTACAGGGCCATATGATTTCTAATGGTGGTCCTGCCTACCTTCACCCTTTATGCTGTGTAACTGAACTCCTTCTCCCAAGGTTGGGACAAGGAGTGGACAGAAGGTACTGTGCATATGCCCCAGGTGCAGCCTCTCCATGTAGAGATTGGCACACTTGAAGCTAAATCAGCTTTCTTCTCCTTCTTGTAAGAGTAGCCAAGTGAACAGATGCATAGAAGTGAAGTCTTAAGTTAAAGGACTCTGTCTGAGAGGGAACTCTGATGGGGATTTAAGGGGAAATCTGATATGAACAGGTAGGCTCATCCTGATTGCTGCACTCTATATGCTGTATACCCCTATATACCCCTGCACTCAATACATTGTTTTGTACATTACATAGTTCTGACCAAAGTGTTCATTGTCCCAACAGTTGCTGTTTTAATGAAGTTCATCTTTAACCTCCTTAGCGGTATTCCTGAGTGTAGCTCGGGGTAAAATGTCAGTACCAAAAGCGGTAACCCCGAGCTACACTCGGGCTTACCATGCGGCGTTGCACAGGGATTCCCTACAGCACTTACCTTGTCCTTCGCTCCCACGATGTGTCCCCTGCAGCGTTCCCGGCCATCTCCTCCGGCCGATGCCGGCATCTTTGTTCCATGTTCCGGTCCCTTTGACGTACGGGCGCCGGAACCGGTGGCAAATTTGAAATTTTTAAAAAATATCATTTTTTAAAAAATGATTATTACATAGTAAAACATTGCTGTTTCAATGCATTTCACATACATTTTGTCCCTACTGCTTTGTCCTGTGCCCTGCCTGCATTTTGACTGTTCTTTCTGCCTGGAAACTTAAAAAAGTCCATGGCGTCCAAAAAGCGTCCCTTTACATCAAAAGCGGTTTTAGACCAGCTAGAGAACAGCAATAGTAAATCAGAACCACTTGCAAAATTGAGTGATAATGATTCGTGGGGAAATTCATCATCAGACACGAAAACGATTTTGCGACTTTGCTCAGCGATGTGAGAATTTGCCTCTGTATTTCAAATTTCAGTGTTTTTAGTTTGATTATATTATTGAATTAAATTTATTATTATTATATTATTATTTTTTATGATTATTTATTAAATTATAATTTATGGTTTCGTGTTTCAAATTTTATCATACCCGGAATGTTTACTAGACTCTTGTTCGTACAGATTTCAGTGAGTTATTCCTAAAAATTACAGCCTACAATAAAAAACTACATATTTCCATCCAAAAAAATGGTACCGCTTTCAGCACAAAAAATCGGAAAGAATCATACCGCCGAGGAGGTTAAGGTAGGCTCAGAAAAAGTGATAATTTTCTATGTGCAGAAAAGCACATGTGGTGGAAACATTTAAATATTTAAATTTGTTCTTAGGTTTATGTGTATCTGTGAGATTGTCACTGACATAATAAGTCAGAGTATTTTGAGGGTGTAAGGGCTGAGGTACATGTGTGCAGTGTATACAGCGGGACAAGGGAGTAGGCAGAGATTCTGTTTAATAATCCCCCTTTAAGCCCCTCCCACTGGCAAAATTGTTCTCTGCATTACTTACTACTGACCCCTTAAGGACTCGTTCACACTTGACTTTATTTCTAACTCTTGCCAAACGCCCCTATAGTGTTTGACAAGTGTTAGACAGGCATTTGCGAAGTGTTTTTAAAGCTCCCAAAACACCCTATGCTCAGTTTTGAGGCGGTTGATAGGCGTTTGGCAAGTGTTAAAACCGCACCACAAACTCCTATAATGAAGTTTAAATGGTATTAACGCTCTGCAAATGCCTCACAACCGCGTCGCAACTGCACCGCAAACGCCAGCCAGGCATTTGCAGAGCAGCACCATAGACTTGAATGGGAGGCTTCAACTCCTCCTGACTCGACCAGAGGTGTCATTTTTGCCAGGACGCGACGCTAACGCTTCCATGTGAACAGCACTGTGTGCTGCCATGTGCAGAATTTTCAGAGGCATTTGAGAAGCGTTAAACGCCTGCTGACAAAGCTAGTGTGAACGTAGCCTAACTCTGCCTCACTTACTACTGACTCCTGTCCTCCTCCCTGCTGACCCCTGTACACTGCCCTACAGACTGCTAACTCTGTCCTCTGCCCTGCCTAACTCCTGTAAACTGCCCTGCTGACCTCCCACCCTCTGCCCCCACTGACATTTCTTACTGCACCCCCACATCAGACAGGCTAGATCCAGCCCTGTTAGGGTACTATAGCAACGCATGTATTTTCAATAGAATAAACTCATCTGTACAAATATTGTGGGACTGTGTGCTAGCAAGGATTTTGCAGTTTAGCAAATGTTGGGGTAGGGTATATATAGTAGGGTATAGTAAATGTTGTCATGAAGGTGATGCAAACTTGAAAGCCATCTAATATGGAGGGTATGGATGCAGTACCATTTTGGTATTCCTAATTTCAGTAACATTTTCTTCTGTAATAGAACCGGGTTTAAAAGTCTCTTATTTCAAAGAAAAGCTGAAAGAGTTAAAACATTATATTTGCACTTGCTCAGAGTTTAGGGAAGATCTGAACATCTGTTCTTTTTTTTATCACATGTTGGCACAGTTCTGTGTGTCTGGTTCACTTGACTTAGTAAATATGAATGCATTTGCTTGTCTGCATGATTCTGCAATAAACCAGAGCTCGGGCTGCAGTGAATTTGGCACTTAAGTGTAATTTGTTGATGTCATCATCACATGCAGTGAAACAAACTACTACAGTATTTATGTAATTTGCAAAAAAAATTGTTAACAGCATTGTGGGGTCAATTCACTATGAGTTAAATACCACATGACATTTTTAGTTAAAATAACTCATGCTATACTTAACTCATTAACATGCAATTCACAAAAAAAACACACCTTAAATACTGCATGAGTTAAATGTTTTATCTTATCTATTTAAAATGTATTTTTGCATTTTAATGCAGTCTGGACCTCCAGCTGCAACCTGAAGTGAAACAATTAGCAGTGGTATGCCTACCACTGCTAAATGCGACAGTTTAGCTAAGGGCTGCAGGTTGTTAAGGAGTCAGCAGCTGCCAGCATCCTAACAACCATGATTCATCCCTGCTGTCAGTGTGGATTTCCCCTCTAACAGCAGAATATAAACAGTAAAGAATATTTTTAAAAACGGCATGTGGTTTCCCCTCACCCAACCCATACCAAGCCCTTCTGCCTTATCAGAATCTGAAAACCCCCAGATCCCAGCCCCACCTATGTGAATAATGTGAAAGCACATAGCACCCCTACTCAGTCACCAAAAAATGACTAAAAATAAATAAAGTGTAAATAAAAACAGCACGGGTGTAACATGTAACATGTTCAGCATTCACCACTCTTCCCCTAATTCCACCCCCCCCACCCATGTCACGAGCAGGGGATTTTCACCCCACAGTCACAATTTGAAAAGAGCGCACATGGCTACATCATTCATTAACAGCATCAACAGTTTCTTGTGAAACTTTTGTATCATTCGTCATGCATCATTTCCTGTTCCTGTATGGGAGGTACAGAAAATTTGTGGATGCACTCCAAGATATGCCACGTTCCTATTTACTGAATCCAATATATTGTGTTAACCCCCTTATGAGACAGGATTCTAACCAAGATATATCAACTTTACAAGGTATATGTAAAAGGTTTCTTTAAAGTAATTTATTTACATACATGAATGTTATAAAAAAAATTATATAATAACATTTATAAATTGGCACTGGAGGTTGTCACCCAAACTGGCCATGATTGTTTTTAAGAGCAAAAAGGGAAAAAGTTGGAATCATTAGCCCTCACAAGACCTACAGGGGGCAGCGTTCCAGGTAATGGCCCACAAACGTTATTTTGCCACATGCTTATAGTTATAGGGTAAATTTCATTCAGAGTCTTCTATATGTAAAAATAAGATTGCAAAAAAAATATAGAAATCCTACAGCTCAATTCATCAAAATTGCAGTTATTTAGCTTGTGGCATATCAAAGCATTTAGTCAATGGTATAACATCAAAGTATTCTCTTACCTATGAGCATAAAAAACAGGGCATACCATGCAGCATAAAATAACCTCCGCAACCTCTCCAAACGACAGGCACAATAAGCTGCCCGATTGCATCACTTCAATATAAATGAGTTGATACAGGATTGCCAGCACCTGAATCTGAAGTGATTGTAGGGTTTGCCATAGACCAACATCCAAAATAGTCCCCTGGGCTCATGCGTGCGGCATCACCCCTTGATCCAACACACTTGTGTCATCATGTTGACGTTGCGGGATGATGTCACATGCACTAGGTCCACCAGCATGCACCACCGATGGCCCAGAGGGCACACCGGAAGGCAAGGGGAGGGGGTGAGCACCGGAAACCAGCATCTGCTCGCCATCCCACCACCATGAATACTGCCAGGGGGCAGGGCACAGAACTGCACCACTCACCACTGAGCAGCGTGTGCGTGCCACTGCATGCCAGCCCCCCATCCGTCCATGAGCCCTTGAATCCAGTGCCCCCTGGAGGTGGAAAAACAGAGGACATCTAATGAGACAAAAACGGACACATCGCAAAGACAAAAACAGAAAAAAAACAAAAAAAACTAAGCAAAACTATCAATAGCCAAAATACATCTCAATGAATGCAGATTAGTACATCATGGGGCCTAATATGTACCCGTCAACCCCAAACAGTAGATATAACAATAGCTGACAAAAAGTGATGTTTACAAATGTCTACATTTGTCAAAATGTTATATGTTGGATCTCACAATGATAGATCTATATGTTTGCTAAATCATTTGGCAAGACCAAGCAAACATTCATATTTCCAGTCCCCCTGAGATAAAACCTCCCAGGAAGGGATTGAAACTGACTGCCTTGTTGAGTCCTGGGGGTGAGGTAGCATTAAGCCTAGGGATCCATTTTAATTCCATCTGGAGGAGAATTTTGTTCCAATCTCCTCCCCCCCCCTATTGGATGTACACGATCCAGTATAAGAAATTTTATTTTAGGGCGTTTTCCTTGATGTATAGTCAAAACATATCTACCAAGGGGTAATTCTGGATCACATTTTTTCATGCTACTGATATGTACATTTCCAAAATTCTAGCTTTGTCTTGCCAACGTAATAGCAACCACATTCACAATATAAGAGATAAATCACACCAAAAGTTTTGCAATTAGCATAATATCTCGGAAAAAATATTTGGCCATTAGGGAGTCTGATCTTCTCTATATTTGCAATAATTACAAGAGCCACATATAAAAGTACCTCTATGTTTGCAAATGTCATCCCGTGCCTCCACTTTCATTATGTACAATACGATCATGAATGGAAAGTTGCTCTTTTTTATGTAAATAGTGGGTTCTCAGGAACAAATTTACTTAAAATCGGGTCCATGGTTAACATATGCCAATAATTTTGAACAATCTTTCTAACCTTATTATGTTGATTTGAATATCCTGTGATAATCCTTATGGGATAGGACTCATCTTTCACATTAGTGTTATACCTGGGCAGAACAGTGGCTAAATGGTTAGCAATTCCGCCTTGCAGTACTAGGGTCATTGGTTTGAATCCCAGCCATGGCACCTCCTGCCTGGAGTTTGCATGTTCTCCCTGTGCCTGTGTGGGTTTCCTCTGGGTACTCTGGTTTCCTCCCACACTCCCAAGACATGCTAGTAGGTTAATTGGATCATGTCTAAATTGGTCCTTGTATATGAATGTGAGTTAGGGACCTTAGATTGTATGCCCCTTGAGGGTTAGGGACTGATGTGAATGTACAATATATATATAAATTGATGGCGCTATATAAGTACCTGAAATAAATAAATAAATACAGCAATTAATTCCTTGTCTTGCAGAGGGCTGATCTATAGGCCTTCTTTAAAGAGGTTTGTGAGTAGCTTCTCTAAAAGTCTTTTTTGTAATTTTTTGGCTTCAATACGGAAAGAGGTATCTTCTGAACAGTTATGCCTGACTCTCAAGTACTGATTATAGGGGATTGAGTTGAGCAATGGTTTAGTATGGAAACTAGAAGCATGGAGGATGGTATTGCCCGCCGTTGGTTTGCGGTACAAATTGCTCCCAAGGACACCATTTGTTCCCCTAAATATCTCTACATCTAAAAAAGAAACCATGTCTTTATGCATTGCATTTTAACCACTTCCAGACCGGACACTTTTACCCCCTTCCTGACCAGGGCAATTTTCAGCTTTCAGCGCTATCACACTTTGAATGACAATTGCGCGGTCATGCAACACTGTACCCAAATGAATTTTTTACCATTTTTTTTAGATAGATAAAGCTTTATTTTGGTGGTATTTATTCACCACTGGGATTTGTATTTTTTTTGCTATGTAAATGAAATGTCCAAAAATTTTGAAAAAAAGTGTTTTTTTTAATAAAATTTTGCAAATAAATAATATTTCATCATAAATCTTAGCCAAAATTTATTCCGTTATCTTTTTAGTAAAAAAAAAATCCAAATTAGTTTATAAGCAAAAATTATAATTTTTAAACATTTTTTTTTACATTTTTATTTTATTTTTTTATATTATTTTTTTTTATTTTATTTATTTTTTTTTACATACTGTCACCCTAGCAGTACAGTGTCACCATGGTGACACTGTACTACTTGTGAGGGGTGATGAAGATTTTTTTTTTTTTTTTTTACACCATATAGGATTTTTTTTTACCCATATAGGATGTAAAAGCAATCATTTCTCTTTCTCTCTGTGTGCATTCATGCACTCATTGAGAAGAACTGAGTGAGCTGTGATTGGTCACAGCTTGTCACATGGTACAAGGCTGTTGTGAATAGCCTTGTACCATGTGACCTCTGTGATCATTCACAGATTTCACACATAGTAAGCAATGATGTCAGAAGTGACATCTTGCTTACTACTTTGCATGTGATCACTGATTGGCCAATCAGTGATCACATGATCGGGACCTCGTACAGAGGTCCCGTCCAACGATCAGTGTTTCACGGTTTCCGGAGGACACAGCGGGCACCGGATTGCGGTGCTGCGCGCTCCCAGGGAGCGCGCACAAGCAGGGTGTGGGGAGGTCGTTTATAGACGGCCACCCGACCCTGCAGTGCCACCGTCCGGCCGTTTATATACAACGGCTGGTCGGGAAGTGGTTAAATTTCAGATTGAAATCATTCTGTTTCATCCTATCAATACATTTCATAAGCAATTCTGGGGAACCTTCCCATACGATGAAGATATTGTCAAAGTATCGATACCATAACGAGATATGGTCTGTGTACATCGTCAAAGTCTCATCGTTCATTAACATTCATTCCCACTCCCCCAGGTACAGATTGGCGTAGGATGGGGCACAACAAGTCCCCATCGTTACCTGGAGGAAGTGGAAATGATTGAAGGTGAAAATATTATGGTGCAATATAAATGACAAAAATAGAAACTACAAATTAATTGTAAGCCCAATCTTGTGTTTAACAGCTGCAAGGCCTTTTTCATGAGGAATGGAGCTATATAGGGCTTCAGCATCAACTGTGACTAACAGAGCCTCATTCGAAATATGAAGCCCATCTGTGATTTGAAGGAAATGTATGGTGTCCCGGACATAGGAAGGCAGGCTTGTCATGTGGGGTCTAAGATGTTCATCGACAAGTCTGCTGGCATTTTTAGTCAGAGCTCTTCTCCCTGAAATAATGGGTCTCCCAGGTGGATCACTATAATTTTTGTGACTTTTGAGCAGGGCATATGTATGGGAGGTACGGGCACACAGCTATCCTGAGAGTCTGCAGGAGCCTTACATTGCACCCACGATCTGCTGAATGCTCTGAAGGCTCCATATAGCCTTTATCTGCAAAAAAAAGCATTTATTATTTTTTTTAAAAGGTTAATTTATCCTTTAAAAAAAACACTATAATTCCCTTTAATGACATCTACATCACTCCTCAGAGTGACTCTTTTTTCTGTGGGATTAGGGTCCATTGAAAATGTAGTTTGTGGTCATGTTCTTTTTTTTTTTTTAGAAATAAAGCATGAGCAAATACTACTGTTCATACAAAAATAAAATAACAGCAGCCAAATTAAACTATCCCTCATCTCCCTTCTCCACAAGTAATCGTATATTGTTTATATATACTGTAAAGATAATGAACATATAATTGGGAGGTTCCATATATTAATGAAAACTACACAGAATGAAAATTCACTCTGGTTAACTTAATCTTCCACTTTAGTACAGGTCTTCAGTTAGAAGAACCCTTCCTCATCAAAGGACAACTCCAGTCGATAAACACTAAGCATTTACATATGTTAAAGACCCCTTGAGCTTAGTGTTCCTCAATCTGGAGTTGTTTAATGAGGAAAGGTTATTTATATCCAAAACCATTGTAGGCCCACTTCAGGCAAATCTTATCTGCATGCTACACATGCACATCATCTCTGCTGGATACATAATGTACCGCTGGGTTAGTTCTGCTGATTGAGGAAAACAAGTATTAAAGTGGAGGATTGTCAAGCAGAGTGAATTGTTGAAAGAAATTCAAAAAAAGGATATGAGTAGAGTTGTAATGAGGAAGCCTATCAAGAATATAAACGTGAATATCAGATAATAGGGATGAACAGCAGTACTTAATAAAAGGGAGATCAATTTTTGTACCAAATTTAACCACTTCAATATTGGGCACTTTTATCACCTTCCTGCCCAGACCAATTTTCAGCTTTCAGCGCTGTCACATTTTGATTGACTACTGCATGGTCATGCAACACTGTTCCCAAATTAGATTGTGATAATTTTGTTCACACAAACAGAGCTTTCTTTTGGTGGTGATTGGTCCCCACTAGGGTTTTTTTATTTTTTTTGCTAAATAAACAAAAACAAAAATTGAAAAAAAAAAGTTTTTCTTCATTTCTGTTAGAAAATTTTGCAAATAAATAATTGTTCTTCATAAATTTAAACCAAAATGTGTTCTGCTACATTTATTTGGTGAAAGTAACCCAAATCAGTGTACATTATTTAGTCTGTAGGAGGGTTATACAGTCTACAAACTATGGTATATACAGTATCTAAAAATCGATCAATCCTGTTGTACTGACAGCCAATCTCATTTCTTGAGGCCCAAAAATGCCAGGACAGGACAGATATCCCGCAAATTACCCCTTTGTGGAAAGTAGACAGTCTGGGGTATTAAGTAAGAGGCATGGTGAGTTTTTTGAAGTTGTAATTTGTTTCCCATAATTTTTTGGGAAAATTAAGAAATATAATTTTCTTTTTACAAAGTGTCAGCAGTGCAGTACAGCATCATATAACTGATGTGATCAGGGACACTGACTGGTGACAGTACAAAAAAAATAGTATTTTTTTTTTATTTTTTACTACATTTGTTTTTCTTTATTTTTATGTGACCATAGTAATATAATGTTACCATAGTAACATTCTACTACTCTGGGAAGTGAGCAGTATTTTTTTTTACACGTTATGATTGCTTATAGTAATGACTTTAATTGATATAAACACGAATATTTGACTGAATGAAATTGATTCATTCAGTTGGTTTTGTTGTGATTAGCTGTGATTGGCCACAGCTAATCACAAAACACAGATGGGCTGTGATTGGCCCAGTCTGTACCATGTGATCACTGGGACCAATCACAGCTAACAACACAATTGTATAAAATGGATGGCATGAAAGGATCCACTGTTTACAATTCTCATGTGATTAGTCACAGCAGTCACATGGTACTGGCAACGGGCTGGTACACAGATCAGTCATCGGCTGTGTTTGGAGGACACAGCCGGTGACAGATCTTGCCGCAGCACTTCTCTGGGGGCACCCACAAGGCAGCGATCCAGGGGGATGCCCAGCCGTCATTGTTCTATAGGCTGGGCAGGAACTGGGCAGAACCTAATCCTCAAGGAGCTTGCAATTGAAGGTCCCTAACTCACATTCATACATACACATACTAGTTAACACATGTACTGTTAGACAGGAGCCAATTAACCTACCAGCATATCTCTGGAGTGTGGGAGGAAACTAAAGCACCCAGAGGAAACCCATGCAGGGAGAATATTTAAACTCCATGCAGGCTGTGCCGTGGTTGGGATTCAAACTGACGGCCCTAGTGCTGCTAGGCAGAAGTGCTAACCACTTAGCCACTGCAATATTTGTCTTACCTGTGCTCTTTTGCAGCTCCTTGCTCCTTTTTAGTCTATGTCAATGACTCGGTGTGAGCAGCAACATAATTCCTCTAGTCATGTGACAGTGCTTAGGCTTAGCGACTGGATTCTAGGCCTGGGCACCGTCAAAGAGGAACAAGTCACATGTTTTTCCGTACTCAGAAGTGATCGGTATGCTCATCAGCCACGGAGTAGCAAAGATCTGAGAGGTAATGTGGGTAAGGTAAATATATGGGAGTCCCTTTCCAAAGAAACTGTTACCTTGCCCTACATGAGCAATGTGACAGTGTCCTTTAATAAAAACTTGCCATGTTACAATCCACACTGTATGTACAATTATTAGTCTGTCAGTTTCTTGATCTGTTGACAATCAACTTTTTGCGCAGCAGCAACCACAGCCTCCCAGACACTGTTCAGAGAGGTGTACTGTTTTCCTTGACTGTAAATCTCCCATTTAAGAAGGACCGGCAAGTTCTCAATAGGGTTTAGGTCAGATGAGAAAGAGGGCCGTGTCATTATTCTTTCATCTTTAAGGCCTTTACTGGCTAGCCACATTGTGGAGTACTTTGATACATGCAATGGATTTTGCTGCATAAATATCATGGTCTTCTTGAAAGATGCAAGCTTTTTCCTGTACCACTGCTTGAAGAAAGTGTCTTCTAAAAACTGGCAGTAGATTCAGGAGTTGCATTTGAGTCCATCTTCAAACTCAAAAGGTCCAACAGGTTCCACCTTGCTGGCGTCTGAGTCGAAGTGGAGCTCTGTGCTCGTTACTGATCCAGCCACTGGGCCCATAAATCTGGTCCGTCAAGAGTCACTCTCATCTCAGTTCAAAAATCCTTTGAAAAATCTGTCTTCAGATATTTCTTGGCCCAGTCTTGACGTTTCAACTTATGTGTCTTGTTCAGTGGTGGTCGGGTTTCAGCCTTCCTTACCATGTCTCTGAGCACTGGACACCTTGTACTTGTGGGCACTCCAGGTAGATTGCAGTTCTGGAATATGATAGCACTGGAGTATAAAGGGTTCCTGATAGCTTTACATTTGATTCTTCTCAAATCTTTGGCAGTTAATTTGCGTTTTTTTCTCAACACGTTTCTTGTGACCTTATTAACTATTTGCAACAAAACATTTGATGGCTCTGTAATCACACCCCAATATTTTAGCAAATTTAAGAGTGCTGCATCCCTCTGAAAGACTTTTTACAATTTTTGACTTTTCCGAGTTAGTTAAATCTCCTTTTTGGCCCATTTTGCCTGAGGAAAAGGAGCTGCCTAATAATCATGCACACCTTGATATAGGATCTTGATCTCGTTAGGCCACGCTCTCCCTCATTACACAAATACATGTGCTTAAATCCAATAAGCATTCACGTTTATACAGCTTGGAGTTGGACAATATGCATTAAACCGGGCAATCTTTTAAATGTACTTAGCAGCCCTTTTTGATATGTATGGTCATGTATTGTGCAAACAGTTTTTCAACGTTTAGGAGTATTGGGGATTTGAGAATCACTAACTGCTAAAATTGAATGTAAAAATTCCTGATAAAAAACTCATTATTAAAAGTTGTTTCATTTTATATATATATGTTTGGGATGATTTGCTTGAACATCTGCTTTTGATAATGCTAGAGCATTTCAAAATAAGTTTAGAATTTTGTCTTGACCATTCTAAAGAAATATCGAAATTCTTCTTATTTAGCCACTCTGCTGCTGTGTTACCCGTGCGTCAGTCTCATAGGTAACAAACTGGACTCTGCATTACTAATGGAAAATTTTGGTGGGCCTTTATACACATACTCCAGTTACAATTGCCTTAATAAAAAAATAAATGGTGTATACTTTGCAAAGTCAATAAAAGAAAATAAGGGAAAAATGTGCTTACTTTGCATATTTATCTTGTCCAAAGAAATTTAACAGCACTTTTGCTAGCATTTGATTGGTTAATTGAATTGAACACAGCTTTAACGTATTTACTAAACTGATTGAACATTCGCTTTGCATAGTGCAGAGCCTTTACTGCTTTGGTAAAAGAAACCCTATAATGACATGGAATAAAGGGGATGAGTCCTCCTATATATTTGTATTGAGCATAGAATCTTCCTTAAAATGGCGATTCTTGAAATAACATAAATTCTTAAATATAACAATCATGCTAACCAATCTCAATCTCCAATCAGGCAAACCTATTTATGAGTCTTTGTTTTTCTACTTGTAAAAAAGATATGATTTAATCAAGGCTACATTATGATGACATTAACAAGAATTAGACTTTCTTGTACTACAATACTGGTTTTGAAGATTTTACAAGCACCCCACGGCAATGAGGTAATGGATGACGGCCAGGGTCCTGCAACTTCTCATTTGGCTTAGTCTAAGAGGTTTAACAATCAAAACAAAAGACAAATTCATAACTAAGTGACAGATTAATTAATGCTAAGAACAAATACAAAGATGATCTTTCATCTAGCTAATTTTACAGTGGTTTATAATCTGACAGCTATAACTGAGCAATATACTGTAACTAGAAAATATACATGAAATCTTCAAAGCCTAAATTATTGAATTTACTTTGCATGGTTTAGTCCCAACCATATGATACAATGGTTGAAAAACAATAGGACTTTGTTTCTTCAATAATTAGACATTCCACGTTAAAAAAACACATGTAGTATAGTGTGTTGTAAGTGAAGGAAAAGGAAAGGAAGAAATATTGTGTCTATCAGCTACAGAGATTTTAGGGTATGTTGGAAATGTGTTTTTCAGCCCTATCTTTTGTACTTATTAAGCCCCTCACATTCATACCAGCTAAGCACCCCTGTTTTAGGCTCAGTCCATTTTACATGCATTTACATTTAAACACATTATAGTTTAACTCCAGAAGGAAAACAGAGTCAAATTATATCTCTTGATCTGCAAACTTGTTATTGAAGCCACTGGATTATCATGAACAGCAATAATTTTCTGAATTGGTCACAATGGCAGCACACATACTGTATACAGTGTCTCTCGGCACATTTCCTTTAAAGCTGTATTAAACCGAGCCTCTCCCATCCTTTGGAACTTCCTACCCCAATCTGTCCCAATATCTCCTACTCTATTTGCTTTTAGATGATCCCTGAAAATCCTTCTCTTCACAGAAGCCTATTCTTCCCCCACTTAACAACTGTACTTTTATTTTCTCCATCATCTCATCCCCCACAGCTATTACCTTTTGTATCACTTGACCCTCCCTCTTAGATTGTTAGCTCTAAGGAACAGGGCCCTCTGATTCCTCCTGTATTAAATTGTATTGTAACCAGGGCTTTTTTCCTCAGAGAATAGGTGCAGGAATTCACCCTCCCCACCCCTTGAACATGTGTCATAGGGTGGGTGTGGCCAAATTGCACCAGTGGGAGGGTCTTAAAGGGGCATTATTAAGTAAAGCCAGGAGTCCATAACACACAAGTGCATGGTTCAGCAGTGGGTATGCATAGAAGGTAAGGTTCAGTGCATTATGCTCAGAATGCATGGTATGGGAGTGTGATACACACAGAATGAAGGGTTTATCAGTGTGCTGCATATAGAGTGCAGAGTTCAGGAGTGCGTTATGCTCAAAATGGAGGGTTTAGGAGTGCATTACGCACAGAATGCACGGTTAAAAAGTGTGTAAAATCAGAAAGCAGGGTTTAGGAGTGCATTACACTCAGAATGCAGGGTTCAGGTGTGCGTTATGTACAGAGTACAGGATTCAGCAGTGCGTTACACTCAAAATGCAGGAATCAGGAGTGCACTTTGCAATGAATGCAGGGTTCAGGAGTACGTTATGCAGAAAGTGCAGGGTTTAGGAGTGTGTTATGCACAGAATGCAGGGTTTAGGATTGCGTTTATGCAGAGAGAGCAGGGTTCAGGTGTGCATTCATGCAGAGAGTGCAGGGTTCAGGAGTGCATTATGCAGAAAGTGCAGGGTTCAGGAGTGTGTTTATGCAGAGAGAGCAGGGTCCAGGAGTGTGTTACACTCAGAATGCAGGGTTCAGAAGTGTGCTATGTATAAAGTGCAGAATTCAGGACTGCATTATGCTCAGAATGTAGGGTTCAGGACTACGTTATATGGAGAGTGCACCTCTGAACCCTCATCCAAGGCTTACCTCTACACCCCTTTTCCCACCGCTAATCTCTGCAACACTGCCCACCCCCCCACCAAAACCCATTCTCCTCTCAGCTCTGATCTCTGCAGCCACTTGGTCCCTGTGCTGTTTTTTGGCTTTACCTTTTCCCCAGTGGCCAGTACTTGTTGACCAGCAGCAAGATCAACCAGCAGGACCAGCAGGGGGCGTTGGTATCCAGACACAAGGCTGAAGCTCAACACGGGATTCTAGCACCAAGAGCTCACATTTATCTCAATACTGCGACCAGACTCATCCACCTCACCAACAGCTCCGTATCCGCCTCCCCCCTCTGCCAATCCCTCCACTGGCTTCCGATTGCCCAACACATAAAATTCAAAATAATAACATTGACATACAAAGCTCTTCATAACACTTCCCCAAACTACATCACCGACCTGATATCCATCTACCACCCAAAACGTATTCTCCGCTCCTCACAAGGCCTCCTACTCTTCAGTTCCCTGGTCTCCTCCTCCCATGACCATCTCTAGGACTTCTCCAGGGCTTCCCCCATCCTCTGGAACTCATTACCCCAATCCAGCAGACTGTCACCTACCCTCCTCACCTTTAGGCGCACCGTGAAAACCCATCTCTTCAGAGAAGCCTACCCAGCCCTCACCTAATTGCTAATCTCCTCCGCTCTTCCCACCACTCCATCCCCCACAGCTATTTCCTCCTGTATCACTCTCCCTTCCCTCCTAGATTATAAGCTCCAAAGAGCAGGGCCCTCGAACGCCTCGTGTATTGTATTGTTACTGTACTGTCTCGTGTACTGTCTCCCATTATAATGTACAGCGCTGAGCAAACTATTGGCGCTATATAAATACTGTATAATAATAATACTGGTAACCTATAAAGGTTTTTAAAGCAACGCCTATGGAGATTTGTAGGTACCATGGTTTGTTGTAATTTCACAGGTGTTTGAAATTTTACATCTTGACATAACTGGTGTCTATTTATTCGGCACAATGTTATCTTTTATATTTTACCAAAAATGGGTATTATATTGTTTTTGTGTGCAGTAAAATCCATTTAAGTGTATTTTTTCCTGAAAATTTGTATTTGATATATGGCTGTGCAAATATCGTGTGACATTAAAAAAAATGCAATAACCACTATTTTATTCTCCAGGGCCTCTGCTTTCAGGAAACATATAACGTTTGGTGGTTCTGACTAATTCTTTAGCAAAACAAATGCTGATTTTATTACAGTATGTATGTAAAAAATGCCAAAATTGGCCTGGATGGCAAGTGGTTAAAGATCTATTTTTTAACAGACTCTGTCCTTATTCAATACTTTGGTAAATCAGTCCTACTTCTGCATTTAGCAAACAGACATTAGTGTAGTGTTTGTTTACCTTGCAAAATTTTAGTTTGTATACAAAAAACAGCATGAGTTGTGTAATGTGTATTCCATTGTAAGCAACTTGTTCTAATATTCAAGTAAAGGTACAAAGGGAACATGGTTTATTTATAGCTGCATGTTTATTTGGTAACTCAGTTCAGAGTTGCAGTAATTAAAGCAACATTAGTTTTTCCTATTGATACAGAAATCATTTGTATTGTTTTCAGTCTCACCATATGGTTTGCTTCAAGAGACTGGCTTGTGGTTAGGGGTGATACACAAAAGTCACACAGCTTACGCAGATCTGAACTACCCTGTCAGAGCCCCATTACAGAGAGGGCACTTTTATCCAACTCAGCAAAAAACTACACATGTTATCTGTCTGACAGCCAAGTTCTACAGTTACTAAGGCTTTCAAGACTCTCTCACCACAATGGTCTGGGCACTGACTGTAAACTTACTTTTATTCTACTCAGCAGTCAAGCATCATTGCTATGAATAATAGATGGTGCATTGTAGGCATACTGAGCAATGCAAAGGTACTGTAAGCTAAGTTTTCTGGAATAAACAATGCGTATCGTAATTATAATTGTTATCATCTCCGCATGCTTCCCATTAGAAGATTTGCAATTACCTTATATTTATACTTCTAGTCTTTTAGATCCAACCATTTTTTATGATACTTTTTTTTAGGGTTTTTTAAACATGTTATTACACAACTGACCAACTCACACAAATTAAGGTTTACATCAACAGTTGTGGGTTGATGAAGAACACTAGACTATCAGCATCCCATTATCACACAGTACAACCTCTGTGAGTCATTAGTGACTATCAAAGTTACTTGAATATGTCCAGAATGAGTTGATGTTGTCTCAAAGCAAGCAATTACACACCATTTGGTAAATTTTGCAAAACACAACAAGGGAAAGTGATGGTGACAATCCATCTTGTGAGAGGTTGCTGGAACCTGTGGATCTTTAGCTCGTATAAAGCACTGTAGTGCAGTTTAAAAGTTAATTATATCAAGGGCCGGAAAAGGCATCAAAGTGTGGCAACAACTGATATGTGGGACTAAGACTCAGTGTAAGGTATCGGCATAATAACTACCACTTTGACCATTAATCAGAGCAGGCTTAATTTTGCATTTTTAATGCGGCTTTCTTTTGATGCAAAAAAAAACATATAATGCTGAACACAGTGGTGGGTGAAATTATTATTTTATAATAAAAATCCAGCCACAATGCAATATGGCATGGTGAGAGTTCCAGATGAGAAGGCTGCTTGATGTGACTATTAATGGTGACCCAAAAAGGTGGCACATAATTGTGCTCTCCAAAATATAGAGCCCTTGATTAGATGCTAGTCTACACAATTCAACACTTTTAAGGTATACACACAAAGACTGAATTATGGGTAGTAGGGGTGTAGTTTAGAAATAATTGGACTAAGGTGATTTTGGCTGTGCATATCTCTTTTGTTTGAGTTGTGGAGTGCTGCAGAGCTTATATAGGCACTTAAATGTGTTGATTCAATAGCAATACCTTACTTTTTTATCCCCTTCCGTAGGGAAATAAATTTCTTAACCAATTTGAATGGTTTAAGCTCTGGCACTGTAAGATATTCTTCATTCATGGTGATTGCTGCTCTACATACATTTTTTGTATATACTGTGTACTGGTTGAGCATCGTCTACAGGTGGTATGTGGTGTTTAGAAAGATATGTAACCAGATATGTATATCTGTTGGCGATAACCGTACATGATGCTTAACATCTTTCTTCTTTTTTTGCAATCTTAGATATTTTAGAAAGTTCTTCCTGAAGAAGCAGTCTTTGTCCCGCGAAACACCTTGAAGATGCTTATGTTAAATACTCCCCGTGGGTGTTTGGGGCCACGTTTATTAAATTCTGGCAACATATGTATCGGCAGTATACATACTACATCTATGTATGCTTAATTGTGCAATTGTTTGGGATCTTAATATATTTTTATATTTTGCATAAATAAGACATGAGAATTTTTTAACATATGGTTTGGTACCTTAAAAAATCCTATCTAGTTTACTATTTTGGGTTTTTTTATTTGTTCGGTGTCTTTGCAATAGAGGATGAGGTACCAATAAATACTTGGTGAACAAAGGGGATTGGCATTATGCTGTCTCCCACCCATTCTTTAACAGCTTGCTTTTAGATGTTATATGCATAACCCAGTATGTTTACTAAGCTACCTAATCTAAGGGATAGCAAGAACAAGATAGCCTGAACAACATAGCTAACCCACCAAATATCAGAAACGAATATTTGGTGATGTGGCTACAACTTCATGTGATTCCATTTGCCCACTAAAAGTTACAGTTGTGTTCAAAATAATAGCAGTCAGACATCAATAACCTGATCAATCACTGTTTTTGCTAGAAATTATATTTCTACATGGCAAATAATTTACTAGCAGGTGTAGTAGAGTAATAGAAATCCAACAGACCTAACAGTCATGACATGCATGCTGCTGATTCTGTGTAATTGAATCACTAAGTGAAAGGGGCATGTTCAAAATAATAGCAGTGTGGAGTTCTATTAGTGAGGTCATTCATTCTTTGAAAAACAGGTGGCAATTATTGCCCTTATTTAAGGAAGGAAGGCAGCAAATGTTGTACATGCTGGTTACAGTGCATTTCTCTCTGAAATTCTGAGGAAAATGGGTCGTTCCAGACATTGTTCAGAAGAACAGCGTACCTTGATTAAAAAGTTGATAGGAGAGGGGAAAACATATAAAGAAGTGCAGAAAATGATAGGCTGCTCAGCTAAAATGATCGCAAATGCTTTAAAATGGCAACCACAACCTGAAAGACGTGGAAGAAAGTGAAAAACTACCATTTGAATGGATAGAAGAATAGCCAAAATGGCAAGGACTCAGCCAACAATCAGCTCCAGGAAGATCAAAGAAGGTCTAAAGTTATCTGTGAGTACTGTTACAATTAGAAGACACCTATGTGAAGCCAAGCTATCTGCAAGAAGCCCCCACAATGTCCCACTGTTGAAAAAAAGACATGTGCTGAATAGGTTACAATTTGCCAAAGAGCACATTGACTGGCCTAAAGAGAAATGGCGCAACATTTTGTGGACTGATGAAAGTAAGATTGTTCTTTTTGGGTCTAGTGGCCGGAGACAGTTTGTCAGACGACCCCCAAAAACTGAATTCAAGCCACAGTACACTGTGAAGACAGTGAAGCATGGTTGTGCAAGCATCATGATATGGGGATGTTTCTCAAAATACGGTGTTGGGCCTATTTATCGCATACCAGGGATCATGGATCAGTTTGAATACATCAGAATACTTGAAGAGGTCATGCTGCCTTATGCTGAAGAGCAAATGCCCTTGAAATGGGTGTTCCAACAAGACAACGACCCCAAACACACCAGTAAATGTGCAACATCTTGGTTCCAGACCAACAAGATTGACGTTTATGGAGTGGCCAGCCCAATCCCCGGATCTTAATCCAATAGAAAACTTGTGGGGTGACATCAAAAATGCAATTTCTGAGGCAAAACCAAGAAATAGAGAAGAACTGTGGAATGTAGACCAATCATCCTGGGCTGGAATACCTGTTCACATGTGCCAGAAGTTGGTTGACTCCATGCAACACAAATGTACAGCAGTTCTCAGAAACAGTGCTTATACAACTAAATATTAATGAAGTGATTCAAAGGAAAGCAAAATTTTCAAACATTTTTAAGTTTATATAGTGAATGTTTGAGTTTGTAAAGAAGAATACAAACACTGCTACTTTTTTGAACAGTCTAATGTTCACTTTTCTTCAATTTTTTTAGAGGAACAACACAAATTTGATCTATTTTTCTTCATGTTTTGATTTGGAATAGAATGTGTAGTGTTCCCAAAGCATTTGTATGTATGGAAATAAAAGCTATTAGAAGGATTTTGAGTTTTATTCACTTTTTTCAACACACTGCTATTATTTTGAACACAACTGTATATAACCAAGTGATAAATATATAATTTCCAATTAGGATCTCCCCTCTGATCCTAAATTTTACAATAATCAACCCAATGCAACTCCAGCCTTATATTGTGTGTCTGGGATTATTTTTATTTTAGAATATAACAGAGACACAACATAAAAACTATTTTTTAATGCTCTGACATTTTAGAACTTCTAGCAGGTTGCTTTCTGTCTTTCCCATTAGGAGACTCCCCATAATTCCTTTGTGGCACTAGAACATAAAGTAACGCAAAGTTCCATTAATGGGGATAAATCCAACAAGGGAAAGGAGAATGTGGTTCTAATCCTTCTATATTGTACCCAAAAATGTATAAAAAGTTATGTCTTTAACACATATACCTGCAGAAAACAAACTTTGAGTCTGCTTTTAAGAATGTACTAAATAAGCTAGGGGGCATTTTACTCGTTTCTTGGCGGTGCTGATAAATGAACTGCTAGGCTGTTTATAATTAACAAACTTTATGTGTAATTGAGCTTCAAGGATGCTTCCATGGATATTAGTCATGTGAAATTTGCTGAGTTTGCCCCAGTGCCACTCGAAGAAAAATGATGAACAGAGTTGGCACGGCCACATCATTAAACCAATGTAACCCATTTCTAACAAACCTTTATCTTTCCATGGCATCAGAAATGTTAAGCTGACAAGACTGGAGCTGGTAACTTAAATAAGAGATGTCATTTTGTCTGATGTATTATTATTTAACAACAGACTGTGGAGATCTCTTAGTTTGAAAAAGATTTCCAGTTTCCAAGCATAGCATACTCTGTGTCAGCAGAAACTGATTATATCCTTCTAATTATTCCAGCTACCTTCCATTTATTAACCAGCTGCTTACCACACTAAGCAGACACTGTTCTGCAGGGACACAGCATAACGTCCTTCCTGGACGACAAGGAGTTAAAGGCACTAACTTTTTCCATCATTCTATCATCTCAGCCTAGAGGCATAATGTCACGGACAGTAATTCCACTCTAAGATACACAATGCTTTTATTATTTTTTGGTTTGCTTCAGTGTATACCATCTTGTTCCCTGAACGTCTCCTATTTAATATTTGTCTTCTGGGTTAAGGTTTGTCTTTGTGATATAAAACACACAAGAAAAACCAGCTGGATCAGCTTAGCCCTGCGACAGGAGCTTACAGTGGTTTACATATGTGTGACACTAATGGTAAGATAGAAGTTAAAAATTGTAGGTCAAAATTACACAAAACTAAAATGAATATAGCAAAACTAAGCACACTAAATTAAGCCAAAGATGATATTGTTACACCAAAGTACTATGCTAAGGTTTGCAAAGATTGCTTTAGAAATAAGTATGACATTTAGAAATTTACTGCTAAATTCTAGCTGCCAACACTATTGTTGTCTTCAGCTGTGATGGATTATAGCTACAAGTAAAGTTAGATTTGGAACCAGTGAAGTTCAGACTCAAAAGCTGGCACGGTGCTACTAAGATGAATGAGTGTACAAAAGAAAAAAAAACACACGGAGGAGAGCGTGGTCACTTGGCCTGACAAAGTCATGTGACTGGCCCTACTTCCAATCACGGAGTTCTCTCTGCTGGGTTTAGGAGACAGAACTCAGTGAAGTACATGCATTAAATTAATGGGTCACAGTCCGCTGTCCTTTATAAATTAGCACCAAACTGTAGAATTTGAATTTGCGAATAATGTTCATTATGAGCCTTGAAGGGCAAAGCAGTAAATTCACTTAAATTTCGTCCCAACAGTTGATTTCACCATTCTTTTACTTCCTCACTATTCCAAGTGAAATACCACTTCCAAAACTAGTAATGGGTGACTGGCCACTCAGGCACCCAATTTTGTCACACTGAGAGGGAAAAAAGACCCCAGCCCTGTGTAAGGGTCAAAATGCAATTAAAACTTTAGAAGTGGTTCCTGCTCCTCACTCACAAGCATTGAGGGGGAGAGGGGGGGGGGTGGTGAGAGTGTGAGAGGAAGGTAAATATAAGCACTTGCAGGAATTGGCATTATAGTGAATTTGTTGTTTTTGTTGTTTTGTCCTGTCTAACTCTCGCTTAGCTCTGGATAGAGTGGTGAAGAGTGAGAACTACTGCTTTTGTATTGCTGTCTGTGATAGAAAATTAGAGGAAATGTCCTTTATTAGGGACACAGACAGAAACAGAAATGTAATAGAGGCTCCAACCCTTCCCTGCACTTGAAAAAAAAACAGTTTACACTGCTTCAGTAGCGAAATTTCTTTTTTCCTGATTCCGGTCATATGGACAGGAAGCCAGAAATATTTTCTGAAATAAGAACACCACAACAAAAAAAACAAAGTTGCAAAGGTTCTAACCCTTTCCAGCTCTATCCAAAATAGAAAATATGTATTGATAAAGGTTACCAGAATTTCAAAATTAAATCTGGGGACACCCTACTGACTTTTAACCATTGACCATACTTACAAAAATCATGCCCCATTTCAAGTCCTTAAAACCCCAAAACAAAAATGTATTAGATTGCAGCTTATCAATTGTTAGACATGGTGGCTCCATACGTTTCTTTTTTTAGTTTTTTTTTCTTTATTTTCACCTGGTCAACCAGCCAGTAAGTCTGCTATTTTTCAACTTCCTTTAACAGATCAAGCTTTCCATCAAAAGTTGCACTTAGAAACAAACCATATAACACTGACAGGGGTACTTCAATTGATCAGCTTGTATTAGTTTATGGAAAGCCTTTATCCCAAAAGGAAAAAAAAAGTTCAAAGAGAGCATTAGCTGGAGCTTGGCCTTAATTTGTTAGTCCATCTACATCTGCTAGTACATTTAACACTGCCCTCTTCCCAGATTGGCAGTGCTGTTGTAGAAATGTGTCTCCGTTGCTCCTCCGTTGGAATAGAGATACCCTAACACTGAAAGTGTATTACTGGCTGGATCACCAGATGATGACAACTAAATAAAAAACTGAATGGAAAGCTGTAATATATTACATTTTGCTTTTGGGTTTATTACCACTTTAAAAATGTTTCTTTTAGATGTTCCCAGCCTTAAATCACTAGCTTTTTTTCCATGTTAGGAAATCGTACTCTCTTCTAATACCTATTTATGTGCTTATTTTTATACTACCTGCTTTGTATACATTTCTGGAAAAAACATAAAAACATTTTTTTCAGTGCTGGGTGCTGGAATGTAGAGTGTTGTTTGCAGGGGACAGACCCCAGAAACTTAGAACCGTCTCTGTTGAAACAGCCATGGTCTGGGTTTTTCTGATGATATTTGTTATACCTTTAGAAACTTCAAGCGTTTAGAGGAAAATCTTGGTTTTTGTAATGATACTTCTCAATTGAATAAAAAATAGATTCTGGATACCCTAAGGTATATTCTTCATGGAAGTTTGTACATTTAAATGCTTGTGGATAAATTCATTTTACACATTAATTATACATTTGTCCTCGGGCCCCTTCTCTTCTCCATCTATACCTCCTCCCTTGGCCAACTCATACACTCTCACGGCTTCAACTACCACCTCTATGCCGACGACACACAAATCTATCTCTCAACCCCCCACCTCACCCCCTTGGTCTCAGCCCGAATCACACACCTACTGAGCGACATATCAGACTGGATGTCGCTCCACTTCCTTAAATTGAACCTCTCCAAAACCGAATTTCTTGTCTTCCCCCCAGCCCGGACACCACCCCCCATTGATTTCTCCGTCACATCCAACAACGCTACCATCAAACCCGCCCTGCAGGCCAGAGTACTGGGTGTCATTCTGGACTCCAACCTATCCTTCCAGCCCCAAGTCCAATCTTTAACAAACTCGTGCAGACTCCACCTCCGCAACATCGCCAAAATCCGCACGTTCCTAACCCCAGAAACCACTAAACAGCTCATCCACTCCCTCATCATATCACGACTCGACTACTGCAACTCCCTCCTCACTGGCCTGCCTCGCCGCTGGCTATCCCCGCTTCAGTCCATCCTGAATACGGCTGCCAGACTCATTCACCTTTCCAACCGCTCTGTCTCCGCCAACCCCCTCTGCCAATCCCTCCACTGGCTTCCGATTGCGCAACGGATCAAATTCAAAATCCTAACGCTGACGTACAAAGCTGTCCACCATACTGCCCCGAACTACATCACTGACCTAATATCCAAGTACCGCCCAGCACGCACACTCCACTCCTCACAAGACCTCCTTCTCTCTAGTTCCCTGGTCTCCTCCTCCCATGCCCGCCTCCAGGACTTCTCCAGGGTGTCACCCATCCTCTGGAACTCCCTGCCCCAACCCATCAGATTATCACCTACTCTCCTCTCCTCTAGGCGCACCCTGAAAACCCATCTCTTCAGGGAAGCCTACCCCACCCCCTGCTAACTTGCCGACCTCCTCCACTCTTCCTACCACTCCATCCCCCACAGCTATCTCCTCCTGTGCCACCACCCCCTCCCTCCTAGATTGTAAGCTCGTAAGAGCAGGGCCCTCGATCCCCTCATGTTTTGCATTGTATTGGTATTGTTCTGTCACATGTTCTGTCCCCCTTTGTAATGTACAGCGCTGAGCGAACTATTGGCGCTTTATAAATACTGTATAATAATAATAATAATAATAATTATCTGAAGTTGTATTTACACATAAACTCATGATTCACATATGTGCAGTGAGGATTGAAGTTCAGGTTTCACAGCTAATTGACACAGTAGTTTTTCAGCAGTTCATGTCAGGTTTACATCAGGTTCAGGCAGTGGTGTATTTTGGTTTTGTGCTGCCCTAGGCAACAAAAAAATCAGAGGAGCCCCCGAGAGAGCCTGACACTGACCAACACTACCCCCTCCTTCCCCCCTGTAGAGAGAGCCTGACATTGACCAAAAACACCCCTGCCCCCCACCCGGGAGAGCCTTCCACTAACATCCAACCCCCCCCCCCTTCCAACAGAGGGAGAGAAATACACTCACCTTCACAGCTCCGGATATCCCTGGGAACAAGAGTCCAGATCTCCATACACCGCCTGGTCCCCATGCTGCATGTGTTCCTAATTTTGGGGGGCGGTGCTGCCCCCTGAAAAATGCCGCCCTAGGCAAATGCCTTATTTGCCTTGTGGTAAATACGCTCCAGGGTTCTGGACAGGATAAACTCTCAAGATTATTCTGTTCACACATATGTGGTTTAGAAGCCGTTCCCATAGAAGTCAATAGCCTGTAATCCGCACCGGAACCGGACCGCACTGCTCAGTAATCATACATGACTTTTTTTCAAACTGCACTGAATTTGCACCGCCAGAGCACCAGACATATGTGAACAGGCACCATAGGAAGCAATGATATTTCACATACCATGCAGATTGGATCCAGTTCAAACCACATCAATCCGCATATATATGAACTGGCATATATATGAACCGGCACTTAAATGCCTGTGGATAAACTAATTATACACATTAATTATATTGCAATAGCTGCAGTACTTTTAATACTCAGGCCCTTTTTTAAGTTATGCATTGCAATGCAGGAATTATAACGGTAGTTACCTTTATCTTGTCATATTATGTCGTTTAAAGTGATTTGCTTCTCTATTTAAACAGTAATTTCAAAATGAAACATAAAGTAAATGAGATAGACCACTATTCTTACCACTTAAATGTATTTCTTGTTGTTTCACATTAGGTTGCTGTTTCATTGTTACCACTGATGGGAATTTAAAGCAGTCACTTCTTCACGCATTAAGGGTCTCACAATAAAGTCTAGAAAATAGAAAGAGAGGATTTAAAAGTGATTTTATGTTATTTATAGTATGTAATTAAGCATTAAATATCAAATGTAAAAACACAAAACTCTAGGTAAATGGCTGGATGCACAGATGAAGTATAATAAAGCGCATGTAAAACCAAACATTGCATATGTATTTTTGAATGCAACTAGCATAAATACATGAATTGTGTATTTTGCAACCCCCTATTCAATAGCACTCACACTGGGAGAGGGTGGAGCAATATTAAGAGCTATCAGGTGTGTAGCAGTATATATGAACTGTTCAGGAGCATTCTGACAGGAGGAGAGAGCAGAATGATCAGCGGGATGACTCATCATTGTGCTGCTGCTCCTTCACCATTCACATGCAAAGAACAAAGAAATGACAAGGCTACAGTGCTTAACTGTAGAAGAGAAAAGTCAGGTCACTAATCCAAGTGGACCGATCATATTTTCACAATAAAGACTTCAACTACTTTGAAAACCTTTATATTGCCTTTACTTTTACATGTCTCACCATTTTATGGTTGTGTTTAACTCTTTCTAAAAGTATTTGTGGTCAAGCTTGGCCTAGTACACATGGATATCACAGGCATGGGTCCTGGCATTGTAATTAGAGATGAGCGAATCGAACTTGGCGAAGTGGAATTCGTTTCGAATATTAGGAAAAATTCGATTCGCACCGAATCCGAATTTTAGCAAACTTCGGATGCACGAATCGAATTTTCCCCGATCAGCCGGCAAAAAGTGTCACTGCAGAGAGCTCCGCTATTTCTGACAGTTCTCTGACAGTTCTGACAGTTCATTTACAGCGGTTGAAACATTGTATCTATTTGTTTCCATTTAGGATACAGATGTTTTTATTCGGAAACAAATAGATACAATGTTTCAACCGCTGTAAATGTGAAGGAACTGTCAGAGAACTGTCAGAAATAGCGGAGCTCTCTGCAGATACACTTTTTGCTGTACTGGAATTCTTCTTCTTTTCATTCTTCTTCTTCTTTTCATTCTTCTTCTTCTTCTTCTTCTTCTTTTCATTCTTCTTCTTCTTTTCATTCTTCTTCTTCTTCTTTTCATTCTTCTTCTTCTTCTTTTCATTCTTCTTCTTCTTTTCATTCTTCTTTTCATTCTTCTTCTTCTTCTTTTCATTCTTCTTCTTCTTCTTTTCATTCTTCTTCTTCTTCTTTTCATTCTTCTTTTCATTCTTCTTCTCATTCTTCTTTTCATTCTTCTTCTCATTCTTCTTTTCATTCTTCTTCTTCTTCTTTTCATTCTTCTTCTTCTTCTTTTCATTCTTCTTCTTCTTATCATTCTTCTTTTCATTCTTCTTCTTTTCATTCTTCTTCTTCTTCTTTTCATTCTTCTTTTCATTCTTCTCATTCTTCTTTTCATTCTTCTTTTCATTCTTCTTCTCATTCTTCTTTTCATTCTTCTTCTTTTCATTCTTCTTCTTCTTCTTTTCATTCTTCTTCTTCTTTTTTTCATTCTTCTTTTCATTCTTCTTCTTCTTCTTTTCATTCTTCTTCTTCTTCTTTTCATTCTTCTTCTTTTCATTCTTCTTCTTCTTCTTTTCATTCTTCTTTTCATTCTTCTCATTCTTCTTTTCATTCTTCTTTTCATTCTTCTTCTTTTCATTCTTCTTCTTCTTTTCATTCTTCTTTTCATTCTTCTCATTCTTCTTTTCATTCTTCTTCTTCTTCTTTTCATTCTTCTCATTCTTCTTTTCATTCTTCTTTTCATTCTTCTTCTCATTCTTCTTTTCATTCTTCTTCTTCTTTTCATTCTTCTTTTCATTCTTCTCATTCTTCTTTTCATTCTTCTTCTCATTCTTCTTTTCATTCTTCTTCTTCTTCTTTTCATTCTTCTTCTTCTTCTTTTCATTCTTCTTTTCATTCTTCTTCTTTTCATTCTTCTTCTTCTTCTTTTCATTCTTCTTTTCATTCTTCTTCTTCTTCTTCTTCGTCGTGCCCCGTGACTGCCCAAATGAGTGAAGTGTGCGGTGATTCTAAGATCGACGGCACTCATCTGCATGTCATACTGACTGACAGTATTATTTCTCTTCCCCAGCAGACTCCAAGGGCATTTAAATTAAAGGTACAGTGTTCTGCACTAATATAAAGGCTCTCTGAAGCCTAGAAACCCTTTTAATAAGTTAAATTCGCAGCGAATAAATTCGCATGGAATCGAATTTCTCCCGCAAATTCGGCGAATCAGCCGAATCGAATTTTTGAATAATTCGCTCATCTCTAATTGTAATCTGGCCAGATGGGTCTGTATCTAGTGGTATAGTTTATTCTTTTCTGATTGGCAAAGTCATTCAAAAAATATATTTGCTTTTACCATTCTTACAATGATTTGGGCTCGCTAAGTACATCTATACCTAGGATCCTGCTTTCATATAATATTCTATTGTGTTCATTTGACTGTTATTTGGGGGGTACATTAGCACAGGGCTATATATGTCAGGATATCCTATTCCTGGTGATATAAGTTGATGATAGGTTAAAGCAGAAGTCAAAATCTAAATAAGGCTAAATCTACTCCCATCCCACTTCTAAGACTATTCTACCCTGTGAAAGAAAAGATGCTTATACTTACCTATTGTAAAGCTGGTTTGGTCACATGATCAGGTCCCAGTGCCAGCTTCAGTGTAGAGGAAGGGCAGCCAACAATGGATGCTCCATAATAAATCTATGGGTGATGTCACCACACAGGCATTTGATGGCTGTGACTGAGGTGGCTTCAGAATAGGTTAAGTTTAAGCATCTTTTCTTTCACAGGGTAGATAGAGTAGTCTTAGAATGGTAGTGGGAGTAAGTTTATCCTTAGTTAGATTTTGACCGAACTTTCATTTTAATTGTCTTTCAACAACAGTGGATTGCTTCAAAAAAGGCCTGGATTCTTTTTCAGATAAACAGAATATAACTGGATACTAACATTTATAGGTAGAGTTGATCCAATGAATATCTGATTGCCTCTAGGGGGATCAGGAAGGAATTTTTTTTTCCAGCAGGAGCAAATTGGATCATGCTTTGCTGGTTTTTTTTTGCCTTCCTCTGGATCAATTGTGGGTATTGGATTATAACTTTTTTTTTTCATGGTTGAACTGGATGGACTTTTGTCTTTTTTCAGCCAGACTACTATGTACCTATGTAACATGACCCAGGTCTACAAATTATTTATGGACTAAGATTCTGTGTTACAATAACTGAATTACTGTAACTCATCAAAGATATTTGTGGTTGTTCATGGTCATACATTAGTGTTAAAATAACACTAATGTTCATTACATACAGATTATATGGTGGATTAACCATATAATCTGTATGTAATAAACATTAGTGTTATGTTATTTTTAACACTAATGTATGACCATGAACAACCACAAATATCTTTGATGAGTTACAGTAATTCAGTTATTGTAACACAGAATCTTAATCCATAAATACAGATTATATGATTAATCCACCATATCTTTTAGATTGTAAACTCCAAGGAGCAGGGCCCTCCTAACCCTCCTGTATTGAACTTTATCTTTGCTGTATTGTCTCTCTTTATATTGTAAAGCGCTGCGTAAATGTAATGTTAGCATTATATATATCCTGTATAATAATAATATCAAACCTATTTCCAAATTAATTAAAACATCATGTTGCAACATGACAAGCACAATCTTTAATCAATTATTAAATATGTGTAAATGATGGAACAAGAAAACTACATTTTAATCAATTATTGATATTGTGTAAATGCTGGTACATGGCAACAACATTTTTTAATTAATTATTAATATTGGATAAATATTTCCATGCTGAAATATTCTGCTCATGTTTATGCAATTACTCCTTATTTTACAGTACATAACAATGCCATGTAAACCAATTCTGCATAAACAAGTTGAAGAATATTTCAGAATATGAAGAAGGCCAATTACATTACTGATGTTTGTCATGGAATTTAAGCCAGTGTACTCTTGCCTTAAACCTAGCTGTATTTGCTCCTGTGACCTCTGCATTTCTGCCTCCTGTTCTCATTATGCTTTTGAGTCAGTTTACATTTCTTCACATTTGTTATAGGTCTACCATCTCTCCTCTTTTGTGCTAGTTAGAGAGTAATCGCAAAGATTACTACACAGATTCCTGGGACAGTGTGTCACTTCCTGTGTATCCTTGTCTATGACCCTGCCTTTGTGCTTGTTTATCCTGAGATCATGTTACTGTGTTCAAGCATAGCCCTTCTAATCCTGTTTCTCCTTCCTGCCCTGTACATCTTTCTTCTGTGTACCATTATTTCCTCGTTTCTTCTTAAATCCCTATCTTTTTAGGTCCTCTGATTCTGATTCTTATTCCATCTTTATCTAGTCCTGCTACTGTACCACTTTCAGAGCTCGTTCACACCAGCCTCATTGGGCTGCACTGGGTAGCACTACTCATTGCAATTCAAATGCAAAAACAAGGCAAAAAGCCTGTGTGTTGCCATAAAATAATGCGGGCATACATTTTATCGCAATGCAGTGCAATACAACTTGTGACAACATGTCACAATGCACTGCCATGCAAATAGTTGTATTTATTTAATTTAAACAAAGTTCAAATGCAAGCAATGCAGTGGAGGAAATTTACTAAAACTGGAACCCTCAGAATCTGCTGCAGCTGTGCATGGTAGCCAATCGGCTTCTAATTTCAGCTTGTTCAATTAAAGCGGAACTCTCTCAATCAACATTGACAATTTTAATCTTTATGCTGCTAGTATTAGTAAATAGATAGGAAAGTATATAATTTACTTGTTTTACATTTTGTTTTTTACATTTCTTTAGTTACTTCTTGGTTCCCAGGCCTAGGCAAATGATGTCATACATCCCATGAGTCTTCAGGAGGGGAGGAGGGGTTTTCTCAGCTAAGCACACCTTCCTACTTGCATGCCCAAGCTAAGGGAAGATGGATTCCAGGAAGTAAATGCTACATGAATCATCTGCCTTTACTCAAGATGGCCACGGTCAGAAATGCTGGGGGTTCATTTTCAAAGTGATTTCTTAAAAAAACAAGGCATGGAGACATAGAAGGATGGGTGAGTTTGCTCTGAATATTCTAAATTTATTAAATAGCATTTTTGGTTTGCGTTGTTCAGATTCAGTGTAGTTCTGCTTTAAGCTTTGACACTAAAACTTGGAAGCTGATTGATTTCTATGTAGAGCTGCACCAGATTTTGCACGCTCCAGTTTTAGTAAATCTCCTCCCATGTGTAACAATGCATTGCAGCATGCATGCACAGTGTACAATGTGTTCATTCTGATGTGAGCAAGCCCGCAATATGAACTTGTCTAGCGTCTTCAGTTCTGCTCCATTTTCTGTCTTGTATACCTAACCATTTCTTTTTGACTGTATATCTGTCTTGGTGTACCTCTCTTGTGTA
This sequence comes from Staurois parvus, assembly GCF_062004578.1. Classification (NCBI taxonomy): domain Eukaryota; kingdom Metazoa; phylum Chordata; class Amphibia; order Anura; family Ranidae; genus Staurois; species Staurois parvus. The sequence continues at coordinate 296,656 of NW_028318415.1, forward strand.
TTCTGTATTTTGCTCTTGTGTACAGGCTATACCTACTCTGCCCTCTTTTTATACTTGGCCTGAAGTAGTTCTGTTTCCATTTGCTATCCAGGTCTTGACACCCACACTTATCCTGTCTCTCTTTGAGACCCTTCTAGCTAGCATCTGTATCTGTCTGTTTTCTTACAATGCTCTAAAGGTTCATCATTTCCTTTGAAATAACACAACTAGAGAGAATATAAAACAAAATGGATTATTCTTTTACAATCTGTAAAAATGGGCCCTGTGTATAATTATTTAGGAAAGAAGAACTATATATTGTTGGTGTCAATGAATCATTTTCTAACTCTCATAAAAACAAATTATAGTAAAGAGGCTTTGGGTATAACCTTTTCAAATGCTGTAGTCTCACACTGATGTGAAATGACATGGTGAATTATATTAATTATTAGACATAGGGCAGCACAGTGGCTAAATGGTTAGCACTTCCACCTAGCAATACTAGGGTCATCGGTTCAAATCCCAAACATGACACCACCTGCCTAGAGTTTGTATATTCTCCCTGTGCCTGTGTGGGTTTCCTGCAGGTACTCCAGTTTCCTCCCACACTCCAAAGACATGCTGGTATGTACGTTGGATCCTGTCTAAATTGGCCCTGGTATCTGTATGTATGAATGTAAGTTAAGGACCTTAGATTGTACACCCCTTGAGTGTTAGAGACTGATGTGAATGTACAATATATATATGTAAAGTGCTGTGTAAATTGACAGTGCTATATAAGTATCTAAAATAAATAAATAATGAGGGGAATTTCCTAAAATTGGAGCAGATAGAATCTGGAGCCACTGTGCATAGTAACCAATTGGTTTTTAGCTTAAGCTTTGAAAATGAAAGCTAGAAGCTGACTAGGGACAATCCTCCTAGTGACTGGGCATTCATATGATATTCTGTCGAAAGGAGTTGCTCACGTGGCTGCAGGGCCACGCAGTGGCACAATCTGTCACTGGCTGTGTCCACGGGACACAGCCGATGACATATCACTACACCGGCCCATTGTCAGTGTCATGTGACCGCTGTGACCTATCGCAGCAGATCAAATGTCAATTGTATACAATGTGTTGAAATAAAAATAGTAAAAAAAAGTTAATATAATGTAAGAAAAAAATTAAAAAATAATATAAAAATTTGAAAAAAAAAAAAATTATTATTATTTTTATTTTTTTACATACTGTTACCAGTCAGTGTCCCAGATCACTGCCACACCAGTTATATTATTATTATTATACATTTATATTTATAAAGCGCCAATAGTTCGCTAAGCGCTGTACATTACAAAGAGGGACAGAACATGTGACAGAACAACCACAATAGAATGCAAAACATGAGGGGATCCAGCGCCAATCAGTGATCACATGCAGAGTAGTAAGCAAGATGTCACTTCTGATATCATTGCTTACTACATGTGAAATCTGTGAATGATCACAGAGATCACATGGTACAAGGCTATTCACAACAGCCTTGTACCATGTGACAAGCTGTGATCAATCACAGCTCTCACAGTATTTCTCAATGGCTGCAAGAATGCAGCCAGAGAGAAGGAGAAATGATTGCTTTTACAGCCTTTATGGGTGTAGAAGGAGAATTGATTGCTTTTACAGGCTTTATGGGTGTAAAAGCAATCAGTGTAAAAAAAAAAAAAAAAAAATCTTCATCACCCCCCACAAGTAGTACAGTGTCACCATGGTGACACTGTACTGCTAGGGTGACAGTATGTAAAAAAAAAAAACCATAAATAATAATATAAAAAAAAAAATAAAAATGTAAAAAATTTTTTTTTAAATTAGAATTTTTGGTTATAACCTAATTTGGGTTGTTTTATTTTTACTAAAAAGATAACTGCATAAATTTTGGCCAAACGTTATGATGAAATATTATTTATTTACAAAATGTTATAAGAAAAACACTTTTTTTCAAAATGTTTGGACTTTTTCATTTATATAGCAAAAAAAAAATCCCAGTGGTGAATAAATACCAGTGGTGAATAAAGCTTTATCTGTCTCAAAAAAATGCTAAAACATTCATATGGGTACAGTGTTGCATGACCGCGCAATTGTCATTCAAAGTGTGATAGTGCTGAAAGCTGAAAATTGGCCTGGACAGGAAGGGGGTAAAAGTGTCCAGACTTGAAGTGGTTAAATTCACCTCATTGTATTTCTTTTCCATTGTATATAAAATGCCCTCCTCAAACAACATAGCTGAGAGAACATTAAACCAGGTTGCAACATACCAATACAAATTTAGATTGTCGCTAGCTATTCAAAGCCTTACTTGCTTCAGAACATCAAGAAAATGAAGTATATTTTTCTGTCATTATGTGAGAGGTGAGAGGTATCACTTTTTGTTACAACCATACACAAAGATGAATCTGGCAATTCTGGTCATTGCAATGCTTTAATGGGGCTTTCCCAGTCTGTAGCATATGAAAGTTTACAAAGTGTATTATAAACTATTGTATCAGCTGACATGTCACTTACTCATTTAAGTTCACGGATGCAAGTCTAACTAAATGTATCACATAGGAACAACATGGAACATTTTTGTATTTGCAAAGCATGGGGCAACCTACAGTTTAACACATACAAGCTTCCAGTGAAGGTCTTGTACTTGCACCCATCAATGAGTGCAATCACCTGACCTAGGTGACCTGTTCATAAACATATTTCTTCATGTAACACTACCCTCATGAAGGTGGCTGTGTTGTGGGTATCCCTAAGCCTCTCTCCGCACAGCCAGGCGACAGGTATTTTTCACACCAATTTACATTCACAGATAATGAGCTTGGTTTTGTTATTTTATTAGGAGAAATCAACTTGAAAAGGGAAATAGGGATGCCTAGTTTGGCTTGAATCAATATAAGGGGAACACTACCTTCCTATGTACAAAGGCAGATCCTGGACTGTTCTTTTCCTGAAAGCCATCAGTTGCTCAGGATCAGTAGCAGCTGCCCTTTACGGTCAAGGAACTATCAGCCCCTCAAAAATCAGCTTTACTTCTCATAGCTACATGCAGAGGTGTCTTCTCTGCTCCTATGGAGCTGCTCCTAGCTCTACAGCCTACAAGCACTACCAGCCCTCCCGGCTTCTCAGAAGATCCCCCGTGACAAGGAAAAGGATTGAGCCCAGCACTGTCCTTAGAAAGTTTGCGTGGGAGTCTTTCTTCTCTTTGCTCCCTGCTGCTCTAGGCCTTGATTCCATTCACACCTCTTAGCTGAATGTATCTTCTTGAACCAGCCTGAACCCACCCTGGAGGCCCCCCCCAGACCTAGGGGAACCCTCCTAGGCACCAACAGTCTCCTCAGCACTCCATCTTCCACCTGGATTCTCTGTCTGCCTGACTCACTCTTCGATAATTACCACCACTCTACCAAGGCCTCCAAACCTGCGATTGGCCAGACACCCATGAATATGCAGATGCGGCCTCCATCCCTTCCTACTTACCGACTTCTGGAAGGTTCTATGGTCCTCCAGAGTCAGGAGGAGGTGACAGAGCAACAACCTGTTGAGTCATCCAGCTGACCTGCAATAACCCAACCTCAATCACAAACTCATAAACTACCATGAGCCATAAACAATGATTTTACCTATGATACACTTCACAATTCTAGTAGCACACTAGAGGGTGCTACACTCATAAACATCACTAGTCTCTATAGCCAATACAGATTCCAGTACTGGATATTTTAGAAGAACTGACCCTTTTAGACAATCATATATCCTCTTTTTGGAAAGAATATACACTGCTCAAAAAAATTAAAGGAACACTTTGAAAACACATCAGATCTCAATGGGGAGAAATATCATGCTGGATATCTATACTGATATGGACTGGGTAATGTGCTAGGATGCCAGATCATTTGATGGAAATGAAAATTATCAACCTACAGAGGACTGAATTCAAAGATACCCCAAAAATCAAAGTGAAAAATTGCAGCAGGCTAGTCCAGTTTGCTGAAATTTAATTGCAGCATCTCAAAATGGTACTCAGTAGTTTGTATGGCCCCCATGTGCTTGTATGCATGCCTGACAACATTGAGGCATGCTCCTAATGAGATGACAGATGGTGTCCTGGGGTATTTCCTCCCAGATCTGGACCAAGGCATCACTGCGCTCCTGGACAGTCTGAGGTGCAACTTGGTGGCGTTGGTGGCATTGGATGGACCGAGACATGATATCCCAGAGGTGTTCTATTGGATTTAGGTCAGGGGAGTGTGGGAGCCATTCAATGGTATCAATTCCTTCATCCTCCAGGAACAGCCTGCATACTCGTGCCACATTAGGCCAGGAATTGTCATGCACCAGGAGGAACCCAAGACCCACTACACCAGCGTAGGGTCTGACATTAGGTCCAAGGATTTCATCCTGATACCTAATGGTAGTCAGGGTGCCATTGTCTAGCCTGTAAAGGTCTGTGCATCCCTCCTTGGATATGCCTCTCCAGATTATCACTGACCCACCACCAAAACGGTCATGTTGAACGAAGTTACAGGCAGCATAACATTCTCCACAGCTTCTGCAGATCCTTTCACATCTGTCACATGTGCTCAGGGTGAACCTGCTCTCATCTGTGAAAAGTGCAGGGGGCCAGTGGCAGACCTGCCAATTCTGATGTTCAACGGCAAATGCCAATTGAGCTCTATGGTGCTGGACAGTGAGCACAGGACCCACTAGAGAACGTCAGGACCTCAGGCCACCCTCATGAAGTTTTTTTCTGATTGTTTAGTCAGAGACATTCACACCAGAGGCCTGCTGGAGGTCATTTTGTAGGGCTCTGGCAGTGCTCATCCTGTTCCTCCTTGCACAAAGGAGCAGATACCAGTGCTGATGATGGGTTAAGGACCTTCTACGGCCCTATTCAGCTCTCCTAGGCTAACTGCCTGTCTCCTGGTATCTTCTCCATGCTCTTGAGACTATGCTGGGAGACATAGCAAACCTTCTGGCAATGGCACGTATTGATGTGTCATCCTGCCTCTGCAACCTCTGTAGGGTCCAGGTATCGCCTCAATGTACCAGTAGTGACACTGACCCTAGTCAAGTGCAAAACTAGTGAAAAACAGTCAGAAAAGATGAGTAGGGAAAAAAATGTTAGTGGCCTCCACCTGTAAAACATTCCTGTTTTGGGTCTCGTCTCATTGTTGCCCGTCTCGTGCACATGTTGTTAATTTCATTAACACCAAAGCAGCTGAAACTGATTAACAACCCTCTCTGCTACTTAACTGTGTAGATACAATGAAGGAAATAAGTATTTGATCCCCTGCTGATTTTGAATGTTTGCCCAATCACAAAGAAATGATCAGTCTAAAAATCGAATGGTAGGTGTATTGTAACACCGAGAGACAGAATTGCAACAAAAAATTCAAAAGAAATGCATGTCTAACAAATTATGCACTGATTTGCATGTTCATGAGGGAAATAAGTATTTGATCCCCTATCATTCAGCAGGATTTCTGGCTATCAGACGTCTTTCATACAGGTAACAAGCTGAGACTAGAAGCAGTCTGTTAGATTGCTGCTAATCTAATTTTGTTACCTGTATAAAAGACACCTGTCCACAGGAGCAATCAAACCATCAGATTCCAAACTCTCCACCATGGCAAAGACCAAAGAGCTGTCCAAGGATGTCAGGGACAAGATTTTAGACCTACACAAGGCTGGACTGGGCTACCAAACTATCGCCAAGCAGCTTGGTGAGAAGGTGACAACAGTTGGTGCAATCATTCGCAAATGGAAGAAACACAAAACAACTGTCAGTCTCCCTAGGTCCCTAGGTCTGGTGCACCATGCAAGATCTCACCTCGTGGAGTGTCAATGATCATGAGAACAGTGAGGAATCATCCCAGAACTACACGTGAGGATCTTGTCAATGATCTCCAGGCAGCTGGGACCACAGTCACCAAGAAAACAAATGGCAACACACTACACCGACAAGGATTGAAATCCTGCAGTGCCCGCAAGGTCCCTCTGCTCAAGAAAGCACATGTCCAGGCCTGTCTGAAGTTTGCCACTGAACATCTGAATGATGCAGAGGAGGACTGGTTGAAAGTGTTGTGGTCAGATGAGACCAAAATCGAGTTCTGTGGCATCAACTCAACTCGCCATGTTTGAAGGAGGAGGAATGCTGCCTATGACCCCAAGCACACCATCCCAACTGTCAAACATGGTGGTGGAAACTTTCTGCTTTGGGGGTGTTTTTCTGCTAAGGGGACAGGACAACTGCACCGCATCAAAGGGACGATGGACAGGAAAATGTACCATCAAATCTTGGGTTAGAACCTTCTTCCCTCAGCCAGGGCATTGAAAATGGTCGTGGACGGGTGTTCCAGCATGACAATGACCCAAAACACACGGCCAAGGCAACAAAGGAATGGCTCAAGAAGAAGCACATTAAGGTACTGGAGTGGCCTAGCCAGTTTCCAGACCTTAATCTGACTGAAAATCTGTGGAGGGAGCTGAAAGTTTGAGTTGCCAAACGTCAGTCACCAAACCTTAATGACTTGGAGAGGATGTGCCAAGAGGAGTGGGCCAAAATCCCTCCTGAGATGTGTGCAAACCTGGTGGCCAACTACAGGAAACATCTGACCTCTGTGATTGCCAACAAGGGATTTGCCACCAAGTACTAAGTCATGTTTTGTGAAGGGGATCAAATACATATTTCCCTCATGAACATTAAAATCAGTGCATAATTTGTTAGACATGCATTTCTTTTGAATTTTTTGTTGCTATGCTGTCACTCAGTGTTACAATACACCTACCATTCGATTTTTAGACTGATCATTTCTTTGTGAGTGAGCAAACATTCAAAATCAGCAAGGGATCAAATACTTATTTCCTTCACTGTATGTTAGAAGCTTTGTTGGGTTTTTGTTCCTGTGTGCATGCAACAAGGAGAGTGATCCTTAGCTATTGTCCCTGTAAAAGCTGTCACTTGGACAGAAGGTAAGTAAACTCCAACATTTATCAATTATCTTCAACACAAAACAGAACAGCTGGCAACTGTAAAAATGTCAAAAGTGGAATTTCCCTTCACTTTCATGCTATCACTACTTTTGTGTACATGGTGATTCAGGGAGCTTGTGCTGGTTAGTAGCGTTGTTTTTCTCACATGTGCTGTTGTGTATTGTCCTCACATGTTTATGGTGCTGTATAATATGGCATTGTAACATTATAACGCCGCCACTTGATAAAGTTGATTATACTTATTTTGTAAAACACCTATTGGATAAATAAAAACTATTGGAAATGAAAAAAAGTAAACTGATTCCTTTTGAATTATTAGTTGGTTTGTGTTTTCCCGGAGTTGAACTTTAAAGTATGTTATGTATGATCAGAAAAGTGTCAGTGACCTTCATTTCCTAAAGCAAAAATTGATGCTCTGAAGAAAAGGGAGATTAGATGGGTTACCATAGAACAGTGTTTCTCAACTTTTTTTCAGTGAAGGCACCCTTTAAAATTATGGACAGACCCGAGGCACCCTTTAAAATTGTGGACAGTCTTGAGGCACCCCATTCTAAAATGGGGTGCCTCATGACTGTCCATAATTTTAAAAAGGCACCCCATTCTAAAATGTGAAAAACTATTCTAATTGTTTTATATAACACAGCAACATCCACACATGTAGGGCACCCAACACTAGAGGTGATTTATTCTTCCAAAGCAAATACACTTTTTCACACTGGTACAGAGTAATAGGTGTTTCTCTTCTCCCTCAGTTTTTCTCCATCACTGAGCTAATGTGACCCCACTACTGATGGAGAAGGACAGGGAGGGTCAAACAAGGATGCTGTGCAGGCAGTTGATATCCTCCTTATCAACTGATGTCACTGGTTGTCAGGATGCCAGAGGATAGAAGGTCATAATGGTGCACAATGAAAACCGGTGGCTTTGTGTAACTAAAAGGCAGGCTTGTTCCACCCACTGGCTTGTATACAAGGCTTGGGAAATTTTTAGACATTTTGCCAAGGCACCCCTGAAGAAACCTCAAGGCACCCCAGGGTGCTGGAGCACCCTGGTTGAGAAAGGCTGCCAAAGAATATTGATATTGTTTTTTGCTTTATAAAACATACATTGCAGTAATAGCAGCTATGTTGGCTGTATCTGTGTGGCAAAATCTGCACAGTCCGCTAGGGAAACAGTAAACATGTACTGACATTTGAGATCCCTTATTAATGCCAAAAAATAATGTTAAGATTAAAAACAAATATCATAGTGAACTAAAATTAAAAAACACAGTGACGTGAATTTTAATTATGTAATATGACATATTTTGCTGTGTAAGTAATGTTCTGCAGAATGCATACATTATATTAATACATAACTGTTATAAATACATCAAAGTGTTACTAAACCCAGGACCCTGCATTCACTATATCTAGTCTCCCACAGTGCACACTACATAAAAATGCATTTGTTTTATTAAATATAAACTGCTAAATACCATTTCTCATCAGCAGTTAGAGCAATATTGTGACTTCTGTCAGTGTTCAGCAGAGCACTGGTTAAAGCTTGTAGGAATAGTTGTCTTTCTGCTCTAGGAGGATGCAAAACCCCTGACCTCTGTCTGGACAGTGCTGATTGGCTCTGTGCTGATGACATGCACTCTCCCAAGGAAAGAAAAAAAACCTCTCTAGCAATACACACCAAACTGAGCATGTGCAGAGTGTCTCCACATGACATGTCTTATCAGGAGATAAGAAGGGGGCACTGGAAGAAGGGCAGGAACAGAGAAGTCAGGATCAAACAGCATTTTTACACAATGCAGAGGGTTAACCCCTTAGGTTTCACAGTGAGTATATCAAACATGCTTTACTGCATATACAGACAGATTTTACTGTTGTGGGTTTAGTAACACTTTAAGGTACATAATTGAAAATACTGAACTCATGACAGATATAGAAATAAAATATATGCTTATTTGTGAACAAACCCACATTTTTCCATAGTATATAAACAGTAAATTGGTTTGTAAATATTCATTGCAATACTTCGTTTTACAAGTAAAACTCATAAATAGCCGTGACTTCTGTTTTAGAGAAACCAACAGAGCTGTATATAGAAGAGCATGAGGTCCACAGTACATGGAAGTGTAAGTAATGGCTTTTTGTTTTTTACTGAGCTCTTATCATAATACTAGTATCACACATCTATAATTTTCAGTGAACTGTTACATATCATACAGTTATAGAGATGTATGATTTTGGAAGTGACACAATATGAAAGCACAGTTTCACTTGCACTACATTAAATAAAGACATGACTTGTGGGCCCTAGAGTTAATTTTTACAATCTCTATGAGGACATAACAAACATGGTAAAAGGCTTTCAAGTCAAATGACAACTAATGTCATTGCTTTATGCTGATTGAAACTTAAAGGTGCAGCTATGGCAGCAGCCCAGAAAGTAAATATTAAAATTAGGGAGATGCTGTTCGTGTTAATTATATTACAATTATATTATAATAATAGAGCCAATGAGACATTTACTTATATTACCTTTTTTTCTGGGACAATGTGAGTATGAGTATGAATGAACATGCAGGAGTTCCACGACAGGGTGGAGAGAACAAGGAAAACTTTGGGTTATAGTTCCACCAACTTTTTATTATTGTGTTCTTGATTTGGAGATTTTTCCTCACTTCCTGGCAAACAACGGGAGTGAATAGACAGGAATAAAATAGTGAAAGAAAAAGGAAGAGTTCAAAATTCTGTATGGTGTTTACTTCTGTCTGTGTCCCCATTGTGGAGATTTTATCCTGCTTCCTGTCCTAGTGATTTATATTAGACAGAACAGAAAGTAAGAGGAAATTTGCTCAGTGGAAAATCTGATAACACTGGCATAGACGGCAATGAAAATGTACAAAGTTGAAAATAACAAGAATGTTAGTAGAGAAGGTAATAGTTCAAAGTTCTGGCAGATGTTTGTTGCTGCCCCCATTGAGAACAGAAAGTCCCCTCAAAGGGGACACAGATAGCATTTGAAAATTGTCAGATGCTCTAACCCTTCTCCATTCTATCCAACAACAAAAATACATTTTGGATCAGTGTTGGCCCACCTTTACCTGCAAGGGCTTACTGATTTTACACATTTAAGCTGTAGCTGTGCTTAAAGCCCTTTGACTACAAGAGGATGAATGTTGATCTGTAAAGCTCCACTCACTATCCTTTTTTTTTAGTTTTAAAATTATGATGGAAGTTATGACATGTAAACACCTTGAGCCAGATAAACTATACATGGTGCAGTGAGTAAGGTGCCTCTATTAAATAAAGGTCCCTCAGAGTAGACCCAGACTACAATCTGCAGGTAAATGTCAGTGTCACAATGTAGCACAGAGTTTAGTTTGCAGGGTGCATAAATTATGATATTCTGCAACAACTTTCCAATTTTGAGAATTGCCAATTTTTGGTTCACATGTTGCAAATTCTTGTCAACATAGGTGTACTATTTTGTTTATTTGGCACATGATAAATGCGTATGACATATGCGCCAACTATATGTTGAAAATATAATAATTTATAAGGCCCTTCTGTTTAAAAAAAGAAGTGGACAGATCCACTGGGAAGTCAAGAGCCAGACTAATCCAAATTTTTCAAGATGGAAGGAATTTGTACGTCTAATGCAGCATTTGTATGTTTAATGCAGTGTAGCACAGGAATTGTACGTCTAATGCAGTGCAGCACTCCAAACTGCAGATGCGGCGCTTTGCTTGCCTTTATCTGGCCCTTGGGGCAATATTCCTCTCATCGATACAAGGCATTATTTCCTCCTAATGGCACCATTCTTTCCACCACTACCAACAGCATAATTCCTCTCATTGATGACAACAGTGCGGCCATATTCTTTCCACTGACATCAACGATGGGCCATATTTCCTTTTACTTATGTAAACAGAAAATTATTCCTCCCATGGACATCAAAGATGGAGCACTATTCTTTCACTAATACCAACAATGGGACACTATCCCTGCCAGTGACACCAAAGATGGGGAACTATCCCTCCTACTGACACCAATGATGGGGCACTATTCCTTCCACTGACACCAACAATGGGGTACTATTCCTCCCCCATTATTACCAAGGATGGGGCACTAGTCCTTCCACTAACAGCAATGATGAGACATGCTTCTATTTACTGATGTCAATGGAAAACTATTCTTCCCATGGACATCAAAGATGGAGCAGTATTCCTCACACTGATACTAACAATGGGACACTATTCCTGTCACTGACACCAATGATGGGGCACTATTCCTCCCACTAATACCAATGACGGGGTGCTATTCCTTCCACTGACACCAACAAAGGGGCACTTTTATTCCAACTAATGCCAATGGTGGGGCACTAGTCCTTCCACTGATACCAATGATGGTGAACTATTTCTTCCACTGATACCAATGATGGGGCACTATTCCTCCCACTAAAACCAATGACAGGGCACTAGTACTTTACCTGTCACTAATGATGGGTCATACTTACTTCCACTGATGTAAACATAGGAAAACTATTCCTCCCACGAACATCAAAGATGGAGCACTATTCCTCCCACTGATACCCACAATGAGACACTATCCCTGCCACTGACACCAACGATGGGGCACTATTCCTCATTCTTCTGACCAGAGGCACTATGTAATTTTTTTTACTTCCACTGACCACCAAGCTCGAGGCATTTTCTACTCAAACCAGCCATAGCAGGCCACTGGCCCTCCTAAAGTCTGGAGGACTGGCCCTTTGTTTAAAAAGTTTGGAGGCCCCTGGTCTAATGGCTCTTGGATTGAAAATATAAGAGCAAGATGGGGCAACCTGGGAGTACTTGTACTAGTTATAGAAATTGTGACAGGTACCATTATTTGCATTTAACGTGAAGAACCTACAATCCTCCTTAAATTACAATTACTTTCTAATTCCCCTCAGGAAATGCATAGTGAGAGAACATGTAGACTGTTATTGCTGAAGTCTCCTTTGAAAATGCTCGATCCATGGCTGGTGTGCTGAGGCAAAGGCTACAATATATTCTGAATCATTACCCCATTACAGATATGCAGATCCGCCTGACTCTCCTTTAACTTAACTGCATGCTTGTTCTAGGCCAGTGATTTAGAAAGATTTGAAGCCATAGACAGGTAGGCAAATTGTATTTTCAGAATGAAGTCAGCAACAGAAGTCTACATATTTCTCCCAGCAGAGGTTTACTTTAAGGCTAATGCACTTAAAAAACAAGTGCCTTTAATTTATTTTTGTTTGATTGTTCAGTTAACACATGAAAATGTTAACTGATATTTATGTACCGGTACTTTGTTATTTTAATCATAAATCTGCCTACATAAAATCAAGTTTGTAAACCTCAATAACGCCGTTCCTAAAAATGCCCCCATTTATTGTTATCTTAGAGATTATCACTTGTAAGCAAAACAGATAAAAAGGGGCATTAACACATCATAAATTCTTTTGCACTGACAGTAAATGAATCATTTGAGACCTCTTAAAATGAGTACGACATTCATATTTGTCAGACTGCACCAGCTGAGAAACAATAAAGGAGTAAACATATTTTGTATGGTCTGTAATGATTCAGACTGAGAGAAACAGAACATGCTGGCTTATAGATTCAAATTAGTTATTGGCAAAATATGATCAAAATAGCTCTTTCTGTACGGTAAACAAACTAACCTCACACAGGAAGTAAGCTGTGGGGACCAAAAACTACATACAATTACAAGGAGATGGGAAAGTCACAACATGTTCTACTCACTGTGAAAAAAATGTCTTTAATTTTTTTTTTAATTGTTAAAGCAATGCTCTGTGCTACACTTGGTCTATATACTGTTTAATAACAGCTGCTTAGGAGCAAGGCAATAATGGCAAAAGACACTGATAGAAAAATGAAAAGCTTTCCCTTGATTAACATTTTATAGTTGACCTTGCCTTCTACACGTAGACTGGTAGAATCAGACATAGGAAACGGCCCACACACCATCCACACACATTTTTCATCCACACCAGCAGTTCCTCTGCGCAATATAGCTAAATCTATAAAGAAAAGACCTAATTTGAGTAAGCAAGGAAATGTGTATGATGTTTCACGGTATGATCGTGAAAATCAAAAACATCTTTACAGAAGAGTTTCATATAAACAAGAGTTTGCGTACAACTCATATAGACTGCCTTTGGCACGTAAGCACACTTAAAAAAATCAAGGGCAATTAAATGGAGTGCTAAAGATCAGAAGTAAGACTGAAACAAACAAAACTGTGCTTGCCCAATAATGCAAAATCATGTGCAAAGGTAAAAAAAAAAAAAAGAAAAAGGATTTTACGATATACAGTATCAGGTGATTGGTTGATTGAAGTAAACACAGTGTCTTCTTATTCAACAACTTCAGTGAAAATTTCACTTTGCTAAGTGAACTTTCTTTATTCCTTCAATAAATCCACCCCCAAAGAATTATAATAACTAGTTGTGATGAACAGTTCTCCCAACTGGTCAAGTAACATTGACTATTGTCTAAGGCAGAATAAGCATTTAAAATCTGAATGAAGTTTTTGTCTTTTTTTTGTTTGGGTGGAAATCAGCTAGCAAATTCAAAGAGATAATTTGGGTTTGCTACATTATTTGGGGCTCAGGTAATATGTTTGCACCTGCATGAGGTTACTGACAAAATTTCGGAGCTTACCTGAAGTGGTGTACTCTCTCATGTGTTCTTAAAGGAGCATCATCAAATTACAGCCGTGCACCTACTACACCAATGAGTAACACAGTCTTTTTTTAAACTATACTTTAGTGTTTGATCACTTAGAGAAACAGGCACTTTAAAATTAGATCTTTAAAAGAACCACTCACAATCAAATTTATGGTTGAATGTAAGAATCTTTACATTTAATCTCAATTGAGCTAATATTAGTTTGTTTGAAGATGACTCTTGGAACAAGGAGTCAAACTTGAGAAGTTCTTTTGAAGTCTGATAGTTGCGGCCTTATCAATTGCCTGAGCTCATGATGATACACACTGTCCACAAACTACTAAGTAAGCATAACTGTATCAAACACAAAAACGTTTAATTGTTTAAAGCTTACTTTAAAAAAATCAGCACAAGGGACATTATTCACCTTCAATGTGATGTATCCCTTGTGCTGCTTTGTCCTGGTTTTGCAGAAATCTTACCCCTCCAGTGACACTCTCACTCCTGCTACTGTAATCTTCTAGTGCAGCGGGGGTTAATGGAACTGAGAATGCTGAGACAGGCACACATCTGGAGTGCCCAACTTTGCTCACCCTTTGCACCCATTTCACAGAAGCCATACTACAGCTTCTATGAATGAAAAGTGATCTATGAATGGAGGATGGGCAGATGATTGAAAGGTCCGCTTCCTCCATTCATACATTCTATTTCTGTAGCTGTAGTATTTCTATGAATTTAGGATCTGGAACAATCAGGAACACTTAATTAGTGCCTGTATCAGCTCCATTAGTTCTAGTAATCCCCACTGCACCAGAAAATCACTGTGGTAGTGATTATGGCAGTAGTCGGGGGCACTGGAGGAAGTAGACTTCTGCTAAACTAGGACACAGCAAGCAACACAAGTAGACAGCTAATCACAGGCTTTAGAAAGCAATTGGACATGTCACATTCAGACTATTTTTCAAGCCCAACTAAAGCCAAAATCATTTATTTTCTTTTATAATGGAGCAAAAAAGGGTAAATGCCTCAGTATTTTATTACTGTTTGTGGTCCTATTAGAAAGATTTGCCTGTCCCTTGCTGTTAAGACCCAAAAGAACTCCACATTTTTAGTATAGTGGTGAAGAGTTAGAACTTCTGGAAATGTTTTAATTGCTCTGACATCAGTGCCTTCTACCCACATTTTAAATACTGGGCCCCACTGGGACTGAAAAGGAAGTAGAAAAAAAGGGTCACAAACAGAAATAGAAACCAGACAGAAATTTCAACTCTTAACCATGTTATAAAAAAGTAAATGGAAAATTCAATTGGAGTTAGGCATTTTAGAACTGACATTCCTGAAATGCTTGAAAACTACATACCCCTCATGCTGAACTAATCCCAAAGGAATCAGTATCAATGGGCCAAAAAAATATATTCAACCAATCACCTCTTCCAACCAGGTGTCTGCTGCTACCCACAGATATGAAAGCTATCACCTATCAGCACAGAAGACCAATGGCTCAAAACCCAAAAAAGTGTATATTGGCAAAATATCAATAAATAAATATATACAATAAATAACACTAAGCTATTGTGAATAATATTCAGATGCTATATTTAAATGAACCCTTAAATGAACACTGTATAAATGAAGAAATATACATATATAACCAGGATTTGAAAAATACCTACCACCTTAAGGAGTGTCCTCCTAAGGAGTACCTACTAATGCCAACACTTAACCTTCTCACTCTGTTTTGCTATTCATTTCCCCAAAATTCATTGATTTTGTTGAATGGCCTTACAGTGCCAAATTTGTCATGAAAGTGGCATTGCACTTTATGTAAAAAGAACAAAACATTTAGAGAAAAATGCACAGACGTGAATAGAAAAACAAAACTTGCAATTCATGGTTGTGTTTTTATGTTGAGTCTATGCTACAGCAAATCTGCCACTTCAAAAAAGGTACAGGTATATGTTGTTCTCGCAGTAGTGACTTAAGAAAAGGTTAAACAATTTTCCTACTGAAACTGTGTGGGTTGTGAAAGAACATTTTTAATGAAGAAAAAATTTCCCCCTAGAAGCTACTTTATTATCACCAAAGCCATCGAGTTTCAGTCTGAGCCATTTGTATGTATTTATAAAGGCTATGATAAGATAAACTAGCACAAAAGCAAAGACTTAATAGTAATCTCAGGGTTTTACTTGAAAAGAAAGAAAAATATTCATCTTCTGTGACAAACCTCCATATTAAAACACCAGTCCCGCAGCAAACAAGGCATTGTGTTTCATATAACAGAAAATCACATTACGCAAACATATTGGATGCAAAATTTTCTCATTTAAGCAACTCAAGGTAAATCGAGCAATGTATGCTCATTACAAAAATGTGGTTACATGTTTTTCTTGACTTGAAATATAGCACATAAATTACGATTTTTGATTTACAATTTTTCTTTATAGCAAACTGTGAAGCTCACTAAAATAAAGCACTTTAGTGAAGCCATTTTAGTTTCAGTATGTATGGCCTTCTTTACTTAATGGTTCTGGCTAAACCTTTATTATTTATTCCAGGTACTTATATAGCACCGTCAATTTACGCAGCGCTTTACATATATATTGTACATTCACTTCAGTCCCTAACCCTCAAGGGGCGTACAATCTAAAGTCCCTAACTGACATTCATACATACACTTACTAGGGACAATTTAGACAGGATGCAATTAACCTACCAGCATGTCTTTGGAGTGTGGGAGGAAACCAGAGCACTCGAAGGAAACCTACACACAGGCACAGGGAGAACATGCAAACTCCAGGCAGGTGGTGCCGTGGTTGACATTTGAACCAACGACCCTAATACTGCCAGGTGGAAGTGCTAATCATTTAGCCACTGTAAACATAATTTTATTTCATGCACTTTTGAAAAATAACCAGCTGTAATTGTTTTCAAGCTTAACGCCTACAGTAATGAAACCACAGTAAGAGAAATATCACCTTGTTCCATACAAACTTATTAAGATATACTACTGTATCTTGTTTCCATTAAATAATTCAGTGAAGGGAAATGTCAAAATGGCACAAATTAGTTACAATTTGTTCTATTCATAATTAGGGATGCTTGTGACGATGCGCAGCCAAAGAAAAAAAATGTGTAACTTTACAAGTTATCTCCAAATATTTGTAATTGCCATTCTGTCTGTTTATAGTAGAGCAATGTTTCTCTCTGTTTTAACCAGGTACTTAAGTGTCTCTATTTAAAAATCGTTCTATCCTTTGTGCTTCTCAGAGCTGGGAATATTACCATAGAGTTAACACTGCCCACACATCAGTTCGGTGACTCAAAATGAAAAACACTAATCAGACCAACAAACTGTTAAATATGTTGTAGCTTATTATAACAGCACTGAAACCAAGTTTTCCTTACAGCGGCATTCAAAATATGAAAAAAAAAATCTCACTGTACATACTTAGTAACAGATAGGACAGAAAATAGGTACGATAAAAAACAAAGTCTTTAGAATGTTTTCTATTTATTCAACAAAGCTGCAATTTTACAATTTTTGATCAGTAATATCTCCAATCCACCTTTTACATATACGACTGCATAAAAATGAACATCTATAGAAAAGATACATAAATACACTGCACGCTTGGGAACATATCAATGCTTCACATGAAATGGCATAAACATATATAAACTCAAAAGGTACCCAAACATGAGTGCATGTACAAATTAAACAAAGAAACTGCGAAGCCCCTAAAAAGCTATTAGATTACATATTGCCCTATTATCCTGCAAAAACAAATTCATTCTGAGGGGGATATGGAAATTGCCACTGTTGACCTTATTCTGGGAATGCTAGTTGCCTGGTTGTTATGCTAAACCTCCACTTTAGCAAACTTTAGAAAATGAATCTATCAATTTAAGTATTTTTACTGAATATATATATATATATATATATATATATATAAAAAGAGAGAGAGAGAGAGAAAGTATTAAGCAAAAAAATCACAGTGAGTACTGTAAAGTGAGTAGGCTTGTTAAAGCTGCAAATTTTTTGTTTTCTCTTCATAACAAGTTAAGGGGTAAGTCAAGTTTCCTCTAGACTGAATTGATGATCTCAATACAATTCCAATTCCAATAGGTTAGCATTAAATTTCCTTTATTAGTTTATTAGTTATTTATTCCTTTATTAGATCCTCCTACATTGAAATGTTGTACTATAATTATAAGATGCAATATAACATTTATTTTTACTAATAATAATAATTATTATTACTTTTATTATTATTAGTAGTACTATGAAAACTTAATGTTGCTTTGGATTGCATTTAAAAATAAATTGATCACATCTTATTTTTTGGCTTTCTGCATTTTCTATAAACTTGGGAGTATTTAAAGTTCGTTTGTATAGTAAGAATGCTTACTAATTATATTACTCAACTTACTGTGCTACTTTTGTAATGTGAATGTAAGCTACACAATTTCTATTAGAAAAAAAATCAAACCACAAACTTGGGATATTATTGTATTCTCTCACCAACACAGTTTAAAGTCGTTGAGATGGCGTAAAGTGAAAGAGGTTTGGTAATGGGGCCTGCTGCATTTCACCTCACCAGCCATCTCATCAAGGCACAGAAAAACAACATATTTTAATCTTCATGCAGCCTTTGACACTCAATGACACCTACAAGCTGTGGTGTAATATTAATACTGAAACCAAACATCAAGCTGATACTATGTTTCAACAAAAACCTTACAATATAGAATGTACAGAATCTAGAAAAGTAGGAGAAAAAAAAGCAGCAGTATTTAGTGATAGTATCATCTTTTTTTTATAATCTGTGTCCCAGATGGTACAGTCAGGTTACAAGCCTAAAGCACAAATCATCAATCTTGCTATAACAATTATTCACTACCACTATTTTTTTAAAGAAAGGATTCATGCATATGTGTGGGTTTGTGAACTGTGGTCTAAGATTTTTGTACACTTTTCTTCATCTATATGTTGCACTTTTCATAACACTATTCATTGTGGTCTAACTGGCCTTTATGTACGTATATTGTCATTGTGTTAGGGACGTGAAATCGTAATGCACAACTCTAACAGCATACATGATATGTTCATGCTACATTCATAAATGCCCTGAGGCTGATTTACTAAATGATTAGTGACTGACTGCTCACTAAGCTTAGTAAATAAAGTAAATTTATGTTCATTTCAGTCAAACAATCTTGTGCTAACATGTGCTAGCAAAAATCAGTCTGTTCAATTTCTCTTGCACACGATTAGGTATTACAATGAATAGAGACTTGCTTTATATACTATAGTGAACATTTACTGTACTTTGTTATGTGAACAGCTTCTACTCCTTTAGTAAATCAAGCCTGGTACATGCATATCCATTCTTGCAAAATTATTTTAATTGTTATTAGCTGACTGTACACTAAAATAACTCAGGGGAATGTATAATGTTTCTGTGTTTCTTTTTTTTCTATATGGACTTTTTCAGAACTAAAAAAAAACCCATTGGTTTAACCAGTTCAATACCGGGCACTTTTACCCCCTTCCTGCCCAGGCCAGTTTTCAGCTTTCAGCGCTGTCACACTGAATGACAATTGTGCAGTCATGCAATACTGTACCCATATGAAATTTTTATGATTTTTTTACACAAATAGAGCTTTCTTTTGGTGGTATTTAATCACCACTGAATTTTTTATTTTTGTGCCAAAAAAGAAAAAATCCTGAAATATTTGTCCACAAAGGTATATATATCTGACAGTCGATCAATCCTGATGTACTGATTTCATTTCTTGAAGCCCGAAAACACTAGGATAGTACAAATACCCCCCAAATCACCCATTTTTGGAAAATAGATAGTTCAAGGTATTTATTAAGAGGCATGATGAGTTTTTTGGAGGTTGCAATTTTTTGTTACAATTTTTTTAGAAAATGTATAAATTAAAAAAAAAATTCTTTTTTTTTTTGCATATTGTCACCAGTCCAGTACAAAGTTATTATAAAACTGGTGTGGCAGTGATCAGAGACACTGACTGGTGACAGTATGTAAAAAAATAATAATAATAATAATTAAATTTTTTCTTTTTTCAAATATTTTTATTATTTTTTTAGTTTTTATTACATTATTTTTCTTTTTTTTACTATTTTTTTTTCAACACACTGTGACCAAAGCAATACAATGTTACCATAGTAACATTGAAGTACTCTGCAATTAAGCAGGATTTTTTTTTTAACACATTATGATTGCTAATACCAATGTATTTCATTGATATTTGCAATCATTGTTACTGAATTAAACTGATTCATTCAGTCTTTGTTGTGATTAGCTGTGATTGTGCACTGCTTTGACCAGTCACAGCTAACAACATAATTGTATACAATGGATGGCATGACAGGAAGCCACCCATAGTATACAATTGACAGTGATCTGCTGTGATTGGTCACAGCAGTCACTGGGTCATTACTGGCAATGGGCCAGTGTACTGATATGTCATCGGCTGTGTCCCCTGGACACAGCTGGTGACAGATCGTGCCGCTGTGTGGCCCCTTGGCCGTGTGAGCGGCTCCTTTTGACAGGACGTCATATGATGCCCAGTCACAAGGAGGAGTGTCCCACCTGGCTGTCAATCTACTATAGGCCGGGCAGAAAGGTGTTAACAATTGCACACTATCACAAATTAATATTTCATATTTAGAATTCTAGCAAGGCTGTAGAACTCTATGGCCTTTTACATTTACCAGCCTAAGAAACAAATACACAAGGTACACTGGCAACTGTAGGCCTCATTTTCTATAAGTAACAATGCATTTTTCTACACAGACAAATGCTTTGCCTTGAAATAGTGTATATAGCTTCTATGTGAGTATACAGGTTATATATTGCAGGATCTAAGAACATTACAGGTGTCTTCTCTACTCACATTGTGGCCTACTTGACAGCTTAGCTCCCTTTAGTAAATCAAGCCTGGTATATGCATATCCATTCTTGCAAACTTAGTTTAATTGGTATTAGCTGACTGTATACTAAAATTACTCAGGGGAATGTATAATGTTTCTGTGTTTCTTTTTTTTCTATATGAACTTTTTCAGAGCTAAAAAAATATATTGGTTTAACAATTGCACACTATTACAAATTAATATTTCATATTTAGAATTCCAGCAAGGCTGTAGAACTCTATGGCATTTTACATTTACCAGCCTAATCACAACTGCTTCGCCAAACAAAAGTCTGCTGGTTACAGAGCTCATTCACTTGAACTCCCATTTACACAAATGTACTCAAATGATGGAGTTAGAGAAGTGACTCCTCCCGCTTCCTTCCTGCTCTGTTCATATGGGGCCTAGGAGAAAATTATTAAGAGAGAGTGCAAAAGAAAACAGCATCTGCTCTACTCTCTCCTTAGGAAACCACTGGGACACCAGAGTTGTGGTTGCATCTCAAGGTATTTATTTGTAAAATAAAAATTTTATATGCAGTATGTGTCAAAAAAAACAAATAATGTTGGTTGAAAAACATGTACAATTAACAAAACAAATGCCCCCTAAGCCATTATAGGTTTCTTTTAAAATACCCTATTTAACATAAAGTTTGCTCTCTAAATTATAAATAGTAATAAAGAAATACACAAAATGTGCAAAATAAACAAATACACAAGCTACACCAGCAACTGTAGCCCTCATTTTCTATAAGTAACAATGCATTTTTCTACACAGACAGATGCTTTGCCTTGAAATAGTGTATATAGCTTCTATGTGAGTATACAGGTTATATATCCCAGGATTTAAGAACATTACAGCTGTCTTCTTTACTCACATTGTGGCCTACTTGACAGCTTAGCTTCAGGGTTTTGTGCCGCAGAGTATAAAAAAGGAAAAGTTCATCATACAACTTTCTATGACAGCCAGAGATGTCTTTGATGGCTAATCTCTGACACACACAGAGAATCTTTACTATTAGGGATTTTTCTTGTTCATATGACAAGGCTCACAGGTATGTAATCTGTGAATCTATCAGGGGAGAATGACACATTTAGAAACCTTGTAGAAATTGACTTCACTTTCTCCGTTAAATAACTGAACACAATCTTTCCTGAAAAGGAACCATGATTTCTATGAAAAATACCTAAAAATAGAAAACACTGTATATATGAGAAAACAAGTACATAGATTAAATACTGTAAACGAATAGGATCTTGTACATAACATTTTACAAAAAACTTAAACCTCTGTGTTTTTGTTTTAGGACCAGAAAATGACAAATAACTTTGGGCAACATACAGTATATCTGTATAAACAAGTTTATATTATTCTTCAAGTTCAACTGTCATTTATTAATCTTTTTTTTAATTATTACCATTACCACTGGAGTTGATTGGCTAAAGAAGTATTGGTTTCTAATGTTTATATAATGCTTAATGAAGTTTTTAGAACCCTTCGCATTAGCCTCTGTCTCCCAAACAGGGTCTCAATCTAATGTCTCTAACACATTCTAAGGATAACTTTAGGAACAAGACTATTAACTACACAACAGGGTTGATTTACTAAAACTGGAGAGTGCAAAATCTGGTGCAGATGTGCATGGTAGCCAATCATCTTTTAACTTCAGCTTGTTCAATTAAGCTTTGATAAAAAATTTTGGAAGGTGATTGGTTTCTATGCAGATATGCACCAGAGTTTGCACTCTGTAAATCAATCCAAATGTGTTTGGGAGGAAACCCACGCAAACAAGGAATAAACATGCAAAATCCATATAGATGACATCTTTGGTTGATGAAGTTGAACTCCAGGTAGATTTATATGACACAAGTTAATTCAGCTCTCTATTTATTAATAAATTATTAAATGTATTTTTAAATGCAGCTAGAGTAGGCACCTGGTTTGACTTGATATCAACCTTGTGTACTGTAGCACAGGGAGAAAGAAAGGCAGCAATGGGAACTAATGAGGTGTGCTGCGTGCAAATATGCTGACAAAGAACATACTAATAGGAGGAAAGGGCAGAGAGAGCATATGGATGACCTCATCAAGCTGCCTCTGCTCTTTCACCTTCCAATCAGTAAGCTGGGGGTTTGAAGATAACACCATTTTATTTCTTAACTGTAAGAGACAAAATGGTGTCATCTGGTTGTGCTTTGTGATGTGGCTGTGTAAATATTAAGACTGGATAAACAACGCATATAGTTACTTGCTATTATCTGGCCTACTTGCGATTCATATAATGCAATATTCTCAGTTCTAAGCCCACCTAATATAACCCCCTTCACTCCTATAAGCTTTCCATTACTTCCACTGCAATCATAACCAATTTTAACTTTTAGCTCGAATGTGGAAACTGTGTACAGAAGAAAATTTCAAATACTTACCATAGCAGATTTTACAAAATAAATAATAGTAAATAAAAAATAAAAATAAGTAAAAATGTTCTTATATAATGTATGTCTGGACTTTTATAATGCTACCAAAATTGTACAAATCCTAACAAGCTAGTTCATTGTGCATTTAGAAACACTTAGCTGTAAATAAAATATAAACAAAAATCAAAATGTGTAGTGTACTTATGGCAATTTAGAATTGCACATCTGGAGATATATAATTAAAGATAATAAAAGACAATATAAACAAGTTGTTACTGTTTTTTTCTGATTAGAAACCGAAATATCATATTATAGCCAACAATTGAAACAACTCAGAACAGCTTTAACTGATAAGCGTGCCTGCTGCTAGAGAAAAGCCACATGCAAACCACTCAGCCATTTTCCAAGTTTCATGCTCTTACCAACATAGAAATAAATGAAACCTTTGAAACCAAACTTTGCACTACACAAACAATGGCCAAAAAAAGATTATGTCAACAAGTATTTCTGAACAAGGTCTATTTTTTTTTTTTATGAGAACACCAACACCTCACATGACATACATACATGGCCACAAGTAAAAAAAAGGCCCTATCTGTTAAATGAAACATGTTATGTGTATGATAGCATTATTCCTTTTTTTCTTTTGGGTCTATTTATTTTAGATTGGTCAGTTGGTGCATTGAATTTTAACTTAGCTTAGTAAATAAGGAGAAGTTGTGCTCAATTTAATAATCATATCATATTTAACTAAAATTTGTTTTCCAAATTCCCTTGTACATGCCTAGGTATTTAGTCTTGAATACCAGACTTACTTTCAGTTGTGCTGAGTTGCTTACTCTGATTTCATTGCACAGTGTGAGCTTCTCATAAGGTACATCAGGAACTGCATTAGTAGCTGCAGCAAGTCAGGACCTCCTTGCTTTTTCCAAGCCTAACTGTCCCTGGCTTGCTCCTTTCATTCATTGGATTTCATTTCCCTCATGCATGGAGTCTTAATCCAGGGCAGTCTGCATGCAAATTCAGCCTGCCCAGGAACACCCACTCCTCCAGACATCCAGTCATCAAGACATTTTGATATTTTGCGTAACTCCTCCCAAAATGCAACTCACTGCTTACATCAGAGCAGTCTAGAGAATACTAAGGCAGGATGCTATGCTGTTTTCATTAAGTACCGTATCCTACCAGACCCTCCCACTAGCCATGGTTCTTCCATATTCTGAAACTGAATTATTTTGCTTGCTTTATAAACTTTCTGTAATCTGCTGTGTGCTGCATCACTTTAGGAAGTGAACTTTTTGATAAATCTGCTACTGAACCAATTAGAACCCAATACTGATCATTATGGGTTCTTTAACTACAGAGGTAAAGCTGGAGATCTAAGCTAACATATATTAGATCGGTCAAACATGCTTCCCCCCTTCCAGGATAAATCACTGCCACATCTTTACTGGCTTAAACCCTCCAGGGCACATCCCACCATGGCTCAAAAGAGTGAAAGAGAATGGCACATAGCGTAAAAGCATACTGCACTTAATAAAACACAAATATCAAAAACTCACTTACAAGTGAATTGCACTAAAATTGTGAACCAATATAGCGCTACATTTTAAAAATGTCCTATCACCACCAAGAAAGTAGTTGGTCCAAACTCAGGTGTCACTTCTAATCTGTGCGTCATCAATTTCTGATCTCCCAATCAATCAATAGTGTATGATGCTGTGGTTCGCTTGTTAGCATGGGTTGCTTTAGAGCAGCCCAGTCATTTGAATGGGCTATGCAACACACCACAAAAAGCAAATGCAGAATTTTCAGCAGGGCAGTTCACTGAGAAGGTGCATTGAGGTGCCTTTATGAATGAATGGCACCACATTTTACCAACGCACAATGTGTGCCACCACACGTTACAGTGTGCTACGGAAATGTATGCATTACTGTGCATTGTGGAAATCCTGATGATGGTATGAACAGGCCCTGTTTTGCTTCCTTTTTTAAAAGAAACCTGTAATGAGGAAGATATGTAGACTCCCAATTCTTAATTACTTTTAAAATTGCCAGGCTGTCTCTCACTTTATTCTTTTAGAGTTAAAACCAGCATATAGCATTAGAGATCAGAGCATCTAAATCGTATACTTCTTACCGGTCAGTAACTATAGGCATTAACTATAGTAACTCTTCCTGGTCAGTAACTATAGGTACTAAAGCTTAGTGTTTTTTAATAAAATAATAAACATGTCTATACTTACCTGCTCTGTGCAGCAGTTTTGCACAGAGCAGCCCCGGTCCGGCACTCCTGGCTCCTCCCCCTCAAGCAGTGCCCCAGGGAAAGCTGCTTGCCCTGGGGGCATTGCTATGTGTTTGCTCTTGAGCCGCTGCTTTATGCGTCCATAAGACACATAGAGCCGTGGCTGGGCCCCAACTCCCGCTTTCTCCTCATTGGCTCACTGTCTGTAATTGACAGCCAATGGACTCCCACTGCTGTCTCAGTCAAAGAGGATGGAGAGTCCCCATACAGCCAAGGCTATTGTGAATATCGCTGGATTGGAGGGGGCTCAGGTAAAAATTGGGGGGGGGGGTAAATGCATGAAGGTAAAAACCTTGAGCCTTTAGAACCACTTTAAATCTGTTGGATTCTGGCAACTGGCTTTTTCAGCAACAATGACAGTCTTTGGATTTCTCTCAGTATAGGCTTTCTTTAATTAAATTCTTTAATTAAATTAAAAGCAATTTTTTAAATGTTTCCTTTGTGATAGAGATTCTATGCTGGCAGCTTTATGTTATAAACACATGAGCAATTATGAAGTCTATAGCACTCTTAAATTTAACCTGAACCCAGACTATGGGCAATATAGCAATTACACTCTTTAAATAACCAGTAAAAGGTTTTCAAACAAGCAAACCCTGACCTCTCTAGCTGCATGTACTGTAAAATAAGTCATGCTCAAAGATCACACTAATGACAGTTAGTTGGGGTCATTACAGCTTACCAGCATCTGGCGCTTGTTTATATTAGAACACTGGCAGACTGTCAAGCTTCACTCACAGAAAGTAAAGAAAGTAGAGATAGAAGGAGTTGTGATTTCAGTGTGTTGTAAATTTCGAAGATGATTTTCTCCATAATGCCTATAGCTACAGAAGTAAAGGAGGGATTTTTTAAAAAGCATATTTATTACTTGTTCAAATAATGTAAAAATTTTAACTTGTAAAGTTTGGGCACAGGGGCACTTTAAATATACAAACTGCTGACCCTGTGTATCGCTATGACTATTTCTGTATGTTTATTGGGATTGTTGGGGGGGATTGGCTTCACAACAGTGCATAGAACATTACTTAGTATCTTATTATTTTATGCACGTAAAGTGATTATACTACATTGGAAGAAGGCAGTTGTCCCTAACCTGGCCTTTTAGAAAGGGTTAGTTGAATCCATGATACTCTTTTATAAGGCCAACAATCTAAATGGGGGGGGGGGGTGTAAAAAAAATTGATAAGGTCTGGCAGTGCTGGTTGTCTACTCCTTCCTCCAGTGCCTAAGGTTCTTCTGGTATCCCTTACCAACTGAGGATATAGTGTGACTGAGCTATTAATGTTGCCCATTTATGCTCTGATTTGATCCACTATTTACAATTGATCAGATGTGACTGTTGTACTTTAAGCCTCTGTTATTATACTGTAGCTTCTTGATGCCATCTTGATCTTTGGTTATGTTCCCATGGCTGGTTGAACAAATGAATGATTTAGCTCTTGCGATTGTTTATTATTACCAGTATAAATTACTCAGTGGGGATGGAGTGGCGTGGCCGTAGAGAATGGCGAGTGTAAAAAAGCGCTCACAAAGTTAAAAAGGAGCTCAGTATGGCAGTCAGGTAGCCTCTGGTAGCTCCTGGACAGCCCAGTTGTGGTCAAACATATATTTTGTATATATTACACAATTTGTTAATTGTTTTAAAATTTAGTTTTTAGCCTCTGCTCTTATCTAGCTTACATAAGCTTTATCTGTCAATTTCATATTGTATCACATGATTTTATATTGTTTCACATTGTTTTATATTACTTCACACTGTGAACTTACATCTAGCTCACCAGGGCACCGAATTCAGTTTCCCTTCCATTTGGCCTTCGATTACAGAGGCAAAACTTACTCATTCACCAATTTCCAAACAGGCAAAGAAACTCTTCAGGATCTTGGGCTTGATTTCCACAGAACCCACAGCATCCTGTAAACGTCGTCAGGATGATCGCCCACTGTCGCCGATCTGGTTTCAACAATCAAGCCACCCAGGCACCGATCTTCTCAAGTTACCTAACTGGGTGTGGCTGTGAGTAGCACCTCTTCTACTAGTGGGAGATGGCAATACTGCACCAGTGCATCACCTTTGAGCACAGTTGATTCCAGTTGACGGTTTCCATAGTCCTGTATCATTGGCATTCCTTTTTGCTTACGACAGTCCCAGACATTCCGGACGGGTGGGCTCACCACCCATACTATTCATTAGCTTCATAATTTCCCAGACCTCTGCACTTTGTTGTATATTATATTGTTATGTCTCTGTTACCAATATGCCAAAGTATGATATCCAGCACTGCCTAATTGCTACCTGACAGGTCCATCTAGTAAGACCCCCTCCATACCATTGCATATCCTGTTCCCCTCATGGCGACAAATCCACCAGTTAACTTGGGCTTTGGCCCTCTATTAATGGTCCCCCATCTACGAACTAAATACATAATGGATGAACATGTGATAGCGTGGACACGTATGCCACCTACTGTGTACTTACCTCTACTTCTCGAGAGAGAGGCAACTCCACGACTGTTAACCTCCCGGGCGGTATTCCTGAGTGTAGCTCGGGGTAAACTTTCAGTACCAAAAGCGGTAACCCCGAACTACACTTGGAATTACCCTGCAGCGTTGTTCCGGTATCCCTGTTTCACTTACTGTGTCCTGCGCTCCCACGATGTCCCCCCTGAAGCGTCCCCGGCCATCTCCTCCTGCTGATGCCGGCATCCGTCTTCTGGGTTCCGGTCCCTGCGAAGTGTCGGGACGTATGGGGGCCGGAACCAATGGGAAAAACAAAAAATTCTAAAATTGACATTCACTCAATACACTAAAATCACATAGTAAAACATTACTGTATCAAAGCATTTCACATACATTTTGTCCCTAGTGCTTTGTCCTGTGCCCAGCCTGCATTTTTACTGTTCTTTCTGCCTGGAAATTGAGAAAAGATCATGGCATCCAAAAGGCGTCCCTTTAGGTCAAAAGCGGTTTTAGACCAGCTAGAGAACAGCGATAGTAAATCAGAACAACTTGCAGAATTGAGTGATAATTATTCATGGAGAAATTCATCATCAGACACTGAAAACGATTTTGCGACTAAGCTCAGCGATGTGCGAACTTGGTGCTCTATTTCAAATTTCAGTGTTTTTGGTTTGATTACATTATTGAATTAAATTTATTATTATATTATAATTTATGATTTCGTGTTTCAAATTTTATCATACCCAGGATGTTTACTAGACTCTTGTTCGGACAGATTTCAGTGAGTTATTCCTAAAAATTACAGGCCTACAATAAAAAAAACAACATATTTCCATGCAAAAAAATGTACCACTTTGAGCACAGAAATATTGACATAATCATACCGCTAGGGAGGTTAATGGGCATAACATCCCAATTTCCAATGTTTGTTGGACAATGGTTATTGACTACACTTAATCTTGCATACTTAATATGGCTTATTATGCTACTATCTCAAACTCTCTTTCTTTTCTATGGCTTTTCTTTCATTTAATTTTTCTGTCTTGTGCAGCGAGCCCCACTAACAATTGAGGTAATCAAAGTTCCTTATTTAACCCAGCTTAGGCCACGTTATAAAAAGCCTAGATTCTAACAGCGAGCGCAGTCTGCCCACCAACAATGGCTACCTCCAGCTCCCCTCACTACACAGTAGTGACACAAAATGTACAAGGGTTTAACTCCCCTCTAAAGAGAAATAAAGCCTTTCACTACTATAAAAAGATGGGAACAGACATCCTCCTACTTCAGGAAACGCATTTCTCTAAATCTTCTACTCCCAAATTCCTCCATGCAAACTAACTAACATATTATTTAGCTACTAGTAGGCAGAAGAAGCGAGGGGTGGTGATATGTTTTGCAAAGGTAATCCCTTCCACCCCGAAAGAGGTTATAAAGGATAAGGAGGGCACATATATTTTGGTAATGAGCAGGATCACTGACATGGCAGTCTTTTTTATATCTTACTAAGCCCCAAAAACTGGCCAGTTGGCTTTCTTTCGTTCAATGCTAGATACCATTCTACCCCATGTGGAGGGTCACTTGGTGAATGGGGGAGATAGCAATACTTCCCTGGACCAAATTTTTGATAAGTCGAATCCTAACAGAACTTCTCTGAAACATGTTCCCAAACAGGGATGTTCCTTGGCCAAACTACTACATCATTATGATCTTATAGATGTGTGGAGAGATGGTAACCCCTCTGCCAGAGATTATACCACGTCCACAAATCCTACTCTAGAATCGATCATCGTTTTACATATTCCTCACTCCACCCATTCGTGTTGAATGCAAACATTCCTTCTACTCCTTGGTCGGACCATTCCCCAGTCTTTATGACAATTGCTGACCAGTGGCTGAGACCCAAAATGTCGCCCTGAAGACTTAATGCATCCTTGCTCACTGACTCGACTCTGTGTGCCGAATTAGAGACACAACTGCTTGTTTTTCTAGGACAATGTGCCCACTGCCACGTCTGCAGCTGTGACCTGAGCAGCCCACAAAGCGACTGTCAGAGGAAAATTAATTCAATTGGCTTTTAGGGTAAATTGAGCCAGAGATCAGGTAATCAAACAACAGGAAGAAAAGCTGAATGACTTGTCACAGACCCAAAAAAATAACCCCCACACTGATCTCCGGCAGCAAATTGACTCAGCTTGCCTTTCCCTTAACATTAGCCTGACAACTAAAGCTGAAAAGCGTATATGCTGGTCCAGACATAAGTATTATTACTTGGGAGATGAACCAAACACCTTACTGGCTCGCAAATTAACCCCAAAACCTTTTATTCTAGCTCTGCATAAATTACATACACGTAATGGACTCATACCCAAGATATTGTCCATGAATTTTTTGACTTTTATGAAAAATTATATGCTACACCAGGTCAGTTTCTGACCCCTGTAGCTGATACATTTTTCAAGAACCTCCCACTATATAGCTTAAAACGGGCACATGCGGAACTGATGGAGTCAGATTTTACGGAAGCTGAAATATTGGCAGCAATTAAATCCCTAGACCTGACAAAGGCACCTGGCCCAGACAGATTTTCAGGGCTTTATTAAAGGAAGTTTGTGGATATTCTGACTCTCTACCTCCGTTCATACTTTAATGAGCTGCAGAGGCAGACCCAGATACCGCCATGCGAAAACCACGCGATGATACATGTAATCCCCAAACCGGGCAAGGACCATGGAGATTGCTTAAACTACCGCCCAATTTCACTAATTAATGTAGACTTGAAAATCATGACAAAGTTCTTGGCGAACAGGCTCAATACTTTCCTATCACGCTATATATACATCCAGACCAAGTAGGGTTTGTCCCAAGCAGACAGGCCCCAGACCAAATGAAGAGACTAATAGATATCATTTCAGCGATTCACTCTGATTGGGATAAACAAGGCCAGAGAAGAGGTATGCTTTTGTCTCTAGACCTGCATAAAGCCTTTGGCTCCCTGTCTTGGGATTACCTTTTTATGTCCTTCAAAAGTTTGGGTTTGGTTCCAAATTCTTGAATCTGCTACATGCACTTTATAGTAGGCCCACAGCTCATCTACAGATAAAGGGTTACAGCTCCCCTCATTTACTAATAGGCAGGGGATGCCCCTTGTCTCCCCTGCTGGTCATTCTAGCAGTAGAACCCTTATCCCTTAGCATTCAAGAAAATAATAATATCCAGGGTATCCTCTGTGGCGGAATGATACACAAATGCACATTATTCACAGATGATATATTACTGCTTCTCTCCACCCTGTTTACATCTATTCCTAACCTTTATTTAGCCATGAAATCCTTTTCCTCGATATCTGGTCTTTGCATTAATCACCATAAATCTCTGGCGATGAACAGTCCAGGCACTTTCCTTTTTAAGAGGCAAACCGGTGGCTCTCCCCTACTTAGGAATAAAGGTGACCCCAAATTTTCAGACTTTATACAAACAGGATTTCCCCCCTCTATATAAAACACTTTCTGAAGATATGAGACGCTGGTCAATTAGCCCCCATCATGATTTGGCAGACTGCACTCGCTCAAAATGAATGTGCTACCTGTGAACCTAGATTGTTATACCTCTTTAGAATGCTTCCAGTGCCTATAAACATATCAGACCTAAAGACGTTTCAGCGCTCAGTATCAGCGTACAATAGGGGAAACAAGAGACCTAGGGTGAATAAATATAACTCTTCACTAGTCTACAAGAGGGACTAGGGGTCCCTGATCTGTTGCGTTATTATCAAGCAACTCAGATAGCATCCCTGATCACTTATCATACGAAGCACAGCCGCCCCATTTGGATGCAGCTTGAATCTTCAATCATGCTCATAACCCCAGTCTCTCATTTGATATGTCTCCCACCCAAAGCTCGCCCTCCACTCCTATGCCCCACTTTATCTTTCACAATGAACATGTGGGACAGATTATCTACATTTTGGTCAGCTCACACACCCCTTGTGCCATTATTGGCAAATCCCGTACTCACCCCATGTCTGTTGATGTCTTTTGATGTCAGAGGTCAGAGGAGAATGGGCAGACTAGTTCGAGATGATAGAAAGGCAACAGTAGCTCTAGTAAATAGGGACCAAAATCACTGAGGAATGTTTCCAACATCTTGTTGAATCTATGCCACAAAGAATTAAGGCAGTTCTGATGGCAAAAGCGGGTCCAACCTAGTACTAGCAAGGTGTACCTAATAAAGTGGCCGGTAAGTGTATATATATTTATATTTATATATATGTATATATATATATATATATACACACATTTATTGAATAAAATCATTTTTTAAATGGTGTCTGCAAGTCTTTTCACTTGAACTGTTGTAAACTATGAAAGAAACAACTGACATCTCTATCATTTTGCATGCAAGAGCAAGATGAGGGACTTACAGAACACTGAAGTTTTGTTTTACAAAATCATATTTCTAAAATAGATCTGATCTAGAGAAAGATGTTAATCTTTTCATCAAAGTCACACCAAAACAATAGTAAAAGAACTATTCTGTGGTTTACATCACATATAGATTAAAAAATAGAAAGAGAACACCAGAGATTATGAAACACATGTTGTGCAGCGCTAAGCGTATGACATTTGAAATGTCAACATTTCAAAATGGTTAATATATTAACATCACTTTGCTTAGGGCGAATTGTTTAACACAGTTTCTTGGCTTATCTTAAGAAATAGCTTTTAATAACTCATATAAAAAAATATTTAGAAATAATAACACTGTGCAAAGGTCAATAGTTTACAGAAATTCATCGAATCTATGAGCTATCATTTTCAACAGTCTACAGACTACATTCACAACGATGTGTGTGTGTTATCATTAGTCCCATGGTAGGTCTTCTCTACAGTGCTGTGGCCAAGATCCTGAATTATTTGCCGTGGTCCAGGGTTTCCAGCCCAGAAAGAAGATTATGGGAAAGGGTTTGGTATGGAGAGTCACTGGATATTAGTGATGTTTAGAGTTTTGATACTTGTAGAACAATTAGGCTGATTCTGAACCACCGACTGCTTGTTCCTATTAAGGCAAAGTGGGTGAAAATGTTAGCACCAAGAATGGAAAATGGAGCATCAAAGAAGGATGAATTGTTGAGGCAGTTCTCTCCTTGAGCAGGGGACCAAAAATCATATTGTATTCAAAATTGGAACCAACATGGTTCAGAGGTTTTCAGGCTCACATGTTTAAAAATAGGCTGTCACGGTCTCCCCTTCGCTCTGCTTCATCCTCCCCCCTCCTCTCACGGCTTCCCCCTCGGCCTCCGGCATCCTCTCCCCTCCCTTCCCCTTACAGATTCCTAGGTCCGGTGAAAGCCTATCTCAAAGGCTGTGTAGGACCTCAGGAACCGCTCCCTGTGGTGCAGTTAGCACCTATCTTCTGTGATGCCTCCAAGAAGTCTGACATCCCGCTGTGCCTGCACATGGATTCTTCACGTGCAAGCCACCGGGGTGTCTCTGTGCGCTCCCCCCTCCCTGTCCTGGCGGGTGCAGCGCGGCCCCGAGGTTTCCAGCACTCTGCGCCCGCCGGAGACAAAGGCTCCCTGGGCATGGCCGGAGTGAGGGGGCATGCCTCGTTGCCCCGGCAACCCGCTGCAGGGCCGGCCATTGCCGGGGCAACCAGGAAGCGTTCTGCTCCGGCAATAAGAAGACCGGAGCAGGACCTGGGCACTTGTTGGTCCCCTGCTCAAGGAGAGAACAGCTGTGTGAGGTCTGAGCCGAGGCCAGACCCCACAACCCAGACCCCGCTGAGTGTCTGCTGATCGCTGTGTCCCTGGTGGCTACCCCTGCCAGCAGAACAGGCAGGGGTAACTTCTCAAGCACCCAGTGGCAGCAGGCAGGGGTAACTCCCAGGCACACAGCGGCAGCAGGCAGGGGTAAATTGGCTGCCCTATTGCTTGCCTGGACTATCGTAGCTGCCTGGACTGCCCCACGTAGTGCTCGGGCCATCGCTACCCGAATCTCCCTATCGTAGGCCGGATTATCACTGTTCGGACTTCTCCCCCCTCTTCCCCCCTATTTGGGTACCCGGACATTACCTTACTACCCTGATTGAGTGTCTATCCCATTTCAATAAAACTTTGTGTGTTTATCATCCTCCGTGTGAGTTCTGTTCTGCCTACACTTCCGTCACATAGACAATATGGAGACTTACTAAAACTGGAGAGTGCAAAATCTGGTGCAGCTCTGTACAGAAACCAATCAGCTTCCAGGTTTTACCGTCAAAGCCTAATTGAACAAGCTGAAGGTAGAAGCTGATCAGTTACTATGCACAGCTGCACCAGAATCTGAGTGCTCCAGTTTTAGTAAATCTCCGTGTGTGTGTGTGTAGACCTACCTGAAATTCAGGCATACACTATATTGCCAAAAGTATTGGGATGCCTGCTTTTACACGCACATGAACTTTAATGGCATCCCAGTCTTAGGCCGAAGGGTTCAATATTGAATTGGCCCACCCTTTGCAGCTATAACAGCTTCAATTCTTCTGGAAAAGCTGTCCATAAGGTGTAGGAGTGTGTCTATGGGAATGTTTGATCATTCTTCCAGAAGTGCATTTGTGAGGTCAGGCACTGATGTCGGACAAGAAGGCCTGGCTCGCAGTCTCCTATCTAATTCATCCCAAGGGTGTTCTAACGGGTTGAGGTCAGGACTCTGTGCAGGCCAGTCAAGTTCCTCCACGCCAAACTCACTCACCCATGTCTTTATAGACCTTGTTTTGTGCACTGGTACACAGTCATGTTGGAACAGGAAGGGGCTATTCCCAAACTGTTCCCACAAAGCTGGAAGCATGAAATTGTCCAAAATGTTCTAGTATGCTGACACCTTAAGAGTTCCCTTCAATGGAACGAAGGGGCCAAACCCAATCCCTGAAAAACAACCCCACACCATATTCCCCCCTCCACCAAACTTTACACTTGGCACAATGCAGTCAGGCAAGTACCGTTCAAGTACCCATTCCATGAAGCTCTCTATGCACTGTTGTTGTGCTAATCTGAAGGCCACATGAAGTTTGGAGGTCTTTAGCTATTGACTCTGCAGACAGTTGGTGACTTCTATGCACAGTGCACTTCAGCATGCACTGACCGTGACATATTTAGTAGCAAGGAAATTTGACCTCTGATCATTCACGGATTTCACACGTAGTAAGCAATGATGTCACAAGTGACATCTCGTACAGAGGTTCTGTCTGACGATCGGTGTTTCACTGTGTCCAGAGGACACAGCGGGCACCCAGGGAGCACGCACAGCTAGAAATGGCGGGTGCCGTTTATGAACGGCAACCCGCCCCTGGAGTGCCACCGTCCTGCCGTTTATAAACAGCAGGCGGACGGCAAGTGGTTAAGAAACATATCAAGGTTCTGGAGTGGCCTAGCCAGTCTCCAGACCTAAATCCAATAGAACATCTTTGGAGAGAGCTGAAACTCTGTGTTGCTCAGCGACAGCCCCGAAACCTGACAGATCTAGAGGAGATCTGTGTGAAGGAGTGGGCCAAAATCCCTGTTGCAGTGTGTGCAAACCTGGTCAAGAACTACAGGAAACGTTTGACCTCTGTAATTGCAAACAAAGGCTTCTGTACCAAATATTAACACTGATTTTCTCAGGTGTTCAAATATTTATGTTCAGCAGTGCAAGACAAATAAATTCTTTAAAAATCATACAATGTGATTTCCTGAATTTTCTTTTTAATTCTGTCTCTCAGAGTGGGAATGCACCTACGATGTGAATTACAGACCCCTCCATGATTACTAACTGGGAGAACTTTCAAAATTGCAGGGTGTTCAAATACTTCTGTTCCTCACTGTACATGTCAGGTGAATATTCCTGTCATTCAAATTTAGATCCATAACAAATTCAATAAGTGGGTCCTCCGATCTTTTCCATAATATTAATACATCATCAATAAATCTTAACCGTTGTAGGGCATGATTAGTATATCCTGGCATCTGATAGACAATTTGTTTTTCCCATAGGCCCAGATGTAAACAGGCATATGCTGGTGCCCATGGGGCTCTAATCTGTTGGTAATTAATACCCATGAATTGGAAACAATTATGATTGAGCATAAAATCTAACAGATCAATAATAAACTAATTTTGTGTCTCCATTCCAAGGTAATGTAGAATAAGAAAATGGGACACCGCTATTATTCCCCATTTATGTGGAATAGAGGTGTATAGTGATTCCACATCTATTCCTACTAATATGTTTCCTTCTGGTACTGTTTAAATTTCTTATTTTAGATAGGACATCCCTAGTATCTTGAACATAAGAGGGTAATAAAGTTACCATATCTTTAATTAAATCTTCAACATATTTACCTATTTTTTCCAGGGGACCATTTACTGCTGATACAATTGGTCTACCGGGTGGTTTCTGTGGATTTGTATGAATTTTTGGAATGATATAAAATGTAGGGAGATTGTATATTTCTGTTGTCAATAAATTGAATTTTGATTTTGTTAGTAAATATGCCTCATAGGCATAAACAGTTTTTATTCAGAATCTCAATTATCCTTTCAGAGGGATTCCCTGAAAGTTTCATATAAGTATTACTATCATTAAGTTGTCTTTTGACTTCTTCTTCATAGTCCTTACTATTCAGTAACACCACATTATCTCCTTTATCACTTCTTTTAATTACTATATTGGGCGCATTTTTTAACTCAATTAGGGCCTTTCTTTCTCCATTAGTTATCATGGAAATTTATCTTCCAGTTTATTTTCTTGAGATCTGTATGTACTAGTTCCAAAAAGAGACTAGTCCATTTGTTATTATTAATATTGGGCACTTTTTGGGATTTAATCACATTCTAGATTTCCTTTTCCATTTATTAGTTTCACAGTCAGAGGAATTAATTACATTTAAATCATTCTCTTCCAGTAG
The DNA here is from genome assembly GCF_062004578.1 of Staurois parvus. Lineage (NCBI taxonomy): Eukaryota > Metazoa > Chordata > Amphibia > Anura > Ranidae > Staurois > Staurois parvus. The sequence goes on from NW_028318415.1 coordinate 333,398, forward strand.
ATCAATGAGGGTTTGAAGGTTTTTTTCATCTTGATCTTGGCTATCGCTTTTTTGTGATTCAGATGAATCATATGTCATTCCTAATCAAATTTTTCTCAAAAATAGGTTTAAACCTCAAATTCACTCATTGTTTCTGCTGGAGAGAAAGATAAGCCTTTTCCAATAGTTTTTTATGGTCAGGATTAAGTTAAAATTCAGATAGATTTATTACTTTAAGATCCTCTGTTTCCTCATTTATAAGACTGTCAGAGCTCATTGAGCCTTCTGACTTCTGGTCCGTCCTATTGCATTGGTTTTGACAATGGAAGGTTTGCTTCCATTTTCTTTGTTTCTGGTAATTCCTTGGGTTTTTTGATCTTGTCTTATCCCTTGTTCTGGGTTCCCATTGGACATGTCTAAAAAATTAACAAATCTTTTATTGTGGGCATTGTCTTCCTCACTATCTGAAGCTTGAAGACCCTTTTTTTTTTACTGACATTTTTAATCTTTTTGAATGTGTCGTGATGACTTTTGGTCACTAGGGGGAGCTGTACATTATTTCCAATTAAGGTATAGGGTATTTAAGCAGTCTTCACTGTCTCCTCCCTATTCTGAAGAAGTCTGCACTGATTGGCAGATGAAACTCATCAATGTAACATACTGACGTCATCACACCCGGACGCAACGTCCCACGTGGACAACACCATGGACTGGTGAGAGCGGACATGTTTTTGCGCCATGTGATATGCCTCATGATCTGGCGGGAACTCCACACAACGAATACTCGTAATATGAGGTTTGATCATTACCCTAACGGGAACTGTGTGAATAATCCACTCTATATCTACAATCAAGTCTTAACAGGCTGAGAACCTGGGAAATGGCTAGGTCATTAGCCAGTATAACGGTGGTGAGTGGGGTGCATTGTTAAAACATCGTTAAATGTTACTGCACACCTCATCTGAAGTTTTGCAATTTATTCTCAGCTTCACAATACATTTGCCATGATGTTACCCCCTCCCACGGCCCCACCACTGCTCTGACCTCCTCTCCCACCCCACCCTACATTCCTCATACTGAAGCTCCCCCAACACTCCGCACCTTTGACCTTACTACCATCGAAGAAGTCTCCAAGATCCTCTCTGATGCCCGCCTCACCACCTGCCCCCTTGACCCTATCCCCTCACAACTCCTACAACCTCCCTCCCCCTCCATCCTACGCTCCCTCACCCACATCTTCAATCTCTCCCTCTCCTCCGGCACTTTCCCTTCCCCTCTGAAACATGCACACATCACCCCCATACTTAAAAAGCCCTCCCTGGACCCCAATGACCCGAACAACCTCAGACCCATCTCCCTGCTCCCATTTACATCTAAACTCCTCGAGCGCCTAGTCTACGCCCGCCTATGCTCTCACCTCAACGACAACAACCTCCTCGATCCCCTACAGTCCGGCTTCCGTCCCCTACACTCCACCGAAACTGCCTTACTCAAACTCTCCAACGACCTGCTAACCGCCAAAGCTAATGGCCACTATTCAGTGCTCCTACTCCTTGACCTCTCTGCGGCCTTTGACACAGTCGACCACCCCCTCCTCCTCAAAAAACTACACTCCCTCGGCCTCAGAGATTCTGCTCTCTCCTGGCTCTCATCCTACCTGTCACAACGCTCTTTCAGCGTTACCTATAATGCCACCACCTCCCTCTCACTCCCCCTCTCTGTTGGGGTCCCTCAAGGCTCTGTCCTCGGGCCCCTTCTCTTCTCCATCTACACCTCCTCCCTTGGCCAACTCATACACTCTCACGGCTTCAACTACCACCTCTATGCCGACGACACACAAATCTATCTCTCAACCCCCCACCTCACCCCCTCGGTCTCCGCCCGAATCACACACCTGTTGAGCGACATATCAGACTGGATGTTGCTCCACTTCCTTAAACTGAACCTCTCCAAAACCGAGTTTCTTGTCTTCCCTCCAGCCCGGACACCACCCCCCATTGACTTCTCCATCATGTCCAACAACGCCACCATCAAACCCGCCCCGCAGGCCAGAGTACTTGGTGTCATTTTGGACTCCAACCTATCCTTCCAGCCCCAAGTCCACTCTTTAACAAACTCGTGCAGACTCCACCTCCGCAACATCGCCAAAATCCGCACGTTCCTAACTCCAGAAACCACTAAACAGCTCATCCACTCCCTTATCATATCACGACTCGACTACTGCAACTCCCTCCTCACTGGCCTGCCTCGCCGCTGGCTATCCCCGCTTCAGTCCATCCTGAATACGGCTGCCAGACTCATTCACCTTTCCAACCGCTCCGTTTCCGCCACCCCCCTCTGCCAATCCCTCCACTAGCTTCCGATTGCGCAATGGATCAAATTCAAAATCCTAACGCTGACGTACAAAGCTGTCCACCATACTGCCCCGAACTACATCACTGACCTAATATCCAAGTACCGCCCAGCACGCACACTCCGCTCCTCACAAGACCTCCTTCTCTCTAGTTCCCTGGTCTCCTCCTCCCATGCCCGCCTCCAGGACTTCTCCAGGGTGTCACCCATCCTCTGGAACTCCCTGCCCCAACCCATCAGATTATCACCTACTCTCCTCTCCTTTAGGCGCACCCTGAAAACCCATCTCTTCAGGGAAGCCTACCCCGCCCCCTGCTAACTTGCCGACCTCCTCCACTCTTCCTACCACTCCATCCCCCACAGCTATCTCCTCCTGTGCCACCATCCCCTCCCTCCTAGATTGTAAGCTTGAAAGAGCAGGGCCCTCGATCCCCTCATGTTTTGCATTGTATTGGTATTGTTCTGTCACATGTTCTGTCCCCCTTTGTAATGTACAGCGCTGAGCGAACTATTGGCGCTTTATAAATACTGTATAATAATAATATAATAATAATGTTTATCTGGAGGAATACCCAGAAGGGATAAAGATATCTACATATTTTCACAATATATGGAGGCTTAAACCACACAGTATTCAAGCTATGAAGGAACATGGGACAGTATGAATCTTTCAACACTGTATAATTCCATGGGAACTCCTTCCTGCACTTTACAAATGGACATACTCATTTCTTTTTTCAACTTGCATTTTTTTGCAGTTCTCATGCATTTAATGATCATGATTATGCATATCTAGCTATATACTTGGCTAATGTTTTGTCTCACTACTATCATTGTATATGCAGGATATATATGTGTACAACACAAAGCCTTGTGATAAATGGCTGAATTTTGGCTATCTTTGCTAATATGCTGCTGTATATCTCAACCAGTCAAAGTGAATGCCACTAGAAATATTCAATGTTGCAATCCGGATTGCTTGTCTTTCATTGTTTTTAATGTGTATTCAGTGATTGTATATGTCACCATCCACGGATATTACCGTCTCTCGCAAAGGGAATAATAAAAAATATGTGATTTTACATATAAGATACATTGATTGGGTGTTTATTACCTACTTCGGTAGTTGACTCATGGCAACTACTACTTCTTTTGTTACAGGTCTGAATGAGCTCTGAGGGATCTGGTAATGTTAAAAAACACAAAATAGAACACTTTAGAGACTCAGTAAGACTAAAGGTTTAACTTTAATGATCCGTGAGTGAAAAAGTTTGCAGCTCAGTAGTCGTTAAATCTGGCTACTGGCACTGTCCATGGTGCTAATCCTGTAAAAACACACAATCAGCACATGCAGGGTTAACTTTTTGCTTTACATTTAAGAAGAAAAAGAAAGACACCGTGGTATATGTACTATTATACATGGCAAGTGGATAGATGGCATGCAGTTCCTTGTCATGCTGATATCAACCTGAATAACCTTTTGCAGTTAAAGTTACAATAGGTGCCCAAAAAAGAGTCAGTCAGTGTCAGTACGGGCACTGATGTCAGTGTCTATATGGGGGTAAATGTGTAACTATGGTGGTATTAAACTGTATACCCCTTCACTAGTGAATAGTTAATGATCTTTCAGAATTGGTACTGCAGTACAAAAAAAAAAGTATACAGAATATAATAAAAGCCGCTCTGCTACCGAACATGAATACTCCAACAGTGCGTAAATCTTATATATGCAGAATGAGGATACTGCATATTTTAGCTGAACCTCAGTGAGTCACAATTCACTTACAACCATCAATTATCTCAGATAAAAATAAGCTTAAATGTAGGAAATGCCATTAAATTACATAGAGAATTATGTGCGGTCAAATGTTTTTCAGTTTTATTGTAGAATTATCTCATTCGAAAATGCAATGATAATGTAACAGACTACTGCAACAGGATAAGTAACTAGGAGCTGGCAGTAGGACAGGAGCTGAGGACACACAAGGGACAATTTGGAAAAAGGAGCAATATCACATAAAACATTTTTTACAGAGAACAGCTGCCAAAGTTGAAATGTAGCCCTTGAAATCTGAAATTGAAATATGTTTTTTGCACGAAAGGCAATAGCAAAAAAGCTCATAATAGTTGTCTTCAGGCAAAATACAAATTCAATAACAAATGCACTGTGTAGGAAAAAGCCATTTATCAGTTTTTTTTGTGTGTGTTTTTAGGCCTGTGTACTTAGACACATCCTGTGCACCAGTGACATGTTACTGACCAATCCATCCATAGCAGGCAAGAAACACTTCTAAATAGGATTTAATTTTGGACTTTGGAAAGTACATCCATTGCGCATGGGACAGTTTTACAAATCCTGATGTACAGAAGTGGATAATGCATAAATGCACACAACCTTGGAATGGCAACCTGTGCACACCCCCTTCCCCCAGACCTATAAACTTTAGCTTTACCTAAAACCACCAGTCTCTAACAGTGAAAAACTCTTTGGAGTGATAAAACCCTTTATCTAATTCCCATAACCAGTTGCTGATCTCAAATGTTTATTACTTTTCTTGGAAACTACCTAACTACCTCTTACCATGAACATAAGAGTTATATATATGAAGGATGAAAATGAGGGCTAAGGTTTGTTGTTTTTGTTTAAAAGAATCACTCACTTTCTGATAATATTTACAAACTACATTCTTATTGTGCTGCACTGGTAGCATCAAGGATGATGGGAATGGTCACATGAATATCTCAACAAAGGAAAAAAACTTTGAAGTTAAGTGATTAATATGTAAATCAGGTTTGGAATAGCTGATATTAGGTTTCTATGGCATTTTCATTGTAAATTCTACCATTTTATTAAAGGATAAGTTCACCTTTTGTAACATGTTACGCCCATATTCAGGGTGTAACATGTAACATGTTATGATCAGACCAACCCCGCTCCCCGCTTTGACATCTAGCAGGAGATCTTCTCCCCCTCGCTAGCTGTCAAATGTAAAAAAAAAAGTCCTCTACGAATGAGAGACTACAAGTCCCAACAGCCTTAGTGGCTCAATGAACTACTCGCCATGGTTGTTCATTCATTCTTCTTGTCAGTATATCTGTTTGCTCGTACATCCTGTAGGAGGCCTGCAGATCTGGTGCAAGGCTTTACAGGTTCCTGCAGCCAAAAATTATAAATGCACATTTTTTTACCTGCAAAAAAAGTGCATTTATTATTTTTTAATAAAAGATTAACTTAACTCAACCTGGCATATGTACACAACAAATGTCAGGTAAATACCCAGTAATTGTGACATTCAGCACTGCACCAGACATATGTGAACAGGCACCACAGGAAGCAATGTTATTTCACATGTCATGCGGATTGGATGTGGTTCAGACTGCATCCAATCCACATATATGTGAACTGGTACTCCTTAGGTTATATGTAAATAGGAATATCATGGCAATTTATTTTTCCTGATATATTTGCAGGTGAGTCTGACTGGAAATGGTGCTTCAAAAATATAGTATATACAGGGGGCGTGTCCAAGATGGAGCCGGGTGCGGACGTTTCTCCCTGAGCTCCGGTACCCTGACCTTCCATCCGCTGCCATCCAGGGTGTAGTGGCCACTTACGGCTGCTCCCTGCTTGCCTGGACCTCATCTGACACCCGAGGAGGGGTGTGCTGGTATTTTGCCCTCTTTCTGAGCATCTGGGGCGCAGGACGATCTGAGGCCTACCGCGGCGTGTGAAGCCGCGGTGTTTCCTAAATCCGCGGCCGGAGCGGATCACCGCCGCGGACGGACCGCCGCACAGCCGGATCCCTGCCCTGTATATCCAACCCTGGAATAAAGGTCAGTCCTTGAGATAGGTGGGGGGGACCCCCCTGGGCCTCCTGGTGGCCCTGTGGACTGTAGCATATCCTTGCAGGACCCCAGTGTGCCCCAGGGATCTGAGATGATGCAGCAGCTGCACTGGATGGATTTGTCCATAACCCTCTTCACAAGTGGATAAATCAGGGGTCTCAGGGATACCTTTTGGCAGCCTCTATACAGTTTGCACACCCGGCCAAGTGATTATAACCATCTACATTTCACTGGCTACAGCATCATGTGAATCTTCTGTGAACACCTCCCCGGTGGGGGACGCGCACACGTGCTAGGGGGAAAATGCCAGAGCTACCTCCCTGTGCCGTGCCACCGTGACAATTTCCTCGGTCATTAGGCTTCTGCACCCTGACGTAACACTTCAATAACCTGACAACGTTTTGGAGTCCTGTGGACTACTCCCGGCAATGCATCGCACTCCCCGCACTAAACCCAAACATCGGGCCCAACAGCACTCCCCTTCACAGGGCCACGTCGCTAAGCTGATACCTAGCCCGCCTGAGCCGGATGACAATACCCAGCTCCCAGGTGACCCTGAGTCAGATGGCGATAGTCAGCGGCAATTTCCATCAGGGATGGCAGATTCTTTGGAACACAATCCTGAAGCCCTGCTACACAAATTCCGTGCTATAGTGCGAGAGGAGATTACAACGGCCTCGCGTAAATTGTCTTCTGATTTGGCAAAGGGCCTAAAGGAGTTGGTCCTTCGCGCCCATCAATTGGAGCAACGTATGGATCTGGCGACTACAGTCTTGGAAGGTCATGAACAGGAAGTTGAAGACCTGCATGCTGAACTGGATTCTTTAAAAGATAAGCTGGAGGATGCCGAGAATAGAGCACGCAGGGATAACCTCCGCATCCGCGGAATCCCAGAGGCAGTCACCGATTTACAGGGTACTGCCACTGCTCTTTTCCAGGAATTGGCTCCTGAGATTCCCATGGAGCACCTGGAGTTCGACCGTATTCATAGAGCTTTAGCACTCAAGCCCATGGAGGGGCCTCCCAGAGACATTATTATTAAATTCCACTTTTACCGCACTATAGAACGTCTACTGCAGGCGGCTCGGAATCGTTCGGTTCTGGAATTTCAGGGTCACTCTGTTCTTCTGTTTGCGGATTTATCCCCAGCCACGATTGCCAAACGTCGTACCTTAAAACCCTATCTTAAAATTCTTCAATTGGCTGCTATAAAGTACAGATGGGGTTTCCCTTTCAAGCTCTTATTCTCCTTCCAAGGTCGCCAATTCCAGGCCTCTTCACCAGCGGATCTTCGGCGTCACTTCAGGGAGCTTAAGCTGGAACTGCCACAATCCCAGAGTGAGGAGATTCCTCTCCCTACGAATCTTCAAAACTCCCAGCTCTCGCGTAAATCTCCTTCTAGTCAAAATGGCCCACAGGCCCTCCAATCTCTACGGGCCCAACGTTTTCAGGAAGTCTCCGCAACTTGATGTTTAGAGACTGGTCGTTAATATACAGCTTAGTCCTATGTGGATTTTTTCTGCCACCTTCTGGACTTGATTTTGGATATGTTCAGGGATTATGTATCTCCGTGTGTTTTACCTCCTCTAATCTAGAGTAGAGGTTTCTTTTCACTGCCCTGACTGGTTGAGATCTCTATAGTCTTGAAGGTTTCGAATTGCTTAGTTACGGGTGTATTAGCCTCAGTTGTATATATAATGTTTTTGTATTTTATATTTAAGCCGAGTTGTTCCGGTGGATGGTTGTGTCCCCCACCGAGCTGGCTAGCGGTATGGTCTTTTGTCCAACCCGCTACCTAGCCCTTATGTGGGTGTTTTACCCACAATGGATAATTATATTGTTTGAATCAATCTCCATGTTACACAGGTATCTTACGTGTATATCAGATGTCTTAATGTCTTTTCTTTTCTTTTTCGTCTCTTTCTCTTTGTCCTTTGTCATGTGTGTTTTGTGTTTTTGTAAAATTTTTTTCAGGGCTCCCGGGGATCGTGGTGGATTTACTCTTCCTTTTTTTAAATCACCATGTCATTGAACTGGTTATCACTGAATGTCCAGGGGATGAACTCTCCACAGAAACGGGTAAAGATATTTAAGTTTCTCCGGGCTCGCCAAGTTGACATTGCTTGTTTGCAGGAAACTCACTTTTCCACTACTTCTGCCCCAAAATATTTTGATGCACGTTACCCTCAGATATTTCAAGCTAATGGCCCTACTAAACAGAGAGGCGTATTGGTCGCCTTTCATAGCAAAACTCCATTTGTCTGTGTGAGGCGTATTGCTGATCCCAATGGCAGGTACCTTCTGCTCCAGGGCACGATTCATGGAATAGATGTTACTATACTGTCCTACTATGCTCCTAACGTTAACCCTGGGCCTTTTCTGTCACACTTATGTTCTCTTCTGGCTACACACCAAAGGGGCACGCTTTTGATGGCAGGGGATTCAAATCTAGTACTAAACCCTGCATTAGATAAATATCCAGCAGAGAACTCTGACCCTTCCGCATCAGCGAAGTCCTTTGTACGCATGTTAAATACCCATGATCTGGTAGATTTGTGGCGTGAATTTCATCCTCGGGGGAAAGACTACACTTATTATTCACATCCTCATCATTCTCATTCCAGAATTGACCATGCATTCGTTTCCCGTAAACACCTCCCTTTGGTTCGCTCTATTTCAATTTTAACGGTTCCATGGTCAGATCATGAGCCTATTTTGGTAGTCTGCCGATCTCTCCTATGCAGGCCGGCCTCCTCATCGTGGATAATGAACGATTCCTTGCTTTCGTTGAAGGAGATTCAGGCGGAGCTACATCGCAAGTCTCAGGAATATTTTCAATTAAATTCGGGTTCTGTCTCTTCTTCGGTAACATTATGGGAAGCATACAAAGCGGTTCTTAGGGGTCATATTATCCACATAGCTTCGAGGCGAAAAAAGGAAAGACAGTTTAAACAACTTCAGTTGGAATCAAAGTTAGCTTCTGCGTCGGCCCAATTTAAACAGTCACCTTCCCCGTCGAATCGTAGACTGTTGGATCAGGCTCGTTTAGAATTGGATCTGTGCTTAACAGATGAGGCTGAGCGCTCCTTACGTTGGACTCGCCAGAAATGGTACAGCAAAGCAAACAAACCAGACTCTATGTTGGCCCGTAGATTACGTTCTTTCGCGCAACATCCCAAACCGATATCTCTACGCACTCGCCACAATACCCTTACGAGCAATCCTGTAGCGGTCTTGGAGGAGTTCCGGCACCGACTAGCTAAACTCTACTCTGATCCCACTCGGGCTGACCCTCAGTCCATTTCTGACTTTTTAGCACGTCTACCCTTGCCTACTTTAACGCCGGCCCACAAGGATTTAATGGACCGTAATATCCAAATATCTGAGGTTTTGCAATGCATAGCAGACCTGAAAACGGGCAAACGTCCAGGTCCTGACGGCTATACGGCACTTTACTATAAGAAATTAGCCGATGTGCTCGCTCCCCACCTTGCCGCTATGTTTAACGCGGTGAAGGGAGGTTCGTATTTTTCCTCGGACTCCTTAACTGCTAATGTGGTTATGATCCCTAAACCGGATCGAGATCACTCTTCTTGGGCGAATTATAGGCCTATTTCTCTTATCAATATCGACATGAAGATTCTTACCAAGATTTTGGCTAATCGATTGAATTCCTTTCTTTCTCGTTTGATCAAAAAGGACCAGGTGGGATTTGTTCCCCACAGGCAGGCCGGAGATGCTATCAGACGTATTTTACAATTTCAACATTTGGCCCATACTCGTAAACTTGATATGATGCTCTTATCTTTAGACATCAATAAGGCCTTCGACACTTTATCCTGGCCGTATCTTCTATCGGTCCTTCATCGCTTTGGCTTTGGCCCTTCCTTTTTACGCTGGATCTCTTCGCTATACACATCTCCTCAAGCGAAGCTTAGATACTACGGATTCGAGTCTTCTACGTTCTCGGTTGCCAGAGGCACTAGACAAGGCTGCCCGCTTTCCCCTTTACTTTTTATCTTAGCCTTGGAACCGTTGGCCGAAGCCATCCGTTTACATCCTGATATTAAGGGGATTGATGTGGCCGGCTCCCAACATAAATTGTCTTTGTTTGCAGATGACATATTATTGTCAATCTCGAACCCGCGGATTACTCTGCCTAATTTGCTCGCAGTCCTCGATTCCTTTGCAGCCCTTTCAGGTTTACATGTCAACCCAGCAAAATCAAGAGCTATGTCAGTTACCCTCTCACCATCACTTTTGGTTACTCTGAAGCAAACGTTCCCCTTTCAATGGCTTTCGGCATTACCGTATTTAGGAATTAAGCTTACCCCGACCTATGATGGACTGTATCAGGCTAATTTTCCTACTGTTTTTCATGAGCTGACTGAGTTATTGTCCTCTTGGTCTAATTTCCCGCTTTCATGGTTCGGCAGAATTAATGCAATCCGTATGACCTATCTCCCAAAACTACTTTACCTATTTCGTGTCTTGCCAGTTCCAGTACCTTCACATATATTGCGTATCCATCAGCGAAAACTTTTGTCCTTTATCTGGAGCTCCTCTCGACCCAGAATTAGCAAACATATCTTATTCGCGCGACGGAGTGCGGGCGGGTTATCGGTTCCGAATCTCCAGTCTTATTATTTGGCGGCTAATGTTGCCCCCTTGGCTCATGTTCATGCATCTCATCACTTCCCTCTGTGGGCTGTTGTAGATATGATGGACTCTCATCCAATACCGCTCTCCTCCTTGCCATGGCTTCCTCCTTCTCAACGTCCATCTACCCTTAGTCCAACGCTAACGTTATCGCTACGTCTTTGGGATTCTATCAAATACTCCGCTGGCCTTATCTCTCCTCACCTGCCGCTGTTACGTCTATTACATAATCCATTATTCCCTCCGGGTAGGGATAATCCTAGACAGTTTGCATGGTGGCAGGCGCATGGTTTTTATGATGTTCACTCACTTCTATCTCCCACTAGAATAATTACCTTTGACGCTCTGCGCTCTTCTTATAATATCCCCCTTCGAGAACATTTTGGTTACCTTCAACTTCATCATTTCCTAAAAACACTGATACGTACACATTCGGGACCTTACCGTCTGTCCCCCTTTGAAAGCCAGTGCAGACATAGACCTCATGCCCCGGGTTTGATCTCTTTGATTTATTCTTCCATTATATCTTATAGAACCCCTCCGGTTCGTTCTTACCATCAGCGTTGGCAGTCTGAATTAGGGGGGACCCTGGATCAACAGGACTGGCAGAACATGACCCAAGCAATCTCTAAATGTTCTAGGAATGTCATTATCCTTGAGAATGCCTACAAAATTCTATACCGATGGTATTATACGCCTGCTCGCCTAGCTAGTTTTATCCCTACATATTCCCCAGTCTGTTTTCGGGGTTGCCAACAATTGGGCACCATCGCCCACATATGGTGGACTTGCCCTAAACTAAGTAGATTATGGATTAGGGTGTACGCCCTTCTCCGCACTATCCTTCACACAGACATCAAGCGTAATCCGTATGAAGCACTTTTATTTAAACCATTGGAGGGTCTTCTCCGTACTGAACGGCAGCTGGCATCACACTTATTTATGGCAACTAAATTGACAATTGCAAGGGCTTGGAAGACTCCTGTCCTTAGTTTTGAGGCTGTCAAAAACCGGATGAATTTCATCATGGTTAATGAAAAATTGACAGCCATATTGTTAGATACCCATACAAAATTTTTGCAGATATGGCGCCCCTGGTTGGATGTAGCTCAACCCTCGAGATTCGACCAATCTCTCCTGTCGATATGAGGTTGGATTTTGCCGTGATCCCCTTGGAGCCCCAACTTCCCCCCCTTTCCCCCTTTTTTTTTTTTTGTGTTGTTGTTGTTGTTTGTGATGTCCGTGTCTCTCTATTGTATGTCTTTTCCTTCCTGCTGTTCAATTTGTCCTTAAATATATTTCACAGATTGTGCTTGTTGTTTTCTGCGCTACATCCGCAATACTTTCTCTAGGTTATGAACATGAATAATTTTTTGGAGAGGCCTCTTCTTGGGCCTCTCATGTTTTCTATATTGTTGATGTAGCTAAAACTCTCTCTGGAGTTTACATTATCATGGACCCACAAAGGTTTGTTAATCATTCCCTTATAACCCCTTCCTTCACCTATTCCTACAAGGCTTCTATGTTAACTCTTTAGCTTATGTCTTTATTGATGCGTGCCTTGAATAAGTTCCTCGTCATTTAATATGATCCATAATTGTTGGTCCTTGAATTTATGCTCCGAATGTCTGTTTATTTTTTGCTTACTATTCAATAAAGCTCTTTGTAAAAGAAAAATATAGTATATACAGTAGCTCCACAGCAAAGGTAATGCAAATAATTTTACAAACTGTCCCCTATGTGCATCTCAGAATTGTTTAAACATTTTTATTTAAAATGTATAGCTTTTGTAGTTCCCTTGCTTTGTATTTAACTGAACATCAGATGAATGTTACATTATTTTGCCTAAAACTTGACTGGAACTTGTACATTACCTGGCCTGTTAGAATGACCAAATTTAGCGGAGCATTCCTTAAATGGTTCACCACCACTTGTAGGATACATCTTAGCATCCTCTACCAAAACTAGTAAGTTTTATGTTGCAGCTGATGTCTGAAAATTTGAAATGACCCATAAGAAAAAGAGCAGTCATTTATAATTGTGCAGTTTTTAACAACATTTGAAGCATTTATGTGAGGAGGCTGATAAGGAAACCCCAATAAATATTGTATAATACAATTAATATTTTTACTACAATTTTATTCATTGCATAATTTATATATATACTGTAGACTTCACACTATCCCACTCTTCATAAATATGCATGGGGAGCAACTGTTCAGTTTGATGGAGCCATAACACTGTGTATAACTTTAAAGCCCATTGCTGTGATAGGATAGCTGAGATGTTTTCTGATTGTTGTCTTTCTAGCTGGTCGTTGTGGTTTACTCCTACTCTTTCCTTGAGTTATATGTCTGTGTAGCACTTGGCTTTGGCTCCTCTCCCAACATATTACCCCTCCACGTGGGTGCATGAGTGCTGTGTGGGCCCCTGAGTGTTCGTCCTCCACAGTGGGTTTCTACTAAGTTCTACTAATTAAGAATTAATTAATTAAGAACTAATTGAGAATTCACATCACATAGAGCAACTGTCTTAAAGATTCACCTTAACGTCTTTGGAAGACTTTAATTTGTTATATATTATGAGAGGGTACTGGATGTGTAATGCTGTCTGTTATTACATATGCTACGTACTGTGGGATGCAATAACTTTCTTTCTTTATTGCTTTTAATATTTATACATAAAAAAATTGGTGATTTTATACTTTGTGTGTTGTCCATTCATGAAAACATCAATTTTTGCATCCTAAAAGTCCCGTAGTTTTGTCATGACATTTTTTCACTCTTCATAAATATCTCCATTCAGAGTCTGAGCACCTGAAATATATGCTCCAGGCAGATGTCCCAGGCCTATGTTCAATAAGCCCATTTTGATGGTGTATTATTATAACATTATAATGATGTATTAGCCATAGAACAGTGGATGACAACTTGCATGATTTGAGGGGACTCAACTGTGACCCCTGACAAAGGGCCAGAAGATCAGAGACTGCAGACATGCAACAGGGCGACTGAAGACTGAAATCCCAATGTAGGAGATAGAGATTTGGGCCATACTACATACAACTTGTCATTATAGCCTCTTTACAAATGATGCTTCCATTACTGACTGCTGGGGTCTGCAAAGGGCTGCACGGCAAGTAACAAAGGGCCATATGTGGGCTCTGGGCCACACGTTGGGTACCAGGGCCATAAAGGAGGCACAATTCAACTCTGTAGTGACCCCTCACATTGTATTAAAGCTGAATTAAAAAAGTGCAGGATGTGTGAGGGCCAGGGGAGAGGGAGGTGGGATTGGTTGGCGATTACTTTTTGCCATAAGATGGGCTTTAATGTCAGTTCTATAGAGGTACAATGGAAGCAAGAACAGTATCCAAATTTTGACAAAATTGAGTTTTATAGAATATATATTTAGCTCATTACATGAAAATAAGGTTAATAATATAACTTAGATGACAAAATCTTCTGTTTTACTCAAATTAGTTGTTAAAAAATGAATACACCCCACAACAAAAACTACTCCATCTAGTATTTTGTATGACCTCCATGATTTGTAAGGACAGCACCAAATCTTCTAGGCATGGAATGTTCAAGTTGGTGACATATCTCCACAATTATTTTTTTTCATTCTTCAAGAACAACCTCTTTTGGAGCCTGGATGCTGGATGGAGAGCAATGCTCAACTTGTCTCTTCAGAATTCCCCATAGGTGTTCGATTGGGTTCTGGTAAGGAGACATACTTGGCCACTGAATCACTATCACTCTTTTCTTCTTCAGAAATGCAACAGTGGCCTTAGATGTGTGTTTTGGATCATTGTCATGTTGGAAAAGTGCATGGCGACCAAGGGCACGGAGTGATGGTAGTATCTTCTCTTTCAATATCGAGCAGTACATTTGGGAATTCATGATACCATCAATGAATGTAGCTCCCCGACACCAGCAGCACTCATGCAGTCCCACAGAAGGACACTGCCACCACAATGTTTCACTGTAGGCGCCATGCATTTTTCTTTGTACTCCTCACCTTTGTGATGCCATACAGTTTTGAATCCATCAGTTTCAAAATAATTTATCTTGGTCTCATCACCCCAGATTACAGCCCTAGTAGTCTTCTTCTTTTTCAGCATGGGCCCTAGCAAATTCTAGGTTGGCTTTTTTGTGCATGGGCTCTAGGAGAGGCTTCCTTCATGGACGATACCCATGCATGCCATTCCTCTGCAGTGTATGCCATATTAGGTCACGGTAAATGATCACCCCAGTTTGGCTTGCTACTTCTTTAGCTAACTGCAGTGAACTTGCATGGCGATTTTCTTCAACCCTTCTCATCAGAAGATGCTCCTGTCGAGGTCTTAACTTCTGTGGATGGCCAGGACGTCTCTATGAGATGGTTGCAGTTCCATCTTTGTTCAATTTTTGAATCAATTTTGCTATAGTATTCTGACTGATAAGTAAATCTTTTCTGATCTTCTTGTAGCCTTCACCTTTCTTGTGTAAAGGAATGATTTTCTTCCTCAGGCCTTGTGACATTTCTCTTCCATGTGGTTCCATTGCTGACAGCATGAAATGAGAAGGGGTTTTCTTTGTTAGGTAATGCCCTTTTATAATCAACTGTCTGCCGGACACCTGTTTACTGAGTTCTTGTTAATTAGGATTTTGTTGTCTAAAATTTAAAATGTAGATTTTGAAAGGAACGTAAAGGTTTTCTGACAAATTTGTTGGGCTGTACTCATTTATGCTGAGCACTGTATATACACTATATTGCCAAAAGTATTGGGATGCCTGTCTTTTCACGCCCATGAACTTTAATGGCATCCCAGTCTTAGTCCATAGGGTTCAATATTATGTTTGCCCACCCTTTGCACCTATAACAGCTTCAACTTTTCTGGGAAGATTGTCCACAAGGTTTAGGAGTGTGTCTATGGGAATGTTTGACCATTCTTCTAGAAGCACATTTGTGAGGTCAGGCACTGATGTCGGACGAGAAGGCCTGGCTTGTAGTCTCTGCTCTAATTCATCCCAAAGGTGTTCTATTGCTTTGAGGTCAGGACTCTGTGCAAGCCAGTCAAGTTCATACACCCCAAAGCTCATCCATGTCTTTACGGATCTTGCTTTGTGCACTGGTGTGCAGGCATGTTGGAACAGGAAGGGGCCATCCCCAAACTGTTCCCACAAAGCTGGGAGCATGAAATTGTCCAAAATGTCTTGGTATGCTGACACCTTAAGAGTTCCCTTCACTGGAACTAAGGGGACAAGCCGAACCCCTGTAAACAACCCCACACCATAATCTCCCCTCCACCAAACTTTACATTTGGCACAATGCAGTCAAGCAAGTATTGTTCTCCTGGCAACTGCCTAACCCAGACATGTCCATTGGATTGCCAGATTGATTCATCACTCCAGAGAACATGTCTCCACTGCTCTAGAGTCCAGTGGTTGTGTGCTTTAGACCACTGCATTCGAATCTTTGCCCTGCACTTGGTGATGTAAGGCTTGGATGCAGCTGCTCGACCATGGAAACCCATTCCATGAAGCTCTCTGCACACTGTTGCTGTGTTAATCTGCAGGAAGTATGGAGGTCTTTAGCTATTGACTCTGCAAACAGTTGGAGACTTCTGCGCACTGTGCGCATCAGCATGCGCTGACCCCATTTTACATGGCCTACCACTTTGTGGCTGAGTCGCTGTTGTTCCCAGTTGCTTCCACTTTGTTATAATACCACTAACAGTTGACCGTGGAATATTTAGTAGCAAGGAAATTTCACAGATGGACTTATTGTACATGTGGCAGCCTATCACGGTACCACACTTGAGTGCACTGAGCACCTGAAAGCGACCCATTCTTTCACAAATGTTTGTAGAAGCAGTCTGCATGCCTAGGTGCTTGATTCTATACACCTGTGGCCATGGAGGTGATTGGAACACCTGAATACAATGATTTGGAGTGGTGTCTCAATACCTTTGGCAATATAGTGTATATATAGAGTGAGGCCCTTCTACTGTGTAAAAGAAGGCAAAGGGGGCATATGATTAGTATGAATGCAGAGTGAGGGGCTCCAGAATAAAGCTTTCAAGTGGAGAAAACTGCAGTTGTTTCTGGGTTTTGATATTCTGGAGTTTGGAAGCAGAGTTTAGGAGAGACACACTGAGAAAACCCTATGACCACTGGGTTAGATTCCCCCAATATCACAATATATAAAGGTAATCTGACATACAGTATATGAAGCACAGTATTAGAAAAGCGCAGAAAATTGCATATAGACAGAAGCTCTGCATACTGCTGTGTATGGACACTGGATATAATTATTTCAAATAGCTACATGCAGTGTTTTAATTATTACACTGTAACATTAATAAAAATGCTGACAGGCTCAGTAAAAATGTTATTTCAATTAGTAATTTGCTGCAATTGTATTCACACTTTTTTTTTATTGGTCACAGATTCGATTTTAAAGTTTTTTAGACACATATGGATAGTAGCAAAAACCACCATACTGCTAAATTATAGCTTTTATATACTGTATAAGCACACATACACTAGAACAGTGATGGCGAACCCGTGGCACGCGTGCCACAGCCGGCACGCCGAGCCTTATCTGTGGGCACGCCAGAAGAATACCGTATTTTTCGCTCCATAAGACGCACTTTTTTTCCCCCAAAAAAGGGGGGAAAATGTCAGTGCGTCTTATGGAGCGAATATAGAGCGGCCGGTCCGGTATTTCCACCGCCGCCGTGTCAGAATACCGGGCCGGCCGCTCAGCTCTGCAGTGGGACCGTACCTGTCCCTCTATCCAGCGGCGCGCTGTCTTCCCGGCTTCTGTAGTGTGCGTGACAGCCGGGTCCCAAGTGCGCATGCGCAAGAAGCAGTGCTCTTTGTGAATGGTAAGGCGGTACCTGGGACACATGACAGATCCCAGAAGCCGCCGGACCAATCACAAAGCGCAGCGCTTCTCGCGCATGCGCACTGGGCATCCGGCTGTCCGACGAGCGCCCACACTACAGAAGCCGGGAAGACAGCGCGCGGCTGGATAAAGGAACAGGTAAGATAAAAAAAAAACTCTGCGGAAGTAAGAGCGGGTACCTGTCAAATTCAGGTACCCGCTCCCCCTCCCTCCCCAAAGGTCAGCAGTCATCTGTACTGTCCGCAGTCTCTGGTCATCCCTGTGCTTTCCGCAGTCTCTGGTCATCTCCTGTACTGTCCGCAGTCTCTGGTCATCCCTGTACTGTCCGCAGTCTCTGGTCATCCCTGTACTGTGTCCGCAGTCTCTGGTCATCCCTGTACTGTGTCCGCAGTCTCTGGTCATCCCTGTACTGTGTCCGCAGTCTCTGGTCATCCCTGTACTGTGTCCGCAGTCTCTGGTCATCTCCTGTACTGTGTCCGCAGTCTCTGGTCATCCCTGTACTGTGTCCGCAGTCTCTGGTCATCCCTGTACTGTGTCCGCAGTCTCTGGTCATCCCCTGTACTGTGTCCGCAGTCTCTGGTCATCCCTGTACCGTGTCCGCAGTCTCTGGTCATCCCTGTACCGTGTCCGCAGTCTCTGGTCATCTCCTGTACCGTGTCCGCAGTCTCTGGTCATCTCCTGTACCGTGTCCGCAGTCTCTGGTCATCCCTGTACCGTGTCCGCAGTCTCTGGTCATCCCTGTACCGTGTCCGCAGTCTCTGGTCATCCCTGTACCGTGTCCGCAGTCTCTGGTCATCCCTATACCGTGTCCGCAGTCTCTGGTCATCCCTGTACCGTGTCCGCAGTCTCTGGTCATCTCCTGTACCGTGTCCGCAGTCTCTGGTCATCTCCTGTACCGTGTCCGCAGTCTCTGGTCATCCCTGTACCGTGTCCGCAGTCTCTGGTCATCCCTGTACCGTGTCCGCAGTCTCTGGTCATCCCTGTACTGTTAATTAGTTTGCACTACTGTACGAGTTGTTTTTTCTAACCCAAAAGCTCGATATTCAGGTTTCATTGCAGTGTTGGCACTTCGAAAGAAATAAGTTGGTTTTGGGTTGCAGTTTGGGCACTCGGGCTCAAAAAGGTTCGCCATCACTGCTCTAGGAGGACCATAAATAGCAGTTGTACATACTGTACCTTATTCCTTGCTCCACAGGCTTCCTCTAGGAGGATCATAAATAGCAGTTATACATACCTTATTCCTTGCGCCAAAGGATTCCTCTAGGAGGCCCATAATTAGCAGTTGTACATACCTTATTCCTTGCACCACCGACTTCCTCCCAGCTGCATGTCCCTCTTTTTGCTGCTCCATTGATCACAGAAACTCTGATGTCACTATGTACAATGCAGAACCTGCAGTCCTGCATTGTAAGTAAAGCCACTAATGGCCTGCCCACAGCTTGGAGTGTCAGAAAGCTCTGAAGTAAACCCAGTGCCAGGGGAATTAGTAATAAGTCATCTTTAACTGCTTTTTATGTTCTCTCTAGGCAAAAATGAGCATTTAACTTTTGTTGTGAGGGGGTGGTGGGGTGACTGCAAGGGTCCATTTTGTTCTAAAAGAATATGGAAGCTGACATTACTAATCTATCCTTCAGAAAAACCTAGTAGACTGGTCTTCACACTGTTCTGATGGCTTCACTCTATAACTAGTATAAGTATACAAACCAGAAATTCTGATTCCAGTCTGACTTTGCCTGCTATAATCTTGTTCTGTATTAGTGATAGAGGCAAAGTGACAAATACAATCAAGCAGATAATATTCGTAGAAGAAGGTCAGTAATGGCAGCCCCTGTGTTTTTCTGACTTCAGGTTTCCTTTAAAGGGTGGTTTGGAGTGGGTGGTATAAGAGAGAAGATATCAAGCTATTGCTTATCACCAGTGCTCCATTTAGTTAATAATGTTTTTTTTTGCCTGAGCTGAAACACATGGCAGTGTCACTAGGGCCCGTGGTGAATTCTTTTTCAATTAGTTGTGCTATGAAATACTAGCTCCCTTAGCTCTGTAGAAAAGGCTGGTCAGAGGTGCTAATTATCCACCTATAGAGAAGCCTCATAGCCCATGCATGGGTCTATGCAAAGATACAGAAAATAGAAGGCTGACAGCAGTCATCTATGCAGTAATGAATATGTTATCCCTGTTGCTGGTGGACTGAAATAAATGGAAATGAGAGAATAAAGCAAATCATTAAATAAACTTCCTACTTTTTCTGCCTTTTTGCATTATGGGGCTATGACCATACTGCTACCTAAAAAACAAACTGCACAGTTGTTGAAAAAAAAATTAAACAAAAAAAAAGCCTGATACTGTGACCTGTCACAATAACAGCTCTTATTCAGTCACTGAACTGTCCCTATTATTATTATTATTATTATACAAGTTTTATATAGCGCTAACGCTTTACAACTTGAGGCCAGACAGTACAGTTACAATACAGTTCAATACAGGAGGAATCAGAGGGCCCTGCTTAATAGAGCTTATAATGTTAGGCAGGGATAACAGGGAGAAGACAGTGTAGTCCCACAGGCTCTAAACTTTGGTCCCCAATTTTTTAATAGACTGTAAAATGCAGGTTGTGGTATGTGTGGGCAACACAGGCAATCAGCATATATCTGCTATCCTAACAAAATCTCAGTGGAGGATTATCCCCATTTATACTCCCCCCAAAAAAAAAAACTGGCACCAGCTTAGTGCATAGACATGAATGCCCACCCAAAATGAATATAATTTCACATCTATGGATAACTTATGGAGAACTTCATGATAATTAATGCTTAGTGCCAGGGCAACACAGTGGCTAAATGGTTAGCACTTCTGCCAGGCAGTACTAGGGTCATTGGTTTGAATCCCAACCACAGCACCACCTGCCTGGAGTTTGCCTGGTCTCCCTGTGCCTGCGTGGGTTTCCTCCCACTCTCCAAAGACATGCTGGCAGGTTAGTTGGATCCTGTCTAAATTGGCCCTAGTATGTGTATGAATGTAAGTTAGGGACCTTAGATTGTACACCCATTGAGGGTTAGAGACTGATGTGAATGTACAATATACATATATGTAAAGCACTGCATAAATTGACAGCGCTATATAAGTACCTGTAATAAATACATAAATGTGTAACTGAATGGGGTAATATGGAGAGCAGATAGCAGTATTCGCTCTCCATTATAAATGAGCCTCTGTGTGTTTCAGTCATGTCTTTCCATCTCAAATAATGGTAAAAACATGGGAGAGGTGGGAAGGGTATAAATATGCTTGTGTGCACCTAACCTTTATCCTGTTTTAATATTAGTGGATGCAACATTCCAGTAAAACTGTTTTTACAGTATTAGATGTAAAATATTTTCATGTTTCTAAATAATTCTTATGGCTTTGTTAGCTACTGTATAGGGCAGTGATGGCGAACCCGTGGCACGCGTGCCACAGCCGGCACGCCGAGCCTTATCTGTGGGCACGCCAGGAGAATACCGTATTTTTCGCTCCATAAGACGCACTTTTTTCCCCCAAAAAAGGGGGGAAAATGTCAGTGCGTCTTATGGAGCGAATATAGAGCGGCCGGTCCGGTATTTCCACCGCCGCCGTGTCAGAATACCGGGCCGGCCGCTCAGCTCTGCAGTGGGACCGTACCTGTCCCTCTATCCAGCGGCGCACTGTCTCCCCGGCTTCTGTAGTGTGCGTGACAGCCGGGTCCCAAGTGCGCATGCGCAAGAAGCAGTGCTCTTTGTGAATGGTAAGGCGGTACCTGGGACACATGACAGATCCCAGAAGCCGCCGGACCAATCACAAAGCGCAGAGCTTCTCGCGCATGCGCACTGGGCATCCGGCTGTCCGACGAGCGCCCACACTACAGAAGCCGGGAAGACAGCGCGCGGCTGGATAAAGGAACAGGTAAGATAAAAAAAAAACTCTGCGGAAGTAAGAGCGGGTACCTGTCAAATTCAGGTACCCGCTCCCCCTCCCTCCCAAAAGGTCAGCAGTCATCTGTACTGTCCGCAGTCTCTGGTCATCCCTGTGCTTTCCGCAGTCTCTGGTCATCTCCTGTACTGTCCGCAGTCTCTGGTCATCCCTGTACTGTCCGCAGTCTCTGGTCATCCCTGTACTGTGTCCGCAGTCTCTGGTCATCCCTGTACTGTGTCCGCAGTCTCTGGTCATCCCTGTACTGTGTCCGCAGTCTCTGGTCATCCCTGTACTGTGTCCGCAGTCTCTGGTCATCTCCTGTACTGTGTCCGCAGTCTCTGGTCATCCCTGTACTGTGTCCGCAGTCTCTGGTCATCCCTGTACTGTGTCCGCAGTCTCTGGTCATCCCCTGTACTGTGTCCGCAGTCTCTGGTCATCCCTGTACCGTGTCCGCAGTCTCTGGTCATCTCCTGTACCGTGTCTGCAGTCTCTGGTCATCTCCTGTACCGTGTCCGCAGTCTCTGGTCATCCCTGTACCGTGTCCGCAGTCTCTGGTCATCTCCTGTACCGTGTCCGCAGTCTCTGGTCATCCCTGTATTGTGTCCGCAGTCTCTGGTCATCCCTGTACCGTGTCCGCAGTCTCTGGTCATCCCTGTACCGTGTCTGCAGTCTCTGGTCATCCCTGTACTGTGTCTGCAGTCTCTGGTCATCCCTGTACTGTGTCCGCAGTCTCTGGTCATCCCTGTACTGTGTCCGCAGTCTCTGGTCATCCCTGTACTGTTAATTAGTTTGCACTACTGTACGAGTTGTTTTTTCTAACCCAAAAGCTCGATATTCAGGTTTCATTGCAGTGTTGGCACTTCGAAAGAAATAAGTTGGTTTTGGGTTGCAGTTTGGGCACTCGGGCTCAAAAAGGTTCGCCATCACTGCACTAGAATAATGGATAAGGTGCATTAGTATTTACCGTCTGGAGGTTGACAGAGTATATACTATAAGGCTATATTACAAATACAAGGCAATGAAACTGGGATGTCTGCTGCACAATGACAGCATTTTATTTGAAGCATCTTGCATCTCAGTGAAACAAATTGCAAAAAAAGATGTTTGATACACCGTCTCTTAATTTAATGAGGAAAATTAATTCTTCCCCTTTTTTGAGACTCATCCAGCTAACCATGACCCAAACCCTTCTACATGCCCTGATCGGGTAAACAGCCAAGTAGCTATCCAGCCAGAGCCAAGTCATTGCTGCAGGGATTATCCAGTACATCAGCAGCTGTACAGTTCGGTGCAATGATGAGTGCATTAGTTTTACTGCCCGGAGTCTATTCTCCACAGATCTGCAGATCTACATGCAAAGCATTCAAAAAAGATATAAATGACATTCCATGATAAGATCATTCCTAGTTAGGAGTTAATTGATCATTCTGCTGTATTAAAGTATAATATTCCCATATCAAAGATATAATTAAGCCCACTTTAATTACAAAAAAATAAACCTAATTTACCAGTGATAAAATATACAGCACATTCTGAAAGACAGTAAAACGTCTTATATTACCATGATTGGCAGAAGTGAAACAGACAGCTTAATGTATTCAAAAAAATATCACCTATTAAATTACATAAGTAGAGTCTATCTATTAAAATCCCCTCTAATTCCTTTCTAAATTGTATTACACCCCTCAGGCAGCTAACTTCCTTCTAGTATTGCCTGCTGTGATAAATGGCCCAAAGGGGAACCTGATAGCTTATTCTGTTAAACGTGTTGACGGAAGAAGCTAAAAAACTTTCCCTTACTCAGTACTGACTGGCAAGTGATTCAGCACTCTGTCAGATGGCAATAATAGGTATAGCTTTACATGCCGGAGAAAACAAATGGTACAAATCAAAACACACATCTGACTTTCATCAAAAAGCTCAATGTGGTCATACACATAAATGTCAGGTGTGCTATGACAAGCTACTGCTCCAAGATTTGGTGTTATGATAGGCTATGGCAGCTTTACAGCATATCCTATATAAAGCTAGGAAGCCTCTGGGATCTTGCTGTTAAGAAAACACCCAAAACTCGAGTAAACCCAGCTGACAAGAAAAACCAAGCTCAATACAGCACTCATGTAATGCTTTGCTGGAAATACGCAGGCAAATGTTTACATTGAAAAGGACACACGGACGCCCAGGAAATAAATATAATCCTGCTCTATTTTATTTGACAATCCAAACAGAAGTGCCATTCAACACATACAGTAATAAAATAATAACGAAACACACAAATTGCTGAGGTTGAACTTCTTTGGTCAAATATATAATTTTAGGTGGGTATATGGGCTAAAAAGTGATACTACATGTTTCCATTAAGACCTCTTAATTTGGAATACAGTAAAACATATATCCATATTCAATACCTGTTTCACATTTGGATATAGTAGAAATGGAATAAAACCTTTGTAATTTGTTTTCTGTATCTCTTTTTGGATTTTCCTTCACTTTCTTGTCCCGTAAAGTAGAACTGTTTCCAAAGATTGGGAAATTCCCCACTTAGACAGTTGTCAGTAGAACAGGTGTCCCCACTGGAAATTTTTCCTGTGTTCCTGTTTTGGTAACAGCTGTAAAATATTGGATTTCACAGAATGCACTCCTGCAAAGTAGAAGAATACATTTGGGGAAGCAGCGGTCTGATGTAAGAATCTTGTACTTATTTCGTCTGATGTTTTTCTCTTTTGAGGTTTGATGCAGGGATTTTAAAAGGGGGTTAAGGGGCTATATATGGGTTGGTTCTTATTTTTACTGAAATCACCACTTTGAAATGACCCTCAGGCTTTAATATTGTTTACATCAAGTTTGAAGATAAGAACTTTCAATTTTTCTCTGGCTTTCCTGGACTGAATACTTGTACCAAGCCAATGACTCAGAAAGTACTGACTCAATTAGCTCAGCATAATAGCAAGGTTAGCAATGGCAGCTCTCATACTTCTTTCAGGAAAGAACAAAAGTAGATTTTGGTCCATGGGTCAATTTATATTCTTGTCATAAAAAACTTGAATACATTAAAGTGGTTGTAAAAACTCTATGCATGAAGGTAAAAAACCTTCTATGTGCAGCAGCCCCCCCCCCAGCCCCCTAATACTTACCTGAGCCTCCTTGCAATCCATCGATGTGCAGAAGAGCCTCGGCTCTCTGGGAACTTTCACTACTTTTTGCTTAGACAGCAGTGAGCCAATGAAAAGAGAGAGGGTCGGGGCTGAGCTGTGGCTCTCTGTGTGCATGGACAGACAGCACAGTGACTCAGGAGCGAGCCTGCTTAGGTGCCCCCAGAGAAAGCTGCTTGCTCTGGGGCACTCAGCAGGAGGTAGGGGCCAGGAGCACCGGTGGGGGGCCCAAAAAGAGAAGCAGCAAGACTGCTAAAACCACTGCACAGAGCAGCTAAGTGTAACATGTTTTTTTTTTTTTTAAACTGCCTTTAATATCACTTTAAAGAGCATCTCCTGGGAAGGGGGAAGGGGGGTTGTTGAACTAAGTTACAGCGCCTAACTACAACATCTTGCATCAAAGATAATTTTCTGAATATTCTTGCAATCATGCACCTTGGACAATTTCACTGACCTGCTTAAACAGCCATCAGTGCTTTAGATGCCACTTTCTCAAAAGGCTTTGCTAATTGGAAGTTAGAACAGGCAATGATGGTGGACAGCCCAAGCGCATGGATATGAAGGAAGGGGGCACAACTTGCAAATTGCTTTGGTTTCACAGAAAATTGCTACATGTCCTCAAACATTTAACCTCTTGGCGCCGGCTGAACGCAACTGTGCGGCCTCCCAGCATCTGGGCCCTGCGCGCTCCCAGCACACATGTTCGGTACTCATAGAAAGGTCCCGATCTCCTCTTTCGATCAGGACCTTTCCCGGTCATGTGACTGCCGTGACAGCGAATGACAGCGGTCACATGACCCTAAAACCTTGCCTTGCCTCCCGGCTTCTGGAACCCTTAAAGGGCCAGGAGGTGCTGGCACCAAGGGGTTAAAGTGGTATTAAACCAAAAATACAAAATTAAATATATTGCAGCTTTCCAATCATTAGATGTGGTGACAGCATTAGTTTACTTTTTTCGGCTCTATTTTCACCTGGTTATCTGGCCAGTAACACACCTTCTGTATTAGAGTGCACCCACGCTGGATGAATGAGCAAAAGGACACCTTTGTAGAGCAACATTGTCGGTCTGGGAGAAGGGAAGAGTTAGATGTACTAGCAGATTTAGACTACTACACTAACAACCTGAAGCAAAGTTCCAGCTATCACTTTAACTGTATCATATTCTTTCCTTTTGGGATAAAGGTGTTACATAAATAAATGAAAGCTGATCATTTTATGCACCCCTGTCAGTAGGAAATGGATTGTCTCATCCCTGTAACTGATAAATCTGAGACAGAGATTGTAATGCAGCCATCACATCTAAGAATTGGCAAGCTGCAAAATAATAATATAAATGTTTGCTTTTGGGCTTTATACAGGTTTACAGTTTACCTGTACACACCTGCAGCAGCCTTCTAACACCTACTGTCATGACTAAGCCCCTGAAAACACTCCTATTCGCCCATCACTATGAAGAGTAGTTTAACAAGCCAATAGGGATATGCAGGAGACAGGTAGAGGCAGGCGAGCTTTGGCATTACAGGTGCATGCACTTATATCACAGCAGTTTTTGTTTTGTTCCCCATGACAGAGTCTTTTTTATAGTATATATGTCTTTGATACTGTATCACCATGTCAAAAATGCAGAGACTTCAACCATTAACTTAGAGAGGGTGCCACTGTTTTGGTCTAAGCTTACATCCAAGAATTGTGGAATAAATATGTAGTTCTTCAACAAACATTGATCAAGAAAATAACTTATATTTATTGACTGGTCAAAGAATGTGAAGGGTAGCAAGCTTAAGGCTTTTTTGAAAGACCTGTTATTCAATATAGCAGGAAAGCTTCTCAAATGCCTCTACAATATAGAGAAACCCCATAATCCTTCCTAAATTTGCATGGCCTAGAGGTCTTCCACAAACTATTATAGTAAAACTACTAAATTTCCCCATTGCTAAAACCATCCCTCTTGAGTGGCAACTGAATCTCACCCCCACCCCCTATGCCTGTGTGGTGAAAACTAAACCCATTCTGGATTTCTACACTGTAACAGAATCAAGTTTTTAGCATCAATTTTTTAATGATAACTCTACTTTTGTGAAAAAATATTGGTAATAAAAAAACGGTATATACAATGGCTACACATGCCGTACAATTGCTACAAAAGCCATACTGAGATTAAATTGTATTCAAAATTACCTTTTCAATCTTCAGCTGCTTTAACTTTCTGTAAAATATAATGCAATTCATGTGCATAATGTCCCCCAGAAATGTCAATTTCAGCTGGTGTGATTGGCTCACCAATTTTTCCAGAAGTCTGCACCAAGATATTCCCAAGATTTTTATACTTTCAGAGGGATGCAGACATTGCAGCATTTCTGATCAAATCACTGAAAGATCACCAAGTGATTATAATGAATCAAACCCTCCCATTCAGGGTTGTCATTTCTTCAGAGCAGAAAAAAAGTAATACTCAGAAACAACATTTAATAAATTCCTTGCATGTACAAAGGTCACTTCGAAGGGATTGTTTTCTTTTTAACAAAAGTGGAGTTACGCTTTCAATGAAACTCCTTAGGAGCCTGACATGTGGTGGTGCGGGATGCCATTAAAGCTTTTTCCAATAAACCTTTACAAGGAAAATCAATAGACTTAACTGGGATGCAAGGGATGAAGACGCTAAGAAAACTATTTGCAAGACCCCTCTGACTCAAACAGAGCCCCATACAAATCCAACAGAAGAATGCTTTAAGAAATGAACATAGTAAATGCTAAAAATAATATTATCTTTCAAAAACAGGGAACAAATGGGTACAATAAGGGATGCAGTTGATTTCTCATACATCTTTTCAGGGACTTGACCTTGTAGGCAGGTGCAGTCTACATTCTCCACTGCAGGTAACGTTCAGAACGGCATAGTAGCTGGAGGAGGAAGTCATGAGATACTGGGTTTCTCTATGATGCCCTCAGTCCCCTGGAGCAGCAATCCGATTAGCTACACTGTAGGTGACCCCGGTGGCCATTTTGGGTGACACAGAGTCTTTATAAGTCCCAGCCTATGGGTTTTGGCATGCATTTTTGAGTGGTTAGTGTAAGGACAGGTTATCAATTTGTCATGGACAGCACTAGCAGCAGAGAGAGGTTCCGGAGGAGTAGGAAAAGCTTAGGACCTACGTCTGCAACTTTCGCCCTCCTTGACAGATGCTGTGTACAGCTTGTACCTACTCACTGTTGACTCTCCACTCTTACTGCTGTAATTGCTCCCATCAGGTGAGCCTCCCTGCCAGGCTGTTGTACTGTTTTATAAGTTCTGCAATACACCCTTATTTGTAATCCGAGACTCTGTCATTGGAGACCACAAAGCAGTGCTGTAGTTACTGTACATTGTTCCAGTCATCAGTTTAGGTACTTGGATATCAGATTTATATCTTCTATAGCAGTACATAATCTTACCATGGCTCAAAGGGAGAACTTCAGTTCTCTTATATTACCCCCAAGACTAAAAATGTCGTAGTGCCACTTTCTAATTAAAAGTCACTGGGAACAGATGGTATTCTTAACTAAATCTTCAAAGACTAAACAGAACAAGTGGTCGCCCATTTGTTGCTATCATCTAATTCCCTCCCCCTCTTTCTGTGGGATACAGGGGATATATGAAGACCGGTGGTCTAGTGGCTGGGGTCCTATATGAATTAATTAAAGTTTAATGAAAATCCTTCCCTTTTTGTTTGTTATGTTTAAGGTATGCATACTGATCATCTCTGCATATAATATACCGATAGAGGGGATTTCATGCCTTCCACTCCATCACTTTAGCTCTGTCCCTATATTATTATTATTATACAGTATTTATAAAGCGCCAATAGTTCGTTCAGCGCTGTACATTACAAAGGGGGACAGAACATGTGACAGAACAATACCAATACAATGCAAAACATGAGGGGATTGAGGGCCCTGCTCTTTCGAGCTTACAATCTAGGAGGGAGGGGATGGTGACACAGGAGGAGATAGCTGTGGGGGATGGAGTGGTAGGAAGAGTGGAGGAGGTTGGCAAGTTAGCAGGGGGTGGGGTAGGCTTCCTTGAAGAGATGGGTTTTCAGGGTGCACCTAAAGGAGAGGAGAGTAGGTGATAATCTGATGGGTTGGGGCAGGGAGTTCCAGAGGATGGGTGACACCCTGGAGAAGTCCTGGAGGCGGGCATGGGAGGAGGAGACCAGGGAACTAGAGAGAAGGAGGTCTTGTGAGGAGTGGAGTGTGCGTGCTGGGCGGTACTTGGATATTAGGTCAGTGATGTAGTTCAGGGCAGTATGGTGGACAGCTTTGTACGTCAGTGTTAGGATTTTGAATTTGATCCGTTGCGCAATCGGAAGCTAGTGGAGGGATTGGCAGAGGGGGGTGGCGGAAACGGAGCGGTTGGAAAGGTGAATGAGTCTGGCAGCCGTATTCAGGATCGACTGAAGCGGGGATAGCCAGCGGCGAGGCAGGCCAGTAAGGAGGGAGTTGCAGTAGTCGAGTCGTGATATGATGAGGGAGTCGATGAGCTGTTTAGCGGTTTCTGGAGTTAGGAACACGCGTATTTTGGTGATGTTGCAGAAGTGGAGTCTGCACGAGTTTGTTAAAGATTGGACTTGGGGCTGGAAGGATAGGTTGAAGTCCAGAATGACACCAAGTACTCTGGCCTGCAGGGCGGGTTTGATGGTGGCGTTGTTGGATGTGACAGAGAAGTCAATGGGTGGTGTCCGGGCTGGACAGAAGACAAGAAACTCGGTTTTGGAGAGGTTCAGTTTAAGGAAGTGGAGCGACATCCAGTCTGATATGTCGCTCAGTAGGTGTGTGATTCGGGCGGAGACCGAGGGGGTGAGGTGGGGGGTTGAGAGATAGATTTCTGTGTTGTCGGCATAGAGGTGGTAGTTGAAGCTGTGAGAGTGTATGAGTTGGCCAAGGGAGGAGGTGTAGATGGAGAAGAGAAGGGGCCCGAGGACAGAGCCTTGAGGGACCTCAACAGAGAGGGGGAGTGAGGGGGAGGTGGTAGCATTATAGGTAACGCTGAAAGAGCGTTGTGACAGGTAGGATGAGAGCCAGGAAAGAGCAGAATCTCTGCGGCCGAGGGAGTGTAGTTTTTTGAGGAGGAGGCGGAGGTCGACTGTGTCGAAGGCCGCAGAGAGGTCAAGGAGTAGGAGCACTGAAAAGTCTGCCTGTCAGACTTTTCAGTGCCATAAATTCATTTTGGGTCAGTATAATTTTTAAAAACATGCTCATATAATATTGTATTGCAAATTGTTACATTGTTATAATTTTTCTTTTTTGCTTATATTTAGTTTGTATACCCTCATTATCCTGATGAAGCTATCTATTTGTGAAACGCATTGACATGTCTGGATTTGGACAAGCATGCCTGTGCATATATTCTGCTTATCTTTTTGTTAATGCATATATAACAATAGATTAGCGGCTATACAAATCCAGTAGAGGCTATCTTTATTCTCACTTGATTTTATTGCGTTGGATGTTTTTATGTACCAAAAATTTTGTATGAAATTTGTGTGTGTATATGTACAGTCAGGTCCATAAATATTGGGACATCGACACAATTCTAACATTTTTGGCTCTATACACCACCACAATGGATTTGAAATGAAACGAACAAGATGTGCTTTAACTGCAGACTGTCAGCTTTAATTTGAGGGTATTTACATCCAAATCAGGTGAACGGTGTAGGAATTACAACAGTTTGCATATGTGCCTCCCACTTGGTAAGGGACCAAAAGTAATGGGACAATTGGCTTCTCAGCTGTTCTATGGCCAGGTGTATGTTATTCCCTCATTATCCCAATTACAATGAGCAGATAAAAGGTCCAGAGTTCATTTCAAGTGTGCTATATGCATTTGGAATCTGTTGCTGTCAACTCTCAAGATGAGATCCAAAGAGCTATCACTATCAGTGAAGCAAGCCATCATTAGGCTGAAAAAACAAAACAAACCCATCAGAGAGATAGCAAAAACATTAGGTGTGGCCAAAACAACTGTTTGGAACATTCCTAAAAATAAGGAACGCACCGGTGAGCTCAGCAACACCAAAAGACCTGGAAGACCACAGAAAACAACTGTGGTGGATGACCGAAGAATTCTTTCCCTGGTGAAGAAAACACCCTTCACAACAGTTGGCCAGATCAAGAACACTCTCCAGGAGGTAGGTGTATGTGTGTCAAAGTCAACAATCAAGAGAAGACTTCACCAGACTGAATACAGAGGGTTCACCACAAGATGTAAACCATTGGTGAGCCTCAAAAACAGGAAGGCCAGATTAGAGTTTGCCAAACGACATCTAAAAAAGCCTTCACAGTTCTGGAACAACATCCTATGGACAGATGATACCAAGATCAACTTGTACCAGAGTGATGGGAAGAGAAGAGTATGGAGAAGGAAAGGAACTGCTCATGATCCTAAGCATACCACCTCATCAGTGAAGCATGGTGGTGGTAGTGTCATGGCGTGGGCATGTATGGCTGCCAGTGAAACTGGTTCTCTTGTATTTATTGATGATGTGACTGCTGACAAAAGCAGCAGGATGAATTCTGAAGTGTTTCGGACAATATTATCTGCTCATATTCAGCCAAATGCTTCAGAACTCATTGGACGCCACTTCACAGTGCAGATGGACAATGACCCAAAGCATACTGCAAAAGCAACCAAAGAGTTTTTTAAGGGAAAGAAGTGGAATGTTATGCAATGGCCAAGTCAATCACCTGACCTGAATCCGATTGAGCATGCATTTCACTTGCTGAAGACAAAACTGAAGGGAAAATGCCCCAAGAACAAGCAGGAACTGAAGACAGTTGCAGTAGAGGCCTGGCAGAGCATCACCAGGGATGAAACCCGGCGTCTGGTGATGTCTATGCGTTCCAGACTTCAGGCTGTAATTGACTGCAAAGGATTTGCAACCAAGTATTAAAAAGTGAAATTTTGATTTATGATTATTATTCTGTCCCATTACTTTTGGTCCCTTACCAAGTGGGAGGCACATATGCAAACTGTTGTAATTCCTACACTGTTCACCTGATTTGGATGTAAATACCCTCAAATTAAAGCTGACAGTCTGTAGTTAAAGCACATCTTGTTCGTTTCATTTCAAATCCATTGTGGTGGTGTATAGAGCCAAAAATGTTAGAATTGTGTCGATGTCCCAATATTTATGGACCTGACTGTATATATATATATATATATATATATATATATCTGTTTATGTCTCATGGTGTGCCTATAAAGTCTGTTCACTGGTTGCTGGTGAAGATCCTTTTTCTCCAGTTTACTCTCTTTTTGTATCATATAATGTGGTTTTTGAGTGAAGGTGACTGCCAACCCCAATGCAGGAGCCACTGATAGTTATAATCTTATAAACTAACAAAGATCAGAGGCTAGAAAATTGAGACTAATTAAAGCAGAACTTTACGCATAGCAATTTGATAAAAAAATATGTTCTTTAGCAAGGAACATACATTCCATATTAATAATTATGCTACCAAAATGAGTGTGTGCTGTAAATTGCCTCCAGCATTATTTCTGTTTTCTCATGCTGGAAGCTGTCATTTTGCTGGAGCCCATATCCCATGAGAAGCAGTAAATCTTTAGGCTGTAAGCAGATCGGCCTCTACATTTTTGGCACAGTGCCCACATAGCAGGGTGAGACAGTTTATTACTGGATCCTAAACAGTATAGACACTTATTTTTTAATGTTTTACACATACCTACAAAAGGGCCAGCCTGAAGTGAAATAGCAGGACTTATTTTATGACTAAAGTTCCACTTTAAGGTGGTTCTTCTTTTGAAAGGTTGATAAACAATATGGCACCCCCTGTATTTACTCTGCAAAAAAGGCTATTCTCATCATTTTTCTGGATGGGTCTAAAAAGAGCCTTGAGATATGTGATTTATCCTATAAAATTATATTTACCGAACATAGGTTTTTATTTACTAACGCTGGAGAGTGCAAAATCAGGTTCACTTCTGCATAGAAACCAATCAGCTACTAACCTCAGCTTGTTCAATTAAGCTTTGGCAATAAAACCTGGAAGCTGATTGGCTTCTATGCAGAAGTGGGCCTGATTTTGCATTCTCCAGCTTTAGTAAATAAACACCACAATATCAAGTCATGTTCACCTATGATCCCTCAGTCAATGAAAGTAGGATTCCTCTTATTGGATAAAGGGATAAAGGACATGGGAAGCTTTATTTTAAAAAATTAAACTTATCCCCAAAGTCTGGGAAGTTAGAAGTAACAAAGTAAAACCGGGATCAGAGTGCACAAAAGTGGCTTTTCTGTCTAGTCATTGTAACAGCAGGCAGCTTGCTGTGCCTACTTTCAGGCAAGACTTTAAAGGCCACATTCACACCATTTTAATTGGCTTGGCCAAAGCAACCCCAACACAAGGGCAGGCTAAATTGCCTTGATTCCGTTTGTTTCAATTAACACCAGTGTGCTGATCAAAACTGGAACATGTTGCTTTTAAAAGTAATGCAATGCATGCCAACTGATGGGTGTTTAGTGCTAAACCCAATACAAGTGGTGTGAAACCAACCTTACTCCTAAAGGTGTAAGCAGTTCACAGATTCACTTTAACGTAAGAGATTTTTTAAACAAAACAGTAGTTTCACATCGGCCCACACAACCAAATATCAGTGTTTCTTTATCTTTGGTTAGTCATATATCACAATGATGGAGTGTCTACCAGTACTAAGCTGTATGAAAGCGTACCATTTGCAACATCCATGTTTATTAATACTATGATGCTTTAGCTGCACTGACTGTCATTGCACTGTCTTGACCTCACAGAGTCCCACTCTTTCCTGCTTCCATGCTGTTTGCTATCATTCATTTCTTATATTTCAATTCTTAGACTGCTAACATTTTCCTCTTCAGTTGAGCCAGTATTATGTAAAATGCCCCCTGCAAATACTCCTATTCACTTTAGTTGTGGTTAAAACCATTTTGTCTTAAGATTTGTCCCTCAGTCTCTCCTTTGTGTTGGTGGCGCCAATGAGAAACTGGCACTCTAGTAAATATTTACATATTTTTTGGTCATGCCCCCATATACAGTACATCCTGTTTGAGAAGATATTAGACAGCTGATCCATAAAATTGACCACATTTCCCTGGAGGTCTGCCCAGAGATATTCTTATTACACAGCACTCCACTCTGGAGGCACAGATACAAGAGATCCCACCTGATTTACTTGCTTGATATGTCACCAAGGTATGCAGGCCACAAAAGTGGATGAGCACACACCCACAGACAATTGTTTAATGGATAACAGTGGTAAATGAGATCAATGCCACAGAATGCTTGACGGTACCATATGTTTTTGATGAAGGATGAAAAAAAATTTATAAATTGCAAAAAGATTTTTTTCTGTTTGTATCTCTTTCCTTCCTGGATGACCAACAGGAAGTCTAAGGGAATCTATCTGAAGTGAGGGGAAAAAAAACACTATTACTGTTACTGGAAAAAGTGCCACCATTTGAGGATTTCTTCTCACCTCTAGATGCTTTATCATCTGTAAAATTCTGGATTTTCCATCAGTTTCTGTCCTGGTGACAATAGTCACCAGGTCAATGAGAGAGGGTGAATCACCTCAATGGTGAACATAGGTTCTAACCCTTTCTTGCTCCATCCAAAACTAAGAAAAGTTGCATTGGGTTTAGGTGTACTACAACATCTCCTTTAATGGCCTGCCACTAATAGCCAAATAGTAAGTATACTCTTTCACAAGGCACATAAACATTATGTCAAGGTACACACACAGTAAGTATCAATACCACCAATATTATACAGTATGTCTGGCACTCTAGAAGACACTGCCGCTTGACAGTAATGGATTAACTATTTATTTTATATAGAACATGTAGCAAGACAAAACAGGTCTCTATTTAGAGCAGTCCTCCTATTTTTCTTTTGTTATAATTTTTTTCAGGGGAATGGGTGTGACACTTTGACAAATAATTGTAAGCAGTAATAGTGGTGACACAGGGGGCCAGCATTTTCTTTAAAAGCACGGAAATGTGTATATTTAGAAATGGTAAGGGTTTGCTGACTTATAAGCACCATTTTTAGTTTTGAGGTTTTTCTCAAAGACAAACATGAAAGGGTGCAATGCTGGACTTGGCACACGTAATAAGCACAGGAAATGAACTGTTAAAATAAAATAGCTAAGATGTAAATACTACATTAGAAATCCCTAAGGGCTTTTTAGTCATCAGGTTTGGTACACATGAAATGATGGGAACAAAACAAAGGAGATGCACAACTCTGAATGCTATTCATCCGGATTTCATCTTTGAACTTGTACAGTCACTGCGTTTCTGTAAAGGGTCTCTAAACACCTACAGCTCAGATAAATCTCAGCACCCTAGTTAAGGAAGTAATTATCCTACCATATGAAGAACTGAAATATCTCTAAGTATGGTTCACTGTACGTAAGGAGAGAGTACAGGGTGTCCTACCATAGAGAATGCAATCCTCTGAACATAAAAAACAAAGTTAATAGTTAATTCATTCTAACTTCAAACCTCAAATAGTCATCTTACCTTTATACTGCATTACTGTTTATTACTTATTTTGTTAGGATTTAGCTAGGTAGCATGAGATGCAACATGCAGTTTAAACAACTGATTCAATAACAAACAGACCAAAGTTTGGGAAAAACACCCAGAAAACTAGTTATTTACAGGCTGGTATTATCGCGCCAGTGAGCATGTTTATCGTGCACAAAGGTAAAGTGTAACTCCAGACAATTTTTTATGTATTTTCTTTTTTCTTTCTTTAATTTCTTTGGATAGGGTTCGCAAAGGTTAGGTTGTCTATCAGGTTTTTATTATTTACTGTCTGTGGCCCAGCTGGGAAGAATTACTCTAACTTCCTCTAAGTCAGGGAAAATATCCAATAAGGAAAGTAATAACAGTAAGGAACGTATTAAACTTTTTTTGGAGGGAAAGGGAGTCGGGGTATAGGCTTTTTTCATTTTTGATGCTCTGTGTGTTCCTATTTTAGATTATTCCTTTCCTACCTTCTCTCCTGCTGACAAACCACAAATAGCAATAAAAATCTGACAGAGATTCTAATTCTGCCACACTCTATGAAAAAATACATAAAGTGTTTTGTCTGTAGTTATACCTTGTACAGAAAGAGATGCAGTTCAAGTCTACATGTTCAGCAATTAAAAAACAAATCCCTTAATAAAAAATTGCAGACCGACTGTTCTCAGTGCATTTTTTGGAAATTGTAACTTGATGTAATTATATAATATTTGGGAAATATTACTCATTGTATAAACTATACATTAACATTGATTTGCCATGGAAATAATTTTTACCACTCATACAAACTATCTGAAGGATTGTGAATTCGAATACAGGCATCCTCATTTGTTATTCAATAGAGAAGGATCTGGTAGCTAATTGCAGATTATTGTTAGGAAGGAAGAGAAGGAAATATCTTCTATTGACTAGCGAGTCTGTGCTGAAGCATTACTAGGTCAGAAATTTTACTCAGATAAGGAATTAGCAACTGGCCACAAAACATTTTACTCTCCTACATGTCTGGGGATTTCCACATTATGATCTCTGCCTTCATTACATTGCCTTCCTGTTTACTTATACCTTTCTCCTCTCTTTCTCCTGCCATTTCAATAGTCTTATTTTTTTAAATTGTTTTACCTGAATTTTCCCCCACTCCACCATTCCTACAGGTTTATAGTGATGCACCAGCTACAGCAATTAGAGGGTACATTCATTTTTTTTTTACTCTTACATTTTTTACCTTCACAAATTACATAACAATAGTAAAGATGACAAATTTCAGCTCGGAGAAAACTGTATACTTTCTTGTGAAGCGTTATTGATCTGACTGTTCAGGTTGGACTTCAGAGGCTATAGCCCTTTGTACTTGGTATTTTCTTTCAGGTCTTGATTATTTCACTTCACCATACAGTCATCTGGTATTGAGGTTGGACCTTTGACTGCAGTCAATCATCATCCATAGGATTATCACATTATTGTCTTGCTTATGTATGTGTTGGTAGATGGGACATCAGATCTAGCGGGGTCTGGGGGGTGGGGGGGGGGCTTTAGTGAGTGAGTGTTACACTTCAGCTCCCTTCTTTTCTTTCTGGGGAAGGGGGTTGGTAGGACGGGTGGGTTTAGGAGGGTCCTTGTGGGAGGAGTGTTGGGGTATCTTGGGAGGCATATTGGGGGATTTTCCCAGGGGATTGTTGAGGGGTGGTTGTGGTGTTGGGGAAGGGGGGTTGGTCTTCAGGGGAGGTGAGGGTGCGGTGGACATACTGGGGCATATTGGACACTTTCATCTGTACCATCTACACTGCCCATTGTGGGAGGTTCCCCCCCATGTGAGAGGTGGGGGGTTTCATGGTCGGGAGTGGTTTCTAGATCCCAGATGCAATGTGTTTTTACTTTGTATGGTTTCATGAGATAATAAGAATGTTTTTGAGGTTAGCCTTTTAGGTGTGTGGCCTATTTTCTTTTTCTTTGGTTTTTCAATTTGTATGTCCTAGGCAACACCCTACCAGGTGTTTCTGGAGGCACCTCACTTTACATTCTATTTTGGTGGACTCCCTGGCTTTCCCCCTGTCCCCCTTTTCGCATGGTAAAAAAAAACTGCTATCAAGTTCTGACATAAGTATGCATGTATGCATACTTATGCAAATACCTAGAACAGCCCCAAGTCACTGCTGTTACACCCAAACACCAAGTAATTCTGACTTGCCTCCAAACTGCAGTTAGCCGTTGAGGCTACAGTACCTTGTTGAACATTCCTCCTAAAGTGGATACCCCATTTGGGAGATTTTCTCTCACTTCCTGTCCCTGTGACTGCAGTACAAGGAATTGGGGGTACAATGGTGTCTGGGACAAGATGGCAGAGTCAGCAATAAAAACACTGTCAGAAGTTTCAAACCTTCCTCTACATTTTTTTTTCTGTGACCAGAAGGACCCATGGTGCGGAGAGTCCAAACAAACTTAGGTTGATATACAATGGAGTACAATAATACCTGAGGTTTAAGGAGGGGTGGCTAAGGAGGGCCTGGCTCAAGGGTCTAGAATGGAGACCACAGGGGGAAACCTGAACAACACAAATTCTGAGGAAGCAAGCTACCAAAAGACCCAGTGGGATAAACAGACAGCCCCCCATTTAAAGAAGTGGGAGCACGCCTTTATGCAGAAGGCTGAGCAGAGGTGAAAGAGGAGCTCTGGCTCTGATGCCTGCAGCTATGACTGCCTACAACCTGTTACTGCTGAAGATGAAGATTAAGGATAGGGTGGGGTTTCTCTGGCCCATCTACAGACTTCTAACATAGTGTGGAGAGTATTTCCTGTTAATTCAAACAGAGATCTAAGTAAACAACTGCCTGTCAGTAAAAACCTTACAGGTGAGAACACCATTAAGATTGCAGGCAGGCAGTGCAGAAAGAGAGAGAGTCACTGTAGGCAGACACTGTAACAAGACTGAAGCCTGGATGGTCCACATGGTGCTGAAGAAGCAACAGCAAGATGGTGCCTCTTCTAAGCTGAAATGGTGGGAGGAAGATCGTCAAGTTTGTGTGCTCAACACCTCACTAGCAGTTAACATCAGCACTGAGTTCCGTCAGCTTCCACCCTTACTGCAAAAAAATGGTGGTTCAATCA
This sequence comes from Staurois parvus, assembly GCF_062004578.1. NCBI lineage: Eukaryota > Metazoa > Chordata > Amphibia > Anura > Ranidae > Staurois > Staurois parvus. The sequence goes on from NW_028318415.1 coordinate 371,882, forward strand.
TTTTAGGTAAAGTTATAAAAAAAATTAAATGACAAAAATAAATAGGCTAGCAAAAACTATAAAATGTTATTTTTATTATTAGTAATTTTTTAGCAGAGCTGAGGAAAAGGCATCTAACTTCCTAGAACACTAGCAAAAACGAAGGCATGATGGTTGAAAAAGGGGTTATATGGGCACTGGCTTCAATGTTTTTCTTTTGTTTGCCAGTGTCCCAACGTCCTGTAGGCAGCAGTATACCTCAACTGAGTAAGAATACCTGTGTCCCTCAATGAATAATAAAGAAAGAAAATTTTTGCTCACTTACACCCAATTATGTTTAGATGCTTTTCACATGATTGAATAATTGAAGTGGATATTCACACAAATATTTGTAAATCAGCCCATATGTGCCTTGTGGCTTGAAAGTCTCCCATTTGCTCTGCAGAAATAGTAAAGGATCTATGAATCTGTATGACCTTTGATTTCAGTACTTATGGTTGCATAGCTCAGAGGTTATGGGATTTCCACACCTCCCACTATGTATGTCAGTATGCGCCTATATTTATAGAAGGGACAGAGACCATCAATACACAGAACAGTGCTGCTCCTCCCAATTCTGTCCTGTGTGCTTCTATCTCATTTGTTGACAGGTGTTTTTTTTTTGATCAACAGGTGGCTAAAAATCACAGGAGAGAGAGGGGGCATTAGAGTGGGATATGACATTCCTGTAAGGAAATGAATACATCATTTTCTTTAGATACACCCTTTCATCACTTCCTACAAGATGACATATGCTGGGCCACCATTAGAAATCACTGGGCCCCATGCAGCCTACCTGACACAGCTGTCCCCACTGTCTCCCCATAAACTTTAAGCACCCCTCTCCACATCCCAAAGCCTGTTGTCTCTACCCTATGCTGAGGGCTGTTGCAAACACAGAGGCTGTGAGCTACCAGAGGTGCTTCTGTACACATATCCCAGTGGTCCTTGTTCGGGGTCTTCACTTGGACCCTGGACCATCCAGTGTAAGGTGACCTACCTCTGCAGTGTCTGCTGAAGTATAACTATAGAACAAAGTGGTTGTAAAATCTCAAGTGTGCTTCTGTGTGCAGCACCCCCCCCCCCCATTACTTACCTGAGTGCCATTGCGATCCAGTGATGTGCACAAAAGCCTCAGCATCCGCTGCTGTCAATCACAGCCAGTGAGCCAATGAGGAGAGAGAGGGGGCAGGGCCGAGCCGAAGCTCTGTGTGTGAATGGATATGCAGAGTAGCGGCTCGGGAGGGAGCCTGCTCAGGTGCCCAAATATCAAGCTGCTTGCTCAGGAGGCACTGGGCAAGAGGGAGGGGCCAAGAGTGCTGGCGGTGGGAACCAAGAAGAGGAGGATTGTGGCTGCTTTATGCAAAACCACTGCACAGAGCAGGTGAGCATGACATGTTTTTTTAATTGCCTTTACAATCACTTTAAATTATTTAGGAGACACGCCTTAAAGGTAAAGAGAGGAACCTCAGTGGATATGGTCAAAAAGTAGACATGGTCTATACAGTGGGTGTTCCTTCATGCCAATGCCGTAGTGTGCTATCTCTCCTGCTTTGCTTTGTTTAAAAAAAAAGTGACTGCAAAATAAACTCCATTTTTAGTGTCAGTGTGAAACAATATTAACCACCATAATTCATGTCAGTAGCAGCAATATTAACCGCCAGCATTAGTGTTGGGTTGGTTTTATTTTCCTGCACTGATGCCTCTCTCCCTGTCAGGCCAGAAGTATACTTTTACTGTTGGGCAGAGATCACTCAGCCTGACAGTACAGGAATTTTTTCAGTGCTGGGTATGCTCCTGTTCAAATTTACATTATAGCCATACATCAAGGGGGACAGCCAGCAGGACACAAACACTGTGGGATAGTGTCCAAAATCTCAGGAAAATCCAGCAGGAACCGGGATTGTTGGCAACCATGCCAGGCTGACAGTTGGCTGTCATATTGCCACAGACTGGCAAGGCACCTGAATATTGCTCCATAAGGTGCAGGACAGGAGCATGGTTTATGCTCTAATGCTCTGGAATCCTGTGAAATGTAGAGGTCACCAGCACAGTAGATGCCATGCACAGGCCTCTTTCTGCACAGTCAGAGATGACTTAGGTACAGCAATGCTGCATCCAGGTGCATGATGGAGGCTTGGGTATCAACCCCTCCCCAAAAACATGTGTGTGAGTTTACCTGCTGATCTGGATAGCTATGATCTCCAAGTCCAGAGATATTCATTCCCTCAGCACACTGATTCTCTGACTACTTGAGATAGGCCTGTTGTACCCAGAATGACCAGAAGATAAAGTCTGGTTGCCAGAAAAGGAGCAGACGTGCCCCAGAAGTGTACAGGTATAAATAAAATATCCACTTACACACAGAGAGTATTGCAGTTGCCGCTGACCAAGACAAGTTACCAGTGGCAGCCACAACATTCCCTGAGTGTTGGTATGAAGTGCTGGCAACCTCCCCACCCCTAGGTATGACACTGGCAGAGGGAGTCCCAACCGGGTCTCATCAAGTCACCTCTCTGGGCAGATGGATAATTTGAAATATAGATATAGATAACACAGAAACCCTAGGAGGCACTGCTGCATGAACCAATCTTGTCTTTACCAAGAACCCAAAGGAAGCTGGCAGGATTTGTATTCCTGGCTGCCTGGCAAACTCTAGCCAGAGCATGTAAACAGCCTTTCCTTAATATTTTTTTAAATGAAACAGAGACTCATGGGCACTCTGGTACATGAAAGTCTCCATTCTAGAAGACACGCACACCCGGTACCTTAAGGTCTGGAGTCATGGATTGATTATAACGCCCAGACAAACATAGACTGAAACCTGCTCTCTCTGTAACTCATCCTGGTTGCTGGTGGTGTGGCCCCTACCATCAAACCACGAGGATCCCTTCTCATTTTCCCCCCCTCCCTTTTTTTTCTCTTTTTCTCTCTTCCCATGCAAGATTCTTCACCTTTCTCTGTCTTTGACCAAGATTCTTCACCTTTCTCTGTCTTTGACTTTACATCAGACCTCTAAGTCGAAGTGGGTATACCCACTCCCCTCTACCCAGCCTCACCTTGGTGGCAGCCAGAGCGGGTATATTTCATGTCTTTTTGCCACCCTATAAGCCGTTTTTTATAGCTAACAAGGAGCATCCTCCTTTTTCCAATGATCCACTGTAAGTGAATAACCAAAGAACTTCTTTTCTTCCAATTTTGTAATTTTCTATGACTAAGCTGATGTTCCTTGCTACAATAATATGAATATTATTCTTGTATGCCTTTGTTTCTACAATTTCTTCCTTGGACTATACTACGGCTGTCTGTTTACAGCTTCTTTGTAACACATTGAAAATTCCAATAAACTATTTGTGTAACAAAAGGTAACACAGGTTTGTAATGTTAAACTTGCAATTTTAGAGTGCTTGCATAAAAAAAAGATATCTTAGTTCTATTTTAAAATGAATGTTCACCAACAGCAGACCTATAAAAAGTACAGCCTATATGTGGTCAATTTTTAGTTCCATATTAGCTGTTTAAAGTTCTTCTGTGTGTGCATCTGTAAATCACAGTTGCCATGACAGAATTGAAAAAAAATCAAGCATGCAATTACAACAGCTTGGCTGGATCGCTATACACCTACATATGAAGATGGTGGTGTTTCCCCTTGCTACAGTAGAAAAAGTAAAAACTGTAATTGATAGATTGATAGGAAACATTATTATATTATTATTATACAGGATTTATATAGCGCCAACAGTTTGCTCAGTGCTTTACGATACAACGGGAGATAATACAAAAACAATACAGTTCAATACAAGAGGGAAAGGAGGGCAACATGCCTATTTTTCACTAGTTCAAGACAGTTTTTTGTATTAGCTGTGGTCCTTTGTTTTATTTAAATAGTACTGGGCTAGAAACATATCATTAGATGCAGATGTGTCAATTTTTACATTGGCTTTTTCAACTCAATTTTATTTCTCTGAAGTGACAGAGCAGACAAGAAGAAAAACAAATGATAACAGAGCACATCTCCACTTTAGAGCCGGCAGTGCTTTCTATCCAGGAAGCTGCTACACAGTGGTGTGCTGAGAATATGAAACACAATATATTTACACAAGAGTGATCAAAGCCACAAACATTTTACTGTAAAATGACAAAACTCTATTTACCGTATATCAGGCAGCTGTATTGGTTCCATGCACTGCTAGTCCTTGATTTAAAACAAACTGTGCAAGTACCCATATGCAGCAATGGCATGATCATAAAATGAGAGGAAATGTATTATTAGCAGAGACTGAGTAGGTCAATGCCTTTCCAGTGACTAAGACTGAGATTAGTGAAAAGGCAGAGGAACAGTAACCACAGTTAATGGAATAAATGCACAATAGTTACTTTGAAGGAAGACAGAGGGATGTAGCCTACTCACATCCTACTGAATGCACATCACTTAATTCTAATTTACATATATATCAGATATAAAGTGCCAGCAAATATCACTGAATTTCCACCATATTATAACAGCACCAGCAAGAAGCACAGTATTTTAGTTTCTTCAAGGTCTGCAATTAACTACAAGATTTATGGAATCTGGTCACATTCTCAAAAGATACGTATATTAGCCGGGCCTGCAAGATGAGGACAGATGTTTGTAGAGTTAACTTTGCCAGGATCTGTACGGTAAACTACAATATTTCACAGTAAATTCAAACTTTTCCATCTTCACTCTTTTCAGCTGTAGTAGTAATTAAATAACTTTATAGGTGTATAAACTCCATAAGCTCAATGAAATGTCATCAGCATTTCAATGCCTGAAGCTTTTCTTCCAGTTATTGGTGTTAGCTTTACTCCATGGTTTGCGAAACCAGCAGAGCTGTTGCAATTGCTTAATTTCTTTATACACCCAGATGACTGAGTTTCATATATACTAAAACCTAAAGGTGACAACCTTACAGATACCAGTCATTAGCAACAGCAATAAACAGAACACATATTAAAAGCCATGCCTACAGATCATTATTGCCTGCTTATTATTTTAGCGTGTTACGTCTTTGTAATTATATAAGAAGTCAATATTTCATTTGTGACCTGATTTTTATTCTACTTACTACTTATTCAGTAAGTACTTTCCTGTCACTTTCTGCCACAACAACTCTTCAAATGACTGTTTCTGCTTTAGCTACAATGACGAAGAGAAAAAAAGCTGAACATAAATTTTCAGTAAAAGTCATACCGAATGTTGTATGGACACACACGTGTGTATTAGGTATGTTTGAAATTTGTGTCAAGTGGTTTTTCTAAGTAATAAGATAAACGGACATAATCTGTTCACTTTTTTAATTCAGACAAGAAGGAAATAATTAACAGATTGATATTTCAATGTTTGCATGAATACCTTTTGCATCATACATTTAAAATATTACATATAAATTATAAGTGATATTTTTTTTAATAATAGTATCATAGGAAAGATAATTACAAAAGATGGCAAATTTCAATGATGACCATTTTACCTGAATTTACACACGATACATTAATACCGTGCATTGCCTTTTAACCACAGAATGTAATCTTTCCAACTCAAGTTTTTGCTATCTGTTAAAATTATAACACACATCTGACAAAATTGATTATAAAAAATGAGTCCATTTAATTGTATACAAGAGAATTGAACATATTTTTACCATGTCCAGTCTATAAGATCATATTTTCGTTTAATAAAATCTAGATCTTAAAATTGCCAGTATGCTGTTACAACAACTGCAATATTATTTATAATAAAACAAATAAAAAGAAAATGTATTTAAATTTATTACTTTCAATAAACTAAAAATACACATTAAAAATGGGAAATCTGTTTTGGAATTTGTCATTTACTCTTAAAATTTGTTTGTATTACATCTTAATAAGTTCAGTGCTATCGCAGCAAAAAAAAAAAAAACAATTAGCTTCAGGGATATTTTTTAATATACAACTTCTACTTAACCTAGCTCAAACTGGAAGCAGCCTTTTGAAAATCTTTCTGTGCTCCTTATTAATATATATATATATATATATATATATATATATATAATTTTTTTTTTTTAACAAAGAGTCAATGAATCGTGAGAATCATAGCTAAAGCAATACTAGCTTTCTCTGTGGTATGTTGGTCTCTTTACTTCGTTCCACCAACAATAAACAGAGATTGTCGTAATGCTCCTTTATTCCTCTACGGTGACAAAAGTAGGATTATGAATACGAATTTTCCTTTGACCAACGACATTTTCTTCTGTAAATATTTGACAGTTATTAGCTGAATATATGGTTAGAAACAATATATCTAGCCGATAAGGCTGTCATTATTTTGTCGTTAAAATTCATACAGACACTAAAGGAACCTCCATGCAAATGAATGAGAAACTATGTATACTACTATTGTTGCTGTGACTCAGATACAACACTTTGAGCTGTATTGTAAATGCACCCTGTGTGGTTTTGCTATTGCCACTTAAAATTTCGATTCTAGTGATTGTATGGGGTTGACTTTAGGATACGTAAATATTTTTTTCTGGAACGCAGTAGCAGAAAACACCTGAAAGTATGTTGATGTGTTTCTGAAGGGAAGCAATGGTACGAATTTTTGTAAACTGCAAATGACCTAAGACAAGCATAGTAACTAATAGGCTGGAAAAGATTGACGTTAATCAATTCAAGCTTTTACAACATTTGATGTTAGTCCAGAGGAAGCCAAAACAAATTCTACTGACAATTTTACCACACACGATGAAGAAAATAAATTACCTCTAGACCTCACAAATGCAGTTGGATCAGCCCCTTAAAAATATTTCCATACTATTATTTAGTGAGTATAACTGCAAATATCATTAGCGGAAAAAAAATCACCCAGTTATTGATTTGTTATTACCTTATTGCAAGGTTTTTAGATTCACCACAAAATGATGATATGAACCCACAATAAGAATGATTAAGCTCTTTAATTTTTTTTTTTTTTAATTTTTATACAGTTAAAAAAAGAAAAAAAAATACTTTTTTTTTTTTTAGAATAATGAGTTGGCTATTGAAATGCTGGTGTGATGGTCACCATGAAACACCGTTGTTTACTTAGTGGATTCCATCTCTCCTATACATATATATTAGATCAAAAAAATATGGGAAACATGATTGGTTGGTATGAGATTTCATACATTAGTCTCAGTTACAGCTAACTTTAAAAAAAAGCGAAACTTATATTTAGTTTTGGACGGAGTGGAGATGGATTAGAACCCATGCAAGGTTTTATTGCTGTCTGTGCCCCTGTTAGGGAGATTTACCTCCTCTGTTTGTCCTGTTAACCATTATTATTGAAAGTGAAAGTAAAAGAAAATCCCAAATTCTGGCTTGTCCTCAGAATATAATAGAGGGGAAATCTTCCAATGGGGACACTAGTACTGGTGACCTGGGGGTCCCCAAGGAATTACCTTAATTTGAAGGGATTTATCTCACTTCCTGTTTGGCTATGGGACAGGAAGTGAAGGGAAATCTCTTCAATGGGACACAGATGGTGAATAAAAATCTGACAGGGGTTCTAACCCTCTCTTACTCTCCAAAATGAAAAAGAAAAGTTTTGCCTATAGTTCTACTTTAAGTTGGGAATGATAACCACAAGCTTTTTAGTAGTTCATTACATATGCCTGCATACATAATCTGTTATTATCTACAGTGCCCTAGGAGCCCCCAGGTAAGAGGTCAATGTATTTTCAAATACTGCTTTCCAAAAAAGTTAATGCTTTGATTTCATCCATTCCAACTTCCCTACCTTGCTTACCTGGCTGCCTATGATGACTGGCTGTCTCACTGACCAGACACTAAGGGGTTGATTTACCAAAACTGGAGAGTTTCAAAATCTGATGTGGCTCTGCATAGAAATCAGTCATCTTCAAGGTTATTTGTCGAAGACTAATTGAACAAGTTGAAGTTAGAAGATACCATGCACAGCTGCACCAGATTTTGAAACTCTCCAGTTTTGGTAAATCAACCCCTAAGAGACAAGAAGGGCAGAAGCAAACAGCCCTCTCCTTAGTAAGAAGCCATCATGTGCTTATTAAAGCATCCTGGTTTTCAGGCATCGAGGATACTCTGGAGGAGACCACATTATCCATGCATGCAACAGTAATGAAGTTAGTACTAACAGCTCATAATGTCCAGACCTAGCACCAGTAAACGTCAAAGCTTTTCAACTCCATCCAAAACTGATATTTCAGTAGACAATCAGGCAGATCGACAAAAACTGGAGAGTGCAAAATCTGGTGCAGCTTTACATAGAAAACAATCAGCTTCCAGGTTTTATTGTCAAAGCTTAATTGAACAAGCTGAAGGTAGACGCTTAGGCTGGCCATACATTATACAATTATCTGCAGATTTTCTGCCCAATTTCCTTTAGATTTACCTTCAACTATGTAGTGCAAGGGCCTGCCTAATTGGATACAACTGAAAGTGTTGTTTAGGTTTGTCCTCCTATTATATGGTTTTTGGTAAATCTAAACCAAAAATCTGCAGATAATTGTATAATGTATGGCCAGCCTTAGTGGCTACCATGCACAGCAGCACCAGATTCTGAGTGCTCCAGTTTTAGTAAATCTACCAAAAACGGAATCACCCAAAACAAATTGGGAATATATTGCTGATTACCAATCCTTAAAATGTGGTGATTGCATATGTTTTCTTTTTTAGGCTTTTTTTCCCTATAATTTCACCCCATGATTTGGTCAGCAATACACATCCTGTCTTACAGTGTCTCCACTCTGGTTGGAGAAGCAGTGGAGGCACCTTTGGACAGCAGCACTGTCAGTCTGGGGAGAGGGTAGTGTTTGAATAACAGATTCACATGGACTTGACTAACAAATTAGTCAAACTCCAGCTAAAACTTTGTAAGCAGCAACAGCAATGGTTTTCTTTCTCTTTGGGATAATAGTTTTACATACATCAATAAAAGCAGATCATTCTAAAGTAGTTATAAAGGCTTGTTTTTCTTTAAAATAACAAATATGTTATACTTACCTGCTCTGTGCAATCAATGGTTTTGCAGTTACCTCCGATCCTTCTCTACTACGGTCACCCACTGGCAATGCTTGCCCCTACCCCCTTCTGAATGCCCCCAGAGCAAGCTACGTGCTCTAGGCGCACGTGTGCGTGCACGCTCCTGAGCCAACTCTGTGTGTCTATGTGCCCCCTGCACCCTCCTCACTGGATGTGATTGACAGCAGCAGGAGCCAATAACTCCTGCTGCTCTGTTTCAGCCAATGAGGAGAGAGAGACCCGGGAAAGCCTCGGCTCTTGTGTATATTGTCGGAAAGGGATTGGGATCAGGTAAGTATTGGGGGGACTGAGAGGGGATCTGCACTCTAAAGATTTTTTATCTTCATGCATAGTATGCATGAAGACAAAAAACCTTCAGCCTTTACAACCACTTTAAGCATCCCTGTCAGTGTAAAATTGTTTGGCTCAACTCTCTAACCTCTCCTTTTGCAGGACAGACAGACTTGCTGGCCACATCACCAGGTGAAAATAAAGGAAAACAAGACTAGAAAAAAAGAAAACTAATGCAGGCATCACATCTAGGAATTGGTAAGCTGCAATATAATATTTTTTTGTTTTTGGATTTAATACTGCTTTAAGGCCAGTCCTTAAGTGAAAAACTTTAGAGAGCAAACCCTAACTAATAAGACTGCTCAAAAAGTGATCTATAGCTAAGCCTCCATCACATTTTTAAGTGGTTTTATAGGTTTGTTTTTGTTTTTTGTTTTTGATTGTGAGGAGCAAACTTGTTTTTACTTGTAAACAGCATGCAACTCTCTATTCCAAATAAAGCAAAGTAAGGTCCCTTTCACACTGATGGTCCGATCGTTTTTTCAGGCTGTCAGTTTTTCAGGCTGACGTGATTGGACCATCCATAGCTCTGTATGTGTCTGCTGACACCCGCCGGCATCTGATCCGATCCTGTACACAAAAAAACAGACAGATGAGAATTTGTTCCCCATCTGTTCAGCGGATCGGATTGGATGACATTCGGGTTGAATGGACAGGCGGTGCTGCTCCTCTGCAGCAGAGGAGCGGACACAGACCTGTCATTTGCCTGCTCAGTGGGGATCAGCGGAGGGATCTGCTGATGGGTCCGCCCCATCTGAAAGAGGCCTAAAAGCCTTAAGGAGTCATACTTCAAATGTTCGTTAGGATAAAATTAGAACTGTCACAATAAAACACATTTAATTATTAGCAAAAAGCTAGCTCTTTATCTCCTAGTTATCATTTAATAAGCGAAGGATCAGAAAACCATAGTTAGAAGTTTCCTTAGGGCACAACTTAAAGCTTAGGTGAGATGTGATTTGGGGTTTACATGCACTTTAATACATTAATGTAATTTCAAAAGCAATTTTCAATATTTTTAAATCTGCAGCTTTCATTAAAATAATAGCTAATGATCCCTCTCATTTAAATAACAGCTGGTGATCCTGCCATGAATGTCCGTGATCAGCCACTCTCTGTGTAAGGTGACAACACTTTATCTCTGTCTCCCAGTTTTGCTCCCCAATTGTCGCTTTATCACATGGAGATTACAAGTGGATGTTTCAACACACATCATACAGGAATGGTTGACTGATGTCACCTTCAGGAAACTCTTCCTGATAAATGCCATGCAGCGGATGCTGGAGTGAACGCATGTATAAAGGAAGTGACAACAAAGAGGGCACAGAAGATCAGCAGCACTTAGCGCAAACAAAACATAAAAAAGGGTGAAACTAGTATTTTATGAAAAAAAAAAAAGAAAACTAAAAATGTCAGTTGTTTACATTTCACAGTGGAGGTGATTTACTAAAACGGGAGCAATCAGAATCTGGTGGAACTGTGCATAGTAGCCAATCAGCTCCTAACTTCAGCTTGTTCAATTAGGTTTTGACAATAAAACCTGGAAGCTGATTGGTTTCTTTGCAGAGCTGCACCGAATTTTGCACTGTCCAGTTTTAGCAAATATTCCCTGGTGTTTTAGCCAACTAAGGAGTAGATTTACTAAAACTGGTGCACTCAGAATTTGATGTAGCTCTGCATGGCAGCCAATCAGCATCTAACTTCAATGAAATGGGAAGTGCAGCGCTATAAAAAGTAATGAACAGGCACGGCATCACCCCTACAGCAGACGTGTGTTTACACAAAACACGTCTAGGAGGAGCCCTTGCATGCCTTGACATCACGCCGCCGGATCAGGAGGTCAGGCGGCCACCCTATGCTTTTTACTGGTCAGTGCTTTATAGGAGCTTTTAATCATTATCTACAAGCAGCTTCTTACTACTATCCACAGTCAATTTGTGTGTGTATATTCTGCTAATTCCAATTTAATAAATCTTTTTATCAAAATTACTACACTATGAGCAACTTTATTCTTAATACTTGGCACTGAGCTTCCACACCTCAGCCCCAGTATTCCAGGTATCTGTGCAGACTTGAGGAGTAAGTGCATATGACCAGACCGGTATCCTTATCACACGCCACTGAGCTGAGTGACCACCAGAGGATCGCATTACCAGGCAGCACCTACCTAGGACCCCCGGCTACATGAGATCTTGATATATACACTAAGACTGCACTTCTGGTGAGTAGGCAATCTATCTATATCTTCACATCAGGATACTGGATCACATTCGCATTGATTGAAGTCACCTTTAATTTTTTGGACTATTCACCTCACCTGTTATTGCTGTACTGGACATTTGTCGTTATATATATTGTTATATATTTATCTGCTGAAGATAGATTCAGCCTGTTCATTACTTTTTGTAGTGCTGCACTCCCCATTTCATTGATTCTATACAGAAAGGTTTTGTGGTTCCTTTTTAGTGCAACAGCCGCTCTTTAGAGTGCGCTCGCTAACTCGCATACATACAGCATCTAACTTCAGCTTGTTCAATTAAGCTTTGACAATAAAACCTGGAAGCGGATTGGTTTCTATGCAGAGCTGCATCAGTTTTGCACTTTTCCTTTTTACTAAATTACCCCCAAATGTCATTTAGAGTTTACATCTACTTAGCTATAAGCATTAACACTATATATATTAATTATGGTATATGAAATAGTTTCAAATAACTACACACTAAATATTCTCTTGCTACGGTTACATGAGGCCGTAACTGTAATGCATCGTACAAGAAAACAGCAAAACACATTTGTCGGTACACAAAATGACAAAGACAATTTCCTAATGAATGTCTCCCCCAAGAGGCATTAATGTGTCATTGACTACTGAAAAACGAAAATGGCTGTGTCATTAAACATGCTTTGAAATGTATTAAGGCTCATTCCCACCAGCCCGCATGTTAAAGTGTGTACGTTGGGTAGGGGGTGGTGTGATGCATTGTTACAATGCTACAATATTTCCTTTTTCTTCTACTTAATTGAAGAGTTACAAATTGACACTATATGAAACTCTTCGCAACGCACAACTGCGTTATGGTGAGTTGTGTCACGTAATATACATAAATGTTACATTTTTACACAGTACATACACTGCACATGTATGACATGAACAACTGTTTTCTAGGTGATCTTGCGTTGCTCCATGCAGATCAACACAACTTAACAAACATAACTAGTTTTCCCAATAAACGACACACATTCAGCCAATGTTCACAATACTCCGAACGTGAATCACTTCCTTAACATTCTGCTTGTGTACAGTGAAAATATTATGACAAAAGAAGTACGCTTTTAACAAACAAAGCCATGTACACTAACACCACATCAGCTCAACGACTACTACAACCGATCGTACTGAACACCATTTGTAATAAACGAAAAATAAAATGTCAAAAAAGGACAAAAAAAAAAAGCTCTATACATATATACATACAAGACATGTTTGTATGTAATTTGGGGAAGTTTGTGCCCTATAGATTTGCTTGTTCTGCATTCGGTACACTCGAAGCCTCAGAACATTACTAGGGAAAGGTCAAGGGAAACCAGAAAGGTTTATGCAGCTCTTTTATCTTGAAGTTCACATAACCAGGCTGGAAGGAAATGTACTATGGTAGTCTTATCTCATCTTATCTCTGTGAATGCTGTAGACATCATTTCTTTACGAAGGCAGAATTACGCCCCCCCCCCCCCGATTTGTCATAGGAAGAAAATACAACAATGCAGGTTCTAATTTTTGTACATTGTTGGGAACATTACTGAGGCTTTATCTATGATCTAAGCTGTTTACTAGGGGGATTTCCATTGTTCCCACCCACTATAACATTTAAAATGTGCCAGCCTCCACGTTTGCTTTATTAGGTAACAAGAATATACTAAATCTAGTTGTCATTTTGTTTCATATTTACGATGATTAGAAGAGTGCATTACACCACTGAAATCAGCTACTCATAAATTCCTATGATGATGAAGTAGATGGAAACCCTAACTGTATGACATTAGTTTGTAGAACATAGGGGGTTTACTGAAGGAAAATATACTTGTGCACTTGCAAGTGCAGTAACTCCAGAGCTTAGTAAATGAGGTAAAGAATACCCAATCACATGCAAGTTAAATAAAAAACAGCATTTTTGCTTGCACATGATTGGATGATAGAAATCACCAGAGCTGCCCTTCATTTCACAGCTTTAGCAAATCAACCCCATTGTGTTTTAAACAAATGTGGATGTGTCTCTGTCATGTGCACAGTGGTTCTAAACACTAATGCAGGCCATAGACGGGTCGAACATTGGCCGATTTTTCGAACGATAAACGAAAAATCGGTCGTTCGTTTGGCCGACGTTACCACCAACGAATAACAAAATCGTCCGACTAAATCATAAAGTTCACCCCATAACTTCTGTCCCTTTCAGGTCACAGCTCATGCACAGATTTTTTATTGTTAAAACGATCGTCCGATTTGGCCATCATTGCCGGGAAAATCGGCCCAACATAACCGATAATCTGAAAGTGCAAAAATACATGAAAAACGGCCGACAAACTAATCCGCTAATGATATGAAAATCGGCCAATTTTTCTTTCGGATGAAAAATCGGACGATTAACGACCCATCAATGGCCTGCATTAGGCCCCTTTCACATGAAGGGTCTGATCAGGCCCGCCTGTCAGTTTTTCAGGCGGACCTGATCAGACCATCCATTCACCCCTATGGACCGGCAGGTGTCCGTTTACACCCGTCAACCTCTAATTTGATCCAGTCAACTAAAAAAAAACAGAAGTGGAGTCTGTTCTGAACAAAAAAAAATCATGGCAGGATCACCAGGTACTAGTGGATTTTCAGATGATGTTTTAACATGTCAAAGTGACAGTTGCTGTTCATCTTAACCGCTTCCCGTCCACCCTATAGCAGTAATAGTCCTACAGGGCGGCACTGGCGCGCAAAATCATGTATATATACGTGATTTTGCATTTCCGGATTGGGGGCGCACACAAGCCATGCGTGCGCCCTACCCGCGCCGCTGTTCCCGACCTTGGCTGTCAATCACCGGTCCCGGCTGGTGATTACTCACCAGCACCCGTGATCAAGGAGTATTACCGATGGAGGGAGAGAACTGTAAGTAAACAATACGGTTCTCTTCCTTGTCAGCTCTTGCACACAGCTATGCATGGCTTTGAATAGCAGAGCCATGCATTGCAGTGTTCTTACAGTGAAGCACACAGTAAAACAGCACACAGTTAACCCTTTGATCACCACAGATGTTAACCCCTTCCTTCCCAGTGCCATTAATACAATGTCAGTGCTTTTTATTCGCACTGATCACTATATTGGTGTCACTGGGGATGTCAGTGACACCAAGTCAGTTCCCTGCAGTGTCAGGATGCCCGCCACAGTCCCACTATAAGTCGTTGATCGCCGCCAATACTAGTAAAAATTAAAAAAAAATCCCAGTATATATACCGCCATTTGTAAATGCTATAACTTTCATGTAAACCAATTAATGTACATTAATGTGTTGGGATTTTTTTTTAGCAAGACATGTAGTAGAATACATTTTGGCCTAAATGTATGACGAAATTTAATTTTTTTAAAATTTTTTACTGGACATGTTTAATAGCAAAAAGTCAAAAATAATGTTTTTTTCTCAAAATTGTCCTTTTTTTATAGCGTAAAAAATAAAAACCACACAGGCAATCAAATACCACCAAAAGAAAGCTCTATTCGTGGGGAAAACATGACATAAATGTGATTTGGGTGCAGCAGTAAAACAGCACACAGCACAGTGAACCCTTTGATCGCTCCACATGTTAACCCCTTCCTGCCCAGTGCCATTAGTACAGTGTCAGTGCTTTTTATTAGCACTGATCACTGTATTGGTGTAACTGGGATGTCAGTGACACCAAGTCAGTTCCCCCCAGTGTCAGAATGCCTGCTGCAGTCCTACAGTCTCGCTATAAGTCGCTGATCGCCGCCATTACTAGTAAAAAAAACATACAGGCGATCAAATACCACTGAAAGAAAGCTCTATACATGGGAAAAAAGAAAGTAAATTTAATTTGGGTGTAGCGTTGCATGACTGCGTAATTGTTACTTAAAGTAACGCAGCGCTGTAACGCAAAAAAATAGCCTGGTCAGGAAGGGAGGTAAATCCTCTGGAGGGCGAGTGGTTAAAATACATGTATTGTCTTTTTCAGGACAAACAAGGCTTCTCTTATTGTCTTTATTCTCAATTCTCTATGCAATCTATAGACCAAAAAAACTTTTTTTTCTAATTTGATAAGTAGTATTTAAAATATGTTATTGTAGATAAAAATTTAAATTCTATTTATCATTTCTCTTGTTTACTATGAAATTAAAAATATGGTTCTGGTATAAATCTTCGCTGAAAAATAACACCTAGTGACAGAAGGGGAAAAGAGTTCATTAGGGTTGACAATGGTTACATATAGGTTCATTTGATTTTAACTTTAAATTTTAATAAAATAAAATTTTGTGGCAGTTTGTTTGCTTGTATGTTTGCTTTTGGTCCTTTGAAAAATTGAGTAAGCACAAACAATAATGTTACATTGTATTTCAGAATGACACTTCCAAACAGTGTTTAGAAAAACTGTCTACTGGCTCCATTTTTAACAGCAGCAGCAGTAGTACCTCAATTTTTTTTTGCAAGATCCACAACTGGCAATACTAAATGTATAGTTTGGCATTAAGCTAGTGGTGGTTCTGCATGTCTTTAACCACTTCAAGTCCAGGCACTTTCACCCCCTTCCTGTCCAGGCTAATTTTCAGCTTTCAGTGCTATCACACTTTGAATGACAATTGCGCGGTCATGCCACACTGTACCCATATGATTTTTTTCACATTTTTTTGAGACAGATAAAACTTTCTTAAACACTTTTGCAAATAAATAATCTTTCTTCATAAATCTTGGCCAAAATGTATTAAGCTATATTTTAGTAAAAAAAAAAGCCAACTTAGTGTATAACCAAAAATTATAATTTTTCAAAAACATTTTTTACATTTTTATTTAATTTTTTTTATATTATTAGTTATGTTTTTTTAGTGACACTCTACTACTTGTGGGAGGTGATGAAGATTTTTTTTTTTTTTTACACTGATTGCTTTTACAGCCTTTATGGGTGTACCATGTGACCTCTATGATCATTCACAGATTTCACAAGTATTAAGCAATAGTGTCAGGAAGTGACATCTTGTTTACTTTTGTTCATGTGCTCGCTGATTGGCCAATCAGCGATCACATGAATCGGGACCTCACACAGAGGTCCCGTACAGCGATCGATGCCGCACAGGCAATGAACGCAGGTGACATTTAGAAATGTCAACTCGCTTCGGCACTGCTCCCATCAGGCCGTTTATGTACATGAGCCGGATGAAAAGTAGTTAAAGGGATAGTTCAGCTTTAGTCCTCATGCACACTTAATGTTTTTACAGCTGCTGTTTTTGGCTTTTGACATTTTTTCCTACAGCTAGTAAACCCCCCAGCATGTTATCCTATGTGTCCATGCACACATAGACTGTAATCAACGTTTTTTGCTGGGACAACTTTTGGCTGGAAAAAAACCCCAGGACTAGTGGGTTTCTAGAGGAGTTTTTTAGCTGTAAAAACGCTCTAATGCTGAACACTGCAGAACATGGTAAAACGTGGTAAACTACAGCAAACCGGCGTTTTTGGATGTTTTTTGACCAGAAAATGTTTTTTTTGGGAAAAAAACACTAAAAAACACCTGCAAATGCAGGAAAACACTGCTAAACAAGGCAAAATGCCACTAAACGCTAATGCAAAAATGCTAAAAAAGCTGTAAAACTCACATTTTTAAAGTGACTTTACACAGCTAATGTGTGCATGAGCACTTACCAAATAGCTGACTATGCAGATAAGGGGTGTCATTAGATAAAAACAAACTGTCCAGCTCTGACTAAAGCTGAATAATGCCCTTGCTATAGGTGTAGGCCATTCACATACCTCCTGAAGCCTGAATGGAAAACTCTCAGGGTGCGATGCTAGGTGAGGCCTAGTCATTACTGCGCACCTCCATCATCACAGGAGTGAGCTCTCAGATGTTGAGCTCAGAGCTACTGCATCATGGGAGAGAAAAAGCATGTGAGAGGCTTTGATTCAGAGAAAAACTCACTCCTGTGATGGTGGAGGTGAGCAGTAATGAGTAGGCCTCACTTAGCAACGTCCTAACACGTGCTGAGAGTATTCCAGTCAGGCTTCATGAGGTACACAAATGGCCTACGCCTATAGCAAGGTTATTATTCAATTTTAGTCAGAGACACACAGTTTGTTATTATTATCCACAGACACCCCTTATCTGCATAGCCTGGTTTCTGGTACAGGTGAGCTAACACTTTAAAGGCTAAGTTCACCTTTTCAAGCAGAATTTAAATTTTCATTATACATAGAAGCCTATTCTAATGTCATTCTGCCCAAGCCATATTAATGTGCTTATCTCTCACTTACCTAGTCCACGGCAGCCTTGAATCCACACCCTTCTCTTTTCAAAGTTTCAAAAGATGTATTCTTAACCCCTTGCTTCCTGTAGCATCATGTGACCATGCAGTAAACTTCACATTCCATCATGCACTGCCTTACTGCATAAAAGGATAGGGTGTGTTTCACCTCTCTGGCCCACATCTCCCTCATTACTGGTTTTAGAAAGCATTGAAACACTGCGCTGAACTGAGGTAGTGAAGAGATGAGTGGGAGCAATCTCCTGGAGGAGGAGGGCAGGAGCAGGGTGAGTCTTACCCACTTGCCTACTGGGCATTTTTACCCCCTTCCTGCCAAGACCAATTTTCAGCTTTCAGTTCTGTCACACTTTGAATGACAATTGCAACACTGTACTCAAATGCACTGATGGGCATTGGTAGGCTGCACTGATGAAGCAGTACTGATGAGGCGACGTTGGTGGGCATTGATGAGGAGGCATTGATGCTGCTGCACTGATATGCAGAACTGATGCAGCACTGATAGGCAGTAATGATGGGCACTGATAAGTGGCACTGGCTGGCACAGATAGGTAGCACTGAACGGAACTGATTGGTGGCACTGATTGGCAGCACTACCTGACGGTACTGACTGGCGGCACTGATAGGTGACACTGACAGGCACAGATTGGCAGCACTGCTGGGCAACACTGTTGGGAACTGATGGGCAACACTGCTGGGCAGCACTGTTGGGCACTTTTGGTGCTGCACTCATAATCAGTGCCCTGATTATCAGTGCAGATGTATGCTTTGACATTTTCTGGTTACCGGCAGTACTTTCCTCACGCTTTGACAGCATAAGGAAAGTATTGCCAATACCCAGCAAGTGTATTTACATAGTGGTCAGCTGTGATTGGTCACAGCTGATCACATGGCAAAAGGCTGCTATCATTGGCCCTTTACCATGTCATGTGATCAGCTGTATCCAAAGGACACAGTGATCACAGACAGCACCGGGTGCGCACAGCTTGGGGCGCACAGGTGTCCGTTCTTGGAGGACATCATGGGGTTTATTTACTAAAGGCAATTGGACTTTGCACTCTGAAAGTGCAGTTGCTTCCGAGCTTAGTAAATGAGCAGAAGCTCTGCTGACTTCCATCATCCAATCACGTGCAAGCAAAAATGCCGTTTTTTTTATTTTCCTTGGTTGTGATTGGGTATTCTTGGCAAAGGGAAGCTTTACCTCATTTACTAAGCTCTGGAGCAACTGCCCTTGCAAAGTGCACAGTCTATTTGCCTTTAGTAAATCAACCCCCATATGACTCCCAGAACTGGACAGCCACGCTGTAGAACTTCCTCATTCTATGACCAGCCCAGGCATCCTGGATACCAGAATTTTCTACAGAAGAAATCTGAGGCTGGTGTGATGCCTGCTCCATGACATAGGGACAACTTTTTCTTTTCTGCAACAGTAATGCTAAATTACATAGAGAAGCTGTACTTAAAGAAAAAAAAAAAGCTGAGCCTTTAATTCTCAGTGGACTATACATTGAGAAGTTCACATGGATCTATTTGGACAATAGACTAGTACACATTCTAACCACATCACTCTTTTTGAAAACTGGAAAACTGAAAAATTAGAACACAATGTAAAGGGAACTTAGTGTTGCTAAAAAAAATACCAATACCAAATCCTGACACTTTTACAAGTAGTTACAATGTATACATTGTTTGTGCCTCACAAGGTTAAAGTGTTACTAAACCCAGGACCCTGCATTCACTATATCTGGTCTCCCACAGTACACACAACATGGAAATATAAATATTTTAGCAAATATAAACTGCTAAATGCATTTTATCATCAGCAGATATACCAGCCTTGTGACTTCTATCAGTGTCTAGCCGACCACTGGTTAATCTTGTAGGAGGAGTTTTCATTCTCCTCTGACTGTCCCATGAGGCTGCATAACCCCTGATCCTCTGTCTGGACAGTGCTGATTGGCCCTGTCCTGATCACATGCACCCCCCCCCCAAAAAAAAATCTCTAGCAATACACACAAAATAGGGCATGTGCAAACGTGCCACTGCTGCTCTAACTATGGGAGATGAAATGGGAACAGCAAAAGAAGGGGAGGATCAGAGAAGACATGTCCAACAGCTTTTTTACACAATGGGAAGGATTAACCACTTAGATCCCACAGTGAGTATAACAAACATGCTTTACTGCATATGCAACTGATTTTACTGTGGGTTTATTAACACTTTAAGAAGGCTTTCAATCATCCCATGACAACAACAAAAAATCCAGATAGTAACATATTCACTAAAACGTCATTAAAATGAAAGAAGTAAAGTTGCATACAAAATTATGGGCAGCCCTGACCAAATACATATTTACTTAATTTTATAAGTAAGACCAAATAAAATAGCAATAGAATCATTTACAAATGTTTTCAAACCGCTGCACTAGTTTGGTGATTTAACACCCCGGTCACATCAAGCCCGACTTTGAAATCATGTGACTCACAGTGAAGTCGCACGATTTCAAAGTCGGGGGACATGCAGATTTCAGGTGCGATTTGCAAGACATCTAACACAGATGTCTATGCAAATTGCACCAAAAGTAGTGCATGGACTACTTTAGAAATTGGTGTGGCTCCAACCAAGTGGGAACCACACCGATATGACCGCTGTAATTGCGGACAATACGATGCGACTTGAAAGTTGCATGGAATGCAAATCGCATGCCAAGTTGCACCCAGTGAGACTGGGATCTAAATGTTTTTCAAGGTCCCTGAACCTCATTACCTCATTAGGACTTATTAGCCTTCAGGATTTGGCACCTGATGACAATTACACAGCTTAGTAAAATCTCTGATACTCCAAACTTGGCTAGCTACCTAACAACCATGGCTGCCTCCAAGCAACTCTGCCTTTTTGCAGCCATGTCCTGTCTACACATATGCGATAAAGTGATGGCTTTCTCATAGGATTTCTCAGGTCTCCTGGTGGTGACAACAGTGGACAATGTCTGTGTAATATGTGTTAAAATGGCCACTTGTAACCCCCACTGGAAGCTCATGTGATAGGTGACAACACAGGAACACATTTTGGACAGGGCAGCACATTGTCATATAACAGGACATGCCTGAACAATGACTATCATGGCAGGATTAGCATGTCTCATTGTAATGAAAGCTGCAGGTTTAAAAATATTAAAATGACTGTAGGTTACATTAATATGTTAAAGTTTACATGAGATTTTAGTGACTGGTGTTAAAGTGTTACTAAACCCACAACAGTAAAACCAGTCTGCATATGCAGTAAAGCATGCTTGTTATACTCACTGTGGAACCTAAGGGGTTAGCCTCCACATTGTGTAAAAAGGATGTTTCATTCTATCTTCTCTGAACCTCTCCTTCTACAGTCCCCAATCCATCTGCTGATAGAACAGAGCCTTGGGGGCAAGCTGCACATGCTCAGTTTGGTATGTATTGCGTGGGAGTTTTTTTGTTCTAAGAAGAGTGCATGTGATCAGCACAGGGCCATTCCGCACTGTCCAGACAGAGGGTCAGGGGTTATGCAGCCTCATAGGACAATCAGGGGAAAATTAAAACTCCTCCTACAAGCTTTAACCAGTGCTCTGCTGGACACTGCTATATAATGCTGATGAGAAAAGGTATTTAGCAGTTTATATTTACTAATTGCATCTCCATGTTCTGTGTACTGTGGGAGACCAGATATAGTGAATGCAGGGTAATGGGTTTAGTAACACTTTAAATATATTTTATATTTACACTACAAAATACGATTTCCAGCAAAATGTACCAAAATAAAGCTTGCAAGATAAAATTACATCATTTGCAACGTCCAAGAGTGTGATATATGTAATTCTGCACTCTAATATAAATCAGCCAGCAATGTGTATAAGCTGAAAAAGTTAATAAAATAATCATAAAAGGATGAGGTATACAGATGCAGTTAGCCAGTTCTAAAATAAATACTTTAGCAGCAGTCTGTGGAAACAGACGGTTTTCAAGAATATAAACTGATTTTTTATGCCAGTTTTTTTTTTTGCCTGTATGAAATCGTAATTTTAGAGATAGGGATCAGGTAGACGAGGCTTACAAAACTTTGCTTATACAGGCGTTCAGCGTTTTCTTTTTGCATCTGGAAACGCACCTCTATGTTAGCCTAGGTGACCTACACAGGTTTATCTGAAGAGGAGTGTTTACAGGCAGAAAAAAGAAATGCACTAACACCCCGGTCACACTGGATGCGAATTGGCATGCAATTTGCATGCCATGTGACTTGCAAATTGCATGCCAAGCCGCACTCTATTGTCCGCAATTAGAGCGGTCATATCAGTGCAGTTCCAACTTAGTTGGAGCCACACCAATTTCTAAAGTAGTCCATGCACTACTTTTGGTGCGATTTGCATAGACATCTGTGTCAGATGTCTTGCAAATCGCACCTGAAATTGGCATCTCACCCGACTTGGAAATCATGTGACATGTGAGTCGGATTTAATGTGACCGGGGTGTAAAGGTGCTTTTGGAGAGGAGCTTTTGAGCATAATTTATGCATGTATGTGTGTAAAGGCATTCCAACGGGCAGAATAAATTATTATTTTAGTACAATTAATTTACATTCATATTTTGACTATATATTTATATGCTTGAAGTCATAAACATTAAATACAGGGTATGTCTATGACAGTGTTTGCAAACTCTGATCTATCTAATAAGAATAATCCCAGCAGAGTCTTCTGACTTGTGAAATGTCTCTCTGTAAAGCGGAACTGTGCAATCTATATCATTATGGCGTAAAGTTGCACAAGATATGTGACCAGCAGACTCCAGAGCTCCACCAGCTGGCTAATGTAATAAATATTAAAGTGTTACTAAACCCACAACAGTAAAATCAGTCTGTATATGCAGTAAAGCATGCTTGTTATACTCTGGAACCTAAGGGGTTAATCATCTGCATTGTGTAAAAATGCTGTTTGATCCTTTCTTCTCTGATCCTCCACTTCTTCCACTGTCTCCTAAATATCTCCTGATAGAACATAGGTTTGGAGTCAGAGGGTCAGGGGTCCTGCATCCTTCAAAAGGAGAATGAAAACTGCTCCTACACGTTGTAACCAGTGCTCTGCGGGACACTGATAGAAGTCACAAGACTGCTCTAACTGCTGATGAGAAAAGGTATTTAGCAGTTTATATTTACTAAAATAATTTCAGTTCCATGTTCTGTGTACTATGGGAGACCAGAAATAGTGAATGCAGTGAAAGTATTTTCAAAAACCTCATGTTTAATGATAATATTAAAAAAAAGTACAAAAATACCTTTAATTCCATGCATTTTTAGTGCACTTATCCTATAAAATGTGTGTTTTGCACATACAGGGCAAACAACAGTTTCACTGTAATGTTCCCCTTCCCAGCAACACATACCCACTCCTTTTTCTCCCTCACTGGCCACCAGGAGTGCAGATTAAAAGCCCTATGTAGGATGAAAGTTGATTTAGTTGGGGTTTACAATGATCAATGGTGAAGAAGTATCTATCTGGGTGCTCTGGTACCTCATAAACTTAATAATACTGTGCAATGCCAAGCTGTGGTTTCAAAAGAGAAAAAAATCCTTTCTTGTATTAAAATAGGTATGGACTCCAAAGAGAGAGATATAATTTTGTTCCTGTACGAGTCATTAGTAAGACCTCATCTGGAATATGCAGTTCAGTTTTGGGCACCAATTCACAAAAAGGATATCAGGGAACTGGAGAAAGTGCAGAGAAGGGCAAAAAAAACTGATAAGAGAGATGGAAGAGCTCAGCTACAAGGAAAGATTAGGTAAACTGAATTTGTGCTCTCTTGAGAAGAGGAGATTAAGGGGGATATGATCACCATGTATAAATACATAAATGGTCCTTATAGTAAACTTGATATAGAGTTATTCACTTTAAGGTCATCACAAGGAGGGAAGGACAAAGGGGGCACTCTTTATGTCAGGAGAAAAAGAGATTTAACTTCCAAATAGGCTTCTTCACAGTAAGAGCTGTGAAAATGTGGAATAGACTCCCTCAAGAGTTGGTTCTGGCTAGCTCAATGGATTGTGTTTATAAAAAGCCCTGGATTATTTCCTAAATGCACAAAATATAATGGATACTAATATTTATAGATAAAGTTGATCGAGGTAATATCCAGTTGATCAGGAATGATTTTCTTTCCCTACTGGAGCAAATTGGATCATACTTTATTGGGGTTTATTTTGTCTTCCTCTGGATCAAGTGTGGGTATAGGATTGTGTATATGGAGGACTTAAATATATGTGTGTGTGTATTGAACTCGATAGACTTGTGTCTTTTTACAACCAATCTAACTATGTGACAGCACTGGAGCAATCACCTTGCCCCACATAGAGTGAGTCAATGAACCAGCAAACACAAATGCTCCTGCGCTTGGGGATGGACTCGATGCAGGCTGCAATCACATTAAGAATGTCCTGGAACATGCACACCTTGCTGCCCTCAACAGACCGGGGGAATCCAAATATACTGACTGAGGAAAGAACAAATAGAGGGCACACAGGCCTAGTGCATTACCATAAAAAATGTTTAATAAGAAATAAAATAGGCATTGTACTCACAAATGACAATAAAGTCAAGGCACATCATAAAAGAACAGCTGGATCAACACCGCGCTGAGTAACAGTCCGTAATGGGGAATGTAGACATCCAATAGGCTGATGCGTTTCGAGGAAGAGGCAAGTCCTCGAAACGCGTCAGACTATTGGATGTCTACATTCCCCATTATGGACTGTTACTTAGCGCGGTGTTGACCCAGCTGTTCTTTTATGATGTGCCTTGACTTTATTGTCGTTTGTGAGTACAATGCCTATTTTATTTCTTATTAAACATTTTTTATGGTAATGCACTAGGGCTGTGCACATAAAGTGAGTCACATGCTCCTCCTTACCCAAAAGAACAGAAATGTATGTACTGCTGAGGAGAAGGGCATAACAGTAACCCTGCTGCTTTGTCCTTGCAAGTGAAAAGACCAGGTTGGCTTTAAACTGCCCATAAACATCAAAGAACACTGGGACAAGCACGCACATGCCATCCCTCTCTTTTATGTCTTTGAGTGCAGGCTGTAGCCAGAGACAGACTCTACATGTGATTTGTTTCACTGTTCTGAGTCAAGGCTGCTCATCCCCCAAAGATATGAAATGGGATCTAGAGGAAAAAAAAGTTACATTGGGCAGTACTTACCTTATATTTATGTGTTCCTTTGGTGTATGACATTTGGAAACTTGTCTACACTGTTTCATTCATTAACCTCCCTAGCGGTATGATTATGTCCATATTTCTGTGCTCAAAGTGGTACATTTTTTTGCAGGGAAATATGTCATTTTTTTATTGTAGGCCTGTAATTTTTAGGAATAACTCACTGAAATCTGTCTGAACAAGAGTCTAGTAAACATCCCGGGTATAATAAAACTTGAAACATGAAATCATAAATAATAATATAATAAATAATCATAAATAATAATAATATAATAATAAATTTAATTCAATACTATAATCAAACCAAAACCACAGAAATGTGAAATAGAGCGCCAGGTTCGCACATCGCTGAGCTCAGTCGCAGAATTGTTTTCAGTGACTGATGACGAATTTCCCCACAAATCATTATCACTCAATTCTGCAAGTGGTTCTGATTTACTATCGCTGTTCTCTAGCTGGTCTAAAACCGCTTTTGACCTAAAGGGACGCTTTTTGGACGCCATTGAAGTTTCCAGGCAGAAAGAACAGTAAAAATGCAGTCAGGGCACAGGACAAAGCACTAGGGACAAAATGTATGTGAAATGGTTTGATACAGTAATGTTTTACTATGTGATTTTAGTGTATTTTGTGAATATCACTTTTTAAAATTTTCAAATCTCCCGCCGGTTTTGGCCCCCGTACATCCTGAGGCTCGCAGGGACCGGAACCTGGAAGATGAATGCCGGCATCGGCCGGGGGGATGGCCAGGGACGCTGCAGGGGACACATTGCGGGAGCGCAGTACAAGGTAAGTGCTGCAGGGAATCCATGAGCAATGCTGCATGGTATTCCCGAGTGTAGCTTGGGGTTACTGCTTTTGGTACTGAAACTTTACCCCGAGCTACACTCAGGAATACCACCAGGGGGGTTAGAGAGTTAGATGCATATCTAATATAAGTAAAGTAACACTAAAACAATATACTTATTGTCCAAAATTAATCCACACACATCCACTACTTAAAGGAGAAGTATAGCCAAAGCTCTTTTAGCTGTACTTCTCCTGTGAATCACAGGAGTGCTGTTCGTTCTGCACTCCTGTGATCCGGTCCAGGCTGGGGAAAGATCCCAACTTTGGGATCCGCCCCAAAGTCTGGAGCGGAACCTGGCTCAGCCTCTCAGTGAGCCACTAAGAGCCTGAGCCAGCCACTCACATGATTCAGCCACGTGGTCGCGGAGTGCGTGGTGACACCCTCAGAGGAAGTCGTATGGTGAAATGCGTAAGGGCGTGTTCAGCAGTGACGTCACCACGCACGCCGTGACCACGTGGCTGGACCATGTGACCACGATTATGAGATTTGTACTCTACAGAGTGGGTGGTGAGACACACACTATATCTGCAATCGGTTTCACTGCTATTTGCAGGTACAATTTATCACTGAATGCTTTTTGTACTTTTATACAATGTGAGTTTTAGTCCAAGGGAGGTATTTGTTGGCAATAAAATGACTAAACATTATTATGCAATGGAAAGTGTTCTTTCATTTACCCACATATGGAATTTGAATATCACTTACCTTGATGGAGCCTGAGCTGGATTAACCATTTAATGAGTGACTATTCTTACATCTAAGCCGATCTGGTCCAATTAGTCTCCACAATTTTTGGTGTTTGATTCAATGCTGATTAATCACCAGCATCTGGTGAGTTTGCACTTTGATGGGGTGTTGAGCACATCAGAGATCATGGTTTTGGTGGATATTTTTTGAAGGAAAGATTTGGACTTTACTTTGTGATATGAACAGATTTTTCACTTTATACACTGTTCTGGTGGAAGTGCTATTTATTATTTTTTTATTTTGCAAATTTAATTATTTATATATTATTTATTTATTAATAATTTTTATATTTCAAATATATTTATGGATTGAATTGTATTTCATTAGTGAGCGCTGTTTATGGTGGTTTTGCACTAATTTATGTATCTTTATTGTATTAATTTAAAATAGCAGCTCCAGTCACGGCTTGATTTATATTATTGATATAATTTATTTCAAATTTAGCGCGGTGATATAGGCTAATCCTTTGAGTTTATATTTTTTTTATTGTTATAACACTCTAAGTAAGTCTGACATATTGTGCTAGTATGCGATGCATACAAAAAACCTGCAGGGTGAATTTTTTTTCACTACCACTTTGAAAAATGTTTTTCAGTGTGCGTGTGTGTGCGTGTGTGTGCATGTATGTACAGCATGGTCTGAATTCACTTAACTCAATTTTATAATGAACTTTTACCCCAAGCATCTTTTTAAAACTAGCATTCTAGCACAGTTTCTATCGAAAATCACTTGAATCAGTGTGTGTGGTATAGACCCTGAAGAATATTATCAGATGCCGAAATCTTTCGCAAAATGATCATTTTCTGATAAAACACAGGTTAATTTTCATCAAACGAACTTCAAACCAGTGACTCATACAAAACAGATAAAAGACATGGAGGAATATGAAGGTCAAAGTGTTGCACGTTTTGGTTTTGTTAGTGTTGGCACAGGTTTGACAGACTAATGTATCTGATTACTACAATTCATCCAAAACCACTAAGCCCCACAATGCGTACCATTTATGTAAAGCTTCAAATACAGGGAGTATTTCATTCTGGCAGCCAGATAGTGAGACAATAATAGGAAAGATAGTAAAATACCAAAACACTACAGCAAGATGCTTTATGGCAAGTGTTTTCATTGGCTGTATGAGCTGCCCCATTGCTTATTAACAGCTTTCCACATCAAATTCAAGGTCTTTGTAACCCAAGGCAAACATTTACTGTGACATGGACGTCACACTTGGTGTGTCACAAAATACACGTAGACGAGCATATGCTATGTTTATATTAGTCTGTAAAACAATTGGCCACTATTTTCTGAAACTCTGCTTCATCATGGCTTGCAGATATAACACATAGTTTATACCAGTGGTGGTCAGCTTGAATATATAGAGGGCCTCAAGTGTGGCCCATGATACTTCCAGTGGGCCGCACAATAGCAACTAGTTTGTATGTCGAAGTACACTGCATCGAGTTAGGCTGCCCATTCAAAATGGTTCATTTGTATTTTTTGCACTCATTGAAGAGATAGTGGGAGTAATCCCCATCTTTGTTGTCAATGATAATAATAGTAACTTCCAGCACTGGTGTCAGTGGCCACAGTAATAACCCCCATCACTGGTGCCATGGATGCAATAATAACCCAATGCATTTGTGTCAGTGACTGCAAATAATTCCCAGCAATGGTGCCAGTGACCATAATAATACCCCCAGCATTTGTGTCAGTATCCACAATAATAACCCCCTGCTCTGGTGTCCGTTGCTACAATATTAACAAGCACTGATGCCAGTGATTGCAATAACAGCCCCGCACATTGGTGCCAGTAACTGAAATACCCCCCAGCATCAGTATCAATGGAAGCAAAAATAAATGCCAACATTTGCATCAGTGACCAAAATAATAACCCCCAGCATTGGTGCCAGTGACCTCAATATTAAGCCTCAGCATTGGTGCCAGTGACCGCAATAATAATTCCCAGCACTGGAGTCAGTGACCACAGTAATAACCCCCATATATTGATGGCCAGTGGCAGCAGTATTTTAAACCCACTTTGTGATGGTTAATGACAGTTCTGCTAACCCCCCTCCTCTGCAATGGTGGACGGCAGCCGTGTTGGTAACCCGCTTGCATTGGTGGTCAGTGACAATGCTGTTAAACCCCCCCCCTGCATTGAAGATTAGTGGCATGGCATCCGTATGTCTCCATATTCACCAACTTAT
This sequence comes from Staurois parvus, assembly GCF_062004578.1. Taxonomy (NCBI): domain Eukaryota; kingdom Metazoa; phylum Chordata; class Amphibia; order Anura; family Ranidae; genus Staurois; species Staurois parvus. The sequence continues at coordinate 400,852 of NW_028318415.1, forward strand.
GGCCAAACCTATGACTACTGCTGTTTAACTTATGCACAACTGATGTCGACGCATTTATATTTTTCATTGTTATTATTTTTATGATATTGTAATAAAGCTTTTTGCATTTTTTATATTATGAGTTCTTATGGACTATGTGCCTACAATAGTCCTTTTGAGCAAGAAGGTATTCTTTTTTCCATCCAACTGTGTGGCAGTTTGGACCAGTCTGGGTGAGAAGGTGGAGACACGGTTGCCCAGTAGAGAGAACATTTCTATTTTATCCTAGGAAACAATGTCTTGTGGAAAGTCTCTTCTCTATTACAAAGTGTTGCAGTCAGTTCCTCCATTTTGCAGATCTCATTGACTTTTGAAAACTACATAGAAATCGATGAAGAGAATAAGGAGGTTTCTCCTCTCACCTACAGAGTGTTGTCACTCTTACATCTCCTGTGAAATTGAGTTTTTACATTTTTCAAATCCCATACTGTGCCTTATCTTTGTAGATGTGACCTTCTCTACTTGTATGTACATGCTTTTGTGTGATTATAAATAAAGAATTTTTAAAAATCACAATGTTGAAAAACAGCACAACCTTGGACTGCAGCTGTAAAAAAAACCTTTGTATCGCTTCAGTGGAACAGCATTGATATGCTTTGAATAACTGATGGGGTTTGAGGGTCAGTTTAAGTGCCTCTTGTCAAGAAAGAGTAAATATTAGAATGTTTGTAGCTTGGCCACAATGCTACTTTAACCACTTGCCTACCGGGCACTTTTACCCCCTTCCTGCTCAGACCAATTTTCAGCGCTCTCATACTTTGAATGACAATTGTGCAGTCATGCAACACTGTACCTAAACTACATTTTTAGCATTTTTTGAGACATATAGAGCTTTCTTTTGCTGGTATTTGATCATCACTGGGGTTTTTATTTTTTGCTAAACAAACTAAAAAAGACCAAAAATTTTGAAAAAAAAAATCGTTTTTCTTAGTTTCTGTTATAAAGTTTTATAAATAAGTAATTTTTCTCCTTCACTGATGGGCACTGATAGGCTGCACTGATGGGCACTGATGAGGAGTCACTGATGGGCACTGATAGGCTGCACTAATGGGCACTGATGAGGCTGCACTGTTAGGCGGCACTGATGGGCAGCACAGATGGGCACTGTTAGGCGGCACTGATGGGCAGCCCTGATGGGCACTATTAGGCAGCACTGATGGGCAATGATAGATGGCATTGATGGGCCCTGTTAGGCAGCACTGATGGGCAGCACTGATGGGCACTGTTAGGCGGCACTGATGGGCACTGTTAGGTGGCACTGATGGGCACTGTTAGGTGGCACTGATGGGCAGCACTGATAGGCGGCACTGATTAACTGATGGGCACTGATTGCTAGCACAGGAGGGCACTATTGGCCACACTGATGGGGCTACACTGATCACCAGGACACTGATGATCAGTTCCCTGATGATCAGTGTAGATGTCCCCCTGCGAAATGCCACTTACCGGCTCTCCTCTCCTCACATGCTGTCAGCATGAGGAGAGGACTGTCTATAACCAGCATGTCCTATTTACCCAGTGATCAGCTGTGATTGGACACAGCTGGTCACATGGTAAAAGTGTCTGTGATTGACCCCTTCCATAGCCATGTGATCAGCTGTGTCCGAATGACACAGTGATCACAGATTGCGCGCAGTGCACGCCCCAGGTGGTGCGTGGGGGGGTGCAGTTCTGGGAGGACGTTCATGGACGCCCTTCCAGAACTAGCCGATTGTGGTGTAGCTGTCTTTCGGCTATAGCGCGGTCATGAACTGGTATATTTAAAGCAAAAAGGTTTTTTCTTCTTTTTTATTGTCAACAGAGAATGTACCGAACATCTGTCAGGTTTCTTTTGTTTGTGTGTCATTAGAGATATTCCATTCACTTCTTGTCCTGGAGACACAACAGGAAGTAAAAGGAAATATCCCTGAAATGCAAAGAAATATCCTCTTAGAAAGTTGTCATGTTTTCTTCTTGTGAAGGTGAGAAATAAAATATGATGGAATCACTTATTGTCCCAATGGCAATGGTTACCAGGACATATAGAAAGGATAAAACTCCACATGTAGGATGGGTGGGTCTGCATCCTGAAGTCTATGCTATGCAACATTCTCTATCTGCTTGATGAGTCAAGTTCTAAGAAAGGGGTTTAAAGTGACTGGTGGTTGTGAGAAAATTCTTGATATTGATATTCTGATATATTAGGATGCCTGTGAGAAAAAGAGCAGCAAGTCTACAGTGGATGTGTTTCAGTATAACTCTCCTGTTTTACAATCAGGAGATCCTCAGACCACTAGAATACAGACAAATAGCAGTGGGGGGACTGGTGTACTACAGCTATGTCTGGAAGAAAAACAGGAACACTGAGCAAGTAGGCTAGACTTCCTCTATGCATTTCAAGGCTTCATAATCAGTGTGCCCTTAATTCTCAGAAAAAAGGCAAACACCACAATTATGGTGTGCCATTTATGTTTGCACTGTTTTTGTGAAAGAGATATTTGCTAAAATCACTAAATATAACTTTTGATTAGTTAGGAATGTTTTTACAGAAAAATCAATAACCTCTGCTTTCATGTTACTCTTTTTTTCAAATAATGATGGGCTTTCTTTTGCACTTTTTTATACTGCTTCCTGAGACTTATGAGTGTGCCCCCCCCCCCCCCCTCTAATTTATTTAGCACAGGGCTTAGTAGTTAGCATTTCTGCCTGGCAGTACTAGGGTTGTTGGTTTGGATCCCAATAACAACACTACCTGCATGAAGTTTCCACGTTATTCTTGTGTTTGTACTCCGATTTGCTCACTCATTGCAAAGACATTACCATAGGTTAATTGGCTCCTGTCTAAATTGGCTCTATTAAAATGTATGTATATGCATGAATGTGAGTTAGGGACCTTAGACTGTAAACTCCTTGAAAGTGGAGACTGATGTGAACGTACAATATATATATGTAAAGCTTTGTGTAAATTGTGTGTGTATGTAACTAACATCAAATGCTATTCACAGCATAGTATTAAAGCATGAACTCAAAATAATAAATAAATTGGTGTAGCGCTAAAATATGCAACATAAACATATAAACAAATATATAAACATATGGATGATAAATATATAGTGATTAGATCCTCCAGGGATCTAGAACATAAGAATATGTGCCACAAAATTGTGAATAATCGTGAATCCGACAACTAGGTCCTAAAACTGGACCCAATATATGGTGAAAAAATAAATAAAGGAAACCCCCTAATCCCAGAAAACGGAATTATAAACATAAACTGAGTGCCGTACACAGTGAATCCCAAATGCAGGATAATCCTATAATAAAGTGACAAGTGCTTGAACCCCGAAAAACAATAAGCACATAAAAAACTGTACAAATCTCAACCATTTACATGTGAAAAAAACTGTATAATAAAATATACAAAAATTGTGAAAATATATACCATATATATATATATAAAAACGTCCAATAAAGTGCAAAATTGCAAGAGGTGCTTCAAAATTCCAGGACATGTAGGTGGTACAGTGCATGTGTAAACAAGCCGATGTATATCTTTAAATGGCTAAATTGCCCCCTCACCTCCTTACCACGACCGAATGGGCCAATACGCCTTTCGGATCACACCTGAATCCTTCACGGGTAATAACTCCTCACTATACAATCTCCAGAGACACTTTCCATCAATGGTGGCTCGCACACAGCAAAAATTCCACTTCCACAAGTAGGTACCGCAATACAGCCAGCTTACTCACATGAATCACATGGTAGCCATGAAAGAAGAAAAAAGATCCTGCACATGCAGTATTAATATGTAATATTTTATCATTACCTGACTAGGATGAAATATTTATGATTGTTTTACACCTGATCACAGTACTAAAAATGTATACAGAGAACATTATATATTATTTTTCAAAAAGTGAAGAAAAGTAAGATTATTTTTAACCTCAACCCTACAGATTTTTTTTAACTAGTATATTTTTGAGGGCTTTAGTTCAACCTAAATTATGCATCCATTGAGATTTTTACAAAACATAAATTGTAGACAAAGGTAACACTGCACAGCGTATGATGTGACATTTCCTATTATGTAACACTTCACAGTAACTAAAATATCTTGAACTAGTTTTTCTTTCAGTCATTTCCTATTGTAGTTCCTATAAAATGTGTACATGCAGTCTATATATATATATATATATATAAATATATATGTATATATGTGTGTGTGTGTATATATATATATATGTAAAATTTAACCCTGAACAATAAATTATTTATGCTGTTAAATTTATGTAATTAAACTGTAAGAAATTAATTTGAAAACCTTTATAATGTTTTTATGACATGTACAAGGATTCAGTCTAGTTTCTCCTAGTTTCAAACTTGTGGACCATTTTTCTTGCCTTCAGTTAATTTGGAGGATCAAAGGATTTATAAATTGCTGGTTCAGGATTTGTTAACAAAACTACAAACAAAACCTGGGAAGCTATAGCTATATGATAGAAAATCCATTTTTTTTCTTGTTTCAAACTTAACTTAAAAAATAACTGATTAATCATGGAAGGGAGGAGTTGCTCTGTAAATAAACTTTTCCAGAGCAATATAGACAATTACATTGCACGTAATATGCGCAAACTATTTGTAACAAACAGGGATTTGTTTGGGTGGGGGGGATTGTTTGCTAAGAGTTCCTCTTTATGTATTAAATTTAGCTAACCAATTCTGAGATATGGTGGCTACATTAGTTTTCTTTTTCAGGCTTTTTTAAACTGAAGTTAGAAGCAAATTTTGCCCTCTCCAGCTTTAGTAAATCAACCCCCAAGTTTGCTATTTTTCAACTTCCTTTAACCACTTCTCGCCTGTAGGATCTCATATTACGTCCTAGACTTAAAGTGGTGAAATCTGGATGATGGTCCACCTAAACTGGTGAGTCTGTTTCCATTGGGGATGTGACAGTGGAGCATGTAACTGTAAGAGGAGAATGATGAGTTTTGTATTTAGGTGGATCAACTTATAAAAATGAGGTAAGGAAATTAATTTAAAAGCTGAACAAAATGCACAAATAAATTCTGTACTTCACCAGAAAATATGAACTGTATCATGGTTAGATTGATACCCTAAGCACAGGCCAACAATTGTGCCGCCTCGGCCCTTCTATTCCTTAACTGACACAACATTAAGACTTCGTGTGTTAATTTACCAAAGGCAAAAAGGCTGTTCACTTTGCAAAGGAGTTTTCCCTTAGCTTAACCACTTCCTGCACGACCTATAGTAAAATGACAGCCAGGCGAGCCTCTCGTCCCTTCGGGAGAGCATTATATGACGTCCTTCCCGGATCGCTGTGGTGAGATCTGTCACCGGCAGTGTACCTCAGACATGGTTGATGACAGATCTGGGTACCGGCCCTGTTGCCAGTACTATGTGACCTGCTGTGACCAATCACAGCAGGTCACATTACAGTTGTATACAATGGATGGCTTCCTTTCATGCCATCCATTGTATACAAGTGTGTCTAGCTGTGAATGGTTACAGTGATCACATGCACAGGCTGGGCCAATCACAGCCCATCTGTGTCAAGTGATTAGCGGTTGCCAATCGCAGCTTATCACAACAATAAAACCTGAATGAATTGATTTCATTCAGTTAAATGCTTGCTTATAACAAATAAATTATTTGCTATAAGCAATCAAATTGTGTGAAAAAAAAAATTACTGATCACGTCCCCAAAGTAGTACAATGTTACTATGGTAACATTATATTACTTTGGTCATAGTGTAATATGAATAAAAATCTTAAAAATAGTGAAAAAAATGTAATACAAAATAATAAAATTAAAAAAAAAATTAAAATAAAATTATAATTTTTTTTTGTACTGTCACCAGTCAGTGTCCCTGATCACCACCACACCAGTTATATGATGACAATGCACTGCATTGGTGACAGTATGTAAAAGAAATTGTGAAAATCATTTTCCGAAAAATTATGACAAATTACAACTTCAAAAAACTCGCCATGCCTCTCATGAAATACATCAGACTGTCTACTTTGCAAAAAGGGGTCATTTGGGGGATATCTGTACTGTTCTGACATTTTTGGGCCTCAAGAAATTAGATCGGCTGTCATTACTTCAGGATTGATCAATTTTCAGATATATCCCATAGTTTGTAAACTCTATAACTTTCCTACAAACTAAATAATAAATACTGATTTGGGTTATTTTCACCAAAGAAATGTAGCAGAATACATCTTGGCCTAAATTTATGAAGAAAAATAATTTATTTGCAAACTTTTATAACATAAACAAAATTTTCAGTCTTTTTTTGTTAATTTAGCAAAAAATAAAAACTCCAGTGGTGATTAAATACCACCAAAAAAAGCTCTAGTTGTGCGAACAAAATTATAAAAATTTAGTTTGGGTACAGTGTTGCATGACTGCACAATTGTCATTCAAAGTGTGAGAGTGCTGAAACCTGAAAATTGGCCTGGGCAGGAAGGCGGTAAAAGTGCCCGGTACTTAAGTGGTTAGAATAGAACTACAGGCAAAACTTTCTTTCTTCATTTTGGATAAGTTATAACCCCAAATTTTATTTTTTTTTGCCATCTAGGGATTTTTCCCTTCACTTCCTGTTCCTTAGCCAAAACAGGAAGTGCGAGGAAACCCCTACAAATTAAGGGCATCCATTGGGCATCCATTGGGGCCCCCTGGGTCATCAGAACTAGTGTCCCAGTTGAAAATTTCTTCTCTATTACTGTTCTGGGGACAATCCAAAATTGTGGCTTTTTTTTTCCTCTTCACTTTTAATGATAATAGTAAACAGGACAAATAAAGAAGGCGAATCACCCTAACGGGGGCAGAGGTAACAGTAAAAACCTGACAGTTGTTCTAATCTCCCTCCACTCTATCAAAAACTAAAAAAAAGTTTTCCTTTTAGTACTACTTTAATGAATGAGAAGAAGTTCTGTTGACTCCCATCACCCAAACATCTACAAGCAAAATTTTTTATTTTCCTTGCATGTGATAGGTATTCTTTACAAAGTTAATTTTCACGGCATTCATTAAGCTAAATAAAAATTCCACTGCAAAGTGAAAATTTCTTTGCAAAGTAAACAACCTATTTGCCTTTAGTAAATCAACTCAAATAAATTCTAACAGCGAAATATTACAAATTCTGTTTTGTTCCAGGCCAGCCCCCACAAGTATTTTAAATATAAACCTTTTAAAAACATGATGGACAGGGCAAAAACTCTGCGGTGTCCCCCCCCCCTCCCTTGGTGCTGTAAGCAAATGCCTTTTTGCTCAATGGTTAATTAAGGGCAGAACTGTATGCTTGAGACTTTTGATGACTATTGCTCAGGATGGATTAATGGCCTTGGCATTACTACCCTGGATTTAATTTCAGCATTATACAACTGACTGTTAGAGAAAGCTATTCAAATTCACATGCAGAGAGCAGAATTTAAATCTATCACAGCATGGAAAATCTAACCACACATATTTTTATTAAACTAAAACCTTAATAAATAAATAAATATAAACAGTCATTAACCACTTGACCTCCGGAAGATTAACCCCCATTCATGACCAGGCCATTTTTTGTGATATGGCTCTGTGTTAATTTACTTGACAATTGTGTAGTCATGCAACGCTGTACATAAATTAGATTTATGTAAATTTTTCCCACAAATAGAGCTTTCTTTTAGTGGTTTTTGATAACCTCTGGGTTTTTTTTTATATATATATATATAAAGATTTCTGCTATAAAATATATCCAATAAAAAAAATAAAAAAATCTAATTTCTTTATAAACTTAGGCCACAATGTATTCTGCTACATATTTTTGGTAGAAAAACATCCCAATTAGTGTACATTGATTGGTTTGTGCAAAAGTTATAGCATCTACAAATGCCGATATATATACTGGAATTGTTTTTTCTATACTAGTAATGACAGTAATGTCAGACAGTCTGACACTAACTGACACCTTGTGGGAACACTAATACCGTGATCAGTGCTAAAAATATACACTATCACTGTATTAATGACACTGGCAGGGAAGGGGCTAAACATCTAAGGTGATCAAAGGGTTAACTGTGTGCTTAGTCAGTGTTTTTGTGTGTACAGCGTGCTGTTTTTACTAGGCAATCTGCTAGATTTTATTCCCTGAATAAAATCTAGCAGACCACCGTAGACATAACACAGCTCTGCCATGTTTATATAGGCAGGGCTGTGTTCTGTCAGTCTCCTCGGTGATCAACAAGTAAAGGTACTGGCGCTCATCCACTGGCTGGCACCTGTTGATCATCTTCTGTTATGCCCCCCCCCCCCCCAGTTGGCAGAAATGCAAAATGATGTTTATATATGTGATTTTGCACAGAACGTCTGCCCTGTACCAGTAAAGTGGTTAAAGTATGTTGGCAAAAACATATGCAGTATGCAATAAATGCACATGTCCCTATGTTTTATCCTTTTCACCACTTTCCACCAGCTGTACACGTATATTTGGCCTATCCAAGGGTGGGCTCTAAAGCAGAGCAGCTGCATATATGCAGCCCTATGTAAACACTTTACTGTGCTGAGAAAGTGCTCCTTGCATGTTCCAAGCACAGTACTCAGTGGGTACTGGAAAGCTCGCAAGTATGCAACGGGACCTTTCCAATCATGTGACCGCTGTGACTGCCAATCACAGTGGTCACATGATTAGAATCCCATCCTGTGTTATTCCTCTATCCTCTGATACAGTGAAACTCGTTAGGACAGTGCCAAACACGTGACGCTATTATGCACGCTGGCGGAATCTGGTTATGCTCAGCATTTGTTATATGCTTGTGATTGTCTTTTTATTGCAAGTATACTACCATATTAAAAGTCCTTGGTTGTAACATACTGCACTATGGTGGTCCCTTCTTGTTTTTAACTCCTCTCTGCTGAGCACACCTAGGCTTGGTTCACATCTGTGCGGGTGGTGCCGCTGCGGGATCCGCACAAATACCTGCAGCCGCACCACCCACATAGAGAAATGCGTGACCTGCAGGTAGGTGCCATTAATTGTAATGGCACGTCGCCCGCACTGGAAATTACAATCGTACTGGGAACCTTGGTTCCTGTGTGGGATGCAATTTTCCAAGTAGTGCAGGGACTTCTTCCCTGTGTGTCCTGGGGCACGAGAGTCCAGTCAAAGTCCGCACAGCTGCACATATGTGAATCTGGTCTTACACAGGATTGTATCTAGATGGAGTGGCATGTCTGAATATTTTGTGCTGAGGGGCAGCAAGGCACTTCATGATCTCAATGTGGGATCAGTGTCTCTGGTAAGGAGTTCACCTTACATGTGGGTGGTGTGCAGGGGCGGACTGACAACTCATGGGGCCCCCGGGCAATAGGGGATCATGGGGCCCATGTGTCCTTGCTCAAACTCAAAAAAGCCTATGAAAAAGGTACCCTACTGACCCCGGGCCCTCGGGCTGTGCCTGAGTTTGCAAATGGTCAGTCCGCCCCTGGTGGTGTGATTTCCTGGCACCCTCTACTCCTGCAGCACTGAATGCTCTTCATCTTACACTTTGAAGTGTGTCTTTCTTTACCTTTTGGGTTTTCCATCTTGATTTTGGACTGTTCACCAGGATATTTATTCATCTGTATGGACATTTTGCACATTTGGTTGCTTTATTCATCTTTAACTTTGTTTGCAATATTGAATAATATATTTTTATTCATGTGTGTTCATTTAACTTTTGTCCATATGTACATTTGTCCATCTGTACGCATATACACATGTTTTTTTTCTATTTTGAGAGTGCAGTATTGGGTTATATCTCAAACATTTTAGGTTGCGTGTTTTTTACATATTTAGGCATCCAGGTTATTATTGTCCATACACCCATTTGTCCATCTGTACAGATATACACTCTTCTAGGTTTATTTTCTACTTTGAAAGTCAAGTATGGTTTTTTGGCACAACCTTATTTGTGATTTTATCTTTATATTTATTTAAGTTATTGCGTTTATTGAGCTCACATTATCAAGTTTCTCTATAATAATATGGTTTGATATATTTATATTGTATGCACAATTACACTTTGGAATTTTTAGGAGACAACAAGCCCATTTGTTTAAGCACATGATCAGAATGCTCGTCTTCGCCTCCTAGCATTTAAAACCTATTAAAGGGCCGGGAGGCAGCAGCAGGAAGGGATGAAAGATCCTGTGGGTACGGAAAAATATCAGTTGATATGCCAGAAATGCACTCAGCTCCTTATTCCTGTTGTAGGCTGACAACACAGTATTTCAGTGGTTTGAATAACGTTAGCCCTGCCCAGTTGTCTTTTGCTAAATTACAAAATCCCTTCCTTCTTCTCGTTTCCACAACATAGGGCCTAATTGTTTTGTAGTCCAAGAACTGGGAAAGCTAATTAGACTTCCTTTGGATAACACAGGAAGTGTGAACACTTATCAAACAGATGTATAAAATATTCTAATAATGATCAATGCAACCATTCAAAAGGGAGCAAATACAAGAAGTTTATTGTTAGGGTTTACATACACTTTAACAGTGGTAAGAGTACTGAATACTGACTCCTTCACTAGAGTAAGAACACAAAGATCTCCAGAAACTGGCCTTACACCAGTACAAATAAGGTTTAGAACAGAGGAATTGTGTACCTTGTAGAGCCAAAGTAAAATTCTTTCATGGCCATGTTCATATAAAATCATATTGATGTGTAATTACATTTTTCAATTATCTGGTTATTCTGTAAATTCTTGTTTTCTTTGAATTAACTTTATTGGCATTATACATTATCACAATGTACAGTATGAAACAGTAAAAAATACACATAATGCTGCCTGCCAGACCCTGTGCCTCCTCCTCTAATGTGTTTCACCCCCAGAAGGATTTAACCATAAAGGGTAATAATTAGTGTACTCTCTTACTAGAGTCATCAACTCACCTATGTAAGGACTTGCTAGCAAGTGTATCATGTTACTGCTGATACCACAAGTCTTCCAATGTACATCATTTTTTGCAGAAGTATTAATGCCTTTGGGACTTAAAGTGTTACAAAACCTACAACAGTAAAATCAGTCTGTATATGCAGTAAAGCATACTTGTTATACTCAATGGAGATATCCAATTTTGGCGCTGGAGGGGTATAATGTATCTACATAAAAGTCCATTAAAGGTCCATGTGGGAGACCATTAGCATTCACAATGAGAGTACATAAGCAAGAAGAAGCATGAGCAGCAGCACCCTTAGAGCAAAACTGAACTGTGTACATGAAAAAAAAAGAAGGAAGAGGGGCGCCGGACTAAGTGCAACATTAAATTAACAGTTTTATTGGTAAAAATGACAAATGGCAACTCACAGGATACCCTCCCTGTCCACATCGGATGCCTGGACTAAGTCTGGTGATATGTTCTTTGTAGCCTCCCTAGCGGTATGATTATGTCAGTATTTCTGTGCTCAAAGCGGTACTTTTTTTGCATGGAAATATGCATATTTTTTATTGTAGGCCTGTAATTTTTAGGAATAACTCACTGAAATATGTCCGAACAAGAGTCTAGTAAACATCCCGGGTATGTTAAAATTTGAAACACTAAATCATAAATTATAATTTAATAAATAAAAAAATAATAATATAATTATAATAAATTGAATTCAATAATGTAATCAAACCAAAAACACTGAAATTTGAAATATAGCGCCAAGTTCGCACATCACTGAGCTTAGTCGCAAAATCGTTTTCAGTGTTTGATGACGAATTTCCCCACAAATAATTTTCACTCAATTCGGCAAGTGGTTCTAATTTACTATCACTGTTCTCTAGCTGGTCTAAAACTGCTTTTGACCTAAAGGGACGCTTTTTGGACACCATGGACTTTTCTCAGTTTCCAGGCAGAAAGAACAGAAAAAATGCAGGCAGGGCACAGGACAAAGCACTAGAGATAAAATGTATGTGAAATGGTTTGATACAGTAATGTTTTACTATGTGATTTTAGTGTATTGAGTGAATGTCGCTTTTTAAAATTTTTCAATTTTCCACTGGTTACGTCCCGGTGCATCCCGACGTCGTAGGGAACGGAACCCGGAAGATGGATGCCGGCATTGGCCAGAGGAGATGGCCGGGGACGCTGCAGGGGGAACATCGTGGGAGCGCATGACAAGGTAAGTGCAGAAGGGATCCCGGAGCAATGCTGCAGGGTATTCCCAAGTGTTGCTTGGGGTTACCGCTTGTGGTGCTGAAACTTTACCCCGAGCTACACTCAGGAATACCTCCAGGGAGGTTAATTATTATTATTATACAGGATTTATATAGCGCCAACAGTTTGCTCAGCGCTTTACAATATAACGGGAGACAATACAGCAACAATACAGTTCAATACAAGAGGGATGTGAGGGCCCTGCTCCTTGGAGCTTACAATCTATTTTCCTTCCTGTGAATTGCCAATTGTCGTTTTTACCAATAAAACTGTTAATTTAATGCTGCACTTAGTCCACCATCCCTGTTCCTTCTTTTTTTGTTATACTCACTGTGGTACCTAAGGGGTTATTCCTCAGCAAAAAAGGCTGTTTGATCCTGACTTCTCTGATCCTCCTCTTCTTCCAGTGCCCCCCTCTTATCTCCTGCTAAGATATATTGTGTGGAAACACTCTGCGCATGCTCAGTTTGGTGTGTATTGCTAGAGAGGTTTTTTTTTTTTTTTGGCAGAGTGCATGTGACCAGCACAGGGTCAATCAGCACTGTCTAGACAGAGGATTAGAGGTTCTGCATCCTCCTAGAGCAGAAAGAAAACTCCTACAAGCTTACACCAGTGCTCTACTGAACATTGATATAAGTCACAAGACTACTCTAACTGCTGACGAGAAAAGGTATTTATCAGTTTATATTTACTAAAATAATTGCATTTCCATGTTCTGTGTACTGTGAGAGATAGAGTGATTGCAGGGTCCTGGGTTTAGTAACACTTTAACAAAGATAAATTATTACTACATTTTTTTTTGCTCAAGACTTTTTTTTTAATTAATTTGCCTTTTTATGAAGGTGGAAATGCTGTAGTACTTAAGTATTTCTTTCTATATTTCAAGTGGTGTGCAGACCTTGACCTGTGTACAACTCACTGCCTTTGGATTGCTTACATGTAATTGTGTTTGATATGGTTGCCCTCTGGAAGATTTACCCTACTTCATGACCAGGGCATTTTTTGCTATACATTGCTGCGCTACTTTAAATGACAATTACACGGTCATGCAACACTGTACACAAATTAAATTTATATAATTTTTTTCACACAAATAGAGCTATCTTTTTGTGGTATTTGAACACCACTGGGTTTTTATTTTTTAGCGATATAAAGGGAAAAAATCAAAAATTAAAAAAACAAACAATATTTTAGATTTTTTGTTATAAAACATATCCAATAAAAAATTGACTAAATGACACTGACATCTCGAGTGACACTAATACAATGATCAGTGCTGATAAAAGGCACTGTCACTGTACTAATGACACTGGGCAGGAAGGAGTTAACATCTGGGGAGATCAAAGGGTTAACTGTGTGTTAGCAGGTGTGATATTTCTGCACTGTGCACTGTTTTACTAGGGGGATGTGCTAGTTTTTATTCCCTGCCTTGCAGGGAGATAAAAAACCAGCACATCCCGGCTGACAGGAGAGAGATCTGTGTTGTTTACATTCACAGCTCTCTCTCCTGTCAGTTGCTCCACTGATCATCGGCCATGAATCACTGGCTGGGTCCCGGTGATTGATACGCACAGAAGCCAATGACAGAGCGGGTAGGTGCACACATGCTGGAAATGCAGAGTCACTTATTAATATATGATTCTGCCCAGAGAGACCACCCTATAGCAGTAAATCTGCTATAGAGCGGCCGGGAAATAGTTAAATATACTACTAATATATCTACAGACTAGAAGTATTTTTTATTATGTGATTACACTGGGATTAAAGAGTACATCACCAGAGTGAAGGCAAAAAGTGTCTGGCTTAAGTGAGGTTTGCAAACTGATTGCACAGTATTTACCATCAAACACATAATAAACAAATCTGAGCAAGGTAGGCCATCAATTTACATAAAAGTAACTCTAAATGAACCTGGACAATCAGACTGTACTTTTTTCTCCCTGCACTGTGAATGTTTACATGTTATGTGCAATTAAACCATGGCAACATCTAATGTTTGTGTAGTATTATGTTCAGCAGACTGTGTTCTTCTATTGTTGTGACTTAGATGACGTTCAGAGCACATTTTATGCCCAATTCATGCAAAACTCCATGTAATCCCAAGGGGTTCACATACTTTTTCTTGCAACTGTACAAAGGAGCAGGCCAGTTGTTTAGCCTCTTGCCACCTAGGTAACAGGTATGTGCTGTGGCAATGAGGGTGGGTTTTAACGCCCACATACTTCACATTTGTGTCTATGAGGAGCAGAAGATTCTGTGCTAAGTGCACTTACTGTGCACCCTCAGCACAGAGACCATGCTGTCAAAAACAGCTCTCCGTCTGTTCTAATGATCGGAAACCATCAGAAACAGCTCCCGTTCGAGTGACCACAGTGACAGCCATTTAAAGAAGTCACATGACTAGGCAGACATTCCCAAATACCAGCCCAATTAAAGGGATGTCAGGAAGGGATAATAAAAGGAGGGGAAGGGTAAAAATACAGAAATATTACCTAATCAGGCTTCTCTTAGAGGACATAGAGTGGAAACAATGGAGCATTCCACTAGTCAGCAACTTGATCCAAGAATATGGACAATTTTTGAATTTCATATAGCAGAATTTATACTATTGGGATTAAAGTGCAGTTGTTGCCACCCACCTCTCTACACTCAGATGTGGGGAGCTATCAGCTTCATGCTAAGCTAATTTCTATGGACATGTTTATAATTTATTTTTATCCCACATCCTAATAAAAATTGTTTGAAAAGGGATCATTATGATATGATGAATGAAAACCTACCACATTAAAGATTACAAATTAAAGATTACATCAGTGCATAGAATCTGGTATAATGCAGATTGTAGTCAGGTTGTGTAGTTATTGCTCTTCCCTTCATGGGCAAACAGCATACAAAATACCACAAACTTCACAACCTTCCTACACTTGCAATGTGCCCTTGTACAAAGTACAGGCCAACATAACGACCTGTCACATTAGATTAGGGTTGGGCAATTTCTTCTACCAAGGGGCCACATGAGAAATTTTTGTGGAGGGCTGAACTTAGTTCTGCTCAATATTAAAGGATAAGTTCACCTTTTGGACAAAAATAATACATGCACATTTTTTTGCAGGTAAAAAAAAAGTGCATTCATTATCTTTGTCCAGGGGCGGACTGACAACTCATGGGGTCCCTGGGCAATAGGGGATCATGGGGCCCCTGTGTCCTTGCCCAAACTCAAAAAAGCCTATGAAAAAGGTACCAGGGGCATCTCATGGGGCCCCCTACTGACGGGCAGTGCCCGAGTTTCCAAATGGTCAGTCCGCCCCTGTCTTTGTCCAAAGGAGCCTGGAAAGCATTGCACCAATGATTAGTAGGTCGCTGATGCCATGCAGGTCTCCTGCAGACCAGTCAGAATATTTGCTTGCCGTATGGGATGTACAAGCAAGCAGATATTCTAATAGGAAGCTTCAATGAACTACCACGGCGCTCCACAGCACCGTTGTAGTTAATTGAAAACTACAAGTCCACAGCTGCAAAGGCTGTCGGGACTTGCAGTTCATTCATTCAGGGAAGTCCATGAATGAATGACGCGGCTGTGTGGGCGGAGCCCTGCACGGCCACACTGTTTTTAAATCTGACAGATAATACAGGGGAACTTCCAATAATGTGACATTGCAGTTGTTTGGACAAATGTAAGGAAAAAGTGGGCAAATTATGGTGCTTGGATCTGCTCTGGCAGAGGTACTCGCAATAATTAGGATGAACATACTTAGTGAATTGGATGGACTTTTGTGCCAAAAGAAAGGAGCAAAATATTAGACAACTATATCAGATCTTTCCTTTGAGCAATAGGCAGAAGGAGATCAAAGCTTGCCATCAACTGGTGAGCTCTGGCCAGTTCTGGTCTAGAGTTCGTGTTATACAGACACCACAGCATTAACAATCAAAATTGCCCCTACAACAAGAAATTGTGTTGTCTATGTGAGTGGGACCTCACTTTCATCTACAAGGTGCAACAGTTATTGTGAAACTCCAATGAGACACAGTGGCCTAGGGTAAATGATTCATTGCCAGGAGTCTGTCAGGAGAGGCATGGTGATTATGCATTCAGCAAATCTGGGGCTAGAATCTGTCTTTTTCTCCCCTAAAAAAATAATGACTGACCTCCATTTGATAAAGAATAGTGATATATCATCCTCTCAGCTAGGGGCAGCAGATAGAGACAGCGTTTCACAACTCTGCGTCATTCAGTCCAAAGGTGACCCTCTTTTTTGTTTTTTGCAGCAGTAGTCCCTGTCTACTGAAAATTGTAGCTGTGTGCTCCAAGAACAGCATAGGGACATATTAACTAAACATAGTGATGACAATGGATGTACTAATGCTTAAGAACATCCTATACATACTGGAGACCCAGCTCCCATAAGAGAGAATTACAGGAAT
Source organism: Staurois parvus (assembly GCF_062004578.1). Taxonomy (NCBI): domain Eukaryota; kingdom Metazoa; phylum Chordata; class Amphibia; order Anura; family Ranidae; genus Staurois; species Staurois parvus. The sequence continues at coordinate 417,486 of NW_028318415.1, forward strand.
ATACTGCCGTACATGTACCAAGGAGTTAACGATCTTCTTAACAAAATGCACTAAGAGGGCATGATTTAAGAGAATTGTAGCCCTGAGCTTCTCTAATCATCTTGGTATGCAAGCTTACATTTTTATGTACATTATTAGAGGTTAAATTCTTGTACTCACCTTGTAGCCTAGCCTTTGCCCAGGATGGAAGAATTCTTATTAGCCCTAAGCCAATAAATTGTCACACAGTTTACACTTAGAGGTGCTGTGTCCTTTGTTTATTATTAGCCCTAAGCCAAGCCTGCTACTTTTTTGAAATTAGATCAAACCAGGACTTATTGGCAGGTTCAGGGGCGAGGAGAGGACAGGCCAAGAACTTAGTTTATTACACTCATGAACCTATTCAAACTTGCAAACCCTTGCCCCTAGCACTTTTTAAAGATTGACTTCAATTTCAGTTCTGCGTTCTGTATATTTGGACGATGTTATAATATCCTCAAAGCCTTTTGAAGACCAGACCAAGCACTTGATTTACGTTTTTTACAAGGCTGGGGTAGTATGGCTAAACGTTTAAGCCTAGTAGTGTCACCTGATGAAATTAAGAATTCTATACCTGGGGCATGTTATTGATGGAGAGAGAGATGCACCTAATTTTGGCAAACCCCAAGCAGTTCAGGGGCAAACTAAGCCTAAATATATTTCTAAATTACAGTGTTTCCTAGACCTCGCTGGCTATTTGCCTTGCTACAATAAAGATTAAAGATTTTGTCAAAAAAAAGGAAGCCATAGGAGCAGGCCTTTCCAATTCTCAATGAAAAACTGATGCCAGCTCATCATGCATGGGTCATGCATAATGTACTCTGCCTTTCTGATTGTTACTTACTGATGGGAACCTGCAAGACTCAGGAGTTGCATTTTCTAAAAGCAGGGAATACAAGAAAGTTCATTGCTTTTACAAGCAGAGGTCTGCAGCCTTCTGAAAAGAGCCCTAGCAACTGTAACTAGTTTCAGATGAACTTTTAGCCATTGTTTGGGCTGTACCAGAGAAATTCCCTGAGTATCTGGCAGGTAGTTAGGCTGAAATATTTACCACCATACTCAATGGATAAAATAGGGCACAGTTTCCAATTCTTAACCATGTATTTAAAAGCAAACAGCTAACTACTCAGTTAAAAAACCAGATAAGTGACATTATATACTGCCCCTTCCTCTCCATATATTGTTATATAGAGTATTGGAAAAGGCTCTCAAATTAAGTACTTATGCAAGTTGCATTAAAAAAAGTATGTATAGTGATTTATTAATGAATACGGATCTGCACTTTTTGTGTGTTTTAAATCTGCCTAGATTTCAGCTTAGAATTACATTTCATTTTTTATTTTAAATTCATTAATTTGTGCTTTCAAAATTATATGAAGTCTTAACACGCCAAAACTGCAGTGATCCTAGGAACTGCTGGTGTCTCTTTAATTCAATCTTAACCAGCAGCCTATTAAACACAAGAGGTTGACACAACTTTTCTAAAAGTGGAATTAAACTAAAAAAAACCAAAACAAAAACAAAACACTGGCAGGTAGGATTTTATGACCAATAGGGGCTCTTCTATTATAACTGCTTTTTCCCTGACTGTCGGCGTTATTTGTACACTATGCCATACTGTGCAGCTCAACATACATTTACAGCACTGCTCTGTATAAGTGTAGCCTGCACAGAGGACTAATTGATTAGATTGGATGCTCCTAGCAAAACCACAAAAGTGTAATGGTGAACAATTGTGTGAGTACAAACATAAATGTTGCTGCACTGCCTCTATTATGAGAATATAGCACCCTACTTACATGTGGGGGCCCCACAGATATGCGTGTACCTCAATGCCCTATGGGCTAACAAAATGGTTCCCTCCTGCTTAGCGACTTAATACAGCCCTAAATAGGGAAAACAATATATATGCTTTGCGTGCTCAAACAACAAATGTGCTAAGAAATTAATAAATACAAATATACCGTCAGACTAAACATACAGTGCACTTGAATGCAAAAAAAAAAAAAAAAATATATATATATATTAAAAGTCCTAATCAGCGTGCAAACATATAAAGTTCCAATGTGAAAAAATTTCCCATACGTATCCAATGTGAAAACTAAGTGATACAATGGTTAATCTTCTTATCCATGAAAATCCTCTGTATTAAATACTCCAATTAGTGCTCCTCTACCAGAGCCCCACTCACTCTGTGCCTTCATAATGTGACTCCTGTAGCTTGTGCGGGAATTACATCCTCGAGGCCTGACCAATCAAGCCGCTGAAGAGTCCAAACATGGAAAGAAGACTAGAAGAAGACGGAAGTGCCCATGACAACCTCGAGCACTGACACTGCAGAGCTGGACAGGATAGCTTGTCAGGTAAGTTTTTCAAAATGAGCTAATATGCAATGCATCCTAGTACATTATGCCATAAGGCTACAAGGCCATTTTAATTTTTTTTTTAGTTATGTTTTAAGAGAAATGTGGATGCCACTTTATTCTAGCTGCTTGGTTGTTATGTGAAGCTTCTGGTTTCAATACTCTCAGCAGAGGAGGCCTCCGTTTCTTTTCAGGAAAAGTTTAAAAAAGTTAGTGTACCCATTCCTCATATTTCCTGTGTTTTAGTTCATTTCTGGGTGCTTCAAGCTTCTAGGAATCTTCTTGAGCTGCAATTTTAGCAGCTGGTTTAAGAAGGATAATCCTGGCATGAGAACATAAATACACTTTAATTCTGTTCATGTGAAGAGAAAGTTGCAACCGCAACCGCATGGTTGTCTGCAGAGAATGCATTAGGGTAAAAAACTTTAAGGCTTTAGAAGCACTTTAAAGCGACACTATCAGTCACCTAAATAATTGAATGGCCAGTTCCCTGCAATTGAAGAGCTGTTATACTACTGTTGTGTGTTTTGACCAGGGGGGTTTTATGATAGAACCACATCACGTAACAGAGGACATAGAAAAGGAGGGTCGAATGCTAAGAAATTTGATGGAAGCTGCTATGCAAAAATGGAGTGAAGCTAGAGACACATGAGACAGGCTCCGCAAGAGAGGTAAGCATAACAGCTCTTCTGTTACACACTACTGGCCTTTCAATTGTTTCAAGCAACTTACCGGGTTGCTTTCATTTTGTCTTCCCCATTGATTGCAATGCATTTTTGACAAAATGCTAAACCTTTGTCCCACTTTTCGAAAAACATTTTAGGAAATCGAAAAATCTCTCTTTGCTCATTCCTGCTAATCACTTAAACTGCACAATCCAGTCATTCTCAAAACAATAGTCCTTCAAAGCACTCTTGCCTAAACTAAAAAGTATCTTCTATGGAAAGGAAAGTGGTGTACTGGAATCTTTATGGAAGGGGGATTTGATTGGGTCAGATTACTCAACCTGCAAATCAACTGTTCCCTTGACTGCAGCAGAGAGGGAAGTAACATTACCAGTCATTCCTGGAAAGAAATCTACTTGCCTTTAGTCTCTCTTTCAGGTTGTAGGGCCCACAGACATAACTAGGTATAACTAAAAAAGGGCTTTTAATAAGATTCCTACAAGACTCCCAACAATAAACATTTCAGGCTACAGCTAGGCTTGAACAAGTAACTGAAAGGAACCATTTCACTGTCCCAAGTGTGGTAAAGACCCAAGAAAGCCAAATAAGGTTGCTCTTGGGACAGTTATATGTTCCTTAGGTTCAATTGATAAAGTTGGAATGATGTGGGGTTTAGCAGCTGTGAGGTTGCTCTAGGACATGCTGTTCTTATGTTGGTCACACTTTCACACTTGCACAGAAGGAAATGTTCAGCGTCTTCAATGAAATATGGAACAAGAATATGCTGAGTTCCAGGCACAAAATGCCAACTGTGCTGAGACAGGTTTTAAGTTTCAGGCTGCAGTTCACAAATTATACAGCACACACAAAGGTTGCCAGCTGGAATATGTACTGAAAGCAATTCTCACCACAGCTAAATCCACTTGCTTATTCACAGTGTGAAGTCAATGTAAAACAGACAGTTAACCCATGTAGAGATTAATAAAAAGACAAGTGCAATCTTAGTAAAATGTACACTACTCAATCCTCCCAAGCCCTCCTAACATAAACCAACCTAGAATCCATGACCTGGCTACATACTTACCTCTGTCTGACAGCTTTGGCCTGCTGTGCTGTTTACCTCCTCTGAGTCAATATCTTCTTCAGCTCTGGCTGTGTCTGTGCAGTGATCCCTCATACACTTGCATAAGGATATATTCAGAATATGGCCTCATGTTTCTAAAGTCTCATGAAATGGATTCTAATGTATCCAGAAACTGCGCTGCTGAGATCCATAGGAGTCCCAAGTGTGCACACCAGCCATAGTAATTAGGGATGAAGTAGGAGGCTGCCATAGGTTGGCTTAGCAGAGGAAGTAGGATATCATTTTAGATCTACATTAGCAAATTATATGCTTTTGCAAGACACAATGGATGAGAATGATCGTGACTTTTTGTGTAGGAGACAGGTGACCCTCATACACCTTCACCCCAAGCTTTCTTAACTGAATTCCCATAGTTCTAGTTGTTCAGTACCTTGCACTGGCGATCATCACGTAGCCTGAAGCAGCTGCATGACAGATTAAATAACTGGCTATGCAGAATTTAGCTGCAGTGGTTCTGGACACACAGTTGGCCATATAAAATGATCAATGAATAACATGTAACTAACTTCTGGTTTATTTTTTAAAACAACACTGTACTGAATAGAACATTTGAAGAATTTCTATTTTACAGGAGTAAAACAACAGTATCTGTGCTAACATGGATGCACAGATACTGAGTAGTTATCTAATTATACAAAACATAAAGAAATATTTGCATCAAATGATGGTGCATTTGTTTAAAAATGTCTTTGCTTCACAAATTGCTTTTCTGTTCTGGCTGTGCTAATATTTGTTACATTAACCACACCTTCATTTTAATTCGGAACATTTTCCAACAGAGTATTATGTTTATTTTACCATGTATAATCATCAGTCGTTTCAGGGCCAAATTGAACCATGAAACATGACTGTGTAATTCCTTGTGCTGACAGCAAAAAGATTAAGGAAGATGACCTCACATATATTATCACCTTGGCTGGAAGTAAACACAATAAAAGTGCTCCTTTTCAGTTATGCTAGTAAGAAATTTTTTCTTGAGAAATTTGTGAGCTTTGCATGTGAACTTAGGGGCCGAGGTGACATTTTACGCTCTAGCTTAAAACAGTAGAGTGTCAAAAGATTACGTGTAACACCAAACAGCTTGCTTTGGAATTTGGAATGAAAATGAGATGAACCAAGGATAAGATGTATCATTTATGGAAATTTCCAGAGCCTAATTAACTCTTCTGCAGCCAGATCTATTTACATTTAGCAATTGGTCAGCTGAAACTCTTTTGTCAACTGAAGTATTTATTATTGGTAGTGTATTTTTTACTAATATAAAGTAAAATATACAGTAAGCGCTCAATACTGGTGGCAGCAGCTAAACATAAAAGGAAAACGCATATAAAGTCCCACAATTCAAAATATAAAAATGCAGCGCTTAAAAGAGTGATAAAACACAGTCCAGTGAAAGAAGTGCTCCGTGATTCCTAGTGCAAATGGTGGAAATTTACACTAACCAGATAGCGTAAAATTATACGCATGTGTGTATAAATCCTGTGGAATCCCCTTCTCCACTTGGATCTGGTCAAAAGAATAGCCGGAAAAGGTAGGTATCCTGCGCCCTCATGTGGTGAAAGAGTGGTCCAGCAGGTCAGAGCGATGCCAATCTGAGGAAAGCCTCCCCCGTCCCAGGAGATCTTTAGGGGCTGTGAAAATGGAAGAAGCTCCTCACAGGAGACACAGGGGAGTACTCATAGTGTAGTAGATAAGGCTTTATTGTAAAACATCTGTGCACAATGAACAGGGTATAGGCAGATATGGATGAAACACACTGACCCCTTGATATCAAAGATGGCCGCCGGGCCTCCTCGTGGCACCGGCGGCTTAGTGTCAACGGCGTCCTGGGTCCCTCTGCGCACGCACTTCTTCAGAGGTGGAACAAAGGAACCGCCGTGACCGTCTCTTCTGACATATATATCGTAACTGGCGCATGCGCACTGATGCGGCGCCATCTTGCCGAGGTCCGGGCGTCCGCAATTATCAAGTGCGCATGCGCGAGTGCCATTTTACCATGGGCAAAGATGAGTGCAGGAATCTGAAAAACGGCTCCCTCCTAGTGGAGTCCGGGCGTCCGTATTTGCGCAATGCGCATGCGTGGACGCCATTTTGCCATATGACAAAAGACACAGTGTCCAGCGCTGGCAGAGACAGTCTTGGTGATGACTCCCCTGTGTCTCCTGTGAGGAGCTTCTTCCATTTTCACAGCCCCTAAGGATCTCCTGGGACAGGGGAGGCTTTCCTCAGATTGGCATCGCTCTGACCTGCTGGACCACTCTTTCACCACATGAGGGCGCAGGATACCTACCTTTTCCGGCTATTCTTTTGACCAGATCCAAGTGGAGAAGGGGATTCCACAGGATTTATACACACATGCGTATAATTTTACGCTATCTGGTTAGTGTAAATTTCCACCATTTGCACTAGGAATCACGGAGCACTTCTTTCACTGGACTGTGTTTTATCACTCTTTTAAGTGCTGCATTTTTATATTTTGAATTGTGGGACTTTATATGCGTTTTCCTTTTATGTTCAGCTGCTGCCACCAGTATTGAGCGCTTACTGTATATTTTACTTTATATCCGTTTGTAACCATATTTATTAGTATAGCAGCTCTCTAGTACATTTTCCTAATGGGAGACATCTTGATATTAGAGCTTCTAGATCTCTAATACCGGACGATATTTTTACACAAGTAAATGATACGGAGGATCTCAGGGGGTTGTTCATTCATCTGCACAATCTTACTACCTCTGAAATTAAGACCATCTGGGATATATCCTTTTTGGAGAAATATGTTAAGGATCAAATGGTCCCCAGATCCCTTAGTTGGGACATCTCTCCTGACACTGATGACACTTCATCATTGCTGGAATGGTATCATTATTTCAATACGGTTGGTATTGACATGCTTAAATTTTTAATTGTCAGAAAAAAGAAAAAGTTGACCTACTTGGATAAGGAGATTAACTCGGTGAGGGATAAACTCACTCCCTATAAAACCAATGATGATTATATTACCGAATCCAACAAGCTAAAAAAACATTTAGAAAATGTGGATTCGGAGCAAAAAAACAAAAAAAGAAAGAAATATAGTAGGGACTTAGCTGACTACCAAACACAGCAGGTGTTCAAATGGCAAACTTTGGACACCAATAACATGGCGGGTAGTGGTGGATCCCATCTACCCCCCACTCCAGTTCACAAACTTAGTCAGCAAAATCCCACTAACCCTAATAAAGTAGGTTATAACATCACTACCCAGAATAGATTTCAACCACTATCGGAATTATCTGACAGGAATATTGGGTCTAGGGATAATAGATGGCATCCTAATGCTCATCCTAAACAGGGAAATCCTGTCCCATATAATACCCAGTATAAACCCAATAAACCTAATAAACGTAAAATTAACTATAAGAATAATCATCACCAGGGCCCTGCTCACCCACAGAGGAATTCCTCTGATTACCGCCAAGATTACCATTATTATAATTCCCCACAACAAGGGTATTATAGAGATCAGTACCCCCGCGATTACCAAAATCAACAGTGGAGACCACCATACGATGAATATTATGCACCTTCCACCCCCAGAACTCCAGATACCCGCACTAATAACGGCCATCGTTTTTTAGAGAGAGGCAGGGTACGAAAACGAAGCGACAATATAGAGGCAAGAGGGGAGGGAGGAGAATCAATAGATCCAACAAAACGAAGGAGGACTTGATAGGGAAGGGCATTTTTAATCTCAGTGCAACTCCCCTTTCTGACAATGAACTCATTCTCCTTAATAAAGGTTTGAAATTTGCTCCTGCTAGGCCTATGAACAAATTCCAGGCTTTTATTGACATCCAAAAATTTGTAAGAAAGTTATCCATCAAAAGATACTTTCTGAATAACCCTATTTCTAAACAACCCTCTGGCCAGTACACCTCCCTTGCTAACGCATCCACTTTCAATCCCCCACCACAGAATAATTCTGCTGTAGGTTTATTTAAGGACCAAGTATTGAAAGACTTAAAAAATCTCCCTCTCAAGAGAATATATAAAGACCCTAGGATTGATGTGGCCATCAAATCCCTCTTGGAGAAAAAAGATCTTGTAGTAAGACCAGCGGACAAGGGGGGAGGGGTTGTGATTCTGAACAAGAGTGATTACACAGCAGAAGTGTACAATATTCTTGGGGACGCGTCAACTTATAATTTGCTTCATAAAGATCCCTTGCCTGAATACAAACGCATTCTTAAGACTATTATAAAAAACGGGTATGAGGGATCTATTATCAATAAAAAAGAGAAGGAATTTTTGTGCCCTAAGGCTCCTCGTCTTCCGGTCCTATACATTTTGCCAAAAGTACACAAGAATCCATCTAAACCACCGGGCAGACCGATAGTGAGCGGCATCGACTCTCTTTGCTCAAGAATAGGTGCCTATATCGACCAGCATTTACAACCATTAGTACTCGACACTCCTTCCTATTTAAGAGACACTAAACATGTTCTCAACTCAATTAAAGATATCTGTATCCCTCCGTCTGCCTTTCTGGTCACAGCGGACGTTGAGGCGTTGTACAGCAACATCAATCATAAAGATGGGATGATTGTTGCCAAACACTATCTTACACATGAGAGCCCGTTACTCTCCCCACATATCGAGTTTATATTAAAACTCCTGGATTTCGCTATGTCAAAAAACTATATGTGGTTCGATAGTAAGTACTACCTGCAGGTCAAGGGTGTTGCCATGGGGGCAAAGTTTACCCCCAGCCTGGCAAACCTGTTCATGTCCTTTTGGGAGGAGGACAACATTTATGCTATGGACTGGCCTGAATTACTTTTCTATAAGCGGTATATTGACGACATACTTCTATTTTGGAATGGCACAGAGCAGTCCCTCATTAATTTCTTCACCACTCTCAATAATAATACGGTTAACATTAAATTGTCATATAATTATAGTAATACAGAAATTGATTTCTTAGACCTCACTTTATTAAATCTAGAGGGGCGTATTGCTACAAAATCCTTTTTCAAACCTACCGATCGCAACAGCTTTATTCCCCTTGGAAGTTGCCATCACCCTAGCTGGTTGGCAGGAATACCTAAAGGACAATTCCTTAGACTTAGGAGAAACTGTACCAGTGTTGACGTCTTTCGCACGCAGGCCAATATCCTTAAAGATAGATTCCTTGAAAAGGGCTATGACAAGGAGAGGCTAGATAGCACTATGGAATTAATAGCTAATATGGATAGACAGGAATTATTGAGTACCCAGACTAAACCACCTAAAACTTTGGTTTGTCCATTTATCACCACATTCTCGACTCAGCACAGATCCTTAAAACATATAATCACCAAAAATTGGGGGATCCTGAAGGCTGATTCCACGCTCACCAAGATACTCCCGGATAAACCTGAGGTAATCTTCCGCAGATCATCCACTCTGCGAGATAAAATAGCTCCTAATGTGGTCTCTCTGCCTATACCATCTCCCTCTCTGTTCAGCTATACTGGCTTCTATCCATGTAACAAATGCATTGCTTGCAAGTGTAATGGGGTGAGGAAGAGAAAGATTGATACTTTCGCCTCTAACCAGACTAGGAAATCATACAACATTGAAAAATTCATTTGCTGCAATAGTAGGTATGTTGTATACTTACTAGAATGTCCTTGCTCCAAGCAATACATTGGAAGGACAACTAGACGGCTTAGGGACCGCCTCCGGGAACATGTCAATAACATAAAAAAGGGGTACAAGGAACACTCCCTGTCCCTCCATTATAGGAAACATCACCATAGAGACCCCTCCAGTCTGAGATTTGTTGGTATTGATGTAGTAACCTCACACTGGAGAGGAACTTTTAAGACCAGGGCGGTCTCACAGATGGAGACTAAATATATCTTTGAATTGGACACTTTGTACCCCGCAGGTTTGAATATTGAGCTTGACGTCAACTGTTACATTGATAACAGCTGAACCTACGTGGGCCTACATGAAATTATGCTGATATATCCTTGAGTTAACAGGCCACTATACATTTATTCTTTCATTCCATTTTTATGTATGTTATTTTTACTTTTGCGTAACCCTTATATTCACATATCCATTAAGGAAACCCAATAGAATTGGATTATATTCCCAGCCTTTTGTATTGTGTATTTTGATTCTGTATTTTATGACACATGCTTATGACACATGTCCTTCTTAGCACTGTAATTATTTTGTTGGTTAACATAAGCGTGTATTTATTTTATATCTGAATACCTTGCCATTGTGGGTTTGAACCTCCATATGACGGGTATTTTACAAACAATTTTAAAAATGCCATTTTATCATGTTGCTTTGGCCTAATATATAGGATTACCACCTATGTTTGGGGCTTGATACTCTATTAAATTTTATATTTTAATCATTGGTTTATTTAATGGGGTTTATGGTCCCATTGGCCCCCCTAGTTAGGACACTGGTTTATCCACTATTAATCCTATGAGCCCTTGTCCTGGCTATTTTACATTTATTTGGGAATCCCTTTAATTTAATTTTTTCTCCCAAACATCATTCCATATTGGATACCTCCTGAAAGAGTTTTCCCCACAAAAGACCATTCATTATTGAACCATGTTATAGCGCACATGACGTCTGTCATCACCAAGACTGTCTCTGCCAGCGCTGGGCACTGTGTCTTTTGTCATATGGCAAAATGGCGTCCACGCATGCGCATTGCGCAAATACGGACGCCCGGACTCCACTAGGAGGGAGCCATTTTTCAGATTCCTGCACTCATCTTTGCCCATGGTAAAATGGCACTCGCGCATGCGCACTTGATAATTGCGGACGCCCGGACCTCGGCAAGATGGCGCCGCATCAGTGCGCATGCGCCGGTTACGATATATATGTCAGAAGAGACGGTCACGGCGGTTCCTTTGTTCCACCTCTGAAGAAGTGCGTGCGCACGAGACGCGTCAGGTGGGACCCAGGACGCCGTTGACACTAAGCCGCCGGTGCCACGAGGAGGCCCGGCGGCCATCTTTGATATCAAGGGGTCAGTGTGTTTCATCCATATCTGCCTATACCCTGTTCATTGTGCACAGATGTTTTACAATAAAGCCTTATCTACTACACTATGAGTACTCCCCTGTGTCTCCTGTGAGGAGCTTCTTCCATTTTCACAGCCCCTAAGGATCTCCTGGGACGGGGGAGGCTTTCCTCAGATTGGCATCGCTCTGACCTGCTGGACCACTCTTTCACCACATGAGGGCGCAGGATACCTACCTTTTCCGGCTATTCTTTTGACCAGATCCAAGTGGAGAAGGGGATTCCACAGGATTTATACACACATGCGTATAATTTTACGCTATCTGTAAATTTCCACCATTTGCACTAGGAATCACGGAGCACTTCTTTCACTGGACTGTGTTTTATCACTCTTTTAAGCGCTGCATTTTTATATTTTGAATTATTTTTTACTAATACTACATATCAGCTAAAACTGACTAAGCATTTTAATTCCACAGCAGGAAGTGGCTAAAGAGGTCGGTGGAGCACACAGCAGTTCAGTCTGCTGCGCACGACACCAACCTCAACAGCCACTTCCTGCTTCCTGATTCCACCAGCGTCTGCATTTTACCAACAAATCGCTGCCAAACTGGGCATTTTGGGAATATTATTGAGCTGCAGACCTGGACTTTTTGATACACACTGATTCTTCTACATATCTGCGAGTTGCCTACTATATGTGTGTTTACCATGCCTTTATATGTTGCACTTAGTCTGATGCCCTCTGGTGTTCTCTTAGCGGTATAAGTATACCCAGCTGACAGCCTTCAACGCTTTATCCTGGACTGGAATCTGGCTCACAACTGTGCTTAGATCTACACCACCCAAGCCTGACTTTGATGATAAGCAAACCTTTACAGGCTATATGTGAGTTGTCAATTTGCTGTTCTTCTGAATAAATGTACCTTATTTACTACACTCGGATTGCGACCTCTGCTATTTTTATTTGTAATCGTAAAGATTCTTCAGTCTCATAGAGGTGCTGCACAGAGTGCTTGGAGATCATCAAGAATTTATCCTGGAGTTTCCATTTGAGGACTTTACGCTTTTCCTGCTAAATTTTATACAAACTCTTTACATATGGGTATCAGCTGACTCTGCACTAGTGTAGCATAACCACTATCCATTTCTGGTAAGTACAAAGATCCTGTTTTCTTTATAGTTCATTAAAGGCCACAGGAGTAGTAGTAATTTATAGAAAATAGGGTCATCCAAATACTGTCCAACTTGGGGGTGGGCAACAGCAACAAAACACTAACAAGCCAACGTAACAAAAGTAAAAACTGAAGGCAGCCTGCAGCTCAAGAACTGTCTGAAGGACATTACATCAGAAGCTGGCATCAGAAGAGGCCTGGACATCCAGTGTAAAACTTGGAAAATATATGAACAGGTAACCAAATGGCAGTCCTTCAAATCTGAGAATCAGTTGTGAAATGCCTAAATACCCAGGAATCACTCACAGATCCAGTATAATGTGTTTTGCCAAAAAATATAGAATTTTATCTGTAAGGCCTGGAGCCGAGAACAAATAGAAGCAGTGACTGCAAGGTAGACACGAAAACACAATTTACATCCCAGCAGTGAAAAACATCTCCCTTCGATATACTGGGGCTTGACAGAGGAATAGAAGCACAATGTTCTGGGTGAAATGGAAGGCTGAAACCAACTTAGAACATATGGATGCTCTGGGCCTCAACACAACAACACAATACAAAGGTGGTTTTGAGGAACTAAAAGAACCAAATTTAGATCCCATGGAATCACTGATATTTGTACATGTGGGGCTACAGCAAAGACATTCTACACAAAAGTCTTCACCAAGGAATGGGAGGCTATCCATCTTTGGAACAATATTGCAAGGGCTGAATTTTTCCCTTTGATGGTACCTAGGACTCCAGATCTAAGATGGAGTGAATGACCCCTTTTGGTTTTGGAATAGTGAAAGGTTGAAATAAAAACATTGAAAGCTTTTTACAGGTGAAACAATGGCAATGACTGCTTGATCCAAAAGAGTTGCAAGCGCAACATGGACATCTGATGGTGTGAAACATAGACAGGCTGGACAACTTGAAGCAGGGATCCCATTTATCTGAGATGCTTACTAACTAGATGTCCACAAAAGTTAACAAACTACCTCCCACTTTAGACAGGGGGTGTATCTTCATGCTAAAAAGGACATGTCTGCCATCTTGAAGGATGTTGGGGCTCAAGGTTTACTTACTAACCAAACTGGGCCCTGGTTTTGAAGTTGGAGACCTAGGAGAAACAAAAGGAACTCTTTTTGTCTTCAAATGTGAGGGGAGTTCTTCCAGTCTGAGACTAGTTATGAAAGCTAATTTAAAGTATAGGAGCAATAACAGTTGATTGTGGCTCCTCAGGAAAAACCCATCTGGAATACATTTAGGAGACTACTAAATCAACAGTGTATCTGCAGCAGAGGGTTCAGATGCTACTACAGCTACAGGAAAAGACTCTAAAGGTCGAGCATAGAAGTTAAGTGAGTCAGCAACAATAGCTGTGATCTTGTTAATACAATCTAGCATAGCAGAAGAGAATGCCTCCCTTGATAAGGCTAAGGAGGGGACAACAGCTTATGGAGCCAGGGGGACCCTGAGGAATGTGCGGTCTCAATAATCTAGGATATATTTGTCAGGACCCTGATGAGGGACCCTGCAGGCTGCCCCCAGGACTGTTAATAGATTGCGAGCTGGAGAGGGCAAAAACAGCAAAATAACACCTCTTTTGTCTGGGATACAACATGGTAAACTGCTAATTTGAGGCAATTTAATATAAAACACCAAAAGCATCCTTTGGTGAACACAAACCAGCTGCTGATAGCAGTAGAGGTTAATGGCCAGAGATGATTTGGTCACTGTAGGTGGCAGCAAGAAATTACTTAGGTAAAATCCATGTGTCCTTTTCAATCAGAGCAAGGGTGGGATGATTCTTCCTCACCCTGAAAAGGCAGGAACAGAATACTGTATGTAGAGAGAGTGAACAACTCTGTAGACTTACCAAAGTCAAAATCCTTCACAATATCTTCACCCATCTTTGGGCATACTCATAATGGAGTCTTTAGAGACTGGGTCACACCAGATCCTGTGCCATGTCTCTGGACCTGTAAAGTGCTGAGCAGCAAAAACAATACACAGAGGTCTAAGAAACACCATAATTAGAACTGAGTGCCCTAGGTTACATTAGGGGCAGGCACCACAATCTTCAGTCTAGCAAAGGCTCAGTATGGCCTCCAAGCCACGGATTGGATCTGATGTTTGTGGCGATACCGTACCTGTGTGCTGCAAACACTGTTTACATATGTGTGTGTAATTTACGTATGGGTTCATGGCGGGATGGGGGCATTTGAAATTTTTTTTTCTTACTTTTTTCTTTTTATACTGTTCCTTTAATTTTTTTTGATAATTTTAATTCTTATTACAAGGAATGGAAAGGAATGTAAACATCCCTTGTATATAGAAATATACATGACAGGTCCTCTTTAAGAAGAGATTTGGGGTAAAAAAAAATTCCAAACTTCTTTACCTTTAAAAACAAAATATGAAAAAAAATATTTTGTTTAACTTTTGCTTTAAAAAAGTAAAAAAAATAGTTTACTTCCGCCGACAACCGGATGTGACGTCATGATGTTACTCCGGTCCTCCATCATGATCGAGGCGATCAAAGACAATAGAGTCTTTCATCGTCACCATTTTGAGGAGGCTGCACCATCGAATCGTTTCTCGGGCCGGCTGGTGATAACGGTAAGCCCAATAAACACCAGCAAGAGGCGGGGGGGAGGGGGACGTCACCTTCCGCTGGCTCAAGAGCCACTACGGCCATTTTCATATGAAAGCCAACTGTCCACTGAACAAAATTCAGCCATAACCCCAGTAAACCACTTGAAATCCGCAACTTTTATATACGTATTGCGATCATCAAGTGGTTACAAATGTAGGCTAACAACATACTGCAAAGTGATAGAGTACTGACTGGCTCAATATGTTGTCCTGCTCTCTCCAACTCTAAAAATCACCATTTAGGAAAAAGTTATCAGAAAAAGCTGATAAGAAGGCAGATTACGGTACTTATTCTAGTTGTATGTAAAAACATATTTAAAAAATAAACTAGTTATTAGAGAAAAATGTGGGCTGTCATTGCTCTCCTAAATTAGCTAGGTGCTGTGGCCTGGAACAACTATGGTGATTAGGATCTAACTTTACTTGCTACACACTTGGTCTTGGCCTGTGTCTCAAAAATTACTAAAGCTAGAAACAGGCAGGTGACTATCATTTTCAGAACAAGGTCAGTATTGACCAATATTGTATCTTATAAATTTTAGCAGTACACAGAACTGAATTAAGGCCTCATGCACATGGGTATATTATTATTATTATACAGAATTTATATAGCGCCAACAGTTTGCTCAGCACCTTACAATAAAAAGGGAGACAATACAGCAACAATACAGTTCAATACAAGAGGGTTAGGAAGGCCCTGCTCCTTGGAGCTTACAATCTAAGATGAACTTCTGCTCCAAATATGTTGGATTGTTTTCTGCCAGAACTTGGCAAAAAATATTTCTAATGTTGCTCATGTATGTGTACTTTATGCACGTAAATGCATTCTACTGGCCAGAATTATTACTTTTTTTCTGGCCATTGGAATAAATGTACGTTCTTACGCACACATCTATGCACACTTAGGCATGTAATTTAGGCTTGTAAGCTCCTCTCCAAATGTAGCGCTGAAGTGGTTTTTTTTTGTCCTCTAAACACTACTCTTAAAATACTGATCTAAACACTTGATGTGCACATCCACACAGTCTAACATAGAACTGTGTTTAGAGGCATAAAAAAGTATGCTGTACACCTTTGAAAGCAGCGTTTTTTTATACTTGTGTTTATATGGCCTGGTGTTTTACTATATGTACATGGAGTTCAGATTCCAGTGACCTGAGGGATTATTGCTGCTCCAATATCTTCCATGAAACTAATGAAAACTAATAGGTTAATAGAAGGGGGGGGGTTCAGAGATGCAGGGTGCTTTGATTAAAGTGATAGTTCACAAAGAACTGCCTATGCAGGTGTCTATATATAAAAACAAACTGGGCAGCTGTGACTAAAGTTGAATAATACCCTTACTATAGGTGTATACTCAAAGATGAATTCCCCAACAATTTGGATTGGGACTTTAACCTCCCTAGCGGTATGATTATTTCAGATTTTTGGTGCTGAAAGCGGTACCATTATTTTGCATGGAAATATGTAGTTTTTTTATTGTAGGCTGTAATTTTTAGGAATAACTCACTGAAATCTGTCCGAACAAGAGTCTATTAAACATCCCGGGTATGATAAAATTGGAAACACAAAATCATAAATTATAATTTTATAAATAATCATAAAAAATAATAATATAATAATAATACATTTAATTCAATAATATAATCAAACCAAAAACACTGAAATTTGAAATATAGCGCCAAGTTCGCACATCGCTGAGCAAAGTCGCAAAATCGTTTTCAGTGTCCGATGACAAATTTCCCCACGAATTATTATCACTCAATTCTGCAAGTGATTCTGATTTACTATCGCTGTTCTCTAGCTGGTCTAAAACCACTTTTGACCTAAAGGGACGCTTTTTGGACGCCATGGACTTTTCTCAGTTTCAAGGCAGAAAGAACAGACAAAATGCAGGCAGGGCACAGGACAGAGCACTAGGGAAAAAATGTATGTGAAATGGGTTGAAACAGCAATGTGTTACTATGTAAAATTTGTTTGGAAAAAAATGAAATTTTTTAAAATTTTCAAATTTCCCGGCGGCGCCCGTACGTCCCAACATCACAGGGACCGGAACACAGAAGCTGGATGCCGGCATCGGCCGGAGGAGATGGCCGGGGGCGCTGCAGGGGACGCATCGCGGGAGCGCAGGAGAAGGTAAGCTCTGCAGGGACTCCCTATGCAGCGCCGCATGGTAAGCCCGAGTGTAGCTCGGGGTTACCGCTTTTGGTACTGAAATTTTACAACGAGCTACACTCGGGAATACCGCCAGGGAGGTTAAGGGCAACCCAGAACAAACAATAGAAAAATGATCAATAAATAATTTTATTCAAAAAATGTGAAAAAACATCATGGTGTAACACATAACATTCATATAAAAACCTACATACAGCATCGGAAATGAATGGTCTGTATATATAACTTGCTTTAAACTGAGATGTAATGTTGCAGCTTCTCCTACAACTCAGAGGACAGTAAAGGGGGAGTAAGCTTCAGCAGAGAATCCGACGCATTTCAGAACATAAGTCTTTCTTCAGTGGTATGCTGAAGGAGAAGATGGCCAGCAAAAACATTCTACATAATGTAGTGGGATATAGATCAAAATCACAAAACATGACAAAAAAGATATACACAAAAAGTCCCAATCAAAATTGTTGGGGAATTCATCTTTGAGTATATCACTTCCGGGATGCTGGCAACCATGTGGAATGAATTCAGTGGTGGGCTCATCTGTCATTCTTACTATAGGTGTAGGCCATTTACGTACCTCATTAAGCTTGACTGGAGTACTCCCAGGACATTGCTAAGTGAGACCTACATGTTACTCTCACCACCCCCATCACAGTAGTGAGCTCTCAGATGCTGAGCTCAGAGATTCTGTATTAGGGGAGAGATAGAGCATGTAAGGGGGTCTGAATCAGAGAAAAAGCTCGCTCCTGTGATGCTGGGGTGAGCAGTAATATGTAGGCCTCGCAACTTCCTAGCAACGTCCTGGTAGTATTCCAGCCAGGCTTCATGAGGTATGTAAATGGCCTACACCTATAGCAAATACATTAATCAACTTTAGTCAGAGACACAGTTTGTTTTAATCCACAGACGCCTCTTACCTGCATAGACAGTTCTTTGGTGAAGGTGAACTATCGCTTTGAACAGAAACATGACTCCTCATTTTATAGACTATGTAATTCTAACAAAATATTAGATGAAAAAGTATGCCTTCATCAGAGACAAAGTGAAACTATCAAGCTCTGCCAGTAAATGTTGTAATATTAAGAGTAATACCGATCCTGGTGTGTGGGTGTTATTCAAAATCATTGATTCAGGTGGTGTTTGCGCATTTCATGATAGGTTTTAAAAAACTCTTTTGATGATCATTACTAGAAAACATTCATTCTGATGAGTCATTTTATCTGTTTTAAACGTCTAGATAACAGGTGCTAAACATTTTATATGTTTTGGCCCAGCTTATTTTCTGGGAAACCTTTAATCATCAGTTTGCAGAGGGTAGGGACCCCTTAAATTGTGATTCTCAGTTGAATCCTACTGAATAAATATAAACTGTTCCTTTATGCTCCCAAAATTTAATGTGGGTCCCTATTAGGGTTCTTACACTAAGCTTGCACACCTATGACCTAGTTGATGATGATATTTAGTTTTATTCAAAAAAGAAATCTTATTCAGAATGTTTATTTTGAGATGCAGTAAGCGATAACACAGGGGTGTCAAACTGGCGGCCCTCCAGCTGTTGCAAAACTACAAGTCCCATCATGCCTCTGCCTTTGGGAGTCATGCTTGTAACTGTCAATCTTGCAATCTTGCAATGCCTCATGGGACTTGTAGTTTGGCAACAGCTGGAGGGCAGCCAGTTTGACACATATTTAACAAATATATATATATATAATATATATATATACAGTATATATACATACACACACACACTATATTGCCAAAAGTATTGGGACGCCTGCCTTTACACGCACATGAACTTTAATGGCATCCCAGTCTCAGTCCATAGGGTCCAATATTGAGTTGACCCACCCTTTGCAGCTATAACAGCTTCAGCTCTGCTGGGAAGGCTGTCCACAAGGTTTAGGAGTGTGTCTATGGGAATGTTTGACCATTCTTCCAGAAGCGCATTTGTTAGGTCAGGCACCGATGTTAGGCGAGAAGGGCTGGCTCGCAGTCTCCACTCTAATTCATCCCTAAGGTGTTCTGTCAGGTTGAGGTCAGGACTCTGTGCAGGCCAGTCAAGTTCCTCCACCCCAAACACGCTCATTCATGTCTTTATGGACCTTGCTTTGTGCACTGGTGCGCAGTCATGTTGGAACAGGAAGGGGCCATCTCCAAACTGTTCCCACAAAGTTGGGAGCATGAAATTGTCCAAAATGTCATGGTATGCTGATGCCTTAAGAGTTCCCTTCACTGGAACTAAGGGGCCAAGCCCAACTCCTGAAAAGCAACCCCACACCATAATCCCCCCTCCACCAAACTTTACACTTGCCACAATGCAGTCAGGCAAGTACCGTTCTTCTGGCAACCGCCAAACCCAGACATATCCATCAGACTGCTAGACAGAGAAGCGTGATCTCCACTGCTCTACAGTCCAGTGGTAGAATGCTTTACACTACTGCATCCGATGCTTTGCATTGCACTTGGTGATGTAAGGCTTTGATCCAGTTGCTCGGCCATGGAAACCCATTCCACGAAGCTCTCTACACACTGTTGTTGTGCTAATCTGAAGGCCACAAGAAGTTTTGAGGCCTTTAGCTATTGACTCTGCAGACAGTTGGCGACTTCTGTGCACTTTGTGCTTCAGAATGCACTGACCCCGTTGCTGTTATTCTCAGTTGCTTCCACTTTGTAATAATACCACTAACAGTTGACCATGGAATATTTAGTAGCAAGGAAATTTCATGGATGGACTTATTGCACAGGTGGCAACCTATCACGGTACCACGCTTGAATTCACTGAGCTCCTGAGAGCGACCCATTCTTTCACAAATGTTTGTAGAAGCAGTCTGCATGTCTAGGCGCTTGATTTTATACACCTGTGGCCATGGAGGTGATTGGAATACCTGAATCTAATGATTTGGGAGGTATCCCAATACGTTTGGCAATATAGTGTGTGTGTGTATGTGTATATGTATTACAGTGTATACTTTTCTCCTTACTAGAGGAGAAAACTATAAAAAAAAAAAAAAGTGTGTGTAAAAAAAAAAGTTTTTTTAATACAATAGATAGGGTTAAGCTCAAGGTTAGGGTCAAAGGTCATACTCAGAATCAAAATGAAGGTCAAAGGCGCGTGAGGAAAGGAATGCCGATAACCGGTAAGTTTATTTACATTGTGATCAACTGTGATTGGACACAGCTGATGACATGGTAAATGGCTGATGTGATTGGCCCTTTACCGCGATGTGCGATCAGCTGTGCCCAAAAGACACAGCGATCACAGAGCATGCTGGATGCATGCCCCAGGGGGCGTGGGGGGGGGAGGGGTTTGGGAGAACATATATAGATTTCGTCTTCTGTTTACTGATGGCGGGGTTTTTATTTAGATGCTTGTATGATGTGGACATTTCCTGTTAGCTGTCCAGTGCCAGAGTTCTCTCAGGATCCAGAAGAGTCTGCAGGCTATAAGGTCAGCGCAAGAAAACCATCAAGGACTGGCCAATGCAGACACAGCACTGGATTACTGGTTCCAAACACCCTGAAATGGTCCTGATGAGAGACCCAAACAGCAGGTTTAGGTGACTATAACATGTTTTATCAAGTAGTAGAAAAGTTTTTTCTCACAGATAAGCTTTAAACTAGGAAGTGTTTACATATTTTACCTTAAACGTTTAATCCCAGCAAGAGCATGCATGGAATAAGACATCTACATCTTTGCTTTTTAGAGAGATTTTCCTTTACTTCCTGTTCTGTCCGACATCACTCAGAAAAAAAGTGAGGATAAATTTCCCCAGTGGGGATACAGACAATATTAAAGCTTCATACTGATTCTAGCCTTTCCCTGCTCTTCTAAAAATGTTTTTACTCCTCCTTGTATCCCGTTTCCAAAGATTTAGTCATTTAGTGCTGCCAGGTGTCCATTTTAGACTATACCATAAGACATCTCTATAGTGGTATACCATATGGTTTCCCTTTGGAAAGATGTAAAACTGCAGTCTCTAATTAGCATCCCATCCCTGGCCCCAGTGAGATGTTGTGGCAGTTCTACACATAAGCAGGCAAGAACTTAACAATCAATGATATCTGGTATAGTAAGAGTCCTGACTTTGGTGACACAGTCATAGGGTTGCTTTTCTGAGTGACTAATTAGAGTTTAAAGATGTTTAAAAATATATTTTAAATATATATTGGCAACATTCCATTAGTGTTATGAAGAAAAAAATGCTCTCTACTAGATAAGCTAAAAAGCATGCAAAGTGGGTCCCTTTCTTGTATCCTGTCCTTTTAAAGTGATGACCTCATCTGCTTTAAATGAGAGACCCAAATCCAGGCACCCACAGTTCTCTTAGTACACACTTTCAACTAGGGTTACAGTGTAGGTACCATCCCTTCTCTATTAGGAACTAAGCCAAATGCTACAGTGGCTAAATGGTTAGCACTTCTACCTAGCAGTACTAGGGTCATTGGTTCAAATCCCAACCACAGCATCACCTGCCTGGAGTTTGCGCATTCTCCCTGTGCCTCTGTGGGTTTCCTCCCACACTCCAAAGACATGCTGGTAGGTTAATTGGATCCTGTCTAAATTGGCCCTAATATGTGAATGTATGAATGGAAGTTAGGGACCTTAGATTGTGCACCCCTTGAGGGTTAGGGACTGATGTGAATGTACAATATATATATGTAAAGTGCTGCATAAATTGACAGCACTATATAAGTACCTAAAATAAACAAATAAATACTCCACCCCAGCACCATTTGTACTTACATGTTCTCTGCTAACCAACACAGACAAAAAGAGGGACATCAACTGCTTTACTGCCTGTCAAAGGATCCAGAAGCTCCACCCATGATTCCCTGCTTTGGATGTATAAGTGGCTGGAAAAAGTTGCCACATAACCTTGAGGAGCTATGCGCCTTGATTACACATTTAATGACCTCCTTTGCTGCGTTTCTACAATTTTTCTCACAGTAGTAAAATGTAGAGGAAAAATCACCGGAAGAAGATCTGCATGGCTAAGAAATAAAGCTGCTAGTGATTGGTGATTCCATCCTTTATGTCCCCTATGCATTTGCATGTCATCTACTTCAAAAACTTCAGTCAATACACAACAGTCTTTAGCTGACTCTGTTGGGATGACTCAAATTCCAATGCTTCTACGTCTGGTTGCCTCTGTTGCTATACCACTGCCACCAGCACTAACCTTGACCATAGGATAAGGGATCTCTTAACACTACTATGACCTGTGTAAACAGCAATGCAATCACAGAAATGATAAGGAGACTTTACAGCTGCACAAACAGAGGAGGTATAGCAAAATGCAGGGTTCTTTATTGTAATGCCTGGTCATAACTGCAGTTGCCATGACTTCTTTTACTACACAACTGACCCACTTAGAAAAAAAAAGATTTGAAATTTTATGGCTGTAAAACATGCTTTGTCATATGAGAGCTCTGGGGGTGTGATGAAGGTCGAACTTTACAGTTTTCAAGGCAAGCCATGTAGTAGAAACCAGCAAAAGAAGTTATCTACGCCAATTACAGCAAGCCACTGCCAAGATCAATTTGCTAAATATATTTCCCTATGAGAGTAGAAAAAAAAAAGCTGAGAAAGAGCCAATCTTGTAATCCCATAATAGCACTATCAATCCATTCTACTCAAAAGCACTTTCAACTGGCATTTTGCACAATATCCAAAAAAACAATTACCACTGCAACTGCTTGCTATTAATCTGGACTAATTAACTTGCTGTTATTGCTTTTTATGCACAGTCCTGTATGTGGGAATGAATTTTTAAACTCATTTTATGTTTCCTATAAACACTGCCACAGAACGAACAAACTCCCACATCTTTACCTCCTTGAATAAAGACTTATGTGATTTATGTTAACCATGTGGTTCTTTGCTATAAATACATTATATAGACTTATGTTGGATAAAAGTAAATCAATACAGTTCTCTCCAAATGAGACAACACACTCCAGAATTCAAATCTGTATAGAAACAAATCAAAGCTAAAGTAAGTAAACTACAAGTTCTGTCAGAAGTCTTCAGTGTGCAGTAGATTTACTAATCAATTTATATTCCTACTAAATTTACACAAAGTAGCCTCTACAAATTACCAACATAGTCTACCTGTCATAAAAATTGCTGTATTAAAACTACAAAGCAGGACTGAAGGCAAGTAAAAGAATCTGTATGTATTGTACCAATCTACATACCCAATGAGCTGCTAGGATGATTGATCCTTGTCACTTATATCAGATGGAATCTTTAAAAGCTGATCATTTCCATGTAAAATAAGCTGCTGTTCAAGAAAGCTCCTTTCTACTATAACTGCAGAACATTTTATATTTCACTATTTTAAACTTTTACACCTACAAGCTTTAATAGAAATTCAAATTCAATTTGAACAAAATTACTCATGCTGACTCACCAACCACCACTTCCTCTAGCTGAATTCTTGTCATAGTTGTGACTGTGACTGGCCAAATTCACAGGGCTCTTGGATCTCTGACGACACATTTACAGTAACAGAAAAAGGCACCCAGGCATCTGAAGGGCTCGAAGCACCCGATGATTCTTCATCAAGAAAAATAGATCCTGGGAAGCATCCTAGGAAGATGTAACATGTAAATTACTTGTACGTTTTACAAAAAAAAAAAAGTTTATTTTCTTTCATTCATTTTGAAATCTGTATTTTTTATTTGGGTGCTAAAGTTAAAATGTGTACAATGGCTTCATATTATAAAATAGCATTCAGTGTAAAAAATATGTTGATATAGAGCAAAGGGATACTGGGCTTTGCAGCGGTGAGCTAGTAATAGCTGTCAGCACTGCTATAATGAAGACTGCACAAAAGTGAGCTCTATACTGTAAGTATTCCATAAGGGCCCATTCACATCAGTGTGTTGGAAAACGTATATGCGTTTTTTTATTAATGCATGATGTGTTTTATGAGCAGTGGTAAAATTTAACATGACTTAGAACATACATTTTTTTTTGTTTTTTACATTAATTTTTCCTCCTTGTTTTTCAGTGCCCTATCTGTAAATGTCTGAAATCATGTGCATGTGACTGAAAATGTATTATTTAAACCGTGCATTACCATCAACTAGAAAAAAAGCTGCACAAATAGATGCCCTAAGCTGGATTTTTCAAAAACACAAGAAACTGTACTATATGGCAATGTAATAATGTAAAGAGCATCACAGAATATAATGGAAACTATTTTCTCTGCATTTTTTTGGATCCTGTGTGCTGTTACAAAGTGACTGCATAAATAGTCTGCAGAAGCTGCAATTTGAACATTTGCTTGAAGTTTTTGTTCACAGTCATTTTACTATAATACAAGGTTAGTAGTGATAAGGGGGGTTATTTCTGCCTCTGTGTGGGGAAAGAGGGGGGGGAGCGTGGTTGTTCCATGGACATGCTCCCAGAATACCAGAACTGAGCTGTAGCTGTCTTTTGGCTATAGCGCGGTAAGGGAGTGGTTAAACCTGTTTGGTGCTATGACTGTTAAGGTGGATTGCTGTAGCATTTATTGTAGGAAGAGGCAACCTAGCAAAGGAAGTTGCCCCACATTTTCTGGAGAGATCAAGATGTTCCTAGTTCAGGAATGGTGCTTCTTCTAGGCTGAAATGGCAGGAGAAAGGTGTACCACAGCTCTGGACCCAAAAAGTGCTCTTTAGCTAACTAACATGGTGCACAAAGGTCTGGGAAGAATGCAAATCTCAGTGCCTGAAGGTAATATTCCAGGCTAGCCCCCAATCTTCCAGTCCAATGGGGTCCTGGTACGGTCCCCATAGGTGTTGCTGATGATAAGTTGCTCTGGATAGCTGCTATGTGGAGACCAGCTCAAGCAGCAGTGTAGAAATCTTGAATGAAGTCACTGAGGAAAAATGTAGTGTTTTAGGGATCTTGAATGAAGTAATTAAAGAAAAAATATCACAAAAATAGAAGGCTAGCAAAACATATAAATAGATATTTAGCCTCCTAGGATATATGCAAAAAATGGAGGGATGATGGGTAAAGGAAGGGTATTACAGCACCTGGCTTTAGTTTTTTTTCTTTCTGTTTACCAGCATCATGAGCTTCTGTACGTGGCAATATAACCCAAATGTTTTAGACTTCATGAGTCCCTCCATGGAGAATAAAGAAATATGTATAAAAGGCAAATTACAGCCAATTTTTTTCTTTTCTTTCAGTCAAATTTTAATTTGGTCTGCAATTTTGCCTTACTTACCTGTCAGAAAGTCCCTTACTAAAGTAGAGGTCAAGGATCTGGCTGCACCCTCAAGAGGAGTACCTGGCTACATATAACTACAAAACCTTTTCGCAGATCAAACAGCTTCCATATATGTACCGTATATCAAGTGTGAATTTAACTGCTAGCCTGGATATCTATAACAGATGGCTTTGTTAAAATGCAAAAACCACAGTTTCATTTTACAATTCATAGATATTGTTTAAGTTTCTCATTAGTTTATTCTCAGAGGTCAATTTTACGTTGAAGGAGCAATCCATTGAAAAACAGTTTAAGAATTTAAATTAAAATACTTCAAAATAATCTGCAGTCACATTATGCTATCAAAAAGTGTCACACATAAAACAGGGACTTTTTATTACTACAGATTTCTACAACCGTACTTCTAATATATCTCATACTCTGTAATAAATGAGCCAGGAACGTTACATTTGTGAAAACAAGACATTATAAACACTAAAGACACCAAAATAATGAATCAGCACAGTTGTTAAATAACAGAGCACAAAAAAGATAAATAGAGCACATACTGTATGCGGAACATAATTTCTCAAAAGCAGACCAATTTGTAAAAAGATATATGTAAATATACTAAAGCAAGCTTGTGATTTGTCTATGCAAGGAAAAGCAATAGATTACATTTAATGCCCCCCATCCCCAGCAGCAAAAACACACCTCTTCTTTGCTCGCCTACTGCTCCATTCAGATGGGAAAAGGAGAATATCCAAATATTTCTGGGAATGCAGTAGAATATGACACAGTTCCTTTTTTCTTGTGTGAGAGCGCTGGTTTAGTGAACAGCTCAAACTTAGGAGCATTGAAAGAAAGTAGTTTTGGGGTCTTAGGAAGCATCCTGTGATAGCAAACAATAAAGTATTACTGCCTATTCCTATTGCCCTAGACTAAATGAGCATAAAACCCTTGCAGTATTGGGGGGGGGGGGGTGCCCATAGCTGAGTATGAACATTTAAAGCAGCTTCACATTATTTACTAAGCTAAGTGAGCCTTGACTTTGTAAAGTAAAAGTTAATTTTGCTAAATGAAATAAAATTACTTTAGTAAATCAATCTCAATGTTTGTAAATTGGATAATAGATAGAAGCTCCAACTGGTTTTTTATTTGTTCTCTGTATTTTTCTGCCCCAGTGACAACCACACACCCCCATTTCTTGTACAGGTGTCAAAGGTACAGGAAGAAAGAATTTCCTCCCGTACAGGGTTGGGGACAGAATTAAAAACCTGATAGAAATTTAGATCTGATTGGAAGGTCTATTTATCACTTCGGTCAGGGGGGTGTAAACAGACACAAGCCTACCTCCGGGTCCAATCACGTCCGCTAAAAAAAGAAGATTTGTCCTCTTCTGTTTAGTCAGAGCGGATCTGAGGGCAGTGTAAACAAACAGCGGAGTTCGTTTACTCCTGGCCTCCTACAGAGCAGAGCGTGTTCTGTCTGTGTCCACTCTGCAGAAACTGAGCCAACACAGACTTGTCCACCGCCTGCTCTGCTTCAAACAGCAGAGGATCTGTGATCAGAATGGAAAACAGCACTGGGTGAAAGGGGCCTAAAGGGGCCTATGGTCACACCATACATTTTCAATTTATAAAATCAGCCCTGTAATAACAATACAAACCATAGTTATTTTTGATAATCCAATACAAGATTACTTACAAATTTTCCTTTCATGTTGTGAGCAGGGGGGGACTGACCATTTGGAAACTCGGGCACTGCCCAAGGGCCCGTGGTCAGTAGGAGGCCCCATGAGATGCCCCTAGTACCTTTTTCATAGGCTTTTTTGAGTTTGGGCAAGGACACAGGGTCCCCATGATCCCCTATTGCCCGGGAGCCCCATGAGTTGTCAGTCCGCCCCTGGTTGTGAGTGCTTCCTGTCTGCTGGTCAAGTCTTTTTTCAGCTGGAATATGGTGGAACTCAGTTCCACCAGCTCTGGCTCAGGCCCCCTGCTCCCTGTTCACCACTATCACTTGTAAACACAGAAGTCTAGCTTTTGTGTTTACAAGTGACAGCTTGTCTCCCAACGGCCCCCACTTATTTGCCTCCTCCCCCTCCCCACTGCAATATTTGGCACCTTTTGGGGGGAAGTGGGGAGCACATACCTGTTTTTGACAGGTACCCACTCCCACTTCCAGCTCAGTTCACCGTGGCGAACTGAGCCAGAAGTTCAGCCCCTACTCCCTCCCGCAGTCTCCAGAAAACTGCCGGACCAATAAGGAGGCGCAGCATGACTTGCGCATGCACAGTGGGCACCAGGCTGTGAAGCCGCAAGTTGTCACAGCCTGGTACCCACAGTTGAGATGCCGACACCGTGAAGCAGAGAAGGGGAGAAGGGACTGCGTGGATGAGAACATTGCTGGACTCTGGGACAGGTAAGTGTGTGTTTATTAACAGTCAGCAGCTACAGTTTTTTTTTTCAGATGGCTGCTGACGGCTGGAACTTTAATACAGCAACAAAAGGAAGATGTGGAAGATGGGGGAGCTTTTAAGGAGGGGAGGAGAAGATGGGGGCAGTAGAGGGGGGTTGCATGCAGAGGTCAGAGCTGAAGAGGGGTGAAAGTGAGATGTGGATGGAGAATGCAGAGGTAAGCAGCTGTGGAAGAAGGCTGAACTCTGCACTCTGTATACATTGCACCCCTGAACTCTGCACTATGTATGTAGCACACCCTCTAACTCTGCACTATCTATGTGGTGCCCCCTCTAACTCTGCACTATCTATGTAGTGCCCCCTCTAACTCTGCACTATCTATGTAGTGCCCCCTCTAACTCTACACTATGTATGTAGTGCACCCTCTAACTCTACACTATGTATGTAGCGCACCCCTGAACTCTGCACTCTGTGTGTAACCCCCCCAAACTCAGCACTTTGTATGTAAAATACCCCTTTAAGACCCTCTCACTGTTAATAAAATTTGGCCACACCCACTACTGGATGTGGTTTGGAGGGTGTGTATGTGGGGGGAGGGGGGTTTTGGGGGTCATAAATGAGTTCCTGCACTTATGTTCCGAAAAAGCCCAGCTGCTGGCATCTCTTTCCACAACCTCTTGGATTTCGTGCATACTTTGCAACTTCTTCTCTGCAGTTTACTTTTAAATTCTAAATACTACATATCCCATGGTACCTTGCTGCCTGCAAGCAGAAATTCCTATACTAAATCCGCCTCCTGAAACTCTTCCTCTCAGCACCTCTGTAGTTCTGAAGGCAGGCTCTGTGAATTCTGTGACACGGCAGTGCCTACTCACAGGGCATAATGAATTTAGGTTGTAGCACACAAGCAAGTAAATGTGTGAGATTCTCAACAAAGTAAGTTTATAAACTTCAAGGTTCTTCAGTTAAAAAGGAGTAGGGTGGAAATAATTGAAATACAATAAGGAAATGTATAAATTGTTTTGAATTTTGATCACAGAAACACTTTAATGGAAACCTATGCTTTGCCAATACAGGACAAAGCAACGAGTTTTCATTAATATCCAGCAGCACATACTCATCTTTTCTTTGCTCCCCTGTTGTCTATCCATCTATTGTAAATGAGAAAAGGAAGCATTGTATTATCACTCTAGTCAGGTTCCAGAGGACTAAGGACTGTCTGCCTGACCTTATGTGGCAGTGTTAGGCCAATCACAAACCTCCATTGCTGTGACGAAGGGAAGTGAGTGATATGTTCCTCCAGGGCTGCTGTTAGAAACCACGGGGCCCCGTACAGCCAATGTAACAAGGCCCCAAATAAACACAGTTTACTATGCGTTGGTTATGAATGAACACAGTGAGTGATTGCTAACATTCACCTTTGTGTTTATTCAGGAAAAGAAGGGGCTGGTAAATGTGACATATTTATGGACCCTTCCCCCCATTCTCCATCCTAAGGATCATATTGTGTTCTTGCAGCTGCCGGTGAGAAGGCGAGGAGGGAAGCACTGCAGGGGTGGGGGCACACAGGGGGCCTAGGCAGAATGGGGAAATGTATCGTGCATCGGGAGTTCCAGTAATTGCTCTCCCCCTGCTGTGATGATCACCCTCCCTGTCCACATCTGAATCACCCCGATGCCTGGGCCCCCTGCTGTTCTGGGCCCCATACAGGAGGACTAGTGGTACCCCCTTATGCACAGCCCTGTGCTCCTCCATGCTTGGAGGTACTAAGAATTGGCTTTGGGTTTTTTTCCCAGTGGCTCAACAGAGCAGTGTAGGAAGTAAAAGAAAAGTGAGTATATGATGCTGAGGGACCAGGCATTAACGCAAACCTGTTGCTTTGCATTGCTTTAAAGTGCATTTCCACTTTGCAGTCAAATTTGAGGAAAACCCTGCTATACGTTTGTTGTGTGTTCCCATTTACACAACATAGAAAAATTTAAGGTAGAACGATTGGCAAAGCTTTTTTAATATTTTGAATAGAGTTAAGGGAGGGTTGCAGCTCCTGTCAGATTTTTTTTTTTAACACCAGTGTCCCATTGGAGAGATTTACCTTCACTTCCTGTCCCATAGCCAAAACAGGAAATGAGAGGAAATCCCTCCAAAAAAGATTGGCACCAGGGTCACCAGAACTAATATCCCCACTGGAAGATATCTTCTCTATTACTGTTCTGGGGATAGCCCAAAATGTGGGATATTTGTTACTTTCACTTTTGATGATAACAATAAATAAGACATATATAGAGGGTGAACCTCACTAACGGGGGCACAGGCAGCAATAAAAACCTGACAGATGTTCTAACTACTCTCCACTCTATCTACAAAAAAAGATGCTTAAGTTATACAAAACAAATATTTCTTACCTTTCTAGGTGTTTGTTTGAAGCAGGCCTCGGGCAGACTGCAAGCTAGTATGAACAATTGAAATAAGCGGAAACTCAATCTGTCTACCCTGACGTAGTGGGACACACTTTCACCTCATTGTATACCACAGAAGACCAATTTCTAGTGCTTTAACCCTTTTTTTAAGGAGAGACAGTGTTCAAATCTAGTTTACAACTGATAAAGAAATCTGCCAGCACAATACAGACAGGATTAATTATGGTAAGCAATAACTCCCCAGCCCCAGGAAAACTTCAGTTTTGGAGTTTTCAGAAAAGAGCAAGTAAAAGTTAAGCAGACAGTTTTACATTTAAGGGCCCCTTTCCCACAAAGTGTCCGATCAGGTCCACCTGTCAGTTTTTCAAGCAGGTCTCATCGGACCCTCTATTCATTGCTATGGACCGGAGGGTGTAAACAGGCTTGTGTCCATTTACACCTGCCTACCTCCAATCTGATCAGCTGATCAACAAAACAGAAGAGGGTCCTTCCTCCTAGGTGGGTTGGAGGGTAGTCAGGTATAAACAGACAGCAGAGTCCGTTTACACCTAACAACCCATAAAGCAGAGCGGGCTCTGTCCGTATCTACTCCTCATAAACAGAACAGACATGGAGCTGTCATCTGCCGGCTCTGATCCCCTGCTTATCAAAAACAGAGTCCACCCCATTGGAAATGGGCCGTTTTCTTAAGTTATTGTAGTAGGAACATGTAACACATATAAAGTAGGTGACTGCAAAAATGGAAATATTCTTTAAAGTGCTTGTAAACCCTTAGGTATATCCAGTAAAGTGACTGGCCTCAGGTGATACACAGAGATGAAACATATCCTCCTACATAAGTTGTACTTTTTTATCTGTGCACTCTCTTTTCTACTGCTATTAAAAGTGCAGAGTTTATAAAGCTTTTCTGAGAGTTCAGAGAAAAGGGGATGGAGTTGAAGTTAAGCTCTGCAGAGCTCCCTGAGAAGAGCTCTAAGGACTGAATGGAGGGAAAGGACATATCCCCCTCCATACAGCACACAGGAAAAGAGGTGAGGGAGTCAATCTGCCGGAACTCGCTCCCCTTTCACAATATTTCTCTTGGTGTCTGGAAAAATTGTCATAAATATTTCATGCAGAGAGCAGAGGAACGAAGCACCAGACAGAAATTACATTTACTACTGGTTCACACCAAATGTGACTTTCGCGCTACTTCAAAGCTTCATAGCAATTTTAAAGCCGCAGGTCATTGCGATTTCAGGTGCAACTTGCCTGATATCTGTACGACTGCATGCACAAATGTCTATGTAAGTCACACCTAAAATCGCCAAAAATAGTGCAGGAACTATTTTCAAAATCGGTGCAACTCGGATTGAAAAGGTTCCACTACCCACAATAGGGTGCGACTTGTCATGTGATTTGGAACTGTCAAATCGCATGACAGTTTGCACTGGTGTGAACCAGGGCTATGGGGTTGACTTAATAAAGGCAAATAGACTGTGCACTTTGG
The DNA here is from genome assembly GCF_062004578.1 of Staurois parvus. NCBI lineage: Eukaryota > Metazoa > Chordata > Amphibia > Anura > Ranidae > Staurois > Staurois parvus. Next base: position 449,207 of record NW_028318415.1, read on the forward strand.
TAAAGCTTCACTTTGCAAACAATACCCAATCTTGTGCAAGGAAATGTTAAAAAACTGAATTTTTGCTTGCACATGCTTGGATAATGGAAGTCAGCTGACCTCATTTACTAAGCTCTGAAGCAACTGCGCTCGTAGAATGCAACTGCACTTTGAAAAGTGCACAGTCTATTTCCCTTTTATAAATCATCTCCAAATTGTTCTTAATTGAGACTAGTACACACTACAGATGGATATGCTTTGTTTATATAGATAGGGCATACGTGTGTGTGTGTGTGTGTGTGTGTGTGTGTGTGTGTGTGTGTGTGTGTGTGTGTGTGTGTGTGTGTGTGTGTGTGTGTGTGTGTGTGTGTGTGTGTGTGTGTGTGTGTGTGTGTGTGTGTGTGTGTGTGTGTGTGTGTATAGAAAAACAATAAACAGGTAGACAATGTAAATCATATATAAAGCATGCAATACATTAAGAAATCACTGATTTGCACAACTAAGGCTAACAACGATAATTACTATAAGGATATATGTAATAGCAATGAACAATGTGGAAAAACAACCATATCTGCTGACTTTAATGACAACCGTGTTTACACAAGCAGGAACAGAGATCTCAGGATTACCTTACCTTGGATAGCACTGCAATGACAATCGCAACAGCCTTGCTATGAGCACAATCCCGATGTCCAGCAATGATCATACACTTATCTTAAGCAACTGAGATCATCAAATTTCTTCCCACGGCCAAATACTAAAATAAATTTATGACCCCTACCAAATGCATTCTGAAAAAATATTTTCTCACGGAAATATATCAGAGATCTTTTCCATTGAAACCATTGACCAGCAAAAAAAAAATAACTACAAATGAATCAGAAAAATTATTTTTATTGAATTACTATACTGTACATTCTGCCCATAAAATGTGTAAACACAGAAAGCTGGCATAGATTACAAATTCGAGTAATTCACATAGATACTGTAGACATGTAAGATGTATTTCCATTTATCAAAGCCATATAGTAGCCATAAAAAGCCATTAGAAAGTATTATCTCTTTTATTGCAAAAGAACATAAGCATATGTCTCACAGACCTGCCATATACATGATCCGGGTCTGTCATGCCTTCAGCAATTTGTTCTTTGTTAATTAGGCATTATTAGTATGCCTTATCAGTTTGCAATTCTCTGTTCATTGTGTAACTGCTCCATCTAGTGGCCGTTTGTATACACTGCATCTTTTCACAGTAGAAGTTTGACCCATTTCAGCTTCCATAGCTTGTAGCCTATGAACTCTGATTACATCATCAGCCCTGCTCATAGCAGCCATTTCCTCATCACAGACTCCATTCCTGTGGTAACCACGCTGCTGGTAGGATCCAACCCTCACATTCAGGCTCACAATAGCATCGTCGGTACGTCTACACACATGTCTATATCTTATGCATCTGTGTTTTATGTAACCTACATGTCTTACATGTGTTTATATGTGCATTGCCTTACTGTAATGTATAATATGCTTTGTCACATGGCAGACAGTGTTACTAAGCGCCTTATTTTCTGTTCCTCAGTTTCACCTCTTATATCTTAGCAATAAAGACAAAGTTGGACGTCGCTTCTTTGTCAACTCATTGCCGAGAAAGGTTTAGCTGTCTGTCAAGCTATGTACCTTCACACATAAGGAGGACAGAACAGTGAAACGACGGCTTCTTACAAGCTGGATACGAGGACTGCGACTCCTGAAGTCCTGACTGCAGTGAAACGACGGCTTCTTACAAGCTGGATACGAGGACTGCGACTCCTGAAGTCCTGACTGCAGTGAAACGACGGCTTCTTACAAGCTGGATAGGAGGAACTACGCAGCATCGCCACCCGCAGCGGTTGCAAGTGTGCTAACCCGTTCACAGCATCATCATGTCAGCAAGGGAATCCGGACAGTTCGAGACAAGGTCTCGCATCTCAGTTAACTCCAGAGGCTCAGGGAGATCTTTGAGCAGCTCCAACGTCGCCATTGCCCGCGCGAAGGCCGAGGCCGCCAAAACCCGCGCGACATTTGCCGAACAAGAAAGACAATTAAAAATAGAGAAAGCATGCACGGAAGCAGCTCTAGAAAAGCTAACTGTGGAAAAAGAAGCTGCAGCTGCTGTAGCAGAAGCAGAGGCTTTAGAGGAAGCAGCAAACTTCACAAGCGATAGACTCAGCTACATAAGTAGGCCCGAACCCAGTCTTCACAATAACTCGCAACGCACTTCAGATTACGTACTGCAACATGCTAAGTCAGAAGACGGCCTAAATCCAGGTCCAAGAGCGACATCAACCCCTGCTAAGGAGCTCCAACAGACTCCAGTCATACAACAAGCGACCTCAGTTAACCAAAGACCCTGCATGGAACAAGTCGACGGTTCCATAGGACATCAACCCTCAATGCAACCTGCATTCAAACCCACAAATGATCGCAGTATGGTCAAACCCTTTAAGGAAGAACAAGTAGATGGTGCCTATTACAGCAACAATCTGTCAAACAGAGATACAGGTATGTCAGATTTTCTAAAATTCTTTGCCCGACGTGAGTTAATAACCAAGGGACTCTCCAAGTTTAATGACAGACCTGAAAGCTATAGGTCATGGCGATCATCATTCAGGAATAATATCAGAGATCTGGATCTGTCTGCATGTGAAGAAGTAGATCTTCTTGTCAAGTGGCTAGGAAATGAGTCGACAGAGCATGCAAGGCGGATTAGAGACATTAATATTAACTACCCAATCAGAGGGTTAAACATGATATGGGAGAGACTTGAGGAGTGTTACGGCTCACCAGAAGTGATAGAGAACGCACTTTTCAAAAGAATTGAGGATTTCCCTAAGATCCAAAACAAAGATTCCCAGAAGCTAAGAGAACTGAGTGATCTGTTAACAGAGCTACAAGTTGCCAAAACTGAAGGAGACTTACAAGGTCTGGCATTCTTAGATACTGCACGTGGTGTAAACCCCATAGTACAAAAATTACCGTACAACCTGCAAGAGAAGTGGATTGCTCAAGGCTCCAGGTACAAGCAACAGTACGATGTCTCGTTCCCTCCATTCTCTTTCTTTATGGACTTCGTGCACCAACAAGCAAAAACTAGGAATGATCCCAGCTTTAACTTCTCGATGTTTGACACCGCTTATCCCAAATCAGATAAACCTATCTCACTTCGTAACATGAAAGGTACACCGGTTGCAGTACACAAAACCAGTGTGTCTCTTAAAGACTCCTCAAACAAAACCTACAGTACTACAGAGTCTGAGACGATCTCCACAAAGGACCCATGCAGAGAATGTCCTCTACATAAGAAACCACACTCATTGTTGAAATGCAGAGGATTTAGAGGAAAACTTCTCAGGGATCGCAGCTCTTTCCTCAAGGAAAACCACATTTGCTACAGGTGTTGTGCCTCAACCTCTCATCTTGCAAAGGACTGCACAGCGAACATCAAATGCTCGGAATGCAACAGTGAAGCGCACAATACAGCTTTACACCCTGGGCCAGCCCCATGGACTCTCACACCCCCAGACCAGGCTGTAGAGCACGGCGGGGAGGAGGGAGACACAGTACCTCCTGAAGTGACACCCCAGTGCACCCAAGTCTGTGGAGAAGGTCTTAGTAACAAATCTTGCTCCAAGATTTGTCTTGTTACAGTTTACCCCATCGGTCATAAAGAGAAAGCGGTAAGGTTGTATGCCATCCTTGATGACCAAAGCAATAGATCTCTTGCAAACTCAGCCTTCTTTGATATCTTCAGTATTAAAGGACACTGCTCTTCATATTCACTTAAAACTTGCGCTGGTGTGAGTGAAGAAAAAGGCAGAAGAGCTACTGGTTTCCAAGTCGAATCCATAAATAGTGAAGCATCCCTGCAACTACCTACCTTGATTGAATGCAATCAGATCCCAAACAATAGAGAAGAGATTCCTACACCTGAGGCAGCATTACATCATGAACATTTAAAGACCATAGCGCATCTCATACCTGCACTCGACCCAAAGGCCCAAATAGTACTTCTCCTTGGGAGAGATATCATAAGAGTCCACAAGGTAAGAAAACAAATAAATGGTCCTCATAGTTCTCCATATGCTCAGAAGCTTGACCTGGGGTGGGTCATCATAGGTGATGTTTGCCTAGGAAATGTTCACAAGCCAACCACAGTGAATTCTCTTTACACAATACCTTGGAGAATGGACGTCCATCCCTCTTTCAGCCTTGTCCTAACAGATTCCTTCTAAGAGAGAAGCCGGCAAGTGTGCTATATCCTGACTTTACAGAAACCGAGAACCACTCTTGCAGTGAAGACCAAGATCACTTGGGGTGCACGGTGTTCCAGAGGACAAAGGAAGACCACAAGATAGCTCCCTCTATTGAAGATGAGGCCTTCTTGGGCATAATGGAACAAGGATTCTTCAAGGATAAAACAAACACCTGGGTTGCACCACTACCTTTCAAAACACAGAGACGTCATCTTCCTAACAACAGGTATCAAGCCTTAAAACGCTTCTGTTCACTTAGACGCAACTTTCAGAAAAGACCAGAGATGATGGAACATTTCTTCTTATTCATGAAAAAGATGTTTGAGAACAATCATGCAGAAGTAGCTCCACCCCTAAAAGAAAAAGAAGAATGCTGGTATCTACCAATCTTCGGCGTTTACCACCCTAAGAAGCCAGGACGAATCCGAGTGGTATTTGACTCCAGTTCACAGTATGAGGGAGTCTCTCTCAATGATGTCCTTTTGACAGGACCAGACCTCAATAACACACTTCTCGGTGTCCTCATCAGATTCCGTAAAGAACCCATCGCTATAGTTGCCGACATACAACAAATGTTCTATTGTTTCCTAGTAAAAGACGAGCACAGGAACTTCTTGAGATTTCTTTGGTTCAAGGACAATGACCCTACTCAAGACATCATAGAATATCGCATGAAGGTGCATGTTTTTGGCAACAGCCCATCTCCAGCTGTCGCTATTTATGGACTCAGACTCTCTGCTCAAGGAGGTGAAAAAGACTATGGGAAAGACGTTAAGAAGTTTGTTGAAAGAGACTTCTATGTAGATGATGGCTTAAAGTCGCTTCCCTCACCAGAGGCTGCAATCAGTCTACTCAAAAGGACCCAGAGTATGCTTTCCTGTTCAAACCTCAGACTTCATAAGATAGCTTCAAACAGCAAAGTTGTTATGGAAGCCTTCTCTACTCAAGATCATGCCAGTGATTTGAAAGATCTAGACTTAGCGACAGACCCGATACCCATGCAGCGCAGCCTAGGGCTCAGCTGGGACCTCAAATCTGACACCTTTACCTTTCAGGTCGACCAAGAGCAAAAGCCTTTCACACGACGTGGAGTGTTATCTACCATTAACAGTCTATATGATCCACTTGGATTTGCAGCTCCTGTGATCATCCAAGGTAAGACTCTGCTCAGAGAGTTAACCACAGATACGTGTGATTGGGATTCGCCACTTCCCTCAGAGAAAGAAGCACTATGGATAGCATGGAGAAACTCTCTACAGGCATTATCTAACTTACATATCTATAGGCCATATGCCCACTTCTCCCCTGCAGAAGTTCAGTCTAGGCAGCTGTGCATATTTTGTGATGCTTCGGTAAAAGCAATCGCTGCAGTCGCTTACCTTAAAACTATAAACATTAAAGGTCAAGTCCAAATTGGCTTTGTAATGGGCAAGGCAAAACTGGCACCAAGCCCTGAGATTACCATACCAAGACTGGAACTTTGTGCCGCTGTTCTGGCAGTAGAGCTGGCAGATCTCATTGTGTCAGAAATAGATATAAAACTTGTCAGTACAATGTTTCACACAGACAGCAAAGTAGTATTGGGCTACATTTACAATGAGACTAGGAGATTCTATGTCTATGTTCATAACAGAGTTCAAAGAATTAGGAGGTCAACACAGCCTACCCAGTGGTGCTATGTACCAACTGACCTCAACCCAGCAGACCATGCTACAAGAGCTGTTCCAGCAGCTCACCTTAAAGATACTACGTGGTTCACAGGGCCACCATTCCTCTACAAACCTGTACTTGACACCCTGGAGAAATACTCATTTCAGCTATTAGAACCAAATGCTGATGCAGAGATTCGTCCTCATATTTCTGCACTCACCACAAGAGTTTCTCACAAAGAGCTTGGATCCAAACGATTCAACAAGTTTTCTACATGGAAATCACTGAACAGAGCTATAGCCGGCTTGATCCACATAGCCAGATCCTTTAGAGCCACACCTACAGGATCAGATCACTGCAAAGGTTAGCATTACTGTCACAAGGCCCATACAGTGGATGAGCTCACACAGGCCAGAGACGTTATCATCCGTTGTATCCAACAAGAGGTTTATACTCAAGAATTTGAACTCATCCAAAATCAAAAGAGTGTTCCTAAAGACAGTTCCCTCAAGAGGCTTGACCCTTTCATAGATGCTAATGGACTGTTGAGAGTTGGGGGACGTATTTCAAATGCAAAGTTCGAGAGTAAAGAATGTAATCCCATAATACTTCCAAGCAATCACATTGCATCTTTACTTGTGCAACACTACCATGAGAAGACTAAACATCAGGGACGTTTGTTCACTGAAGGAGCTTTACGTACAGCTGGATTTTGGGTAGTGGGAGCGAAAAGACTTGTGAGTTGTCTTATTTTCAAATGTGTCACTTGCAAAAAACTACGTGGTATGTTTCAGTCACAGAAGATGGCTAACCTCCCTGCGGACCGACTCAGTATAGAACCTCCCTTTACTAATGTTGGTCTTGATGTGTTTGGTCCCTGGTCTGTCACCAGACGGCACACTAGAGGAGGCCAGGCAAACAGCAAACGCTGGGCAGTCATATTTACATGCATGAGTATCAGGGCTGTGCATATAGAAGTTATCGAGTCTTTAGACACATCCAGCTTTATAAATGCTCTCAGACGTTTCATCTCCATCAGAGGCCCAGTTAAACTAATCCGCTCTGATAGAGGTACCAACTTCGTTGGGGCCTGCAAAGAACTGCATATCCCCTCAAACATTGACAGTGACCATGTAGAGAGATATCTTGCCGCCCAAGACTGTAAATGGACATTCAACCCCCCACATGCGTCTCACATGGGAGGCTCTTGGGAGCGTATGATTGGCATAGTTTGCCGGATCCTTGATTCTGTCTTTCTACAGCTGGGAACTTCGAGGCTCACCAATGAAACCCTCTCAACCTTCATGGCCGAAGTAGTGGCGATCATGAACGCCAGACCTTTGACTTCAATATCCAGTGATCCAGAAGATCCCTTCTTGCTCACCCCTTCCACTCTTCTCACCCAAAAAGTCGGTACAGCATCGGCTCCTCCTGGCGAATTTAGTGCTAAAGACTTGTACAAGTGTCAGTGGAGACGAGTGCAAACTCTAGCAGATACCTTCTGGGATAAATGGAGAAAACAATACATCTCTACTCTACATGTCCGGAATAAATGGCAAACCAGCAAACCCAACATGGAGGTTGGTAATGTTGTTCTTGTCAAAGACTCTCAGTCAAGAAGAAATGACTGGCCTTTGGGACTGATAACCAAGGTGTTCCCAAGTGAAGATGGGAAAGTCAAAAAAGTGGAGGTCAAGGTCTGCAGACAACAGGAGCCCAAACTCTTTCTCAGACCCGTTACTGAACTGGTTTTGTTGCTCTCTCCAGGGGTGATTTAATGTGGTATCCTTTAGATACCAGACGGGGAGTGTCATGCCTTCAGCAATTTGTTCTTTGTTAATTAGGCATTATTAGTATGCCTTATCAGTTTGCAATTCTCTGTTCATTGTGTAACTGCTCCATCTAGTGGCTGTTTGTATACACTGCATCTTTTCACAGTAGAAGTTTGACCCATTTCAGCTTCCATAGCTTGTAGCCTATGAACTCTGATTACATCCTCAGCCCTGCTCATAGCAGCCATTTCCCCATCACAGACTCCATTCCTGTGGTAACCACGCTGCTGGTAGGATCCAACCCTCACATTCAGGCTCACAATAGCATCGTCGGTACGTCTACACACATGTCTATATCTTATGCATCTGTGTTTTATGTAACCTACATGTCTTACATGTGTTTATATGTGCATTGCCTTACTGTAATGTATAATATGCTTTGTCACATGGCAGACAGTGTTACTAAGCGCCTTATTTTCTGTTCCTCAGTTTCACCTCTTATATCTTAGCAATAAAGACAAAGTTGGACGTCGCTTCTTTGTCAACTCATTGCCGAGAAAGGTTTAGCTGTCTGTCAAGCTATGTACCTTCACACATAAGGAGGACAGAACAGGGTCAGTTCTGAAATGTTTGTGGACAAGACTTAAAATTATAATGCTAATCATCAAGTCCAAATATCTGGTATATTTCCCTTTTATTCATTTTGTCTCATTATACAGGTTTGCAAATTACTGCTAAGGGTGAACTGAATAAGACACACAGCCCAAAATAATTTCAACATCCAGCGTCACACCAAAATATCATACTGGCTGATAACGGAGATCCATAGGATAAAGCTCTCTTAATTACACAGTACACCACCATTCACACCAATGATATGATGATACAACTGACCATGGGCAGGGATGTATTTGCAACAAGGCAAACCAGGCATTTGCCTAGGGCAGCATTTTTCAGGGGGGGCAGCAGCATTTTTCAGGCAGGCATTGCCGTCCTCCGAAAGAAGGAAAGGAAGAAGGGACACACGCAGCACAGGGACCAGGTGGGATCTGAGAGAGGCTGCGGGCTGCTTGATGGTGTATGCAGAGCCTGACTCTTGTTCCTGTGGATGGCCGGAGCTGTGAAGGTGAGTGTCTTATCTCTTGATGGGGGGGGGGGTTTGCCAGTGTATGGTGGGCGGTGGTAGTGGAAGGCTCTCTCAGGAGGGGTGGGGAGGAGGGCTGGGGTGTTGTTGGTCAATGTCAGGCTCTCTTCATGTGGGAGGGGGATGTTGGCCGGTGTCAGGGTCTCTCCGTGGGGGTGGGCAATTTTTGTGTTGCCTAGGGCAGCACGGAACCTAAATACACCACTGACCATGGGTTTTTGTCTCCTACAGATAGGAACATCCTGAAATTAATGCAAGATGGGGCTAATTTACTAAAACTGGAGAGTACAAAATCTAGTGCAGCTCTGCACAGAAACCAATCAGCTTCCAGGTTTTATTGTAAAAGGCTTAACTGAAGAAGCTGACATTAGATGTTAATAGTCCACCATGCTACCATAATTGGCTGCACCATTTTTTGCACTTTCCAGTTTTAGTAAATCAACCCACGATATGTGTGTCTTTGTAGAGATTATAGACTACCTGTTACTCTTGGCTATGTGTAATAAATCTAAATTTCCTTTCTAACAGAAGGAAGAACCAGTGAGATCAGCTGCACCACACATTTTATGAACTAAATGGAAATGCAGGGCAGTAAGTCATCTGTGTAGATTATCTTGCCCCAGAACCAACTTTTAGGGCTGGTTCACACAATAGAAACGCAGTCCAGATGCATTCCGGATGCGTTTCCGCATGCGTGTTTTTGCGCGTCTTCTGGTGTGTTTTTTATGTGTTCCAGTTCATTTTTTCCCCTCTTTTTTTTCCAAGTTAAATAGGGTCATGTGCATTCCAGTGCATTTTTGTTGCATTTTGGTGCATTCCTGTGCATTTTTGATGGGCTTTACCGCGTTCCAGTACAGTTGTGTGCAGGAAAAATGCAGCCTTTTCTACTTTTTTTTATGCAACTGGAACACACTGCAACTGCAAGCGCTGATGTGAACTATGACATTGAGAACCACGTTCCGTGCATTATGGATGCGGAAAAAAAGCAACTGAAATGCATGTAGTGTGAGCTGGCCCTAAAGCCAAATCAAAAAAGAAAAAATCAGCACAACAGAACATAACTTACAGACAGTGGGATGTGTCCCTTGTGCCGATTCATCTTCTTTTAGTAGAGTTCCTGCTCTGTTCTGCAACCCCCATCCCTCATAACCCCTCCTCCCTCCCCCACACACATACCCCTACCACTGTAATCTTTCCTAAGCCTCCGGTGCAGCAGGGGTTAATACAAATACAAAGAGGATGTCACAGGCTCTCAGCAAGAGAACCTGATTATGCCAATCCACCCAGCTGCTCCATTCATACAACTTGCACTACAGCTTCTGTGAATTAAACACTATCAATGAATGGAGGAGGCTGAGCTATAATTATATGCCAGGCCTCCATTTTTTTTCATAGAAGCTGTAGTACACAAAGAAGCACCTGAGCAGAAAGTGTGAGCATAATAATGCTCTCGTATTAAGAGCCTGTGACAGCTTCTTAGTTAAATAGTTAGTCTGGCTGAAAAAAAACAGAAGTCCATCCAGCTCAACCATAAAAATAAAAACAAAAAAAGTTGTATAAACCCTGCTACACAGGAGGATTAACCACTTGCCCTCCTGAGCATTTACCTTCCTTCCTGATCAGGCCATTTTTTGCGTTACGGCACTGCGTTATTTTAACTGACAATTGCGCGGTCAATGCTGCACCCAAATTAAATTTACATCCGTTATTTCCCATTAATTGAGCTTTCTTTTGGTGGTATTTGATCGCCTGTGCAATATTTTTGACTTTTTGCTATTAAACATGTTCAGTAAAAAAATTTCAAAAATCAATTTTCATCATAAATTTAGGCCAAAATGCATTCTGCCACATGTCTTTGCTAAAAAAAATCCCAATATGTGTAAATAATTGATTTACGTGAAAGTTTTAGCGTTTAAAAATGGCAGTAGAGATACTGGAATTTTTCATTTTTTTTCTAGTAATGGCGGCGATCAGCGACTTATAGCGGCACTGCAGTGGGCATTCCGACACTGGGGGGAACTGACTTGGTGTTGCTGTCATCCCCAGTGACATAAATACAGTGATCAGTGCTAAAAAAAAGGACTGACACTGTACTAATGGCACTGGGCAGGAAAGGGTTAACATGAGGGGCGATCAAAGGGTTAACTGTGTTCTGGGAGTGTTTTGCACAGGGGGCCGTGTCAGTGTGCTTCACTGTAAGCTCAGCCATCCAAAGCAGTGTGCCTGAGCTGACAGGGAGGAGAACTGTTAGTAAACAAAACAGTTCTCCCTGTTGGAGATTGTCGGAAATCACCGGGCACCGGCAAGTAATCACCGGCTGGGACCTGGTGATTGACAGCTGTGGGCGCAAATAGTGGCACGGGTAGGGAGCGCGTGTGCCCCCTACCCAGAAATGCAAAATCACGTATATATAGTATTTCTGCTACAGGGCGGCGCGGAAGGGGTTAGGGGGGGTTGGGGGGGGGGCAGGATGGAGGAAGATTTCTACTAACAGAAGAGGAATCAGCACAAAGAACGCATCCTCAGGCTTGAGGGCACTTGCCGACCGCAATACGTTTATATATGTTGCGGCTTGCAAGTGGTTTACCAGGGTTATGGCTGAAGCTATTAGCCATATATCCGGTATTTTTTCTTCAGCCGGCAATTTTCCTTCTCATGAAAGTCTTCCCCCCTGCTGCCACTCGCTTTTACCGGCAAGCCCGGGAAACGATCCAACAGTTTTGCATGGCTAGCCATAGAGATGAACAAAGATCAGATAGTCTCTGAGCACCTCTATGCTTTTGGAGGACTGGAACAGCGTCATGACGTCACTTCCGGTCTAAGGCGGAAGTAAAACATTTTTTTTTAAAGCAAAAGATCAAAAAAATTATTTGATCTTTTGCTTTTAAAGGCAGAGGAGAGATTTGGGGTCTTATAGACCCAAGACCTCTCCATAAAGAGGACTTGTCATCCCTTATTTCTATTACAAGGGATGTTTACAATCCTTGTAATAGGAATAAAAGTAATAAAAAAAAATTACAGGGGCAGTGTAAAATAAATAAGAAAAAAAAATAAAGCGCCCCATCCCTCCATGCTCGTGCGCAGAAGTGAACACATACATAAGTCATGCATGCATATGTAAATGGTTTTGGTTCGCACCACAAATGTGAGGTATCACCGAGAATGTTAGAGCGAAAGCAATAATTCTAGTGCTAGACCTCCTCTGTAACTCTAAACAGGTAACCTGTAAACATTTTTAGAGAGTCGCCTATGGAGATTTTTAAGTCTCGCAGTTTGTCGCCATTCCACAAGAGTTTGCAATTTAAACCGTGACATGTTAGGTAGCTACTTGGCATAACGTCATCTTTTATATTTCACAAAAGAATAGGGTTATATATTGTGTTTTTTAAAAATTCATTAAAGTGCATTTTTTCCAAAAAAATGTGTTTGAAAAACTGCTGTGCAAATACATAAAAAATTATATATTTATATAATTGTTGGGGATTTTTTTTTTTTTTTCCCATCCCCTACATTTCTTCTAACATTCTGCTAAATCTTTGTTTCAGTACTGCTTAGACCTGAAGAAAGGGACATTCCCCAAAAGCTTGTCCTCAAAATTGTATGTTAGTGCAAATAAAAAAAGTATCATGGACAGTACTCAATTGTTCCTGTTGGGGATTCTAGGAAATTTTCTAGCAAAAAATACAGATTTTTACTTGCAAACAAAAAGTGCCAAAAAAAGGTTTGGTCTTCTCCTCAATTCGGCTAACAGGAAATTTTTCTTTATTGCATCATCTTTTCATGTTAACTGTCATTTTTAACCCTTCACAGGTCTTCTCTCCCCCTTCCTTTCTGTCATATATCTATTAGTCCCCTTCATTATATAATGTTAGGACATAATGAGTATACCATTTCCATAGACAACCACAGTAGTTGTAAAAGGTGGATTATTCTGCTGTTCTATTTCCTCAAATATCATCCATTACATATTTACAGTGCTCAGAATAAATTATTACATACCTTTTGAAAAGTAAGATTTTAATTAATATCTCAATGAACACAAGAATAATTTCCACAATTTTTACAAAACTGAGTTTTATAGAACATTTGTTTAGCTCATTACATGAAAATAACAAAACTCAGATTACAAAATCTTCAGTTTTACTCAAATTAGTTGATGCAAAAATGAATACACCCCACAATAATTACTACTTCTAGTATTTTGTATGACCTCCATGATTTGTAAGGACAGCACCAAGTCTTCTAGGCATGGAATGAACAAGTTGGCAACATATTGCAACATCAAACTTTTTCCATTCTTCCAGGCTCTTCCATTCTTCCAGGTTCTTTTAGAGCCTGTATGCTGGATGGAGAGTGATGCTCAAATTGTCTCTTCAGAATTCCCCATAGGTGTTCGATTGGGTTCAGATCAGGAGACATACGAGTAATGGTAGCATCTTCTCTTTAAATATAGAGCAGTACATCTGTGAATTCATGATGCCATCAATGAACTGCAGCTTCCTGACACCAGCAGCACTCATGCAGCCCCACAGAAGGACACTGCCACCACCATGTTTCACTGTAGGCGCCAGGCATCTTTCTTTGTACTCCTCACCTTTGCGATGTCATACAGTTTTGAAGCCATCAGTTCCAAAAACAGTTATCTTGGTCTCATCCCTCCAGAGTACAGAGTCCTAGTGGTCTTCTTTTTCAACATGGGCCCTAGCAAATTCTAAGTGGGCTTTTTTATGCCTGGGCTTTGGCAGAGGCTTCCTTTCTGGGTGACACCCATTCATACCATTCCTCTGCAGTGTACGCCATATTGTGTCACAGGAAACAATCACCCTAGTTTTGTTTTCTACTTCTTTAGCTAACTGCAGTGAACTTGCATGGTGATTTTCTTCAACCCTTCTCATCAGAAGATGCTCCTGTTGAGGTGTTAGCTTCCATGAATCGCCTGGACGTCTCTGTAAGATGGCTGCAGTTCCATTTTTGTTACATTTTTGTATCACTTTTGCTACAGTATTCTGACTGATAAGTAAAGTTTTGCTGATCTTCTTGTAGCCTTCACCTTTCTTGTGTAAAGAAATTATTTTCTTTTTCAGACCTTGTGACATTTCTCTTCCATAAGGTGCCATTGCTGACAGAATGAAATGGGAAGGGGTTTTCTTTGCTATGTGATGCACTTTTATATTCAACTGTCTGCTGAACACCTGTTTAATGAATAATTAGACACCAAAGATCCATTATCTCCTGCGCTCAAGGACTGAGATCAAACAGGCGTTAGTGACAAGCAGCGTGTTGTGTATTCATCCACTGGTGATCAGAGGTTGTGCAGCTCTATCATGAAGCTGGGGAAGCTTAATAAAACTGTAGAGGAAGATGAAAGAAAGAGCGCACAAACCTTGCGCATTACCTCAATAAATAGTGACTAATTTTATTAATAAGGAAATATACTCACAAAATGATTGTATTACAGGCATAAGTAACCATAATCCAAAAATCCTGGTTGGATTATGGGTACTTATGCCTGTTATACAATCATTTTGTGAGTATATTTCCTTATTAATAAAATTAGTCACTATTTATTGAGGTAATGCGCAAGGTTTGTGCGCTCTTTCTTTCATCTTCCTCTAATGAATAATTAGACTCAGCAGTAGTTGAATTTTTGTTAATTAGGATTTTATTGTCTAAAATTTAGCTTTGCTCCTAAGACTTTCATTGGGGTGTATTTATTTTTGCAACATACACCTGTGGTCATGGAGGTGATTGGATCACATGAATCCAATGATTTGGAGGGGTGTCTCAATACTTTTGGCAATATAGAGGCTATAACTAGAGGTTTGATGTTTAATATCCTTTTTTTATAATGGTAAAATGTGTAAAAATATTTTCATATAATGTTTTTTATATAATGTTTATCTTTTATCTCTTTGACATTTACTTTTTGTTCAGATTTATTGATTTTAGATGATAATTTTCCATTTACCTTTAAGCTATTGCTTTATAATAATGTTATTCAGAATACTAACCACACCATAAAAAGCCATCTACAACATCACCCCCAGCTATATCACCAACCTCATCTGCAGATATCGCCCAAACTGTCCTCTCCATTCCTCCCAAGACCTCCTGCTCTCCAGTTCCCTTGTTACCTCCTCCCATGCTTGCCTCCATGACTTCTCCAGAGCCTCTCCCATCCTTTGGAACTCCCTGCCCAAGTATGTCTGGTCAGCTCCTACCCTGTCTGCCTTTAGGCTATCCTTGGAAACTTATTTATTCAGGGAAGCCTACCCCACCTTCCCTTAAAGCGGAGTTCCACTCACCCTGTCAAAAAATAAAAGTCATCAGCTACAAAAACTGTAGCTGCTGACTTGTGTGTCCCCCGCAGCCTGTTTCACCAGCCATCCTCTATTCCAGGAGGCCGGCATCTTCAGTGTGGGCAGCTGGCTGTGACAGCTTGTGGCTTC
Organism: Staurois parvus; assembly: GCF_062004578.1. Classification (NCBI taxonomy): domain Eukaryota; kingdom Metazoa; phylum Chordata; class Amphibia; order Anura; family Ranidae; genus Staurois; species Staurois parvus. The sequence goes on from NW_028318415.1 coordinate 464,490, forward strand.
ATAGCTGGGTACCCACTGCACATGCGCAAGTAGCGCTTCATGAATGGTCCTGTAGTCTTCTGGGACCTGTCATGTGTTCCAAAAGACTACAGGAAGAAAAGCTTCCGCTTCCAATCGCCTAGGCGATCGGCCCGGAAGTGGGAGTGGGTACCTGTCAAATTTGGGTACCCGCTTCCCCCCCGCTCCCCAAAGGTGCCAATTCTTAATGGGGAGCAGTCCTTAAAGCGAAACTTCCCCTTTTGGGGGACTTGAGTCACCTCCATCAGACCATCCCCTGCAGCTATTACTCTTTTGTACCACCTCCCCCTCTCTTTAGATTGTAAGTTTCGTGAGCAGGGCCTTCCTATTCCTTCTGTACTGAACTGTATTCTAATTGTACTGTCCCCATCTATATTGTAAAGTGCTGCGTAAACTGTTGCTTAATATAATTCTATATATTAATATTAATAATGTTATGTAGCGCATATAATGTTTGTTTGCGGACCCTCTATTATCCCTCACACAGCATATTAAACAGTGTACATATATTGGCACACTTGCTTACATACCCCGTTTTTTAATCTGTAGTATTAAACTGTAATTATGAGACTAAGGGTGTTCCATTGGGTGTTCCCATGTTCTCTGCTGTCATTTATGCCAGCCCACTCTCCTGCCTCCACCCACTATTCAAGCTGCTTCATAGGCCTCGGTGCCTAGGTCTGAAGAAGGAGCTTCTGAGCATGTTCCAAAACGTGTTACTGCCCCTTTCCTGACGTCACATCCCAGAAGTGCAGTGGCCATCTTGTCTTTGTGCTCCACCACGCCCGCAGCCACTGGTTGCTCAGTCAGGTTCCACTGATACAGACATGATCTTTTCGCTGGAGTTATCGCTATTTGATGAGCTTGTACTCTCTAACTTTTTGTAAGTGCTTTTAACCTTGTGTCTTAATAAATTGCCTAACTACTGCACCTAGAAGCGCCCTCCTTGTTTATATTCCTTGCCAGAGTCTGCTTCTACTCTGCTCTAGTGCTCTCCTGGTTCCTGCATATTCTTCTCCTTACACGGTGACCAGGAGTAACAGCATTTCAGAAGTCTTACCTATGCAGAAGCGCCCTATGAACATTTTATTACTTAACAGAGGAATGCAGCCTGTGTATTTCCATTGCTCATTATCATTATCACCCTCCAGTAAATCCCTACTTGGCCAGTCCTTACATGATTGCTATAAGCAATGCTCACATGTACTGTGATCTGTGCAATGATTGGCGTGTGTAAATGGCTACCCTAAGTGACTTCTGTAAGTGATGCTTAAACTTGTAGCGCCTTTTAGGTCTCATGCACGCTGAGAAGCTCAAAAACTTTTTTTTAAATAGCAGGAGTTTTCAGAATTAATAACACAGTAAAAAGCAGCATGTTTGCATGCACATTAACATGCCCTAATGCACATTCGTGTGTCTAGCGTTAATGCATTCTATTAGCCAGAATTCTAGCCATGAGAATGCATTAATGAATGCTAATGTGCTTTTATGTGTGTTTTTTCACTTTTATGCTAAAAAACCCTTCTCCTGCATACACAAGCATGGCCAGTGCTTCCACTAGGCAAACTAGGCAGCACTGTCACCTAGGGGCGCCTGGGAGCAGAACAGGTCGGCACTCTCTCTGTGTGGGACGCTGCCACGTCATGAATGATCCTTCAACTGAGAGAAGGAAGGAAGGACAGAGGAAGATGCCGAGTGCCTGGGGCCAGTGACGCAGCTGAGCTGCCGATCCTTCCAGTGTTCCTCTCAGACTTAGTCCCTTACTGCAAGGCGGCTGGCGGCTGCTGATCACTGTGGAGTTCCATTCCTTCTCTTCCCATTCATCAGCAGAGGCGGAGCTGCGCCTACGGAGAACGGTAATGTCTGACTTTGATGTCTCATGTTTGTGTGAGTTTGACCCGGCTGGCTGGACATCAATCACATGTGCAATGTGTCAGTGAAGGATGACATTATCACAATCCCGAAGCTTATTCTTCTAGTGCCTGCTGGGCCTGCTAATCTGTGTCAGTTTGGTAGTTGTGTGTTGTGTTGGAGCTGTCACTGTGCGGGATCACTCAGTTCAGCTGCTTGCTGTCACAGTGTTGTATCTCCCCCCATTGCCTGGGGAGTTCCAGCCTGGGATTTGTCAGAGTGTGGATCCATCATCCTCCACTCACTGCAACTGTCACCCTGCCACTGCCAGCCACAAATACAATCCGTTCATGGCACTGATTTTGTCTTTAATATTAGTGCTGGTGGCATTTTATAACAATTACTTTTGCAAATTAAAAGAAATTTAGTAGTTTCATGTTTTGTTGATTTAATATTTTTTTTTTTCTGGGCCCTGTGCACAAGTGAAGATTTTTCTTTTTTCTGCCTGTAAAGTACACTGCCACAAAACTCCTGAAAAAGCCTATAGTGTGCGTAGACCCATAGACTAACATGGGGGGGGGGGGCGGGGAGTTGAAGTGGTGCTAAACCCAGGACCCTGCATTTACTATACCTGGTTTCCCACAGTACACACAACATGGAAGAGCAATTATATTAGTAAATACGAACTGATAAATACCTTTCCTTATCAGCAGTTAGAGCAGCCTTGTGACTTCAGCAGAGCACTGGTTAAAGCTTGTAGTAGGAGTTTTCTTTCTGCTCTAGGAGGATGTGAAACCTCTGACCCTCTGTCTGGACAATGCTGATTGGCCCTGTGCTGATCACATGCACCCTCCCAAGAAAAAAAAAAAACTCTATAGCAATACACACCAAACTGAGCATGTGCACATGACCACGGGTTCAGTCTGTATCAGGTGGTAATTGTAAGAAGAGGAAGGGCAGAGAAGAAAGGATCAAACAGCCTTTTTGCACAATGCAGAGGATTAACCCCTTAGGTTCTACAGTGAGTATACCAAGCATGCTTTACTGCATATACAGACTGATTTTACTGTTGTGGGTTTAGTAACACTTTAATGGGCAGAGAAAAAGAAAAACTCAAAACAGCTCAGCAGTGTGCATGAGGCCTATCAAATAATGCAGAATATACCCAGTCAAAGATGAATTAGTTCTTCTTCTATATCATGCAAAGCAGCTCTTGTTTACACCCAGGGCACTTTCATTCTGTAATATTAGCATTGCAATAGCAATACAAACAATTGTTCTTATTGACAATCAAATATTAGCTTACTGGAAAAATCTCCTTTCATGTCATTAGTGTTGCCTGTCTGCTGTCATCCATAATTTCTTGGTTTCCCAGCATGCTTTGCAGCTTTTCTTCTGCTGTTTACTTTCAGTGTCTAAGGATTACATATCCCAAGGGTCCTTTGCTGCCAGCATGCAGTGATTCCTGGACTGACACTGCTTCCTGAAACTCCTCTTGTCAGCACCTCTGTAGTTCAGTGGGCAGGTTCTGTGAAATGTGTGACACAGCAGTCCCCACGCACAGGGCAGAGTGACTACGTGTCACAGAATTATGACGAAGTAATGAGGAAGTACATATGTGGGGATCTTCAGAAAGTAAGCTTACAGACTTCAGGATCGTTCAGACTAATAGTAGGATAAAACTCATTAAAATACAATGTGGAAAGAGGATTTTAACTGCCTCCCGCCCACCATATAAGGAAATGACGGTTTTCTCATTCTGGGAGGATATCATATGACGTCCTCCCACTCTAACCCCCGGAGGCGCGCAGCACGGCGATTGGTGGTGCGCTATGTCCCTGGGACACAGCGGATCACCGATCAACAGAAAGAGCAGATGACTTTGGCTCTGTCATCTGATCAGCTGTGACCAATCACAGCTGATCGCATGTAAATAAGGAAATGTCGGTTATCAGCATTTCTTTCCTCACGAGCTGTCATGCTGATAGCTCGTGAGGAGAGGAGAGCTGGTAATCGGCATTCCTCAGAGGGGACATCTACATTGATCATCAGGGCACTAATGATCAGTGCCCTGATGATCAGTGTACCCCATCGATGCCACCTGTCAGTGTCCATTAATGCCACCTATCATTGCCCATCAATGCCACCTGTCAGTGCCCATCAGTGCACATAAATGCCACATATCAGTGCCTACCAGTGCATGTCAATGCCACATAAAAGTGCCCATCTGAGCTGCCTTTCAGTGACAACTATCAGTACCAGTCAGTGCCGCCTATGAGTGCTACCAATCAGTGCCGCATATCAGTGCCAGTCAGTGCTGCCTATCAGTGCCAGTCAGTGCTGCCTATCAGTGCCCATCAGTGCCACCTAACATTTCTAGTCAGTGCCACCTAACAATGCCAGCCAGTGCCGCCTATCAGTGCCAGTCAATGCCGCCTATCAGTGACAGTCAGTGCTGCCTATCAGTGACAGTCAGTGCTGCCTATCTGTGCCACCTATCAGTGCCATATATGAGTACTTCCTTTCAGTGCCCACCATTGATGCCTGTCAATGCCCATCAGTGCCACTTACCAGTACCTCCTCATCAGTGCCCACCAGTGATGCCTGTCAATGCCAATCAGTGCCACCTACCAGTGCCTCATCAGTGCCCATCAGTGCTGCCTATCAGTGTCCATCAGTGCAGTCTATCAGTGCCCATCACTGCAGCCTCATTAGCGCACATCAGTGAAGGAGAAAAAGTACTCATTTACAAAATTACAAAAAACAAACTAAGAAAAAAACGTTTTTAAAAAAACATTTTCAGATGTTTTTGGTTTGTTTATCAAAAAATAAAAAAACCCAGTGGTGAGTAAATACCACCAAAAAAAAGCTCTATCTGTCTCAAAAAATGATCTAAATTTCATATGGGTACAGTGTTGCATGACCGCGCAATTGTCATTCAAAGTGCGACAGCACTGAAAGCTGAAAGCTGAAAACTGGCCTGGGCAGGAAGGGGGTGAAAGTGCCCGGTAGGCAAGTGGTTAAATTTTGATCATAGATGCACTTTAATTCCTAACAACATTTCTTCTTAGTGGCAAAACACTGTTTCAATCTTTTTGACACTGGGCATGTCTCCAACACAGGCTTCTGTAAGGTAACAAACAACAGTACTGAGACCTTTGCCATCACTCTAAGCTTCATCTCTTCACTTGAGGAGCATCCTGGAAGTTTTCCAGTTCAGGCAGTCATGTTTTGTGTAAGAACGACAGTCTATGACATGTACAAGCTCTTTACAGACCGACTTTTTTTGTCTTTCTGTCTATTTGACTCTTCCTGATAGAGTGTGGTAGGGTAGATCCTCTGTGGACTCTTTATTTGCGCTCCCAATTAGAGACATATCATCTCATTTTCTATTGGAATGCAGAATGCAGCAAACATTTTTTGAGTAAAATACAGAAAGGCTAGATCCTCTGTCAGTTCATTAGTTCCTGTCCCATTGACACCACCTCTTGTATTTTGTTCTACTACCACATTGACAGGTATAAAAATTAAGTATGGCCAAAGATCTTTTGGCTGTACAGGTGTACCTCGGTTTACGAATTTAATTCGTTCTGCGAGACTTTTTGTATTGTGAAAAATTTGTAAACCGAAACGTGGTTTCCCATAGGAATGTTTTATCTGTTTTATCTGTTCAAAACTCTTTTGAAATGCATGCATACATACTTTATAGGGGACATGAATGAATGAATGAATTTGTATATGCACTGAGATCAGCAAAAAGTAAAAAAAAATTTTACCTGTTCAAAACTCTTTATAAAGTGCACTTTAAAGGCATAAAGGGACATAATTAAAAAAAAATTCATAAATGCATTGAAAACCAATGAATCCGTTCCAGAGGTCAGAAAAAAGTAAAAAAAACAGTCTTATCTGTTCAAAACTCTTTATAAAGTGCATTTAATGGCATAGTACTGTACAGGGACATGAGTAAAAAAAAAATTGTAAATGCATTGAAAACCAATTAATCTCTTCGTATTGCGAAAAAAATTAGTAAACCGAGCCATTATTTTCAATGGATTTTCATTCGTAAACCGAAAATTACATTAACCGAGGCATTCGTAAACCGAGGTATGCTTGTACTTCTCCTAGTTCTGCACTACTGTGACCCATTTTCAGCCGACAGCAGGCCAAAGCCTGCTCTCAGCTGACATCATTCAGCCAGACCAGGCTCTGAAAAAGATCACGACCATCCACCCAGATGGTTAGACCGGCAGCTTGCTCAGCCTCTCAGTGAGCCGCTCAGAACCTGAGCCAGCCGCTCCAGCCCCCTCCACAGCCTGATGTTCCGGTGAGCACTGGAGGGGCAGAGCACAGAGCCAGTGACTGACAGTCCCCGGCTCTCTGTTCACTGAAGGGTGAAAACTAGCGATCAGTGGTCTTTGGTCGCTCAGTCTTACAAGCGGCGGGGGACAGATGCAACTGGGATCGATGCTGCATATACCTAGATGTTTTTTATAGGAATATAGGTATGATATTTTTTTGTTAACCCCATATTTCTCTTTGAAGGCCCTCCAATGGGAGTCACATACATCAAAAATAAATACTTGAAAGAAGCATTTATTCTTTTTAACCACTTCCTGCCTTGCCTATAGTAAATGACAGCCAGGTGGGAGCTCTCCCGTTCTCGGTGGATGTCAAATGTATTCCTCAGAACTTGACTTGTGTGCGCCCCATGGGTTGCACTGCGAGATGATCTGTCACCCGCTGTGTTCACTGATGACAGATCAGTGTACTGGCTTGCTGCTGGTACTATATGATCACTGTGACCAATCACAGCAGATCACATGACAATTGTACACAATGGATGGCTTCTATTCAAGCCATTCATTGTGTACTACTGAGTTGTTCTCTGTGATTGGTCACTGTGATCATATGGTACAGACAGGGCCAATCACAGCCCATCTGTGCCATGTGATTAGCTGTGGCCACAATAGTACACACTGAATTAATTGATTTCATTCAGAAAAAAAATGGTTGCTTATAACAGTGATTTTCACTGTTATAATCGATCATAGTGTGTAAACAAAAAAATCCTGATCACCTCCCTATAGTAGTACAATGTCACTATGGCAACACTGTGTTGCTATGATCACATTATGCAAGTAGAAATTGTAAAATAAATGTAATAGAAAAGGAAAAATATTTAATTTTCCCTGGTTGTCCTATGAGGCTGAATAACCCCTGACCCTCTGTCTGGACAGCGCTGATTGGTCCTGTGCCGATCACATGCACCCTCCCAACCCCCCCCCCCAAACTCTCTAGCAATACACACCAAACTGAGTATGTGCAGAGTGTCTCCTAGGGCTCTGTATTATCAGCAGATGGATTGGGGACTGTGGAAGAAGGGGAGGATCAGAGAAGACAGGATCAAACAGCTTTTTTACACAATGCGGAGGATTATTCCCTTAGGCTCCACAGTAAGTACAACAAGCATGCTTTTTGCATATACAGATGGATTTTACTGATGTGGGCTTAGAAACACTTTAACTTTTACCACATATGGAAACCCAAAAATATTGTAAAATTTGTCATTCACCAGCCATTCACCAGCAAAGCTGACTTTCCAAAGCATACAGATAACAATGAATGTGGTCATACACACACACACAGAGATGTGGTTATGACATCATAGGGTGGTAATGGGCAAATTAGATCTAAAATAGCTAAACTTCCAATAATAGTCATCCAACATAAGGGCAACTTTACACTGTCATCTATGGGACTGCTCAGACTGTCATATGCATTCAGATTGACCTATCTTTTATTTCAAATGACATAGCTGAAAGTCTCTATCAGGAGCGGACTGACAACTCATGGGGCCCCCGGGCAATAGGGGATCATGGGGCCCGTGTCCTTGCCCAAACTCAAAAAAACCTATGAAAAAGGTACCAGGGGCATCTCATGGGGCCCCCTACTGACCCCGGGCCCTTGGCCAGTGCCCGAGTTTCCAAATGGTCAGTCTGCCCCTGGTCTCTACTTACAAACATTAGATAAAACATTTTGCACAGATTATTACCTTTGTCTGGAATAATCCAGTGAATTGCAGTATCCCACATCCCAAAAAAAGGTTGGTTTTTTACATACTGTCAGCAGTCAGTGTCCCTGATCACCACCACACAAGTTATATGATGATGCTGTCCTGCACTGGTGACAGTATGTAAAAAAATAATAAATTGTAAAAAAAATATTTTTTAAATTTCTTCATTTTCCAAAAAATTGTGACTTACATATTACAAATCACACATTCACTTAAGAAAAGATAGGTTTCATCTAACTGCGTAAACCTGAATGTGGAAAGTTCAAATGTAATGGTTCATTTAATGCAATGATATTGTTACAATTAACTGTAATAGGAAATAGACCTGTCGTTATTGTGTGGCTAACTGAAGCTGTGCTTGGCCCCACTTTTGCAAGAATAATTTGTGGAAATCATTTATAGTCCTCAAGTTCATGACTCATGGCCCAATTACTGGGAACTGTCTTTCACTACATTTCAATTTCCTTTTTCTCTGTTTGCTTTGTGAACAGCCTTCATTGTAATCTTTTCATGGTCCAGTGTTCTGTCTCATTTAAAAACAGAGTCGTAAAGAATTACCATTATGGGATGGAAAATGAGTATTTTTTGCAGCACAAAACTTCAGTCCACTGATTATGCTTTGAGAAACTTACTTTACATTTGTATTCCAAGCAGCAAAATTTTGCCAAAACTGCTGGCTGATATTCATTGTAGATATCCCATAACACCATCATCGGTATGAATCGTTTGCCCTATGTATGAAAACTGTTGTAAACTGTTAAAAACTGTTGTGTGCTTGTCACGTCACTGGGAACATTTGATATACTTGTGTTATCTATAGTTCTCACTCCGTTTGTATCTATAACTTTGTACAGCACCACAGAAATACATAGAACTGTACAAACCACTATAATTAAAAACTAGTAAAAGCATGTCTGTTCATTCAGCTGTATGGAAGTCTGATCCTCCCCTTCTTCTACTATCCCCAATTCATCTGCTGATAGAACAGAACCTTGGGGCAAAGCTGCATGTGCTCAGTTTGGTGTGTATTGCTACAGCTTTGTTATTATTATTATTATTATACAGTATTTATATAGCGCCAGAAAGTTTGCCCAGCGCTGTACATTATAGTGGGAGACAGTACATGAGACAGTACAGTAACAATACAATACAATACACGAGGGGTTCGAGGGCCCTGCTCCTTGGAGCTTACAATCTAGGAGAGAGGGGATAGTGGTACAGGAGGAAATGGCTGTGGGGGATGGAGTGGTAGGAGGAGTGGAGGAGATCGGCAATTAGGTGAGGGTGGGGTAGGCTTCCCTGAAGAGATGGGTTTTCAGGGTGCAACTAAAGGTGAGGAGGGTAGGTGACAGTTTGATGGATTGGGGTAGTGAGTTCCAGAGGATGGGGGAAGCCCTGGGGAAGTCCTGGAGTTGGGCATGGGAGGAGGAGACCAGGGAGCTAGAGAGTAGGAGGTCTTGTGAGGAGTGAAGAGTACGTGTTGGGTGGCATTTGGATATCAGGTCGGTGAGGTAGTTTGGGGCAGTATTATGAATAGCTTTGTACGTCAATGTTAGTAATTTGAATTTTATGCATTGGGCAATCGGAAGCCAGTGGAGGGAATGACAGAGGGGGGTGGCGGATACGGAGCGGTTGGTAAGGTGGATGAGTCTTGCCGCAGAGTTCAGGATAGACTGAAGCGGGGATAGCCTGTGATGAGGTAAGGCGGTTAGGAGGGAGTTACAGTAGTCAAGTCGTGAGATAATAAGGGAGTGAATGAGTTGTTTAGTAGTTTCTGGGGTTAGGAACGAACATATTTTGGAGATGTTGCAGAGGTGGAGCCTGCATGAATTTGCCAGTGATTGGACATGGGGTTGGAAGTACAGATTGGAGTCTAGAGTGACACCAAGAACTTTGGCTTGCGGGGTGGGTCTGATGGTGGCATTGTTGGTCGTGATGGAGAGCTTGGGGGGGTGCGGGCTGGGGGGAAAACTAGGAGCTCGGATTTGGAAAGGTTTAGTTTGAGGAAGTGGAGTGACATCCAATCTGATATGTCGTTCAGTAGGCAAGTGATTCGGGCGGAGACTGAAGGGGTGAGGCGAGGGGTAGAAAGGTAGATTTTCGTGTCATTGGCGTAGAGATGGTAGTTGAAGCCGTGGGAGTGTATCAGCTGGCCAAGGGAGGAGGTGTAGATGGAGAAGAGAAGGGGCGCAAGGACAGAGCCTTGAGGGACCCCAACAGAGAAGGAGAGAGAGGGGGAGGTCGCAGCGTTATAGGTAACACTGAAGGAGCGCTGGGATAGATAGGAGGAGAGCCAGGAGAGAGCGGAGTCTCTGAGGCCAAGAGAGTATAGTTTTTTAAGGAGGAGGGGGTGGTCAACCATGTCGAAGGCTGCGAAGAGGTCGAAGAGTAGGAGCACTGAGTAGTGGCCATTAGCTTTAGCGGTTAGCAGGTCGTTGGTGAGTTTGAGTAGGGCGGTTTCGGTGGAGTGTAGGGGATGGAAGCCAGACTGCAGGGGATCAAGGAGGTTGTTGTCGTTGAGGTGGGAGCTTAGGCGATTATAGACTAAGCGCTCAAGGAGTTTGGATGTAAATGGTAACAGGGAGATGGGTCTAAGGTTGTTCAGGTCGGTGGGGTCCAAGGAGGGTTTTTTAAGTATGGGAGTGATGTGCGCATGCTTTAGAGGGGAGGGGAATGCACCAGTAGAGAGGGAGAGATTGAAGATGTGAGGGAGGGAGCGTAGGATGGAGGAGGAGGGTGGGTGACCTTAGGAGTTGTGTGGGGACAGGGTCAAGGGGGCAGGTGGTGAGGCGGGCTTCAGAGAAGACCTTGGTGAGCTATTCAGTGATAGCAAGGTCGAGGGAGTGGAGTGTTGAGGGGGTTTTAGTGTGAGGGATATTAGGTGGGGTGGAGGTCTGGGCAGTTGCGAGGTCAGAGGAGAGGAGTGTTGAGGGGGTTATCATGGGAGTTTTTTCCTTGGGAGAGCACATGGGATCAGCACAGGGCCAATCAGCGCTGTCAAGACAGAGGGTCAGGGGCCTTGTAGTCTCATAGGACAATCAGGGGAGAATGAAAACTCCTCATACAAGCTTTAACCAGTGCTCTGCTGAAGTCACAAGACTGCTCTAACTTCTGATGAGAAAAGGTATTTAGCAATTTATATTTACTAAAATAATTGCATTTCCATGTTCTTTCTACTGTGGGAGACCAGACGGAGTGAATGCAGGGTCCTGGGTTTAGTAAGACTTTAATTCAATACCATAATGATGAGGGGTACAGATTATTATGTTACGTAATAAGGAAACAAAAGCTTCAGCACTCTTACTTAAATAAATATTCCTAGGTTATTGCCACCTAATTCCTTATTTTGCAAATATTATAGAGCTCAACCCAAAAAAGTCCTTCCTATGCTGCCAGATATGGTGCATTTTTTTTTACCCCTTTGTGCAATATATAATGTAACAATTATGTGCCAGCATATTGCAATTCTCAAATAGTAATGGACTAAATAAACAAATAATTACAAAAATATTTAAAACTATCAAGTGACCCTGGAGGAAGTTGCAGAGATGTAACAAGCAGGACAGCATCTTGGATTGACATATTCACGCCAGAAACCAGAAGCTGGGAGTTACTGCAGGGGAGTTCTGTGTTGTGTTCATGCCTGTTTGTGTTGCCCCCTTTCATATATTTAAAGTGGTTGTAAACCTTAGAAATGAATAGTGTACCAAGCTCATCTTACCATAGTGTGTACTAGCCTGAATCCAAAGCATTGAGTCTCATCCTTCTCTGATCTTTGATTCCTTTGCTATCTGCATGAGTCACTGATAGAACTCTTGGGAGATGGCCAGGCTCACCCACTCACCATCCAGAACATAGCAGGTGACTCAGGCTCAACTCTGTTTCTCTCTGTGAGCCTGTTAGAGGGGGTTTGTCTCTTCCCTCCAATCAGCTATCAGATTTCAGAGAGCTCTGCACTTCAGCTCTGCACTGTGTGTGACATCAGCTCCACTCTCCCTGTTTTGTGCTTCTGTGAAAAATCTTTTTTACTTTTTATTTTTTTTTACTTTTTTTATTATCCTTGTTTTGCAAAGCTGTACAGGACAAATTGCTACAAATAACGAGGTACAACCTACTGTATGCAGGAGGATTGGTTTTGTTACCTGAGGCTAGTCACTTCACTTGGTATACGTAGGGATTTACAACCACTTTAAGTAATTCCACTCTAATGTATGGTCTTGGTGCACTTATTTTGCTAGTGTCCTATTTTTGTTTTTTGTTAAACATTTTTAAAAAGCAGAAAGCTCTATGGTTTTGTCTTGTATTTTGGTCTAATAAAATCCCTAGCTGCTAATAGAAATAGAGATCTGGATGTTCCGGGAATCTATTCCTTTGATGTTCATTGCGCTGCTTTGAGGTTATATCAGATATATCAAAAAGAGTGAGTGTGTGCCCAAATAAAGGTGAGGGTAGACACATAAAAGGGAACACTTATATACAATACTGGGTTGCTATTGGAGATTTTGGCATTATGAAGAGAGAATCTTTTACACCTTGAAGGGAGATTTTTGTTATTGCATATATTTGTGACGCTCAAGAAGAATTTTGTGTGGATATAGGTACTTTGTGAAGCACCTCATTAACACTAACTCTTTAGTAAATGTTTTATTGTTTTTATTTAATTGATTAATACTTGAGAAGTGATTTGCCCTATATTGGCTCACAATTGCTGCACTATACAGAATATTCTAATAAGCATTAAGGAGGATAAAGTGCTGCACCATTTCTTGTTTGACATTTTTTTAGCTTGTATAGATTATATAACCTATAGCACAGTGTACACAGTGCAGCAATGCAGATTATATTACAACATGGCATGCACCAGGGTATGGAATGTACACCACAGCATATAGAGTGGAGCGGTCTGCAGCATATAATGTACAGTGCAGAGTGTGTCTGTCTGAAGTATTTGACATGTAGCACAGTGTTTAAATTGCAGCAGTCTGGGAAATGTATTGTACTCTACAGAAGCATGCAGTCTGTAATGTACAACATAAAGTGTAATGGTCTGTTATATATTTTGTACAGCACAGCATGCACCAAAGCATGTAATGTATACAAAATGCACCAGTCTGGAATGCATATCATACAGAATGGTGTGCAAAGTGGAGAGGTTGAAGGAATGTACCTTAGAGCAAGGCATGCAGATCAAAATTGTCTCAAGTATTTAATGCACAGCATACACACCAGAACGCTGTGGGAGGCATCAGATTCATTAAGTAAACTTCCTTAATCCTGTGAGTTTCTAGCAAATGTGCAATTGTCTTCAGCATAATTTCCTAGGATATTGTCCAAATAAGAAACCTGAACGTGATGGATGGATGCCAATGTCAGCACACTGCATTGGAGGAAATCAGTTATTTTCAGCGCTTTCAAAAGGATCAGTGCAGCCAAACTCTAGTGCAGAAATGGTACACCTCCGTTGAGGTGGTAATTCAGAGTTAGGAATTAGATTAGAGGTTAGGTTAGGGCCAAGTATTAGCGTTAAAATGATACTAAACTCACACTGTTTAATTTACATTATCCCTTCTATTTCTGTATGTGGATGATGGTGCTGTAATTATTTTAGTTAAAAGAAAACATCTTAGTATTTCCTAATTTCACCTTTTTCCTAATTGATATACAGCTGTCACATGACCCAGATCTTTCCCAGCCTGTGTGCAGGGAGAGCTTCTAGTCCTCTGCTGTTGGTCACATGTTCAAAATAAATAAAACAGCCTTCAGAATAGAGAGTAAAAATAAATAAATAATTAAAATCAATAAACTGCTTTAAATAGTCATACAAATATATATATACAGGTGAAACTTGAAAAATTAGAATATCGTGCAAATTTCATTTATTTCAGTAATGCAACTGCTCATGAAAACTCCAAATCCACAATCTCAGAAAATTAGAATATTACATGCAATCAATAAAACAAGGATTGTACATAGAACAATATCAGACCTCTGAAAAGTATAAGCATGCATATGTACTCAGTAGTTGGTTTGGGCCCCTTTTACAGCAATTACTTCCTCAATGCGGCGTGGCATGGAAGCTATCAGCCTGTGGCACTGCTGAGGTGTTATGGAAGACCAGGATGCTTCAATAGCGGCCTTCAGCTCTTCTGCATTGTTCGGTCTCATGTCTCTCATCTTTCTCTTGGCAATGCCCCATAGATTCTCTATGGGGTTCAGGTCAGGCGAGTTTGCTGGCCAATCAAGCACAGTAATCCCATGGTCATTGAACCAGGTTTTGGTGCTTTTGGCAGTGTGGGCAGGTGCCAAGTCCTGCTGGAAAATGAAGTCAGCATCCCCATAAAGCTCATCTGCGGAAGGAAGTATGAAGTGCTCCAAAATCTCCTGGTAGATGGCTGCGTTGACCCTGGACTTAATGAAGCACAGTGGACCAACACCAGCAGATAACATGGCTCCCCAAATCAACACAGACTGTGGAAACTTCACACTGGACTTCAAGCATCTTGCAGTGTGTGCCTCTCCATTCTTCCTCCATACTCTGGCTCCTTGGTTTCCAAATGAGATGCAAAAGTTGCTCTCATCAGAAAAGAGGACTTTGGACCACTGAGCAACAGGCCAGGCCTGTTTTTCTTTAGCCCAGGTAAGACGCTTCTGACGTTGTTTGTTGTTCAGGAGTGGCTTGACAAGAGGAATGCGACATTTGAAGCCCATGTCAAGGATCCGTCTGTGTGTGGTGGCTCTTAATGCACTAACTCCAGCCTCAGTCCACTCCTTGTGAAAGTCCCCAACACTTTTGAATGGCCTTTTCCTGACAATCCTCTCCAGGCTGTGGTCATCCCTGCTGCTTGTGCACCTTTTTCTTCCACACTTTTCCCTTCCACATAACTTTCTATTAATGTACTTTGATACAGCACTTTGGGAACATCCAACTTCTTTTGCAATTACCTTTTGAGGCTTTCCCTCCTTATGAAGGATGTCAATGGTGGTTTTCTGCACAACTGTCAGGTCAGCAGTCTTTCTCATGATTGTGATTCCTACTGAACCAGACTGAGAGACCATTTAAAGGCTCAGGAACCCTTTGCAGGTATTATGGCTTAATTAGCTGATTAGAGTGGGACACTTTGAGCCGAGAATATTGCACCTTTTCACAATATTCTAATTTTCTGAGATTGTGGATTTGGGGTTTTCATAACGTGTTTTAAACTGATGTTTTGTATTTTTTTCAACTATATATATATATATATATATATATATATATATATATATATATATATACAATCTTTGATTTCAAAATAAAAATGCAATTCATGTCAAAGGATTCCCAGAGCACTATGGGTCTTTAAAAAAAACCTTAAAGTGTACTACTTCATGTATACAAAAATATTTATATATTCTGTACAAGTACTAAAATACTTTAAAACAACCCATCAGTTATCTCTGTATCTATAGAGATAAATGAAAAAAAAGGTATTCTTCAATTATAACTAAAAAAATGATTCTTAATAAGTGAAGAAATTAATTTTCAAAGTTCACAACATAGGTCGTGCTTTTCTATAAGAAGTGATCTTGACAGGCAGACAGATTTCTAATGTAAACAACTGCAGGTGTTTCTAAGCTGTTAGAAACCATCTTTCCACTACCATTACCACTATTATGACCGCTTGCAGTTTTTGGTGAACTTCAAACTTGGAACTTTGCTTCCATTATTGCTTTCCATTTGGTCTTGCCTTTTGCCAGGTTAATGTTCTGCTTTATGTCACAGCTACCTCTAATTTCCTTAATGCCATCCATCAACCATGTTCTTCTTCATTACCCTTTCCTTGCCTTGATCTCTTCCACAATCTTGTATACCTCCTCTCCAGCTTAGTTTCTTATGATATGACCAAAAAGTTTGCATTTTCTCTTCGATATCTCCATAATAAGCGATTCTGCTTCACTGACTCCTTTATTAGTGGCCACGTCCATCCAGCTGATTTTCAAGAGACTCTGGTAGCACCACAGTTCAAAATGTATGATCTTTCACATTCACTTCAATTATTCAAATGTACAAATGAAATAAATAAGACAAGAATTTGATTGGATAATTAAAGTGAATCTTCACTCCTTTTGTGAACTTTTTCAATTACTTTAGTAAATCAGCATCATTGTGAGGCAAAGCATTTCTGTGTCACACCTGACAACAATCCAAACTTGCTTTTGAAGGTGTCTTGCTTGTGAGATTTCACACTTTGGTGCTGGAATTAATGAATACTCATGTGCATGTGTGGGTGTTATGCCATTCTCTACCAACCAATTAAGAAGGCCAAAGACTAGGTACCTCCAGAAGCCAAGATGAAGATGGCAGCACTGGTGAGGGAGTGAAGGGAGAAATTTGCAGACTTTAGGTCTGCTTTAGGTTAGGGGAATGCTAGAGCCTCTGTCTGCTTTTTATTGTTTTCTCTTTCCTAGGTACAGATTTTCCCAAATTACCTGCCTGCCTTGTAAGTGAGGGGAAATCTTTCTAACACGGTCCAGAATAGCATTAAAACTTCACAGGGGATCTAATTTTCGCAATCTACCCACAAAAAAAAAAAAGTTTTGGGTAAAGATATGTTTTAAGTGTTAAAAATCCAGTTTAGTGTTCGGTTTAGAATGTGGGGTAAGGTTAAGTGTTAGGGGCTTATTTAAAAGGTTTTGATAAGTGATAGGATTCAGTTAAAAGGAGGGTAAGTGTTAAAGTCAAGCAAAGTTTGTTGGCCTTCCAGTGCCAGAAATTAATATAACAGCCTATGAGAAACTTTACAAGTCCCCGAGAGACTCAAATATACCCCAGCTTTCCCTCCCATGCCAAAAACTTTGAATGTACCTGATATTGCATTTAAATGGCAACTATAATGTTTTTTGGGTCAATATGATCATTTTAAAGTTAATATCTTTTTAAATTAAATTATATTTTACCAATTATACTTTTTAGACTATAATGTTTTGTTTGACAAGCAAAAAACAATTAACACCCAGTTCATATAGTTTGCCTATCAAAAAAAAGTTTATATTTGTATTTGTAGTCCTGAATGAAAGCAAAAAAGAAAATAAACAAAAATACTGTATTTTCCCAAAAAATAAAACTTTAAAAGCAAAAGACCCCACAATTGACTTTAATAGTTACACATGTGAACCACAAGGAAAGCCTGCTGCAGTTGTTAACATGTGCTTATACAGTTCAGTATATTGATTACATGTGTTAATAGTATGAATGCCTATCAGTAAATCCTTGGGTTATGCATTAATATAGAGCAAAAGCTGCCAAGATGAAGATGCAGGCAGCACCAGCAACTTGGATGCACAATACCTTGCAACAAATCAAATGTAGAACGGAGTTGTCGTTCACATACAAAGTTTATATGATATACAATATCTGTGGTTATCGTGATTTTATTGCTTTTGGCATACACCTTTTCCCTCCATCCTGAGCAGCAATGCTTAGGATCTGGATAGACTCCTAAAAGCTGCTCTTAACAAGTTGAAAAAAAAGTTTGATCTGGCAAAGGAAACTGGTACACAATCGCTGACTACATAGTTTTCAAAAATCAGTTTTTACTCAGAACTATAAAGTAATTCTGTTTTTCATTTGTAAAAAAAAAAGCACACGAATAAGGTCCTTATGTCCTTTTATACAGGAGATGTTAGAAAAGGTCTTGTACATATTTCCTATCTTTAATCTTAATGGTAATTATGGTTTGGATTAAAAAATGTTTATAATGTTTTCAGATGATAATAAAACACTGCATGTAGTCTTTCATACAGTCAAGCAGGTGAATCTTTAAGCGTCTTTTCATGTTATCCTCTATAGCCTTAGCTTCTTTATTGTAAAAGGCTTCAAGAGCTCAGTAAGTCAAATTGAATTATACACAGGTGAATGAATCAGAGGAGTGGCTCATCCCTTGATGAACGGGGTAAATCAATCAATCAGCACAAACCTGAAAGCATGAAGCTTCTGATATGCTCTTTGTTTACATAACCCCGACTGCTCTAAGTATATATATATATATTTATATTTCAATTGGGCAGAGCGATCCTAAAGGAAAGGATCTTCTGCAGGGCTCTTTCTTTAGATAACTCATGGTGTTAATAAATAAAAAAATGTTGAGGTGGCCATTTTGGCAGAGTCTAAGCTTTTCCTCAGGGCCTCCAACAAAGAGAACATTGAGCAGCACAATTGTGACATCCATCATTCTCAGTTCAAATCTCCTGACACTAGCAGTCTGAGTGCCTTAAAATTCATACTGCAGATAAAAAGCAATTTACAACTATGAGACTACAGGCACAGGAGTGCCTAAGCACCCTCACATGTCAGGAAGTGCACTGCTTTTATTACCATTTCCACATTTGTCCTATAATATAGCAAATATTCACTTTTGAGTTCAAGTCAACTTTACCCTATATCTCAATGGCAAGGTATCATCTTGCCTACTTTAGTCTTAGCACATCTCTGCCCTCATGATATAAGGCACTTATAAGATGGAGAGAAAGAACTGGTCCTCTATTCCTAACTTATTCCTCATTATTGAGAATTCATGACTTGGACCCCAAAGCCATCCATTGGCTAGGCAATGGCTGTGGTCAACCGAACAGTGTTGGGCCACTGATGTCTCTAAACAATACAAGAAACAGCATATGATTCAACTTGGCAGCAAAGATTAAAGCAACATTCTCATCCCAGAAGCAAACACCCTTGCGTATTTGTTTACAGCCTGCTGGAAGACCTTCTGTGTTCTGGCCAGACCTGTGCAATAATTTCCCACAGACTCTAAGGAGACTGTCTCTTGAGTCCTGTCCAGCCTTGGGACAGGACCCCATAGAGGTCTTAAAGAAGCTACTAAACAAACTCAGCCACAGACAGAATTTTTAGGTAAATATGCACCTGTGAAACGGAAGGATGGGATAGTGTATATCTGGGGGTGGGGAAGGGGGCAACAAAGATAAATGCACCTTGTTTAAAATTACACTTATCCTTTAAAGGTTTTCTCTACATAAACATTATTTAAACAAATGAACAAGATGCCAAAGTAGACTTTTTTTTGCATGGATACATGTTAAATAACTAAGATTCTTGTCTTTTCATCTGCCATTGTCTGCAGAAGGATGGCGGTACATTTCTTCAGGCATCATCTCCATGACTTTACCATTGAGATCAACAGCACAATCATTATCCCTTCACACAGGCCAGGGTGTAATTCTAGACTCTGACCTTTCCTTTAGCCCCCACATTCAGTCACTGGCTAAATTTTACATCTCAACTGCAATATTTCCAGAATTTGCCCCTTCCTGACTAACGACACCAGAAAACAACTTATTCACTTCTTGGGTATTTCCTGCCTTGACTACTGCAACTCCCGCCTCACTGGCATACCTCTACATAGGTTATTCCCCCTTCTATTATGAATGCTGCTTCTAGACTAATACACCTTACTAACTGATCTGTGACTGCTGCTCCTCTCTGACAAGTCTTCACTGGCTTCCCCTACCCCATCATAAGGGTAGGGGATTCAGAATACTAACCACAAAATACAAGGCCATCAACGACATTGCCCCCGGCTGCATCACCAACCTTTTTGCAGATATAGCCCAAATTGTCCTTCCTGCTCCTCCCAAGACCTCCTGCTCCCTAGCTCCCTTGCTACCTCCTCCCACGCTTGCCTCCAGGACTTTTCCAGAGCTTCTCCTATCCTCTGGAACTCCCTGGTCCAGAATGTTTGCTCAACTCCTAACCTGTTCGTTTTTAGGCTATCCTTGAAAACTCATGTATTCAGGGAAGCCTATTCCACTTCCACCTAAGAACTGTACCACCTTCCCCTCCCTTTATATTGTAAGCTCCATTAGCAGGGCCCTCCTATTCCTTCTGTATTAAACTGTATTGTAATTGTACTGACCCCCTTCATATTGTAAAGCACTGCATGAACTGTTGGCGCTATATAAATCCTGTATAATAATAATCATCCAGAATCAGCATTTACTTCCTGTACTAAGATGCTGGCCCATAGATGATACAATCATAAAAAGTATAGTGCCTGTTCTGTTCTATATTCTGGGCTATGTGTACAAATGTTGTCTACCATATTTTTTATTTTGCTCTGAACATTGGTACCATTTTAAGGTTCAGTAGACCTCTAACAAAACCAACAGAACTGTGGATCATTTGCACTATTGAGCTTATAACCACCTTCCCCTACTCAGTCTGAACCCAGTTCAGCAGAATACGTGGGAATCTGTCACATGATCGCATGCCTGCCGACCCAATCAGCAGTGCCCCACCCCGCGGTTGCACATACTTGAAGGGGTAAGGAGGCTCATGACATGATATGATGAAACCTGAGTCATCCCTTCCCACCCAGTGTACTAATTATTTCCGCCACCATTGCCAGTATTATGTAAATTTCCTTCTTTTGACTATCCACTCAGTATTGTGCATTTGCATCAGTACTGATATCCAAATCAACATCCTGTCCAGGAAAAAAAAGAAAATGAAAGAGGTAGTATGAGTAGAGAGAGGTAGTATGAAGTCCTACATGTGGCCTCAGAGCCATTAGGTCACAATCATTGTAGCTGTTGTAAATCATAGCTCATAGAATTTTTGGGGACACCCTACTGGTCACTCCCACTTTAACCATGCAAACACGCTCCTGTTTATCCACACCCACACAACCATGTCCCCATTATTACCAGACCCTGAAACAAATGATGACAGACTTTTGGAAGAAGAGGCCGACATTCAAGGTATAAAGGCAAAATTCCTTGGGCCCCATGAGAAGGAAAACGATGCAGCATTCCATACTGTCACTGTGGTAACAGTGTGTGTAGGGGGGGAGGGGTTTAAAGATTTGTAATTAAATAAACTCTGAGCATATGCTGCAATGGGTAAAGGGAGTCCAAATCACAGAGTGCTGGGGTCAGAATTAAATAACACATAGATTTCAGGGGTACAGATTAAGTAAAGCACAGAGCTCAGGAGTCAGGAATAAGTACGGTAATGCACAGAGTCCATGATGAGGTGATTCACAGATTTCAGGGATCAGGATTCAGTAATGCAGAGAGTTCAGGCATCGCACTGCCTCCTAGGAACAAGAGTTCTTGAACAGTCTCTTGACTGTCTGCAGAGATGTGTAAAGTTATCGCCTGACACCCTGTCTGTGTGGGTGCCAGACAGTCCTGGTACAGAGAAAGACTGATGCTATCCCACCACTGAGACGGTGTCATGGCTATGCAGAACTGCTGCCCAGAGTCCTGCATCCGCAGGCCCTCAATCTTTCTCTTGAGAAGAACAGCAGTCTCCCTGATTCCAGCTCTGAATCCTGTGCCAAGAAAACAAGTCCGCCCCTTGAAGTAGAATATATCTGCTCTTTCAGAATTCTTCTGGTTTGCCAGCTTTCTGGTATGTGTAGTTCAGTCAGCACTCAGAAATACAGTATGCATTGCGTATAGGACTACAGGTCCCAAGATCCTCTACTGTAGGAGAATTGGATCAACTCTGCTAACAGGAGGTGATGCAGTTGTCCCAGTACTGGGCACTAGGGGAAAAAGGCTCAATTATAATTCCAAGAGTCCTTGAATTGCATAGTGACATAGCTGGCACTTGGCTACATCTGATACATTTCATTGGTCATCTCCAAACTTCATGGCATCTTTACACACTGTACTGCTGATACCTCTGCATGTCCACAAATGCTTACTGTACTGTAAGTGAGATATTGTTTAATTTCCCATTAAATATTCAGTTTAAACACATGCCTGTGCCCCAGTTTGGATCACCTGTGATCCCAGAGGAGCTACAGGAGCCACAATTGTCATAATCTAAAATATCCTAATGACATTATGGACTGAAGGGGGTTAGTAGGGTTGTCCAGGCTATGTTTTGTGTGCTACTTGCAATTTTTTTACCCTGGTGAATTTATACATGCTTGGGACAAACATAGATCTATACTCTGCCATCAGTCCTCTATGTTTCTCCCATGCATGAAAATAAACTGAAAACAATTGAAAATGCTTCAGCAGACAGCAGATTCCAAAACAGGTGAATGTAAAAATAAGCACACTGTGAAAAAGTGGTTAACGTTCTTTATCAATCCTGTACAATGGTTGATGCCATCTGACACAGAGCTTATACAAGATTAGGACTGCCAAGTAATGAGTGTTGGTGGAATGTGAAGGTGAGTAGAAGGTAGGGACAGCCTATAAAAAAACTTGTTACTGTGCCCTGAGTGGACAAAGTGACTGAGCTTAATTTACTTAAAGAGAAGTATGGGAAACATATATATATTTTTTAAATCATACTTACTTACAGTAGGTGGATGCAGCATCTGTCCCCAGCCAGCTCTAAGGATGAGATCTCAGCAATCACATGACTGCTGATCGCTGAGTTCTCCCCGCTGATGTGAGCAGAGAGCAGTGACTGTCAGTCACCGCTGTCTGCTTTGCCCCTCGTCCTCACTGGAGTGTGGAGGGGAGGGAGTGGCTGGCTCAAGCTCTCAGCAGCTTGCTGAAAGGCTGAGCCAGGTGCCGCTCCAGACTCTGGGGTGGATCCTGACCATATGGTCACGATCCATCCCCAGCTTGGATCGGCTCTATGACATCAACCGACAGTGGGCTTCAGCCCGCTGTCAGTCGGAAATGGGTCACAAGAGTGCGGGACGAACTTGTCAAGGTCCTACCTTTTCCCAGAGGTTATGTTACTCCATGTGCTAGCATCCATCTTGGATTTCTGCTGAGCATGATGGGAATCTTTTATGCCTTCAGGTCTCTGAGGTCCATCCCCCAGAGGGGTGTGGTTGAGTACATATAAGCCTGGGATCTGCACATGCTCTTTGCACTTGTGTCTTGTGTCTTTGTCTTGCTACAGCTCTGTGTATACGCTCGTGACTCTTCTGGTATTCTGACTCGGCTTGTGACTAAGACCATTCTCTGCGTTTCCCTTTGATCTGACCTTCCGTTGCTGAACCCGGCCCGTGACCTGTGATTCTCTGTCTACTGTTCTGTACTGTTTTGTCCCGTTGTTATTGACCCGGCTTGTCTGACTACGCTATTGTCATTCTCACCAACTACACGCCATTGGCGGCGGCCATTACCGCAGCTGGGGTGTCTCGGGGGCCGCGACCTGGTCCCTGGTTGCGTCAAGTCCATCCCCACCATCAGGGGCCCTGGTGAAGGGCAGCCTGGGACTTAGACTCCGCGCCCTGAGGGACTTCAGTCTGTTGGTGGTGGTTGTCGTCAGCCAGTGCGTTACCCTGCCACTAGGCCTACCTGTCCGTTCCACAGCCCTGCCCTGACAGAACTGCACTCCTGTTATCCATAGGAGAAGTAGAGCCAAAAGAGCTTTGGCTGTACTTCTTCTTTAAGGCAAATAGACTGTTCATCTTTGCTGACTCTTATCATCCAATCATGTGCAAGCAAAAATACAGGTTTTTATGTTTTGTTTTGTTTTGTTTTTGTATTTCCTTGTTTTGATGATTGGATATTCTTTGCAAAGCTCAAACCACACTCACTAAGCTAAGTTAAAACTCCTTTACAACGTTAAAAATGACCTTTCAAAGTGAAAGTTCTCTACTGCTTTAATATATCAACCCACATAGTCTGTTTTAGTACAGAATACACTATATTGCCAAAAGTATTGGGAAGTCTGCCTTTACACGCATATGAACTTTAATGGCATCCCAGTCTTAGTCCGTAGGGTTCAATATTGAGTTGGCCAACCCTTTGCAGTAATAAAAGCTTCAACTCTTCTGGGAAGACTGTCCACAAAGTGTAGAAGTGTGTCTATGGGAATGTTTGACCATTCTTCCAGAAGTGCATTTGTGGGGTCAGGCACTAATGTCGGACAAGAAATCCTGGCTCGCAGTCTCCGCTCTAATTAATCCCAAAGGTGTTCAATCGGGTTGAGGTCAGGACTCTGTGCAGGCCAGTCAAGTTCCTCCACCCCAAACTCGCTCATCCATGTCTTTATGGACCTTGCTTTGTGCACCGGTGTGCAGTCATATGGAACAGGAAGGGGCCATCCCCAAACTGTTCTCACAAAGTTGGGAGCATGAAACTGTCCGAAATGTCTTGGTATGCTAACGCCTTAAGTGTTCCCTACACTGGAACTAAGGGGCCAAGCCCAACCCCTGAAAAACAACCCCACACCATAATCCTCCCTCCTCCAAACTTTACACTTGGCACAATGCAGTCAGTGAAGTAGCGTTCTCCTGGCAACTGCCAAACCCAGACACATCCATTGGATTGCCAGACAGAGAATCAAGATTCATAACTCCAGAGAACACGTCTCCACTGCTCTAGAGTCCAGTGGTGGTGTTCTTTACACCACTGCATCCGACACTTTGCATTGCACTTGGTGATGTAAGGCTTGGATGTAGCTGCCCAGCCATGGAAACTCAATCCATGAAGCTCTCTACGACTGTTGTTGTGCAAATCTGAAGGCCACATGAAGTTTGGAGGTCTTTAACTATTGATTCTGCTGACCCCGCTCTCTCATTTTACTTGGCCTACTACTTCGTGGCTGAGTTGCTGTTGTTCCCAGTTGCTTCCACTTTGTTATAATACCACTAACAGTTGACAGTGGAATATTTAGTAGCAAGGAAATTTCTCAGATGCACTTATTGCGCAGATGGCAACCTATCACGGTACCATGCTTGAATTCAATGAGCTCCTGAGAGCGACCCATTCTTTCACAAATGTCACAAAAGCAGTCTTCATTCCTAGGTGCTTGATTTTTTACACCTGTGGCTATGGAGATGATTGGAACATCTGAATCCAATGATTTGGAGGGGTGTCCCAATACTTTTGGCAATATAGTGTATATTTATGCCATACAAGTCATAACTACATTCTAAATGCGGTACTCAGAAAATATATATTAACACAAATTAGACAGGCTACTATTTAGAAAACAACTTTTCATGGGTTTGCAATCTTGTCCTTTAAAATTGTAAGTTACGGGATTGTGCATTTAAAAAATCTGTCCTATTGTGCTTATAATAAGCATGTCTTTATTTTCCAGTGCTAACAGCTGTAATGCCACCCTAGAACATGGTAAATATGTTTTTATTTAGATTTTATAGTTACTGTGGAATTGATGATCTGTTACTAAATGTCACAAATCGTTAGCAGAACGGAAAGATAAAACCGGTTGATTCTTTTAGAGTGATTAATTTAAACATGTCTATATCCTCTGGATATCCATTTTAAATAGAGAATTCTAGATTTTACTGGGCTATTGCTGGCTGATAATCTATTATCAACATCATTAGGACTTAATCATTGAAAACAAACATCAACTTTAAAGATACTGTCTGTTTGTATTTATGCCATTATTGCTGTGGATGGTTTTCTAAAGCCATGACCTAATGTGGATGATTACATGGAAGGCTGCCAACTGGATAAGTACATTTGCAGGTGCACTAGTGCCGGCTGCCAAAAAATGTTTTGGCAGCCAGTTGTACTTCAATCCATTCCAGCAGTACAAAGAGTATGAACATTTAAAAGATGAATCCCATGCTGCACACTTTACTCTTGCTGACTCTTTGAACTCTGCAACATGCATTGTCAAATGTGATGTGGAAGCAAACCATCCACCTAATAAATCTGCAGCTACTGTACACAGAACAGCATACGTCTTGTACATTGTAATGTATGTTAGGCTTACATTAGGAAGAGGCCATGTATACCAAAAATGCCATGCTACAAGTGAATTAGGAATTGAAGAAGACATCTCCTGAAAATAAAAAATGATAGCATTTACATTGGTATTAGTGTAAAGTGTCATCCTTTAACTGTACCTTAACAATTTCAAAGAAATAACAAAAAGAATTAACAGGCCTTTAATTCTATGTCTACATTAGGGGGATTTTCATTTGCTTACTCTATAAAATGGGCAGCTGACCTTGGGACAGGAAGGCATAGACTGTGATTTAAACACTCCAAACATTAAAACGGATCTGACTTTACTCAAAATATGCTTTTGTTTTAGTCCATGCCTACGCTAGAGACAGAAAGGAAGTAAGGGTATAAAAACTCAATACAAACACACAGTAATGAAAAAAAAGCAGAGGCTCTAATCCTCCCCACTGTATCCAAAACAATTAAAAAGCTTTAGCTGAATTTGAACTTTAAGTCCTGGTTCACACTGGATCCAACTTTGAAATTGTGCGACTGCACTTGAAGTAAAAATTTTCAAAGCTGCATGTTAGTGCGACTTCAGATACAACTTGGCAAACATCTGTGCGACTTCTTGCACAGATATCTATGCAAGTTACACCTGAAATTGCAAAAATAGTGCAGGAACCTTTTCTTTAGGGCTCCATGTACACGGGACACTTCTGAACAATGGAACTGACTGCTGGAAAACGTAGGTTGAAAAACATCTGTTTAGCCGCGTTTACACATCGCGTTTATGCGCATTTATGAGCATTTGCGTTTAGAAGTGTTTTTTAAAGATAACCTCAGGAGACCTTCCAAAATGCCCAGAATGCACTGAAAAACAGTTAAAAATTAACTATTTTAAGAGAAATAGAGAGCGCAGAAGCAGAGAGAGCAGTATTTGCTGAGATTAGCTGTCTTTTATTTTTGTAGTGTTTGGATGTGTTCCAGCTCATTTCTGTGCAGAAATTATTGCAGCAGTGTCTAACATATTTTCTTTCATGCAAAACCTCAAAGTATGGTGTACCAGGTCCATTTGAGTACCGGGAAAACGCTTTGCATGCATTTTTCATGATGAAAAAAGGCTCTGGACAGCATCTGGAAATGGAAGAGTTAAAAAAAATTTCCAAGTGCAAACGCTTATAAACACGGTTAGCCACGTTTACAAGCGTTTGCCGTTTGAAATGCTGATAAAATCTACTCCAGAACGCAAGTTTGGTGTGGTCAAAAAAACGACTGTAAACTCAACTGCCTGTAAATGACGATGTGTACATGGACACATAGGAAAACATTAGGGAGACTTCAGGGGCTGCTGAAAAAAATGCAGAGAAGCTCCTAAACGTGAGTTTATCAGCTGCAGTATATGAAGTCAAAATCAGTGCAGCACAGCAAAGTCACAGTTGCACTGATTTGAATGGTTCCATTGCTGACAATAGGGTGCATTTTGCTATGCGATTAGAAACTGTCAAATCACATGACAAGTCACACCAGAGTGAAGTAGAGATAAAATGTAGTTCTATATTTAAAGCAGACTGCATACTGTCTTCAATAGCTCTGATGCAGAAAGCAGAAAACTCACTGTAACATGAGGTATTTGCTTTACTAGTCTTACTAGTACCCAGGAAACTGAAAGCCACATTTTTGTAAAACCTTTAACTTTGGATGATAGAAACAAGCAATGTAATGCACTTTATGTATATGGGGCTGTGGAACTCTTTCTGGGCATCCTGGTGGGCACGCCCTGGCTAATCAAGACTTATTGTGGACATGTTTTCCAGCACATAGACCAGGGAGGCAGGGTGGGGAATTCCTGTGACTATTAGCCATACTGATAAGACTTGTCTACAGTAGGTGCCTAGCTGTTAATTATATTCATGTTTAACCACTTGCCCTCCAGAGGATTTACCCTCCTTCATGACCAGGCCATTCTTTGCGATACGGCGCTGCGTTACTTTAACTGACATTCGCGCGGTCATACAATGCTGTACATAAATGAAATTTAAGTCCTTTTTCCTAGGAATAGAGCTTTCCTTCTGTGGTATTTGATCACTTGTGCATTTTATTTTTTGTGCTATAAACAAAAAAAAGACTGACAATTTTGAAAAAAAAACAATATTTTTTACTTTTTGCTATAAAACATATTTAATAAAAAAAATCGAATTTCTGCATAAATTTAGGCCAAAATGTAAATTGATTGGTTTACGTGAAAGTTATAGCATCTACAAATGGTGATATACATACTGGAATTTATTTATTTATACTAGTAATAGCTGCGATCAGCGACTATAGGCGGGCATTCTGACACTGAGTGGTAACTGACTACCTGCCACTGACATCCCCAGGGACACTAATACTAATAAAAGTACTGACACAGTACTAATGACAATGGGCAGGAAGGGGTTAACATCTGGGGCAATCAAAGGGTTAACTGTGTGCTGTGTGTGTTTTACTGTGTGCTGTGTGTGTTTTACTAGGGAGACATGCTGTGCAGAGAGATACAAAACAGCATGTCCATGCTGACAGGAGACCTGTGTTGTTTACATACAGGTCTCTCCTCTGTCAGCTTTCCCCAACAATCGACAAGTGCCGGCCAGGAATGGCCAGCCAGGACCTGATGACTGACATCTCTAGCAGCCAATAGCAGCGTGGGTAGGGCGGCGCACACGTGTGCCCACTACCCAGATATGCAAATCACGTGTATATATGTGATTTTGTGCAGCCCTGCTACCGAGTAGCAGTACCTCTGCTATAGGGCGGAGGACAAGTGGTTAAAGCCTGATTTTACGTCTTATCTGATTTTATCTTATCTATGCTAATATCCCCAAAAGGGGAATGACCTCCTGGGAGTATAAAGTATGTGTTTGGGTTCTAATAAACAGTTATTCCTTTGCTTTTACCTCAACATCTTGTCAGTGTATGATGCTTGGAGTAAAGGATGGCAGGAGGCCCTGTTCAGTGGAGGAACCCAGGGGTACCAGGCAGTGCATCACAATTAACAGCAAAAAAGTGTCTGATCTCTCTTGCATCCCTCTGCTGCAAGGTACCCTCAAGGGCATAAGGCCCATATGTTGCAGGAGGAAGAAGCCACACCTCTCTGCCTCCCCCCTGTCATGGCCAGCCAGAGCACATGCCTGGATAAGGGTCTGGTATGGATTTTCAGGGGGACCCATATTTTTCTTTTTCGTCTGATCTACCTCAAAATCTATACTAGACTCTTATTTAGTGGATAACTGTGAATTTTGAAAGGGATCCTCCGACCGCTCTGTTTACAAACAAAATTAAACTAACTATGAGCTGTCATCTAGGGAAAATAGTTTTCTTTTTATAAATGTCACTTTTCCAGGAGTACCACTTCACTTGTTGGTTTAACGCATCCCCAAACCATGTTATATAAATTAATTGTGTTTTGTTAATGTTGTCCTTTAAGCATTTTTGAATGACCTAAGTTCTCACATCATGCATGAATGGGTAAATTGGTGCACAAGTGCAATTTCATGTAGTTAGCAGCTGACATTCAAATCCAGTTAAAAAAAAAAGTATCTGTTGTATGCCTTATTACAGCATGTGTGCTATATCTGTAGTGCAATTATTTTACACAATATAAATATGCAAATGTAAAATTGCCATCTCTCCATTTTACTACCTTATCTGGTCATACAGATTAAATGGGCAACTATACTTTATATACGATTTAAATATACAGTGAAGGAAATAATTTGTGGTTTGTCTACTTCCTGGTGACGTATGTCCGGACACAGTGGCCATATTGGATTCCCCCAGGTGCATGCATATCTACCCACAGGCTGGGAAAAACGCTTGTTTATGGAAAGGAGCATGTGAGTGGTTTACTTTGTCACTTTTTACTTTGCCTATTAAAACTTACTACACTATGGAAGGCTTTCTTATCTTTTTATGAGTTGCATAAGAGAGGAGGAGGATTAAGGAGTCTGCCAGAGGAATACACCACTGAGGTGGTAACTGCTTTGAGGCCCTGTGTGGGTCGAGGAAGGGAGGTGAGCAGGCATTGCTGCCATTTGAAGGAGAGTACTTGCACTTAGAAGTGGAGATCACGTGTGTGTTCCAGCTTAAAGCACAGTCACATGCATGGAATATTTTTTCACCTTTGATATTGTCTTTTTCACTTATGGCATATATTAGTTATGTTTGATTTAGACACCATTGTATGTGGCCAATTATTCTGTTTTCATGTATATATACTTTGTTTAGTATATCTGATTTATGCACTACTTATTTAGGTTCTTAATGTGTGATATTTAGCCATTATAGTCATTTCGGTTGACATTATTTTTTCTATCCACTAGAGGGAGTTCACATATTTTTAATATATATCGTGGTCACTTTGATTTACTATTATACTTTATGGAGACACATGATTGTATTCATGAGATACAAGCGCTTCACTAATTTTATGTTTATTTCTTGCACTTATTGGTATTAGTTAAAGTGACAGCAGCTGTATTGTGTCAGTTATTCCCATGAGCGCAGGAGGATCCCATACTATTTAAGTACAGTATATAGCCTCTACTTTTACAGATGTACTAACAGGTGTGCTGACAGGGTTACAGGGTAAGTTCACAGAAGAAATTCCGAAGTGGTTCAAGACAGCTCTTTCAACAGCTTGGTCCCTCCTTCTCTGTGTTAACATTAGAAATTAGACGACAGGAAGGCTGATGAGATGCTATTTGGGGGTGGGAGCAGGGGGAAATTGGGCTGCTGAGAGAAGAAACTGGGAAACCTAAGTACTAATGTTGTAAAATTTCTCCACAGTGCCTGCAGCTACAGAGGTCAATTGGAGCTTATTTTAAAGCCCACTCACTGCTTGTTAAGTTTATGTATCTTGCCCGAAAGCTCATTGCACAATGCTGGTTGTTTCCTGGTCCTCCTACTTTCTTGCCATGTTATGACTTTTAAGGAATCACTGTTAATGCCATCTTCATCAGAGAAAAGCTTTCTTACCAGCACAGGGGTTGTCCAAAGAAATTTCAGATCCTTTGGTCTCCTTGGTAAGATGTAATGCTTACAGTTGCAAGAAAAAGTATGTGAACCCCTTGGGATTACGTGGAGTTTTGCATGAATTGGGCATAAAATGTGCACTGAACATCATCTAAGTCACAACAATAGAAGAACACAGTCTGCTGAACATAATACTACACAAACATTAGATGTTGCCATGGTTTAATTGCACATAACATGTAAACATTCACAGTGCAGGGAGGAAAAAGTATGTGAAACTTAATAACTGGTTGACCCTCCTTTGGCAGCAATAACCTCAACCAAATGTTTCCTGTAGTTGCAGTTCAGACCTGCACAACGATCTGGAGTAATTTTGGACCACTCCTCTTCACAAAACTGTTTCAGTGTAGCAATATTCTTGGGATGTCTGGTGTGAATCGCTCTCTTAAGGTCATGCCACAGCATTTCAATCGGGTTGAGGTCAGGACTCTGACTGGGCCACTCCAGAAGGCGTATTTTGTGCTGTTGCAGCCATTGTTTTGTTGAATTACTTGTATGCTTTGGGTCATTGTCCTGTTGCATCACCCATCCTCTGCGGAGCTTCAGTTGGCGGACAGATGGTCGTACGTTTTCCTGCAAAATGTCTTGATAAACTCTGGAATTCATTTTCCCATCAATGACAACAATCCGTCCAGGCCCTGAGGCAGCAAAGCAGCCCCAAACCATGATGCTCCCTCCCATGTTTTACAGTGGGGATGAGGTTTTGATGTTGGTGTGCTGTGCCTTTTTTTCTCTACACATAGTGTTGTGTGTTCTTCCCAAACAACTCAATCTTGGTTTCATCTGTCTACAGTATATTTTGCCAGTAGTGCTGTGGAACATCCAGGTGCTCTTTTGCAAACTTCAAACGTGCTGCAATATTCTTTTTGGACAGCAATGGCTTCCTCCGTGGTGTCCTCCCATGTACTCCATTCTTGTTTAATGTTTTCCTTATTGTAGATGTGTCAACAAAAATGTTAGCATGTGCCAGAGATTTCTGTAGGTCTTTAGCTGACACTCTGGGATTCTTCTTTACCTCATGCAGCATTCTGCGCTGTGCTCTTGCAGTCATTTTTACAGGACGACCCCGCCTAGGGAGAGTAGCAACAGTGCTAAACTTTCTCCATTTGTAGACAGTCTGTCTTACCGTGGACACATGAACATCAAGGCTTTTGGAGATACTTTTGTAACCCTTTCCAGCTTCATGCAAGTCAACAATTCTTGATCGTAGGTCTTCTGAGAGCTCTTTTCTGCGAGGCATGGTTCACATCAGACAGTGCTTCTTGAAACCAGTAAACCCAAAACAGGTGTGTGTGTTTTTTGAGGGC
This sequence comes from Staurois parvus, assembly GCF_062004578.1. Classification (NCBI taxonomy): domain Eukaryota; kingdom Metazoa; phylum Chordata; class Amphibia; order Anura; family Ranidae; genus Staurois; species Staurois parvus. Next base: position 496,434 of record NW_028318415.1, read on the forward strand.
AGGACAGCTGTCAGCAACACATCCAATATCATCACACTGATTGGAGTCAAGGTTGGCTCACTCCTGGCTCCAATTAGCTCTGGGAGAAGTCATTAAGCTAGGGCCTCACATACTTTTTCCTCCCTGCACTGTGAATGTTTACATGTTATGTGCAATTAAACCATGGCAACATCTAATGTTTGTGTAGTATTATGTTCAGCAGACTGTGTTCTTCTATTGTGACTTAGATGACGTTCAGAGCACATTTTATGCCCAATTCATGCAAAACTCCACGTAATCCCAAGGGGTTCACATACTTTTTCTTGCAACTGTAAGTTCTTCCTTGCAACATTTCACATAGGTGGGTTATTTTATAAACTGAGCAGGAAGTTGATTTTGTAACCATTTTGTGTAGCTTTTTAATCTGCCTCTTATGGTACTTTGTTGAAGCACAGTACTTCATAGTGTCTTGTCCAGGCATTGTGTAGATGGTTCTGAATATTTTTGATCTACACTATAGTGCCAAAAGTATTGGGACGCCTGCCTTTACATGTACATGAATTTTAATGGCATCCCAGTCTTAGTCCGTAGGGTTCAATATTGAGTTGTCCCACTCTTTGCAGCTATAAGAGCTTCAACTCTTCTGGGAAGGCTGTCCACAAGGTTTAGGAGTGTGTCTATGGGAATGTTTGACCATTCTTCCTTAAGTGCATTTGTGAGGTCAGGCACTGATGTCTGACAAGAAGGCCTGGCTCGCAGTCTCCGCTCTAATTCATCCCAATGGTGTTCTGTTGGGTTGAGGACAGGACTCTGTGCAGGCCAGTCAAGTTCCTCCACTCCAAACTCGATCATCCATGTCTTTATGGACCTTGCTTTGTACACTGGTGTACAGTCATGTCGGAACAGGAAGGGACCATCTTCAAACTGTTCCCACAAAGTTGGGAGCATGAAATTATCCAAAATGTCTTGGTATGCTGATGCCTTAAACAGTACACTTCACTGGAACTAAGGGGCCAAGCCCAACCCCTGAAAAACAACCCCACACCATAATCCCCCTCCACCAAACTTTACACTTGGCACAATGCAGTCAGGCAAGTACCGTTCTCCTGGCAACCGCCAAACCCAGACACATTCATCGGATTGCCAGAGAAGTGGGATTCGGCACTCCAGACAACACGTCTCCACTGCTCTACAGTCCAGTACTTTACGCCACTGCATCTGACTCTTTGTATTGCACTTGGTGATGTAAGGGTTGGATGCAGCTGCTCGACCAAGGAAACCCATTCCATGAAGCTCTCTATGCACTGTTGTTGTGCTAATCTGAAGGACACACAAAGTTTGAAGGTATTTAGTTATTGACTCTGCAGACAGTTGGAGACTTCTGCGCACTGTGTGCTTCAGCATGCACTGACCCCGCTCTATCAATTTACGAGTTGCTGTTGTTCCCAGTTGATTCTACTTTGTTATAATACCACTAACAGTTGACCATGGAATATTTAGTATCAAGGAAATTTCACAGATGGACTTATTGCACAGGTGGCAATCTATCATGGTACCACGCTTGAATTGGATACAAAGAACACAGAGGGCGCACAGGCCTAGTGCATTAACCTTAAAAAAACATTTATTGATAAAAGATGATAGGTAATATACTCACAGATGACAATAATGTCTTTAGCTATTGACTGACAGATAGTTGGTGACTTCTGCGCACTGTGCACATTAGCATGCACTGGCCCCACTCTGTAATTTTTCCTGGTTGAGTTGCCATTGTTCCCAGTTGCTTTCACTTTGTTATAATACCACTAACAGTTGACCGTGGAATATTTAGTAGCAAGAAAATTTCATGGATGGACTTATTGCACAGGTGGCAACCTATCACGGTACCACGCTTGTATTCACTGAGCTCCTGAGAGTGACCCATTCTTTCACAAATGTTTTTACAGTAGAAGCAATCTGCATGCCTAGGTGCTTGATTTTATACACCTGTGGACATGGAGGTGATTGGAACACCTGAATCCAATGATTTGGAGGGGGGTCCCAATACTTTTGGCAATATAGTGTAGAATGTGTTCTTTCACTACTTTATGTTTTTCTTATGAAAGATTTGTAATGTGTTTAACAAAAATGTAATAAAGAATTACCATATTTTCTGGCGTATAAGGTGACTGGGTGTATAAGACGACCCCCTACTTTTCCAGTTAAAACATAGGTTTTTAGGCTATACTCGCCATATAAGACTACCCCCCTTCCGAGGCAACACCATTTAAAAACATCAGATTTTTTAATTGAAATGGTTATGACTTACCGGTACTTAAAATCCTTCAAAATCCTCATGTTCATCCTCTGACATCATAAGTTCTTGAATGACATCTTGTGATACATTGGTAAGACAGTCATCATATGGATCAAATTCCAAATCAGATGGTTACCGCTGGATGTGCGGTAATACGGTAGCTTTGGCTACATACAGTATACAGTATATATACAGCCCGCTGGATGTGCAGTAATGTACATACAGTATACCGTGCTGAGCCAAGCTGGCTCAAAACAAATGTCCCTATGACAGATTAATCTGTCAGCCCGCTGGATGTGTGGTATATACAGTATACTGAGCCAAGCTGTTTCAAATGTACCGGTACGTCCCTACGGTAATCAGCCCGCTGGCTGTATCTACAGTAGCTGAGGCTACATACAGTATACACTGGGCCAATCACGGCGAGCGATGTATTCTACTAATGAATACAAAGCCTGCTCGGATTGGCTGAGGTTGTGACATCATCAGCCCAGGCTTTGTATTTATTAGTAGAATACATTGGTCGCTGTGATTGGCCCAGTGTATACTGTATGTAGCCTCAGCTACTGTACATACACACATCCAGCGGGCTGATTACAGTAGGGAAGTACCGGTACGTTTTGAAACCGCCTGGCTCAGCGCAGTATACTGTATATACCGCACATCCAGCGGGCTGACAGATTAATCTGTCATAGGGACATTTGTTTTGCACCAGCTTGGCTCAGCACGGTATACTGTATGTACATTACTGCACATCCAGCCACCTTGACCCAAACAAACTCAAGGTTCACATTTTATACCCCGCGTATAAGACGACCCCCAATTTTTGGGGTATATTTTTAAGTATAAAAAGTAGTCTTATACGCCAGAAAATACTGTACTTGATTTAAAAAGAATATGCAATAGTTTTATGTCCCTAGCATGGCTTGATAGTTTTAGACCAAAAAGCTAGCTGTTTAATCTGTGTGTAGATGATGATGTCAGCTCTGTACACTTAGAGTGTATGTAAAACCAAAACATTTTCTGCAGGTTTGGATAAAGTGTGGAAAAGTTAAAATCCCTGTCAGGATTTTATTGCTATCTTTCCTTACTATATTTATTTTTTGCTTACACTAAATAATATATTTTACAGCAATAAAGCCATGTTACAGAGACAAGACTTTGAAAAAAGCCTGTAGTGAGAAAATACGGGGGCTGGCAATAAAGCTAACCTGCAGGCTAAACAAATATTGCCTAAATACAAGAAGCATGTGTATTCACATTATTTATTTATTTTATTTATTACAGGTACTTATATAGCGCCGTCAATTTACACAGCGCTTTACATATATTGTACATTCACATCAGTCCCTGCCCTCAAGGAGCTTACAGACTAAAGGATTCTTACATGGTATATTTTTATATAGTTACATTGGTCTAGTTTATACTTAACCTGGCCCATGCCCCTGGAAGCTGGAAATCACTAAAGCAGACACCACTACTTCAGTAATCTCCATTTGCTTTTGGGTCCCATGCTGAGCTGCCAGCCTGATGAATTGTGAACACATGTGGTTGGCCATTCAGTCTGGGCATGACTCAGAGAATAAATCACAAACCCCAGCGCACAAAAAAATGGATCTAAATGAAATTAAGGTAATGGTATGCTGCTGTGCAACAGTGTCCGCCGTCAGTACGATCTACGTCACTTCCGGGGAGTGGAACGCACGCTGAGGGGTGCGTTCCAAGTGGCCATCTTTGAGGTTGAAATACATGGTCATCCTCTGCAAAACGACAAGTTTGTGAGGTTCCTGCTACTGTGGATATGCGGAAATGTGTGAGCCAATGAGGCTAATAAACAAATGCTTTTAACTTTCCTTGAACATGTGAGTGGCCTGGTATTACTTTCACTTTATTGAATGTTACTGGCAGTATTACACTATGGTATTTCTTTTTCTTGCACTGCTGGGGAGCTCTTGAAGGAGTGAGTTGGAGGAGAGCATCATATCAGTCAAGATGGATAAAGAGTTCTGGAGAATTTAGAGGGGGCATAGGATCCCTAAAATCCTAAAAGGCACAATACTCACCAATATCTGGTGAGTGCGGTTGATGTTGATTTTTCACTGGTGGATGGTGGAAGCACAATTTTTTTGGGAGAAGATTTGTTTGTTGTATTTATTATACACCTTTGGGAAGAAGGACCTTTTCATTTATTTATGACAATTATTTACAAACACTTTAGATATTGATAAATGTCAATTTATGATGAAGAGGTTTGTGTTTTGCGCTGTTTATGTATGATTCAGAGAATGCTTTGCATTTTCTGAATTAATGCAAAGCTTTCTCTGATTGGACAAGGTAAAGAGAATGACATCGCCCTGCCTCTCTTCTCATCGCACCACCCACCCCATCCTCAATCAGAGAACAGTTTGCATTCATTGGTGTATTTCTTCTAGATCTGTGCAGCAATCCAGGATGAGACAATTTATGCACTGTGACTCTATGCAGGAACCTCCTGCAACAAAGTCTGGTCGCTTCTGTTCTGTCCTTGTGCAAACTGAATGATCTTGTCTCAGTACTCCTGTAGTTTTCTGCAGGAAGCCTGTAGTCGGAGGACCTGCTGCATCCCATTAATAGCTCTGCCATCTGAACAAGCTATACGCAGCACAATTATGATGTCACCACTACTTTTACAAGGTAATATCTGGGGTTGCAACTCATGTATGTTTTGTATCGATAGTCCAGTTTTATAAGCCCAGTTCACTCATTTAGGGTGTAACATGTACAGCATGCACCCCCCCCATTACAGTGGGCAAGGGATCCTCTCCCCATACCCGCTGTCATAATTTGAAAACAGTGCGTCTCCACCCACACAGCCCAGGCATTAATCCATAGTTTCCTGTGAATACCTAGACTACAAGTACCATCAGCCATTACCATCAGCCATTGCAGCTGATGGATTGTAGTTCTCAATGAACTGCAAGGGTGCGTGTGAGCACTCTCCTAGTCCATTAATGTTCCCGCTCTCAAGAACTGCCTTCGATGACCAACTTCCAGTCTGCTGTTGCAATTCAAGAGAAGCCTTGTATTTATAGCAATGAATACAAAGCTTCCTCTGATTGGCTGAATTGGAATTTGTGACATCATCCACCCGCCTCTCCACCTCGGCCAATCAGATTCATTCAGAAAAATACAAGGCTTCTCCTGAATAATGGAGAAGCATTAAGTCAAATTCTATATAGTTCCAGCAGCAGATGGGAAATTTCTGTACTGCTGCAGATCACAGAGCCACATACTATATACTACAGTATATTACAGCACACATCATTTATGTAATGGCAATAGTTTGTTTGGGCCAGCTTGGCCTAAGTGAACTTTCTGTAGACATAGAATTCTATTTTAATACACTGTTCAAAAAAAATTAAAGGAACACTTTTTAGACAGAGTATAGCATCAAGTCAATAAACTATTGATCTGGTCAGTTATGTAGAAGAGGGGGATGTTAATCAGTTTCTGCTGCTTTGGTGTTAATGAAATTATTAACAGGTGCACTAGATGGGCAACAATGAGATGACCCCCAAAAACAAGAATGGTTTTACAGGTAGGGGCCACTGACATTTTTTTCCCTATTCATCTTTTTTGACTGTTTTTCACTAGTTTTGCATTTGGCTAGGGTCAGTGTCACTACTGGAAGTATGAGGGGATACCTGGACCCTACAGAGGTTGCACAGGCAGTATGACTCCTCCAGTATGGCACATCAATATGTGCCATTGCAAGAAGTTTTTCTGTGTCTCCCAGCACAGTCTCAAGAACATGGAGGAGATTCCAGGAGACAGGCATTTACTCTAGGAGAGCTGAACAGGGCCGTAGAAGATCCTTAACCCATCAGTGGGACCGGTATATGCTCCTTTGTGCAAGTAGAAACAGAATGAGAACTGCCAGAGCCATACAAAATGACCACGGGTGCGAATGTCTCTGACCGAACAATCAGAAACAGACTGCATGATGGTGGCCTGAGGGCCCGACACCCTCTAGTGGGCCCTGTGCTCACTGCCTGGCACTATAGAGCTCGACTGGCACTTGCCATTGAACACCAGAATTGGCAGGTGCACCACTGGCGCCCTGTGCTTTTCACAGATAATGAAAGGGTCTGGAGAAGCAGTGGAGAATGTTATGCTGCCTGCAACATCGTTCAGCATGACCATTTTGGTGGTGAGTCAGTGATGGTCTGGGGAGGCATATCCATGGAGGGACACACAGACCTCTACAGTCAAGACAATGGCACTCTGACTTCCAATAGCTTTCAGGATGAAATCCTGGAACCCATTGTCAGACCCTATGCTGGTGCATTGGGCCCTGGGTTCTTCCTGGTGCACGACAATGCCTGGTCTCATGTGGTGTGAGTAAGCAGGCAGTTCTTGGAGGATCAAGGATTTGATACCATTGAATGGCCCCCACTCTCGCCTGACCTAATTCCAATAGAACACCTCTGGGATGTCATGTTTTGGTCCATCCGAAGCTGCCAAGTTTCACCTCAGACTGCCCAGGAACTCAGTGATGCCCTGGTCCAGATCTTTGAGGAAATACCCCAGGACACCATCAATTGTCTCATTAGGAGCATGCCCCAACAGACATGTATACAAACACGTGGGGGCCATACAAACTACTGAGCACCATTTTGAGTTGCTGCAATGAGACTTCAGCAAAATGGACTAGCCTGCTGCATCATTTTTTAACTTTGATTTTCGGGGTGTCTTTGAAATCAGTCCTGTGTAGGTTTATAATTTTCATTTCCATCAAACGATGGGACATCCTTACGTTCCTATCACATTACCCAGTCCATATCAGTATAGATATCCAGCATGATATTTTTCCCCATTCAGATCTGATGTGTTTTCAAAGTGTTCCTTTAATTTTTTTGAGCAGTGTATATTGAAACCAGATGTTACCAGACTATTAGCATTTCCAAAGACTTCAGCAATGGCAACCTATATGTCATATGTCATAAGTACATTTGTCTGATAGGTTTTCTATAAAAAAAAGGCTTTACTTCCAGAGTCATTTCATGTCATTTACTAGAAATCAGCTTTATAAAAGCTACAAAGGTAAACTGTTTGATAAAGAACACATTCTACATTTAAAATAATACAGTACGTGCACTTGGAAGAAGGCATGTTTAATACTCCTGGCTTTGGAGCATAATCAGCTTCCAAGAGCTGAAGATCACAGCCAGATGAGTTAAGTGATCTGTACTGGAAAACCAAAGCCAACTAGTCTCAGACTTACAAATGTACTCCTTCCAAAACAGGGTGAGGTTTGGTCTTAACAAAAAACATTCTGTACACAATCTCTCCAACTCTACTAGAACATTCAATATTACCAGAATTTGCAAATAAACAAGCTCCTTGACACCAAAGACTCTATTCAATTATAGTGCAAATCATTTGGCTTCTTTTGATTAATCAGATTACTTGACTAAGTACTTGTTACAAAATGACCTTTCTGATTAGGTCTTGCACACACCACACTTTTTCTCATCATATGTTGTACTCTGAGAGGTTAATGGTATAGACAGAAGGTCAAAATAGAAAGAAAACTTGGGAGCCAATAACTTTTTGCTCTGTCCACTGCTGCTGACTGCTATCATTTAACCTTGTTCCCAGTTCTCTCTGTGGATTTCAGAACATTTCCCACTATGTTATGGAAAAAAAATGGGGTGGGGGATTTGGTTGTCCTATCCTAGGGTAATAACGCTACTCCTCTATAAATACACTACAGTAAATTAGCACTAGGTAGTTAATTTTGGCTAGCCATGAGGAGAGAGGTTGGCTGGGCCTTTTGGCTAGAGGGACCAGAGTGTCCTTGCACCTGTCAGTAGCCTTACACATGAGGGAGGAGGCAGGGAATGGTCCTTGCATTTTAGAAGGGGACCAGTGACACACCCTGTGTTCTTTTTTGAGTGTTTTACATGTACTTTTCTGGTTCACATGGTGTTTAGTTTTTTGCACACCCATTCCAGACTTTTAAAAAAAAAGAGTGAAAAGTGAGAGCTGTCACCTTGGGTCAGAAAGTGTATTACTGGCAGGATCACCGGGTGAAAAATAGTAAATGAAGCAGGAAAAAAGTTTACTAAAGCAGTCACCACACTAAGGATCGGTAAACTGCAACATATTAGAACTTTTGTACTAACAGTAAAATCCTTTTCTTGAAGTTCACTGGAGACATGAGATTTGGACACTGGCAAACCAAAACAAATGACCAGCCTGGCATAACCCCCCCCTCCTACCAGCTTACCTCAGTTTTGTACTAAAGCAATGCCAAGAACAGACCGTAAATACTGTAAAAAAGCTTGGGATCCGTGTCCCTCAATGAACACAAAGAAAATGATTTTGTGGTGAGCAGAAAAATCCTATTTTCTTTCTCATTCATTGAGGGACACAGAATTCAGAGATTGCCCAAAGGCAAACTTTCAAACTTGGGAGTGGGCAAAACAGCAAACTTAAAGCTAACAGGCCCAACTATAAATAAACTGTGACCTCTTTATAGATGAAAGAGTGCCTGAAGGACAATATGCCCTAAGTGTCTTTAGAAGAGGCCTGAACATTAATCTGGTAAAATATGTGAACATGTGAACAGAAGACCAGATGGAAGAATTACAAATTTGCAAAAGAGTTGCCTGATGCTATAAAGCTTAAGAAGCACTCACAGATCTAGTAGTTTGAAAGGAAAATATGGAATCTGATCCTTAAAACCATAAGCTTGAATGGTGATTTGTCTGATCCATTGAAAAATGGTGGCATGAGAAGCTGGTTCCTCTTTATGAGGACTATCGAGAATGAAAAAGAGAGAGTTAATCTTTCTAATAGAGGCAGTAGCTGAATGGTAGACACACACAGTGTAAACTACAGTATATCCAAACTATGGAAATTTTCTTCTGATGTCCTGGAGTTAGATAGAATGACAGAAGTATAATGCCCTGTTTAAGGTGAAAAGCCGAAACCATCTTTGGAAGAAAGGAGACTCTAGGCTTTGTGTATTGCCAGGAAAGGTTCCTTACAGGAAAAGACACAAGTTCAGACACAAGTCTCACATAGGAGAAAACAACAAGTAACACAACCTTGTGAGTAAGCTTTGAAAGGGGAATATTCCTGATATGGATATGTTCAAAGGGTGGTTTATGAAGTGCCAAGAGAACCAAATTCAAATTATGCAGAGACGTGGGGAGCCACATGAGAAACACCCTGTAAAAGGTCTTAATCAAAGAATGAGTGGGTAGCAGTTTCTGGAACAGGATTCCAATTGCTGAGGTCTGACCATTGATAGTACTCAGGGCCTATTGCTGATCTAGGCCTGATTGTAAATAGTTCAGGCCCATGGATTATTTTATGTGCTGAAAGTTTCTTTCCTTACACAAGTATGCTGTCCAACATTATGGGGGTCACCAAGTAAAAGAGGCTCATGTCACTACCATTATTGCCAGTAACTGTGAAAACAGATGGTAAACTAGTCCTTGAGACAGAATATCCAGTCAATCTTATAAATTTACAAGTGCAGGGACCATTTCCCCATGTTCAGACGCTTCCCACCAAGGTAGTCGATCTACCATTTGTCCATGCCTAGTATGTGAAAAGTGAAATGTGAACTTGAAGTTCTGCCCAGGACAGAGGCCTTTCAATTTATTTAGTCATTGCAAGTTTTTTTTTTATCAGTCTATATTGTGGCTGTTTCTCCCTTTATATCCCCTTTATTTGTCTCGTTGGCGATTATCATACATACAGAATGTGATGGGAAATCCAAAACTTTACAGCTGTTACCAGAACAAGAGGTGAAGGGATATATTCCAATATATACACCTTTTCCAGTAAAAAATGTCTGAGATGATATTTTCTTTCACTTTGTAGAGATTTCCTTTCACTTCCTGTTACTTCCTGTTGGGGCAGGATTTAAAAGGAAAACATCCCAATGGAACAGAGACAGCAAAAAATAAACAGACTTCAACTTTTCCTACTCTACTCCAAAGCTAAAAAAAAAAAAGTTTTAGTTAAGTGTTCTTGCATGGCAAGACCACTTACTGTTATCTCACATATATATTCTTATTATTATAGCCAAATTTACCACCCTAACTCCTCCCACAGTTTTTACACTACATAGACAGTAATATACCGAAACGTGCGGATTGTTCCCGATGGGTTTGCTATTACTTTGTGGAACGTTTCGCCGAATGGTTCACGAAATATCGGCGTTTTTGTGGTGAAATTGGTCCCATAGGAATGAATGGTGGAATGTTCAAAACTAGAGTGTGAGCTGAAAAATCAGGACATGATCTCTAAACTGCCATCACTCCCTCATTTTCAAGCCCACCTACACAAATCTTATATCAAAACGTTCAGCTATCCCTGCTGCCACTAAAAATGTCCACGGCTAAGCCATAGTCCAGATAGTTTTCACAATATGACCATTTGTTTGCAACTCACGCCGCCCCTTGACATTCACTGAAACTGCACTCTAGCCACCTCAAATTTGAAGGGCAATTTCTAAACTGCGACTGTGCCTTCATTTTTTAAATTTCAGAGACATACTATGCATCAAAATGTAGGCCTGGGTCTTGTGCTTTTCACTCTATCAAGCTTGCCATGTGCACTTTTTAAATTTGATCAATCTATTGGTTTGTGTAATGTTTACTATCTTTACTCACTCCAAACACTCCACACAGTTACTCTGCCCACTCCATAAAGTTACTCTGCCCAGTCCAACCTTTTCACAGTTACTCCAGCCACTCCAACCACACAATAGTTACTCAAGCCACTCCACCCAGTTACTCCGCCCACTCCAGTTGTAGACTACTGGTGGAGGCAAGAACACTTCACACAATTTCCCCAGAAATTGTAGCTTTTCTAGTTATACATATAATCATACCCCCTTCATGACAAAGCCATTTTTTGCAATTGGCACTGTGCTACATTAACTGGCAATTGCCCGGTCATGCAACACTGTACACAAATAAAATTTATATAATTCTTTTCACACAAATAGAGCTTTTTTTTCGTGGTATTTGATCACCACCATATTTTTTTATTATATAAATGAAAAAATACCGGAAATTTGGGTAAAAAACACAATTTTCTACTTTGTTATAAAACACATCCAATAAAAAAAATCTAATTTCTTCATAAATTTAGGCCAAAATGTATTCTGCTACAGGTCTTTGGTAAAAAAAAAAAGTATATTAATTGGTTTGTGCAAATGTTATAGCATCTACAAACGATTGTATATATACTGGAATTTATGCTGCTATGAAGCTATACTGGTAATGGCGGTGATCAGTGACTTATAGTGAGACTGTGATAGTGTGGCGGAAACCTGGCGCTAACTGACACTGGCTAGGATTGACGCTAACTGACTGACACTGATATCAAAAATGACACTAATACATTGATCATTGCTAATACTGTACACTGTCACTGTCCTAATGACACTGGCTGGGAAGGGGTTAACATATAGGGGCAATCAAGGGGTTAATTGTCTGCCTAACAATGTGTAGTGTGTGTAACATGTGCTGCTTTTATTTGCAGATCTTGCTGTTTTTTTCTCCCTGCTTTTCAGGGAGAAGAAACAGCAAGATCGCTCTTCTGTTTACACAGAATCCTGTGTGTTTGTCAACACAGGACTCTGGGCTGACTGAGCCTGCCCGTGCCGCCCCACCATAGTACATGTGCAACAGCAGGGCAGCAAGTGGTTAATGTTTGCATACTCTTGGTTGCTTTAACCAATCTTACAGATGAAATATGCTAAAGTACTTTAGTTAACTGTGTATAAAAGGATCCCTCTAATGGGAAATTTGAGATGTGAATACCATATACAAGACATATACCAGAAGGTCATATAGAAGATTATGGGGCTTCCTGATGGATTATGATAGATGTACAGATAACTGTATCTGTAACCACAATGATCATTTAAATCAAAGAGAAATCTTTTTTTTGTGTGATACTGGTCCCAAAGCAGCACATCTGAGGTTAACTTATAGAAATCACACACATATTGTACAGCACAAGCATTAGGATTCTGCATCTGTAAACCAACTTCAAAACAATAATTTTAAATGACAACTTAAATACATGAGATTAGAGGTCTAAGCACTAAAATGTGAATGGAAATTCATTATAATAGTAGTTGGAATAAGTAACATGAGTTGAAATTGTCTGTGGAAGAACAAGTAGAATTCTGTCAACTGCTCTTAAGGAAAAAACATTAATACTCGATCTCTCTTACGTATCCATACTTCAAAATTCATTTGTTTGTTTTTAGGTTTAAATTATATTTTAGCAGAATATTAAACCTGTTACTTCAAGCTAACTAAATGACATATATTTATATTAGATAGAATTTTCTTCATATAGTTTTTAGCAAATGTACAGCATAGTTCTATAAGGAAACATCAGTACATCCACAACACTATGTTTGCATTGAAATAAAACATGTTACCCTACACCCTCTAAATATCACATTTTGGCATATTCATTTTATGCAATATTCAATAAGGCAATATATAGGGCTTCCCCTATACCAGTGATGGCGAACCTTTTTGAGCCCGAGTGCCCAAACTGCAACCCAAAACCAACTTATTTCTTTCGAAGTGCCAACACTGCAATGAAACCTGAATATCGAGCTTTTGGGTTAGAAAAAACAACTCGTACAGTAGTGCAAACTAATTAACAGTACAGGGATGACCAGAGACTGCGGACACGGTACAGGGATGACCAGAGACTGCGGACACAGTACAGGGATGACCAGAGACTGCAGACACGGTACAGGGATGACCAGAGACTGCAGACACGGTACAGGGATGACCAGAGACTGCGGACACGGTACAGGGATGACCAGAGACTGCAGACACGGTACAGGGATGACCAGAGACTGCGGACACGGTACAGGAGATGACCAGAGACTGCGGACACGGTACAGGGATGACCAGAGACTGCGGACACGGTACAGGAGATGACCAGAGACTGCGGACACGGTACAGGAGATGACCAGAGACTGCGGACACGGTACAGGGATGACCAGAGACTGCGGACACAGTACAGGGGATGACCAGAGACTGCGGACACAGTACAGGGATGACCAGAGACTGCGGACACAGTACAGGGATGACCAGAGACTGCGGACACAGTACAGGAGATGACCAGAGACTGCGGACACAGTACAGGGATGACCAGAGACTGCGGACACAGTACAGGGATGACCAGAGACTGCGGACACAGTACAGGGATGACCAGAGACTGCGGACACAGTACAGGGATGACCAGAGACTGCGGACAGTACAGGGATGACCAGAGACTGCGGACAGTACAGGAGATGACCAGAGACTGCGGAAAGCACAGGGATGACCAGAGACTGCGGACAGTACAGATGACTGCTGACCTTTTGGGAGGGAGGGGGAGCGGGTACCTGAATTTGACAGGTACCCGCTCTTACTTCCGCAGAGTTTTTTTTTTATCTTACCTGTTCCTTTATCCAGCCGCGCGCTGTCTTCCCGGCTTCTGTAGTGTGGGCGCTCATCGGACAGCCGGATGCCCAGTGCGCATGCGCGAGAAGCGCTGCGCTTTGTGATTGGTCCGGCGGCTTCTGGGATCTGTCATGTGTCCCAGGTACCGCCTTACCATTCACAAAGAGCACTGCTTCTTGCGCATGCGCACTTGGGACCCGGCTGTCACGCACACTACAGAAGCCGGGGAGACAGCGCGCCGCTGGATAGAGGGACAGGTAAGGTCCCACTGCAGAGCTGAGCGGCCGGCCCGGTATTCTGATACGGCGGCGGTGGAAATACCGGACCGGCCGCTCTATATTCGCTCCATAAGACGCACTGACATTTTCCCCCCTTTTTTTGGGGGAAAAAAAGTGCGTCTTATGGAGCGAAAAATACGGTATTCTCCTGGCGTGCCCACAGATAAGGCTCGGCGTGCCGGCTGTGGCACGCGTGCCACGGGTTCGCCATCACTGCCCTATACAGTAGCTAACAAAGCCATAAGAATTATTTAGAAACATGAAAATATTTTACATCTAATACTGTAAAAACAGTTTTACTGGAATGTTGCATCCACTAATATTAAAACAGGATAAAGGTTAGGTGCACACAAGCATATTTATACCCTTCCCACCTCTCCCATGTTTTTACCATTATTTGAGATGGAAAGACATGACTGAAACACACAGAGGCTCATTTATAATGGAGAGCGAACACTGCTATCTGCTCTCCATTATACCCCATTCAGTTACACATTTATGTATTTATTACAGGTACTTATATAGCGCTGTCAATTTATGCAGTGCTTTACATATATGTATATTGTACATTCACATCAGTCTCTAACCCTCAATGGGTGTACAATCTAAGGTCCCTAACTTACATTCATACACATACTAGGGCCAATTTAGACAGGATCCAACTAACCTGCCAGCATGTCTTTGGAGAGTGGGAGGAAACCCACGCAGGCACAGGGAGACCAGGCAAACTCCAGGCAGGTGGTGCTGTGGTTGAGATTCAAACCAATGACCCTAGTACTGCCTGGCAGAAGTGCTAACCATTTAGCCACTGTGTTGCCCTGGCACTAAGCATTAATTATCATGAAGTTCTCCATAAGTTATCCATAGATGTGAAATTATATTCATTTTGGGTGGGCATTCATGTCTATGCACTAAGCTGGTGCCAGTTTTTTTTTTTTGGGGGGGGGTATAAATGGGGATAATCCTCCACTGAGATTTTGTTAGGATAGCAGATGTATGCTGATTGCCTGTGTTGCCCACACATACCACAACCTGCATTTTACAGTCTATTAAAAAATTGGGGACCAAAGTTTAGAGCCTGTGGGACTACACTGTCTTCTCCCTGTTATCCCTGCCTAACATTATAAGCTCTATTAAGCAGGGCCCTCTGATTCCTCCTGTATTGAACTGTATTGTAACTGTACTGTCTGGCCTCAAGTTGTAAAGCGTTAGCGCTATATAAAACTTGTATAATAATAATAATAATAATAGGGACAGTTCAGTGACTGAATAAGAGCTGTTATTGTGACAGGTCACAGTATCAGGCTTTTTTTTTGTTTAATTTTTTTTTCAACAACTGTGCAGTTTGTTTTTTAGGTAGCAGCATGGTCATAGCCCCATAATGCAAAAAGGCAGAAAAAGTAGGAAGTTTATTTAATGATTTGCTTTATTCTCTCATTTCCATTTATTTCAGTCCACCAGCAACAGGGATAACATATTCATTACTGCATAGATGACTGCTGTCAGCCTTCTATTTTCTGTATCTTTGCATAGACCCATGCATGGGCTATGAGGCTTCTCTATAGGTGGATAATTAGCACCTCTGACCAGCCTTTTCTACAGAGCTAAGGGAGCTAGTATTTCATAGCACAACTAATTGAAAAAGAATTCACCACGGGCCCTAGTGACACTGCCATGTGTTTCAGCTCAGGCAAAAAAAAACATTATTAAATAAATGGAGCACTGGTGATAAGCAATAGCTTGATATCTTCTCTCTTATACCACCCACCCCAAACCACCCTTTAAAGGAAACCTGAAGTCAGAAAAACACAGGGGCTGCCATTACTGACCTTCTTCTACGAATATTATCTGCTTGATTGTATTTGTCACTTTGCCTCTATCACTAATACAGAACAAGATTATAGCAGGCAAAGTCAGATTGGAATCAGAATTTCTGGTCTGTATACTTATACTAGTTATAGAGTGAAGCCATCAGAACAGTGTGAAGACCAGTCTACTAGGTTTTTCTGAAGGATAGATTAGTAATGTCAGCTTCCATATTCTTTTAGGACAAAACGGACCCTTGCAGTCACCCCACCACCCCCTCACAACAAAAGTTAAATGCTCATTTTTGCCTAGAGAGAACATAAAAAGCAGTTAAAGATGACTTATTACTAATTCCCCTGGCACTGGGTTTACTTCAGAGCTTTCTGACACTCCAAGCTGTGGGCAGGCCATTAGTGGCTTTACTTACAATGCAGGACTGCAGGTTCTGCATTGTACATAGTGACATCAGAGTTTCTGTGATCAATGGAGCAGCAAAAAGAGGGACATGCAGCTGGGAGGAAGTCGGTGGTGCAAGGAATAAGGTATGTACAACTGCTAATTATGGGCCTCCTAGAGGAATCCTTTGGCGCAAGGAATAAGGTATGTATAACTGCTATTTATGATCCTCCTAGAGGAAGCCTGTGGAGCAAGGAATAAGGTACAGTATGTACAACTGCTATTTATGGTCCTCCTAGAGCAGTGATGGTGAACCTTTTTGAGCCCGAGTGCCCAAACTGCAACCCAAAACCAACTTATTTCTTTCGAAGTGCCAACACTGCAATGAAACCTGAATATCGAGCTTTTGGGTTAGAAAAAACAACTTGTACAGTAGTGCAAACTAATTAACAGTACAGGGATGACCAGAGACTGCGGACACAGTACAGGGATGACCAGAGACTGCGGACACAGTACAGGGATGACCAGAGACTGCAGACACAGTACAGGGATGACCAGAGACTGCAGACACGGTACAGGGATGACCAGAGACTGCGGACACGGTACAGGGATGACCAGAGACTGCGGACACGGTACAGGGATGACCAGAGACTGCGGACACGGTACAGGGATGACCAGAGACTGCGGACACGGTACAGGGATGACCAGAGACTGCGGACACGGTACAGGGATGACCAGAGACTGCGGACACGGTACAGGGATGACCAGAGACTGCGGACACGGTACAGGAGATGACCAGAGACTGCGGACACGGTACAGGAGATGACCAGAGACTGCGGACACGGTACAGGGATGACCAGAGACTGCGGACACAGTACAGGGGATGACCAGAGACTGTGGACACAGTACAGGGATGACCAGAGACTGCGGACACAGTACAGGGATGACCAGAGACTGCGGACACAGTACAGGAGATGACCAGAGACTGCGGACACAGTACAGGGATGACCAGAGACTGCGGACACAGTACAGGGATGACCAGAGACTGCGGACACAGTACAGGGATGACCAGAGACTGCGGACACAGTACAGGGATGACCAGAGACTGCGGACAGTACAGGGATGACCAGAGACTGCGGACAGTACAGGAGATGACCAGAGACTGCGGAAAGCACAGGGATGACCAGAGACTGCGGACAGTACAGATGACTGCTGACCTTTGGGGAGGGAGGGGGAGCGGGTACCTGAATTTGACAGGTACCCGCTCTTACTTCCGCAGAGTTTTTTTTTTATCTTACCTGTTCCTTTATCCAGCCGCGCGCTGTCTTCCCGGCTTCTGTAGTGTGGGCGCTCATCGGACAGCCGGATGCCCAGTGCGCATGCGCGAGAAGCGCTGCGCTTTGTGATTGGTCCGGCGGCTTCTGGGATCTGTCATGTGTCCCAGGTACCGCCTTACCATTCACAAAGAGCACTGCTTCTTGCGCATGCGCACTTGGGACCCGGCTGTCACGCACACTACAGAAGCCGGGAAGACAGCGCGCCGCTGGATAGAGGGACAGGTACGGTCCCACTGCAGAGCTGAGCGGCCGGCCCGGTATTCTGACACGGCGGCGGTGGAAATACCGGACCGGCCGCTCTATATTCGCTCCATAAGACGCACTGACATTTTCCCCCCTTTTTGGGGGGAAAAAAAGTGCGTCTTATGGAGCGAAAAATACGGTATTCTCCTGGCGTGCCCACAGATAAGGCTCGGCGTGCCGGCTGTGGCACGCGTGCCACGGGTTCGCCATCACTGTCCTAGAGGAAGCCCGTGGAGCAAGGAATAAGGTATGTACAACTGCTATTAATGGTCCTCCTAGAGGAAGCCCGTGGAGCAAGGAATAAGGTATGTATAACTGCTATCTATGGTCCTCATAGAGGAAGCCTGTGGAGCATGGAATAAGGTATGTATTACTGCTATTTAAGGTCCTTCTAGAGAAAAAAAAGAGCATTTAACCCTTGCAGCATTCTGGAAGCCTCATTGCAATGGTCAATTTTTTTGGAGGGTTTAGCTTTAATCCGAAATCTTGCAGACAAATATAGTCATTCATATGACATGAGAAACATTGTGGTGGTGTATAACTTACATACAGCAATTTGAAGTGAAAAGGCAGGTCACTGGAGTAATTGTTGTATGTAAAATCATTTATTATGTAAATGATATGTACTGTAGTTTCCAAAAGGTTTAAACAATGCAATGGCACAGAAACGTATCTATTGGTTTGATAGTAGTAGTGATGACCATTAAAGTATAGCAGACTTTTCTATGCCAGAATTAATAAAGTGCACAATTCTATATAAACCACCAATCCTAAAAATATCTTCAGTTAAGAAATATCAACACCATCCAGCTGCATCCTATCTTCTGCTGAGATCTTGATTATTCTGGCATCTTCTGTGTTTGGAAAGAAGTCAGCGCGTAAAAAAATTGCTTTTGAGTCCAGTAGTTCGGAAACATTTGCCAAAATGTGTAAACAGTAAGAGACATTCTAGGCCGATGTAGTTTTAACTCTGATAAAGCATTAAATAAGATGCTATTATTGCTCTCATCTTCCAATCACATTTGTAGAAGGGCAAAGCCATATTTCAAAAGGCTCTTAATGATTAGTGGTCTTCTGTTAAGGAGGAATTGAAACGCTGCTGATTATTCCTGTTAAAAATAATGAATACCCTACTTTCTAGCTTACATATTTGTGAATCATTTTTTAGACTGCTGCCATTTAGGTACAGGTAAATTGATTATGTGCAAGTCAGAGTCACAGCTTTTTGTAGAAAGATAAAAATGCGGTTTAAAGCGTATCTAAAGTCAAAAACAAACATTTAATATATTGCAGCATACCCATTTTTAAATGTGGAAATGGTGCCCTTTATCGCATTGGCTGACAAGTTAATTTCTAACTCTGGGTATAAAAAACTGCACTAAACAGAGACATGTTTTAAAAATATGTGGCTCTTTTAGTACTAGGATCTGACAACTGAAATTGCAAGCTCTTTGGTAAAAGCTGGACTATTGATTTTAAATTTTGTTTTTACCAAACAGCTTGCCATTTCAGTCTCAGGAACTGATTCCACAGGCAGGTTAGTAAAGGCTGCCTTATTTGGGAATCTGTACTTATTTGTGAAAAAACAGAGAGTTGATGTGACAGTGTCATGATGGGGCTAGGGACAGGTGTACCTTTTTCTCTTTGAAATGTTGGACGGTATCGGCATAAATTTCAACATAGTGTAGTGCACAAACGGGATTGGTCTGGCGTTTTGATCTCGGGTTCCATTATCTGATGGGCATACGATAGCCAGGCACGCAACGTTTTCACACACTTGAGTCAGTAAACAGGCTGTGCAGCTCTTTTTTTGTGTTTTTTTATTTTTGGGAATGAACTTGGATAGGGTGAGGGTGAGCCTAGGGATACTCTAGTAACTGTAAACTTGAATAATTTCTGAAAGTGTTGAACTGTTTCTATAGCTCTTAATTGCAATTTACGAATCCCTGCCTTTAAAGAGAATGCTACTGTGTTTGTTTGAACCTCTCTATAACCGGTCTGTGGACCGTTTTATACAGATGATAATATCAACCATTATAGTGTTATAGCTGAACGCTAAGTTTCCTTTTTCTCTGATCAAAAAGGAGGTGGTGGCAGTGTGAAGGGTTAATTGCATAAATAACCTGACCCAGTAACAATGGATTCAGGCTGCTGGCACATCGATTGGTATCCATTAGCTGGAAAATCGTTGTGCAGGGTGCAGTTGGGTGTGGCATTGTTACTCATGTCACATCGCAGTTGTAGATTGGTTAGCCCTTCGGTCACGAGTTTGGTGAGAAGGTCTGGAGTCTGACGCCGCGATCGTGACACTCTCTGTTTCCTGATTTCCAGGAAGTCATGTGCAAGGACAGTCAATTTCAGTACTGTAGCAGTCTGTGTCCTGAATCTTTGAGAGGTTTTCGCAGAATGCTCCAGGGGAATAGGACAGAGGTCTCCCAGCCAGACTGTAGTTGGGACCCCACAAAGTACTGGTAGTTCCACGTGGATTTCCCAGGGATGCCACAGCCCTCCAGCTGGGTCTTACTCCCCCAGGAACAAGAGAGCCTCTGGTCGGGACTATGGCCTATTTATATCTCCCTCAGCCCCCTGCTAGTCACCTACCATGTTGACCAGAGAGATATTAACATGCAGGCTGGGTTCATGACTCTCCCACGCACTATGTCCCAGGATCCCCTGAGAGACAGGGGGAAGTAATTGAGTAATAGAACCCAGAGCAGACATAACTAATGAAATAGTGAAATAGTGCTCTCTCTGGTTACAAAGAGGCCAAAAGCTAGATTTATCAGAACAGTAGCTCTATGGAGTGCTACAATAGCAAATAAGAACAGTGGGAAAAAAACTGTCAAAAGGGAAAGGTAAACAAGGAGGAAGGATTAGAGGATTAAGTTAATATGTATTGCCCTTGTCTCCCTGTAAGTAATATACTCACCTATCCCAAATCCAGCAAGATATGGCCCACTAAGATGCCAAACCATTTGTCAAAATCTTCTGAACCAAGGGCACACATGCGCTGCACATTATCCAAACCTTTCATACTCCGCTAGGGCACAGAGTAAAACTCTCTACAGGATTTAATAGAGAGTGTACTATGCATAATTGGGTACAGCTCAGAAAATTGCTGTACCATGTACTTGCATGAAAAAAAGTATCCTGATCTCTTTGTATTGCTTCCTTTGTGTAAAATCGCTTGTGCGTCTGCAAGTCCCCCTGCTTTCCTATTAAAAACTGAGCACAGTAGGCAGGAGGACAAGGCATGGTCAGTTCTCTAACTGTGTGCTCTCATCCGATGATCAAACTTGTGATGACAAGACCCCCCCCCACACACACACACACACACTGCATAGCCATTCACTGGGAAGAGCAGTGTACTGATGTTTCTTATCCCTCACCTCTCTATGCAGATGAGAACAAAGTGTATGTGATCATCTATAAAACAAAGGGAGAACAAGTATTTATTTTTTTTATATCTATACACAAACATTTTACCTTTCATTTCTATTTTAAACTGTATTGGTTGTTTTACAAGGTGAGGATTTACGCACACTATATTGCCAAAAGTATTGGGACACCCCTCCAAATCATTGGATTCAGGTGTTCCAATCACCTCCATGGCCACAAGTGTATAAAATCAACCATTTAGGCATGCAGACTGCTACTACAAACATTTGTGAAAGAATGGGTTGCTCTCAGGAGCTCAGTGAATTCAAGCGTGGCACCTGTGCAATAAGTCCATCCATGAAATTTCCTTGCTACTAAATATGCTATGGTCAGCTGATAGTAGTATTATAACAAAGTGGAAGCAACTGGAAACAGCAGCAACTCAGCCACGAAATGGTAGGCCACGTAAAATGACAGAGCAGGGTCAGCGCATGCTGAAATGGACAGTGAGGAGAAGTCACCAACTGTCTGAAGGGTCAATAGCTAAAGACCTCCAAACTTTGTGTGGCCTTCAGATTAACACAACAACAGTGGTAGAGAGCTTCATGGAATGGGTTTCCATGGCCGAGCAGCATCCAAGTCTTACATCACCAAGTGCAATGCAAAGTGTCAGATGCAGTGGTGTAAAGCACGCCGCCACTGGACTCTAGAGCAATGGAGACGTGTTCTCTGGAGTGACGAATCAAGCTTCTCTGTCTGGCAAACTGATGGACGTGGCTGGGTTTGATGGTTGCCAGGAGAACAGTACTTGCCTGACTGCATTGTGCCAAGTGTAAAGTTTGGTGGAGGGGGGATTATGGTGTGGGGTTGTTTTTAAGGGGTTGGGCTTTGCCCCTTAGTTCCAGTGAAGGGAACTCATAAGGCGTTAGCATACCAAGACATTTTGGACACTTTAATTCTCCCAATTTTGTGGGAACAGCTTAGGGATGGCCCATGTTCCAATATGACTGTGCACCAGTGCACAAAACAAGATCCATGAAGACATAGATGAGTGAGTTTGGGGTTGGCCTGCACAGAGTCCTGACCTCAAACCGAGAGAACACCTTTGGGATGATTTACAGCAGAGACTGCGAGCCAGGCCTTCTCATTGACATCAATGTCTAACCTCACAAATGCGCTTCTGGAAAAATGGTCAAACATTCCCATAGACACACTAAACCTTGTGCACAGCCTTCCCAGAAGAGTGGAAGCTGTTATAGCTGCAAAGAGTGGGCCAACTTAATATTGAACCCTACGGACTAAGACTGGGATGCCAATAAAGTTCATGTGCGTGTAAAAGCAGGCCTCCCAATACTTTTAGCAATATAGTGTACTTTAAAGGGACAGTACATTATACTGTAAGTGTAACTGTAGGTACACTTTAAACATGACACTGACTACTCCAATGTTTTCAGAAAATGTTTGCAACTGCACCAGAACCAATGTTGTAGAGCCATATGTTATAGCATTGCTTTAAAAATGCTGGAGGTGCACTGAACTGAGCATATGTGGCCTAAGGGGAATATATATCAAGGCTTTTTGATGAAAATGTTCTCTTTTAACTTTAACAAGCTGTCTTATTTAGCAATTTGTAAAGCCCTAAGTGTCACCTTCCAAAGAATGAAAAATAAGAAATATATGGCATGAAAACTCTCATCCATTAAGGCAATATGTATGTGTGATGACCTCACAAGCTAAAAAAAAACCCCACAACCGTGTTCGTTCATCCGTGTGATAGCTTGATTTTTACAAGCTGTTGAAACAGAGCAAACTACATACAAAGAGCAATATGAAATCTGAGATCCATAAGAAAAATTCAACCTGGAGGCCATTCAATCATCTCCCACATTAAACTTGTGCATCCCAGGGACTTTGCGTAATGACTTGCGCTTTATTTTTTTTTTCTCTTCTGCTTTCAGTTTCTGGTGCTTCCAAGATATACTACAATATACTACAATATATATTAGTTCATCAGCCAAATGTTAGGTGCCTTGGGAGTAATTATTTTGCACATTCTTTTAAAAGAATGAAATGTTACAGGTTAATAGGGAATTGTGTTGAATAAACACTTAAAAGAGAAATAGGGCTTATTTCCCCCCCTTATTTATACTTACCTAGGTGGATGCAACATCTGTTCCCTGTTGGCTCTAAGGGTGAGAACTCAGCGATCACATGACTGCTGATCGCTGAGTTCTCCTTTCTGCTCTTCCCCAGCTCACTGGAGCGCTGGGCTGTGGAAGGGATGGGAGCAGTTGGCTCAGGCTCTCAGTGCTTTGCTGAGAGGCTGAGCCAGGTGCCGCTCCAGACTATGGGGCGTATCCCGACTTTAAGGTCGGGATCTTTCCCCAGCCTGGACTGGCTGAATAAAGTCAGCTGACAGCGGACTTCAGCCCGCTGTCAGCTGAAAACGGGTCACAGGAGTGCAGAACAAACTGCACTTCTGTGATCCAGAAAAGAGCTTTGGCTGTACTACTCCTTTAAAGCTGAACTCCAAAACAAACATATATTGTTTAAATACAAGAGGCATATGTATTCTTCCCTAGATCTTGGTGTACTTTGTCTATTTCTTACATACCTGTACAGTAATGGAGTGTGAAGCATGAAACATTGCCTTTGTGCAGGAGCTTCTTGTAATAAGGATGTCACTTGTGTAGGATGACTGGTCTTGACTCTACCCACTTCTATAGTTTTCTGCTTGCAACCTGTAGAGGAGAGCTTTGCTCTCTCCACAGATGCCACAGTACAGTGATGATGTCACTGCTACTTTTACAAGGTAATATCTGTGTTTGCAAAGATATTTGGTGCTCAAAAAGTGGATTTGTGTCCTTTGTGACAATTGAGGAATACAATTAAATGGGAGTTTTTAAATGGGAGTTCAGCTTTAAGTAACATTTGAAATATTTATTTTGTGTTAGAGTCACCTAAAAAGGGTCTTGCATTATAGCAACATAAAAACACTACCTGTAAGTTATATGACACAATACACAATTTCAAAATAACTGTATTTTTCATGTAAAATTAGTCATTGGCCCCACCCATTCCCCTCTGAGGAAGTTTCTAAATGTTACATGGAAGTCAGATTCAGATAAAGAATACTCTCACAGCCCTGATCTGTGCAGATGGGCAGCATTTACCGCTCCTCTGGCTGCAGTAGTCAGAGGTAGATGCAGGGGCGTCCCTAGGCAGGTGCGGGGGGTGACACCTATTGCACGGGGTGACACCGGACCCGCTCCACGGAAAGGTAAGTTTTAAAGCAAGCCCACGATGGATCTGATCTGTGAATTGAGCATAATGGATTGGAGTCCAGGGGCAGACTGACAACTCATGGGGCCTCCGGGCAATAGGGGATCATGGAGCCCCTGTGTCCTTGCCCAAACTCAAAAAAGCCTATGAAAAAGGTACCAGGGGCATCTCATGGGGCCCCCTACTGACCCCAGGCCCACGGGCAGTGCTAGAGTTTCCAAATGGTCAGTCCACCCCTGGTAAGGTGTTATTCCTCAAGTTGGGAAATTTTCTTTAAGCGCATTTCCTATATACCAATGTTGGAGTCCGATCCATTATCCTCCCCAATCCACAGATCCGATCCATCCTGCGGGGATCGTCGGCTTGCAACCTATACGGGGTTAACTGATCTCTCCAGGAAAAGGTAAGTTTTAAAGCAAGCCGACGATCCCCGCAGGATGGATCGGATCTGCAGATTGAGCATAATAGATCGGAGTCTGATCCATTATGCTCCCCAATATGCAGATCCGATCCATCCTGCAGGGATCGTCGGAGGGGGTGTCACCTAGTGTTCCGACACTGGGTGACACCAACCCTAGGGACACCCCTGGGTAGATGTATATAAGCCATAGGCGATACTGACCATCTTCTAGTGAATGTTCCAAGCTAAAATCTGGAGTATTATTCTCCCCTAAGGGAGATTCAAACATGTCTACTTTTCAGGTTGCCTCAGCTGAACTAGAATTAAACACTGCCAAGCCATCTGCGGGCTCAAGACGGTGGATGTGTGTATCATTTGTATCTGGAGTATGTGTGACATTTGGTAAGTTTCATGAAAGAGTGTGGCAGAGGTCAAACACCAACCTAATATTAAAAGTCCAGTTACCCTTTAGCATGATGAAGTGACCCTGGCCTGGCCTGCATGCTTCCATGGTAGCTACAGCAGTGAAATACAGAGTGTTAGTCATCAAACCACCCCTTGGATCCTAGGCCCATGATGTACGCGGGGGTCTTGACTTTTGCCCCATTTCATGTCATTCAAGATTACAATAAAGCACTTGTGATAGTGATACTCTTTGAGCTCAGGGGCTCTGAGCTTCAGCAAAATGGCAGCCTCCAGCAGAAAGAAGCAGGAACAATGTTGGAGGAAATTTACAGCACTCACTAATTTGGTTGCATAATTATTATTGTGGAATGTATGTTCCTTGCCAAAGAGCATTATTTTTATCAAGTTGTTATGGGTAAAGTTCCGATTTAACCAAGTAAAAAAATGGGGTGTGAATGTAGTCTTTGGAGAATATGAATCGTGGTAATAAAATGCAGGTCCAAAAGTTCTGTAAACATGGCAGTTGCAAGGGTGACAATAGTGATATATTGCAAACCATAGATCTTAGGTGGACTAATAAAGCAAATATCTCTTAGATTGTAAACTCCTAACCCTCTTGTATTGAACTGTATTGTCCCCCGTTATATTGTAAAGTGCTGAGCAAACTGTTGGCGCTATATAAATCCTGTATAATAATAATAATAATCAGTGATTGATTTAAGACCAGTAGAATATTGCCTATCTACAGAGCCAAACAGCAACAATCTGCAGCAACCCATAGGCTTTACCTTTCATCAGTTTTGAGAAACAGAAACTGTGTTGGTAATTCTGAGTTTTTAACTATGGCAGTCTAGAGTACAGACTTCATGAGAAAACCATGAAAACTGACACTGCTGGCTGCTTTCTACAAAAGTAATTCACACACCTGGAACATGCTTGAAGTAAATGAAAGAAGCAAAGTCAACATTTCTTACCTCTAGATTCAGCCAGGTCAATGATTTAGGGACAACTGAAACCGAAGTATCACCATAGTAGCCTGGCAACTAGTATTTCTGAAGAAGGGCAGCAATGGGAGCCTTGATAAATATTCCATGACAACTGTACTCCAAGCCATCTGGAAAATAAGGGAAAATGAGGTTCAGATTTGGAAAGTTAATAAATGCAAATGGCAAATGGAAACTAACTTTAAAATCCAGCTTTTAAATTAACTACAAGAATAATAAAGGCTCATTAGAAGAACGATTGTAAACAACTTCAATAAAAAAAAAGAAAGAAGTTGCATTAAAAAAATCCTATTATTAAACAATAGGGAAGCAGTATTGCTCAAAGTGTTACTAAACCCACAACAGTAATATCAGTCTGTATATGCAGTAAAGCATGCTTGTTGTACTCACTATGGATCCTAAGAGTCTAATCCTCTGCATTGTGTAAAAAGGCTGTTTGATCCTATCTTCTCTGACCCACCTCTTCTTCTAATGTCCCAATCCGTCTGCTGATAGAACAGAGCCTTGGGGCAAGCTGCACATGCTCTGTTTGGTGTATGGTGTGTATCGCTAGAGACATTTGTTTGTTTTTTGCATGTGTGAGTGCATGTGATCAGCACAGGGCCAATCAGCATTGTCCATAGAACAATCAGGGCAGGATGAAAATTCCTTCTACAAGCTTTAACCAGTGCTCTGCTGGACACTGATAGAAATCACAAGACTGCTCTAACTGCTGATGAGAAAAGGTATTCAGCAGTTTATATTTACTAAAATAATGTAATTTCCATGTTCTGTGTACTGTGGTAGACTATATATAGTGAATGCAGGGTCCTGGGTTTAATAACACACAGTTGACAAGTAAAGTGTTGGTAGTTTTCTGCATCATTTTTTTCAAACAGTCCACAGTGGCAGGTCATAGATATGTAAGCATGACATGCATAAACATACATGACAGGATATACATGAAACATCTGCTGAGAAATGTGATGATCATTGCCTGAATTCTGCTGAAATGTGCTATTATTGAAATCAACTCTATCCTTTGCAAATATGTACAGAAATTGCTGTGAACAGTGAAATATTTTTTTAATAAACCACTCATCAGTGCATAATGAGGGAGTAAAACCTCTGCTCTAGTCTGCCCACAGAGAGCCACTCCCCCGCTGGGAGCTCCATCTCCTCCCTTACACAGCATGGAGAAGGTGAGGCTATGCTATCAATCATGGCCGCAACATCTTTTCCCTATGAGAGTCAATTTTCAGTGCGCTCTGTCAGAATCCGGGAGGGGGTGTGGACAGAGATGGAGAAGAAGGCTTGGCTCTTGAAGTGTGACAAAAAGTCAACATTTGCATATCAGTAACAGTACTGTTTAGTTTGACCAGGATACAAATTTTTAGGAAAGAAAGTAAGAACATGCTACAAGAGTGGATCAGGAAAATAGTACTACATTTACATGCTTGGGAAATACAAAGGTTCTTTTTAACCAATTTCGGGCCGCCCTCCTGCTACGTACTGCAAACGGGCGGCAGCTACAGGACCAGCAACATACCCGTACGTCGCTGGTCTTTTGCCAACACAGGGGGGGGCACAGTTGTTCTACTTTCCTGATCCACTCTTGCAGCATAAAGACTGATTTTACTGTTGTTGGTTTAGTAACACTTTATTCACACTGCAGTATAACACTTCAAAGCAAGCTAAGATGTTTGCATTTAAAAAACAAGACCAAGCACTAGCCCACCTCCTTTTGGCCATATATTGTGCAATGCTACAGATACATCTAGTTACATACAGTTTTAGATACTGATTCAAGTTTTCCTAATCTAGAAAAAAACAAATATTCCAATCGTCAAAGACTGAAGTCTTGCTCTGTACATAAAAATCTAGTTTATGATAAACCGTGGACTGTTTTGTAATGTAATGTACTGCAATTAATTAAAGCAACCTGCAGTTTATGCTTCAAAGCTTTTTTTTTTCCTCAATTCTTTATTTTAATCATAGGGTAAACATTCAGAGAACACATAGCATAAACAACTGAAATAAACGCATGTCCACCCAGGGGTTCAGCAAGAGAGAACCACTTTTCAATTTAGTCCACTTGCAATTCAACACACTGTCTATCAGAACATCTAGCACCCAACAGAGAGAGAAAAGTAGTGTATGCAAATTACCCCAGGGGACTGGGCAGCCGGTTGTCTCTGTACCCTGTGTTTTTCAGTTTTATTGCAGGTAGGAAGAAAAGAGTGAGGAAGGCGGAATGGGGGAAAAAGAGAATAAAGGGGGGGAGGGAGGAGAAGAAGGGAGAGGGGAGAGCAGGAAAGGGGATAGAATCCATGTCCACACCTCTGTCTCCTCTGACCCAGAAGAGATGAAAAAGCGACCTCCCAATGCCACAGGATGTCAATTCAGCCAACAAGGATGGGTACTCCTCTGAGTAAATGAAGTTGTGCCAGTAGAACCACTTTTTGAAGAATTTTTCTCAAAGGCCCCTCTCTGTGGTCACTGGGTCCTCCATCTCATTTATTTCAGTAACCTTTTTCAACAAGATGGAGATCGACGGTGCTTGTGACTGCATCCAGAAAAGTGGAATACAGCTTTTCTCTGCAGTGAGCAGTAATGGTAAAATGGAGCGTTTGTAAGTCTTTACAGAGATATGGTAGAAAGAACGCCGAGTCCCACAGTAAAACATGTTCAATGAATTTGTGGGTAATGCGATGAACCTCGGACCAAAAGGTATGCAGGTAACGGCAGGACCAAAAGATGTGCAGAAGAAAGCCAATCTTCTTCCCACAATGCCAGCATACATTGGGACATTGGGGAAATATCCTGTTTAATCCTGCTGGGATTGAAGTACCAGTATGTTAACAATTTGAATCCCAATTCTTGGTATCTGGAGCCGATAGATGTTTTGTAAGTGAACAGGAGGATCCTCTGCACCTATTTTTTTTATGAGGCTTAGCCCCAGATCCTCTCCACCTGTTTGTTTATGAGGCTCAGACCCAGATCGCATTCCCATTTTAATTAATAGTAACCGGTAGGTCGGGGATAGGGTTACGAGCATGCGGTAAGTCTGAGAAACTGCGTGGTACAATGTGGAACTATCCATGCACAAAAGTTCAAACAGAATCAGGCAACAGCAAAAGGATTCAGCAGGGGGTAAAGATTCAAGACAGGTGTGCCAGCTGGATCTTCTGCCAGAAAGATAACTCCATATATACCGGGTCATCAAGAATTTGCTGTCTAGGAACCCAACGTCTTTCCGAAAAGTGTTGTGCCTGGTAAAGGCCATTAGATTTCATTGTTTGAAATCTTGGATCAAGTAGGCCTGGGCTAAAGGCAGGGTTCCCAACTACGGGAGTGAGTGGTGAGGGAACCGGAGAAAGAGAGGAAGTTCAGAACAGTTTAGTAATGGAGACTCGTACAACACCATGGCAACGATTCCAGTGGAATACCCACCATGGCTTGTCAGTTCAAAGTTTTTTATGTAGTTAGGACCATGCCACAACAGAAATCCTGGAGCAATGATTGGCAGCAGCTAAGTCCATTTAATAACTACTTCTAGCTACAGATTTTCTATTGCAGATTAAAACGGGTTCTGTGCCATGGTTATTGATAGCTGTATTGGATAACATGAGCTGCTACAGATTGAGTAGCTATCTTTGAATACTGGTAAATGCTAAGCATAAAATCATTGAAATTACTGCAACACAGACCCTTTACCCACTGCACTTTCATTGATTGACTCTATAGTTGCTACGTACACATCTGAAAAGCCATAGCTGTGCTTTCTTTTATTACTTTACTTAATATTATTTTACTTTAATTTACTTTCTTTACTGTTGCACATTTATTTTGTGCAAAACACACCTGTTTTTCTTGTTGACTATTCACTTCTTACTGCAAAACCATGACAGTAAAACCACAAGTGGCCTCAGGCCTTCTGAGTCATTGCTTACAACTGGTGCATTGAAAGGCTCTGATAAAACAGAAATTGTCTCAGCCACCTGCAGCCTCCAGTGAAAACTGCTGGTCAGCAGTTCCTTTATCTAACTAAAACTGGCATAATTATAAGTATCAACAGATGGATTATAATCTTTTCCTGTAGCAGTCTCAGATTGACACCAGTAAGCATTCTTTAGACCATTAAAGCGAAGAAACATGACAGAAGTACTTACAAATAGGGGGTACGTTAAACAATATGATTAGTCTATGCTGTCTAATATCTAAATGTTCTGTAGGTTGGAATATAAATGGAATATTTAAAAAAATAACTTAAAAATATATAACGTGTTCTGCTTGCAGAGCGAATAAAGCAAAATATACCTATACATGCCTAACATGCTTGACACCAAGAGCAGATCATTTTTTTAACTCCTCCTTCTCCTCCTATACGACAACATTTTTGCCAGCAATATGATGTGGTTTAGCTGAAGGAGCAAAAGACCTATAGACACCTTCTATGTGACAGGATTTGGGTCAGTCAGTGCTATCACATGAAGTGAGTCACATGCCCCGCCTGATCCAAAAAGACTGGGTATTTTCTTTGGTTCATGGTAAGTATATGCTGTTGGGGATGCAGTACTAAAGCAAACTTGTTGTTTGTAATGAATTGGCAAAGTTACTTTTAAATTGGTAATCAATAGAGAAATGCCCCCTACATTGGTGGTCAGTGGTATAATG
Organism: Staurois parvus; assembly: GCF_062004578.1. Classification (NCBI taxonomy): domain Eukaryota; kingdom Metazoa; phylum Chordata; class Amphibia; order Anura; family Ranidae; genus Staurois; species Staurois parvus. The sequence goes on from NW_028318415.1 coordinate 527,380, forward strand.
CCCCATTACACTGTTTGTCAGTGGTGAAGCTACACACACTAGTAGAATTTTGTTTCAAAATTTTCATTATAAGAACATCCATTAAATTTTCTAATTGTTAGTTTGTAATGGATTGGCAAAACACAAGTTAGCTTTAAATTGGTAATCAATAGAGAAGTGCCCCCCTACATTGGTGGTCAGAGAAGAAATGTCCTCTCACATTGGTGACCAGTGGTTCAATGTCCCCTTACAGTGTTGGACAGTGGTGAAACTCCATACACTAGTAGAATTTTGTTTCAAAATTTTCATTATAAGAACATCCATTACATTTTCTAATTGTTAGTTTTTAATGAATTGGCAAAACCCAAGTTAGCTTTAAATTGGTAATCAATAGAGAAGTGCCCCCCTACATTGGTGGTCAGAGGAGAAATGTCCCCTCACATTGGTGCCCAGTGGTTCAATGTCCCCTTACACTGTTGGACAGTGGTGAAACTCCATACACTAGTAGAACTTTGTTTCAAAATTTTCATTTTAACCACTTGAGCCCCAGAGGATTTACCCCCCTTAATGACCAGGCCTTTTTTTTGCTGTTTGGTGCTGCACTAATTCAAATGATAATTGCGCGGTCATGCAATGCTATACCCAAACAAAATGTACGTCCTTTTTTTCACACAAATAGAGCTTTCTTTTGGTGGTATTTGATCACCTGTGCGCTTTTTATTTTTTGCGCTATAAACAAAAAAACCACAAAAATTTTGAAAAAAAACAATATTTTCTACTTTCAGCTATAAAAAATATATCGTAAACTCAAAGTTAGTCATAAATTTAAGCCAAAATGTATTCTGCTACATGTTTTTGGTAAAAAAAATCCCAATAAGTGTATATTGATTGCTTTGTGTGAAAGTTATAGCGTCTACAAACTATCGTATAGATGCTGTAATTTATGCCTTTTTTTGCTATACAGCGCTGCACTAACTCAAATGATAATTGCGCGGTCATGCAATGCTGCACCCAAACGAAAATTACGTCCTTTTTTTCACACAAATAGAGATTTCTTTTGGTGGTATTTGTTCACCTGTGCGCTTTTTATTTTTTGCGCTATAAACAAAGAAACCACAAAAATTTTGAAAAAAAACAATATTTTCTACTTTCAGCTATAAAAAATATATCGTAAACTCAAAGTTAGTCATAAATTTAAGCCAAAATGTATTCTGCTACATGTTTTTGGTAAAAAAAATCCCAATAAGTGTATATTGATTGCTTTGTGTGAAAGTTATAGCGTCTACAAACTATGGTATAGATACTGTAATTTATGCCTTTTTTTGCTATACAGCGCTGCACTAACTCAAATGATAATTGCGCGGTAATGCAATGCTGCACCCAAACGAAAATTACGTCCTTTTTTTCACACAAATAGAGCTTTCTTTTGGTGGTATTTGATCACCTGTGCGCTTTTTATTTTTTGCGCTATAAACAAAAAAACCACAAAAATTTTGAAAAAAAACAATATTTTCTACTTTCAGCTATAAAAAATATATCGTAAACTCAAAGTTAGTCATAAATTTAAGCCAAAATGTATTCTGCTACATGTTTTTGGTAAAAAAAATCCCGTGCATTAGCGGGCAAACTGGCGCTATCTAGGAGGGGCGCTAACACTATCGGAAGTCACCAGTGACACTAATACAGTGATCAGTAAAAATCTGTTCACTGTAATCAATGACACTGGTGACAGGGCAGTGAAGGGGTTAACTGGGGGGGCGATCAAGGGGTTAAATGGGATTTCTGGTGCACTAGCGGGCAAACTGGCGCTATCTGGGAGGGGCGCTAACACTATCGGAAGTCGCCAGCGACACTGATACAGTGATCAGTAAAAATTGGTTCACTGATCAGTGACACTGGTGACAGGGCAGTGAAGGGGTTAACTGGGGGGGGGGGTGATCAAGGGGTTAAACGGGATTACTGGTGTACTGGCGGGCAAACTGGCCCTATCTGGGAGGGGCGCTAACACTATCGGAAGTAGCCAGCGACACTGATACAGTGATCAGTAAAAATTGGTTCACTGATCAGTGACACTGGTGACAGGGCAGTGAAGGGGTTAACTGGGGGGGGGGCGATCAAGGGATTAAACGGGATTACTGGTGTACTGGCGGGCAAGCTGGCGCTATCTGGGAGGGGCGCTAACTCTATCGGAAGTCGCCAGCGACACTGATACAGTGATCAGTAAAAATTGGTTCACTGATCAGTGACACTGGTGACAGGGCAGTGCAGGGGTTAACTGGGGGGGGGGCGATCAAGGGATTAAACAGGATTACTGGTGTACTGGCGGGCAAACTGGCGCTATCTGGGAGGGGCGCTAACACTATCGGAAGTCGCCAGCGACACTGATACAGTGATCAGTAAAAATTGGTTCACTGATCAGTGACACTGGTGACAGGGCAGTGAAGGGGTTAACTGGAGGGGGGGGTGATCAAGGGGTTAAACCGGATTACTGGTGTACTGGCGGGCAATCTGGCGCTATCTGGGAGGGGCGCTAACTCTATCGGAAGTCGCCAGCGACACTGATACAGTGATCAGTAAAAATTGGTTCACTGATCAGTGACACTGGTGACAGGGCAGTGCAGGGGTTAACTGGGGGGGGGCGATCAAGGGGTTAAACGGGATTACTGGTGTACTGGTGGGCAATCTGGCGCTATCTGGGAGGGGCGCTAACTCTATCGGAAGTCGCCAGCGACACTGATACAGTGATCTGTAAAAATTGGTTCACTGATCAGTGACACTGGGTGACAGGGCAGTGAAGGGGTTAACTGGAGGGGGGGGGGTGATCAAGGGGTTAAACGGGATTACTGGTGTACTGGCGGGCAAACTGGCGCTATCTGGGAGGGGCGCTAACTCTATCGGAAGTCGCCAGCGACACTGATACAGTGATCAGTAAAAATTGGTTCACTGATCAGTGACACTGGGTGACAGGGCAGTGAAGGGGTTAACTGGAGGGGGGGGGTGATCAAGGGGTTAAACGGGATTACTGGTGTACTGGCGGGCAATCTGGCGCTATCTGGGAGGGGTGCTAACTCTATCGGAAGTCGCCAGCGACACTGATCAGTAAAAATCGCTTCACTGATCAGTAACACTGGTGACAGGGCAGTGAAGGGTTAACTGGAGGGGGGGGGCGATCAGGGGGTTAAATGTGTCCTAGAGTGTTCTAACTGTAGTGTAGTGCTTGTGTACTCACTTTTTGGATGTCTTCTTCTCTGTCTGGAACGGAATGTGTCCAGGCAGAGAAGAATGACATCATATCCTGCCCTGTGTGTATGTCAACACAGGACAGGATAGGACAGGGACCGATCATGTGATTTCAGCCAGAAATCACTGGCTGAAATCTAATGATTGATCCCTCCTGGATCAAATAGTGTCACCCGCGGGTCGGCGGGAGCACGCGCGCGCCCCCTGCCGGCGAAAGTGTCGGGAGCGTGGAACCCGTTTTTAAACGTGGTTTTGCGCTCCACTGCCGCCCTGCACACGTATATACACAGTGGCAGGGCGGCAAGCGGTTAAGAACAGCCATTCAATTTTCTGTTCGTTTTTAATGAATTGGCAAAACACAAGTTATCTTTAAATTGGTAATCAATAGAGAAGTGCCCCCCTACATTGGTGGTCAGTGGATAAATGTCCATTTACCTTGGTGGCCAGTAGTACAATGCCCCTTTACACTGTTGGTCAGTGGTGAAGCTCCATACACTAGTGGAATTTTGTTTAAAATTTTTCATTTTAAGAACATTCATTCAATTTTTTAATTGTTATTGGGGGTCAAATTGGTGTTCGTTTTCATCTGAGATGATGCAGATTCTCAGACAATTTAATTTTTAACAATGAATGGGTTTTCATTTGAGAAAGTTCATTCATTTTAAAAACAAAATGTTAAAAGCAAACTTTTTTTTAAAGTACTTTCAAATGACATCATGTCATCACTCATTGGTCTTTTGCTGTCTTTCTGTCCATAAAACTGATGGATTTCCCCTACCATAGAAGATCATTACAAGGTACCATGCCTAGAAGAAAATTGATCTGATTAGAAATCCAAATTATTTGCCATTATGTTTTTTTTCATACAAAGAGTGAAGAAACAAAATTCTAGTCAAAACTTACCCAACATACAGACGTACAGGCACTATGTGTGCAGCAACCATATGATGTACTGTACAAGTGATAGTGTCAAAACCTTTAAACCCACCTCAGACTTTTCAGCATCATCATGATGAAAATAAAACTATACACAGGGCTGGACTGGTCCTCTGGGCAAAGTCTGGGAGCTCCACTGGCCAACCAATCAAATTTTCATGAGACTACAGACTTCATCTAACATTGCCTTTACATCTGATGTTACAAATTAGCACAAAAGACTTGTAATTTACATTGTATTTATAACACAATTGTGCAAATACAATCAGGCAAATGATACTGTCGGAGTTCTACATTTTTGTGCTCGGTAAACAACACTGAAGAAACAGATGAAAGTAAAATTGCATCTACAGCAATTGCTCAAGTGTCACTAAGTATGATGAAGATGACCATTCATTGGTGAAGCAAGCATTGCCAAGGGTGATGATCATTGGTACAAAGCTGAAATCTTTGTATTGCCCAGTCCTGAAGATGTTGACATTAGTTACGTAGTATTTATAACACAATCGTGCATATATAAACAGATGAATGATCCCATCTGATTTATATTTTAATACTTGTCAATGGACAACAACTAATAAAGGGAAGAAACAGATGACAGAAAAATTACATACACAGTAAATGGTCAGGCAAATGTCCCACGTCTGATGAGCAGAACCAGTAATTGCTCACACAAGTGTATCAAAATACACTATATTGCCAAAAGTATTGGGACATCCCTCCAAATCATTGGATTCAGGTGTTCCAATCTCCTCCATGGCCACATGTGTATAAAATCAAGCACCTAGGCATGCAGACGGCTTCTACAAACATTTGTGAAAGAATGGGTCGCTCTTAGGAGCTCAGTGAATTCAAGTGTGGTACCATGATAGGTTGCCACCTATGCAACAAGTCCATCCATGAAATTTCCTTGCTACTAAATATGCCACGGTGAACTGTTAGTGGTATTATAACAAAGTGGAAGCAACTGGGAACAACAGAAACTCAGCCACAAAGTGGTAGGCCACGTAAAACGATAGAGTGGGGTCAGGGCAGGCTGAGGCACACAGCACACAGAAGTCACCAACTGTCTGCAGAGTCAATAGCTAAAGACCTCCAAACTTTGTGTGGCCTTCAGATTAGCACAACAACAGTGCGTAGAGCACTTCAAGATGGAATGGTTTTCCATGGCTGAGCAGCTGCATCCATGCCTTACATCACCAAGTGCAATGCAAAGCATTGGGTGCAGTGGTGTAAAGCACACCGCCACTGGACTCTAGAGCAGTGAAGACGTGTCCTCTAGAGTGACAAATCACGCTTCTCTGCCTGGCAATCCGATGTCTGGGGTTGGCAGTTGCCAGGAGAGTGGTACTTGCCTGACTGCACTGTGGCATGTGTAAAGTTTAGTGGAGGGGGGATTATGGTGTGGGGTTATTTTTCAGGGCTTGGCCCCTTAGTTCCAGTGAAGGGAACTCTTAAGGCATCAGCACACCAAGAAAATTTGGACAATTTCATGCTCCCAACTTTGTGGGAACAGTTTGGTGATGGTCCCTTCCTGTTCTAACATGACTGCGCACCAGTGCACAAAGCAAGGTCCATGAAGACATGGATGAGTGAGTTTGGGGTGGAGGAACTTGACTGGCCTGCACAGACTCCTGACCTCCACCCGATAGAACACCTTTGGGATGAATTAGAGCAGAGACTGCGAGTCAGGCCTTCTCATCCGACATCAGTGCCTGACCTCACAAATACACTTCTGGAAGAATGGTCAAACATTCTCATAGACACATTCCTAAACCTTGTGGACAGCCTTCCCAGAAGAGTTGAAGCTGTTATAGCTGCAAAGAGTTGGCCAACTTAATATTGGACTCTACGGACTAAGACTGGGATGCCATTAAAGTCCATGTGCATGTAAAGGCAGCCATCCCAATACTTTTGGCAATATAGTATATGTTAAAGTCCAATGGTGCAGAGCTGAATTGTATTAAACAGTTCTCAAGATGTTAACATTTTTTATGTAGACTTTAGTCATGTCTCCCTAGCGAGAGTGAAAGAGAATGAGCACATTTAACAGGGATGACATCATAAACTAATATTTAGCTGATATCTGTCTCAGTGTTTGATAAAAGAAAAACATTTCTAGAGGATGCTGTCTGCTCCAAGGTCTTAATCAGTATTTTACAATTTTCTTCTTCAAATAAATTCTTTCACAAGACACTTTGGTGCATGCAAGAGAAAGAAGTATTTTATGTACTGCCAAATGTTTTGTATATGTAGCACACTGCAAGTCATGGCCATACAAAATCTCATAGGAGCAGGTAAAACATGCTATGGGTTTGACTCTGTTTGGATGTCATTCTACAAAAAAAACCATCATTTATATATTTTGAAACCAAGAAGTTCAACATGAAATTGAACAATATCAATATCAGACAACTGTGCTAAAGTCTGCGAAGCTTATGTAGAAATGTTGCTTTGTTTGACATGGCTGAACCATTAGGGGTATAAGTTTATATATATTTTAGTACAAATCCAAGCAAAGGCAGTGCAGATTGTTCCAGACTGATTAATAGCTATTTCTAGGGATTTATTTACTAAAGGCAACTAGACGGTTTACTTTGCAAGGGAAGTTGCACTTTGCAAGGGAACTGAACTTAGTGAATGAGGTGAAGCTTTGCTGACCTCCATCATCAAATCATATGCAAGCAAAAATTTATTTTTTTGCCTTGCGTGTGATTGGGTATTCTTTGCGAAGTGAACATTTACTGGCATTCATTAGCTTTAGGTAACATTCTCTTCCACAGTTCAATTCCCTTTGCAAAGTGAACAGCCTATTTGCCTTTAGTAAATTAATGCCATAGAAACCTGATACTAAAATTATTCAAGGTGGTTCATCCTCTGAAAATTGTCCAGGCATATTTTTCCTTGTGACCATTTTCTGAGAATCTTTTCCATCAAATGAGCATTATGCACAGCAAGTGTACCTAACTGATAACTGTAGCCTGCCTGTAACCTACCTTACCACCCTCTTCAAGTAAACATTTTGAACTGTCAAAAATAACTATTGTTTGCATTGCCATTACCAATGCTGATGTTAAAAAATGAACGTGTACCCTGTGACTACAGAGCTCCTTTAAATTAAACTAGAACTGGTCCTATAATGTGAAAAAGTACATCTGATGGTCCATATTAAAATAATTTCTGTTATCCATAGACCATTCTCTATTTCATGTCCTAGAAACAAGAATGGCAATCTGATTTACTAAACACTCCAGTACAGGAGGGCCAGTGGGAGTATGCAAACATTCTTTTTCCTATAGCAATCAATAAATGGCTGGCATACAGTACGAGGTATATACATACATATATACATATATATATATATATATATATATACAGTTGCAAGAAAAAGTATGTGAACCCCTTGGGATTACGTGGAGTTTTGCATGAATTGGGCATAAAATGTGCTCTGAACGTCATCTAAGTCACAACAATAGAAGAACACAGTCTGCTGAACATAATACTACACAAACATTAGATGTTGCCATGATTTAATTGCACATAACATGTAAACATTCACAGTGCAGGGAGGAAAAAGTATGTGAACCTTTGGACTTAATAACTGGTTGACCCTCCTTTGGTAGCAATAACCTCAACCAAACGTTTCCTGTAGTTGCAGATCAGACCTGCACAACGATCTGGAGTCATTTTGGACCACTCTTCTTCACAAAACTGTTTCAGTGTAGCAATATTCTTGGGATGTCTGGTGTGAATCGCTCTCTAAAGGTCATGCCACAGCATTTCAATGGGGTTGAGGTCAGGACTCTGACTGGGCCACTCCAGATGGCGTATTCTGTGCTGTTGCAGCCATTGTTTTGTTGAATTACTTGTATACTTTGGGTCATTGTCCTGTTGCATCACCCATCCTCTGCGGAGCTTCAGTTGGCGGAAAGATGGTCGTACGTTTTCCTGCAAAACGTCTTGATAAACTCTGGAATTCATTTTCCCATCAATGACAACAATCCGTCCAGGCCCTGAGGCAGCAAAGCAGCCCCAAACCATGATGCTCCCTCCGCCATGTTTCACAGTGGGGATGAGGTTTTGATGTTGGTGTGCTGTGCCTTTTTTTCTCCACACATAGTGTTGTGTGTTCTTCCCAAACAACTCAATCTTGGTTTCATCTGTCCACAGTATATTCTGCCAGTAGTGCTGTGGAACATCCAGGTGCTCTTTTGCAAACTTCAAACGTGCTGCAATATTCTTTTTGGACAGCAATGGCTTCCTCCTTGGTGTCCTCCCATGTACTCCATTCTTGTTTAATGTTTTCCTTATTGTAGATGTGTCAACAAAAATGTTAGCATGTGCCAGAGATTTCTGTAGCTCTTTAGCTGACACTCTGGGATTCTTCTTTACCTCATGCAGCATTCTGCGCTGTGCTCTTGCAGTCATTTTTACAGGACGACCACGCCTAGGGAGAGTAGCAACAGTGCTAAACTTTCTCCATTTGTAGACAGTCTGTCTTACCGTGGACACATGAACATCAAGACTTTTGGAGATACTTTTGTAACCCTTTCCAGCTTCATGCAAGTCAACAATTCTTGATCGTAGGTCTTTTGAGAGCTCTTTTCTGCGAGGCATGGTTCACATCAGACAGTGCTTCTTGAAACCAGTAAACCCAAAACAGGTGTGTGTTTTTTAAGGGCAGGACAGCTGTCAGCAACACATCCAATATCATCACACTGATTGGAGTCAAGGTTGGCTCACTCCTGGCTCCAATTAGCTCTGGGAGAAGTCATTAAGCTAGGGCCTCACATACTTTTTCCTCCCTGCACTGTGAATGTTTACATGTTATGTGCAATAAACCATGGCAACATCTAATGTTTGTGTAGTATTATGTTCAGCAGACTGTGTTCTTCTATTGTTGTGACTTAGATGACGTTCAGAGCACATTTTATGCCCAATTCATGCAAAATTCCACGTAATCCCAAGGGGTTCACATACTTTTTCTTGCAACTGTATATATATAGATGTATCAAATATACAGGTATACACAAATTACTGTAAACAATGTGTATGTCTTTTTCAGCAAATGTAACAGATGCCATATCTATCTGACAATTTCAAAGTTATATCAGCCCTTATTTCATATTATGTTTTCTGTACATGCTTATCAGTTAAATCACTCTTTGGCTTCTTATATCTCTCATTGACTCCAATGCCAAAATCTCACAGCAATAGAACCAGTTTAACCCTTTTCTGCCTGTGCAGCCAATGTAGGGTTTTTGCTTTCATACTGCATTCTAAAATATGTAAAATATGAAATCACTAGAGAATCAAGCAGACAGAGAAAGACCCTTTAGTAATGATTACAGCATAAGGGTGGTGATGGGAAATCAGTGTCAGAGATCTCGCTGTCATATTCCAAAAATATATATAAAAAATTGGGAAGTTATTAAATCTTTGGCAATCGTCAAAAACTAATATATCAGTTTTGGTCAGATTGACCCTTTAAAACCAAGACCTAAAAATGGCAGTTAACAGGCACAGGCTTTTTTTTAATTGGAAACAATGCAGAAAACATTAATTTTACTGCTTAACGGGTTGACCTATGACTTGGAAGTGTGATGCAACAGTTAAACATACTTTGCATGTGATCACTGATATTCTTTTCAAAGATATCTAAAAACAGAAAAAAAACATTCTTAAAGTACAGTTATACCTAATAAAATATTTCTTGCTTTGCTATTACAGGGCAGGTAAGATGTCTGAACATTTGGGCAAAAGTGTTTAAAACATTCCAGCTCCTACCATAAACATTACCAGTTACTTGCAAACATTATCCTATTTATCTTATTTAGTTTTTCTGTTTAAAGTGTTACTAAACCCAGGAACCTGCATTCACTATATCTGGTCTCCCACAGTACACAGAACAAGGAAATGCAATTATAATATTAAATATAAACTGTTAAATACCTTTTCTCATCAGCAGTTAGAACAATATTGTGACTTCTATCAGTGTCCAGCAGAGCACTGGTTAAAGCTTGTAGGAGGAGTTTTAATTCTCCCCTGATTGTTCTATGAGTCTGCAGGACCCCTGACCCTCTATCTGGACAGTGCTGATTGGCCCTGTGCTGATCACATGCACTCTCAAAAAGAAAAACTCCCTAGCAATACACACCAAACTGAGCATATGCAGCTTGCCCCCAAGGCTCCGATTTATCAGCAGATAGATTGGGCACAGTAGAAGAAGAAGGGAATCAGAGAAGACAGGATCAAACAGCCTTTTTACACAATGCAGAGGATTAACCCCTTAGGTTCCACAGTGAGTATGACAAGCATGCTTTACTGCATATACAGACTGCTTTTACTGTTGTGGGTTTAGTAACACTTTAATACTACAATACTTGATAGTGCCCATAGGGCTAGGTCTCGTGCATTGCTGGTTTGCTGCATAGTTCCCTGTAGAGCTCCTCAATATGAATTTAGGCACTAGAAACAACTGAACTGTGAGTTGGATTTGGGACAACCTCAGCTGCTTTGTAGCTACTGAGTGAATGTTTAGTGCTATTAAGAGGAATTGCCCCTTTGGTCATTCTTTTGAACTTGATCTTTGGAGTTCTAGTGCTCTAAATACGTATATGCTTGATTTTGTGAACTAGAGAGTCGACTTAAGAATCTCCCCACTTATTTGATGATCCCATATGCTTTATACTCTGATTTACAAAAAAAAAAAAAGCATTTTGTATTGCTTAACCTTGTCATTGAGGGTTATGTCACTATAATTCCATATGGATTTGTGACTTTGTCTTCATACTGTACTTTCTTATAATACTTTGTTATTTCCATTTTTATACTCAATAAAAAGATTGTGGAAGAAAGAAAAAACATTCCAGCTCCTGTAATCACTAGTATGTGTGCTCCCTCCAGGACTGTGGCATCAATTACATGATCTCTACCAATCAACAGGTCCAGTGTTCAGGCACAACCACTAATAATCAAGCTCTGCTATGGTATTGGTCATAGACTGGATTTCGATGAATACAGAAGCAAGCATATTCTTTAACACTTTCATGCACATAATCATACATCTTATTTGCAAAATATTAATATAACAAAATACAATTTTGGGGGTATAAAGTAAAATATTGTAAATTCATAACTCTCAAACCAGTCTGGTTTTCCAGACTGAACTGTACAAAAACAAAGCTCAAACCCAAAAAAATGCATAAAGCAACTTGTAGTAAAAATTAAACTAAACAGTTCTCTGAATAATGTGGTTTATTAAAATGGAACAAATTTAGTCACCATCTTCACAAAGCCACAAAATAAAAAGAATTATTTAGGCTACCAAAGAAAACAGATTTGTCTGAAAGCTGTTTTCTTTAAGGCTTATGATAAATCTGCCATCCTCGTAGCAGTGGTGTTGCCAGTATACTCTAATACAAGAAAAACTTCCATTTTGTTTGTTGTCCAAAGAGATTATTGGTGGAGGGTGATAAATTAAGTACCATGTTACTAACAAAGCAGTTTCCCAGATATTCATAGGCAGAGTGACATAAATTATGAAAGATGTTTAAAACATTTCCGCACTTCCAAGAAGTGTTGTAATTTCCTTTATTGTTTCCCATCAGATAAAAAAATGTTAGTGAGGATATTGTTTGTAAAATATACAAAACTCCTTAATTACACCTCATAATAATGATCTGCAATGGTTATTTTATTACTTTCTAAGGTACAATAAATTGCCCAACATGTCCTCAAAAGACCTAGTCTGGTAAACACTGCAAAAGTGTAAGTCAGTTCATTCACTGGGTCCCATGTATAAAACTCAGAGGGAAAGAACTGAAAAAGTTCTTCCAGTAGCAACCAATCATATGTTTTTCACTAATTGCTGCTAATGTGCTTTAAGACACCTCTATTTTTTGCCACGTTTCCAAGCTCCAATATCTATTTGCTCCAAGTCTCACAGATAAAGACTTTTGTTCTACTTGATAATAAAAACTAACTGGTCACCAAAACAAACAGCAGAAATTACCGAAAATTAGCCTCTAGGATGGATGTGGGCAACCTTCAACACTCCAGCCATTGTGGAACCCGGGTCGGTGCTAGACTATTTTGCACCCTAGACAAGACCAGCTACTTGTGCCCCCCAAAAATAAACAAATTAATTAATTGATTAATTAATTAATTTTAACAAATTTCAAAAACAGAAAATATTAAATGAAACTGATAAATTTCTTTTAATTTGCAAAAATAAGTTCCATAGGAAGCCACCAGCACCAATATTAAAGGCAAAATATATATTAACCAACTATAAATTAATGGTATTAACCAACCAGACAGAGAAACAAAAAAAAAAAGAGATAAAGTTACAAAACTCCACAGTGATCAGCAGTCGCCAGCGGGCTTGCAGTAAGAGTCTGAGAGGAACAATGGAAGGAGTGACACCTGAGCTGCTACACTGACCCCAGACACCTGGCATCTTCCCCTGTCCTTTCTTCCTCCCCCTCTGCTGTCCCTCCCCTCAGCTGAAGGATCATTTATGACAGGGGTGGGCAACTGTGGCCCTCCAGCTGTTGTAGAACTACAAGTCCCATGAGGCATTGCAAAACTGACAGTTACAAGCATGACTCCCAAAGGCAGAGGCATGATGGGACTTGTAGTTCACCAACAGCTGGAGGGCCACAGTTGCCCACCCCTGATTTATGACATGATGGTGTCGCACACAATCAATCAGCATCCGCTTCCCTCACCCTGACCATTGTCCGCCCCCCTCCTCCTCTTGTCACCTCCATGACCCACCATTCTCCTAGGCTCTGTTCACCTCTGATGGCTACTGCCGGGGTGCAGAGTCCAGGCTTCGGCTGAAGACAAGCAGACTCCCACCACTATACCGCTTCCCTCTCATACACATCGTTACCCGATCATCCTGCTCACATAGGGTTGACCCTGCAACCAGAGCACACCCCTGCCTATTGATTGGCTCCAGATGTGTAGAAGAAGGTGGAGCCAGCGCTGGCCATACCCCATTCAGTCACTAACCGGCTCCCTGTTACAGCTGGAGGATCGTGTGTGCCAGTGCGTGTATCAGAGATGTTCGGACTGATCCTCCAATCAGAGACTGTTGATCACCCGGGCTCCTAGGCTAATGTCATCACTTCCCATCCTAGGGAGCGCTGACACTTCACTGCTACATGGAATACTGTCATATATATATATATGTACTAAATGGTCATGTGTGGACAGGCTGTGAGACGATTGTGCAGAGTAAAGATACCATCATTCCCTCATCATTCCCTGTGTATGAGGACAAGGGGACTCTGCAGAGAAATTAAGAATTCATACAAGAGGTCCATAGTCCACACAGAGAGAGTGCTGGCCTGTGCTGCGCTCAGGTGCTCCTAGGTGGCAGTGCAACTGAGGCAGCTGCTTAGTTTGCCTAGTGGAAGCACCAGTCCTCTGTGGAACTACAAGTCTCATTGGGCATTGCAAGCCTCCGACATGACTCCCAGAGGCAGAGACTAGAGTTGTATTTTCAAGACAGCTGGTGTGCTGAGGTTGCCTACCCCTGCCCAAGGATGACAAGAGTCTAACACATCTGAAAAATGTCCCTTCCAATAATTAGAGTGATATTGTGTAGAATTAAATGAAGTAATTAAATGCATAAATATAACACATTTTTGCAGCCTGTGGTTTAGATAAAAAGCAGTCAACACAACTTGCTTGCATTCCCTTAAAGCTAGATGGCCCAGATTACTAAAGGACGACTTTTTTTAGTATAATGTAAAATGCATATTCAAAAGATGAAATAAAATTAAATCCATAAATGCTTAAATGTGAAATATGGATTATGTTGATGAAAAGAAAGCTTATTATTTATTATCCACTCTATAGGTGTCTGTGCCATCCTCTTTCCTGCAACCTGGGCTGGTGGCTTGTAGACAATCAGGGGCCACACGTGTTGTAGGCAATTCTCTGGTAGGCACAGTTTAAAAGAGCTGGGGAATGTGGTGCTTCAAGCAATGAAGTCTACAGCTGGTAGCCTGACCCCCCCCCCCCCCCAGGTGCCTCCAAGCATTCCCAGTGATTCTCCATGGTCCTCTGTACCACTATGATCTCCTGTGATCCTCAGTAACACTATTGCACACTAGTGCATTATCCCAAAAATGTATTAGAAATTAAATGTAAAAATTACTCACAAGCATAGGTATAAAAAGTGCTCATCAAACCACTCGACTGTGGCTTAGTCCTTCTGCACTCAACAATCTCCAGATCATGGGGGGTCCTCACCTGGGTCCCTGCAGGCTGACGCTTTTGTTGCTGTTGGTGATCCTCAGTAATACCCTGGGTGTTCCTGCCTACAACCTGAATTACATCACCTGTGCTATCCTCTGAGCACCACAGCTTACCTGTACCTGTGATTGCCTCCTTATCTCAGCCAGCACCTCTGTGATTGCCGTGATACCTCCCAACCAGCCACTTGGTACCAGCAACCTGCTTCAGTGTTTCCCTGTACACTACCAGCCAGCTTCCTATTGGTGTGATTCCATTTATCTTTGCCTGCCTGAACTCCCCAGTCCCCACTGACTGGTGATCCAAGCACTTTTGTGTTACTTATGACTCTTCCTGCATATCTAATCATCCTCCTCTGTGGCTTATGCCACTGCCTCTACCCCAGCTCCTATAACTGCAACCCGGCATAGTCAGTCTGACGTTGTTCCTAGTGGCGTTGGACTACCGCCCATAGCAGTTGCAAAGTCAGCAGATCAACCTCACCTGAGGTTCTGCATAACATTGGAGACTATAAAAATTTGAAATTTAGAATATCATTACAAACTATTAAATAAAAGTGGTCCAAAAGGAGGAAAACAAGTATTCCAACAGCAGAGTGACACAAAACTGCGTAAATGACCAAACCACTGAGCACTTGCCTTATTGGTTCCACATAATCACATAGAAATCTTGGCCTCTCCAACAAACTTTCAAGAAAGAATATGTTTTGCAAACAAAACTCCTTGGAATCTCAGCAAAGAGGTATCTGTGTCCTGTTTGTGTTAAACAAATTAATCATCACTGAGAATGAAAGACATGTGGCTGCCTGGCTACATTGATCAACAAGCTCCGAACTTTGCTACATTGTTTTAACAGACCAAACTAGCCTCAGCTTTACTGCAGAGCTCCTTGTTCTTCAAGAAGTAGACAATGGAAAAAGCTGGTTAAAATTTTTGAAATAAATATAGTGGACCTGCAGTGGTGTTTTTAATAAATGCGGAACATGCAACAGTAATATATATTTTTTTAAATGCAGAACAAGCAGCAGGTATTAAACACATGTAAGTGCAGTAAGTACAGCACTATAAAAATACAACTGACCTCAATTTCAAAGCAATTAAAACTGTTTTCAAAATGTTGGGTAGAGAAAAGAAGCTGATTCTGTTGAACTTGATTTTGATGTGAAATTATAGAATTAGCCCTTGAAACACAGTAAGGCCTAATTCACACTGGCTTTGAAAGCAGGCGTTTGAGGGGTGTTTTTAACACTCCTCAAACGCCTATGCAAATGATACTATGGGCAGCACACAGTACTGTTCACATTATCAAAACATGAAGAGCTAGCATCACATTGCTTCAAAATTGAAGCCTCATGTCCAGTCAGGAGGCGTTTAAAGGCTTTCAACACCTCTCATTCAAATCTATGGTGACGCTCCTCAAACACAGTGGCAGGCGTTTGTGAGGCATTTGCGGTGTGGTTGCCGAGCGTTAATAACATTACAGTTTATTTAGTTTGTGGTGTGATTTAATACTTGTCAAATGCTTATAAAACACTTCAAAACTGCACATAGGGCTTTTGGGGAGCATTTTTAACACTTGTAAAAAGCCAGTCTAAAGCTCATTAACGCCTGCCTAAGGCCCATACTAAAGCTCATTAACGCCTGCCTAACTCCATACTAAAGCTCAGTAACGCTTGCCTATGGCCCATACTAAAGCTCATTAACGCCTGCCTAACGCCCATACTAAAGCTCATTAATGCCTGCCTAACGCCCATACTAAAGCTCATTAACGCCTGCCTAACGCCCATACTAAAGCTCATTAACGCCTGCCTAACGCTCATACTAAAGCTCATTAACGCCTGCCTAATGCCCATACTAAAGCTCATTAACGCCTGCCTAACGCCCATAATAAAGCTCATTAACGCCTGCCTAACGCCCATACTAAAGCTCATTAACGCCTGCCTAACGCCCATACTAAAGCTCATTAACGCCTGCCTAACGCTCATACTAAAGCTCATTAACGCCTGTCTAACGCCCATAATAAAGCTCATTAACGCCTGCCTAACTCCCATAATAAAGCTCATTAACGCCTGCTTAACACCCATACTAAAGCTCATTAACGCCTGCCTAACACCCATAATAAAGCTCATTAACGCCTGCCTAACTCCCATAATAAAGCTCATTAACGCCTGCCTAACACCCATACTAAAGCTCATTAACGCCTGCCTAACACCCATAATAAAGCTCATTAACGCCTGCCTAACTCCCATAATAAAGCTCATTAACGCCTGCCTAACGCCCATACTAAAGCTCATTAACGCCTGCCTAACGCCCATACTAAAGCTCATTAACGCCTGCCTAACGCTCATACTAAAGCTCATTAACGCCTGTCTAACGCCCATAATAAAGCTCATTAACGCCTGCCTAACTCCCATAATAAAGCTCATTAACGCCTGCTTAACACCCATACTAAAGCTCATTAACGCCTGCCTAACACCCATAATAAAGCTCATTAACGCCTGCCTAACTCCCATAATAAAGCTCATTAACGCCTGCCTAACACCCATACTAAAGCTCATTAACGCCTGCCTAACGCCCATACTAAAGCTTATTAAGGTCTGCCTAATGCCCATACTAAAGCTACAGGAGTGTTTGGTAAGAGTTAGAAATTTAGTGACATGTAAACAGAAATTTAGTCAAGTGCGAACAAACCCTTACAGTGGCCATACACTAGACGAAAAAAATATTTGAAAAATCTGTCATTTGAACACTTAGGGCTCATTCACACTTGACTTTATTTCTAACTCTTGCCAAATGCCCCTATAGCGTTTGACAGGCATTTGGGAAACATTTTTAATGCTCCTCAAATGCTCTCCAAAAGATCCCCAAATGCCCTATGTGCGGTTTTGAAGTGTTTGATAGGCGTATGCCAAGCGTTAAAACCGCACCACAAATGCCTATAATTAATTTAAAAGGTATTAACGCTCCACAAACGCTCGCAACCGTGTCGCAACTGCCCCGCGAATGCCTGCCAGGACTTGAATGGGAGGCTTCAACTCCTCCTGAGTCAACATGAGACGTCAGTTTTGCCACGACGTGACGCTAAAGCTTCAGTGTGAACAGCACTGTGTGCTGCCATGTGCAGAATTTTCATAGGCATTTGAGAAGCATTAAAAACACTTCCCAAGTGCCTGTCTGACGCCTGCTGACAAAGCTAGTGTGAACATAGCCTTAGTTAGTTTTTCGTCCAGTCATTGGGCACAAATCGAAAATCGGTAGTGATGTTTTTAAGCCAAAAAAACCAAAGGAAAAGTTTTGAAAACTACTGAATGGATGATAAATTGAGAGGTTAAAATGTTTCTTGGACAGTTAAAATGGAACTGTTGGTACTGCGCATATGTGACCCAGAAGCAAAAGAACAAATGAAAAACTGATTACTTTACAGTGAAGGAAATAAGTATTTCATCCCCTGCTGATTTTGAATGTTTGCCCACTCACAAAGAAATGATCAGTCTAAAAATCGAATGGTAGGTGTATTGTAACACTGAGAGACAGAATAGCAACACAAAATTCAAAAGAAATGCACTGATTTGCATGTTCATGAGGGAAATAAGTATTTGATCCCCTTCACAAAACATGACTTAGTACTTGGTGACAAAAAATCCCTTGTTGGCAATCACAGAGGTCAGATGTTTCCTGTAGTTGGCCACCAGGTTTGCACACATCTCAGGAGGGATTTTGGCCCACTCCTCTTGGCAAATCCTCTCCAAGTCATTAAGGTTTGGTGGGTGATGTTTGGCAACTCAAACTTTCAGCTCCCTCCACAGATTTTCAATCGGATTAAGGTCTGGAGACTGGCCACTTCAGGACCTTAATGTGCTTCTTCTTGAGCCACTCCTTTGTTGCCTTGGTTGTGTGTTTTGGGTCATTGTCATGATTTTTTGACTAGTGTATGGCTATTATGCTTAATTAATTTACAGAAGTATCCTCTCTTAGCCCTGGTTCACACTGATGCGCTGCGGAATTTGCAGTGTTTTCTGTGAAAATTCTGCAATGCATCAAAATCGCACCCCGTTCATGCGAACCGATGCGGGTGTGTATGTTAAGTTAACAACACCCGAAAGTGATCCGCAAAACGCAGTGCAATGTGCAGAATCGAATCACATAGGTGTGAATACCCATGGGATTCGATTCGAGTGCGGACCCAAAAAAGGGTCCTGCACCTTTTTGGTGCAGATGCGGAATGATTAGATAATGTATGGCTCCAATCGCACTGCACCCAAATCACATGTGATTTGCTAAGGAGTGTGGTGTGGTTCCTGTGCAAATCACATGCGATATACCGCACCGCAAATATGTGAATCCAGGCTGAAGCTTTAGAGCATGCAGTGTCCCGAGGTGTGTGACATGGCTGAACCATATCAGTTATAGTCATATGATTACCATGTCAGTACTGACATTTCAATTACATTACTTTGTTTATAAAAAAAAAAAGTTATTGTTATTGCTTCAGTTAGCATTAGGGTAAGAGTTACCATCAGAGTAAGGCTGGCAATGTTCTAGATATTCACAAGGAGCATTCCTAAGAAGAAACAACCATTTAAAGTCAACTCTACCCTAAACCAAACACTTTAATTTTGCCAAAATGCATCCACATTGTTCAGATGTTCTCTGTAATTTTAACAAAGCAAGCCCCAATTTCGTTCAGCTTTAGCTTTAGATAGACTTGGATATAGTAAATATATGTGCCAAGTTTTTTGTTGCTAGATGCCCCATTGGGGCGATTTCACCTGACTTGCTGTCCCCATGACAGGAGAACCAGAAATAAGGAGAGCAGTTGACAGTGGGAATGGAAGGTACAGAAAGTAATAATAACTTGACAGAGATTCCAGCCCTTCCTTATTTTGCTACGGATAGTGTTTTGTAACACTTATATTTCCTGGTTTTAAAAGGAAAACCCGTGCAGATATCGGTGCAATAGTAGCAATAATACTTCAGTGTTGGTGCTCCAGATCAGTTGGGTAAGAATACGCACTCACCTGATGCGTAATGTATATACGCATTAAATCAATCAGTGGAGGTCCCCTTTAGGAATCGGATAAAGCCAGGCCAAGGATAATCCTCCCTCTGGATAATGGTGGTGCCTCGGGAGCTCCTGGGTACTAAAGGATCCAGTCAGCCAGAGGTCTTCTTTAAGGGATGGGTGGGTGTAGAAGCCTGTGATACAGGGACTCCCTCCTCTGGATACTACGGTGGATCAGGTGGGCTCTATAAATTAATTGCTGTCGGACAGCGCCGTCCCCCCCATGCTACCTATATTGCATATTATATGGACATGTATGTTATAAAAATGGTTCATATAGAATGCAATTGTAATATTAAACTATATATTATAGATACCTTGTACTGTGCCCCTAAATTTGCAGCAATTGTTGGCTGTGAAACACGTAATAGGTCGTGAATTGATGTGGATAATACAATGAAGTTCCAGCATTACTGACAACTATGTATATTTTCATGATACAGATATTGGTGGTTTTATAGGATTGTAAATTTTTGTCATAATAAACTTTTTTTTGTATTTTAAGTGTTTTGTAAGTTTCACACATTTGATTCCTTTTTCCTTATGTATTCTAACTCAATAGACTCTCTGAGCAGAGGTTTTGGAACTTAATACCACTCTAGACATAGATCAGCTTTCAGCCATTGGGGTCTCACTCCTCTCAGTAGGCCCCAAACATTATCCTTCCAGGAGTCCACTCCATCTTGACTCCTCACCAAACCTCATAGTGCACTCTCTCATTGTAGCAACTTTTGAATGACTGCTGCACGCCATGCTTCTGTCCCAGCTTCCGGCACCCAACCATTAATCTCTCACACTTGTGATGGCACAGATTTTCTGTAAGCCCCCTGCTGGATATAAGGGAAACTCAATTGACTTGGTGCTGAGGACCTGAAAAATCCCAAAGGCAGTATATCCCATCTTAATTATCAAATCAGCAACTAACCTTTTCATCAAAAATGTTACTCAGTGTTGATTAATGCATATTGTGCTACCTAGTAGTCCTTCTCCATAAGTGTACCCACAACATCTAATACTTTGGAGAACACAGTTTCCAGGGTGGGGGAAACTTCATTGAGTGATCGCATGATGGGCCTTGTTGTCCTTCACACACATACACAAGAATGTCTCATTTAAACCACTGCCTCCACAACTTCTTCAACCAGCAACTAGCACCCTTTCTCCTGATTGGAAGAAGATTTTCTCTAATCCTAGGATACAACCTCTGTTGCTTTCTACAGTGGGAGGAATTGGGCCAAACTTTGTAAACCTGCCTCACAAACTCAGAGATGAAAAAAGAGTGACAATGACTATAAGGGTTTTATTTACTAAAGCTGAAGAGTGCAAAATCAGGTTCACTTCTGCATAGAAACCAATCAGCATCTAACCTCAGCTTGTTCAATTAAGGTTTGGCAAGAAAACCTGGAATCTGATTGGTTTCTATGCAGAACTGAGGCTGATTTTGCACTCTCCAGTTTTAGTAAATAAAACCCTAAGAATCCAGAGCTCATTCAGCATTTAGTGAACTTCATCATGTGTGCACAGGATACTACACATGTTGACAGCACTATGGAAAGCAAAACAGATTAAAAGATTGGCTCAAGATGAAGACCCCCCTACCTCCTTGAACAATACAAAAGACATAATTCAGATAAATAACATTAGCTA
The DNA here is from genome assembly GCF_062004578.1 of Staurois parvus. Classification (NCBI taxonomy): domain Eukaryota; kingdom Metazoa; phylum Chordata; class Amphibia; order Anura; family Ranidae; genus Staurois; species Staurois parvus. Next base: position 548,515 of record NW_028318415.1, read on the forward strand.
TATTGAAAGCACATTTTACGATTTGGGTTGAGCTTTATAGTATATATGAATACATACGTTTATTTTATGTATAAAAAGTTTAAACTGCCTACCCATTGTTTTATGCTAAAACAACTTTTGAAAAAAAGTTTCTTTATTTTTAAGGCATAGAAAATCAAAGTTTAATTTCACTTACAGTAGGTAATTTGGAAGAATCACATGCATTGATTTCACATATACTGTAGCTATGTCTCACGCAGGTACAATGAAAGCTCATGGTTTGAGTGATTCACCATTGATTCCTAAGGAGTACCTTTGTGTTCGTCCTTGCTTAACCACAGTTCTTCTATATCCTTACCATCTTCATTTTCAGTTGCTCATATTGCTACTTTGCACCCGCTATCAAGGAGCTTATAATATATGCAAGGCAAAAGCCAGTAAAAGGATGACAAATGCATGTCATATGAATCTAGACAAGCCAGTACGTCTAGCTACACCTGTGGGTTTTCTTGTGTTTTCTTTTTGTTTTTTTTTTAAATATGCCAGTTAGCATAAAAGACAAATTCTAATTACATAATAAAAAGAAAGTTGAGGCTTTGCAGATTTTTCAGTACTTATAATTAGAAAAGTTTGTTACATCCACCAACGGCTCAACTTCAATACAGACCTTGACGCAATTTAAATATATATAGCCTAATGACCTGTCTGCTAAAGGTATTATTTCAACAGCCTATAATTCTCTGTTGGAAGAAAAGGCCCCCAAGCCCCTACAATATGTGAAACGCTGGGAAAATGATGTCAACAAAACTATAGAGGATGACTGGAGGCAGATCTGGTATACCATGTCCCATTGTTCCATAAATGCCTCAGCTATAGAATACAACTTTAATTTACTCATGTGCTGTAATCTGATCTCGCAATGACTGGCAATGTTCACCTTTTCAATGTCGCAATTGTGCTTTAGGGGCTGTCAAACCTACAGGTGAAGAGTGAAATGGCATGGTAACTCTCGAATGAAAAAAGTCTGTGGTCTTTGCCCAACTCTCTTTGTTTGCAGCATTTTTTGATACAGATACATCAAGATGCGATAAAAAGAAATCAATCTGTATGTAATGATAATGATCCTTTTTACAACTGTATATTGTCTGCTAACACATTTATGTGATCACTTTTAGATATACTATATCTGTTTGAAGTCTTGATATTCTTTTGCTATTGTTATATATTTGAGTAATTTTTCTTAAAAACTAATAAAAACGATTGAAATAGAAAATATTCTTATTGAGAAGTTGCATACATTTGAATGGTTCGCTGGTTGGGGGTATTGTTTGATTTGGTCCACCATGATTTGGCACTACTGGACTGGTGACTCAATGGTGTGGACAATCTTACATGGGATGAGAGACAGGCACTCAAGGAGGCTCCCAATCTAGTGATCAAACCTAGTGATAAAGGTGGTAATGTGGTACTCATGTCTGAGGATGACTATGAGCGGGAGGTTAGGCGGCAGCTTCAGGATACATCTACATACATCAAATTAGATCGAAACCCCTTCCCCAGGGTGGTCTCTATGCTTAATTTTAAAGTATCGCTGGCATGTGAGGCTGGTCTTATATCTAAGAAAGAGCATGGTTATTTTCAGGTAGAGGATTACACCAGGGAGGCCCATCATTTCAGACATCAGAAGACCCTTGGAGCATATTGGAAAATATATAGACGCCCTTATTAAGGACATGGTGTTGGCACTTCCCTCATATATTCAAGACACACGTGATGTGCTGTCCAAAATTGTCCAGATTGAGGTACAGCCTGGTACCCTTTTAGTGAGCATTGATTTAGAGTCTCTCTATATCTCTATCCTTCATAACTGGGGGGTCAGTGCTGTAGTCTATTTACTAGACAAGAATTACCCAATGATGGAAGCCCAGAATGAATTCCATATTGAACTGTTAAAGCTCGCTCTCAATCAAAATTTCTTTCAATTTCTAGGTACATGCTATCACCAAGTCCGCGGTACCTCGATGGGAGCCTCCTGGGCACCCGCGTATGCATGTTTACATATGGATGGTGGGAAGAACAGGTTGCGTACCTAACTCCCCAGTATCCTAGTCATGCCTCCCTTTTGGTTGAGGTACATTGATGATGTCCTCATGATATGGGAGGGTACTGTGCTAGCACTTCATGGTTTTCTGTCGAACTTAATGATAACAACCACAATATTAAACTTACCTACACCTTTGATTATAGGCAAATTTCATTCCTTGACCCCTAGTATCCATTGAGGGTGATGCCCTTCACACTAGAACATTTAGGAAATCTACCGCTGCAAATTACTTGCTCCTTGCCTCGAGCCATCACCCACATTCCCTGAATTGGGGCATCCCCAAGGGACAGTTTCTGCATATTCGCAGAAACTGTACCAGTGGCGATGACTATAGACGGGAAGCACACAATCTTTACCATAGATTTCGGGAGAGAGTACACTCTCATAGTATACTTAGGCACTCCAAAGCTAAAGCTTCCAAATGTAAACAAGAAGAGCTACTACACACACAAACTGATAACTTGATTCCTAGTGAGCAATCGCCTGTGCATATTATTACCCGCTTTGGGACACAATGGAAGGCAGTTCGAGCAATTCTAACCAAGCACTGGCACATTCTCACACAGTCCCCTGAATGATCCATGATTGTGGGCCCCAGACCTCTTATGGTCACCAAACATGCAATAAATCTGAGGGATAATCTAGTTAAATCTGAGTTCACAAGTACACCAACTAAAAACTGGCTTACAGATCTAGCTCCGCTTACAGGAATGTACCCATGTGGACAATATCACATATGTCGATACATTGATCGAACAGATAGATTTACCAATGTCAATAATGACAATGTCTTCCACATTAAGCACTTTATGAACTGTGCCGCAACAAGAGTGATCTAAATGCTTCAGTGCCCCTGTAACAAAATATATGTAATATATATGAAAAACAAAACGTCAATTATGAGTACGTATAGGCGAACATATCAGCAGTATATGCAATAAGCATGACTGAACTCAGGTTGTTGAGTATTTTGCTCTGTTTCACAATGCTGCTCCTGCTGGCCTACGTGTGAAGGCTATCTATGCACTGAATTTGTCCAGACGTAGGGGCAATTTTGACACCATTCTCCTGCACAAGGAGAAGGAATGGATTTTCAAAATTGGATCACTAGCACCTAAGGGCTTGAATACGGAATTCATCCTACAGGTTTTTCTTGATCCATAATCACTCAATACTACCATTCCTCTCCTTTTGGATCTAGTGCCACATGCTACTATTATGTTTTGTCATATTATTCTGTTTATTTTTCTGTTTATTTTTCTCCTGATTGGTTATTTTATGGAGTGGCAGACACGTTGTACCATTTGAGGCTTTAATGGCCTACGGACTCAAGTATGACTGTTCGATTGCATATACCTCCTTTCCCCTGTGTATTTTTTAGCATATGATTAGAGATGAGCGAAAAAATGAAAAATTCGATTCGACTGATTCGGCGAATTCGTGGACAATATTCGATTCGAGTCGAATAAATTCGCTGTGAATTTAACTTAAAAAAGGGTGTTTCTAGGCTTCAGAGAGACTTAATATTAGTGCAGAACACTGTACCTTTAATTTAAATGCCCTTGGAGTCTGCTGGGGAAGAGAAATAATACTGTCTGTCAGTATGACATGCAGATGAGTGCCGTCGATCTTAGAATCACTGCACACTTCACTCCTTTGGCCAGTCACGGGGCCAAAACCAGTGTTTGGAGCCACAGTGTGGCGGTGGAGGCAGCAGCAATGGGAGGCCATACAGCAACCTATGACAAAATGGAAACCAGCAGGAGCGTGAGGAGACCTGAAAGTGGCACATGGCAGAGTGGGAGCAATGGGAGGCGGTACAGGGACCCAGGTCACACTGTGGGCCCAGCAGCAGCGTGACCAGGCGGTACGGGGGCCCATGGCCGATATGGGGCTTGGTGGCACCTATGGAAGGCCTGTAATCTGCCAGCAACCTATGACAAAATGGACAACCGCAGGAGTGTGAGGAGATTTCAAAGTGGCACATGGCAGAGTGGAAGCAATGGGAGGCCGTACAGGGACCCAGGTCACACTGTGGGCTCAGCAGCAGCGTGACCAGGAGGTACGGGGGCCCATGGTCGATATGGGGCCTGGCGGCACCTATGGAAGGCCGCTAATCTGCCAGCAACCTATGACAAAATGGACAACCGCAGGAGTGTGAGGAGATTTCAAAGAGGTACATGGCAGAGTGGAAGCAATGGGAGGCCGTACAGGGACCCAGGTCACACTGTGGGACCAGCATCAGCGTGAACAGGCGGTACGGGGGCCCATGGCCGATTTGACCTCATTCATCCCATAGTCCTGCCGACTCACGAATAGCGTGGCCTCCTCAAAGGGCCTGAGCAAGCGCAGGTGTCACACATGAGCTGACAATGGCTGACATCTAAGTTACACAGGGAGTACCTTTATCCGCTTTTAACATCAGGAAATCTGTGATGGCCTTTAGCTGTTCGTAAAGGCGGTCTAACATATGTAGGGTTGAATTACACCTTGTTGCAACGTCACAGCATGAGGAGTCGGTACGGGGGCCCATGGCAGATTACATGTCTGGCAGCAGCAATGGGAGGCCCGTAATCTGCCAGCACCCTATGTCAAAAAATTTAACACACCAGCAGTGTGAAGAGACCTGAAAGTGGCACATGGCAGCAGAGTGTGGCGATGGAGACAGCAGCAATGGGAGGCCGTACAGGGACCCATGAGAGACTCTGGACTTGGCAGCAGCATGAGGAGGCGGTATATAGGGGCCCATGGCAGATTAGGGGCCTGGCAGCAGCTATGTGAGGCCCGTAATCTGCCTGCACCCTATGTCAAAAAATTAAACACACCAGCAGTGTGAAGAGACCTGAAAGTGGCACATGGCAGCAGAGTGTGGCGATGGAGACAGCAGCAATGGGAGGCCGTACAGGGACCCATGAGAGACTCTAGACTTGGCAGCAGCATGAGGAGGCGGTATATAGGGGCCCATGGCAGATTAGGGGCCTGGCAGCAGCTATGTGAGGCCCGTAATCTGCCTGCACCCTATGTCAAAAAATTTAACACACCAGCAGTGTGAAGAGACCTGAAAGTGGCACATGGCAGCAGAGTGTGGCGATGGAGACAGCAGCAATGGGAGGCCGTACAGGGACCCATGAGAGACTCTGGACTTGGCAGCAGCATGAGGAGGCGGTATATAGGGGCCCATGGCAGATTAGGGGCCTGGCAGCAGCTATGTGAGGCCCGTAATCTGCCATCACCCTATGTCAAAAAATTAAACACACCAGCAGTGTGAAGAGACCTGAAAGTGGCACATGGCAGCAGAGTGTGGCGATGGAGACAGCAGCAATGGGAGGCCGTACAGGGACCCATGAGAGACTCTAGACTTGGCAGCAGCATGAGGAGGCGGTATATAGGGGCCCATGGCAGATTAGGGGCCTGGCAGCAGCTATGTGAGGCCCGTAATCTGCCTGCACCCTATGTCAAAAAATTAAACACACCAGCAGTGTGAAGAGACCTGAAAGTGGCACATGGCAGCAGAGTGTGGCGATGGAGACAGCAGCAATGGGAGGCCGTACAGGGACCCATGAGAGACTCTGGACTTGGCAGCAGCATGAGGAGGCGGTATATAGGGGCCCATGGCAGATTAGGGGCCTGGCAGCAGCTATGTGAGGCCCGTAATCTGCCTGCACCCTATGTCAAAAAATTAAACACACCAGCAGTGTGAAGAGACCTGAAAGTGGCACATGGCAGAGTGTGGCGATGGAGACAGCAGCAATGGGAGGCCGTACAGGGACCCATGACAGACTCTAGACTTGGCAGCAGCATGAGGAGGCGGTATATAGGGGCCCATGGCAGATTAGGGGCCTGGCAGCAGCTATGTGAGGCCCGTAATCTGCCTGCACCCTATGTCAAAAAATTTAACACACCAGCAGTGTGAAGAGACCTGAAAGTGGCACATGGCAGCAGAGTGTGGCGATGGAGACAGCAGCAATGGGAGGCCGTACAGGGACCCATGAGAGACTCTGGACTTGGCAGCAGCATGAGGAGGCGGTATATAGGGGCCCATGGCAGATTAGGGGCCTGGCAGCAGCTATGTGAGGCCCGTTATCTTGCAGCACCCTATGTCAAAAAATTAAACACACCAGCAGTGTGAAGAGACCTGAAAGTGGCACATGGCAGCAGAGTGTGGCGATGGAGACAGCAGCAATGGGAGGCCGTACAGGGACCCATGAGAGACTCTAGACTTGGCAGCAGCATGAGGAGGCGGTATATAGGGGCCCATGGCAGATTAGGGGCCTGGCAGCAGCTATGTGAGGCCCGTAATCTGCCTGCACCCTATGTCAAAAAATTTAACACACCAGCAGTGTGAAGAGACCTGAAAGTGGCACATGGCAGCAGAGTGTGGCGATGGAGACAGCAGCAATGGGAGGCCGTACAGGGACCCATGAGAGACTCTGGACTTGGCAGCAGCATGAGGAGGCGGTATATAGGGGCCCATGGCAGATTAGGGGCCTGGCAGCAGCTATGTGAGGCCCGTAATCTGCCATCACCCTATGTCAAAAAATTAAACACACCAGCAGTGTGAAGAGACCTGAAAGTGGCACATGGCAGCAGAGTGTGGCGATGGAGACAGCAGCAATGGGAGGCCGTACAGGGACCCATGAGAGACTCTAGACTTGGCAGCAGCATGAGGAGGCGGTATATAGGGGCCCATGGCAGATTAGGGGCCTGGCAGCAGCTATGTGAGGCCCGTAATCTGCCTGCACCCTATGTCAAAAAATTAAACACACCAGCAGTGTGAAGAGACCTGAAAGTGGCACATGGCAGAGTGTGGCGATGGAGACAGCAGCAATGGGAGGCCGTACAGGGACCCATGACAGACTCTAGACTTGGCAGCAGCATGAGGAGGCGGTATATAGGGGCCCATGGCAGATTAGGGGCCTGGCAGCAGCTATGTGAGGCCCGTAATCTGCCTGCACCCTATGTCAAAAAATTAAACACACCAGCAGTGTGAACAGACCTGAAAGTGGCACATGGCAGCAGAGTGTGGCGATGGAGACAGCAGCAATGGGAGGCCGTACAGGGACCCATGAGAGACTCTAGACTTGGCAGCAGCATGAGGAGGCGGTATATAGGGGCCCATGGCAGATTAGGGGCCTGGCAGCAGCTATGTGAGGCCCGTAATCTGCCTGCACCCTATGTCAAAAAATTTAACACACCAGCAGTGTGAAGAGACCTGAAAGTGGCACATGGCAGCAGAGTGTGGCGATGGAGACAGCAGCAATGGGAGGCCGTACAGGGACCCATGAGAGACTCTGGACTTGGCAGCAGCATGAGGAGGCGGTATATAGGGGCCCATGGCAGATTAGGGGCCTGGCAGCAGCTATGTGAGGCCCGTAATCTGCCTGCACCCTATGTCAAAAAATTAAACACACCAGCAGTGTGAAGAGACCTGAAAGTGGCACATGGCAGAGTGTGGCGATGGAGACAGCAGCAATGGGAGGCCGTACAGGGACCCATGACAGACTCTAGACTTGGCAGCAGCATGAGGAGGCGGTATATAGGGGCCCATGGCAGATTAGGGGCCTGGCAGCAGCTATGTGAGGCCCGTAATCTGCCTGCACCCTATGTCAAAAAATTAAACACACCAGCAGTGTGAAGAGACCTGAAAGTGGCACATGGCAGCAGAGTGTGGCGATGGAGACAGCAGCAATGGGAGGCCGTACAGGGACCCATGAGAGACTCTAGACTTGGCAGCAGCATGAGGAGGCGGTATATAGGGGCCCATGGCAGATTAGGGGCCTGGCAGCAGCTATGTGAGGCCCGTAATCTGCCTGCACCCTATGTCAAAAAATTTAACACACCAGCAGTGTGAAGAGACCTGAAAGTGGCACATGGCAGCAGAGTGTGGCGATGGAGACAGCAGCAATGGGAGGCCGTACAGGGACCCATGAGAGACTCTGGACTTGGCAGCAGCATGAGGAGGCGGTATATAGGGGCCCATGGCAGATTAGGGGCCTGGCAGCAGCTATGTGAGGCCCGTAATCTGCCTGCACCCTATGTCAAAAAATTAAACACACCAGCAGTGTGAAGAGACCTGAAAGTGGCACATGGCAGCAGAGTGTGGCGATGGAGACAGCAGCAATGGGAGGCCGTACAGGGACCCATGAGAGACTCTAGACTTGGCAGCAGCATGAGGAGGCGGTATATAGGGGCCCATGGCAGATTAGGGGCCTGGCAGCAGCTATGTGAGGCCCGTAATCTGCCTGCACCCTATGTCAAAAAATTAAACACACCAGCAGTGTGAAGAGACCTGAAAGTGGCACATGGCAGAGTGTGGCGATGGAGACAGCAGCAATGGGAGGCCGTACAGGGACCCATGACAGACTCTAGACTTGGCAGCAGCATGAGGAGGTGGTATATAGGGGCCCATGGCAGATTAGGGGCCTGGCAGCAGCTATGTGAGGCCCGTAATCTGCCTGCACCCTATGTCAAAAAATTAAACACACCAGCAGTGTGAAGAGACCTGAAAGTGGCACATGGCAGCAGAGTGTGGCGATGGAGACAGCAGCAATGGGAGGCCGTACAGGGACCCATGAGAGACTCTAGACTTGGCAGCAGCATGAGGAGGCGGTATATAGGGGCCCATGGCAGATTAGGGGCCTGGCAGCAGCTATGTGAGGCCCGTAATCTGCCTGCACCCTATGTCAAAAAATTTAACACACCAGCAGTGTGAAGAGACCTGAAAGTGGCACATGGCAGCAGAGTGTGGCGATGGAGACAGCAGCAATGGGAGGCCGTACAGGGACCCATGAGAGACTCTGGACTTGGCAGCAGCATGAGGAGGCGGTATATAGGGGCCCATGGCAGATTAGGGGCCTGGCAGCAGCTATGTGAGGCCCGTAATCTGCCTGCACCCTATGTCAAAAAATTAAACACACCAGCAGTGTGAAGAGACCTGAAAGTGGCACATGGCAGAGTGTGGCGATGGAGACAGCAGCAATGGGAGGCCGTACAGGGACCCATGACAGACTCTAGACTTGGCAGCAGCATGAGGAGGCGGTATATAGGGGCCCATGGCAGATTAGGGGCCTGGCAGCAGCTATGTGAGGCCCGTAATCTGCCTGCACCCTATGTCAAAAAATTAAACACACCAGCAGTGTGAAGAGACCTGAAAGTGGCACATGGCAGCAGAGTGTGGCGATGGAGACAGCAGCAATGGGAGGCCGTACAGGGACCCATGAGAGACTCTAGACTTGGCAGCAGCATGAGGAGGCGGTATATAGGGGCCCATGGCAGATTAGGGGCCTGGCAGCAGCTATGTGAGGCCCGTAATCTGCCTGCACCCTATGTCAAAAAATTTAACACACCAGCAGTGTGAAGAGACCTGAAAGTGGCACATGGCAGCAGAGTGTGGCGATGGAGACAGCAGCAATGGGAGGCCGTACAGGGACCCATGAGAGACTCTGGACTTGGCAGCAGCATGAGGAGGCGGTATATAGGGGCCCATGGCAGATTAGGGGCCTGGCAGCAGCTATGTGAGGCCCGTAATCTGCCTGCACCCTATGTCAAAAAATTTAACACACCAGCAGTGTGAAGAGACCTGAAAGTGGCACATGGCAGCAGAGTGTGGCGATGGAGACAGCAGCAATGGGAGGCCGTACAGGGACCCATGAGAGACTCTGGACTTGGCAGCAGCATGAGGAGGCGGTATATAGGGGCCCATGGCAGATTAGGGGCCTGGCAGCAGCTATGTGAGGCCCGTAATCTGCCTGCACCCTATGTCAAAAAATTAAACACACCAGCAGTGTGAAGAGACCTGAAAGTGGCACATGGCAGCAGAGTGTGGCGATGGAGACAGCAGCAATGGGAGGCCGTACAGGGACCCATGAGAGACTCTGGACCTAGCAGCAGCATGAGGAGGCGGTATATAGGAGCCTATGGCAGATTAGGGGCCTGGCAGCAGCTATAGGAGGCCCGTAATCTGCCAGCACCCTATGTCAAAAAATTAAACACACCAGCAGTGTGAGGAGACCTGAAAGTGGCACATGTTTGAGGCATGATTCATGGCGGATTTAGTCAGTTGTGTCAGGAACTGGTGGTTTGAAATCCAGACTAATCCACGCCTGATTCATTTTCACAAACGTGAGTCTCTCCACACTTTGGGTGGACAGTCGTGTCCTCCGCGGAGTTACAATACCTCCTGCCGCACTAAACACGCGCTCCGATGCCACGCTACTGGCCGGGCATGACAGCCTTTCAAGGGCAAATTCAGCTAGTTGGGGCCAAAGGTCAAGTTTCGTTGCCCAGTAGTCAAGGGGATTGTCTACCTCGGTTGGCAGGGTGCTGTCCAAGTAGGCCCAAGCCTGTTGTTTGAGCTCCTGCTCCAGGTCCACCTGATGCTGCTGCTGCTGCTGCGGCTGGTTAGTAGTTTCCTCACTGCGCTGGTGAAGAAAGCTACTCATCATCGACTGCAGACTGAGGCAGCCGCTGCTGGTGGAGCTGCCACTGCTCCTACCACCCCACCCCTCCCCTGCTGCCATGCCAGCGGAACGCGAGCGCACAGGGCCCACAGTGTCTGAGGATGGACGTTGGCGCACAAAGGCAGAGACCAACTGACTACATAGGTGGTTTTTATAGTACGTAATTTTGGCCTCCCTCTCAGCAGGTGTGAAAAAGGCCACCATTTTGGACCGGTAGCGAGGGTCCAACAAGGTGGACAGCCAAAAGTCATCCCTCTGTCTGATGGTTATTATTCGGCTGTCGCTACGCAAGCAACCGAGCATGCTATGGGCCATTTGTGCCAAGGAATGCGAGGGACTCCCTGCCTCCATCTCCACAGCATACTGCCACGGTGCGTCTGGGTCCTCTGTCTCCTCCTCCTCCTCCTCTACCAGATGCTCCTGCTCCTCCACTCCTGTCCGCTGAGTGGAAAAACCACCCATTTCACTCAATAATTCCTGAGCACAAATGTCCTCCTCTACCTCCTCCTCTTCTTCCTGTCCTGCCCCCACAGGGGTCATGTGGCGTTGAGATCTGTGCGCCACGTCTACCGCACCCTGACCAGCCATTGTTAACAGCATTTGTTCCAGGACGTGCAACAGAGGAATGACGTCGTTCATCCCATAGTCCTGCCGACTCACGAATAGCGTGGCCTCCTCAAAGGGCCTGAGCAAGCGGCAGGTGTCACGCATGAGCTGCCAATGGCTGACATCTAAGTTACACAGGGGAGTACCTTTATCCGCTTGTAACATCAGGAAATCGGTGATGGCCTTTCGCTGCTCGTAAAGGCGGTCTAACATGTGTAGGGTTGAATTCCACCTTGTTGCAACGTCGCAGATCAGGCGATGCTGTGGAATTCCGTTCTGCCGTTGCAGCTCAATGAGGGTGTTCTTTGCGGTGTAGGAATGGCTGAAATGCATGCACAGTTTACGTGACATTTTAAGGATGTCTTGCAGTGGGATGGTGGATTTTAGGAACCGCTTGACAACCAGATTGAACACGTGAGCCATGCATGGCGCATGGCACAACCTTCCTTGACGCAGAGCAGACACCATGTTCTTTCCGTTGTCAGTCAACATGGTTCCGATTTTTAGTTTGCGCGGAGACAGCCATCTGTCGATTTCTCTGTTCATTACACTCAGCAGTTCCTCCCCTGTGTGACTACGTTCGCCAAGGCATACCAGGTGCAGCACAGCGTGACACCGTTGCGCCCTGCACATGTGATATGCCGGTCGGGTAATGGGACTTGGCACGGGGGTGGCGGCTGAGGACACGGCGGAAAAAGAGGTGGTAGAGGCGGACATGCTTGCTGGACCAAGGACGTGCAAACGTGGAGGCAAAAGCGTCGTGACCTGTCCAAGTTGCTGGTGCGGCTGTGCCGGCACCACGTTCACCCAGTGGGCCGTAAATGACATGTACTGTCCCTGACCGTAGTTACAGCTCCACACGTCGGCGCTGCCGTGCACTTTGGCAGAGACCGACATGCTCAAAGACTGGCCCACCATCTCTTCTACATGTGAATGCAGGGCTGGCACTGCCTTTTGGGCAAAGAAATGACGGCTTGGCACTCTCCACCGCGGCGCGGCACAAGCCATCATTTCTCGGAAAGGTGCTGAGTCCACCAGTTGGAAAGGGAGGGACTGCAGCACCAGCAACTTGGACAGGAGGACGTTCAGCTTTTGCACCGTCGGGTGCGTGCTCGCAAACTGTTGTCTCTTGGATACGGATTCCAAGAAAGACTGTTGACGGAATCCGAGAAGAGGAGTAGCAGGAGAAGGAGCATCTGAACGAGCGGAAGATGCCAACGAGCGACAACTCCCCTCAGCAGAGGTGTTGGAGCCTTGACTGGCTGATAGAGGGCGATTGACGACGTCGGGTGACGGAGCAAGTAACGGAGCGGGTGATGGAGCGGGGGCTGGGGCAGGCAGAACCGCCGTATGTTTATCACGGTTTTCCCAGGCCACCGAATGGTGACGCTGCATATGCTGACGCAACGCTGTAGTCCCAACATGGGCCCCCTGGCCACGCTTGCATTTCTGGCCACATAGTCGACATACGGCTACGTTTACTTCCTCGGGCGGCTTGAGGAAAAATTGCCACACCACCGAGTAGGAAACTTTGCCCCCGCTACTCTTCACTGGCTGACTGCTACTTCCTCCGTGCGCACCGGCACCACTACTGGCCGTGGTGGTAGGCTGCAGTGGAGCTGGTGCTCTACTCCGTGGACGTTTGGCTCCACTGACACTGATGCGACCCTGCTGCTGTCTCCTGGGCAACCCACCGACTGTTTTGCTCGCTGCCAAGCTGCCACCCTCTTCTCCTGATGATGCGGAAGAAATTGCCTGATGACGACGAGGCTGCCAAGTGCGATCAACCTCCTCATCATCAAGTAGGGTCTCCGCCTCACTACTAGCCCCCTCGGCTGCGTCTGGGTCAGGAGACAGACCTGTCTCTAGACCGGCTACCGAGCCACTCTCCTCGCCAGTACTTGTTCGCTTGGCTGCTGAAAAGGCCGATGTCTCCCCCCGTTCCTGACCGCCCTCTGTTAGCTCTTCCTCACTGTACAGTGGGGCTGAGCCCACAGCATGCGATACTTCGCTTGGTGAGGGAACAGCAAAGGACAGGGGCAGGTAGAGGACACGTGATTTCAGTGGGCTTGCTCCCGGGCCATGCCAACTAACGGTTGTGTCTGACGTACCCACCGACCGTTGGCTGTAGGTGTCAGAGGTGACCTGGGAAGAGGAAGACGACCGAGCCAACCAATCAATGACGGCAGGGTTGTCGGTGGAGACACGACCGCTGGATGACACCGGGAGCACTGGCCTCTGGCTGCGAATACTGCTGCCTCGACCCCTTCCTCTGCTGCCACGTCTGCTCGCTCCTAAAACATTGCCTCCTCTGCCACTCCTCTGCATGTTGTCTGACATACTATTTAATTCAACGATTAGGTGTCCCTGAGTAACAATTCTCTGGCACTCAGTAACAATTCTGTCTGTCCCTGAGTATGAATTCTGTGGCCCTGAGTAACAATTCTGTGTCTGTGCGAGTAACAATTCTGTGTCTGTGCGAGTAACAATTCTGTGTCTGTGCAAGTAACAATTTTGTGTCTGTGCGAGTAACAATTCTCTGGCACTCAGTAACAATTCTGTCTGTCCCTGAGTAACAATTCTCTGGCACTCAGTAACAATTCTGTCTGTCCCTGAGTAACAATTCTCTGGCACTCAGTAACAATTCTGTCTGTCCCTGAGTATGAATTCTGTGGCCCTGAGTAACAATTCTGTGTCTGTGCGAGTAACAATTCTGTGTCTGTGCAAGTAACAATTTTGTGTCTGTGCGAGTAACAATTCTCTGGCACTCAGTAACAATTCTGTCTGTCCCTGAGTAACAATTCTCTGGCACTCAGTAACAATTCTGTCTGTCCCTGAGTATGAATTCTGTGGCCCTGAGTAACAATTCTGTGTCTGTGCGAGTAACAATTCTGTGTCTGTGCAAGTAACAATTTTGTGTCTGTGCGAGTAACAATTCTCTGGCACTCAGTAACAATTCTGTCTGTCCCTGAGTAACAATTCTCTGGCACTCAGTAACAATTCTGTCTGTCCCTGAGTAACAATTCTCTGGCACTCAGTAACAATTCTGTCTGTCCCTGAGTAACAATTCTCTGGCACTCAGTAACAATTCTGTGTCTGTGCGAGTAACAATTCTGTGTCTGTGCAAGTAACAATTTTGTGTCTGTGCGAGTAACAATTCTCTGGCACTCAGTAACAATTCTGTCTGTCCCTGAGTAACAATTCTGTGGCACTCAGTAACAATTCTGTCTGTCCCTGAGTAACAATTCTCTGGCACTCAGTAACAATTCTGTCTGTCCCTGAGTATGAATTCTGTGGCCCTGAGTAACAATTCTGTGTCTGTGCGAGTAACAATTCTGTGTCTGTGCAAGTAACAATTTTGTGTCTGTGCGAGTAACAATTCTCTGGCACTCAGTAACAATTCTGTCTGTCCCTGAGTAACAATTCTCTGGCACTCAGTAACAATTCTGTCTGTCCCTGAGTAACAATTCTCTGGCACTCAGTAACAATTCTGTCTGTCCCTGAGTAACAATTCTCTGGCACTCAGTAACAATTCTGTCTGTCCCTGAGTAACAATTCTCTGGCACTCAGTAACAATTCTGTCTGTCCCTGAGTATGAATTCTGTGGCCCTGAGTAACAATTCTGTGTCTGTGCGAGTAACAATTCTGTGTCTGTGCAAGTAACAATTTTGTGTCTGTGCGAGTAACAATTCTCTGGCACTCAGTAACAATTCTGTCTGTCCCTGAGTAACAATTCTCTGGCACTCAGTAACAATTCTGTCTGTCCCTGAGTAACAATTCTCTGGCACTCAGTAACAATTCTGTCTGTCCCTGAGTATGAATTCTGTGGCCCTGAGTAACAATTCTGTGTCTGTGCGAGTAACAATTCTGTGTCTGTGCAAGTAACAATTTTGTGTCTGTGCGAGTAACAATTCTCTGGCACTCAGTAACAATTCTGTCTGTCCCTGAGTAACAATTCTCTGGCACTCAGTAACAATTCTGTCTGTCCCTGAGTAACAATTCTCTGGCACTCAGTAACAATTCTGTCTGTCCCTGAGTAACAATTCTCTGGCACTCAGTAACAATTCTGTCTGTCCCTGAGTAACAATTCTGTCTGTCCCTGAGTATGAATTCTGTGGCCCTGAGTAAGAATTCTCTGGCACTCAGTAACAATTCTGTCTGTCCCTGAGTAACAATTCTCTGGCACTCAGTAACAATTCTGTCTGTCCCTGAGTAAAAATTCTGTGGCCCTAATAACGTTTCTGTGGCCCTAAGTAACAATTCTCTGGCACTGAGTGAAAATTCTGTCTGTCCCTGAGTATGAATTCTGTGGCCCTAACTAGCGTTTCTTTGTCCCTAAATAACGATTCTGTGGCCCTCATTAACAAGTCTGTGTCCCTGAGTAATGGTTCTCTGTCCCTAAGTAACTTCTCTCTGTCCCCAATTCTCGTTTCTGTGGCCCTAACTCTGTCCCTGTCCCTAGTACAGAGCGGTCTGCCTCTGTTCAATGACTGCAGGCAAATGAAGATTTCCAAAATGGCCGCTATATATACCTCGACCATTACACAGTGCTGGCTGGCTGGCTGCTGATTGGCTGATGCGATCACATGTCGTTGAGGAATGCATTATGGGGCAGCGCGCCTTGTCTGCGCGCCTTCCCCGACATCCCCGCTCCGTTGCCGCACATGTCAGCCGCCATTTTCGGAAAAATTTCGATTCGCGCGTCCGAATTAGGCTGTTTTTCGGATTCGGCACGAATCGAAATTTTTCCGATATTCGACTCGAATTCCACTTCGGATACTTCGATTCGCTCATCTCTACATATGATGATCGTAGCACTATTATACCACTGGTATGACTCTGTTATTGGTGGGGGCCATTTTCCCTGTGAAAACTGGAAGTGACACCCAGATCCTCTATAAAAGTCTTCAACAATATGGCTGCCACATCCTGAAGAAGCTCACGTGACTCAGTGGGCGAAACGCGTTGATGTCATAGCGTCATGACGCCCACGCTCCCGGCGTCCCGGACCTTCAACTCAGTGTTACCATCTCACTGCAACGCACCGCCTGCTGGACCACTGGGCAGTTCCAGCAGACACTGACCTACAGATGTTTACATTGCAAGGCTTGGCGTTACATTCCCAGCAGCGGGATTAGATAATCCCAGAAGACAGCAAAAGGTTGGGTGAGTGGACTCTGTCTAGCACATACTGCTAAGGGCTCGCCTAAATCATTGTAATTTTGCTGACTCTATTTCCTACATTGGATGACGGCGGTATATCACTACTCCTCTCTTAGCTCACCCACTCCTGTTGGCACCTTCATTATTCCACTCTACCCACTGTGCACCTCTATGAGCATTATTGCCTTCATCGACATTTGAAGATATCCTTTCTGGACTATACCTCATGGGTCATGTGTGGGTCTGCCGTGCAATCTGTATACCTGCAAAACGGCTCTAAGGACTGAGCTGCATGTTATATATGAACCGTTATTGACTGTCTCTCTCTGCCATACTAGCGCATAGATTTGGCTGTGCCATAGATATACCCTCATTGGGTGGCTACATCACGGGATACAAGAGAGTTGTGCACCATATCTATACTCTTTGCCCGAAGTGCCTATCTGGGAAATCTGAAAACTACCCATATTTCTATACCTGGATCAACCTCCATATATTTCCGGCTCTGGGGACTGATTGATATTGCCACTGCAGCTGTTAGTTTTGATCCTGCCATTAACCTGTACACTGTCTTTTTATTTCCATTACTTGCCAGCTATCCTCAGGATTCTACTTGAGATTATATGACTCTAGTGGTCTTTTGCTATTCCATCTTGCCTGCTGATCTGGAGTGCGGTGCCTGTGGTTTGGACTGGGATCCCGATATGGGTGTCTTATTTTTATAGCAACATTGTCATGGTTTTATATGTGTAAGGTGGAGGGTGCTGTAGCTTCATGTATTTTGCCATCACAATGTCAATAAACATTATGTTTTAAGCCGCAGCATGTTCTCTTGAGGACTTCTTTTCCAGTGGGGTCTCACTCACTGGTCCATTTTTCTAATACATTTGAATGGGTCAATACCCATAGATCAAACATTATTTACCCAGAGACATTGATGACTCACTAGTGACCATTTTATTCCCCTCGCTTGACAGATAGGCCATCCTTCTTGGTCATTGATTGGCTCATACCCACCCCTAGCTGACTTTCTCCCTCTATCTATCTTGTTCTCCTGGCATGCATCACTCTTCTTGTTTCACTTCTCGTTGCTTTCTACCTTTCTAGCTGGTAACAGGTATCCCTCGCTTAACGACCTACCGTTTAACGGGTTTTCGCACTTACGACTGTTTTTTTCGGCTCGGACTTAGGACCTGCCCTCAGACTTACGACCTAATTCAATTTCCTTTCCTCTGACTTACGACCCGCTGTTCGGACTTGCAACCCTGCTGGGGGACTTATGATGGAGGAACTGAGTGGAAGTGTGGCCTATGGTGGATCTTCTTGTGAAGCATCAGTGCAGCCTACGGTGGCTTGTTTGGGGCCTAGGATGTCTTTTCTGGCCTATGGTGGCTTCTGTGCAGTCTATGGTGGCTTCTTTAGCCCCTTTTTCTACTCCACAAATTACACAGATTTCTCGGTGAGTACTGTAATGTCTTCAGTATGTACTGTACTATATGGACAGTACTGTACAGTATGTGTATGGTGTTGCCTTCCATTCTTAGCCATTCTAGGCATTGCTGTTTCTCTGATGTTCAGACCATACTGTCAACTGTCCCTGATTTTTAGTGACAGTCCCACTTTTCACTCATCTGTCCCTGGCAGGTTCTGTGTCCCTGAAATTGCTTGAACTGTCACCTCTACCCAGCCATGCTCTGTTAGAGTACAGTATGCAAGTCCATTCATAAATAATTCAGATTTCCCCAGACATTTAAATTAATTCCCACTCCTGATTAACATCCATTCTCTGCCTACAATGGCTTTCTGGATGCAGAGCAGAAAAAAAGTGTCCCTGAAATTTTTTTTCTAAATGTTGGCAACTATGTGGTACCTGCACAATAGTGTGACAATGTACAGTACAGCACTGTACATGTCCTTTTTTTGGAACAGTACAGTAGTGTTGTGAGATCTGGGTATCTTATTCTGTATGTATTTTATTATGTACCCCTTAGCACGAGATGTCATCCAAACACAAAAGTGGGAATTCTGCAGGAGAAAGCAACAAGAAAAAAAGGAAGTCTATTGATCTTGAACTAAAAATGAAGATCATAAATGACTATGAAGCTGGTAATAAAGTTAAAGCCACAGTAGAGGACTTAAATCTGGAGCATTCAACCATTTCAACAATCCTGAAGGATAAAGACAAAGTGAAAGAGGCAGTGAAAACATGTACAGGTTTTAAAACCATAATAACTAGGCAGTGGAAAGGCCTCATTCATGAAATGGAAAAAGTATTGACAATGTGGTTTGATCTCCAGATACAAAAAAGAATGCAAATGAGTTTTGCAATCATTCAAGCCAAGGCACTCAGTATTTTCCAGACTCTGAAGGCACGTGAAGGTGGAGCATCAATGGAAACCTTTACAGCAAGTCATGGATGGTTTAAGCAGTTTTGTCACAGGTTCAAGCTGCATAATTGGAATGTCAGCGGCAAGTGCACAGCAGCTCCATTGCTTAGTGGATAGAGCCCCGCAAATGACGGATTACTAAGGGCCTGGTTTACAGTGCTACACTGTAAGTGTTTTTAACCACTTTTATTAAAGTTGAACTTGGAAATAATGCACTTAGAAGGTGCCTTCCTGTCTCATCTTCCTCCATACAGAGTCTGCTTCCACTCTTAGAAGTGCTGCTCAATACCGGTATTTCAATTTACCATCCAGCTTTGGCTGCTATTCTTCCACAGTATCTTCCACCGATGCACCCTGCCACACATCCTGCACATACAAGAACAGGTACTACATTTCTCTTTCATTAATAAAAATTGTGAATGTTAAAGAATGGAGGCCCAAACAGGGTTTCTGCAGCCTCAATGGTGTGAAAGAAGGTACCTACTTGTGAGGGGGAAGCAAGTTTGAGACTAGCAGGATATGGGTTGATGGGAAGAAGTACTGAGTGGATGTTGTCTATGTAGAGGTGGAAGCCAAAGAAGATTTTTAACATTTACTGGGGTGGTGGGCCTCTAAGCTTACCCAGAGTGGGACGTTGGATGTGATGTGAAGGAGTGAGAGTTGCACTATCCAGGTGGTGTTATGTGTGGGACAATCAAGTCTCCCCTAAGTTTCGGCTTATAGAGGATATGAATTGCGATCCTGGGTTTTTGGGTCACTCAAAGGAATTTCAGGGTTTAAATTTGAAGTACATGTATGATGAGTGAACATACTGTGATCCAGAGAACCCTGAAGAGAGAGAGGATAATTCAGCCATTCTGTACGACGTTTTTCTAAATGGTGAATGAGCGCTGCATATTTTTATTACAATGAGGGAAGGGTAATTGGTGGTATACAGTACATGGTATCATATATTTTGTTTGCTCATATGGAGGCTAGAGAGAGAGACAACATTTTGTAGTAGATTGAGAGAGTTGGGGAGTGAAGTGATTGGGTTTGTCATGAAAATTATTAAGTCATTTGCGAACAATGTTGACATGATGACCAGTAACATCTATACCCTGAATATTCAGGTCTTGGAATATAAGAAGACTGATTGGTTTATGGCTATGACAAATAATATGGGTGAAATGGGGCTGCCCTGACGACTACCAGTGAAGATAGAGAACCTGGATGATCAGAAGCCTGAGTACCTGATAAAAAGTTTGTGGTGTACCCAGGGGCGGACTGACAACTCATGGGGCCCCCGGGCAATACGGGATCATGGGGCCCCTGTGTCCTTGCCCAAACACAAAAAAGCCTATGAAAAAGCTACCAGGGGCATCTCATGGGGCCCCCTACTGACCCCGGGCCCTCGGGCAGTGCCAGAGTTTCCAAATGGTCAGTCCGCCCCTGGGTGTACCATGGACTGCCCAAATGCAGATGAGAAAGCAGCCTCTAAGTCCCCATTTTTGCACGATATGGAAAATGTAGTTCCATGATAACGAGTCAAAGGCTTTTTTTATATCTAAAGAAAGTGACATTGAAGCTGTTTGTTTTATTTTAGAGATATGTAATATAACCTTGAGCCCCCAAATGTTATCGCCACAACAAATTCCACTTGTTCTGTGGAGATCAGTGCAGGTAGGTCTTAGCTGAGTCAGTTTGTTTAGGACTTTTGCTAGGAGTTTAAAGTCCAAATTCAGTATTGACATGAGTCTATATTGTGATCAGAATTAAGAATATCAAGTAAATCAATGAATGTTTAATTAATATGTTGTGGAAAACCACCATGGCCTGTTTGCTTATTGTATTTTAATGATTTGATTGCAAGGGTGCTGTCACTTTCAAGCTAGGTTCACACTCATGCGGTGCGGTACATCGCATGTGATTCGCGCATCGCATTCCTGTGCAAATCACATGCGAATTGTGTGCGGTGCGATTTGAGCCATACATTATGGCTTAAATCACACCACATCCACACCAAAAAGGTGCAGGACCCTTTTTTTTGGTCCGCACTAGAATTGGATCACATGGGTATTCACACCTATGTGATCCGATTCTGCACATCGCACTGCGTTTTGTGGACTGATTGCAGGGTGTTGTTAACTTGACATACACACCTGCAGCGGTTCGCATGCAATTCTGACGCGGAGCGGAATTCGCACAGAAAACACTGTGAATGCCAGACTGCATCAGTGTGAACCCAGACTTAAACTGTATGAGAAAAGAATTGTTGGGAATTGTTGGTGGGGTGACATGTTCTGATAAGGAGTTAGCTTTAAAATAATTAAAAGGCTGCTGATTAGATAACGGACATATGTTGACAGAAGAGTTCTAAAATTTTAAGTGGATAAGAGCCATCAGGTGATTTAAGTTTTATGGTTTTATAGGACATTTCTGGTTATTGTAGATTCTTTTCTAGCATACTGTTTGCTTTGTTTCCTTTCAAGTAATATTGTAATTTACACACAAAGTCCATAACTTGTGTTTGAGGATTGTTTACATTGAGATTGAAGGGTAAGGTGTTATTCCTCAAGTTGGGAAATTTTCTTTAAGCGCATTTCCTATACACCAATGTTTCATAACTATAGTAATGCAATTACAAGCAGAAACCACTAGATGGTACTATTGGTTAGCTGTTTGCATTTATTGTACTGTATCTGAGATTGCATAATAGGAAAAATTAGATTCAATTAGAAAATTGTGTGAATCCTGTTTAAAAGTGTGAATCTGTAAAAAAAAATATAAGTAGATCCCACAGAGACAATAAAATGATAATCCCTTCAAAAATGCATCTCTAAAACCAACGGTAATATGCTTCCAATACCTTTTAAAATGATACTTCAATAAAAATGTAATATACAATAACTTTATTAGGAAGATAAAACTAAACTATGTAGTACATAGTAAAATCACACAATATCTAGAGCTCAGCAATAATTATAAGAGTAATGAGTAATGAGTAATACAGTAATGAGAAACACCTTTCCATTTTTAATGTTTGAACTTGTTTTCATATTGGCATGCTTGATGCTAATAAATGTTACTGAGAGTTTGCCGGTACGGAAGTCCTCAGGTACTTGGCCATGCAAAAACCATTAGGTTAATTTCACCCCTGTGCAGCTCTGCAAGATGTGTTTTGTACAGGCATGGCAGCCCATTCATCTGAATGGGCTGATGTGCTCCTGTGAACACAGGGAAAAGATCCCTGTTCCATTTTTTAAAACGATGCCCCCACTAAAACCACAAGTGCAGTGCAGTTCCCAGTGCGGGAAGCCATGCTGTGGTTTCCAGTGCATGGGGTGCCATTAGGATTAATGGCACCGCTACACATCTCCTGAGAAGCAGCATATTTTTCTGACAGACGTGGCCCCACAGTGACAATCACCCACAAAGGTGTAAACCTCGCCTATATGCAAATTATTATATTACATTGTTTACAAGTTTTAACCACTTGCCTACTGGCCACTTTTACCCCCTTCCTGTCCAGGCCAATATTCAGCTTTCAGTGCTGTTGCACTTTGAATGACAATTGCGCGGTCATGCAACACTGTATCCATATGAAAGCTTTATAATTTTTTTCACACACATAGAGCTTTCTTGTGGTGGTATTTAATTGCCACTGGGTATTTTTTGCACTATAAATGAAAAAAGAACAATAATTTTGAAAATTTATTTTTTTTTATCTTTGTTTTTATCATAAAATTTTGCAAATTCACTGATGTGCGTTGATGAGGCTGCACTGATAGGCAGCACTGATGGGCACTGATAAGGCGGTACTGATAGGCAGCAGTGATAGGCTGCACTGATGAGGTGGCACTGGTGGGAAGTGATAATACTGCACTGATAGGCAGCACTGATGGGAACTGACTGGCAGCACTGATGGGTGGCACTGCTGGGCACCACTGGTGGGGCTGCACTGATAATTAGGGCACTGATTATCAGTGCAGATGTCTATGACACTTGCCTGTTATCGGCACTACTTTCCTCATGCTGCGACAGTGTGGGGAAAGTGCTGCCGATAACCGGCAACTGTATTTACTTTGTGATCAGCTGTGTCATTGGACACAGATGATCACATAGTAAAAGGCTGCTGTGATTGGCCTTTTACCTTGTCATGTGATCAGCTGTTTCTGTAGGGCACAGCAATCACAGACAGCGCCGTGTGTGCGCTGCTGGGGGCACGTCCTGGGAAGACATCATATGACACCTTCCCAGAACTGGACAACCGCGCTTTTTTGGCTATAGCCCGATTGTCAAGTGGTTAAAACAGTTTCAACATTACTGGCAAAATTAGCTGCACACAACTATACATATACTGTAGCTAAATATATGTGCATATAAGATTTTGCTATGGTACAACATTAAGATGAAAAAAAAATGCTTTTCATACAGGCTGAAATTGTACAGAAATTTAAAAAAAAATGCTGTCATGTACAAGGCAAAGTAAAACGTTTATTTGAACCCTTTCGGGCTCAATGGTGATTGGTGTCTAGGTACCCAGGCCATATTAAGCAGCACCAGCATGTGTCAGTTCATTTAACAACAATTTTATGACAAATCTGCAAAATTATAAATAATTTCTGTACATATTTTAAGAACATAAGATTTTGTTCTGGAACACTATAAAAATAAAGAAAAAACTGTTCTGTTTTTCTTACAGGTAGACAATTATTATTTTATTTCAGGTACTTATATATGCTGTCAATTTACGCAGCGCTTTACACATATATATTGAACATTCACATGTCAGTGACACCAAGTCAGTTCCATCTCAGTGCCAGAATGTCTTCCGCAGTCGCTGATCGCCGCCATTACTAGTAGAAAGAAAAAAATTCCAGTATCTATACCTCCATTTGTAAACGCTATAACTTTCACAGAAACCATTTTATTCACATGTATTGGGATTTTTTTTTTTAGCAAAGACATATCAGAATACATTTTGGTATAAATTTGTGATGAAATTCGATTTTTTAAATTTTTTTACTGGACATGTTTAATAGCAAAAAGCCCAAAATATTGGTTTTTTTTTCCTCAAAATTGCCGTAACGCAAAAAATGGCCTGGTCAGGAAGGGGGGTAAATCCTCAGGAGGGCAAATGGTTAAGGAGAGAGGACACAACTGTGCTGGGGAGAGCATGTTACAGAGAGGAAGGAGAGCTGAATGGGTCACCTGCAGTCATTTTGGTGTTTTGTAGTTTGTTGTGTATAAAGCCAGAAGGTGGCAGTGTTCACCTGCAGGTTGGAGCCTACATGTTTGTTAATGGAGCCTATCCAGCCTGCATGTGATCAGAGCCAACATAGAGATCACATTATCAGGAGCCACTCTGATTGCTTCCCAATTGTTAGTGGGGATCCCAGCTGCCACAGAAAGCCAGATCTGAGCGCCAATAACCACAAAAAGTGTCAGCTGCAAAGAGAACATGTTTATTAATGTGTCTTTAGGCCATTGTGCAGAAGAATTTTATTATAGGGATTGCATGGGGCAAAGGTGGAGGAATTTAATTGACCATAATGGGGCACAAACTCCAGCACTGTTACCATGGGAGAAGAGGCAGTGAGTTATAAGTGCCACCATATGTGGCATTACCTGGTATTTTCTTCCTTGGCAGCAGCTTAACCACTTGTCTACTGAGCACTTATACCCCCTTCGTGCCCAGGCCAATATATTTAGCTTTCAGCGCTGTCACATTTTGAATAACAATTGCGCGGTCATGTAACACTGCACCCATAAGAAATTTTTATACTTTTTTTCACACAAATCAAGCTTTCTTATATACGTATGTACTCGCCGCTGGGTGTTTTATTTTGTGCACTATAAATAAAAAAAGAGCAAAAAGTTTGGGAAAAAAAGTTTTCCTTTGCTTTTATTATACAATTTAGCAAACAGGCAATTTTTCTCCTTTACTGATGTGCGTTGATGAGGTGGCACGGATAGGCAGCACCGATGAGCACTGATAGGTGGCACTGATAGGCAACACTGATAGGCAACACTGATAGGCAACACTGATGAGCTGGCACTGATGAGGCGGCACTGATATGCAACAATGATGAGCACTGATATGCGGCACTGATGGGTGGCACTGGCTGACAGCACTGACTGACGGCACTGCTGGGCACTGATGGGTGGCACTGATGGGCACTGGTGTGTGACACAGCTGGGTGGCATTACTAGGCACTGATGGGCACTGGTGGGCGGCAATGCTGGGCACAGGTGGGTGGCACTGATCATCAGGGCACTGATTATCACCGATCCGTCCTCTGACAATTGCTATTTATCATCAGTACTTTCCTCACGCTGTGACAGCATGAGGAAAGTGCAGCCAATAACTGGAAACTGCATTTACTGGTGATCTGCTGTGTCATTGGACACAGCTGATCACGTGGTAAAAGGCTGCTGTGATTGGCCTTTTACCACATCACATGATCAGCTGTGTCCGTAGGACACAGCGATCACGGAGATCGCCGGTGCGTGCCCCTGGGGGCGTGAGGGAGGGCACATTCTGGGAGGACGTCATATGACACCCTCCCAGAACTGGCTGACCGCAGTGAAGGTAGCAGATAGCGGTCAGCAAATGGTTAAAGAAGTAGTGACATCTTAACAAAAAGAAAAAAAAAAACAAAACTTCCCCTTGCAAGTTAATGGCATACTGTGCTTGTGTGCATCACATACTAGCACATTATGAAAGACTTACCTTAAAACAAAGCCCTCCAGTGGCACGCTGTCACTGCTGACAGGGCTTCCATCTTCACCCGGTCCTTCTGGGTTTGCAGGCTC
Organism: Staurois parvus; assembly: GCF_062004578.1. Taxonomy (NCBI): domain Eukaryota; kingdom Metazoa; phylum Chordata; class Amphibia; order Anura; family Ranidae; genus Staurois; species Staurois parvus. The sequence goes on from NW_028318415.1 coordinate 574,011, forward strand.
CAGCCATTTGAATGGATTGAGCCACGATGACCACTCCTGAGTATGCACACAGGAGTCACGATTGCGGCACAGCGCTCTGAAGGGACAGCATACTGAGTAGCAAAGTACACATATGCCAGTGACATCATTGGCTTCAGAGTAGTAAATGTCTCCTAAATGGTGTGCGTTTAGGCGATATTCCTTGTACCTACAGGGAAGCTTTATTTCACACTGATCCATTTTTCTTCCGCTTTTGCATGATAAAAAGCGGAAAAAAATGTGTGACCAAGTATTCCTATGGAACTGTTCACACTGATCCATCACGGGTCCGTTGTGTTTAGTAAAATCCTGCTCGCTGCATTTTTGTTGCAGGTTTGTTGTGGTTTTTTACGCACCTCCCCGCATATGTATTTTTACACAAAACGCGGCCCACATGAACGTAAAGCTGCATCAGATTTGCGCTGCATCAGATTCGCACTGCATCAGTGTGAACCAGCCCCTTTCACGCAGGTGATTTGATCAGGTCTGCCTGTCAGTTTTTCTGCATATAACAAGTGCTGTTAAGCACATAGCCAAGCGCTTACCATAGCTGCTAATTGATTCATGAGATCTGTTCATGGAAGTAGCGGTGAACAGGCGGTAGGAAATCTGCAGATGTCAGATTGAAACAACGACTGGGGTCAGACCACATGAATACCAGTAAACGGGGACCCAGAAGGGATAAGGATCGACAGCTCCTGGTTAAATGGATCTGAAGGGGATCCGTGGTGCACTCAAAATAGAGACGCAAACAGGGTGCTGAATCAGTAGCTGTATTGTTGATTTAATGAAACAAAATGTAGAGACTTACACTGTAATCTACAGAATGGAGCTTTGATGTAGGAGGTAGATGATCAGAAGCAAGGAGTAGGGCAAGATCTAAGATGTTAGATACTACTTATCTTTCTATTAAATACCTTCACAGTACACACTTATGCAGGCCATAGATGGGTTGAAAATCGGCCGATTTTTCGGCCAAAAAAAGAATCGGCCGATTTTCACACCGTTAATGGGTTAATTGGTCGGCCGTTTTTCTGGATTTTGGCACATTTTTTTAATCGGTAAAGTTGGAAAAAAATCGGTCGATTTTCACAGCAATGATGGGCAAATTGGCTGATATTTGTGAAGAAGTAGAAGAGGAAGAAGAAGAGGAGGAAGAGGAAAAGGAAGAAGAAGAAGTAGAAGAGGAAGATGAAAAACATCTGTATCCGAAATAGATACAATGTTGCAACCGCAATACTTTTTATTGTCAAACATAATAGCGGAGCTCTCTGCAGGGACAAAAGTAATTAAATGCCAGCCGTATACGGGACGAAAATCGTCCGGTTTTTTTTTTACCGTTGGTGGTAATGTCGGCCTATTGAATGACTGATTTTTCGTTTTTTTGTTTTTTTTTTAAACCGGCCGGTTTTTAACCCATCTATGGCCTGCATTAGAGGCTCTGTGTTTCTTTGTTTCCCTTAAGGAGTGAGGACACCCTAAGCTGGATGGTGAAAGTCTGCTCCGCTTTCAGTGAACTAGGCTGTCATCATCCAGCTCAGGGTGTCCTCACTCCTTGCTTCTGATCCTCTACCTCCTACATCAAAGCTGCGTTCCGTAGTCTCTACATTTTGTTTCATGAAATCATTATTACATCTACTGATTCAGTGCACTGGCTGCATCTCTATTTTTTTCAAGTGGACCTGATCAGAAGTTCCATGCATTTCTAGGGACAGGTGGATGCCAATGGACTCATGTCCACTGACACCCACCTAATTCCGGGTCCAAACCAGTCCACTAAAATAACAGAAGGGGATATGTCCTCTTCCATTTAGGCAGATCGGATCGGAGGGTATTCAGGTGTACAGAGACAGCGGAGTTCTTTCACTCCCGACCATCCATAGAGTAGATCGGGGCTCTGCCCGCGTTTCTGCAGAAACTGAACAAACAAGGATGTGTCATCTGCCTGCTCTGCTGTGATCAGCAGGGGATCTGCTATGGAATCTGTCTCATATGAAAGGCACATTAAGGTGGTGAAAGATCCAAATATCTCAAAAGAAGCACCAATAAGTTTTGGACATTTCACACACTTGCCAATTCACAACTAATTTCCAAACAGTTTTTTTTCCTTTATCATTGGCAGCCTTTAGGGTTAAGGCAGCACATATATGAGTGCTTCTATTTCTTCAACCAGCAGAGTTCAAGGTGAATGAGAGAATCTTCCTGGTGAACTATTGTATTCTGACAGCAGGGAAGCTTCCCCACCCTTATAATATAATGATTAGCACTGCAGGCTATAGCCTGTGGTGCTGATCCAGTGAGGAAAATCCAACAGGGTGGTTGTGCAAACGTTGATCCCAAGTGTGTAGAACACCTTGCTTTTAGCTTGAGAATGAATTATATATAACTAATATGTTGCATGTTCATGAGGGAAATAAGTACTTTATCTCATATCATTCAGCAGGATTTCTGGCTACCAGGTGTTTTTCATACAGATAACAAGCTGAGATTAGAAGCAGTCTCTTAAAGGGAGTGCTGCTAATCTCATTTTGTTACCTGTACATGCCAATCAGTGCACTATTTGTTAGACATGCATTTCTTTTGAATTTTTTGTTGCTATTCTGTCTCTCGGTGTTACAATACACCTACCATTCGATTTTTAGACTGATCATTTCTTTGTAAGTGGGCAAACATTCAAAATCAGCAGGGGATCAAATACTTATTTCCTTCACTGTATGTGCCTGACATGTACTTGTATGAAAAAGTATCCTGCTCTCTTTGTATTGCTACCTTTGTGTTAAACCCCTCGTGTTCCTGCCAGTCCCTCTGCTTTCCTATTAAAAACTGCTCATGCTAGGCATGACAGCACAGCATGGTCAGTTCTCTAGCTGTGCTGGGAACTCTGTGTGCACTCCAGACTTCTGCTCACAAGCTCTCCCCCCCGCACTGCCTTTCACTGGGAAGTTCATTGTCTGCTGTTTCTCCTCCCCCAACTCTGTTCTCAACTGCATAAGGAGCTTAGAGGTATGTAATCACCTATAAAAAAGGAAAAAAAAGGTATTTACAATGTTGTTATATGTATACAAAAATGTTTTGCCTTTCATTTCTATTTTAAACTTAATGTTTTTTTTGTTTTTTTACAAGCTGAAGGTATACTTTAAGAGTGAGTTCAATTTTAGTCAACGAGCCTTAAACTCAAAACATTGCCAAGCAATGTAATGTGTGCTGCCAATTCAGTATTTTACACAAGACTGCTCCACAGTGATATTTTCCTTTCTTAAACTTCATCAGACAACAGTTTTTTCACTTACAGTACTGAGCTGCTTTGTTCTACACAGTGAAGTTATTGTCAACTCCTATTTGAACTATTTATTGCAACTTTTAGAAAAAAAAAATCTAATTAACATACCAGAGCTGAATTCTGAGACTTAACTAGAGTAAAACAAATCTGCCCTACATCAGTACGGGCTCGTTCACCAGGGGACAGTAAAAGCAGATGGTTGAGCAGCAGTTTTACTGCCCCCCCCCCCAACTGGGCTATACACATGCCATGGCTGCATTGCTGTTGCATTCAGCACAAAGTACTGCTTGGGCTATTTAAGTGTATGGGTTGCGCCGCAATGCACGCGGTTGCGGTGCGGTGGTTCATCCTATTTAGTGTAAAACAGGCAGCGAAGAGGCAACATAACACTAAGGGCTCATCACACTTGACTGTTTTTCCAACTCTTGCTAAACGCCCCTATAGCGTTTGACAAGTGTTGGTCCGGTGTTTGCGGAGCAGTTTTAACGCTCTGCAACGCCGCATGCGCGGTTTAGCGGCGGTTGCTAGCCATTTGCCAAGCATTAAAAACGCCCCACAAATGCCTATAATGAAGTTTGAATGGTGTTAACGCAAATGCCCCGCAACCGCACTGCAAACGCCGGCCAGGAGTTTGCAGAGCAGCACCATAGACTTGAATAGGAGGCTTCAACTCCTCCTGACTCGACCAGAGGCGTCCAATTTGCTGCAACGCGACGCTAACACTCCCGTTTGAACAGCACCATGTGCTGCAATGTGCAGAGTTTTCCCAGGCGTTTGGGAAATGGTAAAAATGCTTCCCAAACGCTTGTCTGCCGCTTGCTAACAAGGCTAGTGTGAACGTAGCCTAACTGTCAAGTGCATACTGAAAAACAGTCCACCACAGATTGCTTTTCAGAGGGGTGGCAAGGTTTTCCAAGCATCGGAATGAACCCCTAAAAAAAAGCCATTGCAATCTTTCAATTATCAAGTTGAAACATAAGTAGAAACAATAAAAAAAAATAGCAGATAATGGCCTAAATTAGGATGATACATCTACATTCTATATCTCTATACATTATTTACAATAACATTTACTGCAAACAGTGATAATAAAAATGCATAATGCCTCCACTGTCAATCTGTGTAATCATGAAACTACACAAGTATCAACTCATGTTGTTAGTTTCTATTTCTACACTAAGTAGCACTTTGCTCTGCTGTTTGATCTAGTCCTGGAAGTCTGCAAAACACTGTTTCCACACTGTGGCCATTATGAGGGCTTCCCACTATCCTAGTTAGATTTTATACTTAATTTATAATATGAGGGTGTAAAAGAAGCTGGAACACATCAATGTGAGTAGGAAAATCCAAAACTTTCAGGTGGACAAGAACAAAGTAAGGGATTATGGCAGGAAGATCTGGTATCCAAGAAATACTGTATAAGTCTCTTACATTGCAAGCTCTAAGGAGCAGGGCCCTCGAATCCTCCTGTATTCATTTGTATTGTAATTGTACTGTCTGCCCTTATGTTGTAAAGCAATGCGTAAACTGTTGGCGCTATAGAAATCCTGTATATTAATAATAATCACTCTTGAGTGAATTAGCCCTTTAATTGATTCATGGCGCTGATCTACAACTGGCTATACGTTGGTCAAATTTTGTCCGATTCCTATAAATCAGCTGACATTTAAGTTTTGGCTGGCCCTGACATCACCATCCAGCTCAGTAAACTTCAACTAATAAATCAAAGGAGCTGGACGGATTAGGCTCCATGTACACTGCAGCTGATAAAATCATGTTCAGGAGCTTTTCTGCGTTTTTTTTTCAGCAGCCCCTCAACTCTCCCTAATGAAAACATTCCTATGTGTCCATGTACACTATGTCGTTTACAGGCAGTTGAGTTTACAGTCGTTTTTTTTAACACACCAAACTTGCATTCAGGATTAGATTTTATTAGCGTTTCAAACACTAAATTTTTGCAAACCCTTGTAAACGAGTGTAAATGCATTTATAAGCGTTTGCGTTTAGAAGCGTTTATTAACTTTTCCATATCCAGATGCTGTCCAGAGCCTTTTTTCATCATCAGAAATGCATGCAAAGTGTTTTCCATGTATTCAAATGAACCCGGTACACCAGTGCAGTCAGTTCCAGGTTTCGCGTGAAGCAAAAAATGGTACAACGTGCTGCATTATGCTCATGATGGGATCCATAGTGAATATAACCAGAAAAGACAGGTCATCTCAACACATTCTGCTCTCTCTGCTTCTATTCTATCTATTTCTCTCAAAATGTGTGAAATAGTTAATTTTTTACTGTTTTTCAGTGCATTCTAGGCATTTTGGAAGGTCTCCTGAGGTTATCTTAAAAACACTTCTAAAGGCAAACGTTCATAAACACGGTATGCAGTCGTGGCTAAACAGATGTTTTTTACCTACGTTTTCCAGCAGTCAGTTTCCATCGTTCAGAAGAGTTTTCCAAATGTCCCGTGTACATGAGCCCTTAGACTACAATACTTGGCAGTGGGAGATTGTCCATCTACACTGTTTAGCACTGCTGGGCTGAACATGAGAAATCTTTGGTTGTATGTACAGCTTTAGGATATTCATAGACATGAAATGACGCTTACTTGATCCACCTGTTTGGCAAAGTGGTTAACCAGGCAGATTAAAAACCATATCCTGAGCATTACTGTTCCTCTTGCTGAATAGGATTACCCTTTCAGCTGCCTCCCCCTTTCCTCTTCAAAAGAGCCGATTGTAAATACGACCAATCCAGGTTTACAGGTTTGGATTATTATTGCATATCCAACTCCACTCTATTGTCTTTGGCCAGTCTAAAGCCAACCACAGACTTCACATAATCATTGTCCATTCATGCTGTCTATAGGCAATCAGCATACATCTGCTACCCTAAAAAAAATTTGGGGAAATTTCCCCATTTATACTGCCCCCCCACACCCCCGAAAAATCAAAACTGGCACCAGTTTTGTTTATTTATAAAAGTAATGAAGTAAAAGTTATGATGGACATGTTTAATAGCAAAAAGTCCAAAATATTGTTTTTTCTGAAAATGTTCGTTTTTTTTGCTTATAGCGCAAAAAAAAATTTCATCCTAAATTTAGGCCAAAAGGTACTCTGCTACATGTCTTTGCTAAAAAAAAATCCCAATGCATATAAATTAATTGGTTTATGTGAAAGTTATAGTGTTTACAAATGGCGGTATAGATACTGGGATTTTTTTTTTCTACTAGTAATGGCAGCGATCAGCAACTTTTAGCAGGACTGCAGGACTGCCGTGGACATTCTGACACTGGGGGGAAATAACTTGGTGTCACTGACATCCCCAGTGACACCAATACAGTGATCAGTGCTAAAAAAAAAACACTGACACTGTACTAATGGCACTGTATCCCTTTATATTATAAAGTGATGTGTAAACTGTAGGTTCTATATAAATCCTTTATAATCATAATATTAATAATATAAAAAACATATTCTTTTATATTATTCTACTATTATATACATTCACTGGCCACTTTATTAGGTATACCTTGCTACTGCCAAGAACATATCCCCATACCTCCTAGATTGTAGATTGTGATTTAAACAATTACCATTTTAAAAGATATTTTTTTTCTGTATTCACATAAATATTTAATAGTGTTGTGACTCTTAGATTGTAAGCTCCAAGGAGCAGGGCCCTCCTATCCCTCTTGTATTGAACTGTATTGTTGCTGCATTGTTTCCCTATATATTGTAAAGCGCTGAGCAAACTATTGGTGCTATATAAATCCTGTATAATATTAATAATAATCCCATTACACCACCACCAGCCTGAACCGTTGATACAAGGAAGGATAGATTCATGCTTTCATGTTGTTTACACCAAATTCTGACCCTACCATCTGAATGTCACAGCCCATTCTCCTCTGACCTCTGACATCAACAAGGCATTTTCATCCATACAACTGCCACTCACAGGATATTTTCTCTTTTTCGAACCATCCTGTGTAAACCCTAGAGATGGTTGCTTGTGAAAGTCCCAGTAGATCAGCAGTTTTTGAAATACTCAGACCAGCCCATCTGGCACCAACAACCACGACATGTTCATAATCATTTAAATCCCCTTTCTTTCCTGTTCCCCGGTCTGAACTTCAGCAAGTCGTCTTTACCACATCTAGATGCCTAAATGCATTGAGTGGCTGCCATGTGATTGGCTGACTAGCAATTTGTGTTACCAAGCAATTGAACAGGTGCACCTAATAAAGTGAGTGTATTTCAACTACATTTGTAATTGAGATTTAGGACTCAGTATTAGCAACTTTCTCATGTGGGGTTTCTGTCGTGCTGTCTATTGTCTGTATCCAACATACAACATCTAACATCAAGCAAGTATAGGAAATAAAGAATGCTCTTGGCAATCATTACAAGGAAATCATTATCAGTGAAACTAAATGTTTTTCTGCAGAAGCATGGAAACTTCATTCATGCTTAATATTTTCCACTGCCAGAGGGACATGGGATCAGTTTAAAATGGAGCCTAACTATATCTGAACACCATAAACCAAAAATGTTATTTTTAATATTTAAAGTAAACTCACCCATGCCTCTGTGCTTTATTTTTTTCAGAAATCAACATTCCCTATCCAGGGGCGTCCCTAGGGTTGGTGTCACCCGGTGTGGTAACACATGGTGTCACCCCTCTGACGATCCCCGCAGGATGGATCGGATCTGTGGATTGAGCATAATGGATCGGAGTCCGAACCATTATGCTCCCCAATACGCAGATCTGATCCATCTTACAGGGATCGTCGGCTTGCAACCTATACGGGGTTAGCTGATCTTTTAACACCGGTCCGGTCTGCACATGCTCCAGAAGTGTCAGATGGAGGAGGTTCCTGCTATCGTGGCCGCATTTCCTTGTTACAGACAAATCCTGGATCTTGCACAGCCTTACCTAGATCAGTTAACCCTGTATAGGTTGCAAGCCGACGATCCCTGCAAGATGGATTGGGGAGCATAATGGATCGAACTCCGATCCATTATGCTCAGTCCGCAGATCCGATCCATCTTGCAGACATCGTCAGCTTGCTTTAAAACTTTCCTTTTTGTGGAGCTCGTGGAGAGGGTCCGGTGTCACCCCGTGCGATAGGTGTCACCCAATGCGGATTCCGATCCATTATGCTCAATCCGCAGATCCGATCCATCTTGCAGGCATCGTCGGCTTGCTTTAAAACTTTCCTTTTTGTGGAGCTCGTGGAGAGGGTCCAGTGTCACCCCGTGCGATAGGTGTCACCCAATGCGGCTTTCCCACCCCCCTGCACCCGCCTAGGGACGCCACTGCCCCTAGCGTTTCTAGATGGCTATCTTGAGTAAGGGCAGGCAGGATGGCATGCCCTGCTGAGGAAGCCCCTCCTCCAGGTGAAAGAAAAACAATGCCACAAAAACTCCTGTATGACATCATTGTGGCCTAGGCCAATATCAGGAAGTAACTGAAGAAATGTAAAAATAGGTTTAAAACAAGTAAATATGATGTACTTCCCTGTCTATCTACTAATGCTAGCAGCACACGAATTAAAAATAGTCAATGCTGATTGAGTGAAGTTCCACCTTAAAATAACTTGGATTTATTTTACAAGAATAGTTATTTTCAAGACTATGGTCTCCAGCATAGCAATAAAAATAGTTAATGTTGATTCGGAGTTTAGTTCCACTTTAGCATGCATTTAATTTATAAATATTAGCTGACCCCATCACAATGCTGCAAGAACAGGACATTTTTTTGGCAGTGTGTATCATAAGTGCCTAAATAGAAACTGAGGCTATTCTGGGCAGCTATTCAATTCTAGCTGTTAATTGTTATTAAATTTTACAAATGGAACAGAAAAAATATGATTGGCTATAAAACAATCTCCTTTGATAAACTGTAAAAACTGAGGCTGAGAAATAAGAGTGTACCTGTGGTACATTGAATGAAAATAACATTTAATATAAACAATTCTGTGACAACTGTGTATATGGTGAGACCAGACTGAATTATTTACTGCCAGCCTCTTGCTGTAATATGATTTTACAGGTGATACTACATATTAGAATTCCTCTAAAATACAGTGCACAGTGGATGTGTATATCACAATCTACAGTGCCTTGAAAAGTATTCATACCCCTTGAAATGTTCCACATTTTATCATGTTACAACCAAAAACATAAATGTATTTTATTGGGATTTTATGTGATAGACCAACACAAAGTGGCACATAATTGTGAAGTGGAAATAAAATGATAAATGGTTTTCAGAATTTTTTACAAATAAATATGCATTTGTATTCAGCCCCTTTTACTCTGATACCCCTAACGAAAATCTAGTGGAACCAATTGCCTTCAGAAGTCACCTAATTAGTAAATAGAGTCCACCTGTGTATAATTTAATCTCAGTATAAATACATCTGTTCTGTGAAGCCCTCAGAGGTTTGTTAGAGAACATTAGTGAGCAAACAGCATCATGAAGGCCAAGGAACACATTAGAAAGGTCAAGGATAAAGTGGTAGAGAAGTTTAAAGCAGGGTTAAGTTATAAAAAATATCCCAAGCTTTGAACATATTATGGAGCACTGTTCAATCCATCATCCGAAACTGGAAAGAGTATGGCACAACTGCAAACCTCCCAAGACATGGCCGTCCACCTAAACTGACAGGCCGGGCAAGGAGCATTAATCAGAGAAGCAGCCAAGAGGCCCATGGTAACTCTGGAGGAGCCGCAGAGATCCACAGCTCAGGTGGGAGAATCTGTCCACGAGACAAGTATTAGTCGTGCACTCCACAATTCTGACCTTTATGGAAGAGTGGCAAGAAGAAAGTCATTGTTGAAAGAAAGACAAGAGAAGTCCCGTTTGCAGTTTGCGAGAAGCCATGTGGGGGACACAGCAAACATGGAGAAGGTGCTTTGGTCAGATGAGGCGAAAAATGGAACTTTTTGGCCTAAGAGCAAAATACTATGTGTGGTGGAAAACTAACACTGCACATCACCCTGAACACACCATCCCCACCATGAAACATGGTGGTGGCAGCATCATGTTGTGGGGATGGATTTCTTCAGCGGGTACAGAGAAGCTGGTCAGAGTTGATGGGAAGATGGATGGAGCCAAATACAGAGCAATCTTAGAAGAAAACCTGTTAGAGTCTGCAAAAGACTTGAGACTGGGGCGGAGGTTCACCTTCCAACAGGACAACAACCCTAAACATACAGCCAGAGCTACAATGGAATGGTTTAGATCAAAGCATATTCATGTGTTAGAATGGTCCAGTCAAAGTCCAGATCAAAATCCAATTGAGAATCTGTGGCAAGACTTGAAAATTGCTGTTCACAGACGCTCTCCATCCAATCTGACAGAGTTTGAGCTATTTTCAAAGAAGAATGGTCAAACATTTCACTCTCTAGATGTGCAAAGCTGGTAGAGACATCCCAAAAAAGACTTGCAGCTGTAATTGCAGGGAAAGGTACAAAGTATTGATTCAGGGGGCTGAATACAAATGCACGCCACACTTTTCAAATATTTATTTGTCAAAAATGTTGAAAACCATTTATCATTTTCCTTCCAATTCACAACTATGTGCCACTTTGTGTTGGTCTATCACATAAAATCCCAGTATAATACATTTACATTTTAGGTTCTAACATAACAAAATGTGGAAAATGTAAAGGGGTATGAATACTTTTTCAAGGCACTGTACAAAAGGTCCAATTGTTTCTCAGAAAACTTTCTGTATTGGTACATTACTGAACATGTATGATCTTGATGAAGTCATCTTATCTTCCTGAGATACTGAACGTGTATTTGGTTACTCTGCATTCCAACTAGCATCAGTTTCATCTACAGAAGTCCTAATAAAAGTACCCTGCAGTCAGCAAAAAAGCTAAAATGCTAAGAAATCATTATCAGTTAACTAGCTGCATATGACATTCTTACTTACACTTTTGTTGAAGAGGTTTTTTTAAGCTGTTGCCTCTGTGACTGAAGTTGCCGATTTATTTCCGCGTCGCGAGGTACCATATAAAAAGTTATGAGGACATACAGTTTCGAAGAAAATGGCGTCTGATAAGCATTAGAGCGGTCAACATGGTCAACTGACCAAAAGAGACAAAAGGACATCGTAGAGGACTATGACCCGGAATAAAAAACACCTGCTGCAAAACTGACAGCAGACTCTCTGGAGAAGTTGGGATGGAAATATTTCACACTAAGGTGTCCATTTATGACACAGAGAATAGCTGCGATTCAGAGGATCGCAGCTACTCTCTGGTCATTCACAGTTTATGACACTCAGGAGATCAGTGGAGAACTGTTCAGCTCTTCACTGGAGATCTGTGTTCTCCCTCCAGATTCTCCAGCCCAGAGCTGGAGAATCGGAGGGACCACAAAGCGATAATTTACCTCTGCTTAGTAAACTGATCTTTTACTGTAATCTCGCGAGATTATACTAAAATCAGCCATTTGTAGACCGTTCTCCAGCATTTGGAGACCGTTCTCCCTTCGTTTCGGAGAACTGCTTCAAAAAAGGCATTCACAGGAGAACTGTGTTCTCCGAGAATGTCGGAGAACTGAGCAGCGATCATTTATCGCTGGTTCATAAACAGACACCTAAGGTGTCCTTTTATCATGTGGCGGTAAATGACCACTGCTCAGTTCTCCGGCATTCTCAGAGGAGAGAGTTCTCCTCTGAATGCCTTTTTATGAAGCAATAATTACAGTAAGAGATCAGTCAAACACCGATTGCTTAGTTTGTGGTTCCCCCGATTCTGCAGCTCTGGGCTGGAGAATCTGGAGGGAGAACATAGATCATCAGTGAAGGGCTGACATCGCTCCTTCAAATACTCGCCATCTGTGTGCTGAGATGATCAGCGGAGAACATGTTCTCCGCTGATCATCTCTGTTCCCTAAATTACTAATGATCAGAGATCAGCAACGATCCATAGGATCTCCGCTGATCTCTGTTTCATAAAAGGACACCTAAAGGCCATCCTCAGATCCCACTTTTATAAACCGACTGTTTGTGTAACAATGAATAAGAGAAGTGTTGTGCGTTGAAACGATCCATGGAAAACATCCTCTCCAATCATCATCTCAGTTACAGCTAATGACTTCAGATGAGCTGCAATCATCATGATCGCAGCTTATCTCAGTTTCATAAACAGACACCATAGTCTTGAAAATAACTATTCTTGTGTAGTAAATCCAAGTTATTTTAAATGGAACTTCACTCTCTCAATCAACATTGACTATTTTTAATCCTTATGGTACAAGCAATATTAAATAGATAGGGAACTATATATAGGCCAAATAATGTCATACATTCAAGGAGTCTTCAGGAGGGGAGGAGGGGTTTTCTCAGCCAAGCACGCCCTCCTGCATACATGCGCTTGAGCTAAGGGTAGATAGATTCCAGGAAGTAAATGCTGTACAAATGATATGCCCTTACTCAAGATGGCCACGGCCAGAAATGCTAGGGGGTGTTTTTTTTTTTAGTTAAATTATTTCTCACCAAGATAAAGCATGGAGACACGGATGGAAGGAAGAGTTAACTTTGAATAGTAAAAATTAATTAAATGGTGTTTTGTGGTTCTCAGATGCAGTGTAGTTTCCCTTTAAGCACTGGTACACTTGTTTTGGATGCAGCAGATCATCTGCATATATGTGACTGATATACTATATACAGGTTTAGCTGCGAGTCTGATTAGTACACGAATTACCCTTGTATAACTGATATGCTATTTTATTCTCTCCATTAGCATGTCAAGCTTGTTTACTGCTTTAAGGAAAATCAAGGAATGCCAGGCATGCAAAGTCCAGGAAACTATCTCAAATAGACCAGAATACAGTCTTCTTTTATAAAGCATCGCTGTGTAGAAAGCTTTTTTGCCTATAACAGAATATACTGGAGCATCCATAGTAGGGTAGTAGTAGGTCCAATGCAACCACTGTCATCGAGAATACAATTAGTTGCAGAGATTCACTATAATAACTTGTACATCTACAATGTACATTGTTAAAACCTGATTCTTCTCATAGAAATCAAAAAGTAAACTATATAACTGTTGGAAGGCAACATGTTTTTTATTTCAGACATTTATGGATACTTACTGCCTGGTTGTCAAAGAACTATTTGGCCTATTGAATGTTATCTTGCAGTGTCAAGAAAATCAAGTATTTACAACAGGGCGTGTGTAACAAAAGGCTGCATACCAAAATCCTTGTACTGGGAGTTCACACAGACCCACTAGTGGTGGGGCATGGAGATAAGAGAGCCTCAGCCAGGCTCCCTGGTGCCACGAGTATTAAAAGGACATATTACATGATTTCTAACCAGAAGGAAGAAGCCAGATATGATTGACCGGGGTCCGAGTATTATTGGCAATATAGCAGTGCCCCCCTGTGGAGACGACATACGTCTGGGAGGATGGCTGGGGTAATTCTACACCTCCTAATGAATAGGAAGGCCAGCCCCTTTATTCATTCACTGGAATCTGAATGAACTCCTTTGAAGTCCATTGAACCAAAAACACAACGTTTTGCATTTAAAAAAGTCCCTGACACTTTCCAAAAACGCAGCAGCTCAATAAATGTGAATGTTTCCCATAGGAAACCATGTTAAATGAACTGTAGTGCGTTTCTGCAAAAATCCCTAAAAAACGCATTGGTGTGAACCAGGCCTCAATGGGGAGGTGCGTTGTTGGTGACTTGTTTTTTTTTCAACTAGCCGAATATGCACCAAAAATGCATTTTTAACATCGCAAGGGAAGCTGAATGGACCACTGTGAAGACATGCATTGAATTTAAAGGGATGCATTTTTCTTGAGCCTTTCTTGTGCCTTTTTTTTTTAACGTAAAAGCGCTACAAAAACTGCTCAGTGTGAAAGCAGCCTGTTGGCCAAAAAGGTGCTAAAAATAAATTCATATTCATTTAAATTCATGATTATAATAAAAAAGTTAAATATAATACAATTATATATAAAAAAAATGTCCATTTCGGTTTTGGTTTTCAGCCAAATGCATCCTACATTTTCGGTTTTGGTACAAGAATTTTAATTTCGGTGCACCACTACTTAGAATGTTTGGAGTCCCCTGGTCTAAAGAATGGAAAAGATATAAAGATTATTGCTTCTTCTCATTTTAATAGCTCTTGAGGAACCACTGACATACAGAAACAGAGGTTGGTTGTGACAGTCATTATTATCAATAGACCCTTGTGTTTCTTCCACCTGTTAGTTCAGTACTCAGTATTCTATATATTGTATACAGTGCATTGTGCAATATGAGATAATTACATTTCCCGTGGTTGATATGTTGTCTGTTAATTCATACAACATCCAAACATAACTGAATGAAACACTATCCAATTGACAGCAATTTTGTAATGCCATATCTCTCTCAAAAAAAGGAAGTTTGCAATATTTAAAGTCAGAAATAGGCAGAGCCTGAATTCTGGTCATTACAAGGGGTTACATAACTCAATAGAAATGATCAGTATGGTTCTGTGGACAACCACTTCCTGTATGTTACCCAAAAAAACCCAAATGTGTCCTAACTGGAACTTCATTCAGGCAGCGCACAGTTTAGATGGTCCAGCTCAACAGGTTTATATTAGGTCAAAACATGTGTAAGAATGGGGGAGATGTGGATGAATGACAGGATCCTTTCCTCCATTCGGAGAACATATTGCATTTTGTGAATGCAATATGTTGTGATATTAGGTCAAAACATGTGTAAGAATGGGGGAGATGTGGATGAATGATAGGATCCTTTCCCCCATTCGGAGAACATATTGCATTTTGTGAATGCAATATGTTGTGATATTAGGTCAAAACATGTGTAAGAATGGGGGAGATGTGGATGAATGACAGGATCCTTTCCTCCATTCGGAGAACATATTGCATTTTATGAAAACAATACAAGGAGGGACTATGGCTGTTAACACACAGTGGGGGTTAATTTACTAAAACTGGAGAGTGCGAAATCTGGTGCAGCTGTGCATGATAGCCAATCAGCTTCTAAGTTCAGCTTGTTCACTTAAAGGGTAACGCCACTTTTTTAAAAAAAATTAAATAATACATCTTATAAAGAAATAAATAATACTATAGCGTATACAATTGTAACACAAGTCACATTGTAATCGAATGTTATTAAAAATTACCTTTCCTTTTCAATCTGCAATTTGCTGTAAAATGCAATATGGCTACCGGAAAGCGTTCTGTACACAGGTGATGTAGAGAACGCCCCCTGATATGTCATTTCCTGCTTGTGCGATTGGCTTACTGATTTTCCCAGAAGTCTGCACCAAGATACAAATCAAATTTTGGGCATCCCCTGCAACAAAAATGTCCTTCCAAAGGAAATCACGTCTACAGGGATGCAGACCCTGCCATTTTCTTCATTAGACCCCTGCAGGTGAAGCAGCTGATAGATAATTATGAAACCACTCCCACACATATTCACTGTGCACATGGACACAGACAAACAGACAGCTACTCCTTCAGAATAACAAAAGTTAGGAATCTGCAACAAAGTGTGTTAAAATCCCTGCAATGTACATAGATCACCCAGAAGGGAATTTTTTTTTTCAATCTTTCAGCTATGACAAAAAAAAACTGGAAGCTGATTGGTTTCTATGCAGAGCTGCACCAGATTTTGCACTCTCCAGTTTTAGTAAATCAACCCTATTGCTTGCATGAGACGGAACGTCTCCACCAGCCGGAGGAAGGCTAATCACCCCTCTGTATGGGCCCTTACTGAATGACATTTAGTAAGCACTATGTATCATAAACAGCTGTCACGTGTGTTTCCCGCACTGCCCATTCAATCTGCATGCAGGTGTCAATATATTGTTAATGGCACCCCAAGAACAGATCGCAACACAGTGCGGCCACCAGATCGCATGGTTCTGCAGTATCATGCACTTTGGGTGTGGTGCGTTTTTAAAAGTGCCTGTGTGTTAACCAGCCCAGCTATGCCCCCCATTTCAATTACACAGCTCTACCTTCTTGCTCAGAAAACTACTAACAAAGTGAAAGAAGAGGTTCCTGTGGTATAACATCCTCCCAAGAATGGGATATCGAAAAAAAAAAGTGCCTGAAAATGCTGGTACACCTAAACGCAGCTAAATTCATTTACAAACTGCAACTATCTGCAGGACATATTTAAACTTTGTGCAGATTACTGGCGTTTAGCTGCTGTCAGATACAAACATCCATGTAAAAGTAGCCTTAGTGCTGGCAATATGTTGCAGCCTCTTTGCAGCCAAGGCTGCATGGCATTTCCAAGGGTTCTTTTCTGAAAGTGAGAACAGTGGAAGCAGGGGCGGACTGACAACTCATGGGGCCCCCGGGCAATAAGGGATCATGGGGCCCCTGTGTCCTTGCCCAAACTCAAAAAAGCCTATGAAAAAGGTACCAGGGGCATCTCATGGGGCCCCCTACTGACCCTGGGCCCTCGGGCAGTGCCCGAGTTTCCAAATGGTCAGTCCGCCCCTGAGTGGAAGATAACTATGCAATGAGCACTAGCACAGTGGCATGTAGTCTCCATTGTGAAAACTTGTGACACAAGACAGAGTGTTGTCACCCTAGAACAGGAAGTGCCTGACCGAGGGCCTTCATTCTAGGTATTATTTTATGTATCCTACAGATTAAAAATATTGGATATGACTATTGAATTGAATTTAACATGTTATGTATTATGAAATTTTAGTGACTGGGTTTACATATACTAAAACCTTTTTCTTCTTTTTTACTCATTGATATAATGTGCAGTTCTTCAGAGCTGCATTTCTGAAAATAAGTCTTGTGGGTTTGGTTAAGTGAGAAGGTAGGAAGTACACCATCAGATGCACACTCCTGCAAAAATCTTGTGGTCAGTAGTGAAAGCTGAATATTGTAAAAGAAACCTATATTGATTCATATAGCCAGCCATGTGCTTACTGTGAATCTAATACTTCTTTTCTTCAGTGCAATTATCTTAGTACATCTTCTGTAAGTAAGAAAAAAAATCATCCTTAGACTTCATGCACACTATTTCTTTTTTTTTAAAGCTCAATAAATGCTAGAAAAAAACCCTGGATAAAAAACACTGGTAATAGCATTTTTTAGTAGCAGTTTAGTAACGTTCAGAAGCTTTTAGGCGCGTTAGGATTTTATTATTGGTTGGAATCCCAGCCACAGCACCACCTGCCTGGAATTTGCATGTTCTCCCTGTGCCTGCGTGGGTTTATCCGGGAACTCTGGTTTCCTCCCACACTCCAAAGACATGCTGGTAGGTTAATTGGATCCTGTCTAAATTGGCCCTAGTATGTGTATGTATGAATGGAAGTTAGGGACCTTAGATTGTACACCCCTTGAGGCTTAGGGACTGATGTGAATGTACAATATATATGTGTAAAGCGCTGCATAAATTGACGGCACTATATAAGTACCTGAAATAAATAAATAACCAAATAAATATTAGCAAAGGAAAAAAATTAAAAAGCTAGAAAAAAAGCTGTGAGGAGCGTTTTAGTAGCATTTAGCATTTTTGTCTGCTGGGAAAACGCTTCAAAAAACCTCTACAAAAACAATTTTCTTTCTGCTCCTAAATGCTGAAGCTCAAAAAATGCTAATAGCCTAAAGTAGTGGGCATGGACACATAAGATAACACTATTTAGCTTCTAGGAGCAGAAAAAATGCAAAGAACAGCTTCTAGGAGCTTAAAAATAATGCTAGTGTGCATGGAGCCTAAGAGCCCACTTTTCTTGCCCCCCCGTGTACGAGGTGGTATCAAAACGTTTTGAGACTAGTTTTGTAACACGCCAACAGATGGTAGCATAAGGCTGCATGTACAGTCACAGAGAGCACCGACCTTCATAAGTCAGTGTGCCAAAGGACATCGTCCTGTGTACATCGGGAGCTGTGCAACTGGTGCTATTCTGACCACGTGCGTTACCCTGTCTGCTACTTCATCATGGACAGGAAGTTGGAACAAAGGACAAATGTGAAATTCTGCATGAAACTGGGCAAAAAACAGAGATGTTTGATATGATTCGGAAAGTTTATTGCGATGCTGCAATGATTTGTTCTAGGTGTTTTGGGTGGGACACGTGCTTCAAGAGCGGAAGAACATCACTGAAAGACAAGAGATCAGGAAGACCTTCAACACGCTCATCCTCCAAAAATGCCCTCTTCCCGAAGATGAAGATCCAGCTCAAAGGTCGCTGTTTTGACAACATTGCGGAGATCCAGCGATTTGCCCAGTTTCACGCAGAATTTCACGTTTGCTCTTTGTTCTAATAATCTGTCTATGATGAAATAGCAGATGTGGTAATGTACGTGGTCAGAATAGCGACCGTTGCACAGCTCCCAAAGTACACAGGATGATGTCTTTTGGCACACTGACTTATGAAGGCCGGTACTCCCTGTGACTGTGCGTGCAGCCTTGTGCTGCCATCTGTTGGCCTGTTACAAAAGTAGTCTCAAAATGTTCTGATACCACCTCCTACATGGTGGCAAGAAAAGTGGGATCTAAATCCCAGCCACCACACCGATGCATCTACGACAGAATGAGGTTTGCGTGCTGAGAGAGCACTCACTGCGGATTCACAGTACACTGACTGAGCTGTCACCAACAGCTCTCGTGTAAGGCTTTCCACAGGCTCCAACACTGCAAGAGCCAATCACAGTGGACACATAATAAAGAAGCTAGTATTAAACAGTTAAGGAAGATTTCATAAACCTATAGGAACCATTTATGACCAATGCATCCTTAAAAACCACCAAAAACCACGTTACTTTTCATCTTCTCTATTGCCCAAATGTATGTTGTTAGATGATGAATTATTCCAGATTTTGCCAAAATTCCAGAAAAGTGAATACTCCCAATTTCATTCATGCTTATTGTTTAGCAATTTAAAGTGGTATTTATTGAAAACCACCTGTGGACAAACTAAAAATCAGCAGCTAAAAAAACTGTAGCTGCTGACCTTTATTAAACAGACACTCACCTGTCCCAGTGCTCCGTAAGGATGTTGGATTGATGAAACGCGTAGGGCTGGGCTTAGTGGATGTGATGTCAGGACGTTCCTTGTGGTTGTCGGTGGTTGTTCGCGGTGTGCGGGGCTCGTCCATCTTTCCTCCTCTTTCATGCTGATTACACTGGTGTCGGTCAGGACACCTTACTTGTAAGTGTTATAAAGTTTTAATAAAATGTGAAACTTGCTGCACCATCATGCCCTTTCTTTGTTCCTGAGTGCAATTCCTATATACATGGAGAAATGATCGCCATATGAAAGGTCCCATCTATGCTGAATATTGGCTGCAGAGTATTACTCCTGAAGTCTGGATTTTGCCTACTACTACAGAGCATTGCTTCTAGAGTCTGGATATTGCCTATATTCATCGCTCCCAGAGCAAATACGCTTATGCTGATTTATAATTTGATCAGCATTTAGCTCCGGTGAGTTTATCCCATTTATCTGGTGGTGGATTTGTCACGGTGTTATGATTTACATATGATTTTCTGGCATTTATATGTTGATTGGAGTTTCACACAAAGATATATGGACTTTTTTTCTGTTTATTATTAGCGCATTCCTATATATATTTAATATGTTCTTTGGTGCCTGAGGGTTCTGGATCCTAGGTTGGCACGCAGCAGGGCTCACCTGTCAGGTGGAAGCCGCCAATTGCTTCCACACAGTGCCAGCCTCTCCCCCACTGTGTACCCCCCCCCCTGTGCGAGGTCTCCTGGGCTCCGCTTGCCAATCTGCGGGCCCGGGACCAGCTCACCGCCTACAGGGGAGGGAGGAGAGCGGACAAGTCCCCTCCCCTTCTTCTCCCTGTTGAGAGATTCCCGACCATGCAGGTGTGATGTGCACTGCATTACATTCAGTGGAGCACAGGGGAAACATGCAGGGTCTTTTAGATCCTGGATGTCTCAATAAAGGGAACCTGTCACCAAAAATCATCACAAAGGGGACTTTGTCATTGCCACCTTAGTCTTCATGCACACTGAACGTTTTGATAACGCTGGTAACGTTAGCTGTGTAAAGTCACGTTAAAAACGTGAGTTTGTCAGCTTTTTTAGTTGTTTTTCATTAGTGTTTACCGGCATTTTCCCACGTTTTTCTGTGTTTGCAGTTTTTAGCATTTTTTTAGCATAAAAACCATTTTTGCAGTGTTTTACCGCAATTTACTGCGTTTTTCAGTGTTAGAGCGTTTTTACAGCTAAAAAACTCCTCTAGAAACCCTCTAATCCTGGGTTTTATTTTCCAGCCAAAAAACTTCCCAGCCAAAAAACGTTGATTACAGTCTATGTGTGCATGTACACATAGGATAACATGCTGGGGGGTTTACTAGCTGTAGAAAAAAACATTAAAAGTCAAAAACAGCAGCTGTAAAAACGTCAAGTGTGCATGAGGACTTAGGACATGACCTACGTTAGCTATGCAGAAATCTGAAATGGAAATGAAAGATGCTGGGCTCAGTGTTATAAGGGTGTGAGACCTGGTTAGAAGCTGATTCCCTGTACACGGTCTACATGTCTACCAATGAATAATATTAGTTAACTCACATTGGTGAACCTGCCAAGTTAAAATAAAGTAACCATATCAGCCCAAAATAAATTCAGCCTTAAAAAAAAAAGTGTATACTTACCTTTCCAGCGGCCTTTGTTGTAAACTTTTACTGCATTGAACACCTCTGACAGCAGCAGGTATCCAACACTTCCGGGTGTGTCAAATACCTGGTCCCTCATTACACGCTGTGGTTATGCCCGCTGGCTCCGAGCACATCTTTCCATCTTCACATGTCCACAATATTTCCAACTCTAAACTTAGTGACCTCCACTAGCCTGTAGCTCCTTTGATTTGTAAGGCCAATTAGTATCAGAAAGAAATGAACACACAGACAACAGATAATATGAGGATGATTTTCTTTATTTGATGGTCCCAATTTGAACTGGATAGAATAATTTCCGGTTCAGTACTGTGGAACCGAAACTATTTCACCAAACAAGAATTCCTGCTCTTTGACACCTAGAGCTGGTACATAATTTCGCATTTTAAAATGCATGCGGTCTTTACATGAGTTTTTGATGCATTCAGCAGTCTTGCAGTGAATTTTTGAAGGTGTTTTAATAAGAGATAGGAAACTTTCTGAATTGACAAGTGAAATGGATTCATTAGGGTTTTCATGGTTTAATAAAAACATAATAGTTTCAAGACTTTTTAAAAAAAATGCTTTGAATCATAATGCATTGGTGACACCCATTAATACTTTTACATTCTTGGGGTAGTTAAGTCCATTAGAAAATGCACATAAAAAGTTGAGAATTAGATCTGTACCATTACTGTCAGACACTACTTTCATTTATGCATTTTCATCCACACTTTAATGACAAAAATGCTTCTGCCCTGGGGGTGAATGGAACCGCATGCAAAACTTATGCAAAGGGCATGAAAAACAGAAGTAAAGGAATTTTAATACAGGAGATCTTCTATCACTGGAAAACAAGCAAGAATACACACAGGAAAAACTCATTTGAAAAATTACAAAGAGTTTAAAACAAAGAAGTGTGAACCAGCGAGTTTAAAGTGCTTGCGCTTTTGTGCATTGCTATGCATTTTTTGTGTTGTTTTTCATTAAGAATTTCACTTGTTTGACTACGAAGGCAATTGCAGGTAAATGCACTCATAATGAAGGCACAGGAATTTGTGAACGGTTACTGTTAAAACAATGTATTTTCTCTTGTTTCATGCACTCTGCTTCTTGATAAAATGCCATAAAATTCATGGCAATGTGTCTAATGTGAACAAGCCCTAAAGGCATCCTGTGTCCTAGTTAGTGTAGAGAGGCTAAAGCCAACAATAGATGGATTGAATCCCGGCTGGTTCAGCAGGGACCGGCCTAGATTCAATTCATCTATGGGCAGGCTAGTTGTACCCAAGTCGATCCATCGATCGACTTAGGTACAACCAGCCTGTCAGGTTTTTTACATGTGATTACTGCCGGCGGCTATAGCCGCTAGCAGTGATCATTGTGTTCCGCAGGCCAGGAAGGTTCCCCGTTGGTAGAACACAATAGCACTGCGGCAGGGATTCCCCCATCAGCACTGATTGTGTTGATGGGGGAATCAGGCTGTTTCTTTCCATCCACTTGTAGTGTATGGAAAGAAAATGGCATAATTTATGGGCTGCTTAAGTGTCTCCTCAGATTCAATATCTTTAACATTCAAATTTACTGCAAATAAGTAACATTGTACCCATTCAAGATGATGACACAAAAATGTAGAGGTTCTTGTTTATATTAAAAACTGAAAGAAGGTATTTTCACATGCGATATGACTGTATTCTATATATCCTTTTGTCATAGCCTGTTATGCTCATTTTGAAAGGAAATGTAATCTGTGCACTGAAGTGCCTTGTTCAATTTTGTAAAACTCAATAAAAACCTATTATATACCCTAAGGCTAGGTTCACACCCACTGTATGCAGTTTGCGTCTGATCCCTTTCTGCAGTGCGTTTTTGGCACATGCATTTTTTACGTGTTTTTGAAGCATTTTGTGTAAAATGCAAAATGCATCAAAAACGCACTACATGATTTTCTGCAGCATTTCCATTGAAGTCTATAGAACCAAAAACGCAACATTTTGTGTTTAACCGCTTCCGCGCCGCCCTATAGCAGAAATAATATATATATATATATATATATATATATATATATATGTGTGTGATTTTGCAGTTCCAGGTGGGGGGTGCGCCGCCATTCGCAGCCTTGGCTGTCAATCACTGGGTCCCGGACAGTGATTACTCGCCGACACCCGGTGATTGCCGAGTATCACCGATGGGGGAGAGACCTGTGCATAAACAGCACAGATCTTTCCCGTCAGTTTTTTACACACTGCTTTGTATGGTTCTCCCCAGTGTCAGAATGCCCACCGCAGTCCCGCTATAATTCGCTCATCGCCGCTATTACTAGTAAACAAATTCCAGTATATATACCGCCATTTGTATACGCTATAACTTTCACATAAATCAATTAATTTACAAGTATTGCGACTTTTTTTTAGCAAAGACATATAGCACAATATATTTTGACCTAAGTTTATGACGAAATTAGATTTTTTAAAAAATTTTATTGGACATGTTTAATAGCAAAAAGTCAAAAACATATTTTTTTTCCCCAAAATTGTCAGTCTTTATTTGTTTATAGCACAAAAAATAAAAAATGCACAGGCAATCAAATACCACTGAAAGAAAGCTCTATTTGTGGGACAAAAAGGACGTAAACTTCATTTGGGTGCAGAGTTGCATGTCCGCGCAATCATCAGTTAAAGTAACACAGCACTGTATTGCAAAAAATGGCCTGTAAATCCTCTGGAGGGCAAGTAGTTAAAAAAATCCCTGACTCTTTCCAAAAAACGCACCGGGTGAAAATGCGGAGATCTGAACCTGTCCCATAGGAAATCATGCTGTGCGTTTCCGCAAAAAGCTGCAGAAAACGCATAGGTGTGAACCTAGACTAAAAAAGGAAGAAACTCTATTTGCTGGATTCAGTAGAAATGCAGACCGCAGTAAACTAGAGAACATTTGCTTACTGAAGTACAGAGAAATCCACCTATAAAAAAGGCAGAAAAAGGATCAGGGATACCATTGGCCTATAATGTACACTTTTAGTTCAGCTGGATTATATACGGAGTGGCTCCCTCATACACATACTCAATATTTCTCTAGTGGTCCCAGCTAAATGAGCGTCTCACAATAAAACGACAAGACCCAGTTATGGCCTGTGTTGATGGGCTTTTGTTAAACTGATTTGCATTCCAATATAAATCTATTTCAGTGCAAAACCCACTTGAAGCAGGTTGAATGCAGGTCAGAAGGAGATCAACTGCAGGTCAAATGAGCTTGTAAATAAATTCTGAATGATTTCAGAACCATCTCCAACTGTTGTCAAACTGATACATACGACACAAGTCCAAAACCTGCCGACACAGACCTTAGGGGTCATGCAAGATCACAACATGGACATGGTACCGAGGCTGCTTACAGCAGCCCAGTACCATGATCTGTTATCGGCTGTGTTTAGTGGACACAGCGGTAACAGATCGCACCACTACGTGCCCCATGGTTTTGGGCAGGCGTATGGATTTTTCCCCCCTAGAACAACAGAGCACCCGTCCAACCATTTATGTACATTGGCCAGGCAGGAAGCAGTTAAAGTGTTCTAAGGTTGGAATATAAATGCTTGGGTATTTTCCTGACACTCTAGGAACTGAAGACGTTGCTCGGTAAGCTACAAAATATCTTCAATATTAGAAAACAAGTCCAGCTGAATGTGACTAACCACTAATAATGTGGTCCAAAGATCAATATATACAGTTGTGTTCAAAATAATAGCAGTCAGACATCACTAACCTGATTAATCACTGTTTTTGGTAGAAATTATATTTCTACATGGCAAATACTTTACTAGCAGGTGTAGTAGAGTAATAGAAATCCAACAGACCCAACAGTCATGACATGCATGCTGCTGATTCTGTGTAATTGAATCACTAATTGAAAGGGGCATGTTCAAAATAATAGCAGTGTGGAGTTCTATTAGTGAGGTCATTCATTCTTTGAAAAACAGGTGGCAATTATTGCCCTTATTTAAGGAAGGAAGGAAGGCAGCAAATGTTGTACATGCTGGTTACAGTGCATTTCTCTCTAAAATTCTGAGGGAAATGGGTTGTTCCAGACATTGTTCAGAAGAACAGCGTACCTTGATTAAAAATCGATCGGAGAGGGGAAAACATATAAAGAAGTGCAGAAAATGATAGGCTGCTCAGCTAAAATGATCGCAAATGCTTTAAAATGGCAACCAAAACCTGAAAGACGTGGAAGAAAGCGAAAAACTACCATTCGAATGGATAGAAGAATAGCCAAAATGGCAAGGACTCAGCCAACAATCAGCTCCAGGAAGATCAAAGAAAGTCTAAAGTTACCTGTGAGTACTGTTACAATTAGAAGACACCTATGTGAAGCCAAGCTATCTGCAAGAAGCCCCCGCAAAGTCCCACTGTTGAAAAAAAGACGTGCTGAGGAGGTTACAATTTGCCAAAGAGCACATTGACTGGCCTAAAGAGAAATGGCGCAACATTTTGTGGACTGAAGAAAGTAAGATTGTTCTTTTTGGGTCTAGTGGCTGGAGACAGTTTGTCAGACGACCCCCAAACACTGAATTCAAGCCACAGTACACTGTGAAGACAGTGAAGCATGGTTGCGCAAGCATCATGATATGGGGATGTTTCTCATACTACGGTGTTGGGCCTATTTATCGCATACCAGGGATCATGGATCAGTTTGAATACATCAGAATACTTGAAGAGGTCATGCTGCCTTATGCTGAAGAGGAAATGCCCATGAAATGGGTGTTCCAACAAGACAACGACCCCAAACACACCAGTAAACATGCAACATCTTGGTTCCAGACCAACAAGATTGACGTTATGGAGTGGCCAGCCCAATCCCCGGATCTTAATCCAATAGAAAACTTGTGGGGTGACATCAAAAATGCAGTTTCTGAGGCAAAACCAAGAAACAGAGAAGAACTGTGGAATGTAGTCCAATCATCCTGGGCTGGAATACCTGTTCACAGGTGCCAGAAGTTGGATGACTCCATGCAACACAGATGTACAGCAGTTCTCAGAAACAGGGCTTATACAACTAAATATTAATTAAGTGATTCAAAGGAAAGCAAAATCTTCAAACATTTTTCAGTTTATATAGTGAATGTTTGAGTTTGTAAAGAAGAATACAAACACTGCTATTTTTTTTGAACAGTCTAATATTCACTTTTCTTCAATTTTTTAGAGGAACAACACACATTTGATATATTTTTCTTCATGTTTTGATTTGGAATAGAATGTGTAGTGTTCCCAATGCATTTGTGTGTATGGAAATAAAAGCTATTAGAAGGATTTTGAGCTTTATTCACTTTTTTCAACACACTGCTATTATTTTGAACACAACTGTATGTTAGATTACAGAACATTTGCCAGAGCAATCAAATTATGGTGTCTATTGGACTATGCATACAGTATATAGAACAAAAACAGAAAAACAGAAGTAAGAAAAAGAAAATGGATGTTATTATAACTATATCTATTTGAACAAATGTCTATTTCTATAGCTTTTGTTTAGATTAGAAAAAAATTATAACTGTTGCCTCCAGTACCACTTGTTAAAGCCATGGGAAATGCATTCTTAGAGGAGTGAAACAGCTATATGACATTTACTACTGTGCTGATGATTTTCTCGTAAAAGGGGCCATATGATCCATGGTATCATCAGACTATGAATCACAGTTTTAGGCTGATCTGAAGTTAGCGGATTATCTTATCATGTCTGTTGCCCTTGGTATCATCCAAACAACCCTAGTTGTGTACCAAAGCACATATCATGTATCATTTGATTTCCTTGTACATATTTGCTTGTTAAAGCTATGAGAAATGTGTTGATAGAGAAGTGAAACTACATGATGTATAATACTGTGCTAGTGATTTTCAGGTGAAAGGAGCCATATAATCCATGGGTGACAATGAATCACCACAATCTGAGGTTTATCTGAATTTGGCGGATTGTCTTGCTCATCAAGTTTGCTGCCCTTGGTGTCATCCAAACAATCTTGTTGTGTACTGAAGCACAGAAAATGTATAAAGAGATCTATTCACTGATGTACCAAAACATCACCCTCATAAAAGTACACAATTTCAAAGTAAACATAGGCCTTGTTAATATTTATTTCACGGATTATTGAACTCACCCTATGTAAGCATGCAGCCAACTAAGAAGGTATTAAAAACCTAAAGATGTTCTATTTAGAAAATCTGTCTAAATTCAGCTTTAATACACGGTATAGAATAAGCAAGATGTGCAGCCAATTCCCAGGATGGATGTAAAGTAGGTCCAAAAAGATTTGTTGTCCATTATATACATATTACTGGTGAATATCTGTAATATTGATTTGCCTGTTGCAGATTTGATCAGCATCTTTGGAATAATAATCCTTACGCCCTCTTCAATACCATATATTGTGCATCACTCTCAGTGACAGGACCAAGATTAATTCAGTTGGAAGGATTAAAGAAGAATTCTGGAAATACAAGGCTGAAATATACACTATATTACCAAAAGTATTGGGACGCCTGCCTTTACACACACATGAACTTTAATGGCATTCCAGTCTTAGTCCGTAGGGTTCAATATTGAGTTGCCCCACCCTTGGCAGCTATAACAGCTTCAACTCTTCTGGGAAGGCTGTCAACAAGGTGTAGGAGTGTGTTTATGGGAATGTTTGACCATTCTTCCAGAAGCGCATTTGTGAGGTCAGGCACTGATGTCAGACAAGAAGGCCTGGCTCACAGTCTCCACTCTTATTCATCCCAAAGGTGTTCTTTTGGGTTGAGGTCAGGACTCTGTGCCGGCCAGTCAAGTTCCTCCACCCCAAACTTGCTCATCCATGTCTTTATGGACCTTGCTTTGTGCACTGGTGCGCAGTCATGTTGGAGCAGGAAGGGGCCATCCCCAAATTGTTCCCACAAAGTTGGGAGCGTGAAATTGTCCAAAATGTTTAGATACGCTGATGCCTTAAGAGTTTCCTTCACTGGAACTAAGGGGCCAAGCCCAACCCCTGAAAGACAACCCCACACTATAATCCACCCTCCACCAAACTTTACACTTGGCACAATGCAGTCAGGCAGTACTGTTCTCCTGGCAACCGCCAAACCCAGACACGTTCATCGGATTGCCAGACAGAGAAGCATGATTGGTCACTCCAGAGAACACATCTTCACTGCTCTAGAGTCCAGTGACGGCGTGCTTTACACCACTGCGTCTGACTCTTTGCATTGCACTTGGATGCAGATACTCGGCCATGAAAACCCATTCCATGAAGCTCTTTATGCACTGTTGTTGTGGTAACTGAAGGCCACATGAAGTTTGGAGGTCTTTAGCTATTGACTCTGCAGACAGTTGGCGATTTCTCCACTGTTGACTTCAGCATGCGCTGACCCCGCTGTCATTTTACATGGCCTACCACTTTGTGGCTGAGTTGCTGTTGTTCCCAGTTGCTTCCACTTTGTTAAAATACCACTAACAATAGGCAGTGGAATATTTACTAGCAAGGAAATTTCACAAATACACGAATGAGAAGGCACATTCTTTCACAAATATTTGTAGAAGCAGTCTGCATGCCTAGCTGCTTGATTTTATACACCTATGGCCATGGAGGTGATTGGAACACCAGAATCCAATGATTTGGAGGGGGTCCCAATACTTTTGGCAATATAGTGTAGTAATGTTTGCTCTTTTACCTGCCTATGGATTTGCAATGTCTACAAGCTATTCTTAAAAATAAAGACACGTGTGGCAGGCAGTAAGATTACTGAGATGTCCTGGTTTAGCATTTCTGCTTCCAGGATCAACTTTACTGCTTGCTGGCTTACTTACCAATATAGAGGCAAGAGGTGACACATGAAGTTGAATTGCTTATTCAGGAATAACGTGTTTCACCTTTCAGGCTGTGCAGTGTAAAATCATGTGTAAATCTCTAGACTGACTATATGGAATTAAACAATCCTTTCACAGGTACACCAGTAAACATACAGCATATGCATTTGAATAGTGTGTTTGCCCTGTGTTTCTGCCAATCATGTGCACACAGTATATCTTTCCTGGTTTATAGACCCGGGTAGTACACTGGTTAGTGCAGTGAAGGGTTAAAAAGTCTGTACTGGAGAATGTTGGTTTTAATCTGACTCATTGGTAATGCACACACTTTCATTAATAATTCCTTTTACAGCCTAGTATGACATGAGTGACATCACCCTACAAAAAAAAACACAGTCTAGATGTAAGAATTGCAACAACAAATCTTTACAATCTCTTACATAAAAAGTGGGAACTCTAACTAAATCAAGATCTTCATGAAACTATGCATACACTGTCATTTTTAAAATGTTTTGGCATGAAAATGAAAGGTCAATACCATTGCTCAGCTATGAATAGGGAAGAGAAAGTCATCTGATAAGGTTTTCCTTCTTAATTTACCATCATTGTTTTTCATTTCATTACAAAAGCTGGCTAACAATGTTTTTGAGCAGACTGGTTTTAAAACCATATGTGTATTATGGAGGAACAATACCCTATATATGCATACATATAGTGATTTAAAACTGTACTGTAAAAATCAGGATGTCTACTGAAGAGAAGGCACCACAAGGTCTACTACTACATATGAATGCTCTATCACATCACCCCGGAGTCCAGAAACTGCGAAAAGCTGGCCATACACTGTTTGATTCCCGCTGCCTCAGCCAACATTTAAATGATTCAGTGCATGGCTCTACTGGCACCACTTCGTTCAACAGAAGTCAACAGAAGTCAGTTGCTCAACTGACTTCTGTAGAAGAAGCCTGTCAGACAACTGTTGGCCAAACAGCATCTGCCTCCAATCAGATTACAAAATAGCTGGGTACAAAATAGCCTGGCAGGGCGGATTTGTCTATCTTCGATGTTTAGCATGTATGAAGGAGTGTGCTAGCTTTCTTAGAATCTATATGTGTATAGCCAGTGTATGAAGATACAGACTTCCTGAAAGCTAAAGCCTCAATGACCTACAAAGAGGCACAACATTACCATGTGGGATGAGCAAGTGGGGGAAGGGGGACAACAGTGCTTTAGGAAAGCAAGTATTTGACTACACAGTTCTGATGGCAGTTTTTCTATGACTGCATATTTACTTTAAAAAAAAACAGAGGTTAAACGGAACAAGCCTACAAAACCTTTTCCATAGTTTGGAAATTGGCTGATTTCCACTAGGAATAACTATACATTAATATAAATTCATCCTAACTATTCCAGCCCCTCTCCTTATTCTAGCTATAAAAACATTTAGTTAACTCAAGTTAGCAGGCTACTTGGTTCTGCAACAGCAGCCCACACCAGGTGGAACTTGGCCACATTGTGGTAAATGTTACTTTTCTCCTTAGTACCTAATGGAAAAGCCATCTATTGGAAAATCCATCAACATGCAGGCTTTCAATTAGGCATGGCCTAAGAAAAATAGGCAGCACATGTATAGTACAAATTGCCCAAACTTTAAACTCTCAGCAAACACCACAATTACTGCTGGCTGTAGTGCTGAACCCAAAAAACAGAAGGACAACTTAAATAGGGTCTGAAACTGCTTATACATAGCACCTTTAAAGACCAGTACTTCATCCGCTGGGACTGTCAGTGTCTTGTTCAACTAGGAAATGGCAACAGCTGGAGAACCCGATTTTTGTAGAATTTCTTTTCTATGGGGTACTGCTGTACTACTACTATGTATTATGTAGCCCCAGTGGTTCAGAAGAGGATTGGTTCTATGAAAAGTGTAACTCCTAGACCAGGTCACCTGCTGGTCAAAGGATAGTAAAAAGTGGAACTAGAATAGTAGTAGGAGGCAGTTAGGATTCATTTGTATAAAACACATAATGCTTTACCAGACAGACAGAATATTTTGATACTTATTTTGTGTTAGACTGAACTGCCTCTTTATATACTCGCTGTTCTAAGATCATCAAGAGTATACTGCACTGCTGTCAACGACAGGAATATTTGCTATTATATACCCTGGCTAAAACTTATTTGTACAAGAGCTTTGCTGTGCTTTTAGTCCATTAGAGGTTTTGGTATACCGTATTTTTCCCTCCATAAGACGCACCTAGGTTTTAGAGGAGGAAAGCAAGAAAAAAAATATTCTGAACCAATGGACTGCAGACATAGTACAGGAAATGACCGGAGACTGCAGACATAGTACAGGAGATGACCAAAGACTGCAGACACAGTACAGGAGATGACCAGAGACTGCAGACATAGTACAGGAGATGACCAGAGACTGCGGAGATACTACAGGACATGACCAGAGACTGCGGACATAGTACAAGAGATGACCAGAGACTGCAAACATAGTACAAGAGATGACCAGAGACTGCGGACATAGCACAGGAGATGACTAGAGACTGCGGACACAGTACAGGAGATGACCAGAGACTGCGGACATAGTACAGGGGATGACCAGAGACTGCGGACATAGTACAAGAGATGACCAGAGACGGCGGACACAGTACAGGAGATGACCAGAGACTGCAGACATAGTACAAGAGAGGACCAGAGACTGCGGACATAGTACAGGAGATGACCAGAGACTGCAGACACAGTACAGGAGATGACCAGAGACTGCAGACATAGCACAGGAAGAGGCAAGTCCTCGAAACGCGTCAACCTATTGGATGTCTACACTTCCTATTGCGCACTGTTACTCAGCACGGTGTTGACCCAGCTGTTTTATGACGTGCCTTGACTTTATTGTTGTTTGTGAGTACAACACCTACTTTATTTCTTATTAAACATTTTTTTATTGTAATGCACTAGGCCTGTGTGCCCTCTGTTTGTTCTTTCCTCATATAGCACAGGAGATGACTAAAGACTGCGGACATACTACAGGAGATGACGAGAGACTGCGGACATACTACAGAAGATGACGAGAGACTGCGGACATACTACAGGAGATGACCAGAGACTGCGGACATGCTACAGGAGATGACCAGAGACTGTGGACATAGTACAGGAGATGACCAGATACTGTGTACATACTACAGGAGATGACGAGAGACTGCAGACATACTACAGGAGATGACCAGAGACTGTGGACATACTGCAGGAGATGACCAGAGACTGCAGACATACTGCAGGAGATGACCAGAGACTGCGGACATACTGCAGGAGATGACCAGAGACTGCGGACATAGTACAGGAGATGACTAGAGACTGCAGACCTTTGGGGAGTGGGTACCCATATTTGACAGGTACCCGCTCCCATTTCCGCGGAGTTGTCCTCCCTCCCCTTCTTCTGGGACACGTAACAGGTCCCAGAAGACTGCCGGACCATTCACAAAGAGCAGCGCTTCTCGCTCATGTGCTCTGGGCACCCAGCTGTGAAGCCGCAAGCTGCCACAGCCGGGTGCCCACACTAAAGATGCCGGTGCCAGGGAGAGAAGACAGTGAGGACACCGCTGGATCGAGGAACGAGGAACAGGTAGGACTGAGGAGCAGGTTCTGCTGCACAGAAGAGCCGAGCGGCCGGCCCGGTATTCTAACACGGCGACGGCGGCAGGAATACTGGGCCGGCTGCTCCATATTCGCTCCATAAGACGCACAAACATTTTCCCCCATTTTTTGGGGGAAAAAAGTGCGTCTTATGGAGCGAAAAATGATTATTGGTAATTGTAAAGGCCTGATAAAGAGAGATTACCTGGCCCCCAAAAGGCGCTAGCTATCTCTTTACCATTTGTGGATATCTTAAACTCATATAGACTTTCAAAATGGTTGTTTGAGGTTTCTTTTCACTTTGGTACAACTACTCGTGAATTTCTCAAACTGGTTGTCCCCAACCTTTGATCGGGGGGGGGGTCTGTTTTGTGGAAAGCTACTGAACCCAAGCCATTAGTCTCAACGAAAGACTTTTTTTTCTCACTGCTAAAAGATCAGTGTCCATTGCCCTGGTTCTACATTTCTTTGGTCTAAGATCACTGAGAGTCAGTGAGAGCCATAATGTGTCTGTACCCTACTCCCCCATTTCCAGTTCTGACACACTGACAAGAAGTAGTCATGGGCACTAGCTATTTTTTTCTCATTTACAGGGGTTATTATTCTAGCATTACTCTATGAACATTAAGCAGCCATTGTCATATGGTGAACCCAAGATCACCAGCAAGCTGCTTGTAAAAGTAAGTAGTCTTTTTTGGTCTCTCAAACAAAGCAAACACAAATAGCTTTCTTCAGCAAAAGTAGAGCAAACACTTTGTAATGCTAGTATAAAGGAAACTATACAGCATGCTCACCACCAGACTCTCAGTCCTACAGGGGGGTTTAGGGTTCCCACCTGTTTCAGGGCAACGAGAATCTCAGTTGCCAGAGAGTTCACACTTGCTCACAGCTCCACATTGCCTCACACACACAAGGCTGATTCCTTCTGGCTGCCTTTCATGACTCTCCTTGAATGTTGCTCAACCCCCTCAGGACAAGAATCCCTGTAATCAGGGTTTGGAGGTTCTTCCCACCCAAAACTCTTCGAACTGCCAATCTTCTGGGTTCCTTATTAGCAATCCAATGAGTTTTGAAAATCAGACCTCTCCTCTCCAACCAGACATTCCCAGTGTCCTGTACACCATCTAATGTTTGAATTATGTCTGTGTTCCATTTGTCCAACACTCATTGGCTAATGCTGGCTGCTATCAGTGACACAATGCAACTCATTGTTTTGCTTAGCGCCCCCATACTATCTCTGTCTTATGATTTCATAGTCTGACTGGGAAACGCTCCCTCCCTTTGCTCCCTCAAAGACAGAGATAGCACAAGGGGGGCTAAGCAATATCATGGTGTCACTGGTAAATGGCTGGCAGTTTCCAGTGTTGATATGCATTTATCAAGTTACATGTGTTATATGGCTGTTTCATGTCCATAGAGTAATTCTAGTTTGAACTTTCACTTTGGATGATATTTATTTTATAGTTTGTAGGCGATCCTTGACAACTAATTTATTCACGGAAGCCTACCCCACCTCAATCTAAAAAACTGTATTTGAGTCGCCCCTATCAGATCGTTCCCTGCAGTTATTACCTGTTGTACCATCTCTTCCTCTCTTTGGATTGTAAGCTCCAAGAGCAGGGTCCTCCTATTCCTTCTGTATTGCACTGTGGTGTAATTGGAATGTCCCTGTTTGAATTGTAAAGGTCCTTTCACATGGGTGTTCCGTATTTTTCATCAGTTCAGTCATGTTTTTTCCAAGAAAAAAACGAATCAGTTCACATCAGTTTTTCATCAATTTACATCAGTTCAGTCACATTTTTTCCAAGAAAAAACAGATCAGTTATTTATTTCAGGTACTTATATAGCACAGCACTTTACACATATATATTGTACATTCACATCAGTCCCTAACCCTCAAGGGGTGTACAATCTAAGGTCCCTAACTTACATTCATACATACACAAACTAGGAACAATTTAGACAAGATCCAATTAACCTACCAGCATGTCTTTGGAGTGTGGGAGGAAACCCACACAGGAACAGAGAGAACATACAAACTCCAGGCAGTTGGTGCCACGGCTGGGATTAGAACCAACAACCCTAGAGCTGCCAGGTGGAAGTGCTAACCATTTAGCCACTATGCTGCCAATCAGATCACATCAGTTTTTCATCAGTTTAGGTCAGTTTTTCACCAGTTTACATCTGTTTTTTATCCGTTTACATCTGTGTTTCATCAGTTTTTTTACATCCTTTACCAATGCAAAAATGGACCATATGTCCGTTTACATCCATTTTTCGTCCATTTACATAAATTTTTTGTCTGTTTACATCTGTTTTTTGTCCGTTTACATGAGTTTTTCATCCATTCCATTTTTTTTACAGCAGAAAATAAAACGGATGTTAACGGATGTGGACATTAACGGATGTAAACAGATGACGTTCCATCTACATCCGCTACGCCATAGAAATACATGGGTGTCCGTTTTTCAATCATAAATGGACAGATGAAAAATGGGCATATGGAATGCCTGTTTGAAAGAGGCCTAAAGCACCACACAAACTGTTGGCACTATATAAATACTGGGCAGCACAGTGGCTAAGTGGTTAGCACATCTGCCTAGCAGCAGTAAGGTTGTTGCTTTGAATACTGCAGCACCACCTGTCTAGAGTTTGTATGTTCCCCTGTGCCTGCATGGGTTTCCTCCCACACTCCAAAGACATGCTAGCCGGTAAATTGTCCCTAGTTGTGGGGCGGCACAGTGGCTTAGTGGTTAGCACTTCCACCTGGCAGCACTAGTGTCATTGGTTCAAATCCCAACCACAGCACCACCTGCTTGGAGTTTGTATGCTCTCCCTGTGCCTGCATGGGTTTCCTCCAGGTACTCTGGTTTCCTCCCACACTCCAAAGACATGCTGGTAGGTTAATTGGATCCTGTCAAAATTGTCCATAGTATGTGTATGTATGAATGTGAGTTAGGGACCTGTGAATGTACAATATATATATATATATGTAAAGCACTGCATAAATTGATGGCACTATATAAGTACCTGAAATAAATAGTATGAATGTGAGTTAGGAACCTTAGATTGTACACCCCTTGAGGGTTACAGACTGATGTGAATGTACAATATATATGTAAAGCGCTGTGTAAATTGACAGCACTATATAGGTATCTATAAAACTAATCATTTTTCTGACACTGCATTTATGTAGTCGCTTGATATGTAATCAGTACTATCGCAATTCTTCATTAGGGCCGCCTAAAATAAAAATGACCTGAATGCATATAAAACAGACATAATCAATATTTTTTTCCCAATATTTTGTAAACAAAGATGAGAAAATATGGGAGAGGTCTTGTTTCCTCCTGCTGTACCTTCCTGTCTATCCCCACAAAACATGAATAAAAACAAAGAGCGACATAATGAGGACTCTTCCTCCGAGTAAACTTGTGAAAAAGCCACATTATTGAGTTTCGTTTATTTCCAGCTGCTTGTAGCACATTTGCACTTGCAAAGTTCCATAAGCAGCATGCATGTGGGTCGTTTTGTAAATGGCGCCTAAACGTGTCACATGACGACAGAGAGGTATTCACCTCACCACGTCTGCGGCTGTACACCTCTGCACTGGCAGCCTCACTTCAGCTTTATTTGAATTTCAGAATTAATCTTTAAAAAGAAACAGGAAGTTCATGTATGATACAATCCTGTCATCGTACAGCATTCACCACAAACACAACTTCCTCTTTACAGTCCTGATGTGTGTGAAACAGCAATTTTTACAAAAAAGGCTACACAGGAAAGTGAATGTGCTGACAGAATGCTGATAATTCTATCCAGGCCCCCAACACTGGAACCTTTTATTGTAATAAGTGTTCACATTTCGAGGGGCTCCTCAATCCCGGCAACACGCGGGTCCTCATTTATTTCATCAAGGTTTTACTTAGCTGACATAACTGCTGAAAGAAAACTGAAATGTGTATATGGGTTCAGACTAGTAGGAAACGTCATTCTATAGAGCCTTGTGAGGTGGTCTTATCCTGAAATAATAACGTATTAGTCCAATAATCTACAGCAGGGGTGTCCAAACTATGGCCCGCCAGCTGTTGAAGTACTACAAGTCCCATCATGCCTCTGCCTCTGGGTGTCTTGCCTGTGAATGTCAGAGTCTTGCAAGGCATCATGGGACTTGCAGTTCCTCACACCTGGACGGCCATAGTTTTGGACACCCCTGCCCTACAGCAATCCTTCAGAATTAATTCTGCTAAAGCCAGATTGCGACTAGGGTGGTTCGAAAGAGCTACATTCAGCCCGGGCTCACATACATGCAGTGCGGTATATCACATGTGATTCGTTCAGGAACCGCACCGCATTCCTGTGCAAATCACATGCAATTTGTGTGCAGTGCGATCGGGGACATACATTTTGTATGGCTCTAATCGCACCGCCCCACACCAAAAACATGCAGGACCCTTTTTTGGCTCCGCACTAGAATCGGATCGCATAGGTATTCACACCCATGCGATCCGATTCTGCACATTGCACCGCGTTTTGCGGACCGCTTTCGGGGTGTTGTTAACTTAGCATACACACCCGCAGTGGTTCGCGTGAATGGGGTGCGATTCTGATGCGGTGTGGAATTCACACTGAAAACGCTGCAAATTCCGCACCGCATCAGTGTGAACCAGGGCTTAAAATAAAAACTTGTCATTGAGGATGAAAGCAGAAATAAATGAGTCTATGAGTAGAAGTAAAAAAGCAGAGAGGATTCTACGCACTGGGGGAGATTTACTAAAACTGGAGCACACAGAATCTGCTGCAGCTCTGCACAGGAACCAATCAGCTTCCAGGTGTTATTGTCAAAGCTTAAGTGAACAAGTTGAAGTGAGAAGCTGATTGGTTAGTATGTACAGCTGCACCAGATTTTGTGTGTACCAGTTTTAGTAAATCTTCCCCATTAAATGACATTTAGAGAAAAAAATTTAGTGTATACAGAAACATATTGTAAAATATGATAAGCAGCACTTACCAAAAAATGGTGAGAAATGCATGTTTAATTAAAGAAATGGGATCTCTGTGCAAATGCAAATCTGAACATCTTGCATGATTTAGGTGGCACAGCAGCTGGAAGCAAGTCAGTCCCTGGTCATCTGTCCAGTTACTGCCAACAACAATCACTGGTCATTTCATACTACTTGCTAGCAACAGGTTGTCTTCCCAGCACTTGTAGAAATAGTTACTGATCAGATTTTAAACAATCACTAGTAATAGTCACTGGTTACCTTCCCAGACTCGCTAGTAATAGTCACTGGTTACCTTCCCAGACTCGCTAGTAATAGTCACTGGTGACCTTCCCATACTAGCTAGTAATAGTCACTGGTTACCTTCCCATACTAGCTAGTAATAGTCACTGGTTACCTTCCCATTCTAGCTAGTAATAGTCACTGGTTACCTTCCCAGACTAGCTAGTAATAGTCACTGGTTACCTTCCCAAACTAGCTAGTAATAGTCACTGGTTACCTTCCCAGACTCGCTAGTAATAGTCACTGCTTACCTTCTCAGACCTGCAAGTAATAGCCACTGGTTACCTTCCCAAACTCGCTAGTAATAGTCACTGCTTACCTTCCCAGACTCGCTAGTAATAGTTACTGGTTACCTTCCCATACTAGCTAGTAATAGTCACTGGTTACCTTCCCAGACTAGCTAGTAATAGTCAGTGGTTACCTTCCCAGACTCGCTAGTAATAGTCACTGGTTACCTTCCCAGACCTGCTAGTAATAGTCACTGGTTACCTTCCCAGACTCGCTAGTAATAGTCACTGCTTACCTTCTCAGACCTGCAAGTAATAGCCACTGGTTACCTTCCCAAACTCGCTAGTAATAGTCACTGCTTACCTTCCCAGACTCGCTAGTAATAGTCACTGGTTACCTTCCCAGACCTGCTAGTAATAGTCACTGGTTACCTTCCAGACCTGCTAGTAATAGTGTCTGGTTACCTTCCTAGACCTGCTAGTAATAGTCACTGGTTACCTTCCCAGACCTACTAGTAATAGTCACTGGTAACCTTCCCAGACATGCTAGTAATAATCACTGGTTACCTTCCCAGACCTGCTAGTAATAGCCACTGGTAACCTTTCCAGACCTGCTAGTAATAGTCACTGGTTACCCTCTCAGACTTGCTAGTAATAGTCACTGGTTACTTTTCCAGACTTGCTAGTAATAGTCACTGGTAACCTTCCCAGACTTGCTAGTAATAGTCACTGGTTACCTTCCCAGACCTGCTAGTAATAGTCACTAGTAACCTTCCCAGACTTGCTAGTAATAGTCACTGGTTACCTTCCCAGACCTGCTAGTAATAGTCACTGGTTACCTTCCCATACTAGCTAGTAATAGTCACTGGTTACCTTCCCATACTAGCTAGTAATAGTCACTGGTTACCTTCCCAGACTAGCTAGTAATAGTCACTGGTTACCTTCCCAGACTCGCTAGTAATAGTCACTGCTTACCTTCCCAGACCTGCTAGTAATAGTCACTGGTTACCTTCCCAGACTCGCTAGTAATAGGCACTGCTTACCTTCCCAGACCTGCAAGTAATAGCCACTGGTTACCTTCCCAAACTCGCTAGTAATAGTCACTGCTTACCTTCCCCGACTTGCTAGCAATATTCACTGGTTACCTTCCCAGACCTGCTAGTAATAGTCACTGGTTACCTTCCCATACTAGCTAGTAATAGTCACTGGTTACCTTCCCATACTCGCTAGTAATAGTCACTGGTTACCTTCCCAGACCTGCTAGTAATAGTCACTGGTAACCTTTCCAGACTTGCTAGTAATAGTCACTGGTAACCTTTCCAGACTTGCTAGTAATAGTCACTGGTTACCTTCCCAGCTCTTGCTAACAGCAGTCACTGGTCATCTTCCAAACATTTGCTAGCAACAGTCACTGGCTACCTTTCCAGACTTGCTAGCAGTAGACACTAGTCACCTTACCAGGATTTGTTAGAACTTAAAGTGTTACTAAACCCACAACAATAAAATCAGTCTGTATATGCAGTCAAGCATGCTTGTTATACTCAGTGTGGAACCTAAGGGTTAATCCTCCACATTGTGTAAAACAGCTGTTTGATCCTGTTTTCTCTGATCCTCCTCTTCTTCTACTGTCCCCAATCCATCTGCTGATTGTATAGAGCTCCAAGAGTCACGCTGGGCATGCTCAGTTTAGTGTATATGGCTAGAGAGTTTTTCTTTTCTTTGGGAGGGTGCATGTGATCAGCACTGTCCAGACAGAGGGACAGGGGTCATGCAGCCTCATAGGACAGTCAGAGCAGAATGAAAACTCCTCCTACAAGCTTTAACCAGTGCTCAGCTGGACACTGATGGAAGTCACAAGACTGCTATGTACTGCTGATGAAAAAAGGTATTTAGCAGTTTATATTTACTAAAACAATTGCATTTCCATGTTGTGTGTACTGTGGGAGAGCAGATATAGTGAATGCAGGGTCCTGGGTTTAGGAACACTTGATTAGAGGTGTGCAGGTCACAATAAGCCATCCCTGCCTCTGCAGTGTGATCCTGCTATACTGGTCCTCTGATCAGTTGCCATTGATCACAGCACACAGATTTCTCTAACAGTTTCCTCCATAGCTCTTCAAGTTATTTAGCAAAAATGCTGCAAAGAAAAACCTTGCCCAATCTTCATGAAGGTGACACATGGAGTGTTTGTAACAAACCAGGTGACCTGGTGACACAGACATGCAGATTGCAGTGCAGGAATTCACAGACAGTGCAATGGTTCTTACCTGCACAGGTGACACACAGATCAGCACAGTCTGCTCCCCTGCCAGCACTTCTGTTGCCCATTGCCTGGTGCATGTGATTGTCAGTGCAGTGTCACTGTCCTCTTGTGAAGTCTTCCTCCCCAGGCAGCTGTTGCTGCTGATTTCTACACAGAACTGTCACCAGGCAGCCTGGAGCTGTCACAAGAGCTCCGCACACCCACTTGCGCGCTCCCTGTCCCTGCTCTGTGCTCGCTCACGATGACAGCTTACAGCAACGCCCCCCCAGCCATTAACCTCTTCATTACCAGCTGTCATCACATCTCTCCATTAGGACTCTCACTTCTTTTCTAGTAACCCTTTCATCTCCAGGAAACCTTCCACTCCTCTGCAGCATCAACAAAAGAAGAAACTTAAGATACAGGCCGGCAATGACATTTAGTAGACAATAAATGGTATCACCCTAAATCCAAGCTTCTACTAATAGGACACATCCAGGGGCGGACTGACAACTCATGGGGCCCACGGGCAATAGGGGATCATGGGGCCCCTGTGTCCTTTCCCAAACTCAAAAAAGCCTATGAAAAAGGTACCAGGGGCATCTCATGGGGCCCCCTACTGACCCCAGGCCCTCGGACAGTGCCGAGTTTCCAAATGGTCAGTCCGCCCCTGGTCACACATCTGCTCATTGCGCTAATTTGCTTTTTTTTTTTTTGCACTTTTTTCGCTCATGGAGCATTTTGCTGCGTTACAGTTTCTGCATTTTTAATGCATGTTTTGCTACATTTGTCACATGACAAAACAGGTGTTTCCTTGCCACATTTTATTATTATTATACAGGATTTATATAGCGCCAACAGTTTGCTCAGCGCTTTACAATAAA
The DNA here is from genome assembly GCF_062004578.1 of Staurois parvus. NCBI lineage: Eukaryota > Metazoa > Chordata > Amphibia > Anura > Ranidae > Staurois > Staurois parvus. The sequence goes on from NW_028318415.1 coordinate 615,073, forward strand.
ATGGGAGTCAATACAGCAACAATACAGTTCAATACAAGAGGGTTAGGAGGGCCCCGCTCATTGGAGCTTACAATCTAAGAGATCATTTGGGGTGCCATTAACAATGAATGGCAACACAAGCGTGACATGCGGTTTTCACACATTCTAAGTGCAAAAACAAAGAATAAAAATTTTAAATTCTGAGTGCAAAAATAAAGAAAAAGTATTTTGCGCTGAGTGCAACAGTGTAAAGCCTCACCTATAAAATGTCAGAATACTGGGTGTTAGATCTAAATACATACACATCCACTATATTGCCAAAAGTATTGGGACGCCTGCCTTTCCACGCACATGAGCTTTAATGGCATCCCAGTCTTAGTCCGTAGGGTTCAATATTGAGTTGGCCCACCCTTTGCAGCTATAACGGCTTCAACTCTTCTGGGAAGGCCATCCACAAGGTTTAGGAATGTATCTATGGGAATGTTTGACCATTCTTCCAGAAGCACATTTGGACTGATGTCCGACGAGAAGGCCTGGCTCGCAGTCTCCGCTCTAATTCATCCCAAAGGTGTTCTATCGGGTTGAGGTCAGGACTCTGTGCAGGCCAGTCAAGTTCCTCCACCCCAAGCTCGCTCATCCATGTCTTTATGGACCTTGCTTTGTGCACTGGTGCTCAGTCATGTTGGAACAGGAAGGGACCATCCTCAAACTGTTCCAACAAAATTGGGAGTGTGAAATTGTCCAAAATGTCTTGGTATGCTGATGCCTTAAGAGTTGCCTTCACTGGAACTAAGGGGCCAACCCCAACCCCTGAAAAACAACCCCACACCATAATACCCTTCATCAAACTTTACACTTGGCACAATGCAGTCAGGCAGTACTGTTTTCCTGGCAAACCCAGACACGTCCATCGGATTGCCAGATGGAGAAGTTCGATTAGTCATTCCAGAGAACACGTCTCCACATCTCTAGAGTCCAGTGGCGGCATGCTTTATACCACTGCATCCGCCACTTTGCATTGCACTTGGTGATGTAAGACTTGGATGCAGCTGCTCAGCCATGGAAACCCATTCCATGAAGCTCACTACGCACTGTTGTTGTGCTAATCTGAAGGCCACACAAAGTTTGGAGGTCTTTAACTATTGACTCTGCAGACAGTTGGTGACTTCTGCACACTGTGTGCTACAGCATGCGCTGACCCCATTCTATCAATTTACGTGGCCTATCACTTCATGGCTGAGTTGCTGTTGTTCTCGGTTGCTTCCACTTTGTTATAATACCACTAACAGTTGACCGTGGAATATTTAGTAGCCAGGAAATTTCACGGATGGACTTATTGCACGGGTGGCGACCTATCATGGTACCACGCTTGAATTCACTGAGCTCCTAAGAGCGACCCATTCTTTCACAAATGTTTGTAGAAGCAGTCTCCATGCCTAGGAGCTTGATTTTATACACCTGTGGCAATGGAGGTGATTAGGATACCTGAATCCAATGATTTGGAGGGGTGGCCCAATGCTTTTGGCAATATAGTGTATAATAGGTGCGCATCAACCCCAATAAAGTCCAAGAAACAGATCATGTGAAAAGACATTCAGATTTCTGTGATGTGATAGGCCCCTTTCAGGCAGGGCAGATCTGTCAGCGTGATCGGCCTGCTCTGCAGGGGATCGCTCCACTGATCCCCATTGAGCAAGCAGATGATAGGTCTCTGTCTACTCTGCTGCTGATTTCAATGGGACAGTCAGATGGAAATGGACCGCCTGTCCGTTTCCACCCATTTGTCATCCAATCTGATCCACTGGATGGATGGGGACCGGATCCATAACCATCTGTTTTGGTGTATATGATCACATTGGCTGCTCGCGGGTGTCGGCAAACTATTGCTCACTGACAGCCACCGGTCCATAGAAGTCTACGGATGGATGGGTCAGCCTAAAAAACAGGCAGGTGAACCCCATGGGTCTGCTTGTGTGAAAGGGGCCATACTCTTCAGCACCATTCATAAACAACAAAGAGTTACAAAAAATAAATTACAAAGAGTCAGCCATCAACAAATCCAGTGTAAGTATCTTGAAAAGCCAATCAAACACTTCATGCCCTCCAACCACAGACAACAATGGCCTCTTACGAAATAAACTGGATCCCATAACAGAGATCAAACATGCATGTTCATCAATGACCATCCAGGCATTCATCCATGGTGAAAAGAACTAAGCCAGCCTCAGGCTCCAAGATTGGACCGGACAGCATCCATACTCATAGAGGTGAACAGAGGCCCCATATAGTGTAAAACCACCAAATGATATATTATAAAAAAAATAAAAGCCAGAGATAAAAGCAAATACAGCATGGCAGAAGCTCCTGCTCCTCTGTTTGATGGCGAAACGTATTGAGCTTAATCTGTGATGTTACTGTAACTGTGTTACATTACTTTATAGTGGGAAGCCCAATTTTTACAACTGAATGGAATTTAGGTTGGGGCACTGGTCAGGAGGGAACATTTTGGAAGAAAGGCTGTGTATGTTTCAATGGGGCTTCCTTTTCCTCCTGAAGCGAAGGATGCATTATGTACATTTACAAAGCACAATTCTGATCTTTATACATGTGCAGGTTGTGAAAAAGCAATGGAGTTACACATATACATGGTATTATTTAATACCATGTGGGTTATATGGGTACTAATCTATGTATATCCCTAAGTACCATGATGTCTCCTGAAGAAGTGATTAACTGCAAAACGCGTTGAGACTCCTATTGCACTCTACAGATGCAAAACCATAGAAATGTGTACACTTTCATATCTTCTTTAAAACTTTAATTATTATAATGTTATTTATGGTTCTGTTCTTATTTACAGTAGCTGTAACACACGGGATTGCACTTCTATCAATTTGGGATGAAAGGGAATACACCTCTGATTGGTAAATTTTAAAATGATTACGATATTGTTTGTATAATAAAATATGGGTTTCTATTACATACTATGTAGTTGCGATTTTATTCCTAAGAAAGCAGCACCTATAAAGTTCCATTATTTTTCTTTTTTCACTTGGGATGTGGTGCAAATTACATCTGATTTCACCTTCTGCATTTTACTTATTATCTATGCGTGGGTGTTTTTTCTTTTCTTTTTTTTTCAAGGTGGCAAATTGGTCAAATATAAATGGACCCCTATAAGTGCACCCATCTTTTCTATTCTGTACAGGTGCTTCCCACTCTTCCAAATAGTTCAGAAGATCTCAAACATGACAGAATATCTCATAATACTGGCTGCAAACCCACCAAACCCTCTCCTGCTCACAATGGAAGTTGCACACCCCAAACGGGATGCTAAGTTCATGGTCAGAGTTTTACACAATGCAACTGCCTTAGCCCTTTATATATTAATATCCCAACATTCCAGAATACCTCAAAATATAAAGGGGAGATGTATTAATGGAGCCAAATGCTCTCCAGGAAAGGCGAAGTCAGCTGGGCACTCAGGAGACCACAGGAAATCATTCAGCCGCTGCCATCCTCTGCTCACTGCTCTTGATCCATTCATTTCCAATGTCACTCATAGGTTCTGACAGGCCTGGGCTCAGAGATGGTGGTGTGAAGGTCACAGGCCACAGGATTAGAGCCTCTCACTCTTCCAATGGCCATTACTTAGCGGTCACCTCACCTCAGGAAGAAAGGCATCTGATCCTCACACACTGTTCTTTCATGGTAGAACGATGATGAATTGCCTACAATATACACAGGAGTTGTTGTTCAACTTATTGAAGCAAGCTTGTCAAGTACAGTCTTTTTGTTAGTGGATGAGGTTTGAGACCAGCAATCCTGACTGCAGCAGAACAGAGACTTTCAGATCACCTCAGATTCATCTGTCACTTCACACAAACGTGCTGCAATTTCCATGTAAAAGACATGGGGGAGCACAAAACGGCACCACCCTAGTGCAATGGAGGGGCTTCATATAGTCATGTTGTAGCACTACCCCCTTAGGAGTTGCTTAGTATTTGGGCCCCCCTATAGTCTTGCTTAGCCAGGCAACATGCATCCCCATACCAGCTTGCTTTCAGGAGTCAGTAGCCAGTCCTTGAGCTTGTTTTGATGTTTTATTAGGGGGATTTCAGCCAGCATCCCCTGTAGTACCACCCCCGACCCCAGATAAGTCCTCTTCTTTACCCAGCTGTCTGGAGGAATCCTTGAGCAGCGGATTCGGGGTCTGCCACGTGAATAGTGAAAGAGTCCTGGGTGGCAGGCTAATCCAGCTTCCCACTAGAGGGCCTCTTTCCCCTTTCTGGGCCAGGGGGATGCAGGTCTACTCACTCAGTCCTTCTCCTATGCTGCAGATGGGTCGGTGGCTGCTACCAGGCCTTCTAGCTGGGCCGCTCCTTCCCTGCTACTGACGTGGTCCTCGCTCTGGGGGCCAGTGAAGGTCTGAGCTTTCCTCATTCCAAGCTTCACTGCCTGTAGGTGGGCCTCTCTCCATCTGGGCCCCCTCACAGACTCCTGCCTTCAGCCTCACATCCTCTCTCACATCTTCCACCCAAACTCTCCTACAGCTGAGCAGGCTCCTTTACTCTTAAAGGTTGTCCTGGCCTCTTGCCAAGCCTCCTGTTGGGGATTGGACAGAATCCTCCAAGAGTACAGACTACCCACTCCTCAGATTCACCCATTGATTCTAGACCTTTCTCCAAAGTTTTAGAGCAGGGGAAAATTCCAGAGCGCTGATCTTCATAGCCTCTCAGCTCTGACCACAATTTGACCCTGCTAGCTATCATACCCAGGCTGCTACTCAGTCCTCTTTGCTAACAATTGGAGTCTAGCTCCCCCTAGCTGACTAGAAGGGTGCTACATTGTTTTAGGCAGTATTACAGTGTCGCTCATCCCACCTCACCGCCACAACCGATAGTTCCAGCTCCCAGGTCACACCTTAGGCATTCCTGCTTCTCAGCTGCTCTCCTGGGATTGGCTGGGTGTATTCCCCCCATAAGGACCAATCACTGAACATAGAGCTCAGGATCTTTCCAGAATTACTTGGTAGTAATATAACGCTCTCTCTTCAGGTCCTGACTGCATGTAGGTGAGAGAGTGAGGCCAGGTGGTGGGCACCCAGGAGGAGAGGAACAACACACTGATGTCCAGGGTTTCAAGGAAGTATATTTTCAAGAACATTCCAACCACACTGTAACAGAGGCTATGCAGTGGCTTCAAACTGGAAGAAACTCTCACAGCTGTTAGTGCAGTACTTGCACAGAACAATGCCCAGGGACCCGCAGCACCTATTACAGGAGGTAGCTGTGTACAAGGCACACAGCAGTACTAGCGATCACTCCCTACTCTGTTCCTCCTCCTCTGGAACCTTTCCCTCTACTTAGCAAGTGGGTTCCTGTTCCTAACCTAACCACACACCAACTGGGCTCCAACTGCAGTGAGCCAGTTCTCTTTATAAGCACTGCCCCCACCAAAAATGGCCGTGGAGGTCATTCGGGGCAGCAGCATTCAATCAGAGACGCTGTTCACTTGATGACACGGACGGAGGCCCAAAATGAATGTGAATTCTTCCTGTCCTCCACACTTCCTGCATGCTGGTCATGGACAGTGTCACCTGTGTAGGGAGGTCAACTTACACCTGCCTACATACTGATTTTCCAGTGTACCCGAGGGTAGCTAATTTCCTGGGGATACAAATTTTCACAACCAACTTTTCCCCTAAACTACTTTCTCCTACCCTTCCAAATTACATCCAAGCATACCTAACCACACTGCCTGTAAATCCTCAGAAAATGCTCCAGTGCAGCTGGTTATGTGAACATCCCAGACTAATCATTTTCTACCCAGAACTAAAAATTTCAAGATATCTTTAAATCAAGGTGGCCAGATTTTCAAAGGAAGGACATCCTGTTCAACAGGCCATCTTTTACACTCTTTATCAAAACCATATTTTCAGTTATAAAATACAATCAAATGAATTTTAGTGTGCACAAATACGATATAAAATAAATGTTATGGTAAAATATAAAAGAGAAATTGCATAAAGTAAAAACATACCAAGCATGTCAGGTGTGCATGTGAGATGGCGATATCTCAAATTGTCCATACACTTTAATGGCCTTTACAGCTCCTTAGCTTGGAGGTAGCCATAAATGATGACTCTCAAAATATTGCTTTCACTCTTACCATATGTGGCAATATCTAATATGTGTCGTGCAATCGTCATTTTCATATGCAGCCACACCCATATGTGTGCGTGTGGGGGGCAGGAGAGCTTTTAGGAATTTTTTTTTTAACGTAGCTTTATTGTTATGGTGAGGGGTGATTTACAGTGGGGCAAAAAAGTATTTAGTCTGCCACCAATTGTGCAAGTTCTCCCACTTAAAAAGATGAGAGAGGCCTGTAATTGGCATCATAGGTAGACCTCAACTATGAGAGACAAAATGAGAAAACAAATCCAGACAATCACATTGGCTGATTTGGAAAGAATTTATTTGCAAATTATGGTGGAAAATAAGTATTTGGTCAACCAACAAACAAGCAAGATTTCTGGCTCTTGCAGACCTGTACCTTCTTCTTTAAGAGGCCCCTCTGTCCTGCACTCATTACCTGTATCAATGGCACCTGTTTGAACTTGTTATCAGTATAAAAGACACCTGTCCACAACCTCAAACAGTCACACTCCAAACTCCACTATGGTGAAGACCAAAGAGCTGTCGAAGGACACCAGAAACAAAATTGTAGACCTGCACCAGGCTGGGAAGACTGAATCTGCAATAGGCAAGCAGCTTGGTGTGAACAAATCAACTGTGGGAGCAATAATTAGAAAATGGAAGACTTACAAGACCACTGATAATCTCCCTCGATCTGGGGCTCCACGCAAGATCTCACCCCGTGGGGTCAAGATAATCACAAGAACAGTGAGCAAAAATCCAAGGACCACACGGGGGGACCTAGTGAATGACCTGCAGACAGCTGGGACCAACGTAACAAAGGCTACCATCAGTAACACACTACGCCGCCAGGGACTCAGATCCTGCAGTGCCAGACGTGTCCCCCTGCTTAAGCCAATACATGTCCGGGCCCGTCTGAAGATTGCTAGAGAGCATTTGGATGATCCAGAAGAGGATTGGGAGAATGTCATATGGTCAGATGAAACCAAAATAGAACTGTTTGGTAGAAACACAACTCATCGTGTTTGGAGGAGAGAGAATGCTGAGTTGCATCCAAAGAACACCATACCTACTGTGAAGAATTGGGGGTGGCAACATCATGCTTTGGGGCTGTTTCTCCGCAAAGGGACCAGGACGACTGATCCATGTACAGGACAGAATGAATGGGGCCATGTATCGTGAGATTTTGAGTGCAAGCCTCCTTCCATCAGCAAGGGCATTGAAGTTGAAATGTGGCTGGGTCTTCCAACATGACAATGATCCCAAACATACCGCCTGGGCAACAAAGGAGTGGCTTCGTAAGAAGAATTTCAAGGTCCTGGAGTGGCCTAGCCAGTCTCCAGATCTCAACCCCATAGAAAACCTTTGGAGGGAGTTGAAAGTCCGTGTTGCCCAGCGACAGCCCCAAAACATCACTGCTCTAGAGGAGATCTGCATGGAGGAATGGGCAAACATACCAGCAACAGTGTGTGTCAACCTTGTGAAGACTTACAGGAAACGTTTGACCTCTGTCATTGCCAACAAAGGATATATAACAAAGTATTGAACTTTTTGATATTGACCAAATACTTATTTTCCACCATAATTTGCAAATAAATTCTTTCCAAATCAGCCAATGTGATTGTCTGGATTTTTTTTCTCATTTTGTCTCTCATAGTTGAGGTCTACCTATGATGCCAATTACAGGCCTCTCTCATCTTTTTAAGTGGGAGAACTTGCACAATTGGTGGCTGACTAAATACTTTTTTGCCCCACTGTATTTGTGTTTTGTTTTTTTGATATGTAGTGAGGTAGGTAATGAGTGGGAGAAACCCAGGATTTGTAAAACAAAAGGAGACGTAAAGGGAGGATCAGTACTTACTAGTTGGCTGTGCTTTTCAGGGAATTAGCTGTGTGGATCTATGTAAACGGGCACTGGAGTCTCAGATACATGAAGCAGCGGGTGCCCCCAGAGAAAAACTTAGCTTGTCCCATGGACATTAACGACTTTTCCACCTGAGGCAGTAGGTAGGCATCCTTGTGAGTGCAGGCATAGAGTTTCTTGTGCATCAAGATGATGGGGGCAGCCCAAGGACTGCAACTTTCCCAGATCACTCCACCTTGTAACATGTTATGGAGCAAGTCCTTGATCTCCTGGCACAGTGCTGGTAGAATGTGGTGGTACTACTCCCTGATGGACGAATATCTCCTGTGTGGATCGAGTGATCAATGGCCTCAGCGAACCTGTAATCCTGGTGGCAAATACTGGGAGGTGTTTTTTCAGTAGTTGGTGCAGCGGTCTCCGTTGTGACAGGGGAATGACCAGACCACCTCTTGCAGGGGTGCCAGTAGTGGCATCTGTTTGGGAGTAATGTAGAAAACCCCTATTTGCTCTGGTTGTTTCTTTGGTGTCTTTCATTGGGCCTCAAAGGCCTAGATCACTCTGAACCGCACTGCTCGAAGGACAGGGTCTTGAGCCTGCCAACCAGAGTGTTCATGTTTGGCCAACAGACAAGGTAAGTACTTTCAAAGGTTCATGCCCAACACAACAGGCACCCCTTAGTTCACTGGGCCACAGGTCACTGCTACTTTCACTCATTCCACCACCTGGTCCTCAATTTGGATTTTCACCCAGGTGACACCTTCAACCAGGATCTGGAGATTATTGACCACTCTGAGGGACAACCAGCAGGGGTTCAGTTGCTCCCGTGCCCTAAATCTCTGTACATAAATGTCATACTCCATGACAGTGACCTCTGACCCTGTGTGAATTAAGCATAGGGCTTCTTGTCCGTGAACCAGGGTGGATACCACTAGGCTGGGTGGGGCCATACCAGCTGCCTTGCTGGCACTTTGCTTTTCCAGTCTTGGAGGTTGTCCCTCTGCCCTGGGAACCACTAGTTTAATTTAACCATTAGTTTTCAGTCGGCCTGCAGGAGCTTTTAAATCCAGACTGTCCAGAGTTCTTGGAAATGTGTCCATAATGGCCGCACTGCCAGCACTTCTGGTTGTCCTCGGAATCACTGCACAATGGGTTTTCACCCATTGGGGGTTGGGGAGAGTCCTTTTTCCTGCTTAAGCCAGCCACATCTTGTGCCAACTCCCTCAACACAGTTTGCAGGGCTAATGGTGGTGAAGTGCTTTAAAATGCAGAAAATGCATTAAGGTAAAAACATTTAGACGTTAGAACCACTTTAACTAACTAAACTACACTTCAGTTCAGCCTTTTTACTCAGTAGCAGGTTCTCACAGTAGAAAGGGTCCTTTATCATAAATCAGCTCAGATAAGGCATGTGGACAGGTGCCTAAATCTGGGAATAAACACTTAGTTTATACCACACTTAGTTTATATGTCACTTGTGTGGAATCCATTTGTATTGTTTCATTCAACGAGACTCCTCCAGAATAACAGAGGCTTACTTCCAGGTATTGCTGGAAGTAAGCAGGGGACAACCAGCTAATCTGAGATGCTCTATGAGCAGTCACAGTCCTTGTAGCAACTTCTGGCATTTAGCTCTCAAAGTACTTGCACACCTGGAGCTCTAGGTGAAAGGTCCTATTCACAATGTCAAGAGGCAGATCCCCAACCAGCTATCATGAAACATTCTTCAGTGAAAGGGTTCCTTCTCCAGCCCAGCTTCCACAGGTGATGCTGTCCCTTTAAGTCCAAGTCCCTCGGCCAAGCATATATGATCCTCCCAAACGTTTATCTTCTCTCCAGCTACACCTTTTTGGCCTCCCTCCCAGGGATTGTCCAAGGTCAGATAAATATTCATAACCCAGTGGCTAACCTTCCTTCTGTATCTCTAGAAGCTTCTTCCAGAGGCAGACAGGAGCTGAAATTATATTCCAGTTTACTACCAATGAAAAATTCCAGCTTGATGCCACTGCTAAGCCACCCTATTGATACTTTAAAGAAGTCTAACTTCCATGTTTATTAAAGTGGTATGGTCCCCAGGGAACAAAGTACATTTAGTACTTTGTCCCATCTTCCTATGTGCTATCTAAGAAGAGGAAGGCAAGAAGGTGCTTCTAAGTGTGCCTCGGCACAGCAAACAGAACAGCACAGTGACAGGAGCCCTGCATTGACATGCATTGTGACAAGCCTATTCTTACACAAAATTCTGTAAGTGTTTTTAACTGTTACCCTTAAAGTGTTACTAAACCCAGGACCCTGCATTCACTCTATCTAGTCTCCCACAGTGCACAGAACATGGAAATGCAATAAGTTTAGTAAAAAAATTAATTGCTAAATACCTTTTATCATCAGCAGCTAGAACAGTCTTGGGACTTCTATCAGTGTTCAGCACAGCACTGGTTAAAGCTTGTAGAAGTTTTCATTCTGCTCTAGGAGGATGCAAAATCCTTGACCTCTATCTGGACAGTGCTGATTGGCCCTGTGCTGATCACATGCACTCTCCCAAGAAAAATAAAAACCTCTCCAACAGTACACACCATACTGAGCATGTGCAGAGTGTCTCCACACCATATGTCTTATCGGGAGATAAGAGGGGGACACTGGAAGAAGGGGAGGATCAGACAAGTCAGGATCAAACAGCATTTTTACACAATGCAGAGGATTAACCCCTTAGGTTCCACAGTGAGCATATCAAACATGCTTTACTGCATATACAGCTGATTTTACTGTTGTGGGTTTAGTAACACTTTAACTAGCTGAATATGACATTCTTACTTACTTTTTTCGTTTTTTTTAACAATAAATTTTTATTTGGTTTTATCAGATAAATCAATACGGAATAACTTGTATTATAGTATTATTAATTCATGGATATACTGCACTTAAAGAACCTTCTTGCCTTCCTGGTCTTCTATTCAGAGTCTGCTTCTACTCTCGGAAGTGCTGCTCCAGTTTACATTGCACAGTACCTGTCTTCCTCAACATGAGAAGGTCTTTGATGCAGATGTGCCCTATGAACCTTTTTCTTGTTTGAAACTTTGTGCTATCTAAGGCTTGCTGTGAGGTTGGATAAGGCACCCCTCTCCCTTCACAGCCCTCGAGCAACGTAGCAAGAAAGGAGACAGCTGCTTTGACAATTATCACTTTTCTTCATTTCCAGTTGCCCACTCACCTGGAACATTTTAGCTGACAAATTATACTCTTCCTGTATTCCTCCTTTGTTTTACTTGTGTCCTTTAACCACTTGCCCTCCAGAGGAATTACCTCCCCCTTCCTGACCAGGCCATTTTTTACGGCGCTGCGTTACTTTAACTGGCAATTGCGCGGTCATGCAATGCTGCACTGCTTAACCCAAATTAAATTTATGTTCTTTTTTTTTCCAACAAACAGAGCTTTCTTTCAGTGGTATTTGAATGCCTCTGTGTTTTTTTTTTTTGCGCTATAAAAAAAAAGACCGATAATTTTGAGAAAAAAAACCCAATATTTTTGACTTTTTGCTATTAAACATGTCCAGTAAACAAATTTCAAAAAATCTGTATTCTGCTACATGACTTTGCTAAAAAAAATTCCAATACAAGTAAATTAACGTAAATTACGTGTAAATGGTTTACGTGAAAGTTATAGTGTCTACAAATGGCAGTATATATACTGAAATTTTTTTTTATACTAGTAATGGCGGCGGTGGGCATTCTGACACTGGGGGGGGGGGGTGGACTGACTAACTGTCACTGACATCCCCAGTGACACCAATACAGTGACACTGTACTAATGGCACTGGGTAGGAAGGGGTTACCATCTGGGGCGATCAAAGGGTTAACTGTGTGTGCTGTTTTACAGTTTGCTGTGTGTGTGCTTTACTGTGCCAGCACAGTGCTTTGGATTGCTCTGCAATACAAAGCAATGTGCAGGTGCTGACAGGGGAGAGATATGTATTGTTTACATACATTTCTCTCCCCTATCCGTGATACACAACGATCGCCAGGTGCCATTGGGGAATCACCCTCCAGGAGGGAACCACCGTCCAGGACCCGGTGATTGACAGGTGAGGCCACCAATGGCGGCGTGTGTAGGGCCTACCCGGAAATGCAAAGTCACGTATATATATGTGATTTTGCGCACCCCTGCCAAGCTGTAGCAGTATTTCTGCTATATGGCGGCGGGAAAGCGGTTAAAGACCTGGCTTACAAAAACACAAATCTCTGCACGTGGTGTGAACAAGCCCAAAATATTCTATCCGAGTAAAATCTAAACAAGTCTAAGAAACTGGTACAAATAAGTGTGCATATATACTGTATGTACAATATTGTAAGGGGATTTCTGATTCTTTCAAATGAATGATATTAATCAACATAAAAACTATTATTGATATTATTTTTATAGTTACTTTACATATGTTTTAGCCTTGCAAAGCATTACATGTTTAATAAATATATTTAAGATGAATCCACTACTTTCATATTATTGTATGCTTCTTAAGATAAAAAGAGAGAAAAAACTGCTAATCGGCAAAGTGTCCTTCATAAAAATACAATCTTTTCAAAACTTATGTCCTGTAGCAAATATAGACAAGACAACAATGTGCTTATTTAACAAAAGTGTTCGTTGACCTTGTAGAAGAAAACATATTTTGAGAATATATTTAACATTGGTATTTGGTACAGTAACAAAGAAACATAAATAATGAGTGAGTAGTGCATATCTGGGTCTGGTTCAAAGCGGGTTCGCAGAACATGATGCAAGTTTGAGTGTCAGATCTAAACCCCATTGAAGTCAATGGGAGTCAAATATTTAAAAAATGAATTGTCATTTTCTAGGCTAATAGGCAAGAGATTGTAAAACAAATGGCATGGGATAGAGGGGCTGGGTACTGCCCTGGGAAATATGTACCAAAGCAAAACAAATTGTTAACAATTTTATTTGGTGGGAGCAATGTTAGTAAAAAATAAATTTCATTTAAGTAATTTACCAGCCAAGAGCCTACCTGGAAAGTGGTGCAACTGAACAATATACTCAACCCACTACAGCAAAACTGATATTTAGAACAGAAAAAAAGTGCAGGTTAAATTGTAGCAAATGACAGCTCCTGGGCCCCTTACAGAGTGGTCAGGGTGTTTACAATACAGTTCTCTCCCCTGTCAGCTCCAGCACACTGCTTTGTATGGCTCTACATAGCAGAGCCACACAAAGCAGTGTGCTTACAGTGTAAAGCACAGACACAGCCTCATATTAAAACAAACACAGCACACAGTTAACCCTTTGATCACCCCAGATGTTAACCCTTTCCTGCCCAGTGCCATTAGTACAGTGTCAGTGCTTTTTATTAGCACTGACCACTGTATTGGTGTCACTGGGGATGTCAGTGACACCAAGTAAATTCCCCCCAGTGTCAGAATGCCCACCACAGTCCCACTATAAGTCGCTGATCGCCACCAGTACTAGTAAAAAAAAAAAGAAATTCCAGTATATATACTGCCATTTGTAAACGCTATAACTTTCACATAAGCCAATTAAATTTCACATATTGGGATTTTTTTTAGCAAAGACATGTAGCAGAATACATTTTTTTTTCTCAGAATTATAGGTCTTTTTTTGTTTATAGCACAAAAAATAAAGAACGCACAGGCGATCAAATACCACTGAAAGAAAGCTCTAGTTGTGGGAAAAAAAGAGCTTAAATTTTATTTAGGTGCAGTGTTGCATGACCGCTCAATTGTCAGTTAAAATAATGCAGCGCAGTATCGCAAAAAATGGCCTGTTCAGGAAGGGGGGTAAATCCTCTGGAGGGCAAGTGGTTAAAGCTTGTGTCATCAGAAGATGATGGTTCTGTATTCTTCATCTATTCTACATCAGTATACATATATATAGTTCCATTTGAAAGTGCAGCAAGCATATGAGTAAAGAGGACTCAGGAAAAAGTCTAAGGACACTAAAGATAGTTTCATGCCTGCAAACTTTAGAGGAAAAAAGACTTCATGAGTGTGTAATTTGGACTGTAGCTAATAACCTCTACGGAACGTCTTTCTTTGTTGCTGCTATATTATCCTTCTGCAGTGTGGACAGGGTTAAACTGAAAATGTATTAATGCAGAAGTTTCTCCATCAGCCATCTTGGCTGGGTCTGGATTTATTCTGGAGGACGGTGGTTGGCTGATACAACAAAGCGGGGGAAGTGTAAAATAATATTTGAAAAATCCCCTGCACTGCTCTAACCCCTCTATATCTCTCTATCAGAAAGCTGCTCACATGTCTGTTAAACCACCAGTACAAAATTTGCAACTCAATAAAAAAAAAAAGTTACTGATCCTATTACTCCCACAAAATAAACATACTTTATACAAACAGGATAATAGTGCATATAATTCCAAATAACTCAAAAGAATATGTTCCAAGTGAATTTGAAAAAAAAAATCATGCAAACATTTCCACATAAAGTTCTGTGTTCAAAGGAAACTTTCCCAGTATAAAATTACTTAGAATTACTCCAGATCTTCACTAGTGTGCAACTTTTCTTCTTTCCTGCAATCACTTAAACTTGCCCACACAGTCCTTCACACTCTCCATGCATCACTGGCCACTCACTGTCCACTTTATTAGGTACACCTATTCAATTGCTTGGTAACACAAATTGCTAATCAGCCAATCACATGGCAGCAACTCAATGCATTTAGGCATCTAGACGTGGTGAAGATGACTTGCTGAAGTTCAAACCGAGCATCAGAATAGCAAAGAGAGGATTTAAGTGACTTTGAATGTGGCATGAATGTTGGTGCCTTCTTTTGCCTTTTCTATGTATTTCTAAGGGAATAAAAATGCTCCAAAATGCATGAATCTACCTGAATGGAGCTAGAAAAGTAGCTCCAAAACTTTTTTGAGCTTCAGGCATCTTGGAGTGGAAATTTGAACCATCTCCAGAGAGTAATGTTGATTGTTTTCCCCCGGTTGGTCTGAGTATTTCAAAAACTGCTGATCTACTGTGATTTTCACATGCAACCATCTCTAGGGCTTACAGAGAATGGTCCGAAAAAGATCCATTGAGCGGCAGCTGTGTGGACGAAAATGCTTTGTTGCTGTCAGAGGTCAGAGGAGAATGGGCAGACAGGTTTGAGATGATAGAAAGCTACCAGTAACTCATGTCATTATAGACCAAAATATCTGAAGAATGTTTCCAACACCTTGCTGAATCTATGCCATGAAGAATTAAGGCAGTTCTGAAGGCAACTTTCTTTCTTTTTCTTTTTCTCTTTCTTTCTTTCTTTCTTTCTTTTTTTCTTTCTTTCTTTCTTTCTTTCTTTCTTTCTTTCTTTCTCTTTCCCTCCTTCCCTCCATTCTTCTTTCCCTTCTTTGTTTCCCCTTTTCCTTCTTTCCCTCCTTCCTCTTTTCTTTCCCTCCTTTTCCTCCTTCCTTCTTCCCCCTTCCTTCCTTCCTTCCTTCTTTCCCCTCTTCCTGCTTTCCCCCTTTCCTTCTTTCTTTCCCTCCTTCCTTCTTTCCCTCCTTCCTTCTTTCCCTCTTTCCTTTCTTTCCTTCTTTCTTTCCCTCTTTCCTTCCTTCTTTCCCTCTTTCCTTTCTTTCCTTCTTTCCCTCTTTCCTTCCTTCTTTCCCTCTTTCCTTCCTTCTTTCCCTCTTTCTTTCCCCCCTTCCTTGTTTCCCTCCTTCCTTCTCTCCCTTTCTTTCCCTCCTTCCTTCTCTCCCTCCTCCCTTCTTTCCCTCCTTCCTTCTTTCCCTCCCTCTTTTTGTGCCATCCCTCCTTCCTTCTTTACCTGCTTTTTTCCATCATTCCTTCTTTCC
Organism: Staurois parvus; assembly: GCF_062004578.1. Taxonomy (NCBI): domain Eukaryota; kingdom Metazoa; phylum Chordata; class Amphibia; order Anura; family Ranidae; genus Staurois; species Staurois parvus. The sequence goes on from NW_028318415.1 coordinate 630,891, forward strand.
CTCCTTCCTTTTTTCCCTCTTTCCTTATTTCCTTTCCTCCTTCTTTCTTTCCCTCCTTTCTTCTTTTGCTTCTTCCTTTTTTTCCCTCCTTCCTTCTTTCCCTCCTTCTATCTTTCCCTCCTTCCTTCCTTCCTTCCTTCTTTTCCTCCTTCCTTCCTTCCCTCCCTCCTTCCTTCCTTCCTTCCTTCCTTCCTTCCTTCCTTCCTTCCTTCCTTCCTTCCTTCCTTCCTTCCTTCCTTCCTTCCTTCCTTCCCTCCCTCCCTCCCTCTTTCACTTCTTCCTTCCCTTTCTTCTCTCCCTCCTTCCTTTCTTCTCTCTTTCTTTTCTATTGTGATGGAACGTGGCATCCGACCCCTGCCCTTCTCACCAACTCGTGACCGAAGAACCAGCCAATCTCGCTCCACGCTGTCACTTGTGTAACAATGCCACTCTCAGCTGCGCCCTGCACAAAGATTTTCCAGCTCATGGGACTACAATCTATGTGCCAGCAGCCTGAGAGTGATTGTTACTGGGTCAGGTTAATTACGCAATTAACCCTTCACACTGCCACCACCACCTTTTTACAGAGAAGGAGGAAACTCACAAATCCTAGCAGTAACACTATGATATTAGCATAAGCGTCTGTAACACACTGTCACCACAGACAGATATATTCAGAGAGTTATTACATACAGTAGCACTTTTCAAGAGACAGGGATTCTTTAGTTTGCATTGAAAGCTTTAGAGACAGTTTCAATACTTTTCAAAATAGGATTTATTACTAAAAAGGTCAAAATGGTGCAATTAAAATATTTACAGAAAAAGATGTTACAAAGATATAAAGAGAACAATAAAACAACAGAGAAATAAAAGAAAGGAGTTCAGAAGACAGAATACTTGCAATGTCCTTGATTTTAGCAGAGTCCAACTGTCCGAGCAAAAAGATCGCCTTGGCTCTCAAGTCCGTTAGATGTTTCCTGATTGCTGTTAAACGAGAGCTCTCTTCTCCAGACCTGTCAGTCTTTGTTTATGATATTAAAGGGGATGGGTGCTAGGCGGTAACCAAGGTTATGACCCAACTGCAGTTTCATACTAATATTAATAACTTCCAGTATGTACAGGTGGTATTATAGCAACTGGCAGATTAATATTCAGAATTATATTTCAAACCCAGGGATACCAAACACAGCGTACCCTTGTCACCCAGGAGGGAAGAGACCACTTTCTTCTCTCTCCTAGGTGCTAATATAGTCATGTATAGCCTTGTTTGATTGACATTAAAATGATCTATCTAAATATATACCTAATATTAATGTGCCCAGTTCCTGCTGAACTTTATGAATTGTTTGTGAAATTGTTACATGTGGAATGGACATTTTATGGCACGCTCTAGCCAAAATGGCCTAACAGGTCATGACTGACTGAGTTATTGTTTTACGATCGGGCAGAGGAAAGTGGTTTTCAAAGCAGAACTCCTGCACCAGGACGGCAACCCCGTCCTATGCTCCAGGGATCTTGTGTGGCCTCCCTGTCACATGTCAATAATGTCACTGGCAGCACAGTGGCTAAATGGTTAGCACTTCCGCCTGGCAGTACTAGGGTCGTTGGTTCGAATCCCAGCCACGGCACCACCTGCCTAGAGTTTGCGTGTTCTCACTGTGCCTGTGTGGGTTTCCACCAAGGACTCTGCTTTCCTCCCACACTCCACAGACATGCTTAATTGGATAGTAGGTTAATTGGATCCTGTCTAAATTGGCCCGTGTATGTATGAATGTAAGTTAGGCACCTTAGATTGTACACCCCTTGAGGGTTAGGGCTGATATGAGTGTACAATATATATATGTGTAAAGCGCTGCGTAAATTGACAGCGCCAAAACAAGTACCTGAAATAAATAAATAAATGCTATTTTACACTTGGACAGGAGGGGCAACCAAGCCTTTCCATTTTCCTCCTGAAAACTCTAAAAGCTGGCTTCTCCTGTTTACCAGACCACCTAAGTGTCCCTCGCTCTTCAAAAGGATGAGCACTCCTGCTGTAAGATTTGGGATACTTAGCATTCTCAGAAGGACCATGGCATCACCTTGTTCAGTGCCAGAGCCAGCACTTTTCTCCACAATTTTTTTATTTTTGGTATAATGTAGGATTTTTAGATGAAGTGGGTGCGGTAAGGGGCAATATGTGCTTAAGGGAACTTTGCATTTTACTGCAAGGTTCACTTTAAGTAATGTCTGATATGACTTTCATAGTTTTACAATTCACTCTTCCATATTTTTGCATTTATTACATATACAGATCTTTGATTAGCTACTAGCGAGAGCTTTCTGTGATATTTTTCTCCACCTTAGCAACTGTTGAGATAAGATCAACCAGAGAGGGAATTAACAATTTTCAATGATTTAGGCAACTCACATATAGAACTGCATGGTGTGAAGGATAAGTAAATCAAAACCATTGTGTAGCAATGCAAAGCAGAAATCAGATCCTGTGTATGTAGAGCAAACACAGGTGCTACCGTGTACATATACAATTACATATTATATAATTAAACAAGGCTTCTAAAACATTAATATATGTCACTGAAATCATTTTACATCAAGTTGATCCCTTTGTACGCATTTATCCCCCAACATTTTTAAGTAAAAAAAAAACTCACAAAAATGTTAACAGAACCGACAGGTGCAAATAAAAGAAGTTCGTTACTAGGGTTTAAATACACTTTAAGTCAGTCTGCAGACTTATTAAATCCTGGAGTTGCCATGACCACAACCATTTTGGATCCAAGTGTTTCCCTAGCTGTGGCCATGTTGGATCCTGGCATTTGCCTGACATACACATTTGCAAAAAAAAAAAAAACATTCTGGTGTATCTTTTTTTAAAACAGTGGTGCAACCACATAATGGTACAAAGAACCCTTTGTAATTAAAGGAGAGGTAAATCACATGACTTTGACAGATCATGTGACCAGGCTCTCCAATCAGCTTCCAGGGTTTATTGGCAAAGCTTAATTGAACAAGCTGAAGTTACAAGCTGTTGGTTACTATGCACAGCTACTCCAGATTCTGCGTGCACCAGTTTTAGTAAATCTCCCCCATAGTATCCTAGCCATAATGGTGCTTCCATGTATTTGGTTCACATTCTTACTAGAAGCACTTTAAAATGCATGCTTTAAAGCAGGGGTGTCAAACTGGTGGCCCTCCAGCTGTTTTGAAACTACAAGTCCCATCATGCCTCTGCCTTTTGGAGTCATGCTTGTAACTGTCAATTTTGCAATGCCTCATGGGACTTGTAGTTTGACAACAGCTGGAGGGCCGCCAGTTTGACACCAGTGCTTTAAAGTGTGCTTTCATAAAGTGCATTGACATGCATTCCAAGATGTTTTTGTTTTGAAGGACCCATTCAGATGACTGGAATGACAATGAGGGTTATTTACTAAAACTGCATCTGGTGCAGTTCTGCATAGAAACCAATCAGCTTCCAGGTTTTATTGCCAACGTTTAATTGAACAAGCTGCAGTTTGAAGCTGATTGGCTACCATGCACAAGTGCACCAGTTTTAGTAAATCTCCCCCAATGTGTAAAAAATGCAGATCTCAGGACTTATTGTAATGCAGAGGAACAAATTTGTGGTGATGGGTCCTATTAGAAGCAATATATTTTCTAATGTCCATGCTTTTGACCTGAATTTGAAAATGAACCAAAGTACGTGACTACACAGGAAATAAAAGCATTCTTTAGAAAAATTGTCATAGGTAAGTAGTGGGCTCATATCTTGTGAACAGCACAGGGCCAAAAGGTATACATAATCTGCCACATAAGACAACCTAAGGAGACAGAAAATATAACCTGGACCTTAGATGTGATGTTGTGACTATAAGACCAGCGCTGTAGAGGGCCGATCTTATCATTCTACCTGGTGGCTAAAGTCTCATGAAGAAATTGTGCCATTTGCCTAGATCCTGCTAATCAAAGTTTTTAAATTCACAATAGATAGATTTTTGGAACTGAAAGAGGAACACTATCACAGCATTGAATGCACTGGATCAATTAACAAAAACAATACCATTCTTGTGTGGCTGTGTGTTTTATTAGAAACTGTGCCATTTTACTTTTCATATAAAATAACACATTTTTTGCTGTTTATACTCAGCTACAGACTTGAAAAGAAATTGTATATTTATAACATTTGTTTTTGTTTTATTTCCTGTTTATTTTATATTTAAGTTTTTCAAAGAGAAGGTTACCATTCTGTCAGCCTTCCTTGTAAACATAATGAAACAGCGCTTCTCGATATATGAAAAAGTCATGCTGAAAATCCTTCTAACGATGAAAGTAACTTCAACAAATTACTGCATGAATAAACCCAACAAATAGTCTTTTTGTGCAAATATAATCACATAGTTCCTTCACATGAACAATTTCTTCTCATACCACCCAGTGATTCACACTCCATCACCTTAAAGTGGAATTACACTGCATCTGTGCACTACAAACCAAAAACACTATTTAATTTTTAATATACAAAAGCAAACTCATCCATCCATGTCTTCGTACTTTATTTTGCTGAGAAATCATTTCTAGCATTTCTGTCCATCTTGAGTAAGGACAGATGATTTATGTAGCATTTACTTCCTGGAATCCATCTGCCCTTAGCTCAGGCATGCAGATCGAGGGTGTGCTTAGCTGAGAAAACCCCTCCTGAAGACTCCTGGGGTGTATGACATTATTTGGAAAGCAGAAAATAACTGAAGAAATGTGAAAAAAAGGTTTCAATAATACACTTTGTACTTATTCTAGCAGCATAGGGATTAAAAATAGTCAATGTTGATTGAGAGACTGAAGTTCCGCTTTAAAGAGGAGACATTCGTTAAAACTGCTTGACCCCTAATGCTAAATATATGCTTAATATATGCATATGCATAATTATATCTGTCCACAAATTAGGTAAAGCCTAGATCTCACACTCCAAACATTGGCTTTCAGCATGTCCTGTCCAAAAGACATTCTCCATTATTTATTTATATAAAAATGGGAGGCATTGATCCAAACGGATAAAGGTATAACTAATCAGGATATCTTGGCATCATTCTCTCTCTAGCAGAGGACCCAGCAAGGTAGCCCCTTGATTTCCCTACTATTTTCACTTGCTATAGAAACCTTGGCAAATTGTATAGGATAATTCATGGAAAACTGAGGCATATGCAGGTCATCTGTAAAGGAGAAAATGTCCCTGTCTGCAGATGACTATCTTATTTATTTGCATATTTGTGACTCTTCGTTTACTGCTTTGTTAATAATGGTGGAAAGTTTGGGAGATTGTCGGTCTTAAGGTTGATTTAGGAGAATGTGAAGGCTTTTCTTTTTTGACCACCCAGCTCTGTGCCATATATAGCAGATTCTCACCTTATTAAAATCTTTCAGGTACTTGTATAAATCCATAATGATCTTGCCAAATTTATCACATTCAATAGGGACCCAATCTGTCAGGGATCTCCTCGATCCCCGCCGCGATGGGCCCGGCGCAGGCGCACTGCTCCACCCAGTACACGGGCACTAGGTCCGGGCCGGCCGCGGCGTTCGAGTTCGCGCATGCGCAGTAGAAGCCGCGGCCGCCCGCTGGGCACCAATGGCAGCGCAGGGCGGGATATTTAAAGGTCCCTGAGCTGTCATTTCGTTGCCTTCTGGTCTTACCTGCTTCCTGTGTTCCTGTACCTGTGCCTAGTAAGTTATTGACCCGGATTACTCTTGACCTTGCTGATTTCTCCTGCCCAGACCCTTGCTTGCCTGACCTCTCTCCCTGGATGCCCCTTATTAGATCTGACCTCCTGTTGCTGACCTGGCGTGTGACCCGACGATTCTCTGCCTGCTCCCTTGTACCTTACCGTCCTCTACATTACCGACTCGGCCTGTCTGACTACGCACTTGCTCAGCCATCCATCCATCCATCCCATCAGGGTCACCCGACCTCCTCACATCTGGCTCTCCCTGGTTGGAACCCCTGGCGAACACCACTACCACTGACAGGTGTGCTCAGTAGAGGCGACCTGGTCTCGGGGTACTACAAGTCCATCCCCACCATCAGGGGCCCTGGTGAACAAGTACCCTGGGGCTTAGACTCCGCACTCTGGGCACGCCTGACCAGTGGAGTGCTAGTGGTGCCGCTCGGCGGTCCCTCACAGTACCAGAAGGCCATGACTGAGCCTCGAGGAGGACTCTCCCCGTTGGACGAGGTTTGCAGGCACCTGGCTACCCTGACGCAAGCTGTAAACACATTACAGGACAGATGTCTGCAGATCGAGAATCGGTTTCAGGCCTGCACCATATCTGTTCCTGTTTCACAGGCCCCGGCTCCTGTACCACCGGTCGCAGCAGCCCACGAGCCGGCCCCTGGGCCTCCCACATCACTCCCTATGGCGGAACCCCGAGTACCCTTACCCGAGCGCTTCCATGGGGATCGCACACGCTTTCGGTCATTCCGTGACTCCTGTCTGCTCTATTTTGAACTACAGCCACGGACCTTTTTGACAGAGTCAGTGAAAGTGGGGTTTGTTGTCTCCCTGTTGCAGGGTGAACCCCAAGACTGGGCCCACCGACTAAGGGGAAACAATGACCCTCACCTGGTTACGGTCGACAGCTTCTTTAACGCTATGGCCATCCTATATGATGACCCACAACGGGCAGCCTCGGCCGAGGCCACACTATACGCACTCCGACAAGGTCGGCGGGCGGCTGAGGAATACGCCTCTGACTTTAGGCGCTGGATGGGTGACACTCGTTGGAACGAGTTCGCACTTTTGCACCAGTTTCGTATGGGCCTATCAGAGGCTCTGAAAGACGAGCTCGCCCGGGTGGAGGTGCCCGAGACATTAGAGGACTTGATTGCACTCACCATCAAAATTGACCGTAGACTACGGGAGCGCAGATTGGAGAGGTCTGGTCAGGGTCGCGGAAATCCCTGGGGGTCATTTCAGGGATCCAGTCAACATACTAGGCCAAGCATCCAGAACCTGCCGTTTGAAGATGCTCCCGAACCCATGCAGCTAGGCCTGGCTCGGCCTAAACTATCGCCTGAGGAACGCCAGCGCAGACGCTCCCAGAATCTGTGCCTGTACTGCGGCGAAGCTGGTCACATGGTGCGTTCCTGCCCGCAGAAACTGAGTAAGTTCACCTCATCTTCATTATCTGTTGGCAATATGTATCCGTCCCAGTACTTAGTTGTTCCCCTCTCCTTTCAGCTTTCAGAAAGGACCGTGGAGGTGACGGCCATAGTTGATTCGGGGGCATGCAGCTGTTTTGTGGATATCAATTTTGCTCACCAGCAGGGTATTCCCCTCCGCCCAAAGGAGAAGGGGTTTCACATCTTTTTGGCTGATGGTTCCCGGATAAAGTCAGGAGTAGTTAACCAGGAGACCCCTTCCATTGTGACTTCCATTGCCGGTCAGCACCGGGAACTCCTCCGCCTGGATGCTATTGCATCATCCCTTTTCCCAGTCATTCTGGGGCTCCCTTGGTTGCGGGCCCATAACCCCCAAATTGACTGGGAGACTGGGGTTGTCTCGTTCCCTTCCCCATATTGTCGGGAACTGTGTCGAACTTCGGGCCCGGAGGTCCCCCAGGTCCTCCTGTGCTCTGAAGGGGATGACAGCCTAAAACAAGTGATTCCTGCAGCCTACCATAAGTTTCTTGATGTGTTCAGTGAACAGGGAGCAGATGCTCTACCCCCCCACCGCCCATATGACTGTCCTATTGATCTGTTGCCCGGTTCTGAAATTCCGTTCGGGCGAATTTTCCCCCTTTCTGAGCTAGAATTAGGGGCCCTGAATGACTATATTGAGGATAGCCTCCGAAAGGGATTCATCCGTCCCTCCACTTCCCCAGCAGGTGCAGGGATCTTCTTTGTAGAAAAGAAGGACAAGACTTTGAGGCCATGCATTGACTATCGGGAGCTGAATAGGGTCACCATTAAAAATCGTTACCCATTACCACTGGTACCTGAATTATTCCAGAGCCTAAAAGCTGCAGTAGTGTTTACCAAGTTGGACTTAAGGGGAGCCTACAATTTGGTTCGCATAAGGGAGGGGGATGAGTGGAAGACGGCCTTCCGCACCCGTTTCGGCCATTTTGAGTACCTAGTCATGCCTTTCGGGTTGTGCAATGCGCCAGCCACCTTCCAGCACTTTGTAAACGACATCTTTAGGGACTTCCTGGACATCTTTGTCATCGTCTACTTAGACGACATTTTGATTTTTTCATCCTCCCTGGGGGAGCACAGGGTACATGTAACAAAGGTGTTGGGGCGGTTGCGGCAGCACGGGTTGTACGCTAAAGCAGAGAAATGCTGCTTTGAACAGGCTAGCGTTACATTTCTGGGTCTGATTATCTCCACCACGGGGGTCGCGATGGACCCTCAGAAGGTCTCAGCGATCCTAGATTGGCCTGAACCCACGGACAGGAAAGGTGTCCAACGTTTTATTGGGTTCGCAAATTTCTACCGGAAGTTCATCAAGAACTTCTCGGGTCTGGTCTCCCCCATCACTCAGTTAACCAAGCTTGGGACGCGATTCAGATGGACGCCCGAGGCACAGGAAGCTTTTGAAGCACTAAAAAGGTTATTTACCTCGGCACCCATTCTGGGTCATCCCGACGCCTCCCTGCCCTACATCTTAGAAGTAGATGCATCTGAAAACGCGGTTGGCTCCATCCTTTCCCAGCGGAAGGGCGCCAAGGAATTACTTCACCCAGTAGCATTCTTTTCACGGAAACTTACCCCTGCGGAGAGGAACTATGACATTGGGGATCGCGAGCTACTGGCTATCAAAACCGCCTTAGAAGAATGGAGGTACCTGCTGGAAGGTGCCTCCCATCCCATCCTGATATTCACGGACCACAAGAACCTGGAATATCTGAGGACGGCCAAACGTCTACGCCCACGACAAGCAAGATGGGCATTGTTTTTCTCGAGGTTCCAGTTCCACATCACATACAGGCCCGGCTCGAAAAACACGAAGCCTGACGCGTTGTCGCGCATGTACGAGGACACCAAGGAGATTCCAGTGCCCGACACTATTCTTCCTGCAGGAAATTTCTTGGCCCTTCAGACAAACCTTCGCTCCGAGATCCTGAGAGCGTCCACAGCAATGTCCACCCCCGATGGGGCCCCCCTCCAGAACAAGGAGGGACTCCTATGGAGGGAGGACCGGATTGTGGTGCCGGAGGATGCCCGAACCTTAGTCTTGGGACATTGCCATGACCATCCACTGGCAGGACATTTCGGGCCGGTCAAGACCCTGGAACTTCTCCGACGTTCCTTCTGGTGGCCGGACATGGCCAAGGATTGTAAGAACTACGTGGGCTCCTGTGCCATCTGCCAGCGGAACAAGCCTTCAAGAAATAAGGCGTGGGGCCTGCTACGTCCATTGCCCATCCCTGAACGGCCCTGGCAGAAAATCTTCATGGACTTCATAGTCGAGCTTCCACCTTCACTGGACCACACAGCAATTCTCGTGGTCGTGGACCGCTTGTCCAAGATGGCCCATTTCATCCCTTTATGGAAGACTCCATCAGCGGCCGAGATGGCGCAAGTCTTTATTCGAGAGATCGTTAGACTGCATGGGGTTCCCGAAGACATCGTCTCGGACCGAGGGGTGCAGTTTACCTCGCGGTTTTGGAGGGCATTGTGCAAAGCCCTGGATATCAAGCTGTCCCTTTCCTCGGCATTTCACCCTCAGACCAATGGCCAGACCGAAAGGACCAATCAGACCCTGGAGCAATACCTTCGATGCTACACATCATTCTCTCAGGACGACTGGGTGCCACTCCTCCCTTTGGCAGAATTCGCGTACAACAACGCTTGCCATTCAGCAACTGGGCAGTCCCCGTTCTTCGCCAACTATGGGTTTCATCCTGTCTTCCTCCCGGACTTGGTCCCGGAATGCCCGATTCCAGCGACACAGGATGCACTGACCTTCTTCACCTCCAACAATAGGAAACTACAGGAAGCCATCCGTCAAGCCCAAGAAGACTACAAGAGGGCTTTTAATAGGAAGCGAAGAGGGGATCTGGTGTTGCAGCCCGGAGAGAAGGTTTGGCTGGCTACGTCAAACTTGAGGATGCTCTGCCCGTCAAAGAAGTTGGGACCTAAATTTATAGGCCCTTTTTGCATCAAACGGATGGTCAATGAGGTGGCCTATGAACTTGTTCTCCCTGAGACACTCAAGATCCACCCTGTCTTCCACGTGTCCCTGTTGAAACCAGTAGTCCCTGATGCCTTCCCGGAACGGGAATCCAGGCCCCCGGAGGCCGTAACGGTTGAAGAGGAAGAAGAATTCGAGGTGGAGGCAATCTTGAAGTGCCGACGAAGGGGGGGCCAGACCCAATTTCTCATCAAGTGGAAGGGACACGGGCCTGAGGACAATTCGTGGGAACCAGCCCATAATGTCCATGCACCTAGGCTTGTCCGGGGGTTTCTTTGTGATCACCCGTGGTGGAGAGATCGGGTGGGCATCCGGAGGTTGCCCGTAGGGGGGGGGCAATGTCAGGGATCTCCTCGATCCCCGCCGCGATGGGCCCGGCGCAGGCGCACTGCTCCACCCAGTACACGGGCACTAGGTCCGGGCCGGCCGCGGCGTTCGAGTTCGCGCATGCGCAGTAGAAGCCGCGGCCGCCCGCTGGGCACCAATGGCAGCGCAGGGCGGGATATTTAAAGGTCCCTGAGCTGTCATTTCGTTGCCTTCTGGTCTTACCTGCTTCCTGTGTTCCTGTACCTGTGCCTAGTAAGTTATTGACCCGGATTACTCTTGACCTTGCTGATTTCTCCTGCCCAGACCCTTGCTTGCCTGACCTCTCTCCCTGGATGCCCCTTATTAGATCTGACCTCCTGTTGCTGACCTGGCGTGTGACCCGACGATTCTCTGCCTGCTCCCTTGTACCTTACCGTCCTCTACATTACCGACTCGGCCTGTCTGACTACGCACTTGCTCAGCCATCCATCCATCCATCCCATCGGGGTCACCCGACCTCCTCACATCTGGCTCTCCCTGGTTGGAACCCCTGGCGAACACCACTACCACTGACAGGTGTGCTCAGTAGAGGCGACCTGGTCTCGGGGTACTACAAGTCCATCCCCACCATCAGGGGCCCTGGTGAACAAGTACCCTGGGGCTTAGACTCCGCACTCTGGGCACGCCTGACCAGTGGAGTGCTAGTGGTGCCGCTCGGCGGTCCCTCATACAATCCTATCTCAAATGCACTCAATTACAGATTTGGTATTCTTTCCTACTGCATTTGATTTGTAAGATAAATATTCTAAAGATAATATTTTAAAAACTTGTATAATTGCTAAATTCACCTTTTAGGAGGTGCAGCGGGGTGGCAGTGAACACATAGGGGGAGATTTGCTAAAACTGGAGCATGCAAACTGGCTACAATGCACAGCTGCACCAGATTCTGAGTGCTCCAGTTTTAGTAAATCTCCTCCATAGAGTCCGGTTGCAGTAAAGCTTGAACACTGTATTGAATAAAATGCCAACATTACAAACACCCTGGTGTGAAAGAGCGCCACATGGGAAATTATTATTATTATTATAGGATATTTATATAGCGCCAAAGGGTTTGCTCAGCGCTGTACATTAGAATGGGGGACAAGACATGAGACAATACAGTAGCAAAACAATACATGATACACGAGGGTTAGAGGGCCCTGCCCTTTCGAGCTTACGGTCTAGGAGGGAGGGGATGGTGATACAGGAGGAGATGGCTGTGGGGGATGGAATGGAGTGAGGAGTGGAGGGGATCGGCTGTGAGGGTGAGGGTGGAGTAGGCTTCCCTGAACAGATGGGTTTTCAGGGTGCGCCTAAAGGTGAGGAGGGTAGGGGACAATCTGATGGATTGGGGAAGTGAGTTCCAGAGGATGGGGGAAGCTCTGGAGAAGTCCTGCAGTCAGGCGTGGGAGGTGGAGACCAGGGAGCTAGAGAGTAGGAGGTCTTGCGAGGAGTGAAGATTACGGGTAGGGTGGTATTTGGGTATCAGGTCGGTGAGGTAGTTTGGGGCAGCGTTATGAATGGCTTAGTATGTCAGTGTTAGTAGTTTGAATTTGATGCGTTGGGCAATCGGGAGCCAGTGGAGGGAATTACAGAGGGGGGTGGCAGAAGTGGATCAGTTGGTAAGGTGGATGAGTCTGGCCGCTGAGTTCAGGATAGACTGGAGCGGGGATAGCTTGTTTTGGGGTAGGCCGGTGAGAAGGGAGTTGCAGTAGTCCAGGCGTGAGATAATAAGGGAGTGAATGAGTTGTTTAGTAGTGTCTGGGGTTAGGAACGAGCGTATTTTGGAGATGTTGTGGAGGTGGAACCTGCATGCGGTAGTCAGCGATTGGGCATGGGGTTAGAAGGACAGGTTAGAGTCTAGGATGACACCTAGGATCTTGGCTTGCGTGGTGGGACTGATGGTAGTGTTGTTGGTCGTGAAGGAGAGGGTGGGGGGGTGGTGCGGGCAGGGGGGAAAATTAGGAGCTCGGTTTTGGAAAGGTTAAGTTTGAGGAAGTGGAGCGACATCCAGTCCGATATGTCGTTCAGTAGGTAGGTGATACGGGCGGAGAATGAAGGGGTGAGGTGAGGGGTGGAGAGGTAAATTTGCGTGTCATCAGCGTAGAGGTGAAAGTTGAAGCCATGGAAGTGTATCAGTTTGCCGAGGGAGGAGGTGTAGATGGAGAAGAGAAGGGGCCCGAGGACAGAGCCTTGGGAGACCCCAACAGAGAGGGGGAAAGAGGGGGAGAGAAGGGGAGGTGGCAGCGTTATAGGTAACGCTGAAGGAGCGTTGGGATAGATAGGAGGAGAGCCAGGTGAGAGCGGAGTCTCTGATGCCAAGGGAGTGTAATTTGTTAAGGAGGAGGGGATGGTCAACTGTGTCAAAGGCCGTGGAGAGGTCGAGGAGTAAGAGGACAGAGTAGTGTCCATTAGCTTTGGCGGATAGCAGGTCATTAGTGATTTTGAGTAGGGCAGTTTGGTGGAATGTTGGGGGCGGAAGCCGGATTGTAGGGGATCAAGGAGGTTGTTGTCGGTGAGGTGGGCGCATAGGCGATTGTAAACTAAGCGCTCAAGGAACTTGGAAGTGAATGGCAGCAGTGAGATGGGTCTGAGGTTGTTCAGGTCAGTGGGGTCCAGTGAGGGTTTTTTGAGAATAGGGGTGATGTGGGCGAGCTTTAGGGGGGAGGGGAATGTGCCAGTAGAGAGGGAGAGATTGAAGATGTGGGTGAGGGAGCGCAGGATGGAGGAGGAGGGTGACCGGAGGAAATGCGAGGGGACAGGGTCAAGGGGGCAAGTGGTGAGACGGGCTTTTGAGAAGACCTTAGTGACCTCCTCAAAGGTAGCAGGGCTGAAGGAGTGGAATGTAGGGGAGGTGAAGCTGTGCGGGATGTTCGGTGTGGTGGGTGGGAGGGTGGTAGTGAGGTCAGAGGAGGGGAGAGTTGATGGGGCTATGGTGGGGGGGAGGCCAGGGGGGGAGGTGGGTTGAGCATTGGTGATGTCCTTACGGATTGCATCGATTTTATTCTGGAAGTGTTCGGCAATCTTGTGGGCGGTGAGTGAGGTACTGGGTGGGGGTGGGGGCGGGAGAGTAGGGAGTTGAAGGTGGAGAAGAGCCGGCGGGGATTGGAGGAGAGGGTGTTAATGAGGGTTACGAAGTAGGCTTGTTTGGCTGCGTGGAGGGAGGAAGTGTAGGTGAGAAAGGTGGATTTGTAGAGGGAGAAAGCTTGGGGGGATCTAGTTTTGCGCCATAGGCGCTGCAGCGCACGACTGCATTGTTTAAGATTTTTTTGTGTGGTCATTCTGCCAGGGTTGGAGCGGTCGGGGTCTGGTGCTGCGTGTGGTTGGGGGTGCCAACGAGTCCAAGGCAGCTGATAGCAGGTTGTTATACGCAGTAGTGGCCAGGTCAGGGCATGACAGTGGAAGGATGCTGTCGTAGAGATGATCAGCTGCAGAGTGGAGAGGGGCAGGGTCCAGGTTGCGGAGGTTGCGGCTGGTGATTGTTTGACGTGTGGGGGGGGGGAGGTGTTAGAGGACCGGGAGATGGAGAACGTAATGAGGTTGTGGTCAGAGAAGGGGAAAGGGGTGTTTGAGAGGTTGCAGGGGGTGCAGCGATGGGAGAAGACGAGGTCTAGGGTGTTCCCGTCAGTGTGGGTGGAGGACTGTGTGCACTGTGTGAGCTCAAAGGAGGAGGTTAAGCGGATGAGTTGGGAGGTGGCCGGGTTGTTGACATTGATGGGGATATTGAAGTCTCCAAGGATGAGGGTGGGTAGCTCAGAGGAGAGGAAGAAGGGTAGCCAGGTGGCAAAGTCATCAAGGAAGCAGGATATGGAACCAGGGGGCCTATAGATCACTGCAATCCTCAGAGGGGTGGGGGAGAAGAGTCGGATGCAGTGGGCCTCGAAGGAGGAGAAGGATAGAGAGGGGGGGTTTGGGAGGACCTGGAAGGTGCTTAGCGGTGACAGGAGCATGCCGACCTCACCACCTCTACGACGGCTCGGTCTGGGTGAGTGGGACCAGATGAGACCTCCATAGGAGAGTGCTGCAGGGGAGGTGGAGTCAGTGGCCTGGATCCAGGTTTCAGTGACCGCTAGGAGGTTGAGGGAGCGGGAGATAAAGAGGTCATGGATGGCGGTGAGCTTGTTGCAAACCGATCGGGCGTTCAGGAGTGCAACCGAGAGTGGGGGGGGTGGATGCGGGGAGGAGGGGGACAGGTATAAGATTGAGGAGGTTGCGGTGGTTAGTGGGAGTAGGAGGGTGCCTAGTGGATGAGTGGGGTGGTGAGGGACCGGGGTTTGGGGAGATGTCCCCGGCGGTAAGGAGGAGGAGGGTGAGAAAGGTGGCGTGGGAGCGGGATGTGTGGGATCGTGTGGGTCTGTTAGTGGAGGTGTGTGGGTCAGTGGGAGAGTGGAGTATCAGGAGGAGGTGGTGAGAGCCGTAGTGGGGAGATGGTAGTATTGCGGGTCCGATGTATAGTTGTTTTTGGGGAGTAGGGAGATAAAAGGAGGAGATTTTGTGAATGTAGGAGAAGAGTACGAGGAGAAGGAGTGCAGGTGGCATGTTAGGAGGGTGGGCAGAGTGCTGGTCGGTAGATGGAGGTAGGAGGTATCACATTGGGGCATAGAGGTACAGAGAGTCAGTTGCGCAATGGTGGAGGAGTTCATCTGTGGGAGGAGAGGGAGAGTGGTGGGCAGCTAGGTCTTCAGCTGGCTAGACACGACAGTCAGTTGGGTGCTGTAGGCCAGCGTCTGGAGGAGCTGTGGTCCCGGTGGTCTGATGGATGCTGTAGGCCGGCGTCAGGAGGTGCTTCAGCTGGCTAGACATGGAAGTCAGTTGGGTGCTGTAGGCTGTGCGTCTGGAGGTGCTGTGGTCCCGGTGGTCTGATGGGTGCTGTAGGCCGGCGTCAGGAGGTGCTGCTGGGCACGGCGTGCGGTGGTGCTGTTGGGCACGGTGGCTGGGGATGCTGTAGGGCACGGTGTCTGGTGAAATAACACACAGTTCAATGGAGTCATTGATGGCTGAGAACAGGTGATGACAGCGCCTGTTCCACAGAGAGAGAGGTGCGGCCTGGCCGGTCTAGTCCCAAGATGGGAGACTTCTTACAGGATAGCAAGATCCTAACTTTTCCCTCCTCAACAGGAACCTTTCTCTACGGCTAGTCACCCTCCCTAGCAAGCAGGATCTCTTTCCCTACACTAGCCACTTGCAAAATGGCACCAAACCCCAGGGGTAGGGACCTAAATAGACCTTGCTGACCTAAGATAGACTCCAAGAGTCACATGACCACAGCATAGCCAACCAGGATGCTACTCCATTGACCCAGGAAACCATAGAGAAACCATGTTTCCATTGGACTTCCTCTCCAGGCTGTGGTGCCACTTGGTTCAAGCACCACCCACAGTGGAGAAAATGAACTGCACCTGCCTGCACATGGCCTAGCTACTTACCTAAAATTTATTCTTGAAAATTGATGTTCTTGTGAAAGCTTGGATCAAAGCAAAGCAAAAAACCTACCGTATTTTTCACTCTTTTTCCCCCCAAAAAATGGGGTAAAATCTCTGTGTGTCTTATGGAGTGGCCGGTCCGGTATCCCCGCTGCCGCCGTGTCAGAATACCAGGCCAGCTGCTTGGCTCTTCTCTGCAGCAGAGCCTTTCCTGTTCCTCAGTCCAGCGCTGTACATTCTTCTCTCCCGACTCCGGCACTGTGCTTTGTGAATGGTCCGGCAGTCTTCTGGGTCCTGTCATGTGTCCCTGAAGATGGGGAGGGAGGACAACTCCGTGGAAGTGGGAGCGGGTACCTGTCAAAATTTGGGTACCCACTCCCCCTCCCTCCCCAAAGGTCCACAGTCTCTGGTCATCCCCTGTACTATGTCCGCAGTCTCTGGTCATGTGTACTCTGTCTGCAGTCTCTGGTCATCTGTACTGTGTCCGCAGTCTCTGGTCATCTGTACTGTGTCCGCAGTCTCTGGTCATCTGTACTGTGTCCGCAGTCTCTGGTCATCTGTACTGTGTCCGCAGTCTCTGGTCATCTGTACTGTGTCCGCAGTCTCTGGTCATCTGTACTGTGTCCGCAGTCTCTAGTCATCTGTACTATGTCCGCAGTCTCTGGTCATCTGTACTGTGTCTGCAGTCTCTGGTCATCCCCTGCACTCTGTCCGCAGTCTCTGGTCATCTCCTGTACTATGTCCGCAGTCTCTGGTCATCTCCTGTACCGTGTCCACAATCTCTGGTCATCCCCTGTACTGTGTCCGCAGTCTCTGGTCATCTCCTGTACTATGTCCGCAGTCTCTGGTCATCTCCTGTACTGTGTCCGCAGTCTCTGGTCATCTCCTGTAGTGTGTCCGCAGTCTCTGGTCATCTCCTGTACTGTGTCTGCAGTCTCTGGTCATCTCCTGTACTGTGTCTGCAGTCTCTGGTCATCTCCTGTACTGTGTCTGCAGTCTCTGGTCATTTTCTGTACTGTGTCCGGAGTCTCTGGTCATCTCCTGTACTATGTCCGCAGTCTCTGGTCATCTCCTGTACTGTGTCTGCAGTCTCTGGTCATTTCCTGTACTATGTCTGCAGTCCATTGGTTCAGAATATTTTTTTTCTTGTTTTCCTCCTCTACAACCTAGGTGCGGCTTATGGTCAGGTGCGTCTTATGGAGGGAAAAATACGGTATGTACAATACACCTGTTCTCTATTAGAACCACATGTAGATAATGCTAAATGATAAGAATGGTCATCCAGACTCGAATTGTTGGTCAAGCCAAAGTATTTAGATTAGATTACAATTCAAAGTTTAATAAAATGTATTGCAGTCTTTTGATCTGAGCACAGATACATTTTCATGTTCATATTAGACCTGAATGCACCTACAACTCCTTACTCTTAAACAGCTTAACCTCAAATAAAGTGCTATTTCATGATTCCAAAGGCATGGATTTCATGTAGAAAAATATACAGCCAGTATATCTTGTGCTGTTTGTTATAGAATACAGACTTCATAAAACCCAGACTAAAACCTTGCAGTAAATAATGTTTATGTACATTTCAATGTCCGAGATTCATTCTACCACAAGCTGGAAACAATTTAGTAGAATGTGTTGATGTTCACCGGGAATATTACTAAATAAGCAAATTGTATATTATTTTAACATGTTTTGTTTAAAACAGTTCAGAAAGCAGAGCAAAGCCTGTATATGGAAAATTTCTGTATATGCATTCTTCATCCATAATCTTTAATAATGTACAGGTGAAACTCGAAAAATTATAATATCGTGCAAAAGTTCATTTATTTCTGTAATGCAACTTAAAAGGTGCAACTAATATATGAGATAGACTCATTACATGCAAAGCAAGATAGTTCAAGCTGTGATTTGTCATAATTGTGATGATTATGGCTTACAGCTCATGAAAACCCCAAATCCACAATCTCAGAAAATTAGAATATTAGATGCAATCAATAAAACAAGGATTGTACATAGAACAATATCGGACCTCTGAAAAGTATAAGCATGCATATGTACTCAGTACTTGGTTTGGGCCCCTTTTGCAGCAATTACTGCCTCAATGTGTTGTGGCACTGAAGCTATCAGCCTGTGGCACTGCTGAGGTGTTATGGAAGACCAGGATGCTTCAATAGCGGCCTTCAGCTCTTCTGCATTGTTAGGTCTCATGTCTCTCATCTTTCTCTTGGCAATGCCCCATAGATTCTTTATGGGGTTCAGGTCAGGCGAGTTTGATGGCCAATCAAGCACAGTAATCCCACGGTCATTTAACCAGGTTTTGGTGCTTTTGGCAGTGTGGGCAGGTGCCAAGTCCTGCTGGAAAATAAAGTCAGCATCCCCATAAACTCGTCTGTGGAAGGAAGCATGAAGTGCGCCCAAATCTCCTGGTAGATGGCTGCGTTGACCCTGGACTTAATGAAGCACAGTGGACCAACACCAGCAGATGACATGGCTCCCCAAATCAACACAGACTGTGGAAACTTCACACTGGACTTCAAGCATCTTGCAGTGTGTGCCTCTCCATTCTTCCTCCATACTCTGGGTACTTGGTTTCCAAATGAGATGCAAATGTTGTTCTCATCAGAAAAGAGGACTTTGGACCAGGTCTGTTTTTTTTTAGCCCAGGTAAGACGCTTTTGACGCTGTTTGTTGTTCAGGTGTGGCTTGACAAGAGGAATGCGACATTTGAAGCCCATGTCCAGGATCCATCTGTGTATGGTGGCTCTTGATGCACTGACTCCAGCCTCAGTCCATTCCTTGTGAAAGTCCCCAACACTTTTGAATGGCCTTTTCCTGACAATCCTCTCTAGGCTGCGGTCATCCCTGCTGCTTGTGCACTTTTTTCTTTCACACTTCCACATTACTTTCTATTAATGTGCTTTGATACAGCACTTTGGGAACATTCAACTTCTTTTGCAATTACCTTTCGAGGCTTTCCCTCCTTATGGAGGGTGTCAATGATGGTTTTCTGCACAACTGTTAGGTCAGCAGTCTTTCCCATGATTGTGATTCCTACTGACCAGACTGAGAGACCATTTAAAGGCTCAGGAACCCTTTGCAGGTGTTATGGCTTAATTAGCTGATTAGAGTGGGACACTTTGAGCCTAGAATATTGCACCTTTTCACAATATTCTAATTTTCTGAGATTGTGGATTTGGGGTTTTCGTGAGCTGTAAGCCATAATCATCACAATTATGACAAATCATGGCTTGAACTATCTTGCTTTGCATGTAATGAGTCTATCTCATATATTAGTTTCACCTTTTAAGTTGCATTACTGAAATAAATTAACTTTTGCACGATATTCTAATTTTTTGAGTTTCACCTGTTCATACTCAAATATTACTTTATACTAAACATGAAGCAAATAATTTGTCCACTGGCTTCATATATTCCTAGCTGTACTTATGGCATTTCAAAGGATACCTCGGAGTAACACAGAACTTATAGTAACTTTGCAGCACTTAAGGAATATACAATATCCTGAAGATGTTATGCATTCTTTATTATTAACCACTTCCGACTGCCCTATAGCAGAAATACTGCTACAGGGCATCACGGCTGTGCAAAATCACATATATATACGTGAGTTTACATCTCCAGGTTCTGATTGCCAAGATTGGCGACCCCCCTCTGAAGACGTGCAGGAGCACGATACGCATCAGGAGGAGCCACACCACGCCGTGACGTCACGCCGCCGGAGCAATGTGGAGCTCCGGCGGCCATTACTTATTACCAGCTGGTCAGTCCTCTTACAGACTACTGTCTGCAACGTTTTGCACTTTTTATGTGATGCACCTTTTAATAAAAGTTTAACCTACTACACTATGGGAGTGTCCTTGTTGTCCCCTGGGGGAGTACTCTAGCCTGCAGGTCCATTGCTAGGACGGATCACCACATACCACCCAGGCCATTCGGAGTGACAGCACCCACCAGGACCACACAGGCATATCTGAGTGAGAAGGACAGCTCATCTGGGTTCCAACAGAAGGAAGACCTCCTATCACCTGAGATCAGGATTATTACATACAAGGCGCATTTAATATGCGCGTCCGGTGAGTGCGCATTTCATTACCACCTCTACCTGGACAACGAAGTCACCTTTATTATCCTGATTTATTTATATTTATGGGACTACTTTTTACCTTTATTTGAATTCAATTTGATTTATGTTATTGTATTTCATCCATTCTATTAGCTACGAGCGCTGCACTTGTCACATACATTGTTTCTTCCATAGGTTATTGGTACCTAATTCTGTGCATAGCAGCTTGTTTATTTATACTAAGGCGCTTTTTACTACTCTTTATATACTCTGTTATAATTTTGTAGCAAGTCACATGGGGAGAGGTTTCAGCAGAGACTGATATGTGTCAGATATTTTTGTACAAGCCCAGGAAATGCACTGGCACCATGATTTACATGATTTTATCATCTCCATCCATGAAGAGGATGCTGGCCCTGATCAATAAGTGAACAAAGTTTATGGCATCCTTCTGATGAGAAAAACAGATGAAGGCATTGTTCGGGCAGTGCGGCGGTGTCTATGCATGTACTTAAAGCCAAACTCTGGGCAGGGGTCTTACCTCTATTTGGAGCAACCTGTAAGGCTGATGGGAAAAACCTTGATGCCCATTGATGTTTTCACCACTACACCCAACAACGACTGCCCCCCCTTCCCCCCCACTCCTTTTTTGTGTATCAAGAAATTACAACCTAGATCCAAAAATCAAATGCATGGAATAAATATTCCAAGCACAAACATTGCTATTGTTATAATCGGAATAGAAAAAAGTTATGCAAACTAATGTGATGATGAGAGCTGACCACACACACAGGTTCCATTAAGCCAAAACTTTGACCTTTCTCTTTTGCATCTACACAAATAATGCTCTAGGAACCCAGAAACATACAAAATTGGACAGTCCTATTTGTGCTACTTTCTATATGAAGGTAGGACCTCTAATTAGGTCTAAACCAAGAATCCAAAAGCACTTTACTACTTTTACTACTTTGACAGCTTTTTTAAATGTTCTCATGCTTAGCACAAGTAAATTTACAAAAATTGTCAGCACATGTGCTGTTAACTACAAGATGGGCAATTCTTTCTCAACCAGGATTTTGTGAAACCCTAGGTTTTCTGATAGAAATCGCTAGGGGTTCATTGAACAGTGAACAGTGCTGGACTGATTTCCCAAATGATGCATCGGTCTGGAACCAATGTCATTCAGCAGGGCCAGTGGCATGAGCTCAATGGAGCTTCTCTTGTTGTCTCGAAGGTAGCCAAAAATTTTTCTTTGCTGTCTGTAAGGTAGGGAAATTCTTCTCACTCATTACCGATGTAAGGTACATTCTTTCCATTGGCCACCAATTTGACAAGACATTCTTTCCACTGATCACTCCAGAGGGACACCACCAATCTGCTCTGGGTGTCACATGTGCTAGGTACACCACATTCTTTCTTTTTTAATGTATTATTGTATCTACAACTTACAGGTCGAGCCAGGGGCGGACTGACCATTCGAGCACTCGGGCACTGCCTGAGGGCCCAGGGCCAGTAGGGGGCCACATGAAATGCCCCTGGTACCTTTTATAGGCTCTTTTTGGGTGTGCTTTGAGTGTGAGCAAGGACACAGGGGCCCCATGATCCCCTATTGCCTGGGGGCCCCATGAGTTGTCAGTCTGCCCCTAGGTTGAGCTAATGTACTACAAGCTCTAGATAGAATCCTTTTTATCAGGGGTATCCTGAAACCCAAATGTTTTTCAAGTGCTCCATTGGGTAAAACTGTGAGAAAGGCTGAGGTGGCCAATCTGTATTTATTGTTTGAAAACAACTCTTATATTGTCTATACTACTCTCAACTGCTGACGCTAAAGCAAGCTGACATCTGTCTAGTATTCAAGAGACAGTATTGTTGCTTTCCATTTCATACATGATTACTAGACATCCATATCCTAGACATATTGTGACTTGATATGTCATGTAATTATTCTTTTTGTTATAATGGCACCCTATTATGTTTCCTCTGCAATTTTAATACACTACTCTTTGTTCCTTTTAGTTTACCTTTAATTGCAATGTCAGCTTAACAATGATTAATTATGCAGATGATATATATTTTTCTTGTAGATGGTCTTGCATCATAAGCCCTTGACCTACAATGTTTGAAGTCTTTTCTGTCCATAATATATTACAGTGGTCCTTGAAATATTAAAGAGAAGCAGGCACAATTTGGCAAATAACTGAATGTTATTTATTTTTCTTCAGATCACTTTATATTAAGCTATTGTTATGTTTATAAAAATACATAAAACCCTTAGGTGTTTACCTAGGGTTAACAAGAGTGCTCAACTATGCCTGCTCTTTCCGCCTAGCTCTTTCATTCATAGAAGCCATACTACATTTTCTGTGAATGAAACACGATCTATGAAATTTATGTTCCTGCGAACACCAACAACATGGGTCTTTTTTTTTTTACCAACACAAACACCAATAATGGGCCTTATTTCATCCCATTGATACAGACGATGCAAGTTTTTTAACTTTCACGGCACAGAAACAATGAGGATTACTGACAATATTGTTGGACTTAAAATATTATATACTATTAATATATTGGACTTATTGTAATGAAAACAAATCATCAACAGTATTGCACTCCACTGACAATTGCAATAAAGGGTGGATACAAATGTAATAAATTAAATAGAGCACTGTATTTAATTTATTTAACTTTTCTCCACTCTTTATTGCAATTGTCAGTGGAGTGTGACACTGTTTATGATTTTTTGGTTTCACTATGACACATTGGCATGAGAATGTGTAGAGTGTAGGCAACCCACTAATTTTAACTTTATTTGACTCATATTTCAATTGTTTTAATTTCATTTTATTGGCATATTCACAATATTGATTTAACACATTAAGAATATTTTTGACACCATAGTAGCTCACAAGACTCCATGTTTTAGACTTATTGTACTACCACTGACAATAGAAATAATTTTACTCACAGTAACACAAATCACTGATTGTTGAGCTTGTTTTGCTCCCACTGACACCAAGGATAGGGCTTTTTTATTCCCACTGACACTTATGATGAGGCCTATTTTACTCCCACTGACAGACAATGGACATTTTTTTGCTCCCACTAACACCCAAGGGGAGATTTACTAAAACTGGTTCACTCAGAATCTCGTGCGCCTGTGCATGGTAGCCAATCAGCTTCTAACCTTAGCTTGTTCAATTAAGCTTTAGCAATAAAACCTGTAAGCTGATTGGTTCCCATGCAGAAATGCACTAGATTCTGAGTGAACCAGCTTTAGTAAATAAACCCCCAAAAGTTATGACTTGTTTTACTCTCACTAACAATAGGGGCTTATTTAACTCCTACTGATGCTGATGACATAGCTTATTTTACTCCTGCTAACACAGATGATGAGACGTATTTTACTCTCATTGACAATGGGACTTATATTCAGGGGTAAATACAATTATAACAATTCAAGATTAAGGGTCCATTCACACCAAATTTCTGCAATTCTGCCTGTGATTTGAAAACGCTCTGTGAAAATGTGAAAATGCGCATTTGCGTGTTGAGGAGCTATTAATTTCAATGGCACCTGGGCATTTTTGCCACGATTGTAGCACATTTTTGTGCGCGACAATTGTTGTGCAAACATAATCGCAGGAAGCGACAGGACGGAAACTTTTTGGGCATTGTGTATTCTGCTATTTTGTTTGCACGATCGTGAGGCGTTTGTCATGAAGAAAACCACGCTGCTATCATGGCAGAAACGCCCTGTCTTTTTGGTGCCATTGAAATGAATGGCACCTGAACATGTGAGTGTGCGTTTTCACAGATCGTGGCAATTCCGCCCCTGGTTTGAAACATCTAAGTGTAAAAGGAGGCTAAAAATAAAAACATCTTCCACAAAACCATTCAGATACTGTTTTTAATTGTACCTTACTGTCAGGTTTTGTTTTTACATAATGCACATTACAGTGCCATCATATAAAATATAAGCTTGCAGCACTGCACCACTTCCACTGAATGGCATTTCCAGTACAGGTGTACCTCGGTTTACAAATTTAATGCGTTTTGGATTGCAAAAAATTTGTAAACCGAAATGTGGTTTCCGATAGGAATGCATTGAAAACCAATTAATTCATTTCGGAGGACATAAAAAAGTAAAAAAAAATAGGTTGCTGTCAATATAGGTCAGTGCCGTTTTTTATATATAATTGACAACTTTTTTTTTCTTCACTATAGCTCAGAATCAGTTGTCACTTTTCCCCCAGCTAAAAGAAAGAAAGTTTCCTTTTAGTTTATTTCCTAGAGGTAAAAGAAACAATGTTTCGTTTAGTTTGTTTCCCGCGATAAAAGAAACAAAGTTTCCTTTAGCTCTGGGGAAAGTGACAGCTAATTCCGTGGGCTATAGGGAAGAAAAAAAAAGCCGGTAATTGCATTTAAAATCGGCACTGACTGACATACACTTCATATTGCGAAAAAAATTGTAAACCAAGCCATTATTTTCAATGGATTTTCATTCGGAAACCAAAAATTACATTAACCGAGGCGTTCATAAACCGAGGAACACCTGTATTATGAAGGCAGAGCATATGTCACCAGCAGCTAGGCTAAAGGGCTGGTGAGCTGACTCAGTATTGCACAATTTATGTGACTTTTATTTTTTTATTAATTGCAATTCAGGCAGTGACTTTGCATTGGTGGAAGGGGAGTTACTTGTAAAGTTTAACATGTGCTGCAAGGTCCTCTTTAAACAACAGTGAGTTGAAGTTATTTGAGCTAGTATTACTCCACGAGACTAGAAATGTAAATACGTTTATCCCTTCTCATATCCCTTCTCATGAAGCAGTTGCCATGCATTACTTTGAAGCTGGCATGTTTTTGTTTGTTTAGTGTGTTCTTGTGATCACATTGACGAAGAACAATGTCCAATATTGACTTTACCCATCAAAGCATAATAGGTTGTTGTGAGATTAACATTACCTTTGATGCACGTGTATGTTTTCCAGAACTTAGCTACAGAGCAGGTATGTGGGAATTGTAAATTAAGTTTCTCTGATCACACTTGTTAACCGCTTGCCGACCATGCACTGTAGCTGTACTGCCACAGTACAGGCCGGCTGTACAAAATCACATATACAGTATATACATGATTTTGCTTTTCTGGGTAGGGGGCCGCATGCATGCTTGTGCTCGCCTACCCGTGCTGTCATTGGCTCCCTGACATGCTGATCAGTGGGTCCAAGCTGATGATTCATGGCCGAGACCTGCCGATTGTCGCAGCTAGTAGTAAACAACACAGACCTCTCTACTGACAGCAGAGATGTGCCAGCCCCTAGTAAAACAGCACACAGTCAACACATTACATATAGTTAGGCACACAGTTAACCCTTCGATTGGCCCAAATGTTAACCCCTTCCTGCCCAGTGTCATTAGTACTGTGTCAGTGCATTTTATTAGCACTGATCGCTGTATTAGTTTCACTGGGGATGTCAGTGTCAGTTAGTCAGTGTCAGAATGCCCGCCATACTTTCATAGTATGCTAGTCCTGCTATAAGTCACTGACAGCTGCCATTACTAGTATAAAAAAAAATTCCAGTGTATATATACTGTCATTTGTAGATGCTATAATGTTCATGCAAACCAATAATATACATAATTGGGATTTTTTTTTTACTAAATACATGAAGAAATTTTATTTCTTGAATGGATATGTTTTATAGCAAAAAGTAAAAAAGTTTTTTTTCAAAATTTTCAGTCTTTTTTTGTTAAAATGAAAAACATTTTAATAAAAAAAATCCAGTGGTGATCAAACACCACCAAAAGAAAGCTTTATGTGTGTGAAAGAAATTATACAAATTTTATTTGTGTACAGTGTTGCACGACCTCGCAATTGTCAGTTAAAATAGCGCAGTGTTGTATAGCAAAGGGCAGATGGTTAAAGTTATACCAAAGGCATAATTAAAAAAAACAAACGTCATACTTATCTGCTCTGTGCAGTGGTTTTGCACAGAACAGCCCCAATGCTCCTCTTCTCGGGACCCCTTCTGGCACTCCTGGCTCCTCTCTCCTGTCGGGTGCCCCCATTGCAAGCAGCTTGCTATGGGGGCACACGAGCAGGTGTGCTCCCGAGCCACTGCTCCATGTGCCCATTCACACGGCCTCGACTCCTCTCTCTTCTGATTGGCTCACTGGCTGTGATTGACAGCAGCAGGAGCCAATGGTTCACACTGCTATCGCAGCCAATGAGGAGAGAGGGAGTCCCGGGATAGCTGAGACTCCAATGCACATCACTGGATTGAATGGAGGCTTAGGCGAGTATGAGAGGGGAGCTGCACAGAGAAGGCTCTTTTTATCTTCATGCATAGAATGCATGAAGGTAAAAAAACTTCAGCCTTTACAACCACTTTAAATATTTGTTTGTCTGAAAAGTAGTTTATGATTTTACATAGTTACATAAATGTATTATATCTTTAAACTAAATGTACTAACCAGATAAGATAATATATTGCAATTAGTAAATGCACCTCAGCAGTCATTAGTAATATTTTTTATTGTGAAGAATAATAAATAGAGCATTTTATAATTTTTAAAGAAAAAATATAGCCAAGCAACTAAACACAGCTGAAATACAATACAAATGTGCTGTTTTACCTGTGTAGGAATCAGTTGCCCTCTGCTGTCTGTATTTGTAATTAGCTAAGACAATGTCTCATGGGACGAAATGTGTAGGGTGGAACTACAGCGGTCATGTCACCACGCCTTCTGGGGCATTGAGCATGGTCTATCTGATATGCTGATTTATCTTTCACAATTGTGAGTAGTCACTAAGTTTTAATAAAACCTTTTTATGCAATATTGCACCATGTAAGATCTTCCTCTTGATTACCTACTAATTTAAACACTGGCAAGCTTGATCTGTGGTGGATCGATGTCGCTGGCGATGTGAGCGGTCTGTATTGGTGGAGGTAATGAGAGTACTTTTACCACCCATTCATCCATTTGGCCAGAAGGTTGTTGTCCATTTATCTATCCATTCCCTCAGCAAGCATCTGATATGATGGGAAGTCATCATCCATCCATTTTGGAATTTCTCCCTAAAACATGGCCACACCTCCTTCATATTGAGGTCTGAAGGTCTGGTAAGCAGCCTTGGTGTTTTGGCATTCACAAGTGGTGTAGAATCTGCTCGTTTATGGGATCACTCGGGCTATTTTTTTGATTTATGTATACACTATTTTTCTTCATTGTGGGCTGTCTTCAGCCCTTTATTTGAACTTTTTGGGACTTTAATTGTATGCACATTTTATGAACTTTATATAAGTATTACATTTTATTTGTATTTATTTATGGTTAAGCATATGCACTTTCATTTTTGTTTATGGTAGCGCAACACTTTAACTAACCAGAGTTTGACTGGAGTAATGGTACTGCAGAAACAGTTAAAGGGCAAACATTTTTAAACCTACTGCAGGACAATTTTATGGTACAGTTCATAGAGGCCCCAACTAGGAATGATGATCTGCTGGACTTGGTAATCTCAAACCATGCAGAGCTTATTACGAATGTCCATATAAAAGAACATCTGGGTAGCAGTGACCATAACATGATTTCATTTATTGTTAGCTGTAAACAGCGAGCACATTTGGGAAAAATAAAAACACTCAATTTTAAGAGAGCACATTTTCCAAGGCTGAGAGGTGCTCTCCAAGACTTAGACTGGGAGGAAATATTGGCATCAATGAACACAACACAGAAATGGGAGTTCTTCAAAAAGACTATATGTGAACACACAGCAAAAAATATATTCCCATAGGCAACAAGTTTAAAAGGCTAAAGATCAAACCTATGTGGCTTACGGCCAAAGTTGAAAAAGCTATAGATAATAAGAAAAGAGCTTTTATTAAATATAAAAATGAAGGAATGCTATCGTCGTTTAAACATTACAAAGAATATAACAGAATATGAAAAAAGGAAATAAAGGCTGCAAAAATTGAAAACGAATGACAGATTGCAAAAGATAGCAGGACCAACCCCCAAAAATTCTTCAAATATATTAACAGTAAAAAGGTCTGGTCCAAGCATGTAGGCCCTTTACAATATAATCTAAAGTGGGTGACTGGGGACAAAGAGAAGGCAAATTTATTAAATACCTTCTTCAGCTCTGTGTATACAAAGGAACATGGGGGAGCTCTTGTCCATAATGGGCATGGTATTGACACAGCTCCAGATGAATAAAAAATTGGCTCACAATTGATATGATCCAAAAATATTTAGACAGAATAAAGGTGAATAAAGCACCTGGTCTGGATAGCATACACCTATGGGTCCTTAAAGAGAATGTAACTCTGTCATTTCAAAGCCATTGTTTCTAATTTTTAGGGACTCTTTAATGACTGACATAGTACCACTGGATTGGCGTAAGGCCAATGTGGTGCCAATGTTAAAAAGGGGCCAAAATCTTTACCAAGTAATTATAGACCAGTTAGTTTAACTTCTATAGTTGGGAAGATACTGGAGAGTTTAATAAAAGACCACATAGATGACTTCTTGATGGAAAAAAATATTTTACGCAACAGACAGCATGGATTCATGAAAGACAGAAGTTGTCAAACAAATCTGATTTCTTTTTATGAGGAGTTGAGCAAAACCTTGGACAGAGGAGTGGCGGTGGACTTGGTATACTTGGACAGAGGAGTGGCAGTGGACTTGGTATACTTGGACAGAGGGGTGGCGGTGGACGTGGTATACTTGGATTTTGCAAAAGCGGGCTTGGAAAACTCTGTATGTAAATGGATAGAAAACTGGCTAAAAGATAGTATTCAAAGAGTAGTGGTTAATGATTCATAATCTGAATGGTCTAGGGTTGTTAGTGGTGTACCCCAAGGTTCAGTGTTGGGACCCTTACTTTTTAATATATGTATAAACGGTATAGGGTCTGGGATTATAAGTACCATGTCAGTCTTTGCAGATGACACCAAGTTGTGCAGTAGAATAACGTCCTTACAGGATGTCTCCAACTTACAAGCCAACCTCAATGCACTGTTTCATTGGGTAACTATGTGGCAAATGAGGTTTAATGTTGATAAATGTAAGGTTCTGCACTTGGGGGCTAAGAATATGCATGCATCATACATATTAGGGGGGTACAACTGGGGGAATCAATGGTGGAGAAGGATCTGGGGGTTCTGGTAGATCACAAGCTTAATAATGGAATGCTATGCCAAGCTGCAGTTTCTAAAGCGAGCAAAATCCTCTCTTGTATTAAAAGTGGTATAGACTCCCAAGAGAGATATATCATTTTACCCCTGTAGAAATCATTAGTAAGACCTCATCTGGAATATGCAGTTCAATTTTGTGCACCAATTCACAAAAAGAACATTGGGGAACTGGAGAAAGTACAGAGAAGGGCAATCAAACTGATAAGAGTCATGGAGGAGCTCAGCTATGAGGAAAGATTAAAGGAACTGAATGTATTCTCTCCTGAGAAGAGGAGATTAAGGGGGGATATGATCAACATGTATAAATACATCAGTGGTTCATATAGTGAACTCGGTGTAGAGATATTCACCCTGAGGTTATCAGAGGACAAGGGGGCACTCTTTACATCTGGAGGAAAAGAGATTTAATCTCCAAACACAGAAAGGTTTCTTCACAGTGAGAGCTGTGAAAATGTGGAATAAACTCCTTCAAGAGTTGGTTCTGGCCAGCTCAGTGGATTGCTTTAAAAAAGGCCTGGATTCTTTCTTAGATACACAGAAAACAACTGGATACTAACATTTATATGTAAAGTTGATCCAGGGAATATCCGATTACCTCTTGGGGGATCAAGAAGGATTTTTTTCCCTTCAGGAGCAAATTGGATCTTGGTTTGCTTGGTTTTTTTGCCTTCCTCTGGATCAACTGTGGGTATAGGATTATAACTTTTTTTTTTTTTAAATGATTGAACTGGATGGACTTTTGTCCAGCCAGACTAACTATATAACACAGTTGAGAAAATTATTGTTTATATATCACATGTGAAGAGTGCAGTTGGCACTTGATATCTTGATACATTTACAGTTTTTTGGGGGACACTTTAAGTGCAAAATTCTTAGCTTTAATCAGGTAAAGGGGTACTTCGCAGGAATCGCGGGTTCTGGATGTATGGCTTCTCGGAGCTCCCAGAAAGCTTGAAGCAGAAACACACTCCGACAACTGGACCTAAGATGAACAGCCAGGTCAAGCACTCAAGGATAACGTGGAGCCAAACCGGAAACAGAAGTGTAGTCAGAGGAGCATCCAGGGTCAGCAACGAGCAGGCAATAAGGTACAGAAGCATCTGCCAGGGACATGGTCAAGAATAAGCCAAGGTCAGGAACAGATGAGCAGAAGCATAAACAGGTTATTGACCTGATCCAAGGTCAGGTCAATAACAAGCAGGGTCAGCAACAGATATAATGCAGGACACAAGCAGGACACACAGGAACAGCTGAAGACCTGTCAGCACTGTGCATCCTTTAAATAGGCCGTCTGGTGCCAATGGACACTGTATTTCTATGCATATGCTATGCGCGTGCCTAGATACCATTCCATAGGTAATACCATACGCATGACTGTGCGGCCATTGTGTCACAGTACATTCCTGACATTGCCCAACCCTTACCACTAGCCTCCGAATGCATCTCAGAACCTTCTTCTCTGGATGACGCTGGAAGAAAGCTTGCACCAGACATGGAGCATGAACATTTGAAGCTGGTTCATATGAATTTTCCTCTGGGCCGTAGTCCTTCCACTTGATAAGGAACTGAGTCTGAACTATTTTAATTCTACAGTCCAGTACAGCATCTACCTCATATTCCTTGTTGCCTTCAATAAGCAGCAGAGAAGGAATCTCTGGACCTCGGTCCAGTAAGGGGTTTGTCACCCTTGGTTTTAATAAAGAAACTTTAGATTTCTTGGTAAAACTAATTCAAACGCCACTGAAAAATATTCCTCTTTACTAGAAAAGACCCCAGATATCTTGGGGCAAGCTTCTTTGAGGGACAGCTTAAATTCAGGTTTCCTGTGGACAGCCAGACTATCCCCTGGCTGTAAATTCAAATTTGCTCTCTTCTTCTTGGCAACAAATTTATATTGCTTGCCTGAGCCTTAGTAATGGTGTCTCATAAACGCTGGTTGTTATATTGAGAAGGTTCAATCTGTCTTGCACAGCCGGGACAGAAGAGTCCACAGGAGAGCTAAGGTAGGTTAAAAAAACGTCAGTTTAGCCGCATTTGCATACCATGTTTATGCGCGTTTAGCCACGTTTTCATTTAGAAGCTTTTTAAAAAGATAAACTCAGGAGACCCTGCCAAATGCCCAGAACGCACTGAAAAATAGTAAATAATTAACTATTTCAGACATTTTGAGAGAAATAGAGAGAGCAGAAGCAGAGAGAGCAGTATTTGTTGAGATTACCTGTCTTTTCTGGTTGTATTCACTATGGATCCCATCATGAGCATAATGCGGCACGTTCTACCATTTTTTCCTTCACGCGAAACCTGGAACTGACTGCACTGGTGTACCTGGTCCATTTGAATACAAGGAAAACGCTTTGCATGCATTTTTGATGAAGAAAAAAGGCCAGCAGGCCAAAAGGTCTGGACAGCAACTGGATATGGACCTGTCAAAAAATGCGTCTAAATGCAAACGCAGTTAACTGCGTTTACAAGCGTTTGGTGTTTGAAACTCCAGTAAAATCTACTCCTGAACGCAATTTTGGTACGTTCAAGAAAACGACTGTAAATTCAACTACCTGTAAACAACTATGTGTACATGGACACATAGGAAAACATAAAGGAAAGTTCAGGAGGTGCTGAAAAAAATGCTCAACAGCTCCTAAATGTCATGTATAGAGATGAGCGAAGTATTCAAAAATTCGATTCGACTGATTCGGCGAATTCATGGGAAAATTTCGATTCGAGTCGAATATATTCGCTGCAAATTTAACTTATAAAAGGGTGTTTCTAGGCTTCAGAGAGCCTTTATATTAGTGCAGAACACTGTACCTTTAATTTAAATGCCCTTGGAGTCTCTGGGGAAGAGAAATAATACTGACAGTCAGTATGACATGCAGATGAGTGCCGTCGATCTTAGAATCACCGCACACTTCACTCATTTGGGCAGTCACGGGGCCAAAACCAGAGTGTGGAGCCACAGTGTGGCGGTGGAGGCAGCAGCAATGGGAGGCCATACAGCACCCTATGACAAAAATGGAAACCACCAGCAGTGTGAGGAGACCTGAAAGTGGCACATGGCAGAGTGTGGCGATGGATACAGCAGCAATGGGAGGCCGTACAGGGACCCATGACACACTCTGGACCTGGCAGCAGCATGAGGAGGCGGTACAGGGGCCCATGACAGATTACGGGCCTGGCAGCAGCATGAGGAGTCGGTACGGGGGCCCATGGCAGATTACGGGCCTGGCAGCAGCAATGGGAGGCCGTACAGGGACCCATGACACACTCTGGACCTGGCAGCAGCATGGGGAGGTGGTACAGGGGCCCATGACAGATTACGGGCCTGGCAGCAGCATGAGGAGTCGGTACGGGGGCCCATGACACACTCTGGACCTGGCAGCAGCATGGGGAGGCGGTACAGGGGCGCATGACAGATTACGAGCCTGGCAGCAGCAACTTGGACAGGAGGACGTTCAGCTTCTGCACCGTCGGGTGCATGCTCGCAAACTGTTGTCTCTTGGAAACGGATTCCAAGAAAGACTGCTGATGGAATCCGTGAAGAGGAGTAACAGGAGAAGGAGCATCTGAACGAGCGGAATATGCCAACAAGCGACAACAGGGGCCCATGACAGATTACGGGCCTGGCAGCAGCATGAGGAGGCGGTACAGGGGCCCATGGCAGATTAGGGGCCTGGCAGCAGCTATGGGAGGCCCGTAATCTGCCAGCACCCTATGACAAAAAATGGAACACACCAGCAGTGTGTGAGGAGACCTGAAAGTGGCACATGGCAGAGTGTGGCGATGGAGACAGCAGCAATGGGAGGCCGTACAGGGACCCATGACAGACTCTGGACTTGGCAGCAGCATGAGGAGGCGGTATAGGGACCCATGGCAGATTAGGGGCCTGGCAGCAGCTATGGGAGGCCCGTAATCTGCCAGCACCCTATGACAAAAAATGGAACACACCAGCAGTGTGAGGAGACCTGAAAGTGGCACATGGCAGAGTGTGGCGATGGAGACAGCAGCAATGGGAGGCCGTACAGGGACCCATGAGAGACTCTGGACCTGGCAGCAGCATGAGGAGGCGGTACAGGGGCCCATGGCAGATTAGGGGCCTGGCAGCAGCTATAGGAGGCCCGTAATCTGCTAGCACCCTATGACAAAAAATGGAACACACCAGCAGTGTGAGGAGACCTGAAAGTGGCACATGGCAGAGTGTGGCGATGGAGACAGCAGCAATGGGAGGCCGTACAGGGACCCATGAGAGACTCTGTGGACCTGGCAGCAGCATGAGGAGGTGGTATAGGGGCCCATGGCAGATTAGGGGCCTGGCAGCAGCTATGGGAGGCCCGTAATCTGCCAGCACCCTATGTCAAAAAATTCAACACACCAGCAGTGTGAGGAGACCTGAAAGTGGCACATGGCATGAGACACTGTGGACCTGGCAGCAGCATGAGGAGGCGGTACAGGGGCCCATGGCAGATTAGGGGCCTGGCAGCAGCTATGGGAGGCCCGTAATCTGCCAGCACCCTATGTCAAAAAATTCAACACACCAGCAGTGTGTGAGGAGACCTGAAAGTGGCACATGGCAGAGTGTGGCGATGGAGACAGCAGCAATGGGAGGCCGTACAGGGACCCATGACAGACTCTGGACTTGGCAGCAGCATGAGGAGGCGGTACAGGGGCCCATGGCAGATTAGGGGCCTGGCAGCAGCTATGGGAGGCCCGTAATCTGCCAGCACCCTATGACAAAAAATGGAACACACCAGCAGTGTGAGGAGACCTGAAAGTGGCACATGGCAGAGTGTGGCGATGGAGACAGCAGCAATGGGAGGCTGTACAGGGACCCATGAGAGACTCTGGACCTGGCAGCAGCATGAGGAGGCGGTATAGGGGCCCATGGCAGATTAGGGGCCTGGCAGCAGCTATGGGAGGCCCGTAATCTGCCAGCACCCTATGTCAAAAAATTCAACACACCAGCAGTGTGAGGAGACCTGAAAGTGGCACATGGCATGAGACACTGTGGACCTGGCAGCAGCATGAGGAGGCGGTACAGGGGCCCATGGCAGATTAGGGGCCTGGCAGCAGCTATGGGAGGCCCGTAATCTGCCAGCACCCTATGTCAAAAAATTCAACACACCAGCAGTGTGTGAGGAGACCTGAAAGTGGCACATGGCAGAGTGTGGCGATGGAGACAGCAGCAATGGGAGGCCGTACAGGGACCCATGAGAGACTCTGGACCTGGCAGCAGCATGAGGAGGCGGTATAGGGGCCCATGGCAGATTAGGGGCCTGGCAGCAGCTATAGGAGGCCCGTAATCTGCCAGCACCCTATGTCAAAAAATTCAACACACCAGCAGTGTGAGGAGACCTGAAAGTGGCACATGGCATGAGACACTGTGGACCTGGCAGCAGCATGAGGAGGCGGTACAGGGGCCCATGGCAGATTAGGGGCCTGGCAGCACCTATGGGAGGCCCGTAATCTGCCAGCACCCTATGTCAAAAAATTCAACACACCAGCAGTGTGAGGAGACCTGAAAGTGGCACATGGCAGAGTGTGGCGATGGAGACAGCAGCAATGGGAGGCCGTACAGGGACCCATGACAGACTCTGGACTTGGCAGCAGCATGAGGAGGTGGTATAGGGGCCCATGGCAGATTAGGGGCCTGGCAGCAGCTATGGGAGGCCCATAATCTGCCAGCACCCTATGTCAAAAAATTCAACACACCAGCAGTGTGTGAGGAGACCTGAAAGTGGCACATGGCAGAGTGTGGCGATGGAGACAGCAGCAATGGGAGGCCGTACAGGGACCCATGAGAGACTCTGGACCTGGCAGCAGCATGAAGAGGCGGTACAGGGGCCCATGGCAGATTAGGGGCCTGGCAGCAGCTATAGGAGGCCCGTAATCTGCCAGCACCCTATGACAAAAAATGGAGCACACCAGCAGTGTGAGGAGACCTGAAAGTGGCACATGGCAGAGTGTGGCGATGGAGACAGCAGCAATGGGAGGCCGTACAGGGACCCATGAGAGACTCTGGACCTGGCAGCAGCATGAGGAGGCGGTATAGGGGCCCATGGCAGATTAGGGGCCTGGCAGCAGCTATAGGAGGCCCGTAATCTGCCAGCACCCTATGTCAAAAAATTCAACACACCAGCAGTGTGAGGAGACCTGAAAGTGGCACATGGCATGAGACACTGTGGACCTGGCAGCAGCATGAGGAGGCGGTACAGGGGCCCATGGCAGATTAGGGGCCTGGCAGCAGCTATGGGAGGCCCGTAATCTGCCAGCACCCTATGTCAAAAAATTCAACACACCAGCAGTGTGTGAGGAGACCTGAAAGTGGCACATGGCAGAGTGTGGCGATGGAGACAGCAGCAATGGGAGGCCGTACAGGGACCCATGACAGACTCTGGACTTGGCAGCAGCATGAGGAGGCGGTATAGGGGCCCATGGCAGATTAGGGGCCTGGCAGCAGCTATGGGAGGCCCGTAATCTGCCAGCACCCTATGTCAAAAAATTCAACACACCAGCAGTGTGAGGAGACCTGAAAGTGGCACATGGCATGAGACACTGTGGACCTGGCAGCAGCATGAGGAGGCGGTACAGGGGCCCATGGCAGATTAGGGGCCTGGCAGCAGCTATGGGAGGCCCGTAATCTGCCAGCACCCTATGTCAAAAAATTCAACACACCAGCAGTGTGTGAGGAGACCTGAAAGTGGCACATGGCAGAGTGTGACGATGGAGACAGCAGCAATGGGAGGCCGTACAGGGACCCATGACAGACTCTGGACTTGGCAGCAGCATGAGGAGGCGGTATATAGGGGCCCATGGCAGATTAGGGGCCTGGCAGCAGCTATGGGAGGCCCGTAATCTGCCAGCACCCTATGTCAAAAAATTCAACACACCAGCAGTGTGTGAGGAGACCTGAAAGTGGCACATGGCAGAGTGTGGCGATGGAGACAACCCACCGACTGTTTTGCTCGATGCCAAGCTGCCACCCTCTTCTCCTGATGATGCGGTAGCAATAGCCTGATGACGACGAGGCTGCCAAGTGCGATCAGCCTCATCATCATCAATTAGGGTCTCCGCCTCACTACTAGCCCCCTCGGCTGCGTGTGGGTCAGGAGACAGACCTGTCTCTACACCGGCTACCGAGCCACTCTCCTCGCCACTACTTCTTCGCCTGGCTGCTGAAGAGGCGGATGTCTCCCCCCGTTCCTGACCGCCCTCTGTTAGCTCTTCCTCACTGTACTGGATGACACCGGGAGCACTAGCCTCTGGCTGCGAATAGTGCTGCCTCGACCCCTTCCTCTGCTGCCACGTCTGCTCGCTCCTAAAACATTACCTCCTCTGCCACTCCTCTGCATGTTGTCTGACATACTCTTTAATTAAACGATTTTGTGTCCCTGAGTAACAATTCTGTGTCCCTGAGTAACGTTTCTGTGGCCCTAAGTAACAGTTCTGTGGCCCTAAGTAACAGTTCTGTGGCCCTCAGTAACAATTCTGTGTCTGTCCCTGAGTAACAATTCTGTGTCCCTCAGTAACAATTCTGTGTCCCTCAGTAACAATTCTGTGTCCCTGAGTAACAATTCTGTGTCCCTGAGTAACGTTTCTGTGGCCCTAAGTAACAGTTCTGTGGCCCTAAGTAACAGTTCTGTGGCCCTCAGTAACAATTCTGTGTCTGTACCTGAGTAACAATTCTGTGTCCCTCAGTAACAATTCTGTGTCCCTCAGTAACAATTCTGTGTCCCTGAGTAAAAATTCTGTGGCCCTCAGTAACAATTCTGTATCCCTCAGTAACAATTCTGTGTCCCTGAGTAACAATTCTGTGTCTGTCCCTGAGTAAGAATTCTGTGTCTGTCCCTGAGTAACGTTTCTGTGGCCCTAAGTAATGGTTCTGTGGCCCTCAGTAACAATTCTGTGTCCCTGAGTAACAATTCTGTGTCTGTCCCTGAGTAACAATTCTGTGGCCCTAAGTAACGGTTTTGTGGCCCTCAGTAACAATTCTGTGTCCCTGAGTAACAATTCTGTGTCCCTCAGTAACAATTCTGTGTCCCTCAGTAACAATTCTGTGTCTGTCCCTGAGTAACAATTCTGTGTCTGTCCCTGAGAAACGTTTCTGTGGCCCTAAGTAACGGTTCTGTGGCCCTCAGTAACAATTCTGTGTCCCTCAGTAACAATTCTGTGTCTGTCCCTGAGTAACAATTCTGTGTCTGTCCCTGAGTAACAATTCTGTGTCCCTGAGTAACGTTTCTGTGGCCCTAAGTAACATTTCTGTGGCCCTCAGTAACAATTCTGTCTGTCCCTGAGTAACAATTCTGTGTCTGTCCCTGAGTAACAATTCTGTGTCTGTCCCTGAGTAACAATTCTGTGTCCCTCAGTAACAATTCTGTGTCCCTCAGTAACAATTCTGTGTCCCTGAGTAACAATTCTGTGTCCCTGAGTAACGTTCCTGTGGCCCTAAGTAACAGTTCTGTGGCCCTAAGTAACAGTTCTGTGGCCCTCAGTAACAATTCTGTGTCTGTCCCTGAGTAACAATTCTGTGTCCCTCAGTAACAATTCTGTGTCCCTCAGTAACAATTCTGTGTCCCTCAGTAACTATTCTGTGGCCCTCAGTAACAATTCTGTGTCCCTCAGTAACAATTCTGTGTCCCTGAGTAACAATTCTGTGTCTGTCCCTGAGTAAGAATTCTGTGTCTGTCCCTGAGTAACGTTTCTGTGGCCCTAAGTAACGGTTCTGTGGCCCTCAGTAACAATTCTGTGTCCCTGAGTAACAATTCTGTGTCTGTCCCTGAGTAACAAATCTGTGGCCCTAAGTAACGGTTCTGTGGCCCTCAGTAACAATTCTGTGTCCCTGAGTAACAATTCTGTGTCCCTCATTACAATTCTGTGTCCCTCAGTAACAATTCTGTGTCTGTCCCTGAGTAACAATTCTGTGTCTGTCCCTAAGTAACGTTTCTGTGGCCCTAAGTAACGGTTCTGTGGCCCTCAGTAACAATTCTGTGTCCCTCAGTAACAATTCTGTGTCTGTCCCTGAGTAACAATTCTGTGTCTGTCCCTGAGTAACAATTCTGTGTCCCTGAGTAACGTTTCTGTGGCCCTAAGTAACATTTCTGTGGCCCTCAGTAACAATTCTGTCTTTCCCTGAGTAACAATTCTGTGTCTGTCCCTGAGTAACAATTCTGTGTCCCTCAGTAACAATTCTGTGTCCCTGAGTAACAATTCTGTGTCCCTCAGTAACAATTCTGTGTCCCTCAGTAACAATTCTGTGTCCCTGAGTAACAATTCTGTGTCTGTCCCTGAGTAAGAATTCTGTGTCTGTCCCTGAGTAACGTTACTGTGGCCCTAAGTAACGGTTCTGTGGCCCTCAGTAACAATTCTGTGTCCCTGAGTAACAATTCTGTGTCTGTCCCTGAGTAACAATTCTGTGGCCCTAAGTAACGGTTCTGTGTCCCTCAGTAACAGTTCTGTGTCCCTGAGTAACAATTCTGTGGCCCTAAGTAACGGTTCTGTGGCCCTCAGTAACAATTCTGTGTCCCTGAGTAACAATTATGTGTCTGTCCCTGAGTAACAATTCTGTGGCCCTAAGTAACGGTTCTGTGGCCCTCAGTAACAATTCTGTGTCCCTGAGTAACAATTCTGTGTCTGTCCCTGATTAACAATTCTGTGGCCCTAAGTAACGGTTCTGTGGCCCTCAGTAACAATTCTGTGTCCCTGAGTAACGTTTCTGTGGCCCTAAGTAACGGTTCTGTGGCCCACAGTAACAATTCTGTGTCCCTCAGTAACAATTCTTTGTCTGTCCCTGAGTAACAATTTTGTGGCCCTAAGAAACGGTTCTGTGGCCCTCAGTAACAATTCTGTGTCCCTGAGTAACGTTTCTGTGGCTCTAAGTAACGGTTCTGTGGCCCTCAGTAACAATTCTGTGTCCCTGAGTAACAATTCTGTGTCTGTCCCTGAGTAACAATTCTGTGGCCCTAAGTAACGGTTCTGTGGCCCTCAGTAACAATTCTGTGTCCCTCAGTAACAATTCTGTGTCTGTCCCTGAGTAACAATTCTGTGGCCCTAAGTAACGGTTCTGTGGCCCTCAGTAACAATTCTGTGTCCCTCAGTAACAATTCTGTGGCCCTAAGTAACAGTTCTGTGGCCCTCAGTAACAATTCTGTGTCCCTGAGTAACGTTTCTGTGGCCCTAAGTAACAATTCTGTGGCCCTCAGTAACAATTCTGTGTCTGTCCCTGAGTAACAATTCTGTGGCCCTAAGTAACGCTTCTGTGGCCCTCAGTAACAATTCTGTGTCCCTGAGTAATGTTTCTGTGGCCCTAAGTAACGGTTCTGTGGCCCTCAGTAACAATTCTGTGTCCCTCAGTAACAATTCTGTGTCTGTCCCTGAGTAACAATTCTGTGGCCCTAAGTAACGGTTCTGTGGCCCTCAGTAACAATTCTGTGTCCCTGAGTAACAATTGTGTGTCTGTCCCTGAGTAAAAATTCTGTGGCCCTAAGTAACGGTTTTGTGGCCCTCAGTAACAATTCTGTGTCCCTGAGTAACAATTCTGTGTCCCTCAGTAACAATTCTGTGTCCCTCAGTAACAATTCTGTGTCCCTCAGTAACAATTCTGTGTCTGTCCCTGAGTAACAATTCTGTGTCTGTCCCTGAGTAACGTTTCTGTGGCCCTAAGTAACGGTTCTGTGGCCCTCAGTAACAATTCTGTGTCCCTCAGTAACAATTCTGTGTCTGTCCCTGAGTAACAATTCTGTGTCTGTCCCTGAGTAACAATTCTGTGTCCCTGAGTAACGTTTCTGTGGCCCTAAGTAACATTTCTGTGGCCCTCAGTAACAATTCTGTGTCTGTCCCTGAGTAACAATTCTGTGTCTGTCCCTGAGTAACAATTCTGTGTCCCTCAATAACAATTCTGTGTCCCTGAGTAACAATTCTGTGTCCCTCAGTAACAATTCTGTGTCCCTCAGTAACAATTCTGTGTCCCTGAGTAACAATTCTGTGTCTGTCCCTGAGTAAGAATTCTGTGTCTGTCCCTGAGTAACGTTTCTGTGGCCCTAAGTAACGGTTCTGTGGCCCTCAGTAACAATTCTGTGTCCCTTAGTAACAATTCTGTGTCTGTCCCTGAGTAACAATTCTGTGGCCCTAAGTAACGGTTCTGTGTCCCTCAGTAACAGTTCTGTGTCCCTGAGTAACAATTCTGTGGCCCTAAGTAACGGTTCTGTGGCCCTCAGTAACAATTCTGTGTCCCTGAGTAACAATTATGTGTCTGTCCCTGAGTAACAATTCTGTGGCCCTAAGTAACGGTTCTGTGGCCCTCAGTAACAATTCTGTGTCCCTGAGTAACGTTTCTGTGGCCCTAAGTAACGGTTCTGTGGCCCTCAGTAACAATTCTGTGTCCCTCAGTAACAATTCTGTGTCTGTCCCTGAGTAACAATTTTGTGGCCCTAAGTAACGGTTCTGTGGCCCTCAGTAACAATTCTGTGTCCCTGAGTAACGTTTCTGTGGCTCTAAGTAACGGTTCTGTGGCCCTCAGTAACAATTCTGTGTCCCTGAGTAACAATTCTGTGTCTGTCCCTGAGTAACAATTCTGTGGCCCTAAGTAACGGTTCTGTGGCCCTCAGTAACAATTCTGTATCCCTGAGTAACAATTCTGTGTCTGTCCCTGAGTAACAATTCTGTGGCCCTAAGTAACGGTTCTGTGGCCCTCAGTAACAATTCTGTGTCCCTCAGTAACAATTCTGTGGCCCTAAGTAACAGTTCTGTGGCCCTCAGTAACAATTCTGTGTCCCTGAGTAACGTTTCTGTGGCCCTAAGTAACAATTCTGTGGCCCTCAGTAACAATTCTGTGTCTGTCCCTGAGTAACAATTCTGTGGCCCTAAGTAACGGTTCTGTGGCCCTTAGAAACAATTCTGTGTCCCTGAGTAACGTTTCTGTGGCCCTAAGTAACGGTTCTGTGGCCCTCAGTAACAATTCTGTGTCCCTCAGTAACAATTCTGTGTCTGTCCCTGAGTAACAATTCTGTGGCCCTAAGTAACGGTTCTGTGGCCCTCAGTAACAATTCTGTGTCCCTGAGTAACGTTTCTGTGGCCCTAAGTAACGGTTCTGTGGCCCTCAGTAACAATTCTGTGTCCCTGAGTAACAATTCTGTGTCTGTCCCTGAGTAACAATTCTGTGGCCCTAAGTAACGGTTCTGTGGCCCTCAGTAACAATTCTGTGTCCCTGAGTAACGTTTCTGTGGCCCTAAGTAACAATTCTGTGGCCCTCAGTAACAATTCTGTGTCTGTCCCTGAGTAACAATTCTGTGTCCCTAACTAACGTTTCTGTGGCCCTAAGTAACAGTTCTGTGGCCCTCAGTAACAATTCTGTGTCCCTGAGTAACGTTTCTGTGACCCTAAGTAACAATTCTGTTTCCCTGAGTAACAATTCTGTGGCCCTAAGTAACGGTTCTGTGGCCCTCAGTAACAATTCTGTGTCCCTGAGTAACAATTCTGTGGCCCTAAGTAACGGTTCTGTGGCCCTCAGTAACAATTCTGTGTCTGTCCCTGAGTAACTATTCTGTGGCCCTAAGTAACGGTTCTGTGGCCCTCAGTAACAATTCTGTGTCCCTGAGTAACAATTCTGTGGCCCTAAGTAACGGTTCTGTGGCCCTCAGTAACAATTCTGTGTCCCTGAGTAACGTTTCTGTGGCTCTAAGTAACGGTTCTGTGGCCCTCAGTAACAATTCTGTGTCCCTGAGTAACAATTCTGTGTCCCTCAGTAACAATTCTGTGTCCCTCAGTAACAATTCTGTGTCTGTCCCTGAGTAACAATTCTGTGTCTGTCCCTGAGTAACGTTTCTGTGGCCCTAAGTAACGGTTCTGTGGCCCTCAGTAACAATTCTGTGTCCCTCAGTAACAATTCTGTGTCTCTCCCTGAGTAACAATTCTGTGTCCCTGAGTAACGTTTCTGTGGCCCTAAGTAACATTTCTGTGGCCCTCAGTAACAATTCTGTCTGTCCCTGAGTAACAATTCTGTGTCTGTCCCTGAGTAACAATTCTGTGTCTGTCCCTGAGTAACAATTCTGTGTCCCTCAGTAACAATTCTGTGTCCCTGAGTAACAATTCTGTGTCCCTCAGTAACAATTCTGTGTCCCTCAGTAACAATTCTGTGTCCCTGAGTAAGAATTCTGTGTCTGTCCCTGAGTAAGAATTCTGTGTCTGTCCCTGAGTAACGTTACTGTGGCCCTAAGTAACGGTTCTGTGGCCCTCAGTAACAATTCTGTGTCCCTGAGTAACAATTCTGTGTCTGTCCCTGAGTAACAATTCTGTGGCCCTAAGTAACGGTTCTGTGTCCCTCAGTAACAGTTCTGTGTCCCTGAGTAACAATTCTGTGGCCCTAAGTAACGGTTCTGTGGCCCTCAGTAACAATTCTGTGTCCCTGAGTAACAATTCTGTGTCTGTCCCTGAGTAACAATTCTGTGGCCCTAAGTAACGGTTCTGTGGCCCTCAGTAACAATTCTGTGTCCCTGAGTAATGTTTCTGTGGCCCTAAGTAACAATTCTGTGGCCCTCAGTAACAATTCTGTGTCTGTCCCTGAGTAACAATTCTGTGTCCCTAACTAACGTTTCTGTGGCCCTAAGTAACAGTTCTGTGGCCCTCAGTAACAATTCTGTGTCCCTGAGTAACGTTTCTGTGATCCTAAGTAACAATTCTGTTTCCCTGAGTAACAATTCTGTGGCCCTAAGTAATGGTTCTGTGGCCCTCAGTAACAATTCTGTGTCCCTGAGTAACAATTCTGTGGCCCTAAGTAACGGTTCTGTGGCCCTCAGTAACAATTCTGTGTCTGTCCCTGAGTAACAATTCTGTGGCCCTAAGTAACGGTTCTGTGGCCCTCAGTAACAATTCTGTGTCCCTGAGTAACAATTCTGTGGCCCTAAGTAACGGTTCTGTGGCCCTCAGTAACAATTCTGTGTCCCTGAGTAACGTTTCTGTGGCTCTAAGTAACGGTTCTGTGGCCCTCAGTAACAATTCTGTGTCCCTGAGTAACAATTCTGTGTCCCTCAGTAACAATTCTGTGTCCCTCAGTAACAATTCTGTGTCTGTCCCTGAGTAACAATTCTGTGTCTGTCCCTGAGTAACGTTTCTGTGGCCCTAAGTAACGGTTCTGTGGCCCTCAGTAACAATTCTGTGTCCCTCAGTAACAATTCTGTGTCTGTCCCTGAGTAACAATTCTGTGTCTCTCCCTGAGTAACAATTCTGTGTCCCTGAGTAACGTTTCTGTGGCCCTAAGTAACATTTCTGTGGCCCTCAGTATCAATTCTGTCTTTCCCTGAGTAACAATTCTGTGTCTGTCCCTGAGTAACAATTCTGTGTCCCTCAGTAACAATTCTGTGTCCCTGAGTAACAATTCTGTGTCCCTCAGTAACAATTCTGTGTCCCTCAGTAACAATTCTGTGTCCCTGAGTAACAATTCTGTGTCTGTCCCTGAGTAAGAATTCTGTGTCTGTCCCTGAGTAACGTTACTGTGGCCCTAAGTAATGGTTCTGTGGCCCTCAGTAACAATTCTGTGTCCCTGAGTAACAATTCTGTGTCTGTCCCTGAGTAACAATTCTGTGGCCCTA
Source organism: Staurois parvus (assembly GCF_062004578.1). Lineage (NCBI taxonomy): Eukaryota > Metazoa > Chordata > Amphibia > Anura > Ranidae > Staurois > Staurois parvus. Next base: position 674,700 of record NW_028318415.1, read on the forward strand.
AGTAACGGTTCTGTGTCCCTCAGTAACAGTTCTGTGTCCCTGAGTAACAATTCTGTGGCCCTAAGTAACGGTTCTGTGGCCCTCAGTAACAATTCTGTGTCCCTGAGTAACAATTATGTGTCTGTCCCTGAGTAACAATTCTGTGGCCCTAAGTAATGGTTCTGTGGCCCTCAGTAACAATTCTGTGTCCCTGAGTAACAATTCTGTGTCTGTCCCTGAGTAACAATTCTGTGGCCCTAAGTAACGGTTCTGTGGCCCTCAGTAACAATTCTGTGTCCCTGAGTAACGTTTCTGTGGCTCTAAGTAACGGTTCTGTGGCCCTCAGTAACAATTCTGTGTCCCTGAGTAACAATTCTGTGTCTGTCCCTGAGTAACAATTCTGTGGCCCTAAGTAACGGTTCTGTGGCCCTCAGTAACAATTCTGTGTCCCTCAGTAACAATTCTGTGTCTGTCCCTGAGTAACAATTCTGTGGCCCTAAGTAACGGTTCTGTGGCCCTCAGTAACAATTCTGTGTCCCTCAGTAACAATTCTGTGGCCCTAAGTAACAGTTCTGTGGCCCTCAGTAACAATTCTGTGTCCCTGAGTAACGTTTCTGTGGCCCTAAGTAACAATTCTGTGGCCCTCAGTAACAATTCTGTGTCTGTCCCAGAGTAACATTTCTGTGGCCCTAAGTAACGGTTCTGTGGCCCTCAGTAACAATTCTGTGTCCCTGAGTAACGTTTCTGTGGCCCTAAGTAACGGTTCTGTGGCCCTCAGTAACAATTCTGTGTCCCTCAGTAACAATTCTGTGTCTGTCCCTGAGTAACAATTCTGTGGCCCTAAGTAACGGTTCTGTGGCCCTCAGTAACAATTCTGTGTCCCTGAGTAACGTTTCTGTGGCCCTAAGTAACGGTTCTGTGGCCCTCAGTAACAATTCTGTGTCCCTGAGTAACAATTCTGTGTCTGTCCCTGAGTAACAATTTTGTGGCCCTAAGTAACAGTTCTGTGGCCCTCAGTAACAATTCTGTGTCCCTGAGTAACGTTTCTGTGGCCCTAAGTAACAATTCTGTGTCCCTCAGTAACAATTCTGTGTCTGTCCCTGAGTAACAATTCTGTGTCCCTAACTAACGTTTCTGTGGCCCTAAGTAACAGTTCTGTGGCCCTCAGTAACAATTCTGTGTCCCTGAGTAACGTTTCTGTGACCCTAAGTAACAATTCTGTTTCCCTGAGTAACAATTCTGTGGCCCTAAGTAACGGTTCTGTGGCCCTCAGTAACAATTCTGTGTCCCTGAGTAACAATTCTGTGGCCCTAAGTAACGGTTCTGTGGCCCTCAGTAACAATTCTGTGTCTGTCCCTGAGTAACAATTCTGTGGCCCTAAGTAACGGTTCTGTGGCCCTCAGTAACAATTCTGTGTCCCTGAGTAACAATTCTGTGGCCCTAAGTAACGGTTCTGTGGCCCTCAGTAACAATTCTGTGTCCCTGAGTAACGTTTCTGTGGCTCTAAGTAACGGTTCTGTGGCCCTCAGTAACAATTCTATGTCCCTGAGTAACAATTCTGTGTCCCTCAGTAACAATTCTGTGTCCCTCAGTAACAATTCTGTGTCTGTCCCTGAGTAACAATTCTGTGTCTGTCCCTGAGTAACGTTTCTGTGGCCCTAAGTAACGGTTCTGTGGCCCTCAGTAACAATTCTGTGTCCCTCAGTAACAATTCTGTGTCTGTCCCTGAGTAACAATTCTGTGTCTGTCCCTGAGTAACAATTCTGTGTCCCTGAGTAACGTTTCTGTGGCCCTAAGTAACATTTCTGTGGCCCTCAGTAACAATTCTGTCTGTCCCTGAGTAACAATTCTGTGTCTGTCCCTGAGTAACAATTCTGTGTCTGTCCCTGAGTAACAATTCTGTGTCCCTGAGTAACAATTCTGTGTCCCTCAGTAACAATTCTGTGTCTGTCCCTGAGTAAGAATTCTGTGTCTGTCCCTGAGTAACGTTACTGTGGCCCTAAGTAACGGTTCTGTGTCCCTCAGTAACAATTCTGTGTCCCTGAGTAACAATTCTGTTTCTGTCCCTGAGTAACAATTCTGTGGCCCTAAGTAACGGTTCTGTGTCCCTCAGTAACAGTTCTGTGTCCCTGAGTAACAATTCTGTGGCCCTAAGTAACGGTTCTGTGGCCCTCAGTAACAATTCTGTGTCCCTGAGTAACAATTATGTGTCTGTCCCTGAGTAACAATTCTGTGGCCCTAAGTAATGGTTCTGTGGCCCTCAGTAACAATTCTGTGTCCCTGAGTAACAATTCTGTGTCTGTCCCTGAGTAACAATTCTGTGGACCTAAGTAACGGTTCTGTGGCCCTCAGTAACAATTCTGTGTCCCTGAGTAACGTTTCTGTGGCCCTAAGTAACGGTTCTGTGGCCCTCAGTAACAATTCTGTGTCCCTCAGTAACAATTCTGTGTCTGTCCCTGAGTAACAATTTTGTGGCCCTAAGTAACGGTTCTGTGGCCCTCAGTAACAATTCTGTGTCCCTGAGTAACGTTTCTGTGGCTCTAAGTAACGGTTCTGTGGCCCTCAGTAACAATTCTGTGTCCCTGAGTAACAATTCTGTGTCTGCCCCTCAGTAACAATTCTGTGTCCCTCAGTAACAATTCTGTGTCTGTCCCTGAGTAACAATTTTGTGGCCCTAAGTAACAGTTCTGTGGCCCTCAGTAACAATTCTGTGTCCCTGAGTAACGTTTCTGTGGCCCTAAGTAACAATTCTGTGGCCCTCAGTAACAATTCTGTGTCTGTCCCTGAGTAACAATTCTGTGGCCCTAAGTAACGGTTCTGTGTCCCTCAGTAACAATTCTGTGTCCCTGAGTAATGTTTCTGTGGCCCTAAGTAACGGTTCTGTGGCCCTCAGTAACAATTCTGTGTCCCTCAGGAACAATTCTGTGTCTGTCCCTGAGTAACAATTCTGTGGCCCTAAGTAACGGTTCTGTGGCCCTCAGTAACAATTCTGTGTCCCTGAGTAACAATTCTGTGTCTGTCCCTGAGTAACAATTCTGTGGCCCTAAGTAACGGTTTTGTGGCCCTCAGTAACAATTCTGTGTCCCTGAGTAACAAATTTGTGTCCCTCAGTAACAATTCTGTGTCCCTCAGTAACAATTCTGTGTCTGTCCCTGAGTAACAATTCTGTGTCTGTCCCTGAGTAATGTTTCTGTGGCCCTAAGTAACGGTTCTGTGGCCCTCAGTAACAATTCTGTGTCCCTGAGTAACAATTCTGTGTCTGTCCCTGAGTAACAATTCTGTGTCTGTCCCTGAGTAACAATTCTGTGTCCCTGAGTAACGTTTCTGTGGCCCTAAGTAACATTTCTGTGGCCCTCAGTAACAATTCTGTCTGTCCCTGAGTAACAATTCTGTGTCTGTCCCTGAGTAACAATTCTGTGTCTGTCCCTGAGTAACAATTCTGTGTCCCTCAGTAACAATTCTGTGTCCCTCAGCAACAATTCTGTGTCCCTGAGTAACAATTCTGTGTCCCTGAGTAACGTTTCTGTGGCCCTAAGTAACAGTTCTGTGGCCCTAAGTAACAGTTCTGTGGCCCTCAGTAACAATTCTGTGTCTGTCCCTGAGTAACAATTCTGTTACCCTCAGTAACAATTCTGTGTCCCTCAGTAACAATTCTGTGTCCCTGAGTAACTATTCTGTGGCCCTCAGTAACAATTCTGTGTCCCTCAGTAACAATTCTGTGTCCCTGAGTAACAATTCTGTGTCTGTCCCTGAGTAAGAATTCTGTGTCTGTCCCTGAGTAACGTTTCTGTGGCCCTAAGTAACGGTTCTGTGGCCCTCAGTAACAATTCTGTGTCCCTGAGTAACAATTCTGTGTCTGTCCCTGAGTAACAATTCTGTGTCCCTGAGTAACGTTTCTGTGGCCCTAAGTAACATTTCTGTGGCCCTCAGTAACAATTCTGTCTGTCCCTGAGTAACAATTCTGTGTCTGTCCCTGAGTAACAATTCTGTGTCTGTCCCTGAGTAACAATTCTGTGTCCCTCAGTAACAATTCTGTGTCCCTCAGTAACAATTCTGTGTCCCTGAGTAACAATTCTGTGTCTGTCCCTGAGTAACAATTCTGTGTCTGTCCCTGAGTAACGTTACTGTGGCCCTAAGTAACGGTTCTGTGGCCCTCAGTAACAATTCTGTGTCCCTGAGTAACAATTCTGTGTCCGTCCCTGAGTAACAATTCTGTGGCCCTAAGTAACGGTTCTGTGTCCCTCAGTAACAGTTCTGTGTCCCTGAGTAACAATTCTGTGGCCCTAAGTAACGGTTCTGTGGCCCTCAGTAACAATTCTGTGTCCCTGAGTAACAATTATGTGTCTGTCCCTGAGTAACAATTCTGTGGCCCTAAGTAATGGTTCTGTGGCCCTCAGTAACAATTCTGTGTCCCTGAGTAACAATTCTGTGTCTGTCCCTGAGTAACAATTCTGTGGCCCTAAGTAACGGTTCTGTGGCCCTCAGTAACAATTCTGTGTCCCTGAGTAACGTTTCTGTGGCCCTAAGTAACGGTTCTGTGGCCCTCAGTAACAATTCTGTGTCCCTCAGCAGCAATTCTGTGTCTGTCCCTGAGTAACAATTTTGTGGCCCTAAGTAACGGTTCTGTGGCCCTCAGTAACAATTCTGTGTCCCTGAGTAACGTTTCTGTGGCTCTAAGTAACGGTTCTGTGGCCCTCAGTAACAATTCTGTGTCCCTGAGTAACAATTCTGTGTCTGTCCCTCAGTAACAATTCTGTGTCCCTCAGTAACAATTCTGTGTCTGTCCCTGAGTAACAATTTTGTGGCCCCTAAGTAACAGTTCTGTGGCCCTCAGTAACAATTCTGTGTCCCTGAGTAACGTTTCTGTGGCCCTAAGTAACAATTCTGTGGCCCTCAGTAACAATTCTGTGTCTGTCCCTGAGTAACAATTCTGTGGCCCTAAGTAACGGTTCTGTGGCCCTCAGTAACAATTCTGTGTCCCTGAGTAATGTTTCTGTGGCCCTAAGTAACGGTTCTGTGGCCCTCAGTAACAGTTCTGTGTCCCTCAGGAACAATTCTGTGTCTGTCCCTGAGTAACAATTCTGTGGCCCTAAGTAACGGTTCTGTGGCCCTCAGTAACAATTCTGTGTCCCTGAGTAACAATTCTGTGTCTGTCCCTGAGTAACAATTCTGTGGCCCTAAGTAACGGTTTTGTGGCCCTCAGTAACAATTCTGTGTCCCTCAGTAACAATTCTGTGTCCCTCAGTAACAATTCTGTGTCCCTGAATAACAATTCTGTGTCCCTGAGTAACGTTTCTGTGGCCCTAAGTAACAGTTCTGTGGCCCTCAGTAACAGTTCTGTGGCCCTCAGTAACAATTCTGTGTCTGTCCCTGAGTAACAATTCTGTTACCCTCAGTAACAATTCTGTGTCCCTCAGTAACAATTCTGTGTCCCTGAGTAACTATTCTGTGGCCCTCAGTAACAATTCTGTGTCCCTCAGTAACAATTCTGTGTCCCTGAGTAACAATTCTGTGTCTGTCCCTGAGTAAGAATTCTGTGTCTGTCCCTGAGTAACGTTTCTGTGGCCCTAAGTAACGGTTCTGTGGCCCTCAGTAACAATTCTGTGTCCCTGAGTAACAATTCTGTGTCTGTCCCTGAGTAACAATTCTGTGGCCCTAAGTAACGGTTCTGTGGCCCTCAGTAACAATTCTGTGTCCCTCAGTAACAATTCTGTGTCCCTCAGTAACAATTCTGTGTCTTTCCCTGAGTAACAATTCTGTGTCTGTCCCTGAGTAACGTTTCTGTGGCCCTAGGTAACGGTTCTGTGGCCCTCAGTAACAATTCTGTGTCCCTCAGTAACAATTCTGTGTCTGTCCCTCAGTAACAATTCTGTGTCTGTCCCTGAGTAACAATTCTGTGTCCCTGAGTAACGTTTCTGTGGCCCTAAGTAACATTTCTGTGGCCCTCAGTAACAATTCTGTCTGTCCCTGAGTAACAATTCTGTGTCTGTCCCTGAGTAACAATTCTGTGTCTGTCCCTGAGTAACAATTCTGTGTCCCTCAGTAACAATTCTGTGTCCCTGAGTAACAATTCTGTGTCCCTCAGTAACAATTCTGTGTCCCTCAGTAACAATTCTGTGTCCCTGAGTAACAATTCTGTGTCTGTCCCTGAGTAAGAATTCTGTGTCTGTCCCTGAGTAACGTTTTTGTGGCCCTAAGTAACGGTTCTGTGGCCCTCAGTAACAATTCTGTGTCCCTGAGTAACAATTCTGTGTCTGTCCCTGAGTAACAATTCTGTGGCCCTAAGTAACGGTTCTGTGTCCCTCAGTAACAGTTCTGTGTCCCTGAGTAACAATTCTGTGGCCCTAAGTAACGGTTCTGTGGCCCTCAGTAACAATTCTGTGTCCCTGAGTATCAATTATGTGTCTGTCCCTGAGTAACAATTCTGTGGCCCTAAGTAACGGTTCTGTGGCCCTCAGTAACAATTCTGTGTCCCTGAGTAACAATTCTGTGTCTGTCCCTGAGTAACAATTCTATGGCCCTAAGTAACGGTTCTGTGGCCCTCAGTAACAATTCTGTGTCCCTGAGTAACGTTTCTGTGGCCCTAAGTAACGGTTCTGTGGCCCTCAGTAACAATTCTGTGTCCCTCAGTAACAATTCTGTGTCTGTCCCTGAGTAACAATTTTGTGGCCCTAAGTAACGGTTCTGTGGCCCTCAGTAACAATTCTGTGTCCCTGAGTAACGTTTCTGTGGCTCTAAGTAACGGTTCTGTGGCCCTCAGTAACAATTCTGTGTCCCTGAGTAACAATTCTGTGTCTGTCCCTGAGTAACAATTCTGTGGCCCTAAGTAACGGTTCTGTGGCCCTCAGTAACAATTCTGTGTCCCTCAGTAACAATTCTGTGTCTGTCCCTGAGTAACAATTCTGTGGCCCTAAGTAACGGTTCTGTGGCCCTCAGTAACAATTCTGTGGCCCTAAGTAACAGTTCTGTGGCCCTCAGTAACAATTCTGTGTCCCTGAGTAACGTTTCTGTGACCCTAAGTAACAATTCTGTTTCCCTGAGTAACAATTCTGTGGCCCTAAGTAACGGTTCTGTGGCCCTCAGTAACAATTCTGTGTCCCTGAGTAACAATTCTGTGGCCCTAAGTAACGGTTCTGTGGCCCTCAGTAACAATTCTGTGTCTGTCCCTGAGTAACAATTCTGTGGCCCTAAGTAACGGTTCTGTGGCCCTCAGTAACAATTCTGTGTCCCTCAGTAACAATTCTGTGTCCCTGAGTAACAATTCTGTGTCTGTCCCTGAGTAAGAATTCTGTGTCTGTCCCTGAGTAACGTTTCTGTGGCCCTAAGTAACGGTTCTGTGGCCCTCAGTAACAATTCTGTGTCCCTCAGTAACAATTCTGTGTCTGTCCCTGAGTAACAATTTTGTGGCCCTAAGTAACGGTTCTGTGGCCCTCAGTAACAATTCTGTGTCCCTGAGTAACGTTTCTGTGGCTCTAAGTAACGGTTCTGTGGCCCTCAGTAACAATTCTGTGTCCCTGAGTAACAATTCTGTGTCTGTCCCTGAGTAACAATTCTGTGGCCCTAAGTAACGGTTCTGTGGCCCTCAGTAACAATTCTGTGTCCCTCAGTAACAATTCTGTGTCTGTCCCTGAGTAACAATTCTGTGGCCCTAAGTAACGGTTCTGTGGCCCTCAGTAACAATTCTGTGGCCCTAAGTAACAGTTCTGTGGCCCTCAGTAACAATTCTGTGTCCCTGAGTAACGTTTCTGTGACCCTAAGTAACAATTCTGTTTCCCTGAGTAACAATTCTGTGGCCCTAAGTAACGGTTCTGTGGCCCTCAGTAACAATTCTGTGTCCCTGAGTAACAATTCTGTGGCCCTAAGTAACGGTTCTGTGGCCCTCAGTAACAATTCTGTGTCTGTCCCTGAGTAACAATTCTGTGGCCCTAAGTAACGGTTCTGTGGCCCTCAGTAACAATTCTGTGTCCCTCAGTAACAATTCTGTGTCCCTGAGTAACAATTCTGTGTCTGTCCCTGAGTAAGAATTCTGTGTCTGTCCCTGAGTAACGTTTCTGTGGCCCTAAGTAACGGTTCTGTGGCCCTCAGTAACAATTCTGTGTCCCTGAGTAACAATTCTGTGTCTGTCCCTGAGTAACAATTCTGTGGCCCTAAGTAACGGTTCTGTGTCCCTCAGTAACAGTTCTGTGTCCCTGAGTAACAATTCTGTGGCCCTAAGTAACGGTTCTGTGGCCCTCAGTAACAATTCTGTGTCCCTGAGTATCAATTATGTGTCTGTCCCTGAGTAACAATTCTGTGGCCCTAAGTAACGGTTCTGTGGCCCTCAGTAACAATTCTGTGTCCCTGAGTAACAATTCTGTGTCTGTCCCTGAGTAACAATTCTGTGGCCCTAAGTAACGGTTCTGTGGCCCTCAGTAACAATTCTGTGTCCCTGAGTAACGTTTCTGTGGCCCTAAGTAACGGTTCTGTGGCCCTCAGTAACAATTCTGTGTCCCTCAGTAACAATTCTGTGTCTGTCCCTGAGTAACAATTTTGTGGCCCTAAGTAATGGTTCTGTGGCCCTCAGTAACAATTCTGTGTCCCTGAGTAACGTTTCTGTGGCTCTAAGTAACGGTTCTGTGGCCCTCAGTAACAATTCTGTGTCCCTGAGTAACAATTCTGTGTCTGTCCCTGAGTAACAATTCTGTGGCCCTAAGTAACGGTTCTGTGGCCCTCAGTAACAATTCTGTGTCCCTCAGTAACAATTCTGTGGCCCTAAGTAACAGTTCTGTGGCCCTCAGTAACAATTCTGTTTCCCTGAGTAACGTTTCTGTGGCCCTAAGTAACAATTCTGTGGCCCTCAGTAACAATTCTGTGTCTGTCCCTGAGTAACAATTCTGTGGCCCTAAGTAACGGTTCTGTGGCCCTCAGTAACAATTCTGTGTCCCTGAGTAACGTTTCTGTGGCCCTAAGTAACGGTTCTGTGGCCCTCAGTAACAATTCTGTGTCCCTCAGTAACAATTCTGTGTCTGTCCCTGAGTAACAATTCTGTGGCCCTAAGTAACGGTTCTGTGGCCCTCAGTAACAATTCTGTGTCCCTGAGTAACGTTTCTGTGGCCCTAAGTAACGGTTCTGTGGCCCTCAGTAACAATTCTGTGTCCCTGAGTAACAATTCTGTGTCTGTCCCTGAGTAACAATTCTGTGGCCCTAAGTAACGGTTCTGTGGCCCTCAGTAACAATTCTGTGTCCCTGAGTAACGTTTCTGTGGCCCTAAGTAACAATTCTGTGGCCCTCAGTAACAATTCTGTGTCTGTCCCTGAGTAACAATTCTGTGTCCCTAACTAACGTTTCTGTGGCCCTAAGTAACAGTTCTGTGGCCCTCAGTAACAATTCTGTGTCCCTGAGTAACGTTTCTGTGACCCTAAGTAACAATTCTGTTTCCCTGAGTAACAATTCTGTGGCCCTAAGTAACGGTTCTGTGGCCCTCAGTAACAATTCTGTGTCCCTGAGTAACAATTCTGTGGCCCTAAGTAATGGTTCTGTGGCCCTCAGTAACAATTCTGTGTCTGTCCCTGAGTAACAATTCTGTGGCCCTAAGTAACGGTTCTGTGGCCCTCAGTAACAATTCTGTGTCCCTGAGTAACAATTCTGTGGCCCTAAGTAACGGTTCTGTGGCCCTCAGTAACAATTCTGTCTCACTGAGTAACGTTTCTGTGACTCTAAGTAACGGTTCTGTGGCCCTCAGTAACAATTCTGTGTCCCTGAGTAACAATTCTGTGTCCCTCAGTAACAATTCTGTGTCCCTCAGTAACAATTCTGTGTCTGTCCCTGAGTAACAATTCTGTGTCTGTCCCTGAGTAACGTTTCTGTGGCCCTAAGTAACGGTTCTGTGGCCCTCAGTAACAATTCTGTGTCCCTCAGTAACAATTCTGTGTCTGTCCCTGAGTAACAATTCTGTGTCTGTCCCTGAGTAACAATTCTGTGTCCCTGAGTAACGTTTCTGTGGCCCTAAGTAACATTTCTGTGGCCCTCAGTAACAATTCTGTCTGTCCCTGAGTAACAATTCTGTGTCTGTCCCTGAGTAACAATTCTGTGTCTGTCCCTGAGTAACAATTCTGTGTCCCTCAGTAACAATTCTGTGTCCCTGAGTAACAATTCTGTGTCCCTCAGTAACAATTCTGTGTCCCTCAGTAACAATTCTGTGTCCCTGAGTAACAATTCTGTGTCTGTCCCTGAGTAAGAATTCTGTGTCTGTCCCTGAGTAACGTTACTGTGGCCCTAAGTAACGGTTCTGTGGCCCTCAGTAACAATTCTGTGTCCCTGAGTAACAATTCTGTGTCTGTCCCTGAGTAACAATTCTGTGGCCCTAAGTAACGGTTCTGTGTCCCTCAGTAACAGTTCTGTGTCCCTGAGTAACAATTCTGTGGCCCTAAGTAACGTTTCTGTGGCCCTCAGTAACAATTCTGTGTCCCTGAGTAACAATTATGTGTCTGTCCCTGAGTAACAATTCTGTGGCCCTAAGTAATGGTTCTGTGTCCCTCAGTAACAATTCTGTGTCCCTGAGTAACAATTCTGTGTCTGTCCCTGAGTAACAATTCTGTGGCCCTAAGTAACGGTTCTGTGGCCCTCAGTAACAATTCTGTGTCCCTGAGTAACTTTTCTGTGGCCCTAAGTAACGGTTCTGTGGCCCTCAGTAACAATTCTGTGTCCCTCAGTAACAATTGTGTCTGTCCCTGAGTAACAATTTTGTGGCCCTAAGTAACGGTTCTGTGGCCCTCAGTAACAATTCTGTGTCCCTGAGTAACGTTTCTGTGGCTCTAAGTAACGGTTCTGTGGCCCTCAGTAACAATTCTGTGTCCCTGAGTAACAATTCTGTGTCTGTCCCTCAGTAACAATTCTGTGTCCCTCAGTAACAATTCTGTGTCTTTCCCTGAGTAACAATTTTGTGGCCCTAAGTAACAGTTCTGTGGCCCTCAGTAACAATTCTGTGTCCCTGAGTAACGTTTCTGTGGCCCTAAGTAACAATTCTGTGGCCCTCAGTAACAATTCTGTGTCTGTCCCTGAGTAACAATTCTGTGGCCCTAAGTAACGGTTCTGTGGCCCTCAGTAACAATTCTGTGTCCCTGAGTAATGTTTCTGTGGCCCTAAGTAACGGTTCTGTGGCCCTCAGTAACAATTCTGTGTCCCTCAGGAACAATTCTGTGTCTGTCCCTGAGTAACAATTCTGTGGCCCTAAGTAACGGTTCTGTGGCCCTCAGTAACAATTCTGTGTCCCTGAGTAACAATTCTGTGTCTGTCCCTGAGTAACAATTCTGTGGCCCTAAGTAACGGTTTTGTGGCCCTCAGTAACAATTCTGTGTCCCTGAGTAACAATTTTGTGTCCCTCAGTAACAATTCTGTGTCCCTCAGTAACAATTCTGTGTCTGTCCCTGAGTAACAATTCTGTGTCTGTCCCTGAGTAACGTTTCTGTGGCCCTAAGTAACGGTTCTGTGGCCCTCAGTAACAATTCTGTGTCCCTCAGTAACAATTCTGTGTCTGTCCCTGAGTAACAATTCTGTGTCTGTCCCTGAGTAACAATTCTGTGTCCCTGAGTAACGTTTCTGTGGCCCTAAGTAACATTTCTGTGGCCCTCAGTAACAATTCTGTCTGTCCCTGAGTAACAATTCTGTGTCTGTCCCTGAGTAACAATTCTGTGTCTGTCCCTGAGTAACAATTCTGTGTCCCTCAGTAACAATTCTGTGTCCCTCAGTAACAATTCTGTGTCCCTGAGTAACAATTCTGTGTCCCTGAGTAACGTTTCTGTTGCCCTAAGTAACAGTTCTGTGGCCCTAAGTAACAGTTCTGTGGCCCTCAGTAACAATTCTGTGTCTGTCCCTGAGTAACAATTCTGTTACCCTCAGTAACAATTCTGTGTCCCTCAGTAACAATTCTGTGTCCCTGAGTAACTATTCTGTGGCCCTCAGTAACAATTCTGTGTCCCTCAGTAACAATTCTGTGTCCCTGAGTAACAATTCTGTGTCCCTCAGTAACAATTCTGTGTCCCTCAGTAACAATTCTGTGTCCCTGAGTAACAATTCTGTGTCTGTCCCTGAGTAAGAATTCTGTGTCTGTCCCTGAGTAACGTTTCTGTGGCCCTAAGTAACGGTTCTGTGGCCCTCAGTAACAATTCTGTGTCCCTGAGTAACAATTCTGTGTCTGTCCCTGAGTAACAATTCTGTGGCCCTAAGTAACGGTTCTGTGTCCCTCAGTAACAGTTCTGTGTCCCTGAGTAACAATTCTGTGGCCCTAAGTAACGGTTCTGTGGCCCTCAGTAACAATTCTGTGTCCCTGAGTATCAATTATGTGTCTGTCCCTGAGTAACAATTTTGTGGCCCTAAGTAACGGTTCTGTGGCCCTCAGTAACAATTCTGTGTCCCTGAGTAACGTTTCTGTGGCTCTAAGTAACGGTTCTGTGGCCCTCAGTAACAATTCTGTGTCCCTGAGTAACAATTCTGTGTCTGTCCCTGAGTAACAATTCTGTGGCCCTAAGTAACGGTTCTGTGGCCCTCAGTAACAATTCTGTGTCCCTCAGTAACAATTCTGTGTCTGTCCCTGAGTAACAATTCTGTGGCCCTCAGTAACAATTCTGTGTCCCTCAGTAACAGTTCTGTGGCCCTAAGTAACAGTTCTGTGGCCCTCAGTAACAATTCTGTGTCCCTGAGTAACGTTTCTGTGGCCCTAAGTAACAATTCTGTGGCCCTCAGTAACAATTCTGTGTCTGTCCCTGAGTAACAATTCTGTGGCCCTAAGTAACGGTTCTGTGGCCCTCAGTAACAATTCTGTGTCCCTGAGTAACGTTTCTGTGGCCCTAAGTAACGGTTCTGTGGCCCTCAGTAACAATTCTGTGTCCCTTAGTAACAATTCTGTGTCTGTCCCTGAGTAACAATTCTGTGGCCCTAAGTAACGGTTCTGTGGCCCTCAGTAACAATTCTGTGTCCCTGAGTAACGTTTCTGTGGCCCTAAGTAATGGTTCTGTGGCCCTCAGTAACAATTCTGTGTCCCTGAGTAACAATTCTGTGTCTGTCCCTGAGTAACAATTCTGTGGCCCTAAGTAACGGTTCTGTGGCCCTCAGTAACAATTCTGTGTCCCTGAGTAACGTTTCTGTGGCCCTAAGTAACAATTCTGTGGCCCTCAGTAACAATTCTGTGTCTGTCCCTGAGTAACAATTCTGTGTCCCTAACTAACGTTTCTGTGGCCCTAAGTAACAGTTCTGTGGCCCTCAGTAACAATTCTGTGTCCCTGAGTAACGTTTCTGTGACCCTAAGTAACAATTCTGTTTCCCTGAGTAACAATTCTGTGGCCCTAAGTAACGGTTCTGTGGCCCTCAGTAACAATTCTGTGTCCCTGAGTAACAATTCTGTGGCCCTAAGTAACGGTTCTGTGGCCCTCAGTAACAATTCTGTGTCTGTCCCTGAGTAACAATTCTGTGGCCCTAAGTAACGGTTCTGTTGCCCTCAGTAACAATTCTGTGTCCCTGAGTAACAATTCTGTGGCCCTAAGTAACGGTTCTGTGGCCCTCAGTAACAATTCTGTGGCCCTCAGTAACAATTCTGTGTCTGTCCGAGTAACAATTCTGTGGCCCTATCTAACGTTTCTGTGGCCCTAAGTAACAGTTCTGTGGCCCTCAGTATCAATTCTGTGTCCCTGAGTAACGTTTCTGTGGCCCTAAGTAACAATTCTGTGGCCCTCAGTAACAATTCTGTGTCTGTCCCTGAGTAACAATTCTGTGGCCCTAACTAAAGTTTCTGTGGCCCTAAGTAACAGTTCTGTGGCCCTCAGTAACAATTCTGTGTCTGTCCCTGAGTAACAATTCTGTGGCCCTAACTAACGTTTCTGTGGCCCTAAGTAACAATTCTCTGGCACTCAGTAACAATTCTGTCTGTCCCTGAGTAACAATTCTGTGGCCCTAATAACGTTTCTGTGGCCCTAAGTAACAGTTCTGTGGCCCTCAGTAACAATTCTGTGTCTGTCCCTGAGTAACAATTCTGTGGCCCTAACTAACGTTTCTGTGGCCCTAAGTAACAATTCTCTGGCACTCAGTAACAATTCTGTCTGTCCCTGAGTAACAATTCTGTGGCCCTAATAACGTTTCTGTGGCCCTAAGTAACAGTTCTGTGGCCCTCAGTAACAATTCTGTGTCTGTCCCTGAGTAACAATTCTGTGGCCCTAACTAACGTTTCTGTGGCCCTAAGTAACAATTCTCTGGCACTCAATAACAATTCTGTCTGTCCCTGAGTAACAATTCTGTGGCTCTAACTAGCGTTTCTTTGGCCCTAAGTAACGATTCTGTGGCCCTCATTAACAATTCTGTGTCCCTGAGTAATGCTTCTCTGTCCCTAAGTAACGTTTCTCTGTCCCCAAGTAACGTTTCTGTGGCCCTACCTCTGTCCCTAATACAGAGCGGTCTGCCTCTCTTGAATGACTGGAGGCAAATGAAGAATTCTAAAATGGCCGCTATTTATAGCTCGACCATTACACAGTGCTGGCTGCCTGGCTGCTGATTGGCTAATGCGATCACATGTCATTAAGGAATGCATTATGGGTCAGCGCGCCTTGTCTGCGCGCCTTCCCAGACATCCCCGCTCCGTCGCCGCACATGTCCGCCGCCATTTTAGGAAATTTTCCAATATTCGACTCGAATTCCACTTCGCCTACTTCGATTCGCTCATCTCTAATTACGCCCTATAATGGATATAACCTTCCCGACGTGCCTGTTGCTACTGGTATGATGTTATAGCTCCTAATCCACTTGTACTGAATTGTATTGTATCTGTACTCCCTTCTTTTATAAGCTTTATTCACATGGCTTAAAACAAAAACCACATTTACAAGCAGTTTTCATTTACAGATCTGGATGCAGCTTCAATGTTTCCAATGGAGATATTTACACAGGTGCGTAAACATGCAGATCAGTAAGGCTCCTTTCACACTTCTGTGGTGCAGCACATCTTACCCGCATGTTTGCAGCGACTTAGCTGTGCTTTCCTATAGAGTTATATTGTGTCCCACAAATTTGGTGCACTTTCTGAAAGTGCAACAAAACTCTTGTAAAGGTCTGTATAGAAAATGCATGAGTTTGCGCATAAAAATGCCTCTAGCTTTTCTTGGGTTGGGTGCTACTTACATATACACATATGCGCACTCATTTGCGAGTAAAATACTGTGCACCCCACCACTGATTACCTTCTCCCATCCCTGCACTGCACACAGCCTTGGCACAGGCAGCAGAGCTCCTGCTCCCCACACAGCACATACTGTGAAATATAAATACGAGAATATAAACGAGCGCTGGGTAAATGAATATATAGTGAATAGTAAAAAGCTGCTGGCATAAAAGGTAAAACCTCTAAGACCTTCTCATAAAATACATATACATAAAATATGCAGCGCTAAAATTCATAGTAAAAGGAAACGATACAACGTATATAATAAACGTGTGCAAATAAGTAAAATGATTTGATGCTGAGACCAATGATGTGAGTCAATATCATGTACTGTATCATACGAAAAAGGTGCAAATAGTGACATAGGTGGCAAAATCCGTCTATCCAGTGGCATTTGAGAAATGGTAAAACAATCCGTGACTTCTGTGGCTTAGAAAGTGAATGTTGATTGCACTAACCAGATAGCGCAATCTTATGCGCATTGGAGTAATTGAGACCTACTCCTGGTCATCCGGATCTAGAGCACTGCGAAGTACAAGGTCATCAAGCCAATAGCATCCGGGAGATGTGCGTCAAATGGGGATAGCCCATCTCTGGATGACCTGTCATTAGCCACCAGGGGGATATTCCACGTTCTCAAATATCCGGAATGACCTTGGGGAGGGCTCGCATAACAAACAAGCCCAGAAGAGAGGTATCCAATAGTGTAGTATTTTATTTGAGAATGTAAATAAAGCAGGTAAATACACTTACATTAAAAATTCCAAGATGGCCGCCGGCTGTTCATAAGGGCTGAGATCACTGTATAAGGGCACCTCCCTCAATACTGTAGCGGAGTTGGGATTCTTTACACACAACCTCAATCTGAACAGTGTGCAGGAATGGGAGCAGGAGCTTTGTTGAGTGTCCTGGCAGCAGCGACCCCTGTCATTCTTCATCCTGCTGACCCTTGTCCTCGGCTCAGCTGACCCCTGTAAACTGCCATGTCCTCCTCCCTTCTGACTCCTGTCCCCCACCCTGCTGACCCTTACACACTGCCCTGCAAATTACTGACCATATCCTCTGTCCAGCTGACCCCCTGTACACTGCCCTGCTGACCTCCCATCCCCTGCCCCCTTGATTTTTTTTTTTTTTTTACTGCACCCCCACATCAGACAGGCTAGATCCGGCCCTGGTTCAGACATGTTTTTACCACTATAAATATATATATAAATCTGAGCTAATAAGAACCACAATAGATAATCAATAATCAAAAATGAATTGTGAAACATATAGCAGCTGAACACAAAAACCCTCATACTAGGCAATCAGCAATACATACAGTGGGGCAAAAAAGTATTTAGTCAGCCACCAATTGTGCAAGTTCTCCCACTTAAAAAGATGAGAGAGGCCTGTAATTGGCATCATAGGTAGACCTCAACTATGAGAGACAAAATGAGAAAAAAAATCCAGACAATCACATTGGCAGATTTGGAAAGAATTTATTTGCAAATTATGGTGGAAAATAAGTATTTGGTCAATATCTAAAGTTCATCTCAATACTTTGTTATATATCCTTTGTTGGCAATGACAGAGGTCAAACGTTTCCTGTAAGTCTTCACAAGGTTGGCACACACTGTTGCTGGAATGTTGGCCCATTCCTCCATGCAGATCTCCTCTAGAGCAGTGATGTTTTGGGGCTGTCGCTGGGCAACACGGACTTTCAACTCCCTCCAAAGGTTTTCTATGGGGTTGAGATCTGGAGACTGGCTAGGCCACTCCAGGACCTTGAAATGCTTCTTACGAATCCACTCCTTCGTTGCCCGGGCGGTATGTTTGGGATCATTGTCATGTTGGAAGACCCAGCCACGTTTCATCTTCAATGCCCTTGCTGATGGAAGGAGGTTTGCACTCAAAATCTCACGCTACATGGCCCCATTCATTCTGTCCTGTACATGGATCAGTCGTCCTGGTCCCTTTGCGGAGAAACAGCCCCAAAGCATGATGTTGCCACCCCCATGCTTCACAGTAGGTATAGTGTTCTTTGGCTGCAACTCAGCATTCTCTCTCCTCCAAACACGACGAGTTGGGTTTCTACCAAACAGTTCTATTTTGGTTTCATTTGACCATATGACATTCTCCCAGTCCTCTTCTGGATCATCCAAATGCTCTCTAGCAAACTTCAGATGGGCCCGGACATGTACTGGCTTAAGCAGGGGGACACGTCTGGCACTGCAGGATCTGAGTCCCTGGCGGCATAGTGTGTTACTGATGGTAGCCTTTGTTACGTTGGTCCCAGCTCTCTGCAGGTCATTCACTAAGTCCCCCTGTGTGGTCCTGGGATTTTTGCTCACCGTTCTTGTGATCATTTTGACCCCACGGGGTGAGATCTTGCGTGGAGCCCCAGATTGAGGGAGATTATCAGTGGTCTTGTATGTCTTTCATTTTCTAATTATTGCTCCCACAGTTGATTTGTTCACACCAAGCTGCTTGCCTATTGCAGATTCAGTCTTCCCAGCCTGGTGCAGGTCTACAATTTTGTTTCTGGTGTCCTTCGACAGCTCTTTGGTCTTTACCATAGTGGAGTTTCCTACCAAACAGCAAGAATGATGATGGAGCACTCCTATTGGACACTAATAAGAACAGATACTACACTTGATTTTAGCCAAAAAACAAAAATCATATAAAAGTCTTACCTCCAAAAAGGCAGGGAAAAAGTTGAGGAGTGCTTGTGCACAGTGGTCTATGCTGTGAGTGATGTCAGTGCTGAGGTGTCACAGGTTGATTTTATCACGAAAAACGGGACAGGAAGGTTTAAAAATTAAGTGGAACTGTTGAGAGCCAGGTGGCAATTTCAGTTGTTCCTTTGTCACAATTCTCCCCATGAAATGAGTGAAAGGGACAAGGTGACACTCAAAAGAGGAGCCAATGTTCTAGGTCTGTATAGGTGGCTGTATTATTCTATTCAGTACCCAAGCAACTCCAGTTAAGAAAGGTTACATATCAAAATGTGTTGACCATAAAAGGCATCAAGTGATAGAGTCAGTGTTCAGAGATTTGGACACATGAATTGTGTCATAACTTGTTTTAGAAATATTGTTCTGTCACTATCAGACACAGTACAAGAACTGGGAAAAGCCATAGCAAAATGGGATGGCCAAAAAAGACATTAAATTGCATTACACCATACAAGTTTTGTTTTTTGCTTTTTTTACAAGAGACTGGGTATACCAGAGGAGGGAGTAACTCTGATCCAGATAATGAGCACTTTTGGATATTGGACTCACAGAACACATTAGCATTGAAGTTAACATACATTATTATTTACCTTCATTATTTACTGAGATACATTTTCACTAGAGACTATTAGAAGCTGGGTTATACCAGAGGTTGTACCACTGCTCTACACTTTGGGTAGAGCTCTGCAACTAACTGATCAGTCTGGAAAGTGCCAAATGCAGAACCTATAAGGCAGATTTAACATATCTGCGGTATTGGGAGAAACTAGAAACTGGGTACACCAGAAATTGTACCAGTACTCTAAAATGGAGAGCTCTCTGCAACTAACATACAGTATGCACAGAGCTGGAAAGAGCTTATAGTGCAGAAACCACCTACCAAGATATCAACGTCACAGGGAGACACTGTGACATATTGTAACTCTGGTCTTATAAAGCATTTTGCTGCTAACAGACCAATACATATATGTGTCTGGGGAGTGCCACTTGCAGAGCTCAGTGCCTGGGGATCACACTACAAGGTAGCCCACAATGTTCAGTCCATGGCTCCTGTTGTAAAGCTCTGTGCAAACTGTTGGCACAATATAAATGTTTTATAATAAGAATGGCTACCGCCAGTAAGTGTTCAATAACTGTGGTTCTAAATCCTGTGATTTCCATTGATGCCCCTGGGTGCCATGCTCTTTACCAGCCAATTTAAGTCCTCCTGATATAAATGACAGATTGAGGTACTATTTAAAAGGATTTTAACCGCTTTCCCCCGCCCTATAGCAGACATACTGCTACAGGGTGTCAGGGGTGCGCAAAATCACACATATATGTGATTTTGCATTTCTGGGTAGGGTGCGTGAGCAAGCTGTGTGTGCGCTCTACCTGCACCGCCATTGGCAGCCTCGGCTGTCAATCACCGGGTCCCGGCCTGTGATTCCCCACTGGTACCTGGCAATCTCCGTATATCACGGACGGGGGAGAGACCTGTACAATGCATCCAGAAAGTATTCACAGCGCTTAACTTTTGCCACATTTTATGTTACAGCCTTATTCCAAAATGGATTGAATTATTTTTTTCCCTCAACAGTCTACAAACAATACCCCATAATGACAACATGAAAGAAGTTTGTTTTGAAATCTTTACATCTTATTAAAAATAAAACATGAAAAAAACCACACATACATAAGTATTCACAGCCTTTGCTCAATACTTTGTTGAAGCATCTTTAGCACCAATTACAGCCTCGAGTCGTTTTGAGTATGATGCTACAAGCTTGGCACACCTATTTTTGGGCAATTCCTCCCATTCTTCTTTGCAGTACCTCTCAAGCCCCATCAGGTTGGATGGGGAGCGTCGGTGCACAGCCATTTTCAGAAGTCTCCAGAGATGTTCAGTCGGGTTCAAGTCTGGGCCACTCCAGGACAGTCACAGAGTTGGCCCATAGCCACTCCATTGTTATGTGGGCTGTGAGCTTAGGGTCGTTGTCCTGTTGAAAGATGAACCATCGCCCCAGAGCACTCTGAAACAGGTTTTCATCAAGTATGTCTCTGTACATTGCTGCATTCATGTTTCCTTCAATCCTTACGATGCTGCATTCATGTTTCCTTTGATCCTGACTAGTCCTGCCGCTGAAAACATCCCCACAGCATGATGCTGCCACCACCATGCTTCACTGTAGGGATGGCATTGGCCAGGTGGTGACGGTGCCTGGTTTCCTCCAGACAGTTTTGTTTCTCATGGTCTGAGAGTCCCTCAGGTGCATTTGGGCAAACTCCAGGCGGGCTGCCATTTGCCTTTTACTGAGGAGTGGCTCATTTTGGCCGGGTGGACCACTCTAGGAAGACTCCTGGAGGTTCCAAACTTCTTCCATTTATGGATGATGGAGGCCACTGTGCTCATTGGGATCTTCAAAATGTTTCTGTACCTTTCCCCAGATCTGTGCCTTGATACAATCCTGTCTTGGGGGTCTACGGACAATTCCTTGGACTTCATGGCTTGGTTTGTGCTCTGACATGCACTTTTACTGTGGGACCTTATATAGACAGGTTTATGCCTTTCCTAATCATATCCAATCAACTGAATTTCCCACAGGTGGACTCCAATCAAGTTGTGGAAACATCTCAAGGATGATCAGTGGGAACAAGATCCACCAGAGCTCAATTTTGACTGTCAAGGCAAAGGATGTGAATACTTATGTACAAGTGTTCTTTTTCCCGTTTTTTTATTTGTAATAAATTGCAAAGATTTCAAAAAGAACTTCTTTCATTTTGTCATTATGGGGTATTGATTGTAGAATGTTGAGGAAAAAGTTAAGTGCTGTGAATACTTTCTGGATGCACTGTATGTAAACAATACAGATCTCTCCCCTGTCAGCTCCTGCACACTGCTTTGTAGCAGAGCCATACAAAGCAATGTGCTTACAGTGTAAAGCACACACAGCGAAACAGCACACAGTTAACCCTTTGATCACCCCAGGTGTTAACCCCTTCCTGCCCAGTGTCATTAGTACAAGGTCAATGCGTTTGGTGTCGTGCACTGATCACTGTATTGGTGTCACTGGGGTTATCAGTGACAGTTAGTTTACCCCCCCCCCCCCCCCCCCCCACTGCCAGAATGCCTGCTGCAGTCCCGCTATAAGTCGCTGATTGCTGCCATTACTAGTATAAAAAAATAAAATAAAAAAATTCCAGTATATATACCGCCATTTGTAGACACTATAACTTTTTCAAGTAAACCTATTAATTTACACGTATTTGGATTTTTGTTTTTGAGCAAAGACATGTAGCAGAATACATTTTGGCCTAAATGTATAATGAAATTTGATTTTCTAAATATTTTTACTGGACATGTTTAATAGCAAAAAGTCAAAAATATTGTTTTTTTTTCTTCTCAAAATTGGAAGTCTTTTTTTTTTTTATAGTACAAAAATAAAAACCACAGAGGCGATTAAATACCACCAAAAGAAAGCTCTATTTGTGGGGAAAAAAGGACATACATTTTATTTGAGTGCAGCGTTGCATGACCACGCAATTGTCAGTTAAAGTAATGCAGTGCCATATCGCAAAAAATGTCCTGGTCAGGAAGGGGGGTAAATCCTCTGGAGGGGAAGTGGTTAATGAACTGAACTAGCTTGAATACGGGTATTTTATATCTTCCCATAGTACTGATTTAAATAATGCTGTAATTTACATGTACAGTATTCACACAAATTTAACTGCTCCCTATTGAGTTTATAACCACTAAAATGCCTGATTTGAACCTTATTTTATCAACCTCTTGCCGATTTGGCCCTTCCACCCCCTACACACACCATTTTTTCACTTTTCGCTTTTCTCTTTCACATACCATATTTCCTTCTCTACTTCTCTTTTAGCTTCACCTCTTCTACATTTTAACATACTCTTTCCTTGTCTATTTTTCCCAATGGACACACTCACCCTCTTGACCCATAACCATAGCTATTTTGCTACCATCTCAGTAAAATCAACTTCTTTGCAAAAGTTTAACATATGTTTGTTTCTCTACTGTACTACTATTCGTTATAAAATTAAGTGAAACAGAAAAAGTACTTTACACTGAAATTATGGCAATTTTGTGTCAATTTGAATCCATGTTATTTTATATATTACCCCAGACCCAACAAGATAACATCATTTAGGAACTATTAGCCTATCTTATGGTGCCTGCTCCTCACCTCATGGCCAAATACTTCCTTCAATCTTTCTGCTCTTATTTCTTTCCTCTCTCTTTCTGCAACCTCACTATACCTTTTCCCAGCCCCTACCACCTCCTTCTTTTCCTTTCCCACCTAATCTTAGCTCAGTTGGACAAATAAGATGAATGATACAATTACTTTAACTCATAGGAGTTGATTGACTAAAGGTGGAGAGTGCAAAATCTGGTGCATGGTAGCCAATCAGCTTCTAACTTCAGCTTGTTTAATTAAGCTATGAGGAAAAAAAAACCCTGAAAGCTGATTGGTTTCTGTGCTGAGCTACACCAGATATTGCACTCTCCAGTTTTAGCAAATCAACCCAACAGAATTCTATTTTCTCTAAATGCAGCTAAAATCATGGCACCTAAACGCAGGAAAAGTGTGAACGGCACCATTGAAAAATTATTACGGAAACCCTTCTATTTTGGCCAAACTGTTTCTGTGTCAAATCAACTTCTGCTGGCATTGCAACTCACACATGGGCATGATCTTACATGGCTTTTGGTATTGCCCTGGCTTACGGCCTTTTTGGCATCTAGTACTCCAACTTATCCATAGGTTCACTGACATTTCTGTTTGACAATCAGACGGTGTTCTTATTAAATCTAACGCCTATGTTGAAAAATATGTACCACAATTCCTTACTTAAAAACCTTCTCAACACATCAAGAGCATGTATCCCTCTTATGTGGAAACAACAGGCCCTAATGACTGTAGCCCAATGGCTTGCCAGAGTAGATGGCATTCTAAACATGAACCACTTGACCTCTGCCCTCCAGGACAGGTCTGAGGAGCACTGGAACCATTGGTTGGATCTTTTTCGATTCTCAGATGAATACCTGCAATATGTATAGTATGCCTTTGATTTTGCTTGCCTTAGGATGCTTAGATAAGGCTCTTCCCCCTCCAATCCTTGGGACTCCCCCACCCCCATTTGCACATAAAAACCTTGTTGGTGGTGCGCATCAGTACTGTCAAAGTGTTATTTTCAGATAGGCCTTGAGTTGTCGCCACTAAGCTGGCTTCGGCCCGTTCAGTCCCCAGCCCATTGAGTAGCATCGGAAGACTCTCTCTAGAAAATAGCTGCCATGGTTGGTAACTATCACAAGAAGCCTAATTATCCTGATTTCATATCTGTTGTTTGTAGTGGATAAGGGAATGACAATTTATTGTTCTGATCTATTGCTGCTCAAAAGCCAAATGCTGCTGGTATTGACTGTACTGACAACAAACAGGTGTTCATCTTTGATTCTATGTATCTCAATGTTTTTGTTCTTTTTTTACCTACCTCTGTCATGCTGATGCAACCCTTTAAATAAAGAATTTAACAAAACATGATTATATGCATTTAAATGTGCTTAAAAATGTCCTCTGAATGCAGTTTTGACAGAGCCAGTGTGAATGAGGCCTTGGAGAAAATACACCTTTAAACTCAAAGTGCCAATTGAAAAAAACATTCCATTACATAAATGAAATACCTTGCATAGCAAGGTGCAACCAAACAAATAGGTCATTATGTTCTTGCGTAGGTTGGATCTGTGTATATTGCTATGTAGTTATTAGTTTTATCACTGCCTGGACATGCCTGTAACAATTGTGCGATGTTGTTTAGAGAAACCAGCATATAATGAGGCTCCACAATTTGTTGAAAGCCACACAGAGCTGCACCCAGGCTTACCAGTAAATTGATTATACATTTCAAAAATGTTCTTAATCCAGTTAGTAACGTGATTAAAATCAACAATATTTTTCTTGCATTTTGTAGTGTAAGTTTAATCAACTTATCATTGGCCAAAGTTGTACATCAGGACCTCAATATTACTTATGAAATATTTAGAGAACTATTTTTTAACCAGAGCATATTCTACCAAGCACTAAAAGATAAAAGCTTCAGTAAAGCCAAAACATACTAAAATATACACTATATAGCCAAACGTATTGGGACGCCTGCCTTTACATATACATGAACTTTAATGGCATCCCAGTCCTAGTCCGTAGTCCAATATTGAGTCCAATATTGAGTTGGTCCACCCTTTGCAGCTATAACAGCTTCAACTCTTCTGGGAAGGCTGTCCACAAGGTTTAGGAGTGTGTCTATGGGAATGTTTAACCATTCTTCCAGATGTGTATTTGTGAGGTCAGGCACTGATGTCGAACGAGAAGGCCTGGCTCTCAGTCTCCGCTCTAATTCATCCCAAAGGTGTTTTGTCGACTTGAGGTCAGGACTCAGGACTCTGTGGGGTTCCTCCACCCCAAACCTGCTCATCCATGTCTTTATGGACCTTGCTTTGTGCACCAGTGCACAGATGTGTTGGAACAGGGAGGGGCCATCCCCGAACTGTTCCCACAAAGTCGTGAGCATGAAATTGTTCAAAATGTCTTGGTATGCTGAAGCCTTACTGGAACTAAGCTCACCAAGCCCAACCTCTGAAAAACAACCCCACACCATAATCCTTCTTCCACCAAACTTTATATTTGGCACAATGCTGTCAGGCAAGTACCGTTCTCCTGACAACCGCCAAACTTAGACACGTCCATCGGAATACCAGACAGAGAAGCGCAATTAATCACTCCAGAGAACACATCTCCACTGCTCTACAGTCTAGTGACAGCGTGCTTTACACCACTGCATCCAATGCTTTGCATTGCACTTGGTGATGTAAGGCTTGGATGCAGCTGCTCGGCCATGAAAACCCATTCCACGAAGCTCTCTATGCACTGTTGTGCTAATCTGAATGACACATGAAGTTTGGAGGTCTTTAGCTATTGACTGTGCACTTTAGCATGCGCTGACCCCGCTCTGTCATTTTCTTCCTGGCTGAATTGCTGTTGTTTCCAGGTGCTTCCACTTTGTTATAATACCACCAACAGTTGACCGTGGCATATTTAGCAGCAAGGAAATTTCACGGATGGACTTATTACACAGGTGGCAACCTATCACAGTACAATGCGTTTGAAAAACTGCTGAGCAAGTATTGTGTGACATAAAAAAACTAACACCCACCATTTTTCTCTAGGGCCTTTGCTTCAAAAATATAGAATGTTTGAGGGTTCTAAGCAATTTTCTAGCAAGACTTTTACATGTATAGGAGAAATATCCGAGTTGGCCTGGTGGTCAAGTGGTCAAAGAAAGCAAAGGAAGAGTCAAATTTCTGATTTGCATTCTTGTTCTGGGTCAGTGGCTCAAAGTACTAAAACAATTGGATAAGCATGATAGCCAGGGAACTAGCATTCTTAGGAGGGTTCTGTATTGGCTGCTTACAAGTTTCTTTCAGTATCCATATGATTATGTTTTAATTTTAATACTAACCATGTACACAGCAATGATTGTAGGACCCTGGCCATATATTACAGTGCCTATGGCTTTAGGCAAGAAGTTCATCACATCATGTAAATACTCCATCCAAAACAATATCAATGAAGAAAAAAAAATTAAATGATTGCCAGATTTTTCACTTAACATCACTAACCCCAAAATTCCATAATTGCTAACCAACATTTGGCACTGGTATTTTGAATGTATCTGTACTTACAATTTACTGTGTAAATCTGTAACTTGTATTGTCTCCAAATATGTAAATGCTGATTAAACATTGAATACACATAGATATCCTGTAAGGAAGTAAGGCAGCCTTTCTCAATCTGGGTTTCCACGGAACTCCGGGTTCATCCAAAGGTTGCTAAAGGTTCCTTGAGAAGAGAGCAGTGACAGGTTGATCACTTGCCTTAGGCAGGATTCATTTTTTTTTTCGTCCAACCAGCAGGTTGAATGGAGAAAAAAAAAAAAAAAAAAAAAAAAAAGAAAAAGCCGATCACCCCTGAGCTATTGTAATCTGCCAGAGGGGAGCCTGATCATTCAAGAAAAAGCAAACAGGCTGGATGTACACAAGTCGATTGATGGCCACATCACAGAGGAGAGGGGCATAGTTTGGCATCTTCCTACTATACCCTCTCCCACAAATTTTTGTCTCCCCCCAACCTCCCTTTCTTATCCCTTGATCTTCTGTTCCCATTACTTTCTTTTCTGGTTTTTAACTTCCTTTCAGTCCTTTCTTTTTCCATTCTTGAATTCTATTTATCAATACAAGACCCTTTGCATTATTTTTGGAGTTAAGACTTGTAGGTTTTTGTATATGTGATATAGACATATACTGATTGCCTTTCTCAGGGGGAGAGTGTTGTGCACCTCCCTCCATTGTGAAAGCAGCTTAAAGCAGAGATCCACCCAAAAGGGGAAGTTCCGCTTTAAGGCCTCACCCCCACTCCCTGTTAAGGGTTCACCCCCTTGGGGAGAGGGTACCTGATTTTGACAGGTACCCGCTCCCAATTCTGCTGCGATCAACTACATGGGAAATGGAAGTTCTCCTCCCTATCCGTCGCTTGGGGCACAGGATGGCCGGTGAACCCGGCTGCGGTGAGGACATCGCTGGATTCTAGGACAGGTGAGTGGCTGTTTTTTTTGTAGCCACTGACTTTAAATTTTTTCATTGGAGACTGGAGCTCCGTTTTAAATCTGAGATAAAAGAATATCTCCATGGTTGATTATGGGATGTTCCCTGTTTTCATTACTTGTGTCATGGCTTGGATTGTGCCTTATAGTTAATGCTTCACTTGCCTAGGGACACTCTGTATAAATAGATGTCCTGTAGGACCCTTTGTGTGCTTCTTTATTTTATGTTGCACTGCATAACTCTGTTTGTAAATATGTGAAGTTTCAATAAAAGATTTGTGGAACGAAAAATATTTTGTAATAAGTGTTGCCTTTACCATAAAGCAAATGGTAAGATTCTTAAAGAACTCCGGGATAGGAAAAAAAATAAAAAAATTAAAAAATCACCCATTAATACACCACCCTACATAAAACACTAAACAGTTAATACATTTGTGAAATTCCTTACCATTGAAGAGAAAAGTCTAATTGAATTTTCAGGAAGTCATCTCCGTAATTCAAAAAATAACAGCTTCTGCTCTGCCAAGGAGGAAGTGTAACAGCCGGGATTACACCATATCCTCTTCTCTCAGGAAACTACACTTCCCATTGGGAATTATACTGAATGTGGGAGGGTACACTAGGCCTGTACATGTTGAATGTGTACTCGCCCACTTCAACAGAAAACACGCCCAGCGGCCACTGCTATCCGCACATGTGATCACTCACCCTCCAGTCATAACAGAATAGGAACTAATTGCCCTGACATTCTGTTTGTAATCCCAGAATAAATATGGCCACATGCCCAGAATTAGATTGTTTATCTGTTATCTGCTAGAATTAAATGTTAGAATTCTTCTATTTTTCTAACAGCCACCACTTGTATGCTTCCATGTGATCACATCCCCAGCTACAACACAACAGAAACAAAGCGTTGAGACATAAGGCTCCATTCACACTAGGGCCTTTCAAATCACAGGTGAAATCGCCGTGATTCTGCACGCGATTTGAAAGCACACTTTGAAAATATGAAAATGCGCAATTGCGTGTTCAGGTGCCATTCATTTCATTGGCACCTGGAAACGTGGGGCGTTTATCCGCGTGGCAAATTCTTTTCCTGCAATTTTACCCATGATTGTGGCGTGATTTTACTTACAATTTTACCCAGAATTTTGCTGCGATTTTACCTGCAATTTTACCCACTTTACCTGGAATTTTGCCACAATTTTGAACTGATTTAGCCTTGATTTTACCCAGGATTTTACGTTTAGGGTGCATTTTTCATAGGTCATGTGACTCAAAACCACAGCATGTGTGTGTGTTTTTAATGTGTTTTCAGTGCATTCCAGGCCTGATTCACACCAATGCTGTTTGCGTTTTGTCAGTTTTGCAGTGCTGTTTGTGTTTTTGTAGGAACGTTTCAGATGTTGTTTTTGATTTTTTTTGGCCAGCTTGGTGCTGGGTGGATTAAAAACGCAAATGCATAAAAAACATAACACATTTAGCGTTTTTAATGCATTTCAGGCCTGGTTCATACCAATGCAGTGTTTTGTCCTTTTTGCCGTGCGTTTTGCATTTTTGCATGCACGTCTGATGCGTTTTGTGAATTATGTTTTGGGGGGGGCCTAGCTTGCTGCTGGGGAGATTAAAAATGCAAAATACATCAAAAACGTAACACGTGTTGCAACTGTTAAAAAAACAAAATGTAACACATGTGCATTTTTGCTGCGTTTTCAATGGATTTCAGACCTGGTTCAGAGAAATGCAAAAACCAATGCACTTTGCATTTTGTCTGTTTTGCAGTGCGTTGTGTGTTTTTAAAACTCCATTCACACTAGGGTGTTTCAAAATGCTGGTGGAATCACCGCGATTCTGCCCGAAATTTGAAAATGTGCCGTGAAACACGTAGCAATCACGCAAACAAAATTGCGGGACGCGCAATGTCCAAAAAAGGTTCCAACAGTTTTTGGGCGTCGTGTGTCCTACGATTTTGTTTGCCCGATCGCAACGCGTTTGTCGTGCTGAAACCGGCCGTGATCGCAGCAAAAATGCCCCATGTTTTCAGGTGCCACTGAAATGAATGGCACCTGAACACGCAATCGTGCGTTTTCACATTTTCACAGCGCATTTTCAAATCGTGGGCAGAGTCACAGCGATTCCGATTTGAAAAACCCTACTGTGAATGGAGCCTTAATGTGCCCAGCAACAAGTTGGACTAAAAAAAAAAAAAAATTAAAAAAATGCAAAAACCGCAAAAGTGGACAACACACAAACCATTGGTGTGAACCTGTGTGGCCTGAAATGCATTGAAAATGCAGGAAAAATGCTTATTGATTTTTGATGCATTTTGCCTTTTTAATCTGCCCAGCAACCAGAAAGCCAAAAAAAAAAAGCATCAAAATATGCATCAAAACAGTGCATGCAAAAATGCAAAACGCACTGCAAAACAGACAAAACACAAACTGCACTGGTGTAAACTAGGCTTGAATGCATTGAAAATGCAGCAAAAACACACGTTGCGGGTTTGATGCGTTTTTTTGAGTCACATGACCATGGCAAAATGATGATAAAATAGTGGCTATAATCACAGCAAAATTCGGGATAAAATCTTGGCAAAATTTTTTGTAAAAATTGCGGCAAAATTCTCGGCAAAATCACTGGTAACATTGCTGCTGCAACCCTAGTATGTATAGTATATACAATGTTACTAGTGGAGGAGGTGCAGAGACTCCTAGCTGAAGCTATAGGAGGTGGGACAAACCCAGACTGTCCTGAGCTGTCATTCTTAGAACACTGCCTGGATGGGAGGCACAGATCAGTCTGTACTCCGCCCACTACAGTGAGCAGGGAGGAAACATCACAGCTTCCTGGAGGAAGAACTACAGAGGGGATGTGCCAAGACCAGTGGCTGGGGGAAATAGGAGGACTAGCAGCCACTGGTCTTACAAACAGGAAACTACAGGGGATTAATGGTTTGATCTGAAAATCATCAGCTTGTTTCAGAGCAACTACTGAGTGGACCAGAAAATGGAGGACATATTCAATGAAGGTTGGAGATCAGCAGCAAAGACATGGAAAAAGTTTTTGCCCGGAGTTCTGCTTTGAACTGTATCCATCAGTA
The DNA here is from genome assembly GCF_062004578.1 of Staurois parvus. Lineage (NCBI taxonomy): Eukaryota > Metazoa > Chordata > Amphibia > Anura > Ranidae > Staurois > Staurois parvus. Next base: position 704,335 of record NW_028318415.1, read on the forward strand.
AGGTGAGCCTGCAAGAACATGATGGCACTCCCCAGTTTTAGTCATTTAAGGACTAGCAGATGCCCTACCAACTATTGTGTTCATCCAGCCTCAGTTACACTAAAATCAACAGTAACTTAGCAGCATCTATAAAAGGGTAAGTGGACAGAGGGAATATCAAATAGCATATGAATCAGCCATGATGGCTTAAATAAACAGAATGGAGCAGGGATGAATAACCACTCACAATAGTACATTCATATCAAGCAGCCTTGCCTATATGCTTTCATCCCCCAACGCTAAGAATGACTAGCATGTGTGCACCTGTCTGATTCATTCATAAAATACTACCGTGTTTGTAATAGTCATGCAATTGAAGTGTACAGCTGATGGACATTGTCTGAGGGAAAACTACATCTATTACAATAGTAGAAGTTTGGATTTAGTGTGATACCATTTCCTGTCCAATTAAATAGACTGCAGTGCAAGTATGCTGGTCCTCTTCTTCTGGCAATATGAACTGACAGCTAAAATAATACACATGTCCTTTATGCATGAAAAGCCAAAGAAACAGATATTATCAACTGGACACACATTAGTCCAATGGGTGCTAAAAATTAGAATACATAGATAGGGATCAGTTTCTCTGCAGGAAAGAAAAGCTTTCCTGTCGCAGATCAAAGTTCCCTTTAATGTGGAGATTTGTCTGGGAGCATTGTTGCCATGCTCCAGAGTCCTTACTAAAGTAAAAAAAATATATATATATTCAAGATACCTTGCTTGGACGATGTATAAAACATCTTTACAATAAAAATTACAAAAGCAAATGGGTTTTCCGTATTGTGTAGTCCTTTGGTTCAGATAAGAAGTTACAGAACACGGCTATTCCATTATATAACCCATACGTGAGATGAACCTATTACAAAGTTCCAAGGTATCCTGAATGGGTCAGAAGCTGGGAAGAAGTGGGCAGGGATGAATGTTGCAATACAGAGGGAGGTAAAAGGGGAAGGGGAAGAGATGTGGGGACGCACAAAAGGTAAGCAGGAAAAGAGGGTTTAGGGGTCTGAAGGTCTATGCAGTTTTAGAGGCATGATAAATATTTGAGCCTGGGCAGCACCTGGCTGACCAGAAAGCTGACTTTCAGTTGTGGGAGTGCATTTTACTTGGAGAGACGTTAATATTAGAATACTGGGGATCCTGAAATATATTCATGTGAATCAGGTGGTCTGCAATCTTCTATATGTATTTTTAAGGGCAGCAGTCAGTTCTTCCATTTGCTCCATTTCCAAATCATTAATTTTATGGAATTAGGAAGAGAACATGGGCAGGGTGGTCTGTTTCCACAAAGTTGGTATGCATGCCCTGGCTGCACTGACAATGTGAACTGTTAGGGAGAAGTTGTATGTGGAGATTGGGAGGTAATTTAAATGTAGTAGATATGTAGAAGGTGAGTCCAACAGGGAGACCAGGGTAATAGCCTTCATCAAAGTCCAAAAGGGGTGAAGTGAACTACATTCCCAGAAGGTATGTAATACCTGCAGCCAGGGCGCCACTAGAAACACCAACATATCACCGGGATTCTACTAGAAACACCAACATATCACCGGGATTCTATTAGAAACACCAACATATCACCGGGATTCTACTAGAAACACCAACATATCACTGGAATTCTACTAGAAACACCAACATATCACCGGGATTCTACTAGAAACACCAACATATCACCGGGATTCTTCTACAAACACCAACATATCACCAGGATTCTACTAGAAACACCAACATATCACCGGGTTTCTACTAGAAACACCAACATATCACCGGGATTCTTCTACAAACACCAACATATCACCAGGATTCTACTAGAAACACCAACATATCACCGGGTTTCTACTAGAAACACCAACATATCACCGGGATTCTACTAGAAACACCAACATATCACCGGGATTCTACTAGAAACACCAACATATCACCGGGATTCTGCATCTATTTTATGGAGTATGGTGGGTACTCTGTACCAAAAGGAGATGATCTAGCATGTATGACCTTAACAATTTTTTTTCAAATTACAAAAGGAACAATTAAAGTAGAAGGGCACGTTCCTAAGGAAATTTGGGACTCTGGAACTTGGCCTAAACTGGGACAAATTTTATGTGTCGTGATGATTTTCTGTAAAGTGCCATCCCAGGCAATGCTCCACAACAAAACAGACTCCATAAAGTCTCACACAATCTCTAATTCTCACTTAGGTGTGAAATGTGACAGGACAGCTCCTCAAATCTTACAGACACTAGTTCCTATCCATGTACCAATTTTTTTTCCACACATAATGCCACTAATGTGTAACGTTAACATCTGCATCTTTAGGTTGTTTAATCACTTGAAGACCAGATTGTTTCACCCCCTTCATGCCCAAGCCATTTTTCAGTTTTCAGCGCTCTCACACTTTGAATGACACTCAGTCATGCAACACTGTACCCAAATGAATTTTATACCATTTTGAAACAGAAAGAGCTTTTTTTTGGTGGTATTTGTCTTATTTTTTTGCTCTATAAAAGAAAAAAAAGACGATAAACTTTGGAAAAAAAAACGTTTTTCTTAGTTTTTGCTATAAAATTTTGGAAATATTTTCTTCATAATTTTAGGCCAAAATGTATTCTGCTACTTTTCTTTGGTAAAAAATAACCCAAAACAATGTGCTGTATATTATTAGGTTATAGAGTCTACAAACTGTGGTATTTAAATATTTGAAAATTGGTCATTCCTGATGTGCTGACTGAATATCTCATTTCTTGAGGCCAGGACAGTACAAATACCCCCAAAAGCATCATTTTGGAAAGTAGACAGTCCAATGTATTTAGTAAAATGCATGGTGAAATTTTTTAATTGTACATTTTTTTGTCACTTTTTTTGGGAAAATGAAAAAATTTAATAAAATTTGCTTTTCCTTCGCAAAGTTATCATTTTGTGAGTGGGCAAACATTCAAAATCAGCAGGGGATCAAATACTTATTTCCTTCACTGTAGGTGATAAGAGGAAAATGGACCACCTGGGAGAACTCTAGTGTTTCAAACGTATTATATCTAGATCTCCAGATATAAGGATGTGACGGGGGGAAGGAAGGAAATTGGGTGGAGAGTAAAAGTACAGGCTGGTTGATAGGAATGCTATAAATTTAATGACCTATATTGTAAAGGGTCTGAATACCCCAGTAAAAAGACACAAGATTCTCAGGGAAATTCATCAATACTCAGCTGACGTAGTCGTTTTACAAGAGACACATTTAGCCCAGGATTCAAGAATTATGTTACAATCTAGAAATTATCCAGTGTGGTATTATGCTGATTCCCCAATAAAACAGGCTAAAGGAGTAGAAATAGGAATGGTGAAAAATGTCAGATTCATAATAGAAGATAAGAGGGTGGATCTCGAGGGTCGGTTCTTATTCTGAAGGGGGAAATTGCCTTAATAAGAATCCAATGATTTACCAAGAAGAAACCCTGAGGGAACTGATGGATTTTAAGAAAGGGGTATTGATTGCAGCAGATTTTAATTTTTGTATGAACCCTCAGATTGATACATCGTCGTGTGGACAGAGGGATAGAGGTAGCGGCCTGAGAGCTATTAAAAAGAAGCTGTACCAGTATCAATTGGTGGATGTATGGAGAATTCAACATGCAGGAATGAGATATTACACATTCTATTCCCCTGCACACGTGACATATTCTAGGTTGGATTATATAATGGTAGAACATCGATTATTAGAGTCGATTATGGATTCCAAAATAGAAGTTGTATCTCTATCTGATCATGCTTCTGTCACGATAAATTAAAAAAATAAACAAAAAACAAACCACTGTAATGGTCCCCTCTGTATGTGTAGTCAGGGAATACAGCTTAGTGTAGCAGCACCTACAGCAGTCCCTGTTCCTATAAGCCAAGCATGCCTAGCTTACTGGTATGAGGCTTCTCCTCAGGAATGCCATGTTCCCTGGCCAGGAAGTATAGGAGGTTGAAGAAAGGAAGGACAAAAAAGAGTTCCTGTGGTTCCAGGAGTTCAGTTGTCTGTAGGGTTTTGCTGGGCTTGGGGTTTTCCAGGAACAGAAGTCAGTTAGACGTGCAGATCAGACAGTTTGGATGGCAGGCAGAAACATGGTCAGCAAACAGGCAAAAGATCGGTCCAGGCAGCAGGCAGAAATGTGGTGAACAAACAGACCGGGATCAGTACAAGCGGCAGGGCAAAGGCAACGTTGGTGATCGGAAACATTGTTACTGACTGCACTGGTCTGGTGACACTGGGACTGATGTGGTGGCAAATCAGGAACACTGATTCTAGTTGCACTGGTGTGGTGACACTGACTGGTGCGGTGGTGATCAAAGAAACTGTGAATGGCTGCACTATTAGGGCTTGTTCACACATGCGCTTAAGGGCGGAAAAACCTTGCTGTGGAGTAGCAGTTTTACCTCCCCTCAACCGCTATGTCCTTTAGTTACAAAGGCAGCAGCAGGAGGAGGGGGGTATTACATTCAAGTGAATGGGGATACTTGTGCAGTGTCCAAGGAGTTAAAGCAGGTGGTGAGAAGACGATACACCACATCCTCACTGCCTATCAAATGCACTTTAAAAAGTGATCTGAACACGGATGGCTTTTCAGAGAGCATCATACAAGTAAATGAGTCCTTATGGTGATACAAGGACTGATGTGGTGGTGATTACGGCACCGGGACTAATGGGGTGGTGATCAGGGGACACTGGGACTGATGGGGTGGTGATCAGGGACACTGGGATTGGTGCGGGGGTGATCAGGGACACTGGGATTGGTGTAAGGGTCATTAGGGACACTGGGACTGCTGCAAGGGTCATTAGGGACACTGGGACTGCTGCAAGGGCAATTAGGGACACTGGGACTGCTGCAAGGGCGATAAGGGACACTGGGACTGGTGCAAGGGTGATTAGGGACCTTGTGACTGGTGCAAGGATGATTACGGACACTGACTGGTGAAAAGTTGATTACAAAACACTGACTGGCACTGTGGTGATTAGGGGCACTGCAGTGACTGGCAGCACTGGTCTGGTGACATTGTACTGCTGTGTGTCGGATCAATGGCTGTCGGCACTGACTTACATTGATATCAGAGCTGCCAGCCATTGTACTTGATTATCACCACAGCAGTACAATGTCACCATAGTGACACTGCACTTGTTCTCATGACAGTATGTAAAAAAACAATGAATCACTCCTAACACTGTTCAGCTGCATTCAAGCATTCAGCCATTGTTTACTACTGTAATTGCTTTGATTGGTCACAGTGATCACATGGTACAGGGCCAATGATGGACACAAATACTGCAGATCATTCTGCTGAGCACTCCCAGTGCAAGTGTGAGCATCTAGAGTGGGAGGATTTACAGGTACACCCTCCCAGAATGGCAGTTAATGTTTAAAAGGCATGTTTCTGTCAGTTCACACTGCCTGAAAAAGGCCAGAATGCTTTGAAAGCTTGTACTGCAATCTATTTAGTTAGCCAATATGTATTATTGCCCTAAACCAGGGGTGGGCAACTGTGGCCCTCCAGCTGTTGGTGAACTACAAGTCCCATCATGCCTCTGCCTTTGGGAGTCATGCTTGTAACTGTCAGTTTTGCAATGCCTCATGGGAATTGTAGTTCTACAACAGCTGGAGGGCCACAGTTGCCCACCCCTGCCCTAAACAAAAAGTTCTACTTTTTGTCAATATTTAAAGCCGCATTCACCGCGCTTGCAGAATGTGCGTCTTGCTTGCAATAACATTCATTAATGACACCCCAAACACAGGAAGCAGACGTGATTTTCTATGCAAAAAACCCTCATCAAAACTTGCAGTTCAGAAACACGCACAGCTCAACGCTCAAAAAGCTACATGAACTACTTTGGTGCATTTGTCATACATAGGGCAGCCCACAGAATTACTATTTTCCTTATATTCATGATAACACAATCTGTCTGAGCTGATGCAGCAGAACACACAAGAAAAACGTGTTTTTTTTTAGTTTTAATTTTGTTAACAAAAGTTTATGTACAAACATTTTTTGCAGCATCACAATGTCATAATAGAAATACACAGTTTTAAGACAAATAAAACAGCATAAACTTTCTCACTTTAAAGATTTGTCACATTGGTCTTGGATATACCAAATGGTGAAAATCTGGCTGAAATTGTCCTCATTATTAGATAGCATCTTCCTTCTGAGAGTGTCCATACAACTTTCAAGTAGTCAAATTCTTCTCTTAAAAAGGTCTGTTTAAACATACTGTATCTGGTAAATGTGAAAAACGTATTGCTTGCAGGAATATCAGAATGACGATGCTGAAAACAGCTATGTTTGCTACTCAGCCAACTTTTTGGTAGAAATACATCATTCCTTTACATGTAAGTTGTACATCTATACATAGGCCTGTTATCTTTGATAAGTGTCTGCCCACAGATTAGGATAGTCATCTAATCTTGAGCCATTTTTGTTTATTCCAAATCATGCCTAACAGCTTCACCTACATTTTGAGTAATGAGTTTACAGGTTATGGTGAATAGGAGTATCATATTCAGCTGAAAATGTCACCATTTGATAAACCACAAAGTAATCAGCAGGAGAAGCCTGCTAATTAAAGTGCTTAACATACACTACTCTTTTCATTCACATTAGTTTCCATCAGCGTGCTTTGCCCATCCAGGGACTTCTTAGAGGACCATAGACTGAGGGTTTCCAAGGAGAAGTGGAGCTAGTCTAAGTAATGCTCTTGCTGGCATTCTGAGGTCTTGGAATTTCAACAGCAGCTCAGAAAAACTATTGCTTCCTGGAAGAAAAAGAATTACAACAGATTTATGATTAGAAATTGTCTGGCTGTGATGTCAACAAATCTCTCTCTCCAACACATTTTCGATTTTGGCAGGTACCCGCTCCCACTTCTGCGGCAATGGCCTAGGCGATCGGAAGTGGAAGTGGTCTACCCCCTCCTCCCATGTAATCTTCTGGGACATGCGACAGGTCCAAGAAGACTACGGGACTATTCACAAGGCACATCGCTAATCACGCATGCGCAGTGGGCACCCGGCTGTGAAGCCGCAAGCTGTCTAAGCCAGGTGCCCACACTTTAGATGCCGACTCCGGCAAGCGAGGATGGCTGGTATAACTGGCTGTGGTGAGGACACCACTGGATTACGGAACAGGTGAGTGGCTTTTTTTTTTTTTAAAGTCAGCAGCTACAGTTTTTTTTGTTTGACTGGAGCTCTGCTTTAAACATACTAGTTAATTCATGGCTATTGTCTGGTTTTAGACTAAGTTAGAGAAAAAAAAAAATCACTCTAAATGTCATACCTGAAAATATAACATCAGACTAAACGCAGAATGTGTACAGCTTTTCCATTAACATGAAGAACAGTTATGCAAATTGTGTAAGTAAACTAAATAAATAAAGTGCAGCGCTAAAAATCAACAAGCAGAAAGTTCGATCTAAAAAGTTCGATCTTTAAAATTCGTTATCAAATGTTCGTAAATTATTTAATTCGATACAGTAATATAGTAGACACAGCTATGAGGAATCCGGAAGAAATGGCAGAAATGCGCACTCACCGACCACGCATAGGAAATGCGCATGTGTGTATTAAATTCCGCAGATGTCATTCTGCCTCAGGAAGGGGTGTCATCAAATGATGGTCTGCTGGACTCACAGGACCTCCTTAGGATCGGGATGGATCAACCGGGTAAAGACTCCCTCCAGGTGAAGGCTTCCCTCCTCTGGATGTATTGGAAGCTGTGTCTGCTTATTTGCCAATTTCTTGTTTAGTTCTTCTGCAATGGAGTCATTCAGTTTACGTTCAAACTGCCAAGGAGTTGTTCGTACAGTGTCCACCATTTCAACTAGGACAAACATGGTGGATGGTAGCAAAGATGCTACAAGAAGCCATACCGGACTCCGCCAGGGACTGGGATCGAGTCGGACACATCCACAAACTCCTTCCCCAAACCTGCGTGTTTTACCTCCACACCATCCCACCAGGAGCTCCTGTGAGTCCAGCAGACCATCGTTTGATGACACCCCTTCCTGAGGCAGAACGACATCTGCGGAATTTATTACACACATGCGCATTTCCTATGCGCGGTCGGTGAGTGCGCATTTCTGCCATTTCTTCCGGATTCCTCATAGCTGTGTCTACTATATTACTGTATCGAATGAAATAATTTACGAACATTTGATAACGAATTTTAAAGATCGAACTTTTTAGATTGAACTTTCTGCTTGTTGATTTTTAGCGCTGCACTTTATTTATTTATACTTGAGGCGGTTGTGATCTCCTTTAGTGCTATTAGCTGCTTACTTTTATAACAGGAGCGCTCACTTTGTTTTATATATTTTATGTGTAAGTAAACTGTATTAGTCAATATTCATCATAGCACATGGCACAGAAAAGTGAGAAAAATAAAGTGTGGATGTGCTCAAAAACGTAATTTTGATTGATTGTAAGAATACCAAGACACTATTGAAAAAAAACAAAAAAAACAAAACATATCTAGAATGGCTCCTTAGAAAAAACTTTTAGTGAGTGGATATAGTGTATGAATCCTTTACGGTGTACATCAATTCTTTATTCGTAGTACAGAATGAAATCATATATTACTATGTTGGCTGAAGTGTTACAAATATATGCATGCCAACAATATGGTGTCAAACCATGAAAGATTAGAAACAAATCAATACGAACCTTCAAGTTTTCCTTCCAGTAACATCTTTGGAGCAGGCACTGAATAGTAAACCAAGAAACAGGCCAACATACTAAGCTGGGAGTCATCCACTGGCTGGCCAGCTAAATAAGAGTGCAGAGTGATGTCTCCTCCACCTATTGGGATGAGGGAATAAGGAAAGGAAACATTCACTCTGTGCCAGTTTGCATTAGTAAATCAACATAGAAAACGTATCAATTGTAAAAAAGCAATAATTTTGATATGGTGATGACATTTTAAATGTTTTACAGTGGCACAGGGAGAGGAATGGCAAACATTATTCCGCTTTAATTCAAAAGTCATTATCTGCACACCAGTACTCAGTTACTAATTCCAAGCCAGGCGTTCAGTATGACAGCCAACAATTGAAGAATGAAAAAACAATAGCATTTGATCACACCCAACCTTAAAGTTTAACTAAAGCCAAAATGTTTTTCTTCATTTTGGATAAAGAGAGGGAGGGTATAACTCCTGTTTTTTTTTTTTTTTTTTTGCATCTGTGTCCAATAGGGGAGATTTCCCTGAATTTGCTGTCCCATAGCCACAACAGGAAGTGAGAGGTAATCCCTCCAAAGTGAGGGAATCCTGGTGTGTCACCAGGGTCAGAAGAACTAGTGTCTTCATTGGAAGATTTTCCCTCTATTACGGTTATGGTGTCAACCCAAAAGATGGGATTTTCTTTTACTTGCATATTCTATAGCAATACAATTAGAGACAGTGAATCTCCCTAACGGGGGTAAAGGCAGCAATAAAAACGAATAGGTATTCTAATTCCTCTCCACTCTATCTAAAGCTAAGAAAAAAATAAAATAAATAAATTTGCCTTTAGTTACACTTTTTTATTGCCATCAGTATCCCCAGTTAGGACGTTTCACTCTTACTTTCTTTTCTGGCAAGGACTAATATGTTACAGCTTCCCAGTGCTTAAGTTTTCTTTTTTCAGGCTTTTCCCTTTATTTCTACCTACTGATTCTGCCAGTACCACACTTGGTAGGGTAATAATGCTCACCCATTGTACTTTATCTACAGAGGAATAGCATTGTGAATCTAGGGGTGAGGTGTTTTGCAGTCAACAAAGACTAGACAGCACTAAAAACACTGTCTGAGAAAATGTACTTAGATGTCGTGGCTGCATTGTTTTTATTTTTTAAGCCAATGACTGGTAAGCTGCAAATAAAAGGAATTGTGACTTACCTGTAAATTCTACAACATGGAATACATTATAGGCTCAAACCTTCAGGTAACTGGACGCTGACTAAGCCTTCTAAGACACATCCCCTTGGTGCCTCCCCTATAACCCTACCCCATACAATGTAATGGAAAAGTAGTGTCAAGTCAAAATTCCTATTATTTTACTTCAATAAAACAAGACACAAGTGAAGTATTCATAAATTCTCAAGCAAAGAATGAGAAGAGTGGGCAACAACTAGGCAAACAGAACTGTGCCCAACAATAACAAGGGTCATAGACCCAACTTCAGAGTGCTGCTGCAAGAACCCCTTCGGTTAAAAGCTGCATCCACAGAACATTGGACATCCACTTGGTAGAAATTCCAGGTGGCTCCATTAAAAAAGCTGGGTTACAAAGGCCTGATTCCAGAAAGCCCAGAAAACTTACTGCTCTTGTGGAATGGACAAGTAAAAGCACAGCAGGAAATTTGTCCATTAGAATGTAAACTCTGGCTATTAGATTTCTTATCCATCAAGTGATGGTGGACTTGGAAGCATGGTGTTCCTTGCATTGTCCTGAGGACAGGGCAAATGGAATATATCTGTCTCATCAAAGCTGTTTGGCTCTGACGAAGTCCAGGCAAAGAAGAGAATTTCCTTTGGGTGCTTTGGAGCTGGGCATAAGAATAGTAGGACTATGTCCTTACTGAGGTGGAAGACTGAGACAATTTCTTCCTAAGGTGTTATCAGTCATAAGACAACCATGTCATTGTGAAGGATGAGGAGTGGCTCCTTACAAGACATGAGACATGTCTGACAGGTGTGGTAGTAACCAAAAAGTCCACTTTGCAGGAGAGGTCATCTAAAGGAATATTTCTGATGGGCTCAAAGGGTGATTTCTGCAGGACAAAGAGAACCAAGTTGAGATCCCAAGGAAGCAAAGGGTGCTGCAAGGGGAACTTGATGCGAGAGACTTTGAATAAAAGTTTTGGGGTTTTTTTTCGCTCAAGGGAGAGTGAAGTCAGAGGTTTTTGAAAAAGAATGAACAAGGCCGAAACCTGTCCTATCAGAGTGCTTTAGGCCACGTTCTGGTCAAAACTTGACTGTAGGAAGGCAAAAAATGTGAGACACTAGGCAAATAAGGAATTCAACATACAATGATAGATCTTTCTGGAAGTGACATTTCTTGCTTCAAGCAAGGTAGGAATAGCAAATTCAGCGACCACTTTATTTTTAGGGCATGCTTCAACAGCCATTCCGTTAAAGCCAGAGACTGAGAAGCAGGCGAAATTAGAAGCCCCGTGACAGCAGATCCAGCTGTTAAGAAGAGGCCAGGGGTTGTCTGCTGGAAGCCTGAGTATGCCTGGCTTCTGGGCCTATTTGGTGTAATAAGAATGACCTTCTTTCTCTCCTGCTCAATCTTTCAGTCTGAACTGAAACCAGGGAATTATTGAGGCATCCAAAGCCAGTGCTAGAGAATCCTTGGTCCTGGCCACAAACAGAGGTAATCTGTTGTTGAATCTGAAGGCCAGAATGTCTACATCGAGATTGCCCAATTTCTGACTTATTATGGTGTTAGGCGAATTCCCCTTCATCCAGATGGTAGCAGCTGAGGTAGTCCACTTTCCAGTTGTACACACCTAGGACATGGACAACAGAGATGGCAGTGAGATTCTGTCCATTAAATTATCTGTTTTGCTTCATTCTAGGTTGTATGACTCCTGATGCTCCCGTAATGGTTGATGTATGCCCTAGCATTGCCTGACTGCAACCTCACTGGGTAGCCTCACAGAAGAGGGGTTCCAATGTTTCAGAGCTGTTCCCATTGTTTTGAGCTACAGGATGTTGATGGGGAGCTTGGCTTCCACGGGTGACCATGTGTCCTGGAAAGTGAGGGACTGGAACACTCCACCCCAGTCTGAAAGACTGGCATCTGTCATTATCACTTTCCTGTGATGAGGCAGAAAAGACTTCCTTACCTTGCTTGGCTAGTCAGGAGCATGAGTAGGTTAAGGGAAGGAGCACACTTGTTGCAGGTGAATAAGATGTTGTATTAGAGATGTTTCGAATGAAACTGGGCAAATGGTATAACCTTGAATGTGGGTACTGAGAGGCCTATAACTCTCATTGAAAATTTAATTGTGGGATGTCTCTTTAATTTCAGCATAGAATCTAAGAGAATGACGGTTTTTATTTTATGGAAGGAAAATCCTTGCTTAGGATGTGTCCAGCACCAGATCCAATTATTCCAGGTGAAGAGAAGAACGGAGAGCAGAAGTTTGGAAATTGATCACCCAACCTATAGCCTGGTGCACCTGAATGGTCATGTGAACAACTGTAGACAGCTGTAAGGGAGAAGAGTTTTTCGAGAGAAGGTTGTTTCAATAACCCGTGGTCTTGGATGCCCCAAGTTCTGAGAAGGGCAAGAAGAGGTGAATACTTTGGCAGCAGAGGTTAGGCCAAAGGGCAGTGGTAAAAACTGGAAGTGCAGAAAGCATTGATGAGGTAGATAAATGGAAATATGCAGGTAGGTATCTTGGATGCCTATGGATGCCAGCTTGGTGGGCAATGTGGGCCAAGCTAAAAGGAAGGGCTGAACGTAGGTTTTTAAACTGAAGATTTGATGGGTTAGGTGCTCTGTGTTTTGAGGAAGTACAGCCTTCTGCGTAGGGGCTTTTGGAATCCCCCCCCCCCTCCCCTGACATCCTTGATGAACTGGTCAAGTGCTTCCCCAAACAGTTGTTTTTCTTGAAAGAGCTCACATGTAAGGATCTTATTGCAGGCAGCTTCAGCTGTCTTGGTAGTTAGCAAAAAGATTTTGCACATGTAAATGGAGATTGGAGCCATTCTTATGTTCCTGGGCATCAACACAAGAGCAGAGAAAAAAGTCATTGTTGTAATTGCTCTGTTACATCATGGTTCTTGAATACAGGATTGTTTTGTTGTTGTTTGTTCATTGCCCTAGTCCAGTTAGCTGCAGTTTGATATACTAAAGTTGCAGCAAGATCAGGTTGCAGGGCTGGTCCTGCCAAAGTAAATAAAAATTTTAGGAAACTTTCTGTCTTCAGAATCTTTGAATAAAGGAACATGTTCGGTTGGTACAATGAAATGTTTGTTTAAGACTGAGACCACAGTTTCAACTACAGGAACAGAGCTCTTTTTAGTGAATTTCTTTTTCACTGGACAAAGTTCGGTAAGTATTTTTGGGGAATTGAAAATCTTTTCTACACGGATTCAGTCGTCATAGGTTGTAAATTCTATTTGTTCGTGAACAGGGAATATCATTATAGATTTTGCAGGTCTCATTGTACCCAGGGGGCATGGCAAGACTGAGGAGAATCAGGTTCTACAATGCCGAGGCTTTTGTTCATTGCAGCAGTGAAGCATTAGCTAGCATTATGCATGAGGCTCCTACTTTGGGTGTAAAAGAGGGAGGGAAAGAAGAATCTTCTACAGCCTCTTAAAAACTGCTGCTATATTCTCATTTCCTTCTAGGGCAGACATATTGGTAGCCCTGGACAAAGATAGCTGTATAAAAGTAGTTAGTTGTCTGGGGAATGACAGCACAAAATTCTGCTTTTATCAGGTAGGCCCGCTTGCTGCTCGCTGGAGATAGAATTGGATGAAGAGACTGGTGTTGAAATCAGTTCCAGTTCCGGTGTAAGAGAAGCATCATCTTTCTGAGTCTCTGAAGTGTTGTATGGGCCTTCGGAAGAGTGAATTTTCACCTTAGGTTTGGCCATGGCTCCCTTTCGTTTGGTTTCCACTGCCATTAGCTATAGGCGAAGGTACTCCCCTATGGGGCACTCACGGAAGTAGGGTGAGGAATATAAGGTAAACATGACCAGAAGGAATATGCAGCAACCCAAATCTAGATCGCACTGTAAGGAATCCTTGTGGTGAAAGGACTGGAAGAAGTGCCTAAGTACCTGATAGAAGAATGTGGTGGTAAATTGTGCGATTTGTGGTGTGATGCAAAACCTGGTCACCCACCTGAGGCTAAGTTTTAGCTTTAAGTGGTTGAATTTTAGAGCCAGGTTTGAAAAAAAAATTAACCCAATCTTGAAAGTTTACCAAACTGTAACCCTAAAACATAGCTTAATATTTAACTCCAAAAAAATGTACCAGTGACAAGTCCTACACAAAGTTAACACTTTACAATTCGTGTTTTCATTGTCATCAAAACCACCTGTACTCTGCAGCTAATATAGCAGCACTCGGCAGTGAGCACTGGAAGTAACCAGTTTGTTTAATATGTCCTAATCATAAGACCACACAACTAAAACTTGAATGCATGTCACTTTCACCTTGAAGCCACTGGTCTAGGGTGTTATCAACGGTACATTTCATCACTGGCAAAAACTCGGAATTCATGAAAAGCCTTCGACAGGGAATTCCCTTCATCCGCTCATGGAGGTTCTGTGAGTTAAAGAACTCTAGAACCAGCTTTATCTGCCACAGCTCAAAGGTCTCTGTTGTTTCCCTCTTCTCTAGTCCTCGAACAGTCTAATAAAATGAAATAAAAAAGAACTATCAATTAAATGTTTCAATGGCAACCTGAATGTAAGGTAATAGAACTTAAAGTTTGACAAGCTATTCAAAAGTATAGAAATTCCAATGCCTGCGATTTTTAACTATTGTACACATTAGTGTTACTAAATCCACAATAGTAAAATCAGTCTGTATATGCAGTAAAGCATGCTTGTTATACTCACTGTAGAACCTAAGGGGTTAATCCTCCGCATTGTGTGAAAAGGCTGTTTGATCCTGTCTTCTCTGATCCTCCCCTTCTTTTTACTGTCCCCAATCCATCTACCAAAGTACACTGCAGCAGTGGCAAGTCTGAACATGCTCTGTTAGGTGTGGATTGCTAGTGAGTTTTCTTTTTTTAATTTAATTTGGGGAGGGTGCATGTGACCGACACAGGGTCACTCAGTGCTGTCTGGACAGAGGGTCAGGGGTCATACAGCCTCATAGGACAATCAGAGGAGAATGAAAACGCATCCTACAAGATTAACCAGTGCTCGGACAGCCACTGATAGATGTCACAAGACTACTATTTGCTGCTGATGAGAATATGGTATTTAGCAGTTTATATTTACTAAAATAATTGCATTTCCATGTTCGGTGTACTGCTGAAGACCGGATATAGTGAATGCAGGGTCATGGATTTAGTAACATTTTAATAAAAAAAAAAACCCACAAAAGCTGCTGTATTCAAAATGCCATATAGGCATTCATTACAAATCAAAATAAATGATATACAGCGCTATGTGCAAAATTTCTTTTTAATGCACATAGCACTGTATATAATTTGCATTTAATCTGCATTTACTCTGCCTTCTGCTTTACTTTTTCTGTGGTATCCTATCAGCATAGAAACTTCAATGCAACCAGGAAAAAAATCTACGAGCAATGATGAATAATAATAACCACAGAGTGCAAGATCTTATACTACACTAGAATTACCTGGTCAATTGCAATGTAGGCAGGAAACATCTCAGGGTTCTCTTGAATTACACATTCATACAAGATAGAGGAAAACAAGTCCAGGATTTCCTGTTTCTGAAGGTATAAATGGTTATAGAAAGTTGGGAGGATAATTAAAATTTCATTTTGTGATGCAGAATCAACTTTCAAGAGTATTTAAAGTGTTTACACAGCTGTGCTTAAGTTGTCAGAATGCAAACGCGCTTCAACCAAAACTTGTATATAATTTACTAGGACAGAAATAAACACTTCTTTTCATCTTGGCATTCCCGGCTCACTTGCATAGCAATCCCTTTGCTGGCTTCCAAATTAGAATCTAAAGCCACTGGGATGTCTTATCTGTGAGAAAGTTGTGTTTAAAAGGAGTCTATAGTGAATTTTAACACATTTTCTCTCTCTTTATTATGATCAGGTATAAAAAAATAGAAATGCACTTTTTCACAAGTTTCACAGTGCCTACTTATCTAGTTGGACACAGCATTTCAGTTTACTATACAATGGATTATACTGTTGTCTACAGCAGAATTGGGCAGAGGTGCACAAAATACTCAAGGCTAGCCACTAGTGGCTATAACCTCTCACTTACTAAGCCAGCTCCATTGTAGTAAGCAGTATGAATAAATACAATGGTAGAGCCAAACCAGAGGCGAGGAAGCTGTGTCCCTCAATGGACTCAGAAATGTAGATTGTATAATAAAAAAAAATTCATTCTACTGTCCATAGAGGAGCACAGCATTCAAATGAGGATACTGTGAGATATCCAAAGATGTAAAAAAACAGCAAAGAGGAAAGATGTTCATCCTTCAAGAGGAGACAAAACAAAAGTAAGTTGGCTTAGTATTAGGAGTTATAGCCCCTAGGGACTAGCCTCCAGTATTTTTGTACCTAATGTCCAATCCTTCTGAAGGTGACAGCATAACCCATGGCATCTTAATCGCAATACTGTGTCCCTTGCTGGAATATACAGAAAACAGGACTTTTGTATTCACCATAAAATCCTTTTCCTGAAGACCACTGGAGGAGACAGGAAGTCTTAAACCGCCAGGTTATTCTCTTGCCCATAGCAGGATTGGATACTAGCAAACAAAAAAAAAATGGTATGGTATATCTTGTCCTAATGCTGGCATGCCTCAGTATTGTAGCAAATCAGTACTAAGTGCATGATCATAAACACAAAGGGGTGGGGCCTATGTCCTTTAATAGACTCCAAGAGAAAGCATTTTATGGCGAGAACATATATTCTCTTCTTTCATGCCCACAGAGGGACATGGCTAGTCTTAAAACTTCAAGACATGCAAAAGCAATCTGAGGAGTGGGAAGCACAGCAAATAGTCACTAAGACGTCCAATATTAACAACAGGTACCTGCTGCTCAAAAACCTGCCTGCACGACCTTACGCTTGAAGCTGGCATCTACCTGGAAGAACTTAAAGGATGTGTGAACAGAAGACCAGGTGGAAGTCAAGCAAATCTGGGAAACAGACCTGATGCTGAAAAGCCCAGGAGACAATCACTGCTCTAGTGAAATGAGTCTTAAAAGGACAAGCTGTCCTTTTGGAGGGGGCTTGGTTATGTTTTGGGCTTCCCTTGAATCTGTAAAGGGCTTAAGATTATCAAAGAATTATGTTGTGAAATGTACTATCCAGTGTTAGAAAGCTCTAAGTCACAGGTCATGGGTCATCCTCTAGGAAAGCCCAAAACACACAGGTAAAAAGCACTTAAGAATGGGTAAGACCAAAACATTTGATTATTCTGATGTGGTCTTCTGTGAGTCCCAATCTGAATCCTATTAAAAATCTAAGGAAAGAGCTGAAAATGCAGTCTAAGGAAGGGGGCCTTCAAACATGAGACAGCTTGAGCTGTTTGCTGAAGAGGAGTGGGACAAACTACCTGCTTGTAGGTGCAGCAAACTCAGTGACAGTTACAAAATTAGCTTTTTTGCAGTGACTGCTTCTAAAGGTTGTGCAACAAAATATTATGTTAAGGGTCCTGTCAAGTTTGTTCATTTCATTTTTGTTTATTATTTAAAATATTCTAATATTTTATTCTAATATTGTGGAATCAAAAATGAAAAGCAAAGTCTGATTTCTATTAAATATGGAATGAACAATCATTGACGCCAATTACTTTGGTCAGTTTCAAGTTATTTGAAAATAAATTGTGGTTCTACTTTTCCATGGAAGGGTATCAACACATTTTTTTCTGCATTTGTATATTAATTAAAAAACATAAAAAGCAAGCAAACTGCAGAGATATGGATTTTCCTTAACCACTTCAAGTCCAGACACTTTTACCCTCTTCCTGTCCAGGCCAATTTTCAGCTTTCAGTGCTATCACACTGTGAATGACAATTGCGCAGTCATGCAGCAACACTGTACCCATATTAATTTTTTAGCATTTTTTTGAGACAGATAAAACTTTATTTTGGTGGTATTTATTCACCACTGGGATTTTTATTTTTTTGCTATATAAATGAAAAAGTCCATAGATTTTGAAAAAAAAGTGTTTCTTATAAAATTTTGCAAATAAATAATCTTTCTTCATGAATATTGGTCAAAATGTATTCAGTTATCTTTTTATTAAGAAAACAAAAACCCAAATTAGTTTAAAACCAAAAATTATAATTTTTCAAAGAAATTTTTTATAACATTTTTATTTTATTTTTTATATTTATGGGTTTTTTTTAAGATACTGTCATCCTAGCAGTACAGTGTCACCATAGTGACACTGCACTACATGTGGGGGGTGATGAAGATTTTTTGTTTTTACACTGATTGCTTTTACACCCATAAAGGCTGTAAAAGCAATCATTTCTCCTTCTTTCTGACTGCATTCTTGCAGCCATTGAGAAATACTGTGGGAGCTGTGATTGGTCACAGCTTGCCACATGGTACAAGGCTGTTGTGAATAGCCTTGTACCATGTGATCTCACAAATAGTAAGCAACGATGTCAGCAAGTGACATCTTGCTTACTACTATTCATGTGATCACTGATTGGGCAATCAGTGATCACATGATCAGGAACTCACAGAGGTCCTCCGGGCATAGCCAGGCACCGAATCGCGGTGCTGCACGCTCCCAGGGAGCACGCACAGGCTGTAAATAAGGATGCAGTTTATGAACAGCAACCCGCTCCTGCACTGCTCCCATCCGGCCGTTTATGTACATGGGCCAGACGGGAAGTGGTTATTTGCCTATGGAGAAATGCTGCAAACACACAATAGACTGTGGCCTGCCGGCTAAAATAGATTACTGTACAAGTGTGGTTCAGCAAAAAAACTTTAAAACAGATATGTCATATAAAGGTTACATTTTCTTCTTAAATTGTTTTTGCTTTTAAAAGAAGAATCATTTAAGGATACAAGTTTCAGGTGTTTATAGGAACCAAAAAAGGACAAAAAAGTGGGAGTATTTTCTGCTCCACAACTAACATCCTCCTGATTTTAAAGGAGAGGTTCACCCATTTGAAAAAAATAATAAATGCACATTTTTTCAGAACAAAACAATACGTGAATTTATTAATTTTTTTTTTTCACAGGAGCCTACGATGCACCACACCCGCAATCAGTTTATCACGGCAACAAAGTCAGGCTCCTGCACCTAACGCCTGCAGCTCGGTTGTCTGTACCTCTGTGCTTGCTCTTTGTTACAGAGCTGTAGGCAGCGTGAATGGACTTTGGGTATGCTGATAAGCACGCTCGCAGTCCAGGAGCATGTTACACGTTACACCCTAAATATGGTTAACCTTTCAAACAATAGCCAGTTTTACCCTCTGTCAAATAGCAATTATGTTTAAACATTACCGATACTAAAATAGTCAAAACTAAAGAGAAGTAACACATCAAACATAAACATTTTAAATTTGTTTAGCGCCACATATAAAAATTACAAAAGAAGTTTACATTTTCATATTAGAAAAATAATTAAATTTTTACCTGGCCCATATCAGTTGTTGGCTTGCAAAAGTATTCAGAGAATGACAGCAATGCTGGATCAGATGTGAATGCGGAAATGGCCTCCGGCTAATAAACAAAAAAAGAACAGTGTGTGCTTAACTGTTTATCAAGCAACATCCATTATCCAAGTCACACCACACTTTGTTAGAACTTCAAAATGCTTCATTTACTGAGGGAACTTTCCGCATAAAATGAGCCTCTGGGAAATGGATTCCTAAAAAATGAAACACTGACCTAAAGAAAAAAGCAGAGTGTTTTTTTCAATTTGGGTTAATAGAAGACAACAGTAATGCCAGTTGACGGCTTCTGACTTTGGCAAGCCAAACATTAGGCAATTTTCTTTCCTTCCCGGTTTGAAGGAAAGAAAATCACTCCGTTTCCTGATCAACACAGTCAGGGTTGATGAGGGAATCCCTCTTGCTGTGCTAGTGAATTCTGATAGCAGGAAGTTTTGCGGCCATCAGAATACAATGAACACCATTGCCGGCTATAGCCAGCAGCAGTGATTGTATGGAAAAAACCCAACATGAAGGTTATACTGAAGTCAATCAATAGATTGACTTCAATAAAACCAGCCTGCCCATAGATGGATCGAAATTCGGCCGGTCAAATTTCGATCTATCTATGGCCAGCTTTAGGGTACTTACACACTGTACTGATGTATAAACATCAGACATTTCAGGCAAAAAAGAAACAAACCATGAGGATGGGTTGTATAGCGCTTGCACATATATGTACGTACATGTGTACAAATTCTAGCTTTAATTCAATCAAGGGAGTGTGACATATCCACGTATACGTTTAAACATACTGACCAGCAACACAGATTTTTGTATTTTTTTTTTCTTTTTACTGATCTATACACAGTGTATGTTTATGTGTTTGTGTGTACAGGCATGTTGAAAACAATGGTCTAAATTTACAAAAAACAAAACCAAAACAAACACCTGTATGCCCAATAACGCTGCATTGGCAGCAGTGCGGAAGAGGCCTTACCGTTCAAGAGCAAATCCAGCCATTTTTTTTTTTATTTGAGCTTAAATAAAAGAACTAGGATGGGTTAGAATTTACCAAGAGTTTATTGCTCTGTGTAACACCTAACTGGTTAGGTCTCCCCTTATTCTCTTTTCCACAATACAGCACAGATGGAAATGAATAACCTCACAGGAGGTTCTAATCTTCTATAAAATATTTTGCTATCTCTGTCCCAGTTGGAGACATCCCCATCGCTTCCTATTGCTCTGACCCTATGTCATTTGTTTGATGCGGCTGTCTCTTACAGGCTTCTGTTAGATCTATATATACACACATCATAATTTGATTCACCCTTTGAAGAATACCAATAGGAAGGTACAGCATGTTTGCTCTTATTACTTATTTAAAGAAAATTGTGTAAAAGCAACCCTTGTATTAAAATCTACATTGCATCCTAGGGCCAAGCAAAGCAAGTGCTTTGTACAATCACACACATTACTGTCTTGAAAAACAAAAGCTATTGAAATGAATGTAAACACAAGATACTTTTTAGAACAATGTTTCAGATGAAGATTTGACATATTGTGGTATTACTCCTATAAGAGCCAAAAAGAAGATATTAGTAACCCTAAGGACTCATGCACATTGGTGATCTCTCCTAGACGCCTTTCCTCCTGACAGCAGTGTTTTGACAGAGAAAACCACTTGAAAACGTGTAAATACATTTAGGCGTATCAAGCGCTTGACCGTAAGTTCATTTAATTGGACAGAATAATAATTTATTCTGGCCATTGAAATGAATTAACGCTCAAGCGCTAAACACACCTGGCGTCAACACGTTAAGATGCATTTACATGCGTCAAACAGTTTTTCTGCAAAAACGCCGCTGTTCCTGGATGCTCAGGAACTTTTTCTTTTTTTTTCTTGCTCTAAACACCTGTGTGCGCATGGACACATAGGCTAACACGCAGGGGCATTTAGTGGAAGAAAAGAAAAAAAAACGCCAGACACCCCTAACAGCAGCGCCCAGTGTGCATGAAGCCTTTGAGAAGAACTCCATTTGTTTAACATAGTTACATTGGTTCAGTGATCTCCACTAGGCTACTGGGTCCCTGCCCTGCTACATTTTGAACACAGGCACAGACACCATTAAGAGAATGCCTTGCACGTTTTCAATGGATGCAAAGACTTCTCTGACTGGGCAAAGTGGAGAGCATGGTGTCACCGCCCCACCTTGTCCAATCAGAGAACTCTTTGCATTCACTGAGAAAATACAAAGCAATCTCTCACTGGAGCCCCTGCTGAGTTGCTGACCTCCTGTGTTCAGAATACAGCAAGGCAGCATTTCAGCATGGGACTCAGACACAGGAGGAGATCACTGGAGTAATGGTGTCCACTACAGTGATTTTCAGCTTCTACTGGGATCCCACAGGTATGGTATATGCAAGCACTGTAAATTGCTAGGTGGGGCCTCCATGGATCAGACTTGTTTTTCCTGCACATCCCACAAATGCTCAATTGGATTGAGATCTGGAGAACCTGGAGGCCAACTCACCACCTCAAGCTCGATGTGTTCCTCAAACCATTCTTGCATTCAGTTCTGATGTTCACATACCCATTATAGGTGCTTTTGGCTGTGAACACAGGTCAGCATGGGCACTCTTACTGGTCTCTGGCTACACTATGGGACAGGAAGTGGAGGGAAATCTCCCTGATTTAGACACAGATGGCAAAAAGAAATCTGACAGGGGTTGCAACCCTCCCTAACTCGATCCCAAAGTTTTGCCTATAGTACTACTTTAACATGCATACCCGTCTTCAAAGGCAGTGCCATATTAATGAAAGAGGTCCAAAGAGTGTTTCCACCTAACCCATCTGTATTCCTGATTTCATAAAGAACTCTGCTCAGATTTATCTGCCTCTAAACAGACCATCAAATATAACCGCAATAAAAAGCATTTGTAAGAAAGCTAATGCTGGTCATAAACAAAGTGATTTTACTATTTTCAAGCAACTATTAACCACAAAAATTTTAACAGGTCAAAGCAACTTACCAACAACAGTTTTGATAGTTTCGCCATAAAAACTATTGGTAGTTGATTGCCTTTATCTGTAAAATCTGTTTTGCAGTCAAACTGGCTATACATTTTCCCCAATAAAAGAAGAAACCAACCTCGTCATATTAAACCAATTCAGCAGTAAGCCACGAAAAACAGCAAGTAGCATCTGAGAGTAATAGCAAGCATTGATATTTACCTCTCTCTCTCGTGGCCCACTTTTACACATTAGAACTACTGTAAGTGCATGAATTATGATATAGAAAGTGTAACATCGTAGGCTACAGAAATTAAAATACATTAGACATCAGTTTTCACACCAATCAAAAAAAAAACAAACAAAAAAATCTACTACCTTAAATGTACGAGCTTCAGAGTTTCTGAGTGTAACAGTTTGAGCGAGCAGACTTCTCCAGCCCATGGGGTCCTCTTTGTAGGACAACTGTCCAGCACGAAGCTTGACATACAAAACACCATCCTTAGAAAGGATAGACCTAATAGAGAATGAAAAGTGACATAAAAAATGGATTCAGCTGCAACATGTAATTGATTGAATAATAACTGGCAATAAGAATAATTTTCTCTGCCAAGAAATCTAAAAACGTTAACTAAATCAGTCCTATCAAATCAACCTACCCATATGTATGCATTTTAGGGTTCTGTTTTGTTGGCTTGTAAATATATTTTATTGTTCAAAATGATGTAACAGCAGACAGATATATCTAAACATAAATGATTCATTCCTTGAGCATTAATGCCATTTCAAAAAACACATTAATTTCAAATTACGTACTTCAGATGTTGTGTTCCTTTTCGTAAATCGATAACAATCTCCCAGTAGCGAGGACCCTTCACTTTTATCTAGCAGTGAAAGGAAATATGTTAAAACCTAAAATGCATTGAGCAAGAGGAGACAGATAAAAAGATTAATAAAGTAATATCCTGTTTCTCAGTTCAGTTGAATTCCTTTTTTTTTTTAACCACTGGGCGGAGGACCATCTCACCATGGATATCACAAAACACTGTTTACTTTCAGAGAACTAGTCACAACTGAGAATTAAGTTTACACAAGCATCTGTACTAGGCTTAGTACATTTTATAAAGCATGCAAACTACATTTGCAATTGAAACCCACTGCAGTGTTGTAAGCAACAAATATTCAGAGGTGATGAGTTTCTGTGCATTTTGAAATGATCTTGTTTTCTGACGTTTTAGGTGAGTTTACCTGCAGGTCCATGTAATGGGGGCTTTAAAACTGCACCGAAAAACAGCTAAACAAACAAGGCAAGGAAGCTGATTTACCAAAGGATTGGAGAATCTTCCACCAATAAACTGTGAGAAGATTAACTTCAATTATCCAATCATGTAAAAAGGAAATACTATGCGGACTTATTTAATCTGTACGTGACTGGATAATTAAATATTTACACAAATATTTGAATGTGACAATTCTCAAATCCTTTTGTATACAGTGGCTATAGAAAAGAATCCCCCCCCCCCCGTTAAATAAAAAATAAAATCACATTTTGTTGCTTTGCAGCCTGAAATGAAGACAGACACAACTTATAACATCCAAGTGAAAGATCTAACACCGACATGTCAGAAAAAAAAAAAAATCAAAAACAGAATCACTGAGTTGAAAAAGGATCACCCCCTTGTGTCAGTATTTTGTTGAACCACCTTTTGCTTTATTACAGCTTTTAGGCTGTCGGGATATGTCTCTACTAACTTTGCAATGTTTGCCCATTCTTCTTTGCAGAACTGTTCAGTTAAATTTGATGGTGACTGTCACTGAAGTGAGTGAAGTTATCCCACAGATTTTCAATGGGGTTTAAAGTTTGGGCTCTGACTACTAGGCCATGCAAGGGCATTCACCTTGTTCTCCTTCAACCACTGTGTGGTCATTTTTGCTGTGTGCTTAGGGTCATTGTCATGTTGTAAGATAAATCTTCTTCCCATTGACAACTTTCTGGCATAGCTGGGTAAAACAAAAACAGTGTCTGCCTTTTCAGACTTCAATGCAACAAAATGTGATTATTTTAAAAGGGGTTGATTTTTTTTTATACCCACTGTATCAGCCTCAATGCATCTTACATTGCACAGAAAACTGCAATGGGTTTTAAATCACAATTGGAGCAAATGAGCACACAGTCTTAGCTTACCATAACAGTGCAAACTTACATATTAAATACTTATATTCATCCCCTTATTTAGATTTGAGAAATCTTTCAAAAGTAAAGTCTGCACAATTATAATATGTTGAGACCTAATACTCGGATTATTCTAATGCAGGTATGACTGGTTCTCTACAATACAACAAAAAGTTGCTATTCATATAGTATAGGTAAAGGTTTCTCAACCTTTATTCAGTCAAGGCACCCTTTAAAATTCTGCACAACTTTGAGGCAACCATTGCAAAATGTAAAAAATGAAACTAATATTTTTACAGAATGCATCAACATCTGCACATGTGAGACACCCAACGTTAGAGGCGATTTATCCTTTCAAAGCAAATATACCTTTGCACACTGATACTGACTAGTATTCCACTGTTTCTCTTACCCCTCAGTTTCTTTCCTTCATTCAGCTAATGTGACCCCAGTGTTGATGGAGAGGGGCAAGCAAGGATGCAGTGCAGGTGCCCAACATCCTCCTTATCAACTGATTACATCAATTTTTTTATGTCGTTGGCAGCTAGAAAGTTGGAATGGTGAACAATGTGGCTTTGTGTAACTAAAAGGCAGGCTTGATCCACCTGCTGGCTTATATACAATTTTTGCACTTCGCCAAGGTTCCCCTAAAGAAGCCTAAAGGCACCCTGGTTGAAAAAGGCTGGTAGAGGTACATGCAGAGTATTCACATAGTACTCCTGGGATACACACAGTGAGAAGCAAAAAAATCATGCTAATAACAATTCTCTGTTAGACTTGAAAAATGCATCACAAACTACACAACACAGCACTTTAAGAACCATTTATACTGATACAGTGTATAGTGCATTGACATATTTTGAACCCCAATTAAGATCCTTGTTAAGGAACCTACCAGTTCAGCTTTATATTTTCTTTTTTTAAAGAACAGCAAAACAAAAACATGATAAGCTGGATGTACAATTATGCCTTATCTAAAAAATGCTGGCAACGGTGTAGAAATAGTCCAGGAATGTGCCCACTAACAGCCTGCATGTGTGTGCTTTCTCCAAGGAATAATATGCCACATCCATAGCGAAGACCCCTCTTTTCCTCTGTCAAAGGAGCACATCAACATTGTGTTGCTATTCTAACCATTCCATTGCCTGGAGTGTGATAGCAGGCATTAAACGACCACGGAATTGGTCACTTCCAGCTAGTTGTGAACTTGGTGAATTTGGAATCAAATGAAGGCCTGGCCATTATAAATGGAACACTCGGGCGTGCCTAGGGCATCATAATGTGTTGACGCACCCCTGCTAGAAGCATGCTACAAGTTTATATATATACAGTTGTGTTCAAAATAATAGCAGTGTGTTGAAAAAAGTGAATAAAGCTCAAAATCCTTCTAATACACACAAATGCACTGGGAACACTACACATTCTATTCCAAATAAAAACATGAAGAAAAATATCAAATTTATGTTGTTCCTCTAAAAAAAATTGAGGAAAAGTGAATATTAGACTGTTCAAAAAAATAGCAGTGTTTGTATTCTTCTTTACAAACTCAAACATTCACTATATAAACTGAAAAATGTTTGAAGATGTTGCTTTCCTTTGAATCACTTAATTAATATTTAGTTGTATAACTACTGTTTCTGAGAACTGCTGTACATCTGTGTTGCATGGAGTCAACCAACTTCTGGCACCTGTGAACAGGTATTCCAGCCCAGGATGATTGGACTACATTCCACAGTTCTTCTCTATTTCTTGGTTTTGCCTCAGAAACTGTATTTTTGATGTCTCCCCACAAGTTTTCTATTGGATTAAGATCCGGGGATTGGGCTGGCCACTCCATAATGTCAATCTTGTTGGTCTGGAACCAAGATGTTGCACATTTACTGGTGTGTTTGGGGTCGTTGTCTTGTTGGAACACCCATTTCAAAGGCATTTCCTCTTCAGCATAAGGCAGCATGATCTCTTCAAGTATTCTGATGTATTCAAACTGATCCGTGATCCCTGGTATGCGATAAATAGGCCCAACACCGTAGTATGAGAAACATCCCCATATCATGATTCTTGCGCAACCATGCTTCACTGTCTTCACAGTGTACTGTGGCTTGAATTCAGTGTTTGGGGGTCGTCTGACAAACTGTCTCTGGCCACTAGACCCAAAAAGAACAATCTTACTTTCATCAGTCCACAAAATGTTGCGCCATTTCTCTTTAGGCCAGTCAATGTGCTCTTTGGCAAATTGTAACCTCTTCAGCACGTCTTTTTTTCAACAGTGGGACTTTGTGGGGGCTTCTTGCAGATAGCTTGGCTTCACATAGGTGTCTTCTAATTGTAACAGTACTCACAGGTATCTTTAGACCTTCTTTGATCTTCCTGGAGCTGATTGTTGGCTGAGTCCTTGCCATTTTGGCTATTCTTCTATCCATTCGAATGGTAGTTTTTCGCTTTGTTCTACGCCTTTCAGGTTTTGGTTGCCATTTTAAAGCATTTGCGATCATTTTAGCTGAGCAGCCTATCATTTTCTGCACTTCTTTATATGTTTTCCCCTCTCCAATCAACTTTTTAATCAAGGTACGCTGTTCTTCTGAACAATGTCTGGAATGACCCATTTTCCTCAGAATTTCAGAGAGAAATGCACTGTAACCAGCATGTACAACATTTGCTGCCTTCCTTCCTTAAATAAGGGCAATAATTGGCACCTGTTTTTCAAAGAAAAAATGACCTCACTAATAGACCTCCACACTGCTATTATTTTGAACATGCCCCTTTCAATTAGTGATTTAATTACACAGAATCAGCAGCATGCATGTCATGACTGTTGGGTCTCTTGGATTTCTATTACTCTACTACACCTGCTAGTAAATTATTTGCCATGCAGAAATATCATTTCTACCAAAAACAGTGATTGATCCGGTTAGTGATGTCTGACTGCTATTATTTTGAACACAACTGTGTGTATATATATATATATATATATATATATATTAAAGTCTGGGAGATGAGACAAGACGTGAGAAGGGAGAGATCTGGAGAGAGGAGTGCATTGACTGCGGGGGGACTGGAGCAGGCCGTGGAAAGAGAAAGAGGAGGCAAGGAGGGAGAGTCTGATCGCTGACCTTGCCGCATCGTGCAGAAAGCTAGTCTGCAAGCAGGTGACCGGACGGAACACTACAGGCGGGACCATAGAGTGTGTACAGACCTTATCGAAGAAGAGAGAAAGACTGCCAGAATTCACCAGACGCCATCCCTCAGATGAGATAGTCCCAAGCATTATCAAGGACAGGGAACATTTACACATGCTCCACCTTTACTATTTTCCTGCACACAGTTGCAGACATTGCACTTAGCCTTTAGCAGTTACTGTCTGACGATACTTAGCACAGCCATATCATCAGAACAGATAGCAGGACATTTGGTCCACAGGCTAAACCACCACTGTGTCACCATCAATTCACTCTGCTAAGGAGGCCTTTTCCCTACTGTGCCAAAAGTCTTGTAGCCCAAAGAAGAGTTGCCCTGCTCCAACAATCGCTTTTACCAGATTGGCCACTTGTTGCTTTAGATTCGCTAGTGACTAGTGCCTTAAAGGAACATTACATCTGTAAAATTGCTGCTTGCAGGGGGAGTGTTATTTTTCCCTCTCGATTGCACTGTTCCTTAGAGAGTTACAGTCTACACTTCTCTTGACTGTGCACCAACTGGGCCCCATCACATGCTCAGAAGACTCTTCATTGCCTTTAAAGAACATTGGTTGTTTTGGGGTAAAGAGCTCTTTTCCTTACTTCAGACTATCTCCTTGCCATCAGTTCCTGAGGGCCCAAAGTGAACTAGTCTACCTGTTTGATAGTCCTAGCTGCTCACTGGGGACTGCAAGACCATCTCAGGTAGAAGGTATGCGGTTAGTTTCTGAAAAGCAGGTCTGCTAATACTAAATGAGATTCTGCGATAAGAGAAGTGTTGTCTTTTCCTCAAATGCTTTCCAACCGCGCTATAGCTGAAAGACGGCTACAGTGTGATTGTCCAGTTCTGAGAGGGCGTCCATGGACGTCCTTCCAGAACGCGTCCCCTGCCTGCCCCCAGTCCAATGGACACAGCTGATCACATGATAAGGTAAAAGGCCAATCACAGTGGCCTTTTACCACGTGATTAGCTGTGTCCAATGACACAGCAGATCACAATGTAAATACAGTTGCCGGCCATCGGCTGCACTTTCCTCACGCTGTCACAATATGAGGAAAGTACTGCTGATAACCAGCAAATGTGACAGGGGAGATCTGCACTAATAATCAGGGCACCGATTATCGGTGCCCTGATTATCAGTGCCACCCATCAGTGCCTCCAGTCGGTGCCACCCATCAGGGCCCATCATTGCTGCATATCAGTGCCTCGTCATCGGTGCCCACCAGTGCCGCCTCATTAGTGCTACCTATCAGCGCCACCTCATCAGTGCTGCCTATCAGTGCCCATCAGTGCTGCCTATGCAAAATTTTATAATAGAAACAAAGAAAACTTTTTTTCCACATTTTTTTGCCCTTTTGTCATTTACAGTGCAAAAAATAAAAACCCCAGTGGAGATTAAATACCACCAAAAGAATGCTCTATTTGTGTGAAAAAAAATGACAACAATTTCATATGGGTACAATGTTGCATGACCGCGCAATTGTCATTCAAATTGCAACAGCACTAAAAGCTGAAAATTGGCCTGGGCAGGAAGGTGGTGAAAGTGCCCGGTAGGCAAGTGGTTAAGTTCGAATGAACACAAGTAACATATGATTTTACACATTCCAATTCTGTTTATGCTGTGTAACCAAGCCATATTGAAGTTTGCTATAAACCTCTTACTAGTTTACTTCAATCCGTATGTTGCTGACAGGAGAGACACTTGTGTTGTTTACACACAGGTCTCTCCGCAGTCAGTTTTTATGCGGCGATCGCTGGGTGTGCCGTGGGGAATCTCTGGCTGGGACCCTGTGATTGACATCTGTATCCGCCAATGGAGTCGCAGGTAGATCGGTGCGCCCCCTACCCGGAAATACAAATCACACACATATATATGTGTGTATGTATGTGATTTTGCACAGCCCTGTCACCCTGTAACAGAACTTCTAATATAGGGCAGTGGGCAAGTGGTTAATTTGCAACTTCTGCGTATACACAACCTCAGGCAGCCATCGGAGACAATTTGGAGCAGGTCTGCAGGAGAATTACCACTGGAAATGAAGATTTTCGTTAAAATGAAACAGATTTTCATTCAAACCCTAAACACAAGAAGTGGTCAGTGTAAGGTATAATAATGTTGCTGTGCTATTTTAGAGCAACAGAAAAAGGAACTTATGGATAAAACTGCTAAATGATATTAAATCTATCTCATACCCCTCTCACTGCTGTTTTTTTTTTATTTTTTCAGTATTGCCTTGATATGTGACAGCATACATGTTCCCCACCTTCTATGTACCTGTTTAAGAAGATGGAGCTCTGGAAGTAGAGTGGGTGCCATAAGTTCTTCTGTAGTCTCTTTGTACCACTGGGTTCCCTGCGATGAAAACATAAAGAAGATGTCAGCCATAATCATGGGTAAATTGTACATGATGCACCTTTGCAAGATATTATCAGACGTTTTCAGCCTATTTAAGCTTATGTACGACATTCAAAAATAACAAGGACCAGTGAGCCACATATGCACCATGTTGTTGATAAATGATGGAGTTAAAAAAAAAAAGTATCTGTGCTATAGCTTACTTTATATGTAACCTCCAGCAATACATAGCAAGGTGTGTTGGTGTCTACATCCACAGGGACCAGGAGCCTCGGCTCAGCAGCCAGCACATAGAGGTGCCGTAAAGCTTGCAGATGATACCTGTTTACATACAAGCATTAAATATATCTTGGTCATTATTCCATACAGTAACCATTTCAAAGGAAAAACCAATGTTTACCAATGTATGTAGTGCATGTTATACATGTTATGTAATGTAAAGGCAAGATTACCATACCTTTACCAACCAGACCAACACAAATAATGTATTAATTAAACAAGAGATCCTAAAAACACAAGAGATCCTAAAAACACAAGAGATGGGCTGTTATGAGCTTTAGGACCATGCCTGAAAAAGACTTTGCCATTGCAACTAATTTATTTAGTTGAAGAGTTGAAAAGTGTAAATATTAAACACTCAAACAGAGTGATATGTACTTATTTACATGGAGTGGCTTTTTAATTTAGACATTGGAAACAAGGTTGTTTTAGTGATGATACCCTTTGAACTCCCTTATTAAATTCTGTAGATGCTATGAACACTCGAAAAAAAATGTCCACTGAAGAGAATTCTGTCTAATTTTGGACATGCTTCTATGGGTTCTGATATTCCTGTGACTACAAAATAAATGAACGGCCCTGATCACAGGAAATTGTGCAGAGGACAATAAATGTGGTTTCTGACATTGTTAAGGTGATAACCAATAAATGTCTTCATGCGGCCTCTTGGTTAGGAGATTTTCCTCCTTTTGTTTTTAAATTAAAATAATAGATTGTGTTTGCACATCTCCTATTTGCTGCATAATAAAAAAGCTTTTGATACTTCAGTATACAGAATGTGTTCAATAGAACCACTCCACAACACTACAACATAAGCAGACAAATCCATAACATACTGCAAGTGGATTCATTCACATCATATAACATCAATGTGTTTATGAAGAGAGTCTCAACTTGTTCCATCGCATACATATATATTGCCTTGAAAAAATATTCTTACCCCTTGAAATTTTCCACATTTTGTCATGTTACAACTAAAAACGTAAATGTATTTTATTGGGATTTTATGTGATAGACCAACACAAAGTGGCACATAATTGTAAAGGGGAAGGAAAATGATAAATGGTTTTCAAAATTTTTTCACAAATAAATAACTGAAAAGTGTAGCATGCATTTGTATTCAGCCCCCTTTACTCTGATACCCCTAACTAAAATCTAGTGGAACCAATTGCCTTCAGAAGTCACACAATTAGTAAAGAGTCCACCTGTGTGCAATTTAATCTCCATATAAATACAGCTGTTCTGTGAAGCCCTCAGAGGTTTGTTAGAGAACATTAGTGAACAAAACACTTCATGAAGGCCAAGGAACATACCAGACAAGTCAGGGATAAAGTTGTAGAGAAGTTTAAAGCAGAGTTAAGTTATACAAAATATCCCAAGCTTTGAACATCTCACAGAGCACTGAGAGGCCGGGCAAGGAGAGCATTAATTAGAGATGAAGCCAAGAGGCCCATGGTAACTCTGGAGGAGCTGCAGAGATCCACAGCTCAGGTAGGAGAATCTGTCCACAGGACAACTATTAGTCGTGCAGTCTACAAATTTGGCATTTATGGAAGAGTGGCAAGAAGAAAGCTATTGTTGAAAGAAAGACATTAGAAACCCCATTTGAAGTTTGCGAGAAGCCATTTGGGGGACACAGCAAACATGTGGAAGAAGGTGCTCTGGTCAGATGAGACCAAATTGAACTTTTTGGTCTAAAAGAAAAATGCTATGTGTGGCGGAAAACTAACACTGCACATCACCCTGAACACACTATCCCCACCATGAAACATGGTGGTGGCAGCATCATGTTGTGGGAATGCTTTTCTTCAGCAGGGACAGGAAAGCTGGTCAGAGTTGATGGGAAGATGGATGGAGACAAATACAGGGCAATATTAGAAAAAAACCTGTTAAGAGTCTGCAAAAGACTTGAGACTGGGGCGGAGGTTCACCTTCCAGCAGGACAACAACCCTAAACATACAGCCAGAGCTACAATGGAATAACTTAGATCAAAGCATATTCTTGTGTTAGAATGGCCCAGTCAAAGTCCAGACCTAAATGCCATTGAGAATCTGTAGCAAGACTTGAAAATTGGTGTTCACAGACGCTCTCCATCCAGTCTGACAGAGCTTGAGCTATTTTGCAAAGAAGAATGGGCAAAAATTTCACTCTCTAGATGTGCAAAGCTGGTAGAGACATCCCAAAAAGTCTTGCAGCTGTAATTGCAGCGAAAGGTGGTTCTACAAACTATTGACTCAGGGGGCTGAATACAAACGAACTCCACACTTTTCAGATATTTATTTGTAGAAAAGTTTGAAAACCATTTATCATTTTCCTTCCACTTCACAATTATGTGCCACTTTGTGTTGGTCTATCACATAAAATTCCAATAGAATACATTTATGTTGTGGTGGTAACATGATAAAATGTGGTTAAGAAATCAAAGTTACGATATAAAGAAATATTTCAGAAAGACTTGTTACCCATTTACCTGTTATCTGTGCTGTGAACAGGAAAGTGAGGATATAAAGCACACAGCAGAGCTGCTATTGAAGAATTCGAAGTGCTTAATGAATACCTGAAAAAAAAGTTATAAAAAGTAATGACAATAAATATTATACAATAAAGTTACAATCATTGAGCAGGATGAACCTTTCCTGAATAGCTAACATATTATTTACGATACGCCTCTAGAATGGCAGAAAACAAAGCTTATGTGGATGGATTCCTAGATGCATGTAAGGGTGCTTTAACATACATGGTTTGCTATTGCTATAAAATAACTTCCCTTCACAGGCAACTACCATTGTTAAACATTGATTTTATACATATAGCTATCCCCTATCTTCACAAGAATATTCTTTTTATTAATATTAAACATCAGCTTGCAGTGTAATGTGCCCAACAACAGCATGCGGATGGGAACTAGTTATATGGCACATCAAAAGGATTGGATACCTCCAGCAGCATCACAGCAGAGGTTTAGGGTGCAGGCTGTCACAAGGGTAAAGATTTTACACTCTTCTACTACAGGCTGGGCTTAGTTGAATTTGCATCACGTACTAAAAAAAAAAGTAGCTTTAAAGTGTATTTCCATGACTGCAGTCAAAATGGGTTTACACCTGCTATTTATATATATATATATATATATATATATATATATATATATATATATATATATATTTATTATTATTTTTTTTTTAATTAATTCTTTAGGTTTATCAAAAATACAGCATAAAGCCAGGATAGCTCAAAGAATCAACAATAAGCCAATGTCATAAAAAAAGTACAGACTGAAAAAATAAACAGTGTAACAAAAACACTGGATGCAGTCTTGGTAAGTCCTTCGAAACATAAATAGCCAGCAAGATGGGGGAGGCCTCCTGGGTGGTTGCGGTATGTATCCAGAGGATGTGTCACAAGGAAGTCTCAACATGTACAGGGCAGACCTATCACGCCAGAGGACTTAAATGATCATATCATAAAAAGTAGACTGTTGTAAAGGAGGGAGGAAAGGAGAATGGGAGGGTTGGAGGGGAACTGTGAAATTTTGAGGCTCAGGGCGCAGCGACCCGCCGGGTTTCCCTCTGGCACACCAGCCGACTATCAAGCAAAAGCAGCAGTGAGCCTTTGTGACATGGCCTTATTGTCAATCCAAAGGTATTCCAGTGCTGAGTGTGAAATTAACAAGTGAGGTCAGCAGAGTACGCCACAGAGAAAATGTAGTCAAACCAATAGAACCAGATTATGCAAAACTGTTCTTCTTTATGATTGGACAAAGCTATGATATCTTCCATTGTACAAATTTCCTGTATTTTACGTAGCCAGAACTCCATCGGGGCAGGCTTGGCTGTTGTCAAAAGAGTGGAATACATACCTTGGAGAAATAGCCTCAGATCTTGTCGAAGTCTAGTGAAAAACAATTGGAAGTTAGCAGAAGAAATCCCCCTGAGGGAGGGTGCGAGATTAATCCCCAAGTAGCAAATTTTGGTAGGGGCTTATATGAAAGAGAAATGTGGTTGACATCTGTTCAGTGTTGACTGAGGTAGTGTAATATTAAGGGCTTCTAAATTGCAGAAAATGATGATGTTTGAGAGGAGACTGTATTGCTGAAATTCCTCCACAAGGTTCGAGAAGGAAGTCAATGGTTCAGTAAGAAATAACAAGAGATCGTCAGCGCAGCCTAGTATAGGAATAGTATAGCATTTGTATACACTTTATATTTCTTTATTACAAAATGAGGAGCACTCACTCTCTCTCAGATATATATATATGTATATACACACACACATATACATTTTATGAATACTTTATAATTCATCTAATTTGCACATATTTACACAGAGACTCTTCTTAGTGGGAGTTTACCAGACAGGGTCTGTCTGATTGCACACAATTGCCTCAGCAGTCTGACTGATAGCTGGAGACCATGTAATCTAGGTTGATCGAGCAGAAGCATAAGTTTCTTCTTTGAGGACACTGAAAAGAGGCACTTTGTTATACTCAAAAAAAAAAAAAAAAAATCAACAATAAGCCTTCAATATGTCAATCAAAAGGTATTTGTGGTAGAGCAAAAATGTTATAGTAGATGGCAGCTCACCTTCCACCACCAAGGAACAGCAGGCCGAGGGCCATGTGGTGAGCCAGGTGGAAGCCATAGTTCATTTCTCCCCCGATTTTCTTGTGCATGAATCGGCACAGCTGGAGAACTTTGAGATTTCCAGAACCAGCCATAACCATAGCAAGGGACAACAGCACCACACTCAGACATGTCTCCAGGTTATAATGACCTGTCTAGGAGAAAGCATGACATGCAGGAGCATTACATGCATATATTCTACGCCAAATAGTTCAATAGCTATATAAACAACAAAAATTTTGCAGGAAGTCTGAACAGCAGCTGCAAATATCCACATATAAGCAATGCAGTATATGTCGCGATACACCGTCTCTATATCAAAATGAAAAAAAAATAAAGAGACCAGAAACTGTATCAGCCACTGGCTCCTAAAAGACTTACCAATCAGTTTAAAGAAAACTATTACTGTGTCACAATACAAGAAAATAAAAAATATACCCTTACTATAGTGCCAACACAATAATTTTTACTTTAAGTCACAAACTCTAAACAAGCATGCTGGTGACAAGGATTACAAAATAGGTTTCTTTACTTATTCAGTTAAGTGCTCAAGCTTCACTATGACAGCAAGGTAACAAACATTCTCAAAAGGAAAGTCAGAAGTGGCAGGCTACACAGTTCTATATATACAAAAAATACATGCCTATATATTGCTTAACATTCTGAGGAATAAAAAGTGACTTACTGTACTTGCTGCTTGACCAGATAAGCATTCAAAGTCTTTTGCAAATTTACACTGCAATAAGAGATAACTGAATAGGTAAGCTCATAAAGTGAAGAATTAACTGTATTGTGATTATTGTGTAAGGAGCTCTTACCAGGCAGTTGAAAGCATCCAGGTTTGTAGATCCTGCAAATCTAAACCCCAAGGCCAAACAAGCTCCAGCTATAATGTATACATGGGCCTGACTAGGAAATGAAGAAAGAACACACACATCAAAAACCTGGAACAGCAGGGGGTGGAGAAGAAAGTAAGGGTAATTTTTTTTTCTTTTAAACAAAATAGGGAAAGGTTACAACTGTCAGATTTTTAAAAGCGGTCTTGGTGGTCCCTGCTTCACCTCATCTGGTAAACCGGGTGTCACCGGGACATTAAGGTGAAATCTATGTAATGGAGACCTATACAGAGATAACAACTAAACAGGGGTTCTAAACCCACCCCATTCTTTAAAAAAAAAAAAAAAATCAAGCTTTAGCTGAACAAACTTTGGCTCCAGCAAAAATTCAGATGGAAATTGCCATGCGCTTACAAAAATGCTGGGTTTAAAACAATTAAAATAAAAAAATAAAATAAAAAATATACACACACACACACATATATACATACACATATGCTGTGTGCATAATTATTAGGCAAGTATTTTGACCAAATCATCATTTTTAAGCATATTGTCCAACTCCAAGCTGCTTATTGGATTTAAGCATATCAGCTGATGTGTATTTGTGTAATGAGAGAGGGTGTGGCCTATGGACTAAGGAGATCCACATCCTATATCTAGATGTGCATAATTATTAGGCAGGTTTTTTTTATCCGGCAAAAGAGGCCAAAAAAAGAGATTTAACGGACTCTGAAAAGTCAGAAATTGAAAAAATTCTTTCAGAGGGATGCAGCACTCTTGAAATTGCTATGGGGCATGATAACAGAGTCATCAAATGTTTTTCTGCAAATAGTCAACAGGGTCGGAAGAAACGTGTTGAGGAAAAAAAAAAATCACAAATTAACCGCAAAAGATTTGAGAAGAATCAAACGTGAAGCTGCCAGGAACCCATTATCCTCCAGTGCTGTCATATTCCAGAACTGCAACCTACCTGGAATGTCCAGAAATACAAGGTGTTTAGTGCTCGGACAATGCCAAGGTAAGGTTGGCTGAAACCCAACTACAATTGAACAAAACAGATAAGTTGAAATGTCAAGATTGGGCCAAAAAAAATCTGAAGACAGATTTTTCAAAGGTTTTACGGACTGATGAGATGAGCGTGACTCTTGGCAGACCAAATGGATGGGCTCATGGCTGGATCAGTAATGGGCACAGAGCTCCACTTCGACTCAGATGGCAGAAAGTTAAAGGTGGGGTACTGGTATGGGCTGGTATTATTAAAGATGAGCTAATTGGACCTTTTTAGGGTGAAGATGGACTCAAAATCAACTCTCAAATTAATGCCAGTTTTTAGAAGACTTTCTTCAAGCGGTGGTACAGGAAAAAGTCTGCATCTTTCAAGAAGACCATGATATTTATGCAGGACAATGCTCCATCGCATGCATCAAAGTACTCCACTGTGTGGCTAGCCAGTAAAGGCCTTAAAGTTGAAAGATTGACATGGCCCCCTTCCTCACCTTACCTAAACCCTATTGAGAACTTGTGGGACCTTCTTAAACGGGAGATTTACAGTGACAGAAAACAGTACATCTCTCTGAACAGTGACTCACTTGAAACAGATGAAAATAAACAAGTGAGATAGGAAAATGTTTGTTTTTCATTTAGTTGCATAATAATTATGTACACTAAAAGTTGTCCAATAATTGTGCACACATAGATATCCTAAGAAAGCCAAAACGTCACTTTTAATGTATATGTATATGTATATATATATATATATATATATATATATATATATATATATATATATATATATATATATATATATACACACACACATACATGTATTTACACACACATATACATATGTATATACACACACACACACTAAAGGATTTTACATACGATATGAAGATCACGTGACCGATTCTTCACCAATATCGCATGAGATAATAAGAGAGTCAATTCATCAAAGTAAAATATCCAATGTGAGCTGAATACTGCACATTTGTTATAAATGTAAGGGAAATATCGCAAAAAAATGAGAACTCGTTAAAGTCAATTAACTAAAGAACACACATATTTGTTATTTATCACATGCCAGTAGGCAGTCGGTATTTTAGCAATGTACAAAAGAACAATGAGGGGAACGCTGCACTGGCCATTAAATTAAAAATACACAATGTACCAGTGTAGAAATGTTCTGCCCTGAGCTCAGGAATGAAAATAAAATTGTAATATTTCACCAGAGGGAGATCATTCTGTGAATGAAAGCACACTAGAATGTTTTCACAACATTTCTGTGTGCATTTACAGTTTTTCTTCCTCTGGTGCAGGGTTAGCATGTAAAAAAATTGGGGAAAAAAAGGCATAAATAACACTAAATTTAAGTGTTAAATATCACGAAACATAAATATTTAAAGTAATCGGTAAATAAGTTTTTCGCAAACTGACTACTGTTGAGATATATACCGCATGAGTTATTTTAACTCAAAAATTCACGCGGCATTTATCTCTTCGTGAATTGACCCCAAAACCTGTTGCCTCTTGTAGACAGAGAATGGAAGGGGAAAAATTGGGTAGTTGGGTCTGAGTGGGAGGTATTTACAATTTTGGGTGCCTAGATAAAGGCCATGGATGGACAGTTCCTGCTCCTCATTTTATGTTCTCTATTATAACTTCCTCTAATGACTAATGATACATACGCCAGAGTTTCCATGTTTAAATCTTCTGAAGCAGGTTGCTCTCCAGTATGAAGTGAAGCACTGTTTCCTGTAATTATCTGAAAACAAGATAATTAAGTGTAATTGAATCTGGATAGAAAACTTTTAAAATTTATAACAACTTTTTAAATGAATGTGAACATGACAAGGTTAAAGCACTGAAATATATATTTGGTGATGCAAGATGAATTACACAGCAGGAACCCATCTGTCATTTTTTACCAGCAGCCATGGAACTTGAACCACATTTGGTAGCACAAGATATTTTCAAGATACATTAGTCACCACCATTAATTAAGGGTGACTGTTAAGTTGGCCATACTCAACTTGAATCTCATCCAATTCCTGCTGAAATTATCCTGTTGGCACCACCTGGCTCAACAAATGTCAACTGAAAAATCAAGGTGGCTAGGTGCAAAACTGCCAGCCAAACAGTAAAAGCATCCCATCAAATGCAGTCTAGGCTTGGGTATTCAAGCAGCCAGTTTGATGCAATAGCCAGCAGGGAAAATTCCTCCATCCATGCTGTTTATCGTGAATAGAGGAAACCATTAGATACCTCTCATATAGCCTGCAAGTCAACGTGAATGCGAACACGTGTAATGTATCCTAAATACCCGTGTATAACATTCCTTTAGACACTCACTTACTAGAAGAAAATTCTAATTACTTAGTAGAGGAGGAAGGTAATAATAGTAAATAGTAATAATCCATAACCTGCCATGCACAGGCTATCTGCTTACCTCTTGGCAGTGGAGATAACCAATTATAAAAAGAAATGTTTTTCATGGTGATCTGGGTGGGTTTAGCCATGTGTGCATTTATGTGGAGGCAGGGCAGCGCTTGGAAGTAACTATTATCAACA
Source organism: Staurois parvus (assembly GCF_062004578.1). Lineage (NCBI taxonomy): Eukaryota > Metazoa > Chordata > Amphibia > Anura > Ranidae > Staurois > Staurois parvus. The sequence goes on from NW_028318415.1 coordinate 743,707, forward strand.
TTTTCTTATTTTACTTTCCCTAAAACTTTATCTCAGAAAATCCCCTAAGTGATATACTATACAGCCCCAATTCCAAAAATGTTAGGACGCTGTGGAAAATCTACATAAAAACAGAATGAAATGATTTGCTAATCTCATAAATCCATATTTTATTGAAAATAGAAAACATATCCAATGTTTAAACTGAGAAAATGTACGATTTTAAGAAAAAAAAATAAGGTAATTTTGAAATTGATGGCAGCAACTTGTCTCAAAAAACAGTGGGACAGAGCAACAAAAAGCTGCCAAAAAAAACCCCACTTCCAAAAAAGTACATGTTAGCATCCCTTCTCTTATTTTAACAACACCCTATAAACATCTGGGAACTGAGGAGACCAGTTGATGAGGTTTTGGGAGAGGAATGTTGTTGCACTCTTGTCTGACCATATGCTGCTCTAAAACCTGGATATATTTTTCAGCACTGATGATGCCTTTCAGATGTGCAAGCTGCCTATTCCACATGCATTAATGCACCACCATAGCATTAGAAATGCAGGCTTTTGAAATGAGTACTGATAACAAGCGGAAGGTTCCTCTCCTCTTTAGTCTGAAGAACGTGGCGCCAATGGATGCCAAAAGAATGTCAAATTTTGATTCGTCTGACCAGAGAACAGTTTTCCACTTTGCAACAGACCATTTTACCACTTTGGCAGAAAAACAGTGGCATTTCTGGGTCATGTTCAGATGTGTTCTTTCCATAACAGAGTTTTAACTTGTATCTTTGGATGGCATAGCAAATTGTGTTCACAAATTTTGGAAGTATTTCTGAGCCTATGCAGTGATGTCCATCACAGAATCATGCCTGTTTTTAATTCAGTGCCGTCTGAGGGCCCGAAGATCAAGGGCATCCAATATTGCATTTTGGCCTTGTCCCTTGTGCCCTGATATTTCTCCAGATTCTCAGAATCTTGATATTATGTACTGTAGATAACAATATATTTAAAGTCTTTGCAATTTTATGCTGAAGAACATTATTCCCAACAATAATTATACGCAGCTTTTCACAGATTGGTAAACCACTGCTCATCCTTACTTCAGAGACACTCCGACTTTCTAAGATGCTCTTTTTATACACAATCATGTTACTGACCTGTTGCCAATTAACCTAATTAGTTGCAAAAATATTCTTCCAGCTTTTCCTTGTTTGTACCACTTATGGTGCCAGCTTTTTGCCGCCCTTCCCTACTTTTTTGAGACATGTTGCGGCCATCGATTTCAATACACTATTTTGTTCCTTTAAATGGTATATTTTCTCAGTTTAAACATTTGATATGTTTTCTATTTTCTGTTGTGAAAAAGATACGGTTTTGAGAAATTTGCAAATCATTGCATTCTGTTTTTATGTAGATTTTACACAGCATACAAACTTTTTTTGGAATTGGGGTTGTAATACTTTTAAGATAGGTTCTCTAGATTCCTATCAGAGGTTGTTTTAGACCTCTGATGTCTCACTTGCCTTCAACTGAAGATAATGGAGCGCAAATCACAGATTTATACATTTTGTATAGAGTGGAGAGGGGTAAGGATATCTGTGAAATCCAAAATTTCACAGCTATCACTGTACCAAGAAGTGGGTAAACATTCCAATGGGAACAAACATTTCAGGTGACATGTTCCTGTCAGTTTGGAGAGATTTCCTCTCTCTTCTGGTCTCTGGAGGGCAGGTAGTAAAGTCTTTTCAACAGGACACAGGCAAAAAAAATAATTCTGCCAGAAGTTATAACATTTACCACTATATCTAAGGCAGCTTTCATACTGATCTGTTTTTCTTCTGCTTTTGCGTTAAAAAAAAAGCGGAAGAAAAACACGTGACCATGTATTTCTATGGAACTCACACTGATCCGTTGAGGGTCCGGTGTGTTTTTCAAAGTCCTGCTTACTGCATTTTTATGCAAAAGACAAACAAAAAAAACCCTCACGTACCAAAAACGCACCTCGTTATTGAAATCAATGAAAAACGTTGCAAAAATGCCTCAAAAATGCACCCTCAGTGCGTCACATTTCATGTTAAAAATGCAACGCTAACGCAGTAAACACGCAGAAATACCAAATATGCATTTTTTGCAACAGATCAGTGTGAAAGTAGCCTTAAACATCAAAAAACTGTTTTGGCTTTAGATATGATTTTATCTTTTCATTTAAACAAAACAAAAATACAGATATGTAATTACCAGTCATGAAATAAGCACACTCTCTTATTACATTTCACCCTTGCTTACCTGTGGTACATTGCTGTTTACCCATTGCACACTTGGTAATATGTCGTCCCACAAAATAAGACATCTAGCAAGAGTCTGAAAAAAATGTAAATTAAGTTTCAAACATCATTACCGATGAATCTGAAATACTCATGCAAACCGAACCAAATCTACAGACGCACTCAGACTTTTACTCAGGGTGGATTTGATTTAAATCAAACAGATTTAAATCACTATTTAAATCACTAGTCAGTAAGGCTTGATTTAAATCCTAGTTTTCTACATAAAGACTAATTCTTGCTGGTATAACTTTAATATGCAAGTAGATGGAGATTTTTAGAATAACTTTTCATATTAGTTTTTTTATCCCCAGTTTAATAGGTTAATCATTCATATTTGGACAACTTTTCTGTTGTACTTAGGAAGGAGAAAAATAATCATTACCTTAATAATAACAATTTAAATAGATTTATTCATCTGAAACAATAACATTCCAGCATATGTTATTTGCTTAAACAAACATCCATGTTTGTTAACTAATTTGGCTAAACAAAATATATATATTTTAAGAAACTTAGACTGTCAGCCCCTTCCTCCTCACACTTAGTTTCACTGTCTTCTTGTGCAGATCTATTCCACTCCAAACAATCAGAAAAATATTGTTTCTATTCTATTCACTGAACTTCTTGAAATTTAGCACTGAAGGGGTTGATTCTTTATTCATAGGTTTGTAGAAGTTGGGATTAAGATCTTTTTCTTAACTCTGTTCATGTTATAACATTTTTGCTGTGAAGAAGAGGCATGTGATCTCCGCTGAGTCAAATTCAGTTTTGAGAACTGCAAAAGTAAACCAAGCATCTGTGATAATATCTTGTAGGCAGAGAAACTGCCCAATAATCTTACAAAAACCTCTGGAAGAGCATGACATTGTGAATGGATTAATGGAATTTATTTACCAAAAAAATTAAACATATACAGCCTTATTCTACATAATTCAAAAACTAATCTTTATTTCATGATGGAATAACCTTTGGATGGTAATATATTTTCCTCAAAAAGCATTTTATTTAAAAAAATCCGATTTAAATAAAAAAAAATCGGATTTAAATAAAAAAAATCCGATTTTTTTTTTTTTTTTTTCAAAAATCATTGATTTTTATCCACCCTGCTTTTACTTAAAGCCTAGATGGTGCCATGAAATAGTTGGTCACTCTTTAATTGCAAAACGGTTTTTAGCAGAATAATCATAAAAGCATAGGTCTTCATACCCTCAGTAAAAGGAATTCTGGTTTTACAAAGTCAAGTAAATACATGGTGTCTGGGGCCCGCAGCCAATCCGCTACTGACCTATAGAAAACAAAATATATAAATTTATCATTAGGAACAAAGTACCATGTTAGGCTTGCCACAAAATCTTACAAGTATAAAGAAAAGAGACAGTAAGGGTAAAATTACAGCGATATATACAATAACGTTTCCTAATTAAATTGCTTAGGCTTTTGCTGTATGGATTACATTGTATAATGTTTTGGGGTTTTTTTTTACACTTTCAGCATACATAAAACAAAGACAAAATGTGTGGATCCTCAGTGTCCCTAAAAGGAGCCAAACATTCTTGCGTACATCAACATTTTCTAGCAATTAGGGACACAAAAGTATGCTACAAAGGATAGTATGACATTGACAAAGATCTTTTATCACATCATAAAAACACGAATGTCAATATCTTGCAAACATGAATGTATACATTCACAGTAGATACTCAGGGCAACATTTTATCTAACTTGAAAAATAGCCTGTTATCTGAAAAAAGTAAAATATAGCCACAAGTATTTTTAATCCCCCACTACAAATACAAATGCATCATCTTTCTATCCAGAAATGCCTGTGAATGTCTGTGAAACAAACAGGAAGGCTGCACACCAGGATAGGAAAGTCCAAAAATTCCAAGCTTCTTTGAAGTAAAATCCAAACCATAAAACACTTGTTGTATGGTGTGGATTTTACTTCAATAAAGCTTGGAATTTTTGGACTTTCCTATCCCGGCGTGCATCCATTCTATTCATTTCACAGTAATTTCTCGGTTGCGAGACGGGCTTACACCTGGTATTAGGATTGCTTTAGCGGGTATCGTAGAACTTCCTGGAGTAGTGCAGCTATTTTCAGGACTGCCTGTAAAGATCTGTGGAGACCCACAAACCTCTAAATCATAGAGGAAAATGATAAAAGCTATTACATTGTATGCAGTGCTCTAAAATGATCTATTCGCTAAATAGTGCTACATTTTTTCCACACCATGACATGCCCAAATAAATCATTAGAACACATATGAAGCTAATAGCAATTGTGATCCAGTTGAGACTCAAAAACCTGATCAGTAGTCAGAGGTACCGTATTTTCCGGCGTATAAGACGACTGGGCGTATAAGACTACCCCTCTTCCAACGCACACCAAATAAAAATGAAAAAACATCAAATTTGATTTCAATATGGTATGCTATTTCAGTATGGTATTCCAATGATGGGGTGCTATTCCTCCCACTGACACCAATGATGGGGCACGATTCCTCCCACTGATACCAATGATGAGGCACTACTCCTCCCACTGACACCAATGATGGGGCACTATTCCTCCCACTGATACCAATGATGGGACACTATTCCTCCTTCTGACACCAATGATGGTGCCCCATCATTAGTGTCAGTGTGTGAGGAATAGTGTCCCATCATTAGTGTCAGTGGGAGGAATAGTGCCCCATCAGTCAGTGGGAGGAATAGTGCCCCATCATTGGTGTCAGTGGGAAGAATCGTGCCCCATCATTGGTGTCAGTGGGAGGAATAGTGTCCCATCATTAGTGTCAGTGGGAGGAATAGTGCTCCACCATTGGTGTCAGTGGGAGGAATAGCGCCCCATCATTGGTGTCAGTGGGAGGAATAGCGCCCCATCATTGGTGTCAGTGGGAGGAATAGCGCCCCATCATTGGTGTCAGTGGGAGGAATAGCACCCCATCATTGGTGTCAGTGGGAGGAATAGCGCCCCATCATTGGTGTCAGTGGGAGGAATAGCGCCCCATCATTGGTGTCAGTGGGAGGAATAGCGCCCCATCATTGGTGTCAGTGGGAGGAATAGCGCCCCATCATTGGTATCAGTGGCAGGAATTGAGTTCCAACATTGGTGTCAGTGGGAGGAACTGCGCCCCATCATTGGTGTCAGTGGGAGGAATAGCGCCCCATCATTGGTATCAGTGGAAGGAATAGTGCCCCATCATTGGTATCAGTGGGGAGAATAGTGCCCCATCATTGGTGTCAGTGGGGAGGAGGAATAGTGCCCCATCGTTGGTATCAGTGGGGAGAATAGCGCCCCATCATTGGTATCAGTGGGGAGAAGAGCGCCCCATCATTGGTATCAGTGGGGAGGAGGAATAGTGCCCCATCGTTGGTATCAGTGGGGAGAATAGTGCCCCATCATTGGTGTCAGTGGGGAGGAGGAATAGTGCCCCATCGTTGGTGTCAGTGGGGGAGGAACAGTGCCCCATCATTGGTGTCAGTGGGGAGGAGGAATAGTGCCCCATCGTTGGTGTCAGTGGAGGAGGAATAGTGCCCCATCGTTGGTGTCAGTGTGGAGGAGGAATAGTGCCCCATCGTTGGTGTCAGTGTGGAGGAGGAATAGTGCCCCATCGTTAGTGTCAGTGGGGGAGAGGAGCGGCTGCTCCTTCTTTCAGTTCGGCTCGACTCCGCCTCCTCGCCGGTGATTGGTCGCCTGTGTGCCTTTCCAGTGCTGGCGCCCAATCACCGGTGAGGAGGCGGAGCCGAGCGGCCATCGAGTGGCCGAACTGTAAGGAGCAGCCGCGCTCCTGGACCTGATCGTCGTGGGACCGGAGCCAGGTAAGGTACAGCAGCCCCCTGCCCGCCCCTGTACTTAGTGTCCGTTGGAGGAGGAGGGGGGGCGGCGCTGCCCCTCGAAAAAGTGCCGCCCTGACACCGGCTCGCCATATAACGGCGTATAAGACAACCCCCGACTTTTCAGAAGATTTTCATGGGTTGAAAAGTCATCTTATACGCCGGAAAATACGGTAGTTTATAGGAACATATGCATATGTGCACTGAAGTTAATATAGTAACCCTTCATCGGAGTCTGTCCATTGTCACCTGAAGTGTCAAGAGCACAGTGATGTCTGCGGTTACAATACAAGTAGATGATCACTTTGGTGACATATTTGCTTTCCGCAGCTGTTGAGGCTGTCACAATGACTGTAACCATCATCCATGTGTGCAATGATTTGCACTGCTCTCTAACCATTTTTAGCGATGTATCGCAATCTGCTGTCCTACAGGACTGCTTAGAACTGATATCACCATAATAATAACATTCTGTACTGTTCTAAACAAATGTCAAGGTACTGCTCTACATTACCTGTTGTTGGTTTTCAAGTAGATCATAGTTAAAGCCAGAGTAGCTCCAGGGCATGTAACATCCACATTAATGGTGTCTCCTTCCTAAGAAAATATAAATATGAAAAATGACAGTCATGCTGGCTCTGTTTAACCAAGGCGTTAACATTCACCACATATCCTCTTTTTTGACTGCACTTTATCCAGGAATGTTTGCTCTAGAACAACTCACTGGCTTGCATTTGGCTCAAGGTACTCACAGACATAAGATGACTGGCCCCAGAATAGCTGATTTCAGCCAAACACAGCAATGATTTAACACACAGTATATGAGAGCAACCAGACACTCCAAGTTAAAACAGTAGTCTAAGGTAAGCCTAAAACAGGAAAATTGCTGTTTAGCTAAGAAATTAAAAACCAACAACATGAACCGTGAGTAAACATTTCAGCATATTAAGTATGACATTAGTATTATGAAGTATAAATAGCCAGTGAGAAGTAAGTGGGGGGCTGGGCTGAGCAGCTCCCTATGTGTCTTATAGACACCGAGCAGAGCTCGGGAGCGAGCACGCATGAGTGCCGCCAGAACAAGCAGCTTGCTCTGGGGGCACTCAGCAAGGGGGAGAAGCCAGGAGCCATGGCACAGAGCAGGTAAATTTGAAATTTTTTTTTTTTTAAACTCGAGCTTTTAATATTACTTATTCAATTATTCAAGGGGGTCAGCATGCCAGAGAAGCAACTAGCATTTTCAGAAGAGATCATCAATTGCAGCCTTTGTGTTTCTGTTTCTGCATGTTTATAGTAAGTCAAAATTTTCTCTTAAGCAATGCTCAAGAATAAGACAAATTTATTTTTCCCAAATTGCCTCAATAAGTGCAGTTTAACACTTTTGCTGCCAGGATTGTAGAGCGTGTGGACCTACAGCACTGCTTCCAGCTGGCCAAGTCTGTAGACCCTGCTGAACAAACAGATAGCCCTGTTGACCCCTTCCCTGTTTCCAGTCTCTCCACCTCCTAATGCTCTTCTTCTTTTTAATGTCCCCCCCCCTTTCTCTTCATCCAGCACTGATCTGACTCTGCCTTCCTGTCAGGATGGACAGTAGATGTGGGGTGAGGTTGGGGGTTTGGTAAACATGAGGTCTGTTTAGATCTCTGATATCTCACCAAAGTCCCATCCTCCAATGCCCCCCCCCCAAACATATAAAAAAAATACATTGAAAAATATAATTGAAAATACAGAATACTGAAAAATGAAATTAAACATTTTTTAAAAAAATAATTTTTGAACAAACTGAAAAAAAAACAAAAAAACATAGTAAAGGCCTTTTCACCCAGGCCATACACAGTGTACGCCCCTGCAAGGCCAAGTTTACCCGCACAGGGATGCACAGGTGTTTCGTGCATCCCTCTACAGTCCTACTGATGTCATTTGGGATGTAGCAACTGCACGAACACAGCCATTGCTCCCAATTTGACATCCATGTGGATCCTGGTGCATGTCCCTAAGGTCACACTGTCTGCATTTGGGGTTGTGCACCTACACCCACATGGATGTCAGAATGAAAGTAGCAGCTATGCCTGTGCTGTTGATGCATCCCAATTGACATGAATGGGACTGCCTGCATGGGGATGCATGGAATACTGGTGCAACCACATGCAGGTAAACATGGCCCTCCACAGGCAGTTTATAACCACAAATTATAATTTAAAAAAAATTTTATTACATTTTTATTTTTTTTTTTATATTAATGTTTTTTTTTTTCTACATACTGTCACTCTAGCAGTACAGCGTCACAATGGTGACACTGTACTACTTGTGGGGGGTGATGAAGATTTTTACACTGATTGCTTTTATAGCCTTTATGGGTGTAAAAGCAATAATTTCTCCTCTCTGGCTGCATTCTTGCAATTGAGAACTACTGTGTGATCTGTGATTGGTCACAGCTTGTCATATGGTACAAGGCTATTGTGAATAGCCTTGTACCATGTGACCTCTGTGATCATTCACAGATTTCACACATAGTAAGCAATGATGTCAGAAGTGACATCTTGCTTACTACTCTGCATGTGATCACTGACTGGCCAATCAGTGATCACATGATCGGGACCTCTCACAGAGGTCCCATATGACGATAGGTGTTCCACTGTGTCCTCTGAACATCCCAGGGAGCGCGCACAGTCCATAATGGCGGGTGCCGTTTATGAACGGCAACCCGCCCCTGGAGTGCCACCATCCTGCCGTTTATATACAGCAGCCAGACGGCAAGTGGTTAAAAGTGAAGAGCATGGCCTAGGAAAAATGCTCCTGCACTGCAAGGGTTATTCAAACTTATGTCCAGTTAATAGTTGGGAAAGGTTCAATATTAAGGCGTAACCTAGCAAAATACTGATCGTGTTAAACACTGCAATATGATCTTTTCTACAGATATATACAGAAATACAAACACTGACGAACAGGGCGCAGACTGGGTATATGACTGTCAAGAATCACATACAAATTTGTTATCTAAATTTTCACAACACATTTTGCTTTTAAAGAAAATACGTTTAATATACCTTAATCTGATAACTAGGGGATTTATGTTTTTCTCTGTTGACACCAACGTGTGACCGTTTGTGTCCACCAACCATATACTGGTACAGCTGCTCAGGAACATTCAGGTCAGACATGCCAATTAAGTTACTCCCATGCTAGAACAAGGCAATAACAGGATTAAACATTAGGATTAAAATGTACAATCAAACAATAATAGTTTTGAAAGTATCAATAAAACCAACAACTATACAGTGGGGGAAAAAATTATTTGATCCCCTTCAGATTTTGTAAGTTAGCCCACTTACAAAGAAATGAGGGGGTTATAATTTATTTTATTATAGGTGCATGTTAAATGATAGAGACAGAATATCAACCAAAAATCCAGAAAAAACGTGATACAAATGTTGTAAATTGAGTTGCAGTTCAGTGAGTAAAATAGGTATTTGAATCCCCAAGCAAAACATGACTTAGTACTTGGTGGAGAAACCGTTGTTGGAAAGCACAAAGGTAAGATGTTTCTTGTAGTTCTTTACCAGGTGTGTGCACATCTCCGGAGGGATTTTGGTCCACTCTTACAGATCTTCTCTAAATCCTTAAGGTTTCTGGGCTGTCGTTTGGCAACCGAAAGTTTTAGCTCCCTCCATAGTTTCTCTATAGGATTAAGGTATGGAGACTGGCTAGGTCACTTCACGACCCTAATGTGCTTCTTTTTGAACCACTCCTTTGTTGCCTTGATGGTATGTTTTGGGTCATTGTCATTCTGGAAGACCCATCCATGACCCATCTTCAGTGTTCTGGCTGAGGGAAGAAGATTTTCATCCAAGATTTTACAATACATGGCCCCGTCCATTGGCCCCTCAATGCAGCAAAGTCAGCCTGTACCTTTAGCAGAGAAACAGCTCCAAAGAATAAATGTTTCCACCTCTGTGCTTGACTGTAGGGATGGTGTTCCTATAGTCACAGTCAGCATTTTTCTTCCTCCAAACAAGGTGAGTCGAGTTAATACCAAAGAGCTTAATTTTGGTCTCATTTGACCACAGCACATTCTCCCAGTCCTTCTCTGAATCGTTTAGATGTTCATTGGCAAATTTTTGACGGGCCTGTACATGTGCCTTCTTGAGGAAGGGGGACCTTGCGGGCACTGCAGGATTTCAATCCATGGTGGCGTGTTGTGTTACCAATGGTTTGTTTGGTGACTGTGGTCCCAAGTGCCTTGAGATCATTCATACGCTCCTCCCATGTAGTTCTGGGCTGATCCCACACTTTTCTCATGATCATCCTTACCCCGTGAGGCAAAATCTTGCATTGGAGCTCCAGACTGAGAGTGATTGATAGTTATGTATTTTTTCCATTTGCGAATAATCGCTCCAACAGTTTTCTCTTTCTTACCAAGCTTCTTGCTGATGGTCTTGTAGCCCATTCCAGCCTTGTGCAGGTCTATAAGCTTGCCCCTGACGTCCTTTGATAGCTCTTTGGTCTTGCCCATGATGGTGAAGTTTGAATGGAAGAAAGAATCTGTGGACAAGTGTTTTTTATACACATAGTTTGCTGTTAGGAGCAAATTGACAGGACTAATCTGTGTACCACATGAGCACAAAGCCAGTCTGTGGGAGTCAGAAATATCCCTGGTTGGTAGGGGATAAAATATTTATTTTACTCACTGAACTGCAACTCAATTTATAACATTTGTATCATGTTTTTTCTGGATTTTTGGTTGATCTTGTGTTTCTATCATTTAAAGTATACCTATGCTAAAAATTATAGACCCTTCATTTCTTTGTAAGCAGGCAAACTTACAAAATCTGCAGGGGATCAAATAATTATTTTCGCCACTGTATAATGTTTTTATTGGTCAATAAATTACTTAAATGCAGACTGTTCTTACCCCAAGGCAAACCATGCCCAAAGCCAAACCCGCTGCCAGGGAATAGGATTCCCTGTCTGTGCAGTACTCCATTTCAGGCCCTGGGGGGCGACCTAAAAAAAGAAAAACAAATTACCAGGTTTGCCCCATACTGTTGGCAGTAGTTCAAAAGAACAATGTAACTCAAGCAAAAATTTTCAGTTCGCAAGATAAGTTTAGAAAATCTAGTAGTATAGTAATTTTACCCAGTGAGAGTAATCTTATCATATTTACACTCAAGGTCTCTGTCTTCTAAGGAAACTTATCAATTTAACACAAGTTTCTAAAGAAAAAGTTAACAATGGTAGGAGGTGGCTGTAGTAAGAAAAAAAAAATTATTATTTTTGCCGTCTTTTAACCATCTGTAGGTATGAGTGATATTTAAAAGATGAATGGAATCAATTCAAAAGATGAATAGAATGAATGAATTTTCCACTGCAAGAATGCAACATTCAGCAAGAACGTTTTATTCCTGATTCACAATTTTCCGTGGATAATGTTAACTACTTACAGGGAGATCTTTACACAACCTTAACCAATGTTAATCATGACATATGCCTACTACCTTGCTCCTTCGCTCATCCACATAGCAGAGAGAAGGTTTTCAAAAGTAGTTGGAGAGATTTGCCATAGCAAACCCATTACCAACCCCAGAAGTCCAAAAAAAAAAGTTTAATTGCACAAGCAATGATCCCTATTGGTGGCATTTCTGTTTTACAGCCATGCTGTGGCCCAACTACTTAGTAAAGCTCTGTTCACATACAGGTGATTTAAATTGCAGACAGAATTGCTACGACGCTGCCCGTGATTTCGCAACATGCTGTTAAAATGTAAAACTGCGCATCAGCGTGTTCAGGTAACATTAATTTCAGTGGCACCTAAGACGCAGAGTGTTTTTGCCTCGATTGTCATGTATCACCAAAAAGAAGTTCTGGAACTTTGTTTGGGCGATGCAAGACAAAATCGAGGCAAAAGCACACTGCGTTTTAGGTGCCACTGAAATGAATGTTACCTGAACACACTGATGCGCTATTTCACATTTTAACAGCATGTTTGTTTTGAAACCACATGCAGAATCACAGCGATTCCGCCCACAATCTAAAATGCCTGAGAGGAGCCTAACACTAGTAATCAGAGCATGCAAATGTAATATGCTGGGCAAAGTTTATGTTATGCCCAACTAGAAGTATTTCCTGTTGTCCACTGAGTCTTGGAGGATACTGAAAGCCAGAAATGACTAACAATACAGAGTGAATTCTTGTCTGTAGGTGAAGGGATACAAACCTGGGCAACTATTTGCCAGGAGGCCTGGACTTTAATTTGTTATGTTTTGTGCGCACGTTTTTTTTTGTTGCTTTTGTGAATGAATGAACATGAACAGCTGTCCCTTCTGATGTTGAGTGTATTTCTAAGAACCTTGCTATTTGCAAACTATATAGAATCATATGTCAAAACATTAAGAAATATGTGCTTTTGATTAAGCTGATTTTCAAACAAAAAAATTAAAATCACTATAGATTTATTTACAGCATGTGGTATAAATATCTGGGAAGCTTTCCAGTAAGCATTCATGCCATGAGTTTTAGCCATTATTTACCTATTTCAGCAAGCAAAACTTCTGCAATATGTCTGTGTGCAGTTCCCTGGTAAACCAGTCCAATGCCAATCACAGCTGCTACCTGCACGTTATGGGGCACATCCAGCTCTGTAGAGGTGGGAGGTAATAGAGCTGGGATGTGGATGCTTAAGAGCCGTGTGATGGAAATGTCCATTGTGCCAAGCTTTGCAGCCGACACACCAAGCAGTAGACCGATGCTTGTCATCTCATGACCCTATCAGAAAAAAGGGAAAGAACAACTGTAAATAACAGGGAAGCCATATTTCATACTGGAATCATTTCATATAGGAAACAGCCTAAAAGCATAATGGTTTTGTTCAGCCCTACAGAGCAAGATCTCATCTCTCTACATGTAGATAATTTTTATTTGATTACAAGCATATCAGTGCCAAGAGTCACAACCTGGGAGCTTGCATGCAATTAAGTTTCAAACCTCTTTATCAAATATAACCCATAACAGGAATATTATGAGATACTGTAAACATAATGAAAAAGTTCATTTTTTAACATTTCTAAACAGTTTCCGAAAAAGACTGGCTTCCCACTTGTATGTTGTTGCAATACATAGAATAAACATGTTTACTGTATTGTTATGGCAGTGCATGTTAAAACACTGTACTAGCTGCTTTGCAGTGCCATTCTTCAAAATGGCACCTCATTGCACGCAGCGTAACTGCCAACGCACCTGTGATACAGTGCACTACAATCTACGTACAGTGAATAGTGGTTCTAAAGGCAAAAATGTGTTTTTTTTTACCCTAATGCTTTCTCTGAACTAAGATAAAAAAAAAAACCCTTTCAATAGCAGCTCCCCCCTTTTACACTTACCTGAGTCCATTCTTGATCCAGCACTGCGCAATCTGCAGCAGATCTTCTCCCATTTTCCTGTATTCACTGTAGGCTTTATGGCAGTAGGAGCCATAGGCTCCTGCTGCTGTCAATCAAATCTTGTGCGGAGGCAGCAGGGGGAGATGGGACCAAGCCAGGCTGTGTGTCTGTGAATAAACACAGCCTGGCTCAAGAGCATGCCCACACGAGAGCCCCCATAGCAAAGGGGCTTGCTATGAGGGCACATAGTGAACAGGAGGAGCATGGAGGAGTGAAGGGACCCCAGAAGAGGAAGTCTGGGGCGGCTCTGTCCAAAACCATTGCACAGAGCAGGTAAGTATAACATCCATTTTATTTTAGGGACAATAAAGTTTACAACCACTAATTCAGCTATTGAAAAATGGTGATTAAACATACATACAAAAGTGAGAAGGAACCTTCAGTGTTGGGTGATAAAACACAGCAAAAACTGACAGGAGTTCTAAACCCTCAGTACTATCTAAAACAAAAAGTACACTATAACCCTTTCGCTGCCAGGCTGTGCACTCCACTTTTAAACTCAGCTGGCTGGACCATTTTTGCAATTTTTCCATTGATTTTTTATGTTTCCCTTACAGCTTTCAGAGTTCGTAAAAGACCCCCCCAAACCATATATTTTCTGAAAGCACATGACCAATACAATAAAAAAAATGTGCTACTGATTTTTAAGGCCCCACGATATATGCTCAAATGTTTATCAAAACAATATTTTCGCTGAAAATACACTAAAGTCAATATTAGCAGATAAAAACAAAGCAAGTTTTACAAAATTCCTGCTAAATATAAAAGATTAACCTGTATTGAGGTAATAACTAACAAATATTTATACATTTTAAATTGCGCCTTTTTGCAAAATGGTGAAAATCACACATATGCAAAAATGTAAATATCCAAATTTCTCACAAAATCTGGAGGTTTTCTTTGTTCACGTCCAGCTTTCAAAGTTTGTAAAAGACCCCTTAAACCATATATTTTCTGAAAGCAGATAACCAGAATAAAAGGAAGGTGCTACTGATCTTTAAGGCCCGCGATATTTGCGCAAATGTTGATCAAACAATATTTTTTTTAAAAATACGCTAAAATCATTTATTAGCAGACAAAAACACAGCAAATTTAAAAAATTTCCCACTAAATATATAAGCTTAACCTCTGTTGAGTTAATAAATAACAAACATTAGTAATATTAAAATTACACCTTTTTGCGAAATGGTGAAAATCACGTACGCAAAAAATGTAAATATCGAAAGTTCTCAAAAAATCTGAAGGTTTTCATTTTTCACTTAGAGCTTTCAGAGTTTGTAAAAGATCCCCAAAACAATATATTTTCTGAAAACTTGCATGTGTGCTGGACCAAAGCATGCATTCACATTTGTGTGCTAGAACTGGGGGACAAAGGCACTTTCATTTTTTTTTCCATTAATATTTTTTTTAATTGTTTTTATATTTAAACAGACAACTGCTGGCTCTAAATAGTGGTACCATGGTGATGCCTACAGGCATCACCTCTGTACAACCACTTGAAGCACAATGATGTACCAGATTTGTGTGCCAAGTAGTTAAATGCTGTGGCCATGATGCTTTGCTGTGCACCCGCTGCATAGTTGACCTGACTTCTGAACGCTACAAATTCAAATTCTGAGGAAGTGCCACAAAGCCCCTGCAACTGCGGCTCAGTACATTTGTTAGCAAAAATGGTGTTAAAACAGATGGTGAAGAGGCATCAAATCACTTCCTGACTGCCTGTCAGTAGCTTTTGGAGCAGGATGCAAATCTAATTCTACCCTTACTAGGTTTTCTATTTTTTTTTTATAATTTAATTTATTTTTAAAATATTTTTACATATTTTTTTTTGATTGGGATAGGGGGCTCCAGAGAGACAGTTACTATGAGCTTATAGCAGGAGGAAAGTAGGTCTGTATAGCATACGGAACTGACCTGCTGAAGTAGTGCTGTAGGTACGTACGCTGCACGGACCTGGCAGTGAAAGGGTTAATAGAGAGTAAGATTTTTTTCCTGAATGTAAACTTCCCAGATTTCACTGAAACACAACACTCAGTGCCGTAATATAATTTTACACAGCTTCCACCAAATTGCAAGCTTGAAGAACTTCATACACTTTCCATATGGTTTGACAGATGTGAAACACGTGCAGTGGATTAGCCTTTCAAGTTTTTAAAGAAAAAAAGGTTCTGACTACTCCCAGTAAAATACTAAAAGTAATGTGTAAAGCACTGTGTATACATTAATTTTCAATTATTGGTCAGTGGTGACTCTTACCATTAAATTTAACAGGTTGAGAAAGAACAGCTCCCCAAAATAAAAAAAAAATGGAATTGTTGAATATTTTATATTTTACAGACTGGCATCATGTTCCATTGACATCTATTGTGTTCACACAGGAGAAATATAACAAAACAAAATCTCTTCCTGCATATTGAAGACAATTTGGTATAAGGTAACCTGAAATGATTTCTGGCTAGAGTTACTTATGAGCAACTTTTAATTTATCCAACAGTGGTACTAATCGTCAAACAAAACGGTACTGTATATTGATATTTCTCATTCACAACAGATTGGTCATGAGAGAAATATGCAAACTAATTTTGCTGATCTAGCTGTGATGCTGACCTTCTAATTTTAGTACTGTGAAATCACTGACTTAAACAGTATGGAAATCAGGAAAGTCACAGAAAAGTCAGAGGTTATTATCTGCATACATTTTAGGGTCAGTGGCAAAATATTGAAGCAAAAGGATCAGTGAGACCAAAAAGTAACAAGCATTTTCAGCAATCAGCTCCTTGGCATTTCCTTATGATATAAACCAACACTTGCGCCCAGATTTTAAACAATAAAAATAATTATATAAAAGCAGCTTGCACATATAAAGGCAATATTATGATGTAAATGAAGAAAATGCAGCGCTAGTTATATAATAATCTTATGTCATTTTAACTAAAGTCCGTATAAGTTCCCAAATGAATGGAAGCAGGTGCATAAAGGGAAAAGTTTGATCCAAAAACCGTCACCATACACCCGAAACAGATTGGCCTCTTACCAGACAATTTGACCGTACAAAGTCGGTCAACATGAGCAGTGTGATATATCCTCAATAAAGATCCCCTCCAGAATGAAAAGTAACTTCTCTACCTTCAATGATCTCCAAATGGCAGATCATTACAAATGCAAATTGTACCGCATTACATTCTTTCCTGGCCTCGATGGCTGGGAATCTGACAATGGGGACTCGGAAGTGACGTCGCATCACTTCCAGGTCAGGACAAGAATGGTAGGGGAGTGGATGTGTCCGCTCTCCTCCCTGCCCTATACCCGCTGGCAGTCACTGGACTGGTCCCGGGCCTGCAGATGGGCAAGCGGAGCCCATGAGACAGAGGGTGGGGGCTAACACCATGGTGGGCCGTGTGGAAGCAATCGGGTGGCAGCACTGCCAACCGAATGCTTCCACCTGACACATGAGCCCTGCTGCTTGCCCACAGTAGGGTTAAAGGTATAAAAGACCTACCTGCCCGGCACCTGGAACTACATGTCCCGGGCATCAGGTGATATGAACTAAACATCCCTGATGAGGTCTCAAGGTACAATGTCTACTACAGAAAACACGCTGTTACTATGATAAATTCAGAAGTGTGAATAGACAATCAAATCACTGTAGCTTGACTACAAAAACAAGAAAAAAAAATAAATACAGCTAAAGCCAAGAAACAATATGCAAGTTTCAGTTAGGGGATCTCCCTAGTACAGTCACCAGACATAATTTCAATTGCCTGGATCCATCCACGTGTTATATATGGAGTTTCATCTAAAGCAACCTGATTCAAAAAAATGTCTCAAGTCTCTAGAGAAAACCCTGAAAGACTCCTGCCTATTGCAATATGAACATGAGGTGTACATGGTATGTGGTCTTTTGAAAAGACATCAGTGAAAAAGCTGAATCTTTACCTTAGTTAAATAATCATGGATGTTCAATGTTGCCAGTTTGGTGAGGTGCCCATTGAGACCCAAAGCCATGAGAAAGCCGGCATACTCATTGGCCAGCTCAGCATTCTTTGGTTTGTTGTATACAATCCAAGCAGAGTCTATCTGAGAAGCTGGAGCAATTTTCAAACCAGCAGCCACTCCGTTGTGGAAGCTAGCCCAACATGCCATGTTTGGAGGGACATCAATGTTTCCACTGTTGAGATCAACAGTTGTGTTTCTGGGAGGAGCTCGTCCTGCAAATTAAATTGGAAGTAATGTTTCAGTGTTCATAGCATTAAAAAGAACAGCCCTAAATTGATTGAAATATTATTGTGGAAGATATAAAAATATACACTAACCGAGATACAAATCAGATCAAAAATCCAGTATTTCACAAGCTAATGTTTTCACCTTACAAAATCATACAACTTTTCCATTATGTATTATTTTGCCTATTCTATGTAGGAAAAAGGCAGATATACTATCTCCTAGATTGTAAACTCGAAATAGTAGGGCCCTCGAACCCCTCGTGTATTGTATTGTTACTGTCTTGTCTCATGTTCTCTCCCCCTTGCTATTGTACAGTGCTGAGCAAACCCTTTGGCGCTATATAAATACTGTATAATAATATAATAATAATAATATACCTGTGAGGTTCAGTTTAGGAATAGGTAGCGGTTCTGTAGGCACTGGGTGATGGGAAAACAGAGTAAACATCCCTCTGCCCACTGGCAAAGCCATGGTCCTCTGACACAGCTGTAACAACCTGCAACAACACTTAGTATATGTTATTTTGTTATTTAGCAACACTTCAGATGCTTTCTTTGAGTCCTGCTCATGTCATCAGGGAATACTTTTGTGAGACAATGAAACTCCCTTCCACATTTAGCCAAGAGAGGTACACATGAATTTTGTTTCCGCTTCTGGGATCTGTATTTAATACTGCACACAAACAGCTGAACATTTCCAGCAGCTCCACAGATTACAAATATATTATTCCTACTCAGGGCAAAATTCTATTTTCGAGTCAACTGGGGGAAATGGCAGATTTTTGGGTAGGGCCTATACCCTAGATGCTGCTGTATCCACCAATGTTTGTTCTAAAAAAAAATAACAAAAATAAACGCTCCCTCACCCAAAAGGCACACAGATCACATGACAACTGTATGAACAAGGTAACAGATGGTAGTACACAACACTGAAAGTACGGTTACCTGTTCTCTTTCTCTTCTAAGTACTCATGATCACTCACTTCAGGCATCTGAACAACATTCACGCGTACAGGATGGGAACTTTGTAAAAGCCTGCGTACTTCCTGCACACGCAAATCTTCACTCCATATCAATGACATTACTTCCTGGTTTAAATCATTCATTCCATCGTCCTCTTCCTCACCCTCTCCTGGAGGAGGAACTTCTGCAGATGGTACTTGACCTGTCGACTATACAAACGGTAATTAGAAATAAGTATGAAACAGAGTAAATGAAGTTTGCATTCGCCAAGTGTGTGGCAGATTGTAGACTGACAGAGTTCACAGGCAACATTTATCAGAACTGCTTTCTAAGTTGTCTAAAAAAGCAAATGTCAAACAATGTTTCTCCTAACATCCGGAGTTCTCTGCAATACTATATGATGTATCATGAACAGTATCAAATACAACTAGTGATGCATCATAAAGATATCAGCATACATCTAACAAGGTGCAGGAAATGTCAATCTAGACAGAATTCATCTCACAGTTCCAGCAAAACTGTTGCATAATCACGTTGTGGGATTCCCATTCCACCTAATTCCAAAGTATTCATGTTGTAAAGCGCTGCGAAAACTGTTTGGCGCTATAGAAATCCTGCACAATAATAATAATAATTTATGTAATATTTACCCAAATTCTAACCGTATTTGCAAATCCCAAAAGTTAATGATAACTGTCAAACAGTGATAATGGGCCACATTGCTATTTCGACTACTGTTACAGTCATTTATTGTTCTGTTATTGTCTTGAAAAACTTTAATAAAAAAAAGAGTTGAAAGATAATGGGCCACATAAATATTAATAATTAAATTTTTTTTTATTAAACCCAAATTTTGATCTGAAAATTAATCTTTTAAATAAATCCAAAAAGTCACTAAAAATCCTTCAGTGTCCAAAAATTATTTTTCTTATGTATTGAACTGTCCAAAGATATGCGTAGTCATACACAGTTCTTCCTTGTTCCCATATTACCTCAAAATAAAGAAATAAACATAGTGCATTATCCTTATAACTTAATATGCCTACAAAACACCTCAGTGTACCCGTGTGGGCAAAATATATAAATAAATCAAAACACTATGTGCTACCAGCACTAAGTGACTGCAAATGTGAAAATATATCACAGCAAGAAAAAGTGAAAGTGAATGCACAAACACAAACAAAATAAAAACCCAAACACAAGATCTCCTGTCAATCGATGTACCTTACCAAACTGACAAAAGAAAGAAACAAGTACAAAACATGCTGCAAATCCTCCCTTCAATTGTAAACAAAATGGATGATGTGAACTCATACACTCAAGTAATAGTGAAAAAGGTGTCTTCTGTGAACCAAAACCTGTCATCCAGTGCACCTCACCAGAGGACAGGTAAACAGGACTTAGAATAGACCACCAGCTATCCCGGATCCTGTCTTCATACGCTCCGCACAATAATGATGGTACCACAAAGAGAAAAATATAGCAATAGTGCAAGACCTCCAAAGAACTTAAAGGCACTTTAATAAAACTGCTTACATTTAAAATTGCAGAGTAGTGCAGCTAAAAAAAGAACGAGCAGCAAAAGTATAAAGCTCACTATCTCCCAGATGTACAGGTGAAACTCAAAAAATTAGAATATCGTGCAAAAGTTCATTTATTTCAGTAATGCAGCTTAAAAGGTGAAACTAATGCATGAGATAGAACCCCAGAACCCCAAATCCACAATCTCAGAAAATTAGAATATTGTGAAAAGGTGCAATATTCTAGGCTCAAAGTGTCCCACTCTAATCAGCTAATTAAGCCATAACACCTGCAAAGGGTTCCTGAGCCTTTAAATGGTCTCTCAGTCTGGTTCAGCAGGAATCACAATCATGAGAAAGACTGCTGACCTGACAGTTGTGCAGAAAACCATCATTGACACCCTCCATAAGGAGGGAAAGCCTCAAAAGGTAATTGCAAAAGAAGCTGGATGTTCCCAAAGTGCTATATCAAAGCACATTAATAGAAAGTTATGTGGAAGGGAAAAGTGTGGAAGAAAAAGGTGCACAAGCAGCAGGGATGACCGCAGCCTGGAGAGGATTGTCAGGAAAAGGCCATTCAAAAGTGTTGGGGACTTTCACAAGGAGTGGACTGAAGCTGGAGTCAGTGCATCAAGAGCCACCACACACAGACGGATTCTGGACATGGGCTTCAAATGTCATATTCCTCTTGTCAAGCCGCTCCTGAACAACAAACGTCAGAAGCGCCTTACCTGGGCTAAAGAAAAACAGACCTGGTCTGTTGCTCAGTGGTCCAAAGTCCTCTTTTCTGATGAGAGCAACTTTTGCATCTCATTTGGAAACCAAGGACCCAGAGTATGGGGGAAGAATAGAGAGGAACACACTGCAAGATGCTTGAAGTCCAGTGTGAAGTTTCCACAGTCTGTGTTGATTTGGGGAGCCATGTCATCTGCTGGTGTTGGTCCACTGTGCTTCATTAAGTCCAGGGTCAACGCAGCCGTCTACCAGGAGATTTTGGAGCACTTCATGCTTACTTCCACAGACCAGCTTTATGGGGATGTTGACTTCATTTTCCAGCAGGACTTGGCACCTGGCCACATTGCCAAAAGCACCAAAACCTGGTTCAATGACCGTGGGATTACTGTGCTTGATTAGCCAGCAAACTCGCCTGACCTGAACCCCATAGATAATCTATGGGGCATTGCCAAGAGAAAGATGAGAGACATGAGACCGAACAATTCAGAAGAGCTGAAGGCCGCTATTGAAGCATCCTGGTCTTCCATAACACCTCAGCAGTGCCACAGGCTGATAGCTTCCATGCCACGCCGCATTGAGGCAGTAATTGCTGCAAAAGGGGCCCAAACCAAGTACTGAGTACATATGCATGCTTATAATTTTCAGAGGTCCGATATTGTTCTATGTACAATCCTTGTTTTATTGATTGCATGTAATATTCTAATTTTCTGAGATTGTGGATTTGGGGTTTTCATGAGCTGTAAGCCATAATCATCACAATTATGACAAATCACAGTTTGAACTATCTTGCTTTGCATGTAATCTATCTATCTCATATATTAGTTTCACCTTTTAAGTTGCATTACTGAAATGAATGAACTTTTGCACGATATTCTAATTTTTTGAGTTTCACCTGTATAAACTACTTCCAAGATGGCCGATTCAGAACACTGACACTGGATGATTTTTAGTGACTTTTTGGATATATTTAGAAGATTCATTTTCAGATCACAATTTGGGTTTTTGGACACATAATTTTTTTTTTTTTTTAATTATTAATATTTATGTGGCTCAATATCACTGTTTGTACTTGCCTCTCTGGTGTTGTATCCTGGTGCTGTAGCTCACCCTCTTTAAAGTTCAGTAAACTGCTTATTTGAGCAGTTGCTAACTTGCTTTCAGCTGGAAGTTGTCTGGCTATTCTCTGTAAACTCCAAAGAGTGCAAATGTGTAATAATGTGACATGACCATGGTAACACACAGGTGTCCTTTTATATACACTAAAAAGAAACAATAGGTGGCTAAACAGAGATTTTCAAAAAGTCAGGAATCTTTAGTATTTTTCAATTTTTAGTGCTTTAAAAGCTACGAACACTCATTACTTCTCTGATGTTAAGCCCTGCTACTTCTTTTGTAAATATCAGACTATGCATGAACACTTAAGACTGCGAACCCCTAATCTGTGTAATGGTTTAAAGGTTAACGTACTAAAAAAAATGTTTCACAGCACATTCATTGGGGAACCCAGCAGGTGTGTGGCATATAAACCCTGACCTTAGAATGGAAACTAAGCTGGAAAAGCAGAAAGGTACTGCTTCATCTCTTGTAGGCTATACCCCTCACCACCGAATGGTAGAGTTCAATTTCTGCCTTGTGAATTAGGAGGTCTTGTTTCTAGTTTCAAGTAGGAAGAGTCTTTCTTTTTTCTACCTTTCAGTGAGCCATTCTTCTCTTTCAATATGGTCTCACATTATTCCTGCGGGCTCTAAGCAGTGTCCCATCATGACCCAAACCTGGAGATCCAATGCCAGAGATACTCCAAGCAAGCAATTAGATTTCTACTAGATTTGAAGTAAATGATTGAGAGATTTATCATCTTCAGTATTTTACAGTACATGGTTTTCCTTGCCGAGTTAAATGGAACATATACCCAGGTACTGACTACACACCAGCACTCCATGAGTGAAAAGTGCTTACTAATTCCTGTAAAACAAATATATCAGAGAGGATATACAATAGCTTATTGCCTTTCAAAGCCCACGTGTTTACCATCTGTAAAGAGATGCCCACATCAAATATATTATTACAGTGTATAGTTATTTTATGATAAATCATGGAACCGCACTCTTTTGGCTCAAAAATGAAACACTGGATGTAATACCAAACTCTGTGTGTAGATTTTTTAAGCCAAAAAAGTAATAATGTTAAAAAAAAATTACTATAAAACGATTTAAGAAGCCCAATCGAGAAAAAATATTTAGCAAGAAAGGTAAATCTGCTTGCTCAGTTACTACTTACAGATTTGGTCTGAGGAAAGTTTCCTTCACAGGCTTGTTTCGAGAGGTCTTGGCGTCCAATGAGAAGGCAGACTGACTCTGGCCAGTCAGAAGCAGGATGTTGTCGACATTGGTAGATTGCATGTCTTATTGGAAGAGCAACTCCAAAAGGTAGAGACTCTAAATCTTGTAAGGAAAATCCTTAAGGACAAGGAAAACAAATGCATTATAAGAAAACCTCCTGACTAAATGAATTTTACAAAGATTTTTCTGTCTGGTCATACTATGCAAAGCAGCTTTAACAGTCTTGCTATCAAAGACCATAAAGTGGTTGTAAAGGCTGAAGGTTTTTTACCTTCAGGCATTCTATGCTTGAAGGTAAAAAACCTTCTGTATGCAGCCCCGCCCCAGGCTCCCCTCTCATCTGAACCTGATCTCAAACCAGCTTGTGCATGGAAGCAGCAGCACTCCAAGCTTTTTTCCCCCTCTTTGGCTTAGACACACCATTGGCTCATGCTGCTGTCAATCACAGCCAGTGAGGAGGAATGGGGCGGTGCTGAGCCCCAGTGTGTGTGTTAATGAACACAGAGCGAGGCTTGGGAGCAAAGCATGTATGAGTGTCCCCATAGCAAGAGGCTCGGAGAGCATCCAGAAGTGTTGGCAGTGTCAGGGAAGACCTGCCCATAGTGCAGGTGAAGTTCCGCGGCGCACAAATATGCGCAGAGTCCTTACGAGCCAAACAGATGTGCGGGTACTTGGACATAGGGGCGCGCGCCTGTCACTAGTGCTGGCGCCAAAAGGGCTATTTAAATTGGCTGCAGTAGTTGTCCCATTGCCGTATGGTCTTTTCCCTGCTCGTGTTCCCCGATTCCAGTGATTGTCTACGGATACCGAACCAGCCTGTTCCTGATCTCCGCTTGATTGCTTCCTGCCCTGACCTCTGGCTTGTCTTGGATTATTCTTCTGTCTCCGCTCCTGTCTGATTGATCTTCCATTGCTGACCTGGCCTGTGACAGGACTACTCTTCCTCCTGCCGCTGTAAGGCTGATCTGCCTGACCGATACCGAACCCGGCTCGTCTGACCCTGCATCCTCAGCACACTGAGCTCGAGTATCCATCCATCCCGCACGGCTACATCAGAACCCTGCTCCTTGCCTACAACTCATCAGCTCACCTGCTATTACCGGACTGATCACAGGCACTCATACCCCACCGTGCCCGTGACCGCTGTCTCACCATCAGCAGTCCTTGAGCCAGAGTTGTACGGGAAGCCTGCCTCTTCACGTCAGGCTCAATATCAAGGTACGTGACAGGCAGGGGACCCAAGGAGGAGGATTGGGGCTACTCTGTTGAAAACCACTGCATAGAGCAGGTAGGTATGACATTATTATTATACAGGATTTATATAGCGCCAGAAGTTTACGCACCGCTTTACAACAAAGGGGAAGACAGTAAAAATACAATACAAATTAATACAGGAGGATTCAGAGGGCCCTGCTCGTTAGAGACATGTTTATATTAACAAAAACTAAACCTGTGGATGAAATGTGGATGAAAGAGCATACGTCCAATTTTATAGCTGCCACTAACAACACTAATGCTTAGTCGTCCAGTTATATGAATCTGCTTCCCATTAAACTGAGGCTGCATTTTCAGGAATATGACAGTTAACAAAAAACAGGAGCCTCTACTGTGTGTAAGGGACAGCTGGTAGCCATGTTTCCTGAAATGCCTTATGTTTTAATTACAATAACTAAATCTTAAATTTTTATGATCTACTACTATATACGGTTGTATTTTAGTAAAGGATACAATGTATGCAATAACCTTTGTAAAAACCTCATGGATTAAATAACCTTTGTAAAACTTCTTTATTGAAATGGTTATGAAACGTATTTTCAGTTGCTTATACCCATCATCTGAAACCTAAAATATACATTCACCCTACCTGAAAATCAACATGACCAAAACTACCTAGGATTAGGGAAAACACGGGGAAGCATTAAAACATACCTATGTCGCTCATCCAAACAACCAACTTTTCAGAAAGATCAGAAACAACTGGGTTTAGTTTTAAGCTACACCTAAAAAGAAAATGTAAAGGGAAGGAAAAATGAGTGAATCTCAATTATAATAAAAAAAACTGTATGCTTTATACTAATTTTCAAACCTTCTGATATCCTCCTGCTGCTGCTTTCTCTGTCCTGAAAATAGAAACAAGTCAAAAAAAGCATTAGTGAGGATGTTAAGCACACTGCGACTTACAGCCAAACCAAAAATACTTAAGATTTGGACAGAGTGGGGAAAAGTTAGATTTTTTTTAAAAGGTATTAAAACCTGTTTAAATTTCCATTAAAGTGTTACTAAACCCAGGACCCTGCATTCACTATATCTGGTCACCCACAGTACACAGAATATGGAAATACAATTATTTTAGTAAATATAAACTGCTAAATACCTTTTACCTTCTATCAGTATCCAGCCGAGCACTGGTTAAAGCTTGTTGGAGGAGTTTTCATTCTATTGTAGGAGGATGCAGGACCCCTGAACTCTGTCTGGACAGTGCTGACAGGCCCTGTGCTAATCACATGCACTGTTCCAAGGAGAAAAAAAACCTCTCTACCAAACTGAGCATGTGCAGAGTGACTCCACACGATATGTCTTATCAGGAGATAGGAGGTGGACACTGGAATAAGGGGGAATCAGAGAAGTCGGGATCAAGCAGCACTTTTACACAATGCAGAAGATTAACTCCTTACGTTCCACAGTGAGTATAACAAGTATGCTCTACTGCATATACAGACTGATTTTACTGTTCTGGGTTTAGTAACACTTTAAGCATTTTCCCCTTACTTCCTACACTGAGCAATGCCTGTCACCAAGTATGTCCTTCGAGGGGACAGAAATAAAATCCTTACATCATTGTCTATATGTCCAATGGGTAGAATTTCTCTCACTCCATGTTCTGTCTACCAAATAAACAGGGAATTACCCAAAATAAGGTACAGAAATAAATATGTGACAGCAATTGTAAATATGTGACAGCAGTAGCCATATACAATGCTCAGCATAAATGAGTACACCCCAATAGTTTTGTCAAAAAACCTTACTTTCCTTTCAAGGCCATGTTGAAAAAATTAATACATCCCAATGAAAGTCTTAGGAGCAAAGCTAAATTTTATACACCAAAATCCTAAGTGAGTCTAATTATTCATTAAATAGCAGCAGACAGTTGATTATAAAAGGGTGTTACTTAAACATTTTCCTACCGGGCACTTTTACCACATTCCTGCCCAGGCCAATTTTCAGCTTTCAGCGCTATCGCACTTTGAATGCAACACTGTACCCATACAAATTTTTTTATAATTTTTTTGAGACAGATAGAGCTTTCTTTTGGTGGTATTTAATCACCACTGGGGTTTTTAGTTTTTTCCTAAACAAACTAAAAAAAGACGGAAATTTTTTTTTTAAAAAAGTTTTTTCTTAGTTTCTGTTATAAAATTTTGTAAATAAGCAATTTTTCTCCTTCACTGATGTGCGCTAACAAGGCTGCAGTGATGGGCACTGATAGGCGGCACTGATGGGCATTGACAGGCATCACTGATGGGCACTGAAAGGCAGCACTCATATATGGCACTGATAGGCTGCACTGATTGGAACTGTTAGGCGGCATTGACGGGCACTTACAGGCAGCACTGAAATG
Organism: Staurois parvus; assembly: GCF_062004578.1. Taxonomy (NCBI): domain Eukaryota; kingdom Metazoa; phylum Chordata; class Amphibia; order Anura; family Ranidae; genus Staurois; species Staurois parvus. The sequence continues at coordinate 770,678 of NW_028318415.1, forward strand.
CAGCATTGATGTACACTGGTAGGCACTGATATGTGGCATTGATGTGCACTGATGGGAACTGACAGGTGGCACTGATTATCAGGGCACTGATAATCAGTAAAGATGTACCCTCTGAGGAATGTTGCTCTCCTCATGCACTGTCAGCATGAGGAGAGGACTGCTGATAACTGGCATTTCCTTGTTTACATGCCATCAGCTGTGATTGGACACAGCTGATCACGTGACAGAGCCTGTGTCATCGGCTCTTTTCCTTTGATCGGTGATCCGCTGTGTCCCGATCGGTGCGCATGCGCAGTTAATGAGGACGTTATAGGACATCCTCCCAGAATGAGAGAACTGCCGCCTGTCATTTCTTTATACGGCGGGCAGGAGGCGGTTAACCGCTTCCCGACTGCCCTATAGCAGAAGTACTGCTAGATAGCGGCAGGGATGCGCAAAATCACGTATATATACGTGATTTGCATTGCCGTGTAGGGGGCGCACGTGCTCTCTACCTGTGACACTATTGGCTCCTCGGCATGTCAATCTTTGCTTCTTGTTCTGGACTCGGTGATTGTCAGCAGAGCTGACAGGGGAGAGGTCTGTGTGTAAACAACACAGATCTCTGTCCTGTTAGCACAAACAGGCTGCTTTGTATTGCTCTGCGCAGCAGAGCAATACAAACCAGCTTGTCTACATAGTAAAAACACACACAGCACACTGTTAACCCTTTGATCATCCCAGATGTTAACCCCTTCCTGTCTAGTGTCATTAGTACAGTGACAGTGCCTTTAATTAGCACTGATCACTGTATTAGTGTCACTGGGAATGTCAATGGCATTTAGTCAGTTCCCACCCAGTTCCAGTGTCAGAATGCCTACCGCAGTCCCGGAATAAATCGATGATCGCCACCATTACTAGTAATAAAAAATAAAAATCCCAGTATATATACACCACCATTTGTAGACGCAATAACTTTCACGTAAACCAATTAATTTACACGTATTGGGATTTTTTTTAGCAGACCTGAAACAGAATAACTTTGGCCTAAATATATGAAGAACTTTTATTTTAAACATTTTTTTAACATATGTTTTATAGCAAAAAGTCAAAAATATATATTTTTTTCAAAATTGTCGGTCTTTTTTTTGTTTATAGCGCAAAAAATTAAAAATGCACAGGTGATCAAATACCACCATAAAGAAAGTTCTATTTATGGCAAAAAAAAAAGGACATAAATTTAATTTATGTACAATGTTACCTGACCACGCAATTGTCAGTTAAAGTAACGCAGTGCTTTATCACAAAAAATGGTCTGGTCAGGAGGGGGGGGGGGGTAAATCCTCTAGAGGGCAGGTGGTTAGCAAAGAAATCCCATTTCATGCTGTCAGCAATGGCACCACATGGAAAAGAAATGTCACAAGGCCTGAGAAAAAAAAATAATTTCTTTACGCAAGAAAGGTGAAGACAGGAAGATTAGCAAAGCTTTATTTATCAGTCAGAATCCTGTAGCAAAAGTGATACAAAACTTTAACAACGATGGAACTGCAACTATCTCACAGAGATGTCCAGGCCATCCATGGAAGTTAACACCTTGACAGGAGCATCTTCTGATGAAAAGGGCAGAAAAAATCACCATGAAAGTTCACTAAAGTTAGCTAAAGAAGTAGAAAGACAAAGTGGGGTGATTGTTTTCTGATATACAATATGGTGTACACTGCAGAGGAATGGCATGCAAGGGAGACGTCCACAAAGGAAGCCTTTCCTAAAGCCCATGCACAAAAAAGCCCACCTAGAATTTGCCAGGGCCCATGTTGAAAAAGAAGAAGACTACTGGGACTCTGTACTCTGGAATGATGACACGAAGATAACTGTTTTTGGAACTGATGGTTTCAAAACTGTATGGCGTCACAAAGGTGAGGAGTACAAAGAAAAAGGCATGGTGCCTAAAGTGAAACATGGTGGTGGCAGTGTCCTTCTGTGGGGCTGCATGAGTGTTGCTGGTGTCGGGGAGCTGCATTTCATTGATGTATCATGAATTCACAAATGTACTGCTCTATATTGAAAAAGAAGATGCTACCATCACTCCGTGCCCTTGGTCGTCATGCACTTTTCCAACATGACAATGATCCAAAACACACATCTAAAGCCACTGTTACATTTCTGAAGAACAGGGTGAAAGTGATTCAGTGGCCAAGTATGTCTCCTGATCTGAACCAAATCGAACACCTATGGGGAATTCTGAAGAGACGAGTTGAGCATCACTCTCCATTCATCATCCAGAGGTGGCTTCAAAAGAGGTGGCTCTTGAAGAATGGAACAAGATAGATGTTGCGACATGTCGCCAACTTGTTCATTCCATGCCTAGAAGACTTGCTGCTTTCTTTACAAATCATGGAGGTTATATAAAATATTAGATGGAGTAGTTTTAGTTGTGGGGTGTATTCATTTTTGCATTAACTAATTTGAGTAAAACTGAAGATTTTATAATCTGAGTTATATAATTAACCTCTATTTCATGTAATGAGTTAAACAAATAACTCAGCTTTAGCAAAACTTTGGAAATTGTGTTCAATGAGATATTGACTAGCTCCTTTCATCTCAAAAGGGGTGTACTCATTTCTGCTGAGCAGTGTGTGTGTGTAAAAAAAAAAAAAAAAAAAAAAAATATATATATATATATATATATATATTTTTTTTTTTTTTTTTTTTTATTAAGACAGCTTTGCTCAAGCAGCATTACTTTAATATTTGGAAAAATTATTTTTTGAAAATATTTCTGAAACTGCCTAAAAGCATCCATATTGCTATGTTAACTTAACTACCTGAGCATCAGTGCAAAAGGTCCCTTTGACAGGGACCACAACCAATGCTCAGGCAGCTATCATGACTGGTCATGTGGCCGGCTCACAATGGAAACCTTGATTACAGTTATGACAAGGACAGCTGAGTATTTAAGTAGCTTCATAAACATTTTCTTAAATGTATTTATTGCTGTATGTTAAAAGACAGTCAACACCTAGATTTAAGAATAGACATGGTTTCTGGTACAATAATTTTTTTTATTGAAATACAATGTAAGCAGGGCAAAGAGAACACAAAAAAGTGGTTTCCATGCAGGGTAGATGTGCAAATACAACTACAATAGTAACATTTATGTTTTCAACATATAGTGCGACCAACTGATCAGCCCGACCAACTGTGCCGGGCTAGAAATAAATGGGGGACCTAAACGGTCCGGACCAAAACTCTGGGGAGGGGTGAATGTTGGAGGAGGGAGGGGGGAAGGTGAGAGGTAAAGGGGAAAGGCAGGGAATACCCTGAGAAAAAAAGAAAGCGAGAGGAAAGGACAAGAGTCAGGAAGGAAGAAAAAGAAAGAGCGAAGCCTGCATGTTAGCAAGTGGCAGTGGGACTAGAGGCACCCATGCTAGTCAAGGGCAGGGTTGGAAGGGCATATGAGCACCAGGGGTCCAAGACTTTCAGGAATTTAGAATGGGTGTCGTTAAGAATATTAGCCATTTTTTTATGGACCATTAGGGTAGTCAGAACGTTCTTCACTTCTGCGAACCGGACAGAGGGTTTTTTTCAGGCTCTGGCTATAGCCCGCTTGGCAGCTATAAACAGATATGTAGCCAATTTTTGCTGACAAGAGAAGAGTCCTGGGATTGGAAAGTGTAGGAATGCTTGTCTAGCATCTTTGCGAAAAGGCACCTGGAAAAGGGCAAGATAGTCATGGTTTAATAATAAATAAAATCGGCTTACCTGCTGTTATTTTAGAAAGGTATTTTGAAGTCTCATTTGACACTGCATTCTCATCCCCACGTATGTACAATGCAACACTCTGCAATAAAGGAGAGGAAGCATCTAAATATACACATGTAAAACCCATAACCATTGAGAAAGACAAGTGAAAGTGGTCAAAAGTTAAAGCATACCTTCAGGCAGCAAAAAAGTCAACAGATGATTTAAATCAGATATGAATTCCCAAAAATAATTAACTTTATTTTTTAATAACGTTGGTAGTGGAAGAATTTGTTTCAGGGCCTGTTCACACCACGAAAAACGCACTCCAGGTGTGTTTTTGCTTACAGTTCACACCACACTCCATTCTGGTATGTTTTGGATGTGTTTTGCTGTGTTCAAGTATGGTTCTCTGCAGAAAAAATGCGGCATGTTCTACATTTTTTTCTGCACTGAAAACTGATTGCACTTGTGTGCACTAGGGTAATCAGAATACATGGAAAACATTGTGCATGTATTTTTTAAGCAGAAAAAAAAAAAACCGCACTGGACTGCATCTGGTGTGAACCAGTCCTAATGTTGGCCTCCAGTAATCTCAAATATAGAAAAAACTCAGGTGAGGAGAGGCAGTGTTAAAAACACACTCAGAGCTTTACTGCATTGCATATTAATTTTTATTAAACCAGAGGGATGACTTCATGGGGGAACAACTGTTCCAATCATATTCTAGGGTAGATAACAGACAAGGCTGTATTGCTCAACTGCAGTACAGTCTAAAGAGAGGTCTCAGGAGTACATGACCATGTTGCTTTTGGGGATCCTGGTACAGTTTTCTGAATTGTGACTACTGGTCATAGCAAAATTAAAAGGCTGAATAACAAAAGGGCCTTGACATTTTTTAATGGAGATGTCTCCAGGTGGGTACCAACTTTCACTTGAAATTGTAAAATGTAACTTGCCTTAAAGTTAAACTCTAGGCAAGCTTCTAAATACAGTGCAGAAATACAAGTGAAAGTACTATGTTTAGTATTTGACAGCAGACTTGCCATTCTGTCCAGCCAATTATGTAAATTTTCAAGGAAAGCAAACTGCTAAACTAGGAAGTATCTTACTTAACACTGAGTGCATAGTGACAGAAGTGTGTAAAGACTGGATGAACAGAATTACAAATCCATTGGCAGGTAAAACAGTTCCCAAATATGTATTTCATTTGTGTATTTAAACTTCTTGCCTGTGTTACACTTTCATTTCATGGGTGTAGGGTCATATAGAATTTGTTTCAACACAGTTATCTCTCAAGTACTGCAGGAGAACCAAAGAACTAAAAAATGCAAAAAATATATATATAAATAAATAATAAATAATAGGCGCTCCTACTGTCTGTGTTGATACTTGAGAATTCAAAGTAAAACATCACAATGCATTACCAGTACTACAAGCTTGCTTCTCTCACAGATTCCAGGCAGATATGGGTAAGCAGCCACCTCTTCACCTTTCAGACAGGAGCTCAACCAGTGATAGATGCTTGGTGGCTCAGCAGTAAAAAATGAAGGATAACTCATGAAACCAATCTCAGCTGCAGGAGAAATATAAAAAAACAGAACAAATGTAAAAATGTTCAACATGACAACATGGTTTTAAAAGTATCACCCGACAGCCATAAAAAGTTGACAGCTGAAAAAGCATTGCTTACTTAATGAACATAGCTGGATTTCAGAAGAGTACTGTTACACTTAGATCTTAATGTGGTTGTAAAAGAACCTTTTTTTTTTTTAATTAAAATAACAAATGTGTTATACTCACCTGCTCTGTGCAATAGTATTGCACAGAGTGGCCCCAAACCTCCTCTACTGAGGTCCCACGCCGACGCTCTGCACTCCTCTTCTGTGTCTGCTTCCATAGCAAGCACTTGCTATGAGGGCAAACGTGTGGGCTTGCTCCTGAGGCAGGCTGTGTGTCTCCAAAGACACACACACAGTGTGGATCAGCCCATCCCCTGCTCTCAGGATTCGATTGAGCAAAGCCCTTAAGAGCAGGAAGAGAGTCATTACACACTGGATCAAGTGATGACTCAGTTAGGTATTTTTGAGGTGAGGGGGAGATACAGCTATTGGAACATTTTTTACCTTAAAGAGCTCTTTGAGCTGCATGCTGTCACCAGTTTTCTCTTCTTTTTTTTTTGGCCTGTTAGCAATTGTTTGCGGCGTTCCCCACCCCTCAGTGGCACTGCCTTTGGATTTCCATATATAGTCTAAAGCCCCTACTATTACACATTCACTAAAAGTAGACAAACCCTTGAGGGTCCATTCACACCAATCTGGTCTGCTGTTATGTATTAAATGTACACGAATGCTGGTTTGTGTGCTAGTGTGCATTGGTTTGTGCATTAATGGGCATTGCAATCAATTGATTGGGCTGCCCAACACACTATAATGGAACAAGAATTGTGTATGCAGCATTTTCATCAGTGCATTGTGCTGCAACAAAAATGTGCGAGTTAGTGCAGCATGATGGTGTAAATGGGCCCTGAATGTCAAAACCTGACAATACAAACTATAATTGCTTAGAAACTAATAATGTGTGATATGTTACCTCAGACCATCTATGAATTTTGAGCTGGGCTGCTTTTCTGAAGTTAGTATGCAAGTTATCAGTTATAGAATTCAAAGCAATGCAGACTAAAATAGAAACATCATATGACCTTCTGACATTTTGCAAACAAGCCTATTGTTAATTCAGTTGTAATTCTGCAAGCTTTTTATTACTTCTGTTAAATATACAAAAAAAGGTCAATAGGCTCTCACTATTCTCCCTTATAAAAAGACTGATAACATTTTCTAACAAACTGCATCAAGAAATTGTATTCAAGAGTGCTTTTTTACATGATGACAGTGGAAACAAATACTACTATATATAACTACAGGAAAGACAGCCAAAAATAGCTACTGACATCTATTTTTAGTTTCCATTTATCTCAACAGAATTAATTCAATTTACCTTGCTCTTTATTTCAATCTGATGTCATTACATTTCGTCACTTTGAACAAGTAACGATAAAGCCTAATTTCAATCACATTCATGCTATCATGTGTATTAAAATAGTGGTTATGATTATAGTATAAAACATCTGAAACAAAGATATTGACATAGTAGATAGAAATTGGTGACATGGATTAGTAAGACCAGGAAGTCAATACCAGAAAAGAGAAGTGAACATGTATGTAGGTCAGCCCATAGGTTGTGGTGATCAAAGTATAGAGTTGTGCCATAATATTTTTATGAAGATTGTAGACTGTAGGTAGGTGGAAAAGGTATTTGCAAACAGAGGGTAGGGGGTAAAGCTAAAACCGGAAAGGAAGAGAAGGAAAAGAAGAGAGAGGGTAAAGGGTCAGCAGGTAGAGATCAATACTTGGTTGTTGGGAGAGAGGAGGAGGATTAAACAGAGAAGCAAAAGATATTATCGCCCATAGACAGAACTGCATCCCAAACAAGAGAGCGGTGAGCTGCCCAGGATTAGATTTTATAAAGCCTGCTCACTTGTGTGAAGCTCTAAAGACACATACTGGGCAAACTTTTTTTTTTAAAGACTGCATCTCTTTAACCATATGATCTCCAAAATTTGCCATGTACAAATGCTAGTCAAGAATTTGTGGTTTCTTTCATAGCTCCTATGAAATTATCTATTCATTTTGTTAACATTTAACATAGCTTGAAATAATGTATTGGCTCTCAGCATTGAATATCTGATATCTGAAATGTTAGAACTGTAGATACGGTTACAAGACAACATGTTAACACAAATTACTGGCATTCAGTGTCTGCTACCCCTCTCGGCCAATCCCTCCACTCGCTCAACGAATACAATTCAAAATACTAACAACAACTTACAAAGCCATCCACAACTCTGCCCCCAGCTACATCACCAACCTGGTCTCAAAATATCAACCAAACCGCTCTCTTAGATCCTCCCAAGACCTTCTGCTCTTTAGTTCCCGTGTCACCTCCTCCCATGCTCGCCTCCAGGACTTCTCCCGAGCTTCTCCCATCCTATGGAACTCCCTACCCCAATCTGTCCAGCTGTCTCCTAATCTATCCACCTTTAAACGATCCCTGAAAACCTCTCTCTTTAAAGAAGTCTATCCTGCTTCTACCTAGTAAACCGCCATCTATTTCCTCCATCAGCTCATCCCCCCACAGCTATCACTTTTTGTATCACTCAACCCTTCCTCCTAGATTGTAAGCTCTAACAATCAGGGCCCTCTGTTTCCTCTTGTACCAAATTGTATTGTAACTGTAATGTCTACTTTCATTTTGTAAAGCGCTTCACAAACTGTTGGTGCTATATAAATCCGGTATAATAATAATAATAAAATAATAATTCTACAATGATATAATTAGTAATGGCTGAATTAGAAGAATTTGCAAGTTGAACATTTTGATTTTCCTGAACAAAAAACAAATATATCTGTGGTAAATAAAACGATTCACAAAAACACACCATAGTAAATCATAAATGCTATAATTCTCTGCAGAAAGAACATGCATATGTTTCAGCAGATCAAAATGCATGTCAAAAACTTGATTTTCAAATCCTCACTACAAACTGTAATGTAATGATTTTTCAATGATTTGGAATTTTTTTTTTTTTGTGATGATAGAAACATAGTTAAAGAGGAGCTCTAGTCATATTTGTATTTATTAAAAGTCAGCAGCTACAACAACTGTTGCTTTGATGTGCTCACCTAAACCATACTTTCTATCGGCCTTCTGTCCCCAGCATCTCAACCGTAGGCACCCGGCTGTGACAACCTGTGGCTTCAAAGCTGGGTGCCAACTGTGCATGCGCAAACCACGCTGCACAATGTGCATGGTCTGGCAGTCTTCTGGGACCTGTGACGTATCCCAAAAGACTGCAGGGAGGAGAATTTCCACTCAGATCGCAAAGCAGTTCAAGCAGAAGTGGGAGCAGGTTACCTATAAAAACCAGGTACCCGCTCCTCCCCCATTCAAAAAAAAAATGTCATTTTCTAAAGAGGGGGGGTTAAGAGGCCTTAAAGCGGAACTTCCCTTTATGCACAAAGCTCCGCTTTAACAAGTTCCAACTATCATACTATGTTACAGAACAAAAGCACACAATGGATTGACAAACGAGAATGTGCCCTGCAGAACTCACTTGGCTCTATATGACAAGTCTGTTTAGAGTTCCTGAGGAAGGCTGGGAAATCTCTGAAGTAAAAATCCATGTAAGAGTGTAGATTCAAATCCCTGAAAAAAAGAAAAAGAAAAAAAATCTGGAATAATAAAAAGAGCGTGAAATAGACAGCAGGCACATACAAGTGTGTTTGATTAAAGTGGAACTTAACTCTCTCAATCAACTAATCCTGGAAGCATTAGTAAATAGATAGAAAAGTATATCATATTTACTTGTTTTAAACTTTTTTTTTTTACATTTCGTCAGTTACTTCCTGGTTTTCATGCCTAGGCAAATGATGTCATAAATCCCAGCAGTCTTCAGGAGTGGAGGGAGGCGAAGGCTAAGCTAAGGGCAGATGGATTCCAGGAAGTAAACGATGCATGAATCATCTGCCTTTACTCAATGATTTCTCAGCAAAATAAATTATAGACACACGGATGGATGGGGGAGTTTGCTTTGAATATTAAAAATGAATTAAATAGCATTTTTGATTTGTGGTCTTCACATGCAGTGCGGTTCCACTTTAATCAGTGCAGAACATTTAAAAACAGCTTATATTCAACACTTTCTACCTAGGAATAGACAGTTTCAGAAAAGGATGCAGGTATCGCACAGCTGTCCCATGGATCCTAATGAGTTGAATGATATTAACTATTTACTGTATAAGTTCTGTACATTTTTCCTAGACAGTTATTCTTTATCTCAACATGAAATATTTATGATTTAAACATTATTATATTCTGCTCACAATGTATGCAGTTTTCTTCAGACTTTGCATTTATCACTGTATCTTTCTGTTTAACATTTGCTCCATTAGTATAAAAGATAAAAGCAATGACTATTTAGACAGACTCAGGAAAGGGAAAAGTAGAGTAGAAGATTTAATGCTGAGTACCTTGCCAACTGCAGGAGCAGAATCACCAAAGAGCGGATGGCCTCTCTCATTAATGTGTTGAGTTTGAGTTCCTCATAAGTCAGATGGAGGACATAGAAAATGGCTGGAATGTGGCTGAAAAGAAGTGCTGTTGCGTCCAAATTTAAAACTTGTGAGCCATCATCTTTAGATATCGGAACATCTAGAGGATCCAACTGCAGTGATTTGGCCAAAACATGCAGCTCAACAATTCTATGGTAGTCTGAATGTAACAGATATTCCCAATCCTGATTTGAACACACAAAATACCAATTATATTTCTGCCTTCAAACATTTTAAAAGCTTAAAAAAAATATAAGAACTAAACATAGAGGTTGATTAAAAAAACTGGAGAGTGCAAACTCTGGTGCAGCTGTGCATGATAGCCAATGAGCTTCTAACTTCAGTTTGTTCAATTGCGCTTTGACAATAAAACCTGAAAGCCAAATGGTTTCTATGCAGAGCTGCACCAGATTTTGCACTTTTCAGCTCAGTAAATCAGCCCCATATTATGAAAGCACAAATAATTGTGTCCAACAGCAAGAAGTGACACTTTTGTACCTCATCAGAACCAGTTTCCGAAGGTCGGGCCTTCTTAGGAGCAATCACGGGAGACAGCGAACCTTCGAAATCAAGCTATTAAAAAAAATATGGAAAAGCTATGAGGAACAATCCTTTGTTAATATCACTGCACAAGAAAATAATCTCAATGGAGTTATTTGTAACCATTTACAATGTTCTATACCAAGTCACTGTGGGTAATATACATACGTTGTGTGTTACACTGGCCAAAGTGCATACAGAAGAGAAAACAGATCATAAGCCATGTGAGAATGTGAGCCATAGATGTCTTGAATACAACATTGTGGTAAGGCATATGCCCATCTCTCTGGTACAATATTGTTTCTTGAGAAAGTTTTACAAGACAAAAATGAAATGGAGTCCCACACACGGGACCAAGACTCAAATGAAACAATCAATTACATACATGTCACAGAGGTGAAATACAATACAATGGAAAACAATAAGCAACCAGCAGCCTGTGATGGAAATTACAGCATATTTCTAGGTACGGGGACCCAGTTTGTGATAACTTGAAAGGGAGTGTTGTTCCAAACCTAGGTGGAGGGTGGTGTGATGGGAAAAGGGAAAAAAAAAAAAAAGGGGGGGGGGGGGAGGGGGAGAAGGCAAGGAAGAGAGCTGTAGGAGAGCAGGAGAGGACAGAGAGAGAAAGAAACAGAAGTAGGAGAGAACAGAAAAAGGTGTCTGCAAGTCAGATGGAGTCCCTCTATGGCCCAGGAATACCTAGGCTAGCCGATGCAGGGTGTGAAGGGCATAGGAGCACCAAGTGCTCCACACTTTAAGAAATTTGGGGTGGGAGTCTTGGATAATACTTGTCATTCTTTTTTGTCATCAAAATGCCCTTCACCACCGCAAACCCCATCGAGGGCTTCCTCCAGGCCCTAGCAATGGTGCGTTAAGCAGCCATAAATAGGTACGTGGCCAGCTTCTGTTGACAGGAAAAGAGAACCGGCAGCGGGCAGTGAAGAAGTGCATGTTTTGGGTCCCAGCGGAAGGGTACGTGAAACAGGGTCGAGAGGAGGCCATAGAAAAGCGACCAAAAGCCCACCAAACAGGGGCAGGACCACCATATGTGGATCTCATCTCCACGTTAGCTGCAGCCCCTGAAGCACCGATCACTATATAACGGGTTCGAGTGAGCTATGCGGGCTGGGACCCAGTACCAGCGAAGGAGGACTTTATAGGCTGCCTCCATGGTGAGAGTGTTAAAGCATTTGGCTAAGGCAGACCAGGCCTTGCTCCAGTCCTTCAAGTCTATAGAAGCTGATACATCTCGTTCCCATTTGGAAACATACGGGTGGGAGCGGGATGTAATTCCTGCAGATAGGGAGGAATAAAAGGAGGAGATGGTACCTTGAACTCCCACAGAATGAAGGCAAATGAGTTCGAATGGCGTTTTCTGGAACGGGAAAGAGTAATTGCAATGAAGGGTGGAGATCCAGTGGCGGAGTTCGGGACACCGATATGCCTCTGCAGGAGGTGCATTGTGGGTCTCAGTGATGGAGGCCCAGGAGGGGAAGGTGCAGGTCCCCAAGAAATGGTGCACCTGGGAGAAACTATGGGCTGGCCACAAAGTGAAAGCTTGGGGCTGGTCCAGCCCTGGCGGAAAAAGAAGGGGAAGAATGGGGGACATCAAGTTGGCCGAAAAGCAGCCCATAGTCCGCAAGCTGTGGACAATAAGGGGGCTAAGAGAGGGGGGATGGGAAGGGGGGGCAAAGAAGGGCAGAAACAGGGATTGGCACACAGTTGGGGGTTTCCAATAACACCCACAAGGGGTAAACGTCTGATGTGTGCAGCCTGTTGAATTGAGTTTCTGGGCCAGCATTGCACCCAGCTTGTTCGCACAGGAATAGAACTTGTGTTTAGCCCAGCGACAACAGTGTCTCAAGCGTTCTGGGTCTTGGTGGAGAGGAAAGATTTCCTGGACTGAGGCAGCAACTGGGGTTTAACGTGGCTGTTACCTGCCTCAGGACAGTGCAAGGAATACACCGATGGTGAGAGAGAAGGGGTCCGGGCTCAGAGCCAGCGCTTCCAAAATGTTGTCAGGCAGGAAGGTCTAATCTGAGTTGTGGCCGGCTGGCTTGGAGCTAGACACCCAGGAGAAGATGATCGCTTCCCGATGAGGTGTGCCAGGGTCGCTAGGTCCAGGGATCAGGTAGTCGGCCAAGCTGGGGACCCTCAGAGGTGTGCAATTGTGGCAGATGTGATCAGGCGGCAAGGAGCGAAGCTAGTACGCGGTCATCTTGAGTCACTGCTTGCAAGCACCCCCCCACATATGCCCATCTTTGACCACTGTCTGCACCATTGGAAACCTCTTATGCTCCCATCAATTTTGCTGTTAACAGTACACACAGTGAGGGGAACTACTGGAGTCTACACACTAAATGTTCCAGCTAATTGGAAAAAATCTGTGTGTGCCATGAAGAGCACTTCAAACTGCTTGAAGTGCTCATTGTGCCCCCAACCCAGGCAGCCTTGCATTATGCCACTGATCATTAAAAGTAAGGTCCAAATCAATCTGAAGGCAGGCAGTAAATTTGTGAACCTGCTGCATACTACTTGTGGGTCAATAAAGATCAACAGAGGGGCTTTACTTTACATCTACAACCATCTGTCCCCTACGTCCATTCAAAGTGCAGAATTTACACAGCATCTCTTAGCTCTGAAAAGTAGAGGGCAGGGAGCTGGAGTTATATCAGTGAACTCAGAGCTAAATGATGGGAAAGGACACACCCTCCTTTAGGCTCTTATTCACAGGCTGTGCCCTGCCATCTATTTTATCTTGGTGTCAGGAAAATTAATCAGAAGTGACTCATGCTCATAGCAAAAAAATGAGGCAAACACACACTATAGAGGGATATGCTTTGTTCATATTTCAGTTATGAGGTTTACAGCCACTTAAAGCCTTTCCTCAGATGGAACAGTTTGACTTAGAGCCCTCTTATGTCTAAAATTTTGCATGAAAGGATAAGTTCACATTTTAAAAAATGAAATGCAGGTTAAAAAAAATGTGCGTTTACAATTTTTTTTTCCTTAGGAGCCTGAAACGGTCAGCACCCACGGTCAGATCACAGACGCAATGTCAGGCTCCTGCAGACTGTCAGTGTAGCTGTCTGCCCGACACAGCAGGCAGTTACTTTAGTCCAGGAACAATCAATGAACTAAGAGGATGCTCACCAATGCCCTTGTAGTTCATTGGGAACTACAAGCTGTCAGTTACAAAAGTTGTCAGTACTTGTAGTCTATTCATTTGCAGAACTCTGTGAATGAATGATGTGATCGTGTTGGTGGAGCCTTGCACAGCCACTCTCTTTCCAAATTGTGACAGCGGGGGCAGAGATAAGATCCCCCATCTCGCTGTCACAGGAAGGAGGGATCGGAGGGAGATCTGCAGGAGCGGGAACATAAAGTATAAGGTACTTATACTTTAAAAACACAATGAACCTGACCGCATACAAATCATTTAAATGTGAAAACAAACTAAAAGAAAGATACACTACTGCAAGATGAACCCTCAAATAAAATTGCCCTCTAGTTTTCTATGTTTTCTTTTCGATCTTTCTGTCCTGCATAGGCACAAACTGCCTTCTTTTCAAATGCTACCATCATTTATCAATCATAGGTGTACTATACCTGCAAACAGACCCACTGAAGACTTGTTAGTGACTAAGAACTTAATGTACGTAAACTTGTGCATCTAACTACAGCTGCATCACTTTTCCAACTTGACCCAACTACAGCTGCCTTTTACAATTATTCTTTGATGAAATTATGCAAGGTATTATACCTTGTTAAAACCTTTATTTAAAACAATAACCGTTATTGCAACAAAAATATTGATTACTATATTCAATTTCACTGCGTATCTAAATCAGAAAAAAATAAAATACATGCAGCAGGATGCTTATGCCTGATCTTCTTACATGATAATCCTATGTCAATAACACTTGTGGAACATATTCTTACATTGTGAGTCCAGGCTAATTTATCAGTGTTATAGCCCATCATATTCATAAGGCAAGTAACAAAGAGATTCCACTCTGAATGATTACTGGGTCCTCCAGGTGCATTGTGGCAGTTATACCATTTAATGAGCATTTGAACAGCTACTTCTTTTGGTAGAATGTATTTTATTGCTTGCAGGCATTTTTTAACTGGAAAAAAAAAAACAAAAAAAACCTGTAAAAAATGATTGCATGTCAAGCATAAGCTAAAAGTAATACTTAAAGCATACAATATGTCAAGAAAAAAGATATATTTATATATTCATTACATCTATGGAATACATGCACATTTCTCTATGTTTTATACTTTTTACCCTTTTGCTGCCAGACTCATTTTTGCTGTTTTTGGTTCGCACACCCTTCAGGGTGTGCGAACCAAAAACAGCAAAAATGAGTCTGGCAGCAAAAGGGTAAAAAGTATAAAACCCTCAAAACAAATATTTTCAGAATGAAGAAGCACTGTAGAATATAATGTTGGCAGCTGGGAATTTTTTCATGCCACACAATATTAGCACAACTGTTAACCAAACCAATACTTTCAGTAAAAATACAAACTAAATTTTACTGCATACAAACACGAAATATCACCCAGTTTTTTGCTAAATTATAAAAGATGAGCTTGGCCTGAGTAAATCCAACATGCCAAGCCTCAAAATTGCATACACCTGTGAAAACACAAAGATACCCAAAAACGTCTATAGGCGACAATATAAAAGCTTTTACATATCAACAGTTTAGACTAAACAATGAATGATGGCCCTAATGTTATTGTTCTCACTTCTGTGCGCAGCAATACCCAATATATGTGGTGAAATGTTCACATTTCAGTACATATAGATGTGTACAGGAGGTCAAGATGCTTTTAACATTTTTTTGGAATTTCTTTTTTTAATTGAAAATTTGATTTTAAAAAACTTTTTTTTTTTTTTTTACTAAAAACCTAAACCAAGGCTTTCTGTCACTTCAGATAGCTTGTTTGAGCTAAGCTGGCCCAAACAAACTATTTCCATTACTAAATGGTAGAGCTATAAACGCTGTATCATGCTGCATGTAGTTGGGGGTTTGGCAACACATCACAGCAAACGCGGATGTAATTGGGTGGAAAATTGACTGTTGTCTGAAGAAATGTAAACAAAAATTTTGTATTCTTGCCTGCCCATTGACAATACTACACAGCTCTGACATTTTATGCATGGCGTTAGCCTTACCTAAAGCTGGTCATACACTAACCAAATTTGGCCAGTTCAATTCATTTGAGCAGATGGAGGAATCCCCATATCCTTCGATTGGAAGAGCAAAGAAGGCGGGAGGAAAATTGTTGGGCAAACAGCAGCTGCATACAATCAGATGTAGCTGGTGTCTGGCTATTCCAGGAGACTAAAATGATCTGTGTATGGCCAGTCTTACAATTACTTTTGTTCCTTCTTGGCCTGTTAAATACACCATTACAAGGATTTTGATATAGATCTGTTTATAGTGATTTATAAAAAGGTACTTTTTTTTCCACCCCAATTAAAAAACAAAACGTGTCATACTTACCTGAATTTGCAATGGTTCTCCTCTTCTGGGGTTCCCCATTGGCGCTCACAACTCTTACCCCCTGTCAAGTGCGCCCAAGCTAGCCGCTTGCTATGGGGCACTCATGCAGGTTCGATTCCAAACTGCACTGTGTATGCCTATTGACACACACAGTGTAGCTTGGCCTCACCACCCCCTCTCTCCTCACAGGTTGTGACTGAGAGCAGCAGGAGCAAATGACTGGGAGGAAGGGGGAAGCTGCACACAGTTTTTTTACCTTAACACAGAGAATGCATGAAGTTAATACATCTTTTGCCTTTGGAATCACTTTAATAGATGCAAAAAAATTACCTGTTGATATTGTCAAAAATCTTGTGAGAAAATACCCTCCTGTGCGCTTTTACTGCTAAGTATTTTCCCCAAGATTTTCTGTGGACTACAGAACACTGCTCTCCCATGTTATGGAGAGGTAAGTGTTTTTCTGTAGTCCTGTCCTAGAAGTATGACGACATGCTCCCGAATATTGAATTCTTGCTTACACCCCTGAACGCATGCAACAGTAAATGCCCAATACAGTGTCTAGAAGCCACATATTTCAGCCTGTCATAGACCTTGACAGGCTGTTGGCAGTAGTGCTGGGTGCTGCACCTGTGCCACCCAAGCACCTGAAAATGTCAAGATTTGACACAGACAGACCAAACCACCCATAAGCATGTAGCCTAAATTGACACTAGCAGAACTCATCTACCATAGCCAGTGATAGGATAATTCACACTTTTAGTCATGTAAATAGAGGAACACCTATGCAGTCTTCCTGACAAGTACAACAGTTCCACACCTTTCACATCTCCCATCCTGTTCTTGGACAATTAACATCTACACATCCCATAGTGACTGGATTAATGTGCCTTAAGGTTTAGATATAAATGCTGGGGTATCTTTGTGACACTCATCGGAACTAATTTTGTGGCTTGAATAAGCTGTGAAATGTCTTCAACCTTACAGAAGTCTAGTTGAATGCGACTAATTACTACTTGCTGTTTTTTTTCTGTTAACTTTTTTAGAATAAATGTTTAACCCCTTTACGACTGCGTAACACATACAGTATATGGGATGTCCAGGAACTAGGCTTTAAACCTGGGCATCGCATATATGTGTTCTTGTGTTAGTGCTGGAAGCGCGCTCCCATCACTGAGAAGGGGCTGTCAGTGACAGCTCCAAGTCTCTACGAATATTCGGGACCTGGAAGAACCGGATGCCAATAACATGATCTCTGTGATTTGCTATCACAGTGATCAAACTGTAGCCCGCCCCCCTTGCTTTTTTTCTGCTTTGAATACACTTTCACTATAGCAAGGAGAAGATACAGTGCTGTGAAATAGTATTTTTCCCCTTTCTGATTTTTTTTTTTGCTTATTTGTCACACTTAAATGATTCAGATTATCAAGCAAATTTTTTATTACACAAAGATAACCAAAAAAAGCTGTCCAAACCTGCCTGGCCCTACGTGGAAAAGTAATTTCCCCCCAGATCATGAATGAAATCAGTGGACTGTGGGTGCAGTGTCAGGCTTCTGCAGACAATTGTTCCTGCTTTCATCCTGTACTTCTCTGCGAGGGTTCAATTAGAAAGGTGGGTGGACTACGAGTGCGCTGATTACCACTGAGAACTACAACTTCCTTGGTGAAAGATGGGACTTGTAGTTTAATTTACAGATGAATAATGCGTAGGTCTGCACAGCTGTGCCAAATTTAAATGTGACAGCAGCTGCAGAGGAGAGAAATTCCTGCATGCTGTATCAGGGGTGGGGGAGGGGTGCTTAGGAATATGCTAGACCCTAAACACAAGTGCAATGTGTACCATGTTACCAAAGGTGAACTTCGACTTTAAATAAATAAAAGAGAATTTGGCTTTTTTTTTTTTTATAGTACTTTAAGTTATACTTTATTTTTTTACTTTAAAACTTACCTAATGCAGAGGTAGCAATGTCTGGAATTGTAATCCGAACCATAGATCCGTTTGTCAATTCCTACAATGAAATATTAGTGAATAGTACATTAATATTTACTTACAGTGCCTTGAAAAAGTATTCGTACTGGAAATTTTCCACATTTTGTCATGTTACAACCAAAAACGTACATTTATTTTATTGTGATTTCATAGACCAACACAAAGTGGCACATAATTGTGAAGGGGAAGGAAAATGATAAATGGTTTTCAAAATGGTTTACAAATAAATATCTGAAGTATGGCGTGCATTTGTATATAGTCCCCCTGAGGCAATACTTTGTAGAACCACCTTTTGCTGCAATTACAACTGCAAGTCTTTTTGGGATGTCTCTACCAGCTGTGCACATCTAGAGAGTGACATTTTTGCTCATTCTGCTTTGCAAAATAGCTCAAGCTCTGTTAGATTGGATGGAGAGTGCCTGTGAACAGCAATTTTCAAGTCTTGCTACAAATTGATTCTCAATTGGATTTAGGTCTGGACTTTAACTGGGCCATTCTAACACATGAATATGCTTTGATCTAAACCATTCCATTGTAGCTCTGGCTGTATGTTTAGGGTTGTTGTCCTGCAGAAGGTGGACCGCTACCCCAGTCTCACATCTTTTGCAGACTCTAATCGGTTTTCTTCTAAGATTGCCCTGTATTTGGCTCCATCCATCTTCCCATCAACTGTGTTGAGCTTCCCTGTTCCTGCTGAAGAAAAGCATCCCCACAACATGATGCTGCCACCACCATGTATCACGGTGGGGATGGTGTGTTCAGGGTGATGTGCAGTGTCAGATTTCCGCCACACACAGCTTTTAGGCCAAAAAAGTAAAATTTTGGCCTCACCTGACCAGAGCACCTTCTTCCACATGTTTGCTGTGTCCCCCACATGGCTTCTTGCAAACTGAATACGGGACTTCTTATGGTTTTCTTTCAACAATGGCTTTCATCTTGCCACTCCCTCTTCCTTAAAAGCCAGGTTTGTGGAGTGCGCAACTAATAGTTGTCCTGTGGACAGATTCTCCCACCTAAGGATTCGATCTCTGCAGCTCCTCCAGAGTTACCATGGGCCACTTGGCTGTTTTTCTGATTAATGCACTCCTTGCCCGGCCTGTCAGTTTAGGTGGACGGCCATGTCTTAGTAGGTTTGCAGTTGTGCCAAACTCTTTCCATTTTTGGATGATGGATTTAACAGTGCTCCATGAGATGTTCAAAGCATGGGATATTTTTTTTATAACCTAACTCTGCTTTAAACTTCTCCACAACTTTATCACTGATCTGTCTGGTGTGTTCCTTGGCCTTCATGATGCTGTTTTTTTCACTAATGTTCTCTAACAAACCTCTGAGGGCTTCACAGAACAGCTGTATTTATGCTGAGATAAAATTACACACAGGTGGACTCTATTTACCAATTAGGTGACTTCTGAAGGCAACTGGTTCCACTATATTTTAGTTAGAGGTATCAGAGTAAAGGGGGCTGAATACAAATGCACGCCATACTTTTCAGAAAAATTTGAAAACCATTAATCATTTTCCTTGCACTTCACAATTATGTGCTACTTTTTGTTGGTCTATCACATAAAACCCCAATAAAGTACAATACATTTAGGTTTTGGTTGTAACATGACAAAATGTGGAAAATTTCAAGGGGTGTGAATACTTTTTCAAGGCACTGTATATTCAAAACATCTTTTAGTAGTGTGTGTCATACATATAAGTTGTTATATTGAAGTATAAATTGTAGTCACCTAGGAGATGCCTGCAGATATCTGCAATGACATTCACTACCTCATGTTTAAGCCGAATGCTGGGCCTTTCTGACCTGTAATGCTTCGTGCCTTCTACACGTCCCCCTATTGGGCAGTATGGTTGGTCATAACAGCGATGGCCAAAAATGGAAAAAAATGGTGGTTGATGGTGGGTAGGTAAAGGAGAAGAAAGCTTCAACACTACCTGGATGTATCAGAGCTTGTGCCTGTGTTTTTTGTGTGGCATGTCTCTATTGCAAAAACACAGTCCCTCGTTATCT
Organism: Staurois parvus; assembly: GCF_062004578.1. Lineage (NCBI taxonomy): Eukaryota > Metazoa > Chordata > Amphibia > Anura > Ranidae > Staurois > Staurois parvus. The sequence goes on from NW_028318415.1 coordinate 790,633, forward strand.
AATAGTTCTTTTGCAACATGGACACCCTCTCTTGTCACACAACAGTGTTTTATAACATAAGAGTGGTAAAAGCGTGTTTGTATAGAGTTTCTGATGAAAACACTGCTGGTAAAATATTGGTGGGATCAAAAGCTGACTGCAAGTATACACTAGGTAAGGCACTGCCCAACTCAATATCTACATTAACCCCTTCGTGCCTAAGGGCAAAACAAATCTTAAGCACAATTTTGCAACTTTGATATGTGTTAGCAAAACCGTATATATCACAACTAGTTTGTGCATCCAGGTGGATTATACCTTGTTTTTTATTATCAAAGGAAAACTGGCCCAAAATAGTAATAAAATTTTTTTTTTTTTATTTAGCTGTATATTTCTTGCTGCTATCATAACATACCACCAAAGAACAACCCTAAATAATTTCTCCTGTTCCTGACAATTGCAGTGATACCACATATGTGTATATTAGTTGCTTTTTGTACGGGCCAGAAACAATAGTGCACATTTTGCTTTTTTTTTTTTATCCTGCCACTAACTGACACTGATACGAATAATGATATAAAAAAAAAAAAATCCTGACCTTTGACCTTGACCCAAAACACTAACCCTGACACTGACCTAGATTAAACCTTGATATTGGTATTTTTTTTAAATTGTATTTTATTTTTTCATTATTTTTATATATTTATTTTTACACGCACTTTATTTTTCTCTCTGAAATGACACAGAGAGATGCAATGTATCTCCTCCATTCAGAGAGAGAAAACAAGGGGGCAGGCTTCACAGTGACTGATCACTGAGAAAGCCTATCAGAGACTATCACAAAGATCAGGTGACCTGGAATTGGGAGTTCCAGTTCCAATCGTTAGACAGGGCTCCAGGGCTTTCAGCGTGCTGTGCACACGGAAAAAAGCTCGGCGTGAAGGGGTTAAAATTTAACTAAAGGCAAAATTTATCTTTTGGATAGAGGGGTTATAACCCCTGTCAGTTTTTTTTTGCCATCTGTGTTCATTATGGGAGATCTCCCTTCAATTCCTGTTCCATAGACCAAACAGTAAGTGGGGAGAAATTCCTCCAAAGTGAGGGAATCTTGGGGTGTCACCAGGGTCACCAGAACAAGCGTCTCCATATGAAGATTTCCTCTCTTTTACTATTCTGATGTCAACCCAAAATTTTGGACTTTCTTTTACTTTTGGATATACTGGAAAACAGGACAAATGGTGAGGGTGAATCTCCGTAACAAGGCACATCGACAACAATTACAATTAAAAACAGACAGGTGTTCTAACCCCTCTTAACTCTATATATAAAAAAAGAAAAAAAAGATGATTTGCCCCTAGTAACACTATAAAACCGATTCTCAGTATAAAATAAGACAGGCACCTTCTGCTTTGGACTAAAGTATATCTACTGTAAAGCCATATGTGTTTTTGTAAATTAATGAGGAAGTGGTTAGCAGTTATGTCCAATTGCATTGCTGTATGCACTGTGCTGGGTAGATTCACCCTCGCTATGTTTCCTGAAAGTAAGGGGAAATCTCAGCTGTCACTGGAACAGAAATAGAAGGGAAATTTTTCAATAGGATATTTTCCTTATTTTGCAGCCCATTTCCTCCTACTCCCTGTCATGTCTATGGAACAGGCAGGAAAAATAAAGGTAATTCTCCCCAAAGAAAGACAGAAAAAAATGATGGGTGGTGTTTAATCATAACCCAATCTATCCAAAAATTAAAAAAAAATATTTTTTGGCTAGCACAGCCCCCTTGTCCCATTATAGTTGTTTTTGTGGACATGGAATACTGAACACTTACAGTTTTCTTTGGCTAAACTGAACACTAATGTAGAGCTTGTCTCTGGAAATCCACAGCAACTAACGGAAGCCTTATCTTGAACAACTCAAACTACTCACCAGAGTTAGTCTGTTATGTACAGAGTCTCTAACAGAAAGAATGTACATTCCAAACTGATGAAAAGTGCAGTCATCCAAATAATTAGACTCATGGAGCCTGGAAGAGTCACGTAGTTCAGGAACTGGGGAAAGCAAACCTGCCTGAGAAAAAAAATTAACAAAGTTGTGCAACAATAATAAAGGCCACATATGAATTTCATGTGAAATGTAAATATGTCAACACACATTAAAAAGGAAGATATTTATCATCCGGATTTTTTTGATGTTCTGAATTTTCAAAATAGCTGCAGATAAAACAATAATTATATAAATGGATATCTAGTGTCATAAATACTACTACTACGACTATATCTGCCATCCTGCAGTAAATGAAAATCAGATACTGGCTGTGGTAGAAGTTTTAAAAACCCATACAATTATAATACATAAAACTATCATTACGTTCTCTGTTCATGGACAGTTTTAAAACGTGAACGAAGCAAGATGAGCTTCACATGCTCCTCTCCCTATACAATGCCTGTAAGCTTTATTGGCATTACAAATGACCTTTTATAACCCTTGTTAAAAATATTTTCTTTAAAGCGGAGTTCCAGACATTTTTGTGTTTATTCAAATTTACAAAAATTGTAGCTGCTGACTTTTAATAAACACACGCTTACCTGTCCCGGAGTCCAGCGACGTTCTCACCCGCGCCGTCCCTTCTCCATGGCGCTGGCATCACAGCTTGCGGCTTAACAGCCTGGTGCCCACTGTACAAATGCAAGTCGCGCTACACCTCCTAATTGGTCCGACAGTCTTCTGGGACCTGTGAAGGTTCTCAGGAGACTGCAGGAGGGAAGTGGGGGCCGAACGTCCGGCTCATGACGCCGTGGTGAACTGAGCCGGAAGTGGGAGAGGACACCTGTCAAAAACAGGTATCCGCTGCCCCTCAAAAGGTGCCAAATATGCCAGTGGAGGGGGGGAGAAGGCAAATAAACAGAGCTTCCGCTTTTGAGTGGAACTCCGCTTTAAATTCCAGTGGCTAACTGAATGGCACCTGACACAAAATACAACAAGAAACTTTTGCTGCATTTCCAATAGCAAGACATCAAAATAAATCCACAATTTCACAATCTAGGGGCCCCTAAACATGAGGAATGGACAGTAAAAGCATTGACAATCTTCCAGACAATTATCAGACCCCTAAACTTTCTTACAATGTATTGCCTCTCACAGAGGAAAGGATACTAGCAGTGTAAGCATTCTCAGTAAGGATTATTCTTCTACACTGCTTGGACTAATCACTAAAGTGCAGTAAAAAGTAGTTTGCATTATAGGATGCCCCAGGCACGCCAGTATAGTGTGCAAGACTGAACTGAAAAGCAAAAATAGTTTGCGCAGATAATTGTAGATGATGTCAGACGAGCAAAGCTGGACTTCAATGTAGATTGAGAACACCACAAAATTTATTTTTTAAGCTAAACTCCAGGCAAACAGCTAGGTATACAGTTGAAGTGACCTCACTTTTTTCTGCTGAAAGCAATAAAGCGAGGTCGCCTCCCAACCTTATACCTGTGAATGGAAAAGTGAAGCAGCAGCAACGCTCTGCGCATGCAGCTTTACTCCCATCAGCATGCTTGTTAGCATATGTACATGCAGTATGCTGGATAAGCTTCTTTTTTTTTTAATTCTTTATTTTGAGTTCTTACAATTAGTGTGGGATATAAGTAGCTATAAGAGTGAGTACTGGTGAGAGGCATAAGAGAACAATCGTTTATCCGATGTTGTTTCCATTGAATGGACTGGCTTCTAGTGCTGCTGTTTTTTTTCAGTTTTTGGATGCTAAAGTAAAAAAAGATTACAGGGTACTAAAAGTTCAGGTATTCATACCAGCTACTTTTTTAATATCTGCCCAGAGTTCAGCTTTAAATTTAGAATGATGTGTGGAAGTTAAGGACCTCTGTCAGGATTTAAATGTTGTTTACACCCCCTTTGAAGACTATTTCCTTCACTACCTGTACCAAGATCACAAAGGCAGAATGTGAGTGGAAAACTCCAGAAAACTGGCAAGGACACAGACAGCAGTATAAACCGAGCAGAGATTCTAAACCTTCCACATACTATCCAAAGATAAAATGTTTTGGCTATACTTTAACTTTGAAATTGAAAAATTAGCACAGACAGGAAACTAACTTGGTATAGCTCATGCAGTACACATTATATGTATGTTTAAATAGAAGCATACCATTTCATCCATAGGTACCAAATGCTTGTTCAGTGGCTTAGTAGGGGTGCTAACACTCTCCAGTGGGGTGCTTGGGCGAGGCATTGGATTAGACATGGAAAGTGATGGGGCAGCCAGTCCTTGGATGAAAATCTTTCCCACCTGCAGTATAAAATAGGGAATGATAGTATAAATCTTAAACATAGAGCATAAATCCCCATGACTGACAAGTATTCAAATAAAACATTTGGATTTCATATTCTATAAGACTTACCCTAACCACCCCGGTGTATAAAACCAAGTTCCCATTGTTCTCAAGAATCACCATGGTGTCAATGCTCTAAAAAATACAGAGCTTAGCAGAATTAAATCTCAGATAACACAAAAATTCTTAATTTACTAGTAGATAAGCAGCTGAAATTACCTGCACTGGTGCAGCATCCTTTGCAAAGATATTAGTAACAGAGCCAAAGATCAACTGAGACTTATCATTGCTTTCTTCAAACTTTACCATACTGAGGGGAAAAGAAAAAAAATTGTAGCCAAGCAATTCAGTTATTTAAAATATTTATCTAAAAACCCATCTGCCCATCAATGATTATAAAAGAAGCATATTAAAATATAAATCAGTAAAAACTGTAAAAGATATACAACAAAACACATCCACATGAATTGTCCACATAGTGGCTTTGGCAATGCTGGCTGTATGGCATGAGATGAGCCTGAGAGTCATAACGCATTATATACTGTTGGTGTTACAACAATTCAGCATCATTCAGTATTTGTACTAAAAGCCAGCAAGGCATCACTTGCACATGATAGTAAAGAGGTTTAACCTCTATATCATGGACATGATTTGTTCCCGTAGAAAAATGTGAAATGGTTTTCTGCAGTAAATGGTTCTAGTGGCTACAGTTGAACTGAAAAAAAAAAGTGTTGATCCAAAGATTCATCAGACTGCCTTTAGGGATCAACCTATAAAAACAACAAAACAAAAAACTGTGAGGTGTTAAGCCTGCTGCTGCCATAGTGTACAGTACACTATAAAAGCAGATGGATGTGAGAAGTCCCTTGTTTCTCGTTTTCCAATATGAGAAATAGTTTAGTTATTACAGCTCGACCAGTCTAGATGGTGGAAGATGAACCCAGTAGGAGACTGTCCACCTTCTCACTCTATTTAAGTGTTCTTGCATGGCAAGACAACTTACTGTTATCTCACATATATATTCTTATTATTATAGCCAAATTTACCACCCTAACTCCTCCCACAGTTTTTACACTACATAGACAGTAATATACCGAAACGTGCGGATTGTTCCCGATTGGTGTGCTATTACTTTGTGGAACGTTTCGCTGAATGGTTCACAAAATATCGCCGTTTCTGTGGTGAAATTGGTCCCATAGGAATGAATGGAGAAATGTTCAAAACTAGAGTGGGAGCTGAAAAATCAGGACATGGTTTCTAAACTGCCATCACTCCCTCATTTTCAAGCCCACCTACACAAATCTTATATCAAAACGTTTAGCTATCCCTGCTGCCATTAAAAATGTCCACGGCTAAGCCATAGTCCTGAATAGTTGTCACAATATGACCATTTGTTTGCAACTCACGCCGCCCATTGACATTCATTGAAACTGCACTCTAGCCACCTCAAATTTTAAGGGCAATTTCTAAACTGTGACTGTGCCTTCATTTGTAATATTTCAGAGACATACTATGCATCAAAATGTAGGTCTGGGTCTTGTCGTTCTCACAATATAAAGCTCTTCGGTGTAGGATTTATAATTTTTAAACTACAGCCGTTTGAAGATGGCAACCGCCAGTGAAGTGAGCAAGTTGGAGCAGTTTGTTTTTAACCGCTCTTCTCTGTCCTTGCTGTAGAGTGAATTGCCATAGGAACCCAGGTGTGTGAGCAGGCAGCAGAGTGACAAAAGCTAGAGTGTGAGCTGAAAAATAAAAGTTGAAATGCATTTCTCACTCTATCAAGCTTGTCATGTGCACTTTTTAAATTTGATCAATCAATTGGTTAGTGTAATGTTTACTATCTTTACTCACTCCAAACACTCCACACAGTTACTCTGCCCACTCCATAAAGTTACTCTGCCCAGCCCAACCTTTTCACAGTTACTCCAGCCACCCCAACCACACACTAGTTACTCAAGCCATTCCTCCCAGTTACTCCGCCCACTCCAGTTGTAGACTACTGGTGGAGGCAAGAACACTTCACACAATTTCCCCAGAAATTGTAGCTTTTCTAGTTTCTCTTGCTGTCAACAAGTTCCTTGTCAAGACTACAGCAGAACTAGACTGGCCCCTAGTGCTTGCCCTGCCTCTCCTTCTGCACAGGAGACTACAGAAGGCTGATATTAAAAATTCAGCTGCATTTAAAAACATGTATAAAAGATTACAATAAATAAGTGTGTGTGTGTAAGTAACTTCATTTATTCATATTACCATTTACTTAAAGTGGTTCTTAAGACAAAAGGTTTTATATCCATTCTCAACAATAAGGTAAAAAACCTTCCAATACGAATTTACACCCCCCCCTCAGACCTATCCTAAACACTTACCCAAGTCCTCTCTCAATCTAGCGTTGTGCCCTCTACTGCCCTGCTCTCTACCTCTTCTCACAGGACACACAGGCAGCAGTGGGAGCCATAGATCCCTACTGCCGTCAAATTCTGTGAGAAGGGAGTGTGGGGGGGGGGGGTTAAATGTGATCTAGCTGCAATGTGTGTCTATGGAGAGGAGGAGGAGCAAAGACTGCCAGCAGAGGGATTAGAAGAGGTAAGGGACTGTTCTGTTCAATACATTGCACAGAGCAAGTAAGTATAATCACTTCAGCACCAGAAAATGTTACCCCCTTCATGACCAGGCCATTTTGTGCTATTTAGCACTGCGCTACTTTAACCACTTGCCCTCCAGAGGATTTACCCCTTCCTGACCAGGCCATTTTTTGCGATAAGGCACTGCGTTACTTTAACTAACAATTGCGCGGTCATGCAACACTGTACATAAATTAAATTTGTCCTTTTTTCCCACAAATAGAGCTTTTTTTCGGTAGCATTTGATCACCTCCGCAGTTTTTACTTTTTGCGCTGTAAACAGAAGAAGACCGACAATTTTGAAAAAAAAAAAAAAAAACACAATATTTGACATTTTGCTATAAAACATGTGCAGTAAAAAACTTTTAAAAAAATCTAATTTCTTCATAAATTTAGGCCAAAATGTATTCTGCTACATGTCTTTGCTAAAAACAATCCTAATTTATTAATTGGTTTACATGAAAGTTATAGCGTCTACAAATGTCTGCATATATTTATATTTTTTTTATACTAGTAATGGCGTCAATCAGCAACTTATAGCGAGACTGCGGCGGGCATTCTGACACTGGGTGGGAACTAACTGCCACTGACATCCCAATGACACTAATACAGTGATCAGTGCTAATAAAAAGCACTGACACTGTACTAATGACACTGGGTAGGAAGGGGTTAACATCTGGGGTGATCAAAGGGTTAACTGTGTGCTGTTGTACATTATGTGCTGTGTGTGTTTTACTAGGGAGACATATTGCTTTGTATTTCTCTCCCCTGTCAGCTTTCCCCGGCAGGGAATCTCTGGCTGGGACTAGGTGACTGACAACCCTAGCTACCAATGGCAATGCAGGTAGGACGGCACACGCTCCCTACCCTGAAATGCAAATCACGTATATATACACGTGATTGTGCGCAGCCCTGCAGCAGCAGTTCTACTATAGGGCGGCAGGCAAGAGGTTAAAGTGTTACTAAACCCACAACAGTAAAATCAGTCTTTATATGCAGTAAAGCATGCTTGTTATGTACTGTGGAACCTAAGGGGTTAATCCTCTGCATTGTGTAAAAAATGCTGTTTGATCCTCCCCTTCTTCCAGTGCCCCCTTCTTATCTCCTGATAAGACATATTGTGTGGAGACACTCTGCACATGCTCAGTTTGGTGTGTATTGCTAGAGAGGTTTTTTTTTTCTTGGTAATGTGCATGTGATCAGCACAGGGCCAATCAGCACTGTCCAGACACAGGTCAAAGGTTCTACATTCTCCTAGAGCAGGAAGAAAACTCCTCCTACGAGCTTTATCCAGTGCTCTGCTTAACACTGATAGAAGTCACAAGACTGCTCTAACTGCTGATGAGAAAAGGTATTTAGCAGTTTATATTTACTAAAATAATTGCATTTCCATGTTGTGTGTACTGTGGGAGATCAGATAGAGTGAATGCAGTGTCCTGTGTTTAGTAACACTTTAATGGACAATTGTGTGGTCCCCAAATTAAATTTATATAATTTTTTTCACACAAATAGAGCTTTCTTTTGGTGGTGTTTGCCCACCACTGAGTTTTTTTTCCAATTTTTTATTATATAAGTGAATAAAAGACTAATTTTTAAAAAAAAAAAAAAATCAATATTCTTTTCCCTATGAACATATTCAAAAGAAAAAAAAATAAATTTAGGCCACATGGTATTCTGCTACATATTTTTGTGGAAAAAAAAAAATCACAATAAGTCGAATTTTTATTTACCGTATTTTTCGCTCCATAAGACGCACTTTTTTCCCCCCAAAAAAGGGGGAGAAATGTCAGTGCATCTTATGGCATGAATACGGAGCAGCCAGGCCGGTATTTCCACCGTGTCAGAATACCGGGCTGGCCGCTCAGCTCTTCTCTGCAGCAGAACCTTACCTGTTCCTCGGTCCTGCGCTGTACAGTCTTCCCACGCCGGCATCTTTAGTGTGGGCAAGAAGCGCTGCGCTTTGTGAATGGCCTGGCGTCTTCTGGGACACATGACAGGTCCAAGAAGACGCCGGGCCATTCACAAAGCACAGCGCTTCTCGTGCATGCACAGTGGGCACACGGCTGTCAGTCGGGTGCCCACACTAAAGGGAGGACAACTCCGCAGAAGTGGAAGCAGGTACCTGTCAAATTCAGGTACCCGCTCTCCCTCCCTCCGCAAAGGTCCGCAGTCTCTTGGTCACACTGTCTGCAGTCTCTGGTCATCCCCTGTACTGTGTCAGCAGTCTCTGGTCATCTCCTGTACTGTGTCCGCAGTCTCTGGTCATCTCCTGTACTCTGTCCGCACTCTCTGTTCATCTCCTGTACTGTGTCTGCAGTCTCTGGTCATCCCCTATACTGTTTGCAGTCTCTGGTCATCCCCTGTACTGTGTCCGCAGTCTCTGGTCATCCCCTGTACTGTGTCCGCAGTCTCTGGTCATCTCCTGTACTGTGTCCGCAGTCTCTGGTCATCCCCTGTACTGTGTCCGCAGTCTCTGGTCATCCCCTGTACTGTGTCCGCAGTCTCTGGTCATCTCCTGTACTGTGTCCACAGTCTCTGGTCATCTCCTGTAGTAGGTCTGCAGTCTCTGGTCATCTCCTGTACTGTGTCTGCAGTCTCTGGTCATTTTCTGTACTATGTCTGCAGTCTCTGGTCATTTTCTGTACTATGTCTGCAGTGCATTGGTTCAGAATATTTTTTTTCTCTTGTTTTTCACCTCTAAAACCTAGGTGCGTCTTATGGTCAGGTGCGTCTTATGGAGTGACAAATACGGTATTTATTTTTTATACTACTGATGGTGGTGATCAGTGACTTGTAGTGGACTGTGATAGTGTGGAGAACAATCTGACACTAACTGCCACGGGGGGGGGCGAACTGCCACTGACATCTGCAGTGACACTAATACAGTGATCAGTGCTAATAATATACAGTACACTGTCATTGTACAAATGACACTGGCTAGGAAGGGGTTAACGTGCTGCTTTTCACTAAACATTTATTTTGTGAAACAAAGCCTTAATTCCTTCTGTATAGAGCCCTGTATTGTTTATCAACAGAGGGCTCTAAGCTGTGATTCGTCACAGCCGATCAGCAGGTCCAGGCCATGAATCATTGGCGGAGATCTGTTGACAAAACTCCCGCTGTGTCTAATCACAGGGGAGTAGGCGGGCAGGGGTGTGCACATGCGCCCCCAACCCAGAGACGGGCAGTGACATAACAGTACATCGCGGTACCTGTAGCTGCTGCCCCATATACGTATATGTACTGTGGCAGGTCGGCAAGCAAATAGCATTTTTTAATTTCAAGCTCTCTGGATTGCATAAAGAACGCTTACCGCAGTTGGTGCTGGGATTCTATAAGAAAACACAGAAACTTCTGTCCACACAGGTCAGTAGTGATAAATACTTTAGTGGCTTGTGAGTTCTTTTCCCTGTGAATGTGAAAACTGGAGAATATTAAAGAGTCATTTGGTCTCATTCATTAATATTTTTCAGAAAACATTTGCCCTGGACAGAGCATGCTTCAAAGTAGGAAGTCGATTTTTCCATACTACAAAAGAGATTGTGACTGCAACTTGAGACAATCCTTCTTTAAAAAGAGATGAACAGGGTTGACTTTGAGCTCCACCTTGACTGTGTTTGACATGACCTAACATCAATGATATATTTTTACATTGCATGCACACATGCTAAGTAATGTGCAGGACAACACTTGCAGCTATTTCATACCTCTCACACAGACTGCAGTATTCCCCGACAATACATTCACCTGCAGTTCTCTCTAGTGCGGCCTTTCACCTTACTACAAAGTTAAAATGTCGCAGTCTGATCACTGGGGAGCGGAAACTAAATGTATAACTAAAGCTAAAACCTTTTTTTTTGGTTTGGACAGAGTGGAGATGGATTAGAAAACTGATTTTTATTATTACCTCATTCCCCATTAGGAAAACTTACCCTCTCCATCTGTCCTGTTATCATCAAAAGTAGAACAAAATCCCAAATTTTGGGTTGTCCTAGAACAGTAACAAAGGGGAAATCTTCTAATGGGGACACTAGTTCCTGTGACCTGGGGGCCCTAATGAATTCCCTTAATTTACATGGATTTCATCTCGCTTCCGGTATTGGCTATGGGAGAAGAAGTGAAGGTAAATCTCTCCAATGAGACACAGATTGAAAAAAAAAAAAATAATACAATTTACAGGGGTCATAAGCCTGACTAAGGATGGCCATACAATTTTCTTCAGATCTTTGGTTTAGATTTACCAAAAAACATATAATAGGAGGTCAAACCTAACAACACATTCAATTGTATCCAATTAGGCAGGCTCTTGCACTACATAGTTGAAGGTAAATCTAAAGGAAATTGGGTAGAAAATTGTATAGTGTATGGCCAGTCTTACTCTATCCAAAAAGAAAAAAAAAAAGTCTTGCTTGTTCTACTTAATGTAAGTAATGCTGCTGACTTTTTACTCCAGTTACTGGAGTTTGAGCATTGCTTTCATTGACAATAGATAAGGATAGATAATGTTGCTAAATATAGGGTATTTATCCATGCTTTATTACATTCACGACTAAGAATGTAAAAAATGTCTTTAATTTAACAGCTAGAGGCTCTAATGTCTGCTGAGTGCAAGTGTTCTGCAGTTCCTAAACGCAATGCTGTAGTTTACTCTGCCCACTGCTCTGCTACAATCAGAACACATACAGTCAGCTAAGTAACTACTTCATACAGCTCTATATGGAAACTCAACTAGAGAGAATCAATCCACAAGCCAGCAGTTTATGCTAGTGTGCCTTATTAGTAACCCCAGAGTGCTTTGAGAACACAAGATAGTTTATTTCTAAAAAAAGATGTTCTATTTTTTTTATTTTTTTTTTTACAAATAATGCAACTTAGGCAAATAAGCAGGTAAATTTGTAAACATTGAAAGACATTGAGATTCTCTACACATCTTTACCTTGCAATAGTCTCCGTCCACAGGTGGTCAAGGCAGAGCTCGGGAACAATGGGTTCTGTTTCTGGAGTGAAGAAATCACTGGAAGTACTGTTAGGGGAATGGGAGACTCCTAACCTCTTCGGTGAAGGGGTGTAACTGGAGAAATTAAACCTCTGTACACCGGAAAAGGATTGCACACCTAAAGCTGGGGAATGGGAGCGGCTGTAATAAAGAGAGGGGAAAACAAAGGATTATGCAAGGTTATCCTGCCAGTCTTTAAAAGGAAAACTATTATAATGGCAACTATTCAGAGCAAGTTAGGTTATTTATTTCCCAATATGGGAGCTCAGTGAGACTGGCCTTGGCACAGCAGTGTAGCTTTGTCTATATCTGCAAGTGCATGCAACATAATCTATTTTTAAATGATTAAAAGCAGTCTAGACTTTTGTTTTGTGCTGAAAAGCTAGTAAGATGGGTTCTCTTTAACCACCGCCCACCCGCCATATAAGGTAATGACGGGCGCAAGGTCGTTCTCTCATTCTGGGAGGACGTCATATGACTCTAACCATGTGTGCGCGCCCCCCCGGGAGCGAGCAGCGTGGTGATCGGTAGTGCGCTGTGTCCCTGGGACACAGCGGTACACCAATCAATGGAAAGAGCTGATGATGTCTGCTCTGTCATGTGATCTGTTGTGTCCAATCCCAGCTGATCGCATGTAAATAAGGAAATGCCGGTTAACGACATTCCTCTCCTCATGAGCTGTCATGCTGAGGAGAGGAGAGCCGGTAATCGGCATTACTCATAGGGGACATGTACACTGATCATCAGGGCACTGATGATCAGTGTGCCCTGATGATCAGTGTAGCCCCATTAGTGTCACCTGTCAGTGTCCAACGCCACCTGTTAGTGCCCATCAATGCCACATGTCACGGCCTACCAGTGCACATCAATGCCACATATCAGTACCCATATGAGCTGTCTTTCAGTGCCATCTATCAGTGACAGTCAGTGCCACCTATCAGTGCTGCCAGTGCCACCTAACAGTGCCATATATGAGTGTTGCCTTTCAGTGCCCATCAGCGATGCCTGTCAATGCCCATCTGTGCCACCTACCAGTGCCTCCTCATCAGTGCCCATCACTGCAGTCTCATTAGCGCACATCAGTGAAGGAGAAAAATCACTTATTTACAACATTTTATAACAGAAACTAAGAAAAAACTTTTTTTTTCAAAATTTTCAGTTTTTAGTTTGTTTAGCAAAAAATAAAAAACCCAGAGGTGATTAAATACCATCAAAAGAAAGCTCTGAACTCATATAAGAATTTCATATGAGTAAAGTATTGCATGACAGCGCAATTGTCATTCAAGGTGCGACAGCACTGAAAGCTGAAAATTGGCCTGGGCAGGAAGGGGGTATAAGTACCCTGTAGGCAAGTGGTCAAAGAAGACTTCCAGGTATGGATATTTTATATGAATAGACGTGTGCAAGCGGTTCCACCCTCTCACATCCCAACTCCGCCCAATGCGCAGAATCACAAAAGGAGAAGTCAGCACCTGGAATGGCATCCAACAATAGTTATCCTTTAATGTAAAAACATGATTAACATGCTGTAAAACAGGTCACTGTCATGGCCTGACGGCCGAAACGCATTGACAGCCAGTTTTTGCAATAAAGGATAATCATTTTTGGATGCTATTCCTAGTGCTGACTTCTCCTCTTGTGATTCATGGATGTTTTATACATAGTTACATTAACACAGCTTGAAGCAACGTAACTATACATATACCATAGCTGCAAATCACTGTAGAAGACCGAGCTACTCCAGTGATGTACACTTGCTTCCAGGTCCCATGGCTAGTGGTTGCCCTGGTGTACTGTGAACACAAGGGGTCAGCCACTATTCAGAAAACGCTTTGTATTTACTGAATGAGTGCAAAATTGTTCTCTGATTGAAGAAGGTAGGCAGATGACGTCACACTTTCCACCTCATCCAATCACAGAATGCTTTGCATTCATTCAAAAAGTGCAAATCACATTCTCAATGGTGCCTGTGTGAGTAGACAACAACCTGAATTCAGAATGCAGAACGGCAGCCATTCGGAACAGACCCTGAAGCAAATGGAAATTCTTCCAGTAGCTGTGTCTGTGACGATTGCGGCGTCAGACCCCAGCCCCTTCTCACCCAACTCGTGACCGAAGGACTAGCCAATCTAAAATCGCGCTGTCACGTGCGTAACAATGCCATGCCCAGCTGCACCCTGCACAAAGATTTTCCAGCTAATGGACTACAATCTGTGTACTTGCAGCCAGGGAGTGATTGTTACTGGGTCAGGTTAATTACACAATTAACCCTTCACACTGCCACCACCTCCTTTTTGTACAAAGAAAGAGGAAACTCTGCAATATTAGCAACAACACTATGGTGGTTGCATAAGTGTTGGTATACCACTGTCACCAAAGGCAGAGATATACCGACGTTTAAAACACACACACAGTAGCGCTCTTCAGAGACAGGGTTTCTTAGTTTGCATTAAAGAGCTTTAGAAACAGTTCAACACTTTCAGAAAGTGAGACTACTAAAAGGTCAAAAGGGTGCAATAAAAATATTTACAGAAAAGAGATGTAGCCTATATATATATATATATATATATATATATATATATATATATATACACAAAGAGCAATAGCACAGCAAAGAGATAACAGAAAGGAATTTAGATAAAGTACTTGCCAAAAGCCTTGGGTTAAGCAGCTTTTAAGTTTCAGAGCAACAGGGCCGTCTCCCAGAGTTGGTTTCGATGTTACAAGGGAGAATCTTCTACTTAGCTCGACTCAGCTTAGCTTTCTGCTCCAAACATAACAGCTTTTCTAGCAACTCAGCAGGGTGTCTCCTTGAAGCAGAGAACCAATCGCCTCATTTGGGGAGGGAGGTGTAGGTGGAGACCCCAGCTAGAACAAAAATCCCTCATAGCTTATATCATGGCCCATAACTTACCCTCAGTCCGTTTAGCAGCCTTGCCACTAGTAGATTAATATGCGGACACATCTGCTGAACGTCTAGGTATGAAATATGACATACCTGTTGTGACGGTTAAGGGGATATCATTTTCTGCTTTCCTGGAGCAGTCAGCTAGGGGGTGTAATATATCAGTCGATTTGTATTAAAGTGAGCCATCCGAATATGTGCTCCATGTTTGTGTAATTATTTCCTATTTGGAGATACAAAATTATATGGAAAACTGGGTTTTTAAATGTAAGTCTGTTTCACAGCTAGCTGGAATGTCTTTGAACTCAGTGAAGGACTTATGGCTTTACGATCCTTCTTCAGCAAGAGTCTTGCAGACATAGGGGGGCCAGGCTAATTGGGGTTTATAACCATGACGCCCTCCCAATGGGTTTGCTGCCTTTGATCTCTGCATCAAACAGATCACATGTCACTCAACAGAGAGGGAGGGGGGGTGAGGGAAGCTGCTTTGGGAGTAGAAAATGATCGAAGATGGAGGCCTTTGCCAAAATGCAGGTTTGCATCCATCTCTGTGTGCACAATTGCTACAGTGTCTACTTTAGTGATCTCCAGCTTGCATTGGCCAGATATGGTATACAAATAGTTAAATTTGCTCAAGCTGAGCCAATGTAACTATATATAGAATACTTGGAATAAAAAGCTAAATAATCTAAGACCTGACAAAACCGAGTAAACAGAACTTTCCAATGAGAATTGTACGTAATAAAATCGTGATTACTGTTGCTTGGTTTGATTTTAAACAGTAAACTGTTAACAGTTAACACTAAAAAACATCAGCACATACATCATTTTAACATTTTTTGCCCTGCAAAAACAAAAAAGCAATGTATTATTAGTTTTCTTTACCTCAGAGCAGCCATATTGGAAATAGAAGGCGAATGGGAACGAGAATGGATGCTTGGGGAGGATGCTGAACGGCTTTGGCTGTGGAGTGATGAATAGTTATGGAAAGGTGAAGCTGTTGGTGAATCCCCTTTAGAAACACTGTGCAGGTGAGCTGTCAGAGAGTTGTTCATTATTCCATGTTGTGGGGTACCCAGCTGATCTGGATATTTCAAGACTGCATTCTGTTCCTGTAGATCAACAACACACAAATGATCCACTTGCTACTGTAATTTGCCCAAAACTTCAGATCGATACATTTAAAGTGTTACCCATGACCATGCATTCAACATATCAGGTCTCCCACAATAGAAACAACATGGAAATGCAATTATTTTAGTAAATATAAACTGCTAAATACCTTTTCTCATCAGCAGTATATAGCAGTATTGTGACTTCTATCAGTGTCCAGCTGAGCACTGGTTAGAGCTTGTAAGAGGCCTTTTCATTCTGCTCTGAGTGTCCTATGAGGCTGTAGGACCCCTACCCCTCTGTCTGCACAGTGCTGATTGGCCCTGTGCTGATCACATGCACCCTCCCAAAGAAAAAAAATGCTCTAGCAATACACACAAAACTGAGCATGTGCAGAGTGACTCCTAGAGCTCTGTACTATCAGGAGATGGATTAGGGACAGTAGAAGAAGGGGAGGATCAGAGAAAACCAAAAATCAAACAGCATTTTTACACAAGGATTAACCCCTTAGGTTGCACAGTGAGCACAGCAAGCATGCTTTACTGCATATACAGACTGATTTTATTGATGTGGGTTTAGTAACACTTTAAAACACAAAAATATGAAATGTTGTATTATGAAATGCATACTGCTCCATCTCACTCAAGTTGTCCTAAATAATCCAACCAGAGGGCTTTTGTAACACTGCTCAACAGCTTGTCACATGGCTATGACGAAGGCTTATTGCCAAAACACGTAAGCCATTTTATATGCACATTTTACTCGATCAATAAAGTTTATTATACGGAAAGACGAGTGGCAGCTATACCAATCTTCATCATTCAGCTTGTCACATATGCCTTCAACTGACACTCAAGTTTCATTTCCTTTATTAAAATGAGGAACTAAAGGCAAACTAATTTTTCTCTCCGCTCTCTGTCCAAAACTTTAAAAAAAAAAAAAAAAAAAGATGTTGCTTTTAGTTATACTTTAAAGCTAGATTATGCAGTATTCTGGAGTTGCGTCTGCCTTCAAGATTTTTTGAAATCAGTAAATCTGAGGGGTATAAACCTGGGGTATGAGCCATCTGCATTCTTACTTCACAATAACTCCCTATCAAGAAATACAAACTCTCACTTTCAATACATCTAGTTGATGCAGCAAAAGATAACATGCAAATAGAGGACCTCACCTTGTTCCATAACCATGATGGAAATTTCTGGAAGGCCTGGTTTCACTTGATGGAACAATACCACTCATCACTATTTAAGTCTATTGGGCAGCATAAACATATTTAAAATAATTTTTTTACCTCGGTTTCTTGATGTGTTCTGGCATGCACCGATATATCTACCCAATATGATTTTTGTGCATGTTAATGCTTTTTTAAAGCTTTTCTATGGGGTTCGCGCCCCCCCCCCCCCCCAGGATTTCTCTGGAAACTTTACAACTTCCAGTACAAGGAGGTGGTTTGGCATTGCCTAATCTACAATGCTACTATTTGGCTGCTCAGCTGACTCACATTCATTGGTGGTTTTTCCCTAATCCAGATAATGCCTCGGTCACCTCTCAGGCTGCCCTTATGCAATCTTATGAAGCATTGATCAATCCTCTCTAAAGGAATTGCCCGTATCCCTTTATAGGGGCAAATGTACTGAAGCTCTCTTATAAAAGTAATCATATTTGTAATCTCTTGGTCCCGGAATGCCCCTTTATTGTTCAACAAAAGTCTGTCAGTTTGCTAAGCTTCCTGATGTGCAGTGTTGGGCCCACTTTGGGCTCAAGTATGCCCATCAGCTATCAGCCCAGAGACTTTTAAATCTTTTCCTGTACTAAGGGCTGAACTGGGCATTCTGAACACTTACTATTCTTACTAAGTACAGCTACAACATGCAGTTTGGCCTTCATGACATTCATCTTCGGCCTTTGGAATGGAATTTTTGTTATTTGACCATGATCATGCAAAGTTGGTCTCCAGATACTATTCCAGGTTAATTTCCTCTCCTAGAGGGCTGGGGTACCAGCTCTATTGGGTTATAGTAGCTGGGGATAAGGCGATTCAACGAACATATATACATAGAATTTACTATACCCCACTTAGATTGTATGCGATGGGTAGACTGGACTCTCCAAACTGCTATAGTTGTCATGTAGCTACTGGAGACTTCTTTCATATGATATGGGATTGCCCAGGGGTGAGGCAATTTTAGTCTAGTGTCACTTTATGGAGGAAAAGTTGGCCTTGCCTAATATATGTACCCCAGCTCGATGTCTCCTTGGAGACCTTGAGGAGGAGGCCCTAATGTCTCTCAAAAAAACCTTACTTCGATTTCTTTTCTTTTATGAGAAAAAGGCCATTGTTTTATGTTGAAAAAGGCAACCCCCCCCCCACTCTACATATTTAGATTGATTTGCTAAAAAGTGCCTTACCTATGTATAAAATTACTTACTCTGTGAGAGGGTGTCCAAAAAAAAATGTGTTAAAATTCCTGGACCTCTGCAGTCTCTGGTGAGACAGAAATTTAATGTCTGTTGAACCCCCTTGCGATGTGTTTTATACCGTGTTGCTTTTGTGTTCTTGTATGAGATTTATGGTTTTGTGCCTTACCTTTATTGTATGTTGTTCTTGTGCTATATGTGCCTATATTGGAAACTCACCAGCTGTGATGTTAGAGTTGTACTTCTGATGGGCTATATTTGTGGTGCTTATATGAAACTGAACATTTGCTCAATATTCCTTTGTACTTCTGGCCTGTCAGTATGTACCATGACCATTTACCTTTTTGTTTTTTGGTTAAAATTAATAAAAGCACCTTTAAAAAAAATGTAAAAGGTTGATAACCGTTATGATAGACCTCAGGCCAAGATGAGCTCACCACTCTGTTCAGCCACTGGGACTAAAAAACATACCAGGTACTTCCGAGTATAAAAGGTATATTAAAGCTGGCCATACATGGCACAGCTTTTTTCGTTCAGACAACAGACTGAATGACAAAAATTGAACCGATTTCCAGACCTACACAAGTTGAGGTGGATGGGAGAATCCTCCCCGCTGAAACATTTTCTTCTGAAAATGGTGACTCCGCAGAATACACTGATCAACGCTGAAGCCATTTGGCTGCATGTGCTGATGGAAGCAAAATTTTACAATAAGCCCATTCATGAGAAGTCAATCGTGAAGCCTTCTCATGAACGGAAATGCTGAACTGGCTGAATTTTGATCCATCTATGACCAGCTTAACTCCCCTTCGTCTCTTGTTGACAGCATTGCTGATTGGGCTGATTGGCTCAGTGCTGTCACACAGGGGTGGGGAGACAGTCCTCAGCCCTGTTCAGGCTCAGACTAGCAACTTGGAGATTACACAGTGTTTCCTCTCTGCATGGCAGTGAGGAAATGAAGAAAACGTGAATATGTACTGCTGCATTTAAAACAAAATACTTCTCTGCATAGGGAAAATACAGATATATTTATGTCATATATACACAATTTTTGTCTCTTACTTCTGATTTGACTTTACGCACAGCCCATACTGTGTGTGCACCCTGCACTGTGTCATAGGTCATCACAATGGATGGGTCAGTATTGGTGAAAACAATCCTTAGTGTGTTATCAGAAACATACTGTACACGGGAGCTGGCGAATATACCTGTAATAAAAGTTAAAAAGGTATTGTGTAGTATTCATATTTATTTATGAAATACATTTAATAGATCAGCTTGATGAACTTATATTAATTATTACAAAAAAAAGAAACTTACTCCTGTGTGTATGAACATGGACTCCTTGAATGTTTGCTCCCTCTAGTGGCTAATGTACAAATCAATCTATTTAATACAATAAAAAAAAAAATAAAAGCATGTACACTACTTTAAAGCAGAGTTTCACCACCCAGAAGGGAAGCTCCACTTGTCTGCCTTTTACCCCCTCCATTGTCATATTTGGATCTATTTTTTGGAGGGAAGGGGGTACCTGGTTTTGACAGGTACCCGCTCCCACTTCCGGCTCAGATCCTTTTCTTGGAGTACATCATAGGACACCAGCTCTATCAATCACTGCATTGTGCTGTAAAAACAATTTTTTTTTCTGTTTATGCTGACTGTAGGGGACAGTAGTCACAGAAACACTTCAGCTGTGCTTATATGACAATTAGCATTATCTTGGACTCTTTCCTTCGATTTTGACCTGGTGCTCTTTCTGTATTTCCAAGACAGGACAATATTATGTCTGCCTGTTCCTGAGTGGTATATGATTCTTGTCCCATTTTATTGATTTTAAAAATGCCACCGCTGTGGCAATGTTCGACTGCACTTAAAACCAGGAAACCCCGAAGGCAAATGGGTCAAGGATGGAGAGAAGGATAAATTGCCCAAAGTTCCAAGATGTTGATCTAAAAGGTCTGCACCTCCACCAACTATGTTCAGTGAAACACCTGGTTCTCCAGAAGATCATTCCAGCCTGTCAGGCTGGCATTCACTGTCAGAACCTTCCAAGTTGTCAGAAGAAAAAATGTTTCCACATCCATGAAGAGATTCATCACTCCAGAGCCAAACTTCAAATTCAGATTCATAGGCAGATCCAGGGATGGTGTCTTATTCTTAGAGAATACAAAACCACACTGAAAGACAACTTTTTCCAGCACCCTCAAAAGAAATGGATACAGGGATTCCCCCAGAAATCTTGAGGATGTCACCTGAGATTGGAGGGCAATAGGCAAATGCATGCCCCCACAAGGAGCAGCTCAATTTGCTTCCTACAGAGAAGATCAGAATTTGAGCCACAGCATTCTCCACACATGCATGAACATGAATGTTCAGTACAGAGAGCTGCCAAGTGAAATCCTCCAAGGCACCTACTAAGAAATTAAAATAAAAATACTCTAGGTATTATGCAATGACAGGATACTCAGGATCAGATTCCCTGGACCAGAGCATACAATTTTGCTCACACTTACAGCACTTGGCAAACTCCAATCACAACTATTGCCTTCTGCAGAGCTGCACCTTCCATAGAGAAGGGTATCCTAAAACGACTTTCAACCTTTTATCCTTCGTGTCCTTAAAGACTGGAACCTCAGCCATCGGGACTGTCAAGAGTCTTGTTCAGGCAGAAAATAACCAGGACTGTGGCTGGAGAATGCCACTTTTTAGAGAAATCCTCCTCCATAGGGTACTGCTGAGTGAACTGTTTCAAAGGTGAAAGCACATCCTCCAGTTGAGCCCAGGCTGCATACATAACTTCCTGCAAATGAGGATGCACAGGAAAAGATATGGGATGTTTTGGCAACTTCCAGGACCCAAATCCAGTGACCTCTGGAGAAGTATACTCCAGAAGCAGCAACTTGATATACTTCTTTAAGTTCTGATCATGCCAAACAAAGTACCAACCCAGGACCTTGAGTCTGTATCTGACAGGACCCTCCAAAAAAATAAAACGGCTCTTGATCCTCATCGACCTCAAAAGGATGATCCTTCAAAACCTCATCCTCCTGCAACAGGGGAATAGCGCTCACCACTGCATCCCAGGCTTTCCAGAGCTTCCCCCATCCTCTGGAACTCTCTACCCCAATTTATCAGACTATTGCCTTCTCTGATCACTTTTAGGCGATCTCTGAAAACCTCTCTCTTCAGGGAAGCCTATCCTGCCCTCACCTAATAATGGAATCTTCTACTCTTCCTACCAGTCCATCCCCCACAGTTACTACATTTTGTACCACTAGCCCCTCTCTCTTAGATTGTAAGCTCCAAGAAGCAGGGCCCTCCTAACCCTCTTGTACTGAACTGTATTGTTGCTGTATTGTCTCCCATTATATTGTAAAGCACTGAGCAAACTGTTGGCACTATATAAATCCTGTATAATAATAATATTAACAACAACAACACAGTGAAACCCCTGAGAGCTGTTCACATAAGCCTCAGATGGCTGTCGAAAATTTCTCCCTAGACATGAATAGATTAGAGAGACATAACCCTGAAGCTGTGGAAAGTCCAGATAAGGCAGAGATTTAAACTGATCTAATCCACAGGGAAGCCATTACAGGATAGGGTTTGTAGAAGACCTTTTCTACCCGAAAAAAAGATTTTGGAAGCCCACCCCTTTGTCCTCCCTCACTTCCCTATCTCTGTATTGCCATGGCTTGCTGAGGGATATAAAGCCTTACTCCAGCAGAAGAATAATTTTATTTATTTATTTATTTTTTCCCCTTTGAATGCTGTAAGGGTTAGTACTAGAGTCAGCAAGTGGTGTCTTGCTATGTTCACTGCTCAAGAAAATTAAAGGAACATATCAGATCTCAAAGGGAAAAAATATAATGCTGGATTTCTATACCAGATATGGACTGGGTAACGCGTTAGGAACGTAAGAATGCTCCATCGTTTGATGGAAATGAAAATTATCAGCCTACACAGGACTGAATTCAGACACCCCAAAAATCAAAGTGAAAAAAACGATGCAGCAGGCTAGTCTATTTTTGCTGAAATTTAATTGCAGCAACTCAAAATGGTACTCAGTAGTTTGTATTGCCCTCACATGCTTGTATGCATGCCTTACAATGTCAGGGCATACTCCTAATGAGACGACAGATGGTGTCCTGGGGTATTTCCTCCCAGATCTTGACCAGGGCATCACTGAGCTCCTGGACAGTCTGAGGTGCAACCTGGAGCCGTCGGATGGACCGAAACATGATATCCCAGAGGTGTTCTATTGGATTTAGGTCAGGAGAACATGGGCGCCATTCAATGGCATCAATTCCTTCATCTTCCAGGAACTGCCTGTATACTATCGCCACATGAGGCCGGTCATTGTCGTGCACCAGGAGGAACCCAGGACCCACTGCACCTGTGTAGTTTCTGACAATGGGTCTAAGTATTTCACCCCGATACCTAATGGCAGTCAGGGTGCTATTGTCTAGCCCAGCAATGGGCAAACTACGGCCCGGCGGACCTTTTAATCCGGCCCGCGGAGCGTGATACTGTCAGGATGGCTGTCAGAATGTGTGTAGGCGAGGCAGCGTGACGAACGTGAGGGGAGCTAGGCTCCTCTCACAGTCCGCCCTGAAGACCGGAACGGCGCGGGAACACGGCGAGAGGAACGCGCGGAGCAAAGGTAAGTAAATTGAATCACTATAGGGGGGATGAATTACTATGGGGGATGAATTACTATAAGGGGGATGAATTACTATGGGGGATGAATTACTATATGGGGGATTGAATTACTATATGGGGGATGAATTACTATATGGGGGATTAATTACTATGGGGGATGAATTACTATATGGGGGATGAATTACTATATGGGGGATGAATTACTATATGGGGGATGAATTACTATGGGGGATGAATTACTATGGGGGATGAATTACTATATGGGGGATTAATTACTATGGGGGATGAATTACTATATGGGGGATTAATTACTATGCTTACTATGGGGGAATATTACTATACTTACTATGGATGACACATACACATCATTCATCTACTCTTGGTCCGGCCCCCGGGTCCAATATATGAACCCATTGCGGCCCTCAAGGCAAAAAGTTTGCCCACCCCTGGTCTAGCCTGTAGAGGTTTGTGTGTCCCTCCATGAATATGCCTCCCTAGACCATCACTGACCCACCACCAAAACAGTCATGCTGAACAATGATACAGGCAGCATAATGTTCTCCATGACTTCTCCAGACCTTTTCATGTCTGTCACATGCTCAGAGTGATCCTGCTCTCATCTGTGAAGCACAGGACGCTACTGGCGGACCTGCCAATTCTGGTGTTCAATGGCAAATGCCAAGCGAGCTTTATGGTGCCGGGCATGGTAAGCACAGGGTATGGTGAGCACAGGGCCCACTAGAGGACGTAGGGCCCTCAGACCACCCTCATGAAGTCTTTTTCTGATTGCTTGGTCAAAGACATTCACACCAGAGGCCTACTGGAGGTAATTTTGTAGGGCTCTGGCAGTGCTCATCCTGTTCCTCCTTGCACAAAGGAGCAGATAGCAGTCCTGCTGATGGGTTGAGGACCTTCTACGGCCCTGCCAGCTCTCCTAGAGTAACTGCCTGTCTCCTGGAATCTCCTCGCTCTTGAGACTGTGCTGGGAGACACAGCAAACCTTCTTGCAATGGGCACGTATTGATCTACCATCCTGGAGACGGACTTCCTGTGCAACCTCTGTAGGGTCCAGGTATCGCCTCATGTTACCAGTAGTGACATAGACCCTAGCCAAATGCAAAACTAGTGAAATACAGTCAGAAAGATGAGTAGGAAAAAAATGTCAGTGGCTTCACCTGTAAAACCATTCTTGTTTGGTGGGTCATCTCATTGTTGCCCATCTAGTGCACCTGTTAATTTCACTAACACCAAAGTAGCTGAAACTGATTATCAACCCCCTCTGCTATTTAACTGACCAGATCAATATCCCAGGAGTTTAATTGACTTGATGCTATACTCTGATTAAAAAGTGTTCCTTTATTTTTTTTGAGCAATGTATAGGTTTTTGTATAGATAAAGGTTTATAATGTGATGGTTATGTATTTTACAGTTCACTGTCAAAAAACCTTCTGATATCTGTATGATGCCAGAAGAGTCCTGAAGAAGTGGGTGATCCTGCAAAATGTGTAGACTATGATCCTCAGTACGAATTTCTACCTTTGATTGTATTTTGGTGCATTTTTATAAGCCAACTGACAGGCTTTTATACTATGGTGTTAAATTTAACCAGTTGCCTACAGGGCACTTACACCCCCTTCCTGCCTAGGACAGTTTTCAGCTTTCAGCACTGTCACACTTTAAATGACAATTGCGAAGCCATGCAATACTGTACCCATATGAAATTTTTATAATTTTTTGATACACATAGAACTTTTTTTGGTGGTATTTAATCACCTCTGGGATTTTTATTTGTTTGCTAAACAAACCAAAAACAACTGAAAATTTTTCTTAGTTTTTGTTATAAAATTTTGTAAATAAGTGATTTTTCTCCTTCACTGATGTGCGCTAATGAGGCTGCAGTGATGGGCACTGATAGGCTGCACTGATGGGCACTGATAGGTGGCACTGATGAGGAGGCACTAGTAGGTGGCACTGGTGGGCATTGACAGGCATCGCTTATGGGCACTGAAAGGCAGCACTCATATATGGCACTGATAGGTGGCACTGATAGGCAGCACTGTCTGGCACTGACTGGCACTGATAGGTGGCACTGAAAGGCAGCTCAGATGGACACTGATAGGTGGCACTGATGTGCACTGGTAGGCACTGATATGTGACATTGATGAGGCACTGACAGCTGGCAGTGATGGGCACTGACAGGTGGCACTGCTGGGGCTACACTGATCATCAGGGCACACATCAGCGTGACAGCTTGTGAGGAGAGAAATGCCGATAACCGGCATTTCCCCATTTACATGTGACCAGCTGTGATTGGACACAGCTGATCACATGACCGAGCCGACATCTTCGGCTCTTTCTATGGATTGGTGATCCGCTGTGTCCCAGGGACACAGCACACCACCGATCGCCGCGATGCACGCTCCCGGATCCTTGCATGCATGGTTAGAGTGGGAGGACGTCATATGACGTCCTCCCAGAACGAGAGAACCTTTTTCCCATATTTGTCACACTTAAATAAAAGAACAGATGAGAAAAAGTAATTGATATGCATCAGTCTGGAAAGGGTTACAAAGTGATTTCTAAGGCTTTGGGATTCCAGTGAATCACAGTGAGAGCCATTATCCACAAATGGAGGAAACTTGGAACAGTGGTGAACCTTCCCAGGAGTGGCTGTTCTACCAAAATCACTCCAACAGCACAACGACGACTCATCCAGGTCATAAAAGAACCCAGAACAACATCTAAAGAACTGCAGGCCTCACTTGGCTCAATTAAGATCAGTGTTCAGAAGTCAAAATTAAGAAAGAGACTTGGCAAAAATGGCATTCATGGAAGACTTAAAAGGTAAAAGCAACTGCTGACCAACAACACAAAAGGCGTGTCTCACATTTGCCAAAAAACATCTTGATTGTCCCCAAGACTTTTGGGCAAATATTCTGTGGACTGCTGAGACAGAAGTTGAACTTTTTGGAAAGTGTGCGTCCTCTTACATCTGGTGTAAAACTAACACAGCATTTCATAAATAGATCATACCAACAGTCAAGCATGGTGGTAGTAGTGTGATGGTCTGGAGCTGCTTTGCAGCTTGAGGACCTGGACAACGGGCCATAATTGATGGAACCATGAATTCTGTGCTCTACCAGAAAATCCTGAAACAGAATGTCCGGATATCGGTTCATGACTTCAAGCTCACTTGGGTTATGCAGCAGGACAATGATCCGAAACACACCAACAAGTCCAACTCTGAATGGCTCAAAAAAAAAAAAAAAATTAAAGTTTTTGGAGTGGCCTAGTCTGGACTTTTTTAATTCAATTGAGATGCTGTGGTATGGCCTCAAGGCCATTCATGCTCAAAAACGCTCCAATGTGGCTGAATTAAAAAAATTCTGCAAAGAAGAGTGGGCCAACATTCCTCCACAGCGAAGTGAAAGACTCATTGCCAGTCATCACAAATGCTTGATTGCAGTTGTAGCTGCTAAGGGTCGTACTACCAGTTATTTGGTTTGGGGGAAATTACTTTTTCACAAAAGGCCAGGCAGGTTTAGATAACTTTTCTCCCTTAACAAATGAAATCATTTAAAATGGCATTTTTTATTCACTCTGGTTATCTTTGTGTAATATTAAAATTTGTTTGATGATCTGAATCATTTAAGTGTGACAAATGAGCAAAGAAAAAAAAAAGCAGCAAGGGGCAAATACTTTTTCACAGCACTGAAAATGGGCAAAATTTAAAATGAAAATTTTTAGGACAAAAATGTTCTAATAAACTTTCGTTCATTTTTCTAATCAGTGGGTCGACTAACTGCAGGGATGAGAAAATTCGAAGGTGCAAGATTACAAATTACAAACAAATTTCTAACAGTGAATGTGGCTTTTGTTTGGTAAAGAGCATTCATTCCAAAATCAAATGTTGAAAGCAAACAAAATCTTTTGAACACCATTAGAATAGTCTGAGAATGTTCCAAGAATTTTCGTACAACTTTTCCTAAAATTGTTCGTTAGAGGTTCTAGCCATCTATGGTCAGCTTAAGTTGACAATGGCTGTGTTAAAAATCTATTTATGGCTCAAAAAGTGTAGCATAGTAGCTGTAGTGTACTCACTCTCTCTAAATACATTTTCTCCTTAATTTTTACACTCACCTCCTGATTTGCACACAAGAGGTGTGATTTCATCTAATGGATGCAGCATGCTGAACATAGTTGGCAAAGGTTCCCTAAAAATGAAAACAATCCATTACAGAGGAACTCCAATAATGGTAACCATTTTGTAAACTAAACCTTTAGCCATTTTTGTATCACAGGCGAATATTTTAAAGTGAACATGTCAGACAGTAAACACTTACATCTAAAAGCCATGCCTAACAGCAGGTACCATAAGGAAGCATGGAGAGGGAAGAGTAGGAGATGTAAAGGATGGCAGCAGGGATGGCAAGCTAAGGCGCTGAAGAATGTGTCATTAGTTTGGGGATTTTTTGCCTCAAAAAAAGGAGCAGAGGAAAGCAGTGTAAGCTTCTTAAGATAGATACGCTGTTTGTATGCAAGCATCTTCCACTACTACTGACCAGGAAACAGTGCATTTCTCTCTTTATTACAAGATACTCTTTGAAACATTGTTCTTTGATAGGAAATGTATAGGTGTACGAATGGAAACAGGATAATCCACCATCTTTTCAGAAACGGTCTAACCTGTTCAATAACATACTACTACACTGATTGTGTAAAGAAGTAAATGTCCAGAAAAGTTTAAAATTTGTTTACCTTAGATTATAACCGGTGATAACCTCTGTTTGAATACATGCTGACATACATTATGCAAGCAAAATTGCTGTAACTGTGTAACAGAATGCGTTATAATGTCATTTTAGCTTATCATTTAAGTCAAAACTCCAGGTACAAAAATGTCCATTTAAACATATTCCTCAACAGCGACAAAAGGATAGAAATTCCACTTTTTGTACTGCAAATGCCTTTGCAGACAGAGATATTAAAGTTGTGATACTATTAGTAGTCTCCATTCCAGCTTGTGCTTGGGAACTAAAAGGTCACCCCACTGCAGAAAACTACAGGGTCTGGATATAAGACCAGTCACCCTGCACAAAGAGGGAGAGCAAGAGTGACTGGTCTTTGTTACAGGAAGCTCCGGTACAGAGGCAAAGTACATTCATTGTTTCAAGCTGGATTGCTGCACAGATCAGGGAAAAAAAAAAATACAAAGGGCCTTTTAGATTCAATTAAAAAATAGAAATGGCTCTTCTATTTAAACAATGTCTAAATAGACAATGTCAGCTTTAAAAAGCTTTCTTATTATATGAAGTACAATAAGCAAAAAAAGAAGGGGATTGGTTGAGTTATATGATAGAGCCTGCTGGAATGAGCCCTATTCTTCTCAGCATCCAACTTCCTACAGACAGAAAATAAACCTATGTGCCTGCAGTGCTGCCCAGTATACATTAAGAGAAAAAAATATTGCAAATTTTGTAAGCTAAACTCAATAAAAGGGTACACCCGTCGTTTAATTAAAAATCTATAACTGTATACCTTAACCATAAGTTACGTTTTTTTTTTCTCACATTTTTAGCGTTTGATGTGACTCACTATGTATGGCACGATTTTCGTTTTGATATAAGGATAATACACTATGTTGAGTTTTTTTGGTTTTTGAGGTATATGAATATTTGGACATTACTTGAAGATTGAAAATAAGAGAGATATTTTCTTGGAAGAAAAAAAGAGGACTATAGTTTTTTTGGAATTGCACCTGTGGACATTTGGATAAGGAGGATATTTATCTATTTTTATTTTATTTTATTATTTATTTATTATTCTTTATTTTATTTATGATCATTCTTTTAATGTATTAATATAATTTGGGAAAGGAAAAAAGACTTTATAATTTATAGTGTATACCTTAACCCCTTGACGCCGACTTAACACAAATATGCGGCCTCACGGAACTGGGCTTTTTTTCCGTGGAGCCGCATATTTGCGTACCTGTCTTTGTGCTGGGAGAGAGCCACACAGCGTGCTCCCAGTACAAAGACCGCAGTGTCACTGAGAGCCCCGGGTCCCATTCTAACGATTGGGACCCGAGACTCCCGATTACAGGTCACATGATCGCTGTGATAGCCTCTGATTGGCTGATCAGTCACTGTGCAGCCCGGCCCCCTTGTTTTTTTTCTCTCTATGAATGGAGGAGAGAGATACATTGTATCTCTCTAACTCCTGCCATAGAGGGGAAAAAAAAGATAGATAAATATTAAAAAAAAGAAAAGAAAAATACCTAGATCAAGGTTTGATCTAGTTCAGTGCCAGGGTTATTGATGGGGTCAAGGTCAGGGTCAAAAGGTCAAGGTCAGAGTAAAAGGTCAGGATTTAAAAACAAAATTGGTATCAGTGTGTTTTAGGTAAACAAAAAAAAAAGTCAAACACAAAATGCGCACTATTGTTTCTGGGCTCTACTACGGGTACAAACAACAAATAACATACACATACGGTATCGCAGCGCTCGTCAAGAGCTGGAGAATTTATTTTGGGCTGTTCTTTGGTGGTAGGTTATGGTAGTAACAAGAAACACACAGCTAAATAAAAAAAAATATTTTTCTTTTACTATTTTGGGCCAGTTTTCCTTTGATAATAATAAAAAAAAAAATCAGGAGATATCCATTACTATCAAATGAAAGCCCAATTTGTCCTGAAAAAAAATGTGGTATAATTTACCTGGATGTACAAGGTTGTTGTGATGATATGTACGATTTTACTAACACGTCAGAGTTGCAAAATTGTGCTTAGGCATTTAGATTTGTTTTACTCTTAGGCGTGAAGGGGTTAATAAATTTAGAAACATAACTTGTGTTTTCTGTTGAGAACTATAATGAAAAACACTTACCTAGGAGGACTGTGTGGCACCTCATGTGAGTGGCTGTTACGTTCAAACAACAGGCCATATTTTGTTGGCCAGACAGTTGCAACCTAACCAACACAGAATGAAATAATGAGAAATAAAACAGAGTAAAGGGGCCTGAATACAAATGCATGCCACACTTTTCAGATAATTTGTAAAACAGTTTGAACACCATTTATCATTTTCCTTCCACTTCACAAATATGTGCCACTTTGTGTTGGTCTATTATATATAATATCAAATACATTTATGTTTTTAGCTGTAACATGACAAAATGTGGAAAATTTCAAGGGGAATGAATACTTTTTCAAGGCACTGTAAGTCCAGAGGAAATACAATGCAAAGCAGATCAAAGGCGGCCTCAGAATTGTCATCCACACTGCACTATTGAGTTAAGTGGGAATTTATTGTCCTACATTTGATGTGTGTTTCAAACCCATAGCAAACACAGAAAAATAAGTCTCTTAGAGGGGGAACCATAAATAGTTCTGTTCATTGCAAAGCCTTCCTGTGGTGGAGTTCAGTAGTAACCAATAACTCTAAGGGTTCAACTTAGTCCAGAAAATTCTTCTGTGGAGAACATTATGCTGCCTGTAACATTGTTCAGAATGACCATTTTGGTGGTGGGTCAGTGATGGCCTGGGGAGGCATATCCATGGAGGGATGCACAGACTTCTACATTCTAGACAATGGCACCCTGACTGCCATTAGGTATCGGGATGAAATCCTTGGACCCATTGTCAGACCCTATGCTGGAGCAGTGGGTCCTGGGTTCCTCCTGGTGCACGACAATGCCCGGCCTCATGTGGCGAGAGTATGCAGGCAGTTCCTGGAGGATAAAGGAATTTATACCACTGAATGGCCCCCACACTCCCCAAACCTAAATCTAATAGAACACCTCTGATAGATCACGTTTCAGTCCATCCTTCGCCACCAGGTTGCACTTCATACTGTCCAGGAGCCCAGTGATGCCCTGAACCATCTGTCGTCTCATTAGGAGCATGCCCAAACATTGTCAGGCATGCATACAAGTACGTGATGGCCATATAAACCACCGAGTACCATTCCAAGTTGCTGCAATGAAATTTCAGCAAAATGGACTAGCCTGCTGCATAATTTTTTCACTTTGATTTTCGGGGTGTCTTTGAATTCAGTCCTCTGTAGGTTGATAATTTTCATTTCCATCACATGATGCGGCATTCTTACTTTCGTAACACACTACTCAGTCCATATCAGTATGATATTTTTTCCTCATTGAGATCTGATGTGTTTTCAAAGTGTTTCTTTAATTTTATTGGGCATAGTGGAAGCTTTGACAAAGTATATATAAAAAGCCAAAACCTTGTTCTGGATATAGTATGAAATTATTAAAACTGTTGTCTGTGTCCCTCTTGGCAAATGCACTCTATTTGTCTTGGTGACCCCATCATCTCTGGCACAGAAAGTTATGGTAAAACAAAAATATAAAAAAGGTCACCAACACATTCCAAGGGTAGCAATTGACCAAGACACAATTTCCTTTTTCTTCTCATTGTGTTTGAAACAGGAATTGAAGGGAACTCTCCAGAAAAGGACATATTAAAAAAAAAAATTGTCACAGGGTTTGACCATTCTCTACTCTAGCCTATTTCAATGTTTGTTAACAGAGGAGCCCTTGAAATAACTTTCAGGTCTCTGGGAACCTCTGCTGATAATTTACTATACCTACCATTCATGGTGTGATTGTCAAAATGAAGAATGTTCTTTTTTTTAAAGGGTAAATTTTATTTATTTATTTTTTTCTCATGTTTTACAAAAAAAAAAAAAAACAAGCGAAAATACAAAACCAAGACATGGCTCAGCAGGTTACAAAACAAGATCAAATAACAGCATATCCATACATACTGTACTAGTGCAGTGATAAATTAAAAGAACATTCAAACCCTTAATTATATATTTCCGGTGCCATATTTCTGTCTTGGGGACAGGGGTATTTGATCCTCCCTCTGCCTATGTGGGTTTCCTCCGGGTACTCCAATTTCCTCCCACACTCCAAAGACATGCTGGTAGCTCAATTGGCTCCTGTCTAAAAACAATTAGCCCTAGTATGTGTATGTATGAATGTGAGTTAGGGAACTTAGATTGTACACCCCTTGAGGGTTAGGGACTGATGTGAATGCACAATATATATGTAAAATGCTGTGTAAATTTACCGTGCTATATAACTACCTGTAATAAATAAATAATAAATTACAAAAGTTTCTAAGGCATAGGTATATCAAATGACCACTCAGCCAATGGGAGTAAGTGAATATGTACATGTAAGGAAGAATGCTCCTTAATTTAAGGCTAATAGAAAAAATGCTTCATACATTTGTGGTCAATAGAAAAAAGATCATTGGTGGCAATGGTTACTTATCTGCTCGTTGTTCAAGGAACAACCCTGGCTGAGAAGGGCTGCTCTACTCTATCCAAAAAGATTTTAGCTTTATAAAATAGCCTAAGCTGTAGACCTGGCTAGCCATCCAGACTGCTTTTATATATTTGCCTCTGCTAAATAGACTTGAAATTCATTGGTTCAAACATGGATCTTAAAGTAAGGAAAAGCAATAGGAATCTTCTATGGAGTATGATTAAATTAGATTAAAAATGACTCCTATAGCTAATAAAAGCAAAAAATACAAAATTTTACTTCCACTAAAATTATATTTCATAATAAAGGAAATAAACTATTATTTATTATGAGTGATTACTCAAAATTAAAAGTTATGTATCAAAAAAATATACAAAAATACATATAAAGAAGGGAGGGGAGAAAAAAAACAAACACATTTTAGACTGTAATAACATCTGCTACGAAGCTTAGTGTAGCCAACTGTTCTAATTTACTACTCATATGAAAAGTTACTTATAAAAAAAAAATACATAATCAGAAGAAAGAAAAAAATCTGGCACTGTGTAATACCTGCTATGAAACGTAGGGCAGCCTAATATTCTAAATTACAACCAATCAAATCTGAGGAGGCTTGAGGTGGCCACACACAGCTTGATGCAGCAGATTTAGGAATTGCTTGCAAAGCTGAGATTCAAGAATGTATCCAGAGGACATCAACAAGCGCTTCCAAGCATGCCTATTATTACAAGCTGCTGAAAAATCTCAGTGTAATGGGATGCTGACTTTTTCCTTTTTCTTTTGAGAACAAGCAACACGATTATTGCTGCCTGTCTGCTGCTTCCATGCTTTAGCCAAGTCATCTTCACATTGGATACCAGAAGCACAATAATGTCATCAAGGGCTCGGCAAAGATATTGCTGAATGATAAGACATCTGCCTGGACCTTTATTAGCCTTTAAAGCAATCTTTTGGCATAAAAGAATGGAAAAGAACGGTGGGGGCCTAACCAACTTGTTTTTAAGGCGAATTCTCTGGCATTGTCATCCATAAACTTTCATGACTACTTGGCAAGAAAAAACATGTGGTGTATCCAAATTGCACCTTCATAAAAAACTTGGCAACAAAAGATCCAATACAGTATTTCTGTTCTGATGAGTATTTTGATATCAAACTAGATAAATAGCCTTAAAAACAATAAAGTGGTTGTAAACCTAAGTCATAATATCTGAACAAAGCACCGAATATATATATGTAGTGTTTACCTGTCTCTCTCCAAAGTTCTGAGGCTGCATTCACACTTGAGCGTTTTGTAGGTTGAAGTTCGAAGCTCCAAAAAAGCTCAAACTTTAAAAAATTAATTGTTCTCTATGGTGCCTGTTCACACCTGATCATACGAACAGACACCATAGAGAGCAATTGATTTTTTTTAAGTTTGAGCGTTTTGGGGGCTTCAAGCTACAAAACACTCAAGTGTGAATGCAGCCTGAGTGTCATTTCTCTCTGGTGCTTTGTTCCTCTTATCAGCAGGAGTCAGTTTTGACAAGTTGTCCAACACCAGCTAAAATGGTGATGGGGGAGGAGAGCTCAGCACACAGCTTGCCTATTCACAACACAGCTCTGCATTTTTCCTTTGTTTGTGTATAAAGGGGGATGTGCCCCTTTCCTCCAATCAACTCTCACACATACTGTACAAGAGCTCTAACTGCAGCTCCCTGCCCCCTCCTCTGTGCTACTGACAGATGCAAAAGGATTTTATCTAAATTCAGCACTTTTGAAGGCATGTAAAAAAGAGAAGACTGCAGGTAAACAAGTCAAACCTGTATAGGAGGATTTGTTTCATCTCTGTGTATTGTCTGGGGCTATTCAGTTCAAAGTGTATATGAGAGGGTTTACAACCACTTTATCTGATAAAAGAGATTTGATCAGTTGCTAAGACTTATTGCATATTAATGCTCTCACCAGCCTACAAGAACTACGGTCCTCCTTACCTGAAAAGGCAATGGTGCTATGTAATCTTTTCCTTCTGTGTTATGGACATTAATACAGGAGCTCTGCAGGATACAGATGCATTTCTCCACTTTATCTTGACCTGAGAATAATATAATAAAAGCAGGTATAAATTAAACATAAGGGTTTGGTTTTATTTTTGAGGAAGCCTGTAGTAAGAAATTATGAATGCTTCCATTTCTGACCTGTTTCTGAAAAGCACAACACAATTCTCTCAGTCATTGACTTGGGACAAGTATAAAGGTCAGGAGTTTGGACCTCATTCTCACTTTACAGTTTGCATCCATATTTCAATTCAGTAACTCAGAAAGTATAAAAGCCAGAGACAGCCAGCTAACAAGCACTCCTAGACAAAGTCATCAGTGGCACCCTTTATTGTGCTGGTGAGGTAAGAGCATATAGTACGGTGTCTATATTCCAAGGTCTATAGACCACCTCACTGTCAAGACCTCAAAAAGGAAGTAAGTTTTGCATCTGCAGATGCACCATTATCCCCTGCTTTAATTAACCTGTAAGCAAACAGTTCTAATTGATCCTGTTCCTTTGTTATAGTGCTAGACTAAACGTTTGCTGCTGCACTTTCTACTGCAGTGTAAACCACTCTTCTGCACATCCAAGCTATGAAATGAAAACTGTGACCGGTTCTCATTGACCTCTGTAGGTGCAGGCACTATGTTTTACTCTCAACAGCTCAGCTGCCCGTTTCTCTCTCCCAGCAGTCATTTAACAGCTGTCCAGCATTCTAGTATCAAATATAAACATACAGAGGATGCAAAGGGAGGTGAGCTGCTTAGAAAAATACTTTAGTGCTTGTACCACAAATGTTTCCAGCCCTGACAAAAAATCTTTTCCAAAAAAGAATAAAGACAGGGAAAAACGACTGACAGAGGTTCTAACCATTCCCTATGAAATATAAAAAAAATTGGAGTATGACTTTAACACTCAAACATTATGTAATGAGGATTTATTAGACTTTTTTCATTTTATAACAGGGGGCCATTAGCACATCATTAGGATCTACTACTTTTTTTTCTTTTTACCAGAAGGGAATACAAAAAAAAAAAAAAGGTCACGTTTATTTTTAGTAATATTTGCGGTTCTTTTAATTGAAAAAAAAAAAAACAATACACACAAATATAATTAGCTTACATTCTGTATCTTCAAATTTATTGCCAAGTATGGTAAAGTCACACCAAAGAGCCTGAAAATAAAGCAGATTATTAGAAAACAAAAATCATAAAAAGCTTGTTTAAAATATACCTTATACATCTTGATCAAATTGTTATAACTGGTTGCTAAGGGGTAATAGCGCACATAAAAAGTATAGACTGAAGCAGCACATTTCATAAGGTGCAAGCAAATACCAACAGCGTCTGAAAAGTCATCTTCTGCACACCAGAGGTAATTTTGCCACCTCACAGTTTAGTGCATGCATCTCTCTATATTTTTCTGAGGACTGTATAGCAGGGTGTGAAGGGCAGGAGCATGCCATATGTCGAACTTGAGTAGAACTTACCTGTTCCTGACCCCCAATGCTTTTTATGTTGCAGAGAAATCACTTTGAAAAACACCCCCTAGCATTTCTAGTCACGGGTATTATGAGTAAGGGCAGATGATTCATGTCACTTTTACTGTACTTTCTGGAATCCCTTTACCCTTAGGTCAGGCATACAGGCAGGAGAGTGTCCTAAGAAAGCCCCTCCTCCAGATGAAAAAAAAAATGCCTATGAAGACTCCTGGGATGTATGACATAATTTTAACCTAGGCTGTAAACCAGGAAGCAACTGAAGAAATGTAAAAAAAACATTTAAAACAAGTAACTAATAATACACCGTCCTATATATTTACTAAGATCAGCAGCATAAACATTAAAAATAGTTAATGTCGATTGGGAAAATTACACTTTAGTATCAGAATTTTAATTTGCAGAGAGCGCATGTCTAGATTCAAGAGCGCCCGAGATGTGCAGGACAAGTTTGTAAAAGAAACCATGAAATAAGACACTGACTTGATCTAAATACGTGGCTATGGAACTAAGACTGTCTGATCTAGATGCTTGTTAAAGCGGAGTTCCACCTGAAAAAAAATAAAAGTCAGAAACTACAAAAACTGTAGCTGCTGACTCTTAAAATACAGCCACTAACCTGTCCCTCGGTCCAGTGGTGTCCTCACCACCGCTGGTTTCACCGGCCATCTTTTCTCCCTGGCGCCGATATCTTCAGTGCGGGCACCCGGTTGTGACAGCCTGCGGCTTCACAGCCGGGTGCCCGCTGCGCATGCTTGAGAAGCACTGCTCTTTGTGAATGGCCCTGTAGTCTTCTGGGACCTGTCACGTGTTCCAGAAGACTACAGGGAGGGAGGAGGGGAGGACAACTTTCGCTTCCAATCGCCTAGGTGATTGCAGCGGAAGTGGGAGCAGGTACCTGTCAAATTTGGGTACCCCCTGCTCCCGAAAGGTGCCAATCCTTAATGGGGAGTGGGGACAAAGGCTTAAAGTAGAACGTCCCCTTTTGGGTGGAGCTCCGCTTTAAGAAGTCATGAAGCCACATGATAGGTAGGATGACCAGACCAAAAGCAAATTCAAAACAACCTTAGCAATGAATGCTGCTATGACAGGTCCTCTTTAAACAATGTGAGAGGTTATTAACCACTTGCCCTCTTGAGGAATTACCCCCCTTCATGACCAGGCATTTTTTGCGTTACGGAGCTCCGTTACTTTGAGAATTGCGCGGTCATGCAACGCTGCACCCAAATGACATTTATGTCCTTTTTTTCCCACAAATTGAGCTTTCCTTCGGTGGTATTTGAATGCCTGTGCATTTTTTTTTTTTGAGCAAAAAAAGACCGACAATTTTGGGAAAAAAGAACAATATTTTGGACTTTTTGCTGTTAAACATGTCCAGTAAAAATATTTTAAAAATCAAATTTTTTCATAAATGTAGGCCAAAATGTATTCTGCGACATGTCTTTGCGAAAAAAAATCCTAATACGTGTAAATTAATTGGTTTACATGAAAGTTATAGTGCTTACAAATGGCGGTATAGATAATGTGATTTTTTTTTTCTCCTACTATTAATGGCGGCGACCAGCGACTTTTAGCAGGACTGCGGCAGACATTATGATACTGGGGGGAACTAACTTGGTGTCACTGACATCTCCAGTGACACCAATACAGGGATCAGTGCTAAAAAAAAAAAAAGCAGTCGCAGTGACACTGTACTAATGGCACTGGGCAGGAAGGGGTTAATGTCAGAGGAGATCAAAGGGTCAACTGTGTGCTGTGTGTGTTTTAGTAGGGGCCAGGGGGGGGGTTGTTCTTCACTGTAAGCACACTGATCAGGATAGCTGTACTGTGCACAGCTATCCCGAGCAGTGTGCTCGA
This sequence comes from Staurois parvus, assembly GCF_062004578.1. Lineage (NCBI taxonomy): Eukaryota > Metazoa > Chordata > Amphibia > Anura > Ranidae > Staurois > Staurois parvus. Next base: position 828,325 of record NW_028318415.1, read on the forward strand.
GCTGACAGGGAGGAAGATTGTTTGTAAACAAAACAATCTTCCTCCCCATCGAAGATGTTCGGTAATCACCGGGCGCCGGCGGGTAATTACCGGTTGGGACACGGTGACTGACATCTGCGGCCGCGAATGGCTGCGCGGGTAGGACGCTCGCCCCCCTACCCAGAAATGCAAAATCACATATATATAAACGTAATTTTGCGCAGAGGTGCAGCCCTGTAGCAGTATATCTGCTATAGGGCGGTCCTGAAGCGGTTAAGAATGGGTATGGCCTTACCAAGGCCATACTGCTGCTTTAAAAAGAGGGGAAAAATAACACACTTTTATAAAGGTGTGCTTTAAAAATATGTTTAGATATTTGCTTGTTTCAGATACTGAAGCAAGGGAAACTCCATTTACTTCAATGTATGGGAAAAAAAGTGCCAGGAGAAGAGCCCAGTCATGTTTCCCATCAAAGCCTTGTGATCAGCTTCTATTAAGAAGGAAACACTCCAAAAGATATCGCAGGCTTTACACCTTGGTCTGCATTTTATGAATGGCACACAAAACGTAGGCAGAGTGCGGAGTAAATACTGTGTTGCCGGATTATGGATAGCAGTATCCTCTCTTCATAATAAATAGCCACCTGTGTATATTAAAAATAGCTCCCATTGATAATAAAGATATTTGGCTCTACCTGTACAACTGGGCTGTCGACAGTAAATGCTTTATAGACAGATGATGCATTCAGTTTACTCCCTTTGCTCCAAATCACCATGTTCCCGGCCACATACAACTCTTCATCATACTCCACATCTTCACCAGGGTCACCAACACCTTTCCTTAGTTGCCAACTTTCCTAAAAGGACATAATAAAAAAATTGTAAACACACGGACATAGATCAATTCCATTGTTCCTAAATCTGGGGACCATAAAAGAAACTGGGACACAAAAAGAGAAAAATGTCAACCAAGTCATACAAAGTCAAATAACAATGTCCGTATAACAAATTGTAAAGCCTACTCCATCCCTTTGGTAAAGCTGAGAGAAAAATTCTCTCAAGTAGCTCTGTGGTCTTCTAACTTCACCACCTTGTCAGTGCACTTACCTTCACCCCCTGCCCTGGATTTGCTCTAGTGCCCAATATGTGTCTGTGTTGTCAATCATATGTTTGTTTCACAGGTTTTGAGGGGTTGGTGATGTAGGTGGAATATATTTTTCATACTCTCAATTCACAAAGCTTTAACAGCCTAGGACATTATTTTTAACCACGTGAGTGTAATTTTCAATTTTCATTGGACTCAACTGAACTTTTACACCACATCCTGCCAAGGCCAAGTTTCAGCTTTCAGCACTGTCGCACTTTGAATGACAATTGTGCGGTCATGCAACACCGTACCCAAACTACATTTTTATCATTTGAGGACCAATTCACACTACATACATTTCAGTTGCTTTTTTTTCTGCATTCAAAATGCACAGAAAGTAGGTTGTATGGGTGTCAATGTCAAAGTTCACATCAGTGCTTGCAGTTCCAGTGTGCTCCAGTTGCAGAAAAAAAAATGTAGAACATGGTGGTAAAACGCATCAGAAACACCGGAACGCAACCAAAAAAAGCACTGGAACACACATGTCCCTATTTAAATTGAAGAAAATGAGGGGAAAAATGAACTGGAATGCATAAAAAATGCACCGGAACGCATCAAAAACGAACATGCAGAAAAGCATCCGGACCGCATCTGGACTGCGTTTCTATAGTGTGAACTGGTCCTGAGACAAACAGAGCTTTCTTTTGGCAGTATTTAATCACCACTGGGATTTTTATTTTTTGCTAAACAAAAAAAATTAAAAAGAAAAAAAGTTTTATAAATAAGTGATTTTTCTACTTCACTGATGTGCGCCAATCAGGCTGCACTGATGGACACTGATAGGCTGCACTGATGGGCACTGACAAGCATCACTGAGAAGGCACCGATAGCCAGCACACATGGGCACTGAAAGCCAACACAGATGGGCACTGATGGGGCTGCACTGATGATCAGTGCCCCGATGATCAGTGTAGATGCCCCCCCTGAGAAATGCCTCTTACCGGCTCTCCTCTCCTCATGCGCTGTAAGCCTTGTGTATTGAGCTAAAGTGTGCTATATAACACACCACTGAGTTTGTGCTTGGACAAACTAAGCTATGTTTATTACAGTCATGTGGTGACCCACCACAAACACATTTGTGACCCAGTTTGGTGTGGTTCTGGAAGGACGTCCATGAACACCCTCCCAGAACTAGATGACGGCGCTGTAACTATGCTCACTACATAGTCATATAGTCATGTGACGACCCACCACAAACACATCCACAACCCAATTTGGGTCTCGATCCATAGTTTAAAAAACACTCAAGATCAAACCTAGCTTCAGCTACAGCATACAAAGTACAGGCATGGCAGCACAGATCATGGAGCTCATGGATATTTCATTTGTAACTTACCTTTTGTTTCTCATGGATGGTGACCTCTCGAAGGGATCCCACCAAGCCTGCAGCCCCATCAGAGGACCAAAGCTCAGAGGCTGGCTGCAGCTGCCGGAGCTGGAGATTCAATGCATTAGGGTGGCGCTTGCTTTGTTCACGGCCAAAAGGAACAAACTCCTGCAAATCCCCTGCTGCAATCATTGTTTGCCTCTCTTCATAGATGTTCGACATGGGTTCCAAATATCCACATTATTTCTGAAAAAGAAAAAAAGAGGTTCAGGTTTGGATGGGAACAATCCTTAAATGAAAGGTATAGCCTGACACTCAAAGAAGAAATTTCAGGAAATGTTCAATTAAAACAGATAATGCAATCCATTGAGCAAGAAAGATAAAAAAAGTAGTAGTATAGAGAAAAAAATAGCACATATACTAACTGAATTAGAACTGGATTGTGTGTATGTGTGCATGCTATGACCTCAGGCTTACCAGTCTAAGGAATCTTGTTCAGCAATTTTATATTTACCGTTGACCACTGATACCAAAGCAGTCTACTCAGTGAATTAGATATAATTGACCGGCAAATTATCAAAGCACCACAAAGCCCTATTAGACTATAAGGAAACCATCTGAAAAAAAGAAAACTCTGGGACTTTTCAGGTGCTACAATTAAGGTAATAACTTTATACAACAACTTTCTAAAGGGATTTTATTTTACATAAATATAAAAGCATAAACAAAAGCATGGCAGAGGTCCACAGAATAAACAGACAGCAGCAAATTTTACATAAACACCTGCCACACATATAACTTCAATAACCCACTGATCAGTGTTCATATCTTTACAATTCTGAACACAAGAGTCCTTTCTTTTCAGCTAAAACTGATTTTTACAGTGGGATGGAGACAATATTCAAGGTGTTTCCCACACCACAATAATCTCCTTTATCATACATAAAAACAATACATCAACCTATTAGCTTAGGTTCTCTGCGATTTTGAAGGACAGATGCAGTGCAATTTTGATGCATATTGCTAAAAATGTATAAGACTGGAAATCACACCTGAGCCACACTGAAAATCGCACATGACTCTTTAAAATCACACACCGCATATATGTGAAAAGCCACAGTAGCAAACAATGATTTTTCAAATGTCTTTTCAAATGCGTTCTAAAACACATCAGAAATCACATATATGTGAACCAAGGCTTAGCAGACCCGCACTGTATTCCAATTCAGGAGAAAATAGAGGACATAAAAAGGATCTCGAGCCAGCAAATAACACAAAGAAGTCTGTCCATCATATTCCAATCTCTGCAAGTGTCCATAAATTCAGATAGTAACAATTCACAATGCAACTTAGGCGTTTGATCCACTTTCTTTGCTGGGGGTCCACTGGACAAACTTTTTTCCTTCCGTCTTTTACCTCCAGAAACCACGCCATATTAATCATAATTGAGAGTCTTATGTCCACCACATTGAGAATTTTTACTATTAACTAAATATATGAACACTCAGAGATTGGAATATGATTATGGACAGACTCATTTGCGGTTTTTGCTGGCTCTGGAAGTCCAGAATCCCTCTTTATATCCCCTACTATTTTTTCCTGAATGGGATTACAGCGTGGGTCTACTACTTGGTTGATGTATTCTCTCGTATCTACAGTATATGCTCTCCATATTTCCTAATGAAGCAGATCTTTGGAACCAAAAAAATATGCTCCCTTTTCCACTGCAGAAATCAGTTTCAGCTAAATAGAAAGAACTCTTATGTTCAGAATTGTGAAAATACAAAAACTTGCTGATCGGTGGGTTATTGAAGGTATACATTGACCAGCCATAACTTTATGACCACTGAGAGGTTAACTGAACACTGATTATCTTGTTATGATTGGTGGGATATATTAGGCAGCAAGTAAACATGTTGTTCCTGAAGTTGATGTGTTGAAAGAAGAAAAAATGGGCATGGCAGCTTGTTGTGTATGGGGCTTTGTAGCAGTAGACTGATCAGGGTGCCCATGCTGACCCGTGTTCACAACCAAAAGTACCTACAATCGCCATGTGAGCATCAGAACTGGTCCACAGAGCAATAGACGAAGGTGGCATTATCTGATGAATCACATTATCTTTAAATGATGTGGATGGCCGGGTGCATGTGTGTCATTTATCTGGGAAAGAGATGGCACCAGGATGCAGTACGGAAAGAAGGCAAGCCTGTAGAAGCAGTGTGATGCTTTGAGCAATGTTTTGATGGGAAACCTTAAGTCCTGCCATTCATGTGGATTTTACTGTGACACATACCACTTGCCTAAACATTGTTGCTGACCAAGTACACAGCTTCATGGAAATGGTATTCCTTTATGTCAGTGGCCTCTTTCAGCAGGATACTGCACCCAACCACAGTGAAAAAATGATTCAAGAATGGCTTGAGGAACACAACTTCAAGGTGTTGATTTGGCTTCCAAAAATCTCAATCTAACTGAACATCTGTGGGATGTGCTGGAAAAACAAGTCCAATCCATGGAATCCCCACATTGCAACTTACAGGACTTAAAGTGGTTGTAAACCTTAGACATGAAAACAAAGCACATCCTTCTATATGGTTTACTTGTCTCTGTCCAACGCACTGACTGTGATTTCTCTCCACTGCCTTACTCATCTGTTATCAGCATGAGTTCTGACAGCTTTTCCAGACTAATTGGCAATGAGGGAAGAGAGCTCCAGCACACAGCCTGTGATTCACATCCTCAGCTGTGCATGTTCCCTGTGTACTGTGTGAATAGGTGTGTGTCCTTTTCCTCCAATCAGGCCTCAGAGCTCTCCTCACTGGGCTCTGTAGTGTGTGACTTCAGATTCCGGCCACCTGTTTTTCAGTGTTAAGGGATTCTGTGTAAAATCTGTGTTTAAGAAGCCTGCACAGAAGAAATTTCTAGATTATCAGGTACAACTTACAGTATGTAAGAGGATTTGTTTCATCTCTGTGCATCACCTGAGGTTAGTCACTTCACTGGGTATATGTAACGGTTTTCAACCATTTTAAAGGATCCGTTACTGATGGCTTTGTGCCTGATACCATAGCATAGTCTAGTGGAGTCCATGCCTTGATGGGTCAGGGCTGTTTTGGTGGCAAAAGGGAGACCTACTCAATATCAAGTAGGTGATCATAAAGTTATGGCCGATTGGTGCATATGTGGGGATTGTTTATGTATTATTCTATTCAGGGTGGATTTGATTTAAATCAAGTTGATTTAAAGCACTAGTAAAAAGGCTCAATTTATATATCATAATTTTTAAAAGAGCAACTCTGTCCCGCAGAGGCTCCTCTGACCCGCTGTTGACTCACTGACAGTCCCATTCACTTTAATGGGATGGCTGGTGATGTGGCAGTGACACAACAAGGTGAGGGACATGGCAGCAGCAGGCGAGTGGATGCCCACTAACAGGCACTGCCACGATGGATCTAAAATTATAGGTATCCAACTCATTCTTGCTGGTAGTTAGAATCTTTAATATTTGTAAACCAAAAGAAAGTTTCCTTTTTAGAATAAGCTGTCAGGTTAGTGAAACAGTGATATCAGAACCGCTTTCAGGTTAATAGGTAAATCACGCATAGCTGGAGAACTACTCAGTTCTTTTATTTCATGTTTTTTCTCATGGTTACTGTAAAATTGTGAGAATGCATCAATGCAGTGCATGCTATCTCAGCTTGCAGAGCTTGAATTCATTGAATGAGTTTACCAAAAATGTAAATATTGCAGAAGATACAGCCTCATGCTACATAACTAAGCTCCATTTCATGATGAATAAACTAAATTATTAATGTATCTTAAATAGAAAAGTATCTTTAGATAGATTTTTACTCCAAAAGCATTTTATTAAAATAAATTTCACAAAAATAAAAAAAAAAAATTGATTTTTATCCACCCTGATTCTATTGGATATGTATTGCTAAAATGTGTTGTCTATGGTATTCCTCCAAGCCATTTTATGTGTTGTCAAATTCATGTAAAAAAAATAAAAAAATAAATAATAGTGGAACTAAACCCTTCTATTCTTTTCAGCCAAGGAAGCTGCCATCTTAGCCTCTGTTTGATCTGAAACTACCATGGTGCTGCACATGTGATCATTTGGGATATCAGCCATTTGATGATTTGACAGTTTGGTTGAGAGCAGAAGCCTATGTGACAGTTAGCGTTTCCAGCATGCCGGGAATGTAACTTTTTTTTTAAACCTTGTCAATGGGTTTAGTTCCGCCTTAAACGCAGAACCTGAAAAGTCAAAAGGGGGTAACTGATCAACACTGGAACAGAATCTGGACCAGCTGTGCATGACAGCTTCTTCAGTTAAGCTTTGAAAATGAAAAATAGAATATGACTGGTTGCCAGGCCAAGCTGCGTCAATTTTGATAAATTAATTTCCCAGAGTTTTTTTTTTTTCAGAATATTTATAAACTACACGGAAAAGTAGTAATCAAACCTTTTAATGACCATTTTACTTCTATATATAGTTACAGTCAGGTCACACATAACAGAAATGTGTTTTTTCAAGCCTAGAGTCAGCCAAAACAACCCTACTCTAATCTACTCTATAAAATAAAAAAATAGTTTTGTAATTTTATTGTAACCTTCCATCATCTATCTAGAAATGAAATATACAGTCAGGTCCATAAATATTGGGACATTGACACAATTCTAACATTTTTGGCTCTATACACCACCACAATGGATTTGAAATGAAACGAACAAGATGTGCTTTAACTGCAGACTGTCAGCTTTAATTTGAGGGTATTTACATCCAAATCAGGTGAACGGTGTAGGAATTACAACAGTTTGCATATGTGCCTCCCACTTGATAAGAGACCAAAAGTAATGGGACAGAATAATAATCATAAATCAAACTTTCACTTTTTAATACTTGGTTGCAAATCCTTTGCAGTCAATTACAGCCTGAACTCTGGAACGCATAGACATCACCAGACGTTGGGTTTCATCCCTGGTGATGCTCTGCCAGGCCTCTACTGCAACTGTCTTCAGTTCCTGCTTGTTCTTGGGGCATTTTTCCTTCAGTTTTGTCTTCAGCAAGTGAAATGCATGCTCAATCGGATTCAGGTCAGGTGATTGACTTGGTCATTGGATAACATTCCACTTCTTTCCCTTAAAAAACTCTTTGGTTGCTTTTGCAGTATGCTTTGGGTCATTGTCCATCTGCACTGTAAAGCGGCATCCAATGAGTTCTGAAGCATTTGGCCGAATATGAGCAGATAATGTTGCCCAAAACACTTCAGAATTCATCCTGCTGCTTTTGTCAGCAGTCACATCATCAATAAATACAAGAGAACCAGTTCCATTGGCAGCCAAACATGCCCACGCCATGACACTACCACCACCATGCTTCACTGATGAGGTGGTATGCTTAGGATCATGAGCAGTTCCTTTCCTTCTCCATACTCTTCTCTTCCCATCACTCTGGTACAAGTTGATCTTGGTCTCATCTGTCCATAGGATGTTGTTCCAGAACTGTGAAGGCTTTTTTAGATGTTGTTTGGCAAACTCTAATCTGGCCTTCCTGTTTTTGAGGCTCACCAATGGTTTACATCTTGTGGTGAACCCTCTGTATTCACTCTGGTGAAATCTTCTCTTGATTGTTGACTTTGACACACATACACCTACCTCTTGGACAGTGTTCTTGATCTGGCCAACTGTTGTGAAGGGTGTTTTCTTCACCAGGGAAAGAATTCTTTGGTCATCTGCCACAGTTGTTTTCCGTGGTCTTCCGGGTCTTTTGGTGTTGCTGAGCTCATCGGTGCGTTCCTTCTTTTTAAGAATGTTCCAAACAGTTGTTTTGGCCACACCTAATTTTTTTGCTATCTCTCTGATGGGTTTGTTTTGTTTTTTCAGCCTAATGATGGCTTGCTTCACTGATAGTGACAGCTCTTTGGATCTCATCTTGAGAGTTGACAGCAACAGATTCCAAATGCAAATAGCACACTTGAAATTAACTCTGGACATTTTATCTGCTCATTGTAATTGGGATAATGAGGAAATAACACACACCTGGCCATGGAACAGCTGAGAAGCCAATTGTTCCATTACTTTTGGTCCCTTAACAAGTGGGAGGCACATATGCAAACTGTTGTAATTCCTACACCGTTCACCTGATTTGGACGTAAATACCCTCAAATTAAAGCTGACAGTCTGCAGTTAAAGCACATCTTGTTTGTTTTATTTCAAATCCATTGTGGTGGTGTATAGAGCCAAAAATGTTAGAATTGTGTTGATGTCCCAATATTTATGGACCTGACTGTATATTTCATTTCTAGATAGATGATGGAAGGTTACAATAAAATTACAAAACTATTTTTTTATTTTATAGAGTAGATTAGAGTAGGGTTGTTTTGGCTGACTCTAGGCTTGAAAAAACACATTTCTGTTATGTGTGAAGTTTTTTTTGTGTTTTTTTGTTTAAATTATGACTTGTACTGCATGCACAGTTCAGTGTACAATGAATGGACTGCATGCCGTTTGTATTATTATAAAAGTGACATAACATGTGTCCTCTGCAATAAAAAGAAGCCCGCTCACAGTCTTAGAAAATAGGTTACTTCCATTTTAAGACTGGGTTCACATATGTGTGGAGCCAGGTTCAGTGTGATTTGTAAAAAGAGTCCTACGCAGTTGCATTCAGTACTTCAGGGGCAAATTTATTTAAGTGTATGACACTGGAAGTCACACCTGACTCTTTTTAACAAAAAAGCACTGTAGACATGTGTGAACCGGCTCCATAGAAAGCCGGTTTCGTTCATGTCGTGCGAATCTGATGTGGTTCAAAACGCATCTAATTCACATATATGAACAGGCGTTTAAGGAGAAGTATGGCCATAGCTCTTTTGGCTCTACTTATCCTGTGGGTCACAGGAATGCACCTAGTTCTGCACTCCTGTGACCTAGTTTCAGCCAAAAGTGGGCTAACATCCACTGTAAGCTTATGTCACACAGCCTGTCTAGGCTCTGGAGAGATCCCAACAATAATGTTGGGATCCGCCTAGATGCCTGACCAGCAGCAGACTCAGCCTCTCAGCACACCACTGACAGCCTGAGCCAGCTGCTCCTGCCCCCTTCATAGTCCGGTGGTCCAGTGAGCACTGGAGGGGCAGATCACAGTGACCACTCTGCGTTCACAGTGTACCCGCAAACTGATCGATCAGCAGTCTGATCGCTTATTTCCCAGTGCAGAGCCAGCAGAGGACAGATGTAGTACTGTATCCACACCTGTGAGACTATACCTTCTAAATGGGTCTTTACATCCAGGGGGTGGCTTCTAGAGATCAGGTGCTGTCTATGACTGCGATCACTGTGTTCAGCTGGCCCTCTCATCAGAGGAACATCAGCTGTCCATAGACTTATGTGTGCATTAAAGTGGCAGTAATCTCTCATTTCTATTTTTACCTACAGGTAAGCTTAGACTAAAACGTACCTGTAGGCAAAATGAATATCTCCTAAACGTGCACCATTTACGTCATATTTTGCAGAGCTGCAGCCAATGTCATCACCGGCGCATGCGCTCTGAAGGGACAACATACCTGTGCCGTTCCTCCAGAGTTGTGTGCCGTGACCGACACTCGAGTGACATCAGCCATTCAAGCAGCTGCAACCCAGGAACCTGGAAAGAAGACTTGTTTATGAACAAGTTCATTACCACATTAAAGCTCACCCTGTTTGTCGCTGTTCATATTGACTGCATGGGCAACAAGAGGTTGAGGAAATCCAGGAACATTTTATACCCCATGCAGTGGGGCTGTGTCTGCACTGCATGAGTTAAAGCGAAGCTCCACCCAAAAGGGGAAGTTCTGCTTTAAGGACCGCTTCCCCTCTCCCCATTAAGGATTGGCACCTTTGGGGGGCGGCTACCCAAATTTGACAGGTACCCGCTCCCACCTCCGGTCCAATTGCCTAGGCAATCGGAAGGTGTCCTCCCTCCCGCCTTTTGGGACATGTAACAGGTCCCAGAAGACTACAGGACCATTCATGAAGCGCAGCGCTACTTGTACAGTGGGTACCTGGCTGTGAAGCTGCAAGCTATCACAGATGGGTGTCCACACTGAAGATGCCCGCCACCTGGAATACAGGATGGCCAGTGAAACAGGCTGCAGTGGACACACCGTGGGATCGAGGCACAGGTAAGTGGCTGTTTTATAAAAGTCAGCAGCTACGGTTTTTGTAGCTGCTGACTTATTTTTTGACAGCGTGAGTGGAACTCCACTTTAACTTCTCATTTTTGTCTATGCTGATCCTCTGAACGCAAGACTGGTCTCTGCCGATCCTGACCCCCCCCCCCAGCAGTCTAGTGCATGGAATGTCCCTGACATGACACCCACAGACATACTCTGGATGTTAGGACAGAAGAAACAGTCCATCATTGGACATTGGGAGGAGCATTGTTTTCCAGAGGATCGAAGGATCGGGTAAGTATAGCTAGTCTGTGTGTCCCTGCCGAGTAATTAACCCATGCCATGCAGGCACAGCATTACTGCATGGGGGAAAAAATTGCCAGAGTTCCACTTTAAAATGAAAGCTGTGGTCAGGCAATGGCAGAAGGCTGGCAGTGTCCTCAGAGCCTCCCAGCCCTGTCAGTGTGAGTACTGTGCTGTACACTCCTCAGTCTGGAATGAAGAGCATTCTAGGTCCAGTACCAATACACAGAGCCCCCCCAACATGAAGAGACAGCCTCCCTCCCTGCCAGGCTGTGTATATGAATGGCACGGCCGGGCCGCACACACCTGCTTATAAAGTAATCGTCCGCCCGAGCTCTCGGCGCTGCAGTGGGCTCAGCTTCCTCATACAGCACCCTGAGGAGAGAGGACACGAATCTAGAGTGCGCTGGAAGGGCCGAAAATCAAGGCAAAGCGGTTCAAATGAAGGCGGCCATCTTGGGACTTCCCGTCAGACACTGCGCGGCGGGAGAGCCTCCAATGTGGTGACGATAATGGAAGTGTATGGGAGACATCTTTCTACAGGCGGAACCCATAACATTGCACTTCCTGTAACAAAATGTCAGTGGGCATGACCCGTTCTAGCTTAGCACCGCCCCTCAGCAGAAGCAAGACCCTTCCAGTGAACAGCATGGCGACTTTTTAGTCTGCCAGCTTGGTGACGTGTGGAAGCGCCAGACCAATGGGTTTGCAGGTTTTCCATTTCCGGTAGTGTTCAACAGCTGTGCTCCCGGTGTGTGGAGAAGATGACTTCCCTCAGAGCCTTCAACTGCGATGATCTGTTCCGATTCAACAACATGTGAGCTGGGAATGACTTTTCCTCGTGTTGTTCTCCCATGGCAGGCCATAGTGGCAGGGCAGTGCTGTGTGTGGGCTTAGAGGTGGTCTACCCCACTGGCAATGTACTGCCCATAGGGGACTGCACTCAGCTAGGCTCACAGTCTACCCTCCTCCTGGGTGGACAGACACCAAACTTGCCTGTTAGTTTTGGATAGAGTGGGGAAGAGTTCCCTCCCTCTGAGGGTTTGTGTTCTGTGTCTATGGGCTGGTGGAAACATTTCCCTTAAGAAGGCCATACATGGGTCAAATTCCCAACGATTTTTCGATTGAAAACGTCATTCTGTAATCCGATGGTGCCACCAATGATTTCCAAAATCTGTTGTTTTTCAGGAATTTCCAGCTTGCCCGATAAACGAAATGGGGAGGAACCATGAAAATCGGCCAGTGCCATTGCCCCACTAACAGAGCGAAAATCGTCCGATTAATCTTAGGTCTGAAAAATCGTTTGGAAATCGACCCATGTATGGCCGGCCTTACTATTATTATTATACAGGATTTATATAGCGCCAACAGTTTGCTCAGCACTTTACAATATAACGGGAGACAATACAGTTCAATACAAGAGGGTTAGGAGGGCCCTGCTTCTTGGAGCTTACAATCTAAGAGGGAGGGGCTAGTGGTACAAAAGGTAATAACTGTGGAGGATGGACTGGTAGGAGGAATAGAAGATTCCATTAGTAACTGAGGGCAGGATAGGTTATCAGAGATTACTAAAAGTGAGCAGAGTAGACGATAGTCTGATAAATTGGGGTAGAGTGTTCCAGAGGATGAGGGAAGCTCTGGAGATGAGCTTGGGAGGAGGAGACAAGGGAGATAGAGAGCAGGAGGTTGTGCGAGGTGCGGAGAGTACGGTTGGGTGATATTTGGAGACAAGATCGGTGATGTAATTTTGGGGCAGAGTTATAAATGGCTTTATATGTTAATGTTTTGAATTTTATTCAATGGGCAATGGAAAGCCAGTGGAGGGATTGGCAGAGAGGGGTGGCTGATACAGAACGGTTAGTAAGGTGGATGAGTCTGACAGCAGCATTCATGATAGACTGAAGAGGGGATAGCCTGCGATGAGGTTAGCCAATGAGGAGGGAGTTACAATAGTCAAGGCAAGATATAAAAAAGGAGTGAATAAGTTGCTTAGTAGTTTCAGAGCTTAAGAACGGAAGTATCTTGGAGATGTTGTGGAGGTGAAGTCTACAAGATTTGGACTTACTATCTGTCCAACAGATACACACTACAGAGTGAGGGGAAAGTCACGCTCGTCTGCTGTGGACCTTTTCCCACATTAATCACTGCAACTCCGGACACTTTCACCGACTTCCAGTTCAGGCCAGCTTTCTGCGCTGTCACAGTTTGGGTGACAATTGCAAGGTCATGCACCGCTGTACCCATATGAAATTTTTATCCTTTGAGACAAAGCTTTCTTTTGGTGGTATTTGATCACCACTGGGTGTTTTATTTTTTGCTATATAAATGAAAAAATACCACCAAATTTGAAAAATAATTTTTCTGCTTATTTTTTGTTATAAAATTATGCAAATAAATATTTCTTCATAAATTTAGGCCAAATTGTATTCTGCTACATTTTGCGGGTAAAGATAATCCAAAACAGTGCAGTTTCTATGAATGCTATAGAGTCTACAAACTATGGGATATATATTTGAAAATTGATGAGTTGAGACCCTAAAATGCTGGACGCTGGTATGGGGTATGTCAGTGATCAGGACTCTGGTATGGGGTATGGCCGTGACCTGGACACTGGTATGATGTATGGCAGTGATCAGGACTCTGGTATGGAGTATGGCCGTGACCTGGACACTGGTATGATGTATGGCAGTGATCAGGACGCTGGTATGGAGTATGGCCGTGACCTGGACACTGGTATGATGTATGGCAGTGATCAGGACGCTGGTATGGTAGTGATCAGGATGCTGGTATGAGGTATGGCAGTGATCAGGACGCTGGTATGGGGTATGGCGGTGATCAGGACTCGGGTATGGCGGTGATCAGGACTCTGGTATGGGGTATGGCGGTGAGCGGGACGCTGGCATGGGGCACGGCGGTGAGTGAGACGCTGGCATGGGGCACGGCGGTGAGTGAGACGCTGGCATGGGGCACGGCGGTGAGCGGGACGCTGGCATGGGGCATGGCGGTGATCTGACTGCTGGTATGGGGTATGGCGGTGATAGGGATTCTGGCATGGGGCATGGCGGTGATCAGGGCGTTGGTATGGGTTATGGCGGTGATCAGAATGCTTTTATGGGGTATGGTGGTGATCAGGATTCTGGTATGGCCATGTTATTGTATGCACTGGGACAGGTGACAGAGCTGGTTGTTTTGTTTATTACTATTGACAGTGATCAGGGACACTGGGGTGGCTGGCACAGCAGTGTGTGAGTGTACATGCTGCCTGACAGGCTGCTGCACACTCTCAAGCTGCTGCATCGCTTCTCTCTACTCTCACAGTGAGAGCAGAGAGAAGCGATCTTTACTTTCACTTTCTAGTGTTTACAATGTAAGTGCTGTGATTGGTAAAACAACATGCTTTCCCCCAAACACAGCGGTAATGTGATCCACTGTGTCCAGGTGACACAATGATTTTGCACAGAGCAGCCCCGATGCTCTTCTTTTTCCCGGCCAGCGGTACTGGCTCCTCCCCCCTGCCATGTGCCCCCAATAGCATCCCTCTTGCTATTGAGCCGCGTTCCTGTGAATGGACGTTGTCCATTCACACACAGTGCGGCTCGGCACATCCCCCCGCTCTCTCCTCATTGGTTGTGTGACTGTGTGATCCAATGAGGAGGGAGACCTGTGGCTTTCATGCACATTGCTGGATTGAGATCGAGTTCAGGTGAGTATAAGGAAGGGGGGGAGCTGCATAGACCCTAATGCATAGAATATACTTTAATACATAGAACCACCTTAACACACAGTATGCCAGCACATTTTACAAAGCGGCTGAATTTTATACTTCACTTTACATAGTTTGTTTGGGCCAGCTATTTCAGCCACCGTGTATGCTGTATAATACTGTAGTAGCACCAGGTACATACAGTATACAATGCTGTGTTCTGCAGCAGTACAAGTGACTTTCCATCTGATGTCAGAAAAAAAGTCAAGTTGGTCTGAATTCTTCTCTAGAGGCACCAGGGGGGCCTGGGAACACTAGGTGCTACTCAGATAATACCTGAGATGATGAACCCAGTTTAAGGCTCCATGCACACTGGGTGTTTTAACTGGGACTTTACACAGATACACAGCGTTATCTGTGTAAAGTCACGTTAAAAACAGTTTTTACCGTTTTTGCAGTAGTGTTTTTCCGCGTCCCCCCCCCAAAAAAAAAAGAATACTTTTTTTGCTAAAAAAAGTCTAAAAACGCCAATTTGCCACGTTTTACAGCATTAGAATGTTTTTACAGCTAAAACAATTCCTCTAGAAAACCACTAGTCCTGTTTTTTTTCCAGCCAAAAAACGCTGATTACAGTTTATGTGTGCATGGACACCTTAGATAACATGCTGGGGAGTTTACTGGCTGTAAAAAAAAAACTGCCAAAAGCCTAAAACAGCAGCTGTAAAAACGTCCAGTGTGCATGAGGACTAAAGGATAAGTTCACCTTTGGGAAGGTGTTACATGTTGCACTCGTTTTTAGGGCTCCTGCAGCCTCCCCCCCAATACCTCTCTTTGACAGTGGGCCGGGGATCTTCTCCCCACTCCCGCTTTCACAATTTGAAAAGAATACAGCCATACAGGGCTCCGCCCACATCATTCATTCAGAGGGTTCTGTGAATGAATGAGCTACAAGTACCGACAGCTTTTGTGGTTGATGGCTTGTAGTTCTAAATGAATTACCACGGCACTAATGAGAACTCTAGGTAGTTTGTTTAGTCTTCCTGCCATTGTTTAACTGCCTGCCCGAGGTACGAGCAGACAGATACACTGACTCTGCAGGAGCCCTGCATTGTTCCTGTGAACTGCTGATCGCAGGTGTAGTGCTTTACAGGCATATGAAATAAATAAATAAATAATGCACTTTTTTTTTTTGTTTTTTCTGTCTATGGTCTGTTGGAAAGAAGAAAATCTGTCCAAAGTGAGGGAAAATTCCCTCCTAGTCAGGATTCATATTTGTGCAGTGTGTTAATACATACACGTTGAAAATTGTGACATTAAAGTTATTGTACACTTTCAACTGTTTTTGTTGTTTTAACCAGATATTAGTGTAACTTTAATCCCTGTGTCGTTTGTTTGCACTTACATGTTGTGGCTTCAGCTTGTAGTGTCATGGCTGATTGACAGACAACTTGTTTGGGGGTCGCCCAGCGTCCAGTCCGTACCTTGCCATATCCCCTGTGTTGCATCACAAATGTGGGAGTGCTAATATGATGAAACAAATCTCCCTTCATTGCTCTGCCTGATCATTTCTGTGTCAGACAGGCAATAGCTTAATAGTAATTATATCTATGTGACTAGGCACATAAGGGATACAAAATTATCAGTATAAATGGATGAGGATGGCTTTTTATGCCCTTTCTAGGCATTTGGTATAATGTTAAGACTTCATGCACATGGATGCCAGAGGGCCATAAAACGTACATTTGGCCGTAATTCTCTGTAGTCACAGGGGCAGTGTTATGCCCACTGCCAGCCACCTGTTAAAATCAATGACAGGCTGAAATAGGCAGCAGCTGTATGCAAATGCACTATAATGCCAAAAGTATTGGGGCGCCTGTCTTTACACGCACATGAACTTTAATGGCATCCCAATCTTAGTCCGTAGGGTTCAATATTGAGTTGGTCCACCCTTTGCAGCTATAACAGCTTCAACTCTTCTGGGAAGGCTGTCCACAAGATTTAGGAGTGTATCTATGGGAATATTTGACCATTCTTCCAGAAGCTCATATGTGAGGTCAGGTACTGATGTCAGATCAGAAGGCCTGGCCCGCAGTCTCCACTCTAATTCATCCCAAAGGTGTTCAGTCGGGTTGAGGTCAGGACTCTGTGCAGGCCAGACAAGTTTCTCCACCCAAACTCGCTCATCCATGTCTTTATGGACCTTGCTTTGTGCACTGGTGTACAGTCATGTCAGAACAGGAAGGGGCCATCCTCAAACTGTTTCAACAAAGTTGGGAGCATGAAATTGTCTAAAATGCCTTGGTATGCTGACACCTTAAGACTTCCCTTTACTGGAACTACGGGGCCAACTCCAACCCCTGAAGAACACCACACTATAATCCACCCTCCACCAAACTTTACATTTGGCACAATGCAGTCAGGCAAGTACCGTTCTCCTGGCAACTGCTAAACCCAGACTTCAGATTGCCAGACAGATGCGTCATTCGTCAGAGAACACGTCTCCACTGCTCTAGAGCCCAGTGGCGGCATGCTTTACATCACTGCATCTGAAGCTTTGCATTGTACTTGGTGATGTAAGGCTTGGATGCAGATGCTCGGCCATGGAAACCCATTCCATGAAGCTCTACGCACTGTTGTTGTGCTAATCTGAAGGCCACATGAAGTTTGGAGGTCTTTAGCTATTGACTCTGCAGACAGTTGGTGACTTCTGCGCACTGTGCACGTCATCATGCGCTGACCCCGCTTTGTCATTTTACGTGGCCTACCACTTTGTGGCTGAGTTGCTGTTCCAAGTTGCTTCCACTTTATTATAATACCACTAACAGTTGACCGTGGAATATTTAGTAGCCAGGAAATGTGATGGATGGACTTATTGCACAGGTGGCAACCTATCACAGTACCACTCTTGAATTCACTGAGCTCCTGAGAGCGACCCATTCTTTCACAAATGTTTGTAGAAGCAGTCTGCATGCCTAGGTGCTTGATTTTATACACCTGTGGCCACAGAGGTGATTGGAACATCTGAATCTTATAATTTGGAGGGGTGTCCCAATACTTTTGGCAATATAGTGTATATGTACATCAGAGCAGTACTTGTATACAGAGATGTATGAGCCACTCCAAAGGCCGACTGTCATATAAATACCCAAATCTGACCTGGAATCAGCCTTTTGTAAGCCCTATATAGCAGGGCTGAGTTTTCAGAGGAAAAAGCAGTACAAGGAGCCAACCAGTTCAATTGCTGATGAAGCATGTTGATAGGAGGACCAAGCAGAGTTACAGGGACATTAAGCCATCACTGTGCTGCTTCTTTCAGTATCCAATCACAGGCAGGGGCAGGTCCAAGAGGACCTGGGTTTAGAGGAGGTGGTTAAATGATGCTGGCTATCAGACAGAGGACATCTAGTGGCTGAAAGAAAGACTGATGCTGAATATTTGCAGCAGGATCTGGTTTTGTCATTTAATCTTTAAATGACCCATCACTCTTTTTTTTTCCTATTTTGGACAGAAGTGCTTTAGCTATAGAAGTTTATTCAGAAGTATTTGGTGATGTTGTTTATTATTTTATTATACAGGATTTCTATAGCCCCAACAATTTGTTTAGCACTTTACAGAAGAAAGGACAGTACAATTAAAATACAATCAAATACAAGAGTGTTCGGTGGGTCACTCCCATGAGAGCTTACAATCTACTGTGACAATCAAAAATAGTGGGGGTGATTGAAAGAAGACTTGAACTGTGGAAGCTGTGCCCAAAGGAAAAAAAAAAAAAGACAAGCAGAGGGTACAGGGCTAGTCGCCACTACTGCCTGTGGGCTCAAAGCAGATGACTTTCTCCCTATGGGGGCAGCTATCTTGGCAGATACAGGTCAGAGCTGCCTCCCCGATGGTTTGGTGACTGGTTGGAGAATAGTGAAGAAACCGCAGAAGAGGTGCTGAAATAACAGGTTCACAGAATGGATGATGCAGGGAGACCATTGCACTTCAGGTTCTCAGGTACAGCTTCCTATCCAGCAGGCTGCCAGGAGAACGTATTGCGCAGCATGTTGGTGACATCACTGTAGTTTGAATTAATTGTTGGAAACAAATTGGAGAATGTTATCGTTCAAGTTTACAAATGCTTTCAAGATTGCTGTCACTGGGAAGGAGATGAGATCAACAATATTATTATATTATTATTATACAGCATTTATAAAGCTCCAATAGTTCGCTCAGAGCTGTACATTACAAAGGGGGATAGAACATGTGACAGAACAAAACAAATACAATGCAAAACATGAGGGGTTATGTTATACTCCTGCTTTAACACATTAATAATGTGTCTGTTTTTCTTATTCTTTTTTTTTTGCAGAAATTTGGATCCCCTCACAGAAACTGTATCCTTTATTTGACTTTGCCATCTACCAAAGTGTTCAATAACTCGGTAGACGTTTATCTTACAGGGGAAGTGCAGGGACATTAAAAAGAAAAAAACATACAGAGCTCAAAAAAAAAAAATTAAAGGAGCACTTTGAAAACACATCAGATCTCAATAAGGAAAAATATCATGCTGGATATCTATACTGATATGGAAACGTATAGAAACGTAAGGATGCCCCATCGTTTGATGGAAATGAAAATTCTCAACCTACAGAGGACTGAATTCAAAGACACCCTGAAAATCATAGTGAAAAAAATGATGCAGCAGGCTCGTCCATTTTGCTGAAATTTCAACTCAAAAAGGTACTCAGTAGTTTGTATGACCTCCACGTGCTTGTATGCATGCCTGACCATGTCGAGGTATGCTCCTAATGAGACGATGGATGGTGTCCTGGGGTATTTCCTCCCAAATCTGGACCAGGGCATCACTGAGCTCCTGGTCTGAGGTGCAACCTGGTGGTGTGAAATGGACCGAAATAACAGGTGCTCTATTAGATTTAGGTCCAAGAGGTGCTCTATTAGATTTAGGTCAGGCGAGAGTGGGGGCCATTCAGTGCTATCAATTCCTTCATCCTCCAGGAACTGCCGGCAAACTCTCGGCCCATAAGGCCGGGCATTGTCGTGCACCAGGAGGAACCCAGGACCCACTGCACCAGTGTAGGTTCTGATAATGGATCCAAGGATTTCATCCCGATACGTAATGGCAGTCATGGTGCCATTTTCTAGCCTGTAGAGGTCTGTGCGTCCCTCCGTGGAATGCTTTCCAAGACCATCACTGACCAACCACCAAAACGGTCATGCTGAACGATGTTATAGGCAGCATTACGTTCACCATGGCTTCTCCAGACCCTTTCATGTCTGTCACATGTCCTCAGGGTGAACCTACTCTCATCAGTGAAAAGCACAGGATGCAGTGGCGGACCCGCCAATTATGATATTCAATGGCAAATGCCAATCGAGCTCTATAGTGCTGGGCAGTGAGCAATGGGCCCACTAGAGGATGTTGGGCCCTCAGGCCACCATCATGAAGTTTCTAATTGTTTGGTCAGAGACATTTACACCAGTGGCCTGCTGGAAGTCATTTTGTAGGGCTCTGGCAGTGCTCATCCTGTTCCTCCTTGCACAAAGGAAGATACCGGTCCTGCTGATGGGTTAAGGACCTTCTACGGCCCTGTCCAGCTCTCTTAGAGTAACTCTGTCTCCTGGGATTTCCTCCATGCTCTTGAGACTGTACTAAGGAATACAGCAAACCTTCTGGCAATGGCACGTATTGATGTGCCATTGTGGATGAGTTGGACTGCCTGTGAAACCTCTGTAGGGTTCAGGTATTGCCTCATGCTACCAGTAGTGACAATGACCCTAGCCTAGTGAAAAACAGTCAGAAAAGATGAGTAGGGAAAAAAATGTCAGTAGCCTCCACCTGTAAAACCATTCCAGTTTTGGGGGTCATCTCATTCTCATTGTTGCCCATCTAGTGCACCTGTTAAGTTCATTAATACCAAAGCACCTTAAACTGATTAACAACCCCCTCTGCAACTTAAATGACCAGATCAATATCCCAGGAGTTTAATAGACTTGATGCTATACTCTGATTAAAAAGTGTTCCTTTAATTTTTTTGAGCAGTGTATAATCATATATGTGGTTTCTGCATTGGTCCCCTGCCAGCTCTAAGACCAAGTACTCAGTCTTCACTGACTGGTGCGCCATGCTGTGGAGGGGACAGGAGCAGCTGGCTCAGTTTCTCAGTAGAGAATCTGAGACAGCTGCTGGTCAAGCATGTGGGTGAATCCTGACATTATTGTTGGGATACCTGCAGAGCCTGGACCAGCTGTGTGACATCTTAAGTCTGCTGTCAGCTGAATCTGGGTCACAGTTGTGCATAACTAAGTGCACTCCTGTGATCCAGAAGAGAAGTACGGGCAAACATGCTTTAGCCATGCTTGTCTTTTACTGAAGAAGTCTCATCTTACATATGTTTGCTTTATCCTTTCCCACATAGGACAGATGCATACAGTACTTTGTACATTTGCATTGGTGCAGTACATCCAGAGCTAGAGCAGTTGATCATAACCCCCCTCTCCCACCACCACTGTCTAGCCACGCTGCTACATTTGAGACAAATACTTAATGAGCGGTGATTGGCAGTACTGGTCACAACACAAGCAGAGGGTAAGGGTATTTCAGTCAGGTGGAAGAACAGTGGTGGTTTAGTCTTCACTTACTGTATGGTGAAGAAGGCAGAGCACCCAAGGCCAGGGAGAGGGGATGTGTCAGCCAGAGGAAGACACTGCAGTCTGTGGCCCAAGTCCTCACTTGGGGAGGAAGGACATTCTGACAGATGTGCTCACAGCAGAGTGGGTGGTAAAAAATCGGGCATCATGCAGGGGAGAAGCTGACAGGCAGTAATAGCAGCCATAAAGATGTGAATTATTGTAGAATTATTCAGTGTTTCTTTTTACAAAGATTGGTATTTAAACATGAATAATTGGATTGCAGTTAATATCTGTTGCTGATGAAACTTTCTTTAAGGACATTTTAATTGGTTCAGTAAATACTGTGTTTCTTAATAAACGTGTCAGTATGGGATTCCATTTTATTTACAGTATTTGGCCCACTGGCCAGAATATTTCATTGTTGCTGAGGCTCCAGGAGGTGAACTTATGGGTTACAGTAAGTATTTGATTTATTTCCTGTAACAGATTTTCAGCTATTAAAAAGGCACAATATCACACCATCATTGCACCAAGAGTCCAAAACAAGCACCATATGGGAAATACAAGCAGGCAGTATTTTATCATTTTAAGTGCTTTAACTGAATGTTTTCATCGTTAACATTTGTAAAGCAGCAGTAGTAATGAAAAGCAGGCACTCTTTACTGTGTTTATCAGGGGAGTGGAAATTTTTGAAAAAACTACTTGTCCAAGGGACTAAATCGGTGCCCAAATCTACTTGTCCCTCATCACAATCTACTTGTCCAGGTACGTTTTTTTTTAACCAAAACCGTATTTAAATCGGTGGTGATATTAGGAATGCTTTAAAAACAAAATGGGTTTTATGGCGACTTAAACGTTTAATATTTTTAGCATTGCGCTGTTTATCTCCTCCTCTCCTCCCTGCCTGTCACAGCATCGCACTCAGGGACTAGCAGGGAGCAGAGAGACCTTGCAGTGTAATGAACACTGATTGGGTGTTCGTCAGGACAGGGTGGGTCAGCGCTTCTCCTTTATCCCTTTAGCTGCCAGAGCCATTTTTGTGTTTTTTGCACAAGATTTTTAAAAATCATTTTATGTTTGAAGATTACATAAAACCCCCTAACGTTGTCCTGAGGTGCCATGTTGAACTTCCAGTGACCAGTATGAGAAAGTGAGAGGGATAACACCAAATTTAACACACCTGCTCCCCATTCACACCTGAGACCTTGTAACGCTAACGAGTCACATGATATTGGGGAGGGAAAATGGCTAATTGGGCCGAATTTGGACATTTTCACTTAGGGGTGTACTCACTTTTGTTGCCAACGGTTTAAGACATTAATGGCTGTGTGTTGAGTTATTTACACTGTTATACAAGATGTACACTCACTACTTTACATTGTAGCAAAGCGTCATTTCTTCAGTGTTGTCACATGAAAATGTGAGGGGTGTACTCACTTCTGTGAGATACTGTATTTTCTGAAATCAGAGATCCTAGAGAACAAAATAGTGGTAGTTCCAATTTTTTATGTCGCATGATATTACCGCAAAATTTCTATAAAAAATACAAGTTGATTAATTTTAGGGTACAAAAAAAGCAATAAATTACCCTAATTTTTTGTAAAATATAAAAGATGAGGTTGCAGCGAGTAAATAGTTATCCAACTTGTCAAACCTTAAATTTTCGTGCACTGTTGAAATGGCGACAAACGTCAGTACCCTATATTTTCTATAGGTGATGCTTTTAAAGCCCCTTCTAGGTCATCAAATTAGTGTGATGTAGGAGGTCTAGAATTATTGCTCTCATTCTGGCGTGCGCAGCGATATGTAACGTGTAGTTCAAACGACGTTTTCATGCGTAGGCGCCCCAGTGTGTGCTCTTACGTTTGTACGTGCGTATGTGTGGGTTGGGGCTCCATTTTTTTTGGGGGGGGGGGGATGTTATGTGCTTGGGTGTAACTTTCATTTTTTACAGGACAAGAAGAGGGAGGGTAGTGGATGTGTCCGCTCTCCTCCCTTCTCTCTAGTCGCCGGCGGTGAGCCGGTCCTGAGCCTGCAGATAGGCAAGTGCAGCCCGGGAGATAGTGAGCAGGGGGAGATTCACACTAGGGTGGAAAGGCTGGCACTGTGTGGAAGCATTCAGGTGGTAGCTCTGCGGCCCAAATTCCACCGGACAGGTGAGCCCGCAGCAGGGCTAAAGGTAGAGAAAAAAAGTACCTGCGCGGTGCCTGAAACTACATGTGTTGGGTGATATAATTTCAACATCCCTGCTTTATGCTAAGATACCTGGAACCATTGAAACATGGGCTGCAAATGTTAGGTTACAGAGCACATGGCTGGCCTTCTCCCTTCCACACCTGCTGTAGCTATTGCAAATCATGCCCGCTAAAACAAGTGGTAATATATTATATTTCCGGAGGACCATATCTTATAATGCCACTCCTTTACTGTTCCTCGGCCACAAGTATTCGACCAGTTTAATAGATTACTAGCCTCCACATATGCAACTGTTTCTCATGCCAGATTGTACATCCTGTGGTGAATCTTGAGCTTCGAAGCAATATTTCTGTATGGAAAGGCCTTTAAGGATCTCCACACTGAGAAAATATTGCAATGTTGCATAGGAAAATTATACAACATTAGCTTGTTCTTGGGCCCAGTTGTACAGGGGTACACTTCAGGTTTTAACAATGAAACTGATAAATTGTTAGCTGAATTCTTACTGTATACTTAATAGTATGTGTATTTGACTTCTAGTAATGGGCAAAGCTGAAGGGTCTGTGGCTCGAGAAGAGTGGCATGGACACGTCACAGCACTCTCTGTAGCACCTGAATTTCGGCGCCTTGGGTTAGCCGCCAAACTGATGGAACTTCTTGAAGAAATTTCGGAAAGGTGAAAGCTGCTCCATAATGACATTGCACTGTGAGCATCATGTTCTAAAAGAACCTCCTAACCTTTTATTTTCCTAATTTTCAGGAAAGGAGGCTTTTTTGTTGATCTGTTTGTAAGAGTTTCCAATCAGGTAGCAGTGAACATGTATAAACAGCTGGGCTACAGTGTCTATAGGACTGTAATAGAATACTACTCAGCCAGTAACGGGGAGCCAGATGAAGATGCTTATGGTAAGTTACAAGTAAATTATTTCTTTCTAACCTCTCAGAATTAAATGTGGGGGGGATTTGCAATAATGTGCAAGTATGTTATAGCATACATACCATTGGGAATGCTGTGGGTACAAGTATGCTATGCCATACTTACCATTGGGAATGCTGTGGGTACAAGTATGTTATGGCATACTTACCATTGGGAATGCTGTGGGTACAAGTATGCTATGGCATACTTACCATTGGGAATGCTGTGGGTACAAGTATGCTATGGCATACTTACCATTGAGAATGCTGTGGGTACAAGTATGCTATGGCATACTTACCATTGGGAATGCTGTGGGTACAAGTATGCTATGGCATACTTACCATTGGGAATGCTGTGGGTACAAGTATGCTATGGCATACTTACCATTGGGAATGCTGTGGGTACAAGTATGCTATGGCATACTTACCATTGGGAATGCTGTGGGTACAAGTATGCTATGGCATACTTACCATTGGGAATGCTGTGGGTACAAGTATGCTATGGCATACTTACCATTGGGAATGCTGTGGGTACAAGTATGCTATGGCATACTTACCATTGAGAATGCTGTGGGTCCAACAACTTCTTGCTTTGTCCATTAGGCAGGCACTGATAATGTAACTCCAGTGCATGTGCACTAGTCACACACTCTCTGCATCAGGATCAACTCCTGGCATCTTATAAACTGTAGCGTGCATAAGCAGCATTCACTGTACAAATTAATGAAAAAAAAATTGATAGGTAAAATAGTCTTTTGGTATTCTAATTGGGTAAGTTATTTTTTGACAGAATAATTATTTTCTACTAAAACTCTTAACTGCTGGCACATTTTTGTGGAATGAATGCAAAGCGTTCTCTGATTGGATGAGATGGAGTGGTGAGGCTGTAACATCACACTCTACACCTCGTCCAATCAGAGAATGCTTTAAATTCATTCAGAGAATGCTTTGCATTTTATGAATAGACCTGTGCAGGGCAGCCTACCTCCTATATTCACAGCTGCATCAGTCAGGTATGTCATGTACGTAGTTACATACCGATACCTGGAATTATTCTTAAGTCGTTCTATGGAAATTTAGCTATGCACCTCACTGTCACTTTGCAGACAGAAGGATTGCTTTGTGTCCAAGCATTCAGTATCCATCTGAAAAGAAAAAAAACTATACTTGAACCTTCGATTCAAAGCATTCTAGTAATGAAAGCCCAAAAAAACATTGTTATGAAGAGACTAAGCAGTCTGAAATAGCTACTGATGATCTTTTTAAACATTTTAAAAAGAGGTATGGCCCATAGTAACCAGTCACTTACAAATTGACACTTTTGAACATGTTAGGCATTGAATGCTAATAAATAAATAATTTGCGCTAGTAAATATATATAAATATATGTAAAGAAATCATCAAATCATAAGTCCAGAAAAATATATATATACCAATACCACAGAAAAATATAAAAAACTTTTTAGGTGCAAAAAAACTTTTGTGCAAAAGGAGTGTCTCAATATAAAAAAAGTGTCTCAATATAAAAAAATTTCACCAAAAAACCTTGATAATATAATGGCAGATCATCCATAAAAATATCTTCAGAAACGGAAGCTCTCCAACACACCGATCCTCATCGATCAAAATAACAGGACGAAAAACTTTGTAGTTAATCGAAAATCCACTTCTCCAATAGAAAAAGGACCACCTTCAAACGTATCCATGGGGGGAAATGCCAAGCACTCGAGAGAAACAGAAAGACTTCATGGTGCAATATTATAAAAACCAATTCCTTTATTAGATACTCATTGCACTTACTCAAGAGGTGTCCCAGCCGACACCAGCATCAACAGCAATCACATAAACGAGCCTGACTACTCAGCACATGTGCAATAGCTGGCAGTGCACATGTGCTGAGTAGTCAGGCTCGTTTATGTGATTGCTGTTGATGCTGTTGATGCTGGT
The DNA here is from genome assembly GCF_062004578.1 of Staurois parvus. Classification (NCBI taxonomy): domain Eukaryota; kingdom Metazoa; phylum Chordata; class Amphibia; order Anura; family Ranidae; genus Staurois; species Staurois parvus. The sequence goes on from NW_028318415.1 coordinate 854,633, forward strand.
GTCGGCTGGGACACCTCTTGAGTAAGTGCAATGAGTATCTAATAAAGGAATTGGTTTTTATAATATTGCACCATGAAGTCTTTCTGTTTCTCTCGAGTGCTTGGCATTTCCCCCCATGGATACGTTTGAAGGTGGTCCTTTTTCTATTGGAGAAGTGGATTTTCGATTAACTACAAAGTTTTTCGTCCTGTTATTTCGATCGATGAGGATCGGTGTGTTGGAGAGCTTCCGTTTCTGAAGATATTTTTATGGATGATCTGCCATTATATTATCAAGGTTTTTTGGTGAAATTTTTTTATATTGAGACACTTTTTTTATATTGAGACACTCCTTTTGCACAAAAGTTTTTTTGCACCTAAAAAGTTTTTTATATTTTTCTGTGGTATTGGTATATATATATTTTTCTGGACTTATGATTTGATGATTTCTTTACATATATTTATATATATTTACTAGCGCAAATTATTTATTAATTGGTACACTTTATATATGGTGGTTTTTTTGCAGCTGGTACACTATTAGTAAGTTATACAATTTTGACCATAGGCGCTATTATTAATTTTTCTTATTGAATGCTAATATCTGATTACTTTGCTGTGTGAAACTTTTAATGCATCTCAAATAATATTAATAAAATGGATTTATTGGCGGAAAACCATTCTAGAAGATCAGGCAGACATGGGCCACCTAGCTAAAGGTAAACGTCTGTAAACAAAGGAATATTATCTTTCCAAAGTGCCAGCTGCATGTACTGTTGTAAGTTGTCCCATGCAGCTGTTCAGGTTGGCTGTGATTCACTGTGAACCTGTCCAAGCCAGACCCACCCACATGCGAGCATCATGAGGCCACAGGCCGTATCAGTCTTTTCAGCAGCTGTGTAGGGAAGCTCACAATAGTATATACAGGCTGTTACACATTTAGGATGTAGTGCTGCTTTCTTTGCACACGTTCAATTTACATGTTTTGGGCTGCCTGATCTCCCTGCACCTTTTTAAAAAATTCTGCAACCGTAACTACAATCATCTGCATGTAACAAATGGCTTGGTACCAGTGGTTGGTGTCAGTCCTAATACCAAAATATAGGGGCACTACATGAAGGCAGAATACAGTGCAAACTGTACAGTTTAAAATAAGGTTAAAAACAGTCAATTGCACCGTGGGATTCAGCACTGCATGCAGACCCCTGTCTATTTTTTTTTTTTCGCCATCTGTGTCCCATTGCGGAAATTTCCCTTCATGTCCTGTCCCATAGCCAAACCGGAAGTGATAGGAAATCGCTGCAAATTAAGGGAATTTCATGGGGACCCCCAGGTCACCAGAACTAGTGTCTCCATTGGAAGATTTCCCTTTTATTACTTTTCTGGGCCTACCCAAAATTTTCTTTTACTTTCACTTTCATAATGGTAAACAAGACAAATAGGGTGAATTACGGGGGCACAGACAGCAATAAAAACTGCCATGCATTCTAATCCCTCTCCACTCTATCCACAGCTAAAACAAAGCTTTACCTTTAGTTAAACTTTAATATAATAAGCAACAACAAATGGTGCAGAAGCTGAGTAACAAACTAAAAGGAGTATTTTAGAACAGTAGTCCATTGTAAAACAGTCACTTTTATGATAGCTACAGTTCCTCTCAACAGGCTGTTCTCTCAGATACTAAAAACAAAGAAAAGAACAGAGGGCGCAACCATGTAAGTGTAGATTTATTAAAAGGGTATGGTTAAAGTGACATTACGTACCCGCATGTAATAGGATACAAATAGGCACGTCATCATGCATTATAAAGGTCACTGCTAGGCAATCATGAGAGCATGTGCAGAGTTTGCCAGGGAAGTGACCAATTGTTGCAGAGTTGCGCCAGTAAGCAGCTGTATGGCATATGCAATGCTCGCCAGGGAAGCGACCAGATAATGCAGAGTGATGCCTGGAAGCGACTATGGATGGATAGATACCAGTAGAGCCAGCTGCTTAATGCAGTTATTAGCCCAGTAGGACGCTCAGCAAATACAGAGTAGCCTTACCTGAAACTGCAAGCCATAGTCCTTAACCACCTTCCGTCCGGCCGTTGTATATAAACAGCTGGACGGTGGCAGTGCAGGAGCGGGTGGCCGTTTATAAATGGCCTGCCCGCCCCCTGCTTGTGCGCGCTTCCTGGGAGCGCACAGCACCGCGATCTGGTGCCTGCTGTGTCCTCCAGACACAGTGGAACACCGATCATCGGACGGGACCTCTGAGCGAGGTCCCGATCACGTGATCACTGATTGGCCAATCAGTGATCACATGCAGAGTAGTAAGCAAGATGTCACTTCTGACATCATTGCTTACTACGTGTGAAATGTGTGAATGATCACAGAGGTCACATGGTACAAGGCTATTCACAACAGCCTTGTACCATGTGACAAGCTGTGACCAATCACAGCTCACACAATAGTTCTCAATGGCTGCAAGAATGCAGCCAGAGAGAAGAAGAAATGATTGATTTTACAGCCTTCTGTGTAAAAAAAAAAAAAAAAAAAAAAAAAAAAAAAAATCTTCATCACCCCCAACAAGTAGTACAGTGTCACCATGGTTAACCATTTTTGGTTATAAACTAATTTGGGTTATATATATATTTTCTTTTTTACTAAAAAGATAACGGAATAAATTTTGGCCAAGATTTATGATTAAATATTTATTTGCAAAATATTATAAGAAAAACACTTTTCAAAATTTTTGGACTTTCATTTACATAGCAAAAAAAAAAAATCCCAGTGGTGAATAAATAAAACCAAAATAGAGCTTTATCTGTCTCAAAAAAATGCTAAAAAATTCATATGGGTACAGTGTTGCATGACCACGCAATTGTCATTCAAAGTGTGATAGCACTGAAAGCTGAAAAGTGACCTGGACAGGAAGGGGGTGAAAGCGTCCGGACTTGAAGTGCTTAAATTTCTATCAAACCTTGCATAGTCTCCCCAGCTGGGCATACATGTACTTTTCCATGCAGAGTGTACTAATAAGTTGGTGAGTGGAGAAATTGGGGGATTTTCAATGAATTAGAAATAATTTACTGTCTTGAAACAGAGATCTCAATACTGCTGCCTGTATAAGGGTCTCATAGGGCAGATGTTTAGTGCAGCATAAAATACCTGTAAAACGATTTTTGGGAATATACTGTGCATTCTTATTTTTACTGTGTTCTTTTAAAAAAAAAAGTTTGTAAAAAATTCAGTATTTCTTTAGTGGGTGGCTATTTCCCACATTTACCCTAGCTTCACACCTATGCAGATGTTTCTGCATTGCATTTTGCGTTGTTTTGCGTTTTTGATGCGTTTTGTTTTTTTAATTTTTCTTGTTGCTAGGCAGATTTTAAAAGCAAAATGCAGCAAAAAAGCAATACATGCAGCGTTCCCATTTGAAGTCTATAGAACCAAAAACGCAACGTTTTGCGTTCCAAAAACCACACCAGGCGAAAACGCACAGGTGTAAACATGCCCCATAGGAAATCAAGTTAAATGGACTGTACAGCGTTTCTGCAAAACGCTGCAGAAAATGCTTAGGTGTGAACCTAGGGTAATGTGCTTTCTGTTGTTGCAGAACTCCAAGTTTAATCTGCATTTTCTTTTTATTTTCAGACATGAGAAAGGCGCTATCAAGAGATACAGAGAAAAAGTCTATTATACCCTTACCCCATCCTGTTAGACCAGAAGATATTGAATAACGAAAGCTGTGGTTCTTGGGCAAAGTAGTGAAGTTTATATCTTCATATTATGTACATAGTAAAGTACTTGGCTTAGTCTTGCAACTTTCATTACACTCAATGAAATGTATATGTTGCAAAACATCTTCTAATATTGGCAAACATGGCAGCATTTACGGACGTTTAGTAGAAAATTCCATATTTTTAACTAATGAATAGCTATGAATTTGAGAATCGTGTAATTATTTATTTAGGTGAATGATTTCATGCTTATGGACAAGAATCTGGCTTGAAGTAATGAATTTCAGTACTATTCCTTCTTTTCATGAGGACCATTAAATGTTTTGCTAAACCTAGCCAGATACGTAAATAACATTCAGTAGATTTCCCCATCGACACTATGGATGGACAAATCTCCAGCTGCTGGCTATTGTATTCTGACAGAACACACCTATGGCTGTCAGTATACTCAAACAGTGAGTGAATCGATTGGCTGCAGTTACTGTTCAGCCAACCTTTTCCCCCAGCTCCTTCAATTTTTAAATTTTGAAGTCTGTCGAGCTGGTTGGTGTGGTCAGGTGTCACCTGAAATTTGAGTATGCAGAGATAACTGCAATTAAATGGACACTAATCTGAAAATAATGTAATGCAATATTGGTAATTAATGTAATGTAAAGATAACATTTGATATTATAGTATCCTTTTCTTTTTATGAGCCGCCTCGGGGTTGTTACTGCCTCATTTTTGTTATTCTCCATGCATACAGGGGCGGACTGACCATTTGGAAACTCGGGCACTGCCCGAGGGCCCGGGGTCAGTAGGGGGCCCCATGAGATGCCTCTGGTACCTTTTTTCATAGGCTTTTTTGAGTTTGGACAAGGACACAGGGGCCCCATGATCCCCTATTGCCTGGGGGCCCCATGCGTTGTCAGTCCGCCCCTGCATGCATATCAACAGACTTTAAAGGGAACCTGTCACTTTCAGGCTTACCTGGTCTAACTGAGGGTTGGAGGTAGCCAACTTTATGAAATAGCTAGTTCTATGGAAGTGCACTGCTACATATCCATGAAATAGCCATTCTTGAGCCAACGTTAACTGGGTGTGAGGAAGTCTTGCCTGGAATGTAGGAATCTTATTAAGGCCCAGTCCTCCCAAAACAATTATTTAAACTGTATATAGATGCTAATGGACTTTTTTTTTTTAGACTCCAAGGCAAGATCTCTGTTTTGCAGGTCCTCTAATCTACTGAGGCTTTTATGAAAAAGATCTTGCATATATATATATATATATATATATATATATATTTCCCCAACAATGCCAGACATCCTTTCTACAGGTCCTCATTATTGTATTAATCAGAGATCATTATATATTAAATTTTATTTACATTATAAGTTATATTTGTGTTTATGGTGAGAAGAGCAATAATAGTTTAACCACTTAAGGGCAAACTTATTTTCACTTTCAGAGGAAATCCTGGAATTTGCTTGTCCAGTTATCCTGTCACATTTAATATAAATCTGTCACAAACCTGAGCAATTCAAGCCAAGTAAATAAATGCAACATGCATAAGCAAAGATCACCTATTTTGAAAACCATGTGTTTGGAGAGTCAGTAAAGCTAGAAGTAATGGCTACTGAGTTTATATAGAAATCAAATGAGTGGTTTTCCAGTACATTAAAGGACCAATGGACTCGAAATGTGAGAGGGTTCAGGGGCCACGCTTGACTTTTACAAGTAAAGTTTACATATAACTACTGCTACCTGTATTTCTGGATCTACTGATCTTTTGATAAGTTGTCTCTTTTTAAAGTAATTTCTGCTTTAAATGCTCAATTTGACTTAGCTGGGACTGTGACATTTATTTTAAATGGGGCATGACAAAGGGATAACAGAAAAACTGTTGTGATGGCCTGTGTTTGTTTTCCGGCTGTGAGAAGTATAAATGGTTTCCCAAACTTCCAGCCATGTTTTTCACCCTGAGGCGTGCAAGATCTACTAAGTACGCAAGGGTTGTTTTTCTGCTAACAACTGAGAGTTACTTTCTTAGGCTAGGTTCACACCTATGCAGTTTGTGTTTCATCCGTTTCTGCAGTGCTTTTTGCGTTGTGTTTTACATATGTATTTTTCATGCATTTTGCGGTTTTTTGGGGTTTTTTTCAACTTGTTACTGGGCAGATTAAATCGCAGAAACGCGTCAAAAGCGCATTACATGCTTTTCTGCAGCATCTATATTGAAGTCTGTGGAACCAAAACGCAACGTTTTGCATTTGAAAAAGTCCCTGACCCTTTCCAAAAAATGCACCGTGTGAAAATGTGGAGATGTGAAAGTGTCCCATAGGAAATCATGTTAAATGGACTGTAGTGCATTTCTGCAAAATGCAAGGCAAAACACTTAGGTGTGAACCTAGATTCAGCAGGTGTGCTTTAGATGTTAGATTATTTTTTTTTTTTGTGTGTTTTTATTTAATGCAGTATCACACAGCATTGTATCCTGAAACACTCCAAAAGCTTTAGTGAAAAGAAAAACAATCCGTCACGATCTGTCGCAATGTGCAGTGGCTAAGTGATTAGCACGTCTGCCTGGCAGCACTACGATCTTTGGTTTGAATCCAAACTGGTGCACTACCTTTATGGAGTTTGCATGTTCTCCTTGTGCCTGCATGGGTTTCCTCCGGGTACTCCAGTTTCCTCACACACTCCAAAGACATGCTGGTAGGTTTATTGGCTCCTGTCTAAATTGACCCTTATATGTGTATGTATGAATGAGAGTTAGGGACCTTAGATTGTACACTCCTTGAGGGTTAGGGACTGATGTGACTGTACAATATATATGTTAAGTGCTACATAAATTGGCAGTGCTATATAAGTACCTGTAATAAATAAAATGATTGGTCTCAGTGTTGTAATAAGTATGGCATGTCATCTTCAGCACTCCTATAGACATGACCAAATATATTATCTGGTTTGCTGTAGTTAACTCTGGCAACAGTGCTGAGGATCCCTGAAATGTTATCGCAAGCAGATATCTGGTAAAAGCAGCTAGCCACATTGGCTGTTAAATGGAACCTCTTGATTATTCGATATACAAACACATAGTTCTCTGTCTATGGCAGGAGAAAGTGACTTTTTTTTTTTATACACTAACCAAATGACTAAATTGCCTGTGTAGTACTGGACTATGTTGTATTACTTTTTAGCAAAAGCATTGATTTTTTTTTTTTTTTAAAGTTTTCTCCAAGCTAAAGTAAAATATCATTGCTTGAAATTTCTTTGCATGGTGCTGCAAAACTCCCACCGTACCAGAACTACTTCCTAAGCATATATGTACTCTAGGCTGACTTTTGGAAATGGGTAAAGTATAACTAAAGCCTCTAACGCTTTACATACCATCTGAGTGGTGATGGGAAAAACCATGGTTAGATTCTCCTCTCTGTCCTAGGGAATGAAAGTGAGGGTAAATCCAAACATTTCTGTTGTTCCCAGAACAAGAATAGAGGAGTAATCTTCAAATGGAGGCACATGTTCTTGTGACAACTGTATTAAGAGTGGAATTCCTTCACCGTTGAAACATATCATCTGAGTTATACTGAGTCTACAGGGTAGAGAATGAAGGAAATGGCAAAAACAATAATTGTCATTGGTTCTAACCTTCCCTTATGAAAAAAAAAAAGGTTTGGCTTTTTATACGCTTTAAAAGAGAAGTTTTGGGGGGAATCAATATTCACTTGCAGCGTTGATCCAGTGCTGGGTCTTTCTCCTTCCGCTTTTAAGACCGAGAATTGAGTGATCAAAGACTACTGATCGCTCCGTTCTCGGTCTTTGCTGAGCAGTGACTGCCAGTCACTGGTTCTCTGCTCTTCCTCTCTGGTGCTCTCTGGAATGCTGGGCTGTGGAGGGAGTGGGAGCAGCTGGCTCAGTCTCTTAGCTGCACACTGAGACAATAAGCCAGCTGATGGTCCAGGCATCTGGGTGGATCCTGACATTAAAGTTGGGGTCTCCACAGTCTGGACTGACTGTGATGTCAGCCAACAGTGGCCTTTACCCACTCTCAGCTGAAAACAGCTCATAGAATTGCAGAACAAAGTGCACTCCTGTGACTCACTGGAGAAGTAGGGCCAAAAGAGCTTTGGCCCTACTTCTTCTTTACAGTAACCTGTACTCAGAAATATGGGGGCTCCCTTTCTTGTCCTCCCTCCAGCATTGTTTGACTGCCTCTGATATTAATACTTTGTGACAAAGACCTTAAACAGAAAAGACCTTAAACGGAACTCCTGTCAGCTGTGAAATGTGGAAGAAGAGAAGCTCTTGAATACTATTTCGTAGCTGACATTTATTTTAGCCTGGAAAAAAACCTTTAAGCCTTCAATAAACACTGTATATATTTGCTGAGGTGAAATATAGATGGATAGGTATGAAGAAATAAACAAATTTGTTCTTTTGCCCAAGAACCTTTTGTAAATTTGGCTTCCAGTCTGCATTGCATTGCTCTGTAGTGTGCTGCAACTTGCTCTTGTACAGGAGATGATAATGCTGTAAAAATGGTGATTTTGAAACAATGGGTGGAATAAAATGTGCTGATGTTCTAAAAATTGTATTGTGTTTATTTATAAAATATGTTTGATTGTTTTGTTTTTTTAATAAATCTTTCTTCAGCTAAAAGTTTCTGTTTCATGTTGGATAAAGAATAAAACCAATGTAGGCATTGCTGGGTCGTGCATCTCCCTTCCAAAGATATTAAACAGTTTTACAATGAGTTGAAGAAACCTAGTTCAAAGGATATTACAGACTATAATATACTCAGTTTACCCAAATGTTTTTTTCTCAAAACGTCTTCCACGACAGCCCCTTCAGACGTAGAGCTCCTCTCTCGGGGACAGGAAACACATAGGCCCAGAACCTTAAAAGGTGGACCTCCAGGCCTCCCTTCAGTTTTTTAGTGTTTCCTCCGGAGGGATAGGAGGACAGTAACCTGTATTGGAGCCCTAGGGTCAAGGGTGGGGCTCGTGGCTCCTGTTTTGGTACAGTACCTCCTCTTTGCCTGGCGTGATCCCTCCATGCAGGAGTGGGTCTGCGCTCCTGGTAACCTTCCAGTCCTCAGAGGAGTGCCTACGATGTCCAGTGGTGCTGGTCCAGCAGCCCCCCCCCCCCCCCCCCGCAACCCCCCACGAGGTTCGTTCCGCGCACTCCCCCCGCCATTGGCAGCCTGCTGTGGAGCCTGGGGGCCGAATCAGCTTCCTTGACTGGTGGGCAGGCGGGAAAGCTGCAACTTCCAGGAGGCAGAGCAGCTGCGCTCCAACCTGGTAAACTGGTAAACCAAAAGTTCCAGTCACTGTTATGTCATGGGGGGCGCCGGGGGACTCTTGGTTCCAGTCTCCATAGCGGTGCAGGCAACAGGCTCTGGCGTCCGGTGCGGTGTGAGAGACCCAGCAGAGGCTGTAGCTACCACACCACAAGGGTTGTGATGGAAGGCGTTGCTCGCCCCCAGCAGGCAGACCCTGGTTCCTCAGGCACCGGCTCCTCTCCTGTAGGCTTGGGGACTTGTGGCTCCCTCTTACTGATTCCTGGGGATGGTCTTTTCTCCCAGTTTCTGAGTCACAGGTGACTTCAGTTTTCTTCCCCAGCACAGTGGTGTTTGGTTGAGGAGCCCGGGCTGATTATCTTCTGTATTGTGTTTTTTGCTTGTTGTAGGTTAAAACCCAGGACAAGACACAGAATCAGGCCCCTAAAAGGAAGTGTGCATTTTGTGTGGCAAAATTGGGTTCAGCTTGAGAAAAGCCCTTATGCCGCAATTATGTGGATAGTCTAATTAAGGATGAGTCATTTACAGCCTCCCATAGGGTTATCGCCTTCATTAAGGATGACATGACAACTACATTTCAGTCATTTAGATCCCTGCTCGATAGAAAGCAAACACCGCTGGGAGCCTTGGACCCAGTCAGTGGGTACTGCGGTATCAGAAGCATTGAGAAGGGAGGACTCGGATGAGGATCCTAGGTCCCTTGCTTTCTCACAGGCAGGTTTGGGCTCAGAGGAGGACGATGGTGAATCTTGCTCCTCCAGAGGTTCCAGGTACTAATTGGCCCTTGATTATGTAGATGACCTCCTTAAGGCTATTTATGAAATCTTAGAGATCGAGGAGGAGGATGTATGTCTGTCTAAGCATAACCTCATGTGTCAGGGTCTACATGCTAAAAAGACTAGGGTCTTTCCAGTCCATAGTTCCCTGGTTGATACCATTAAGCTGAAGTGGGAAAACTCTGAAAGGCAGCCCTTCTTTTTTTTCTGGTAATCTTAAAAGGAGATTTCCTTTTGAGGAAGATGGATCCCAGCCATGGAACAAAGTTCCAAAGTTAAACGCCCTCTTATCTAAAGTCTCTAAAAAGACGGACTTAGCATTTGAAGATATGGGGGCCATAAAGGATCCTATGGATAAGAGGAGAAATCTTACTCCGGAGGACCTGGGATTCCACCTCTATTAGCTTTAAACTGGCTTTATCGACTGTGTCGCCAGAAATCTGGAATGCTGGCTTACCCAATTACAGACACATCTCTCGGCAGGGACTTACAGGCAGCACATTCTAAAATCCTTTCCTTTTGCTGTTTAAAGCGGTAGGTTTCATTGTGGATGCCTCGGCTGAATCAGTTAAACTAGCTGTGCCTTTGTGCCTTGCCCTTTACAGGCGATAAGCTTTTCGGTCCTGGTCTTGAGGAGGCTCTGGAGCGTACGGCTGATAAAAAGAGCACATTTTCAGAAAGTAAAAAGAAACCTTACTCCAGGAGGGTTTTTAGTCACAAAATGCAGGTCCAGCAAAGTAAGGATGTTCAGCCCAGGAAACAATGGACAGGACACAAGAACAAGGGTAAGGGGGGAGTTTATTCGGGGCCCCGCGAAATCTCAATGACTCAAGCGTCCCAGTGGGAGGAAGACTGGGGACCTTTCTCCCTCAGTGGGCTTCAATCTTGAACCCGTACATTCTGGACTTAATAGAAAAAGGGTACAGGTTGGAGTTTGACTCCAGTCCCCCCCGCCAGGTATCTGGTAACCAACCTTCCCAAGGATTGGAAGAAGGCATAGGCTCTGTATGGCCTAATTGGTGACCTGGTAGATCAACGGGTCCTTACTTGAGTTCCCTGGAACGAGCAGGGGAAGGGATGTTATTACCATGTTCTTGTAGTGAAAAAGCCCTCAGGCAAGTTTCGCCTTATTTTAACCCTCTCAATCAGTCTCTAATGTACAAACACTTCGGGATGGAATCGATCTTCTCTGTAAAGAACATCCTTTACCCAGATTGTTTCATGGCTACACTGGATCTGAAGGATGCGTATCTTCACATCTTCATTAAACGGGCGTGTCAGAAATGCCTGAAAATAGCAGCAAAGATGGGTGCAGAGATCCATCACTGGCAGGGTCGGGCTCTACCTTTTGGTCTGGCCTCAGTACCGAGAATTTTTACAAAAGTGCTTGCAGAGGCCTTGGCTTCTCTAAGAATTAGGTCTATTATGATTGTGCCCTATTTGGACGATCTACTCTTTGTGGCCAGATCTCACCAGCAGTTGACAGAGGATCTGCGCGTTGCTCAGGACTTCCTTCAGCGTCTGGGGTAGCTCATAAACTGGGACAAGTCAATTTTAGCTCCCGCCCGGAGAGTTACCTCTCTGGGGTACAAGATTTCCACGGTAGAGAGAAAGATCTACCTTCCATGGGAACATATTCTCAAGATAGATCAGGTGCTGGCAAAGCTGCAGACCAATTTGTCCATTTCAATAAGGGATATCATGAGGGCAGTGGGTCTCATGACATCATATTTTCCAACTGTCCCCTGGACAAGATTCCTCCAGCAGCCACTGCAGTCTTTTCTTCTGTGGGTTTGGAACAGGGACAGATCTGCTCTGGATCTTGCAGTCCGGCTCCTGTCCAGGATCAAGAGATCCCTTTGGTGGTGGCGGAAGCAGTACAATCTAGCCAAGGGTCTGGAATGGAACGCACCTTATCCGGTTATTGTGCACATTATTATCATTATCACCTATGCCAGCAGCTTTGGTTAGGGAGCCCATCTAGGCGACAGAGTGGCCCAGGGGTCATGGTCCTAGGGGGAAACTCGGAGATCCTCGAATCAAAGAGAACTTTTAGCAGTCCAGCGAGCGTTGGGTGCCTTTCAAGCAGATCTAATAGACCATCACCTGCAGATCCATTCAGACAATATGGCTACGGTGACATACACCAACAAACGGGTACAAAAAGCTCTCTTCTTCAAGCAATCGCAGACAGCATTCTGTCTTGGGCCAAACAAAATTTGTGTTTAATATCTGTAAGGAGCGCAGAATTCCCTAGCGGACTTCCTAAGTCGGCATCCAGTCAAGCATGACAAATGGTCTCTCAACTAGGAGGTGTTTGCAACTATCGCTTCGAGGTGGGGCATGCTGGAGGCCGATCTTTCCTTTCCAGGAAAATAGGAAAGACAGTCGGTTCTTCTCCCTAAATCCGTGAGATCAGGCTTTGAGTGTAGATGCCTTTGCAAACGCGTGGGAGTTCAATCTTTGTTATGTGTTTCATACAGTGAGGCTGATCCCAGCAGTCCTGCAAAAATTTCTGTTGGAAAAGACAAACCTCATTCTGGTGGCCCCGTTTTGGCAGAAGAGACCATGAATTTTTCTGCTGTGGAGCCTGGCCTCGGCTCTGGTCTCTCAGGGTCCAGTGCTGCACCCTCAGGTGAGAACTTTGAGGTTGTCAGTGTGGCTACTGAAGAACAACTGAAAGCTCAGGGGTTTTCTGACAGAGTAGTAAGGACTTTGGTGAACTTCTGCAAACCATTTACCAGAGCTATTTATACTAAGGTCTGGAAAAGATTCAACACCTGGTTATTGGGTAAGGGTAAGGGTTGGGCGCCTCCAGATATTCCGGCGGTGTTAGATTTCTTCCAGGATGGGGCAGATCAGTCCCTTTCAGTTAGCACTTTAACCACTTGCCTACCGGGCACTTATACCCCCTTCCTGCCCAGGGCAATTTTCAGCTTTCAGTGCTGTCCCACTTTAAATGACAATTGCGCGGTCATGCAACACTGTACCCATATGACATTTTTATCATTTTTTTTCACACAAATAAAGCTTTCTTTTGGTGGTATTTACTCACCACTGGGTGTTTTATTGTTTGCGCTATAAACAAAAAAACAAAAAATGTGAAAAAAAAACTTTCTTTGTTTCTGTTCTAATTTTGCAAACAAGTAATTTTTCTCCTTTACTGATCTGTGTTGATGAGGCTGCACTGATATGCAACAATGATGGGCACTGATGGGTGGCACTGACTGGCGGCACAGGTGGGTGGCACTACTAGGCACTGATGGGCACAGGTGGGTGGCACTGCTGAGCACTTGTGGGTGGCACTCATGGTTGGCACTGCTGAGCAATTGTGGGTGGCACTCATGGTTGGCACTGCTGGGCACTGATCATCAGTTCTCTGATGATCGGTGCCGTTCTGTCCTCTGACAATTGCTGGTTATCGGCAGTACTTTCCTCACGCTGACAGAGTGAGGAAAGTGCAGCCGATAAACAGCAACTGCATTTACCGGTGATCTGCTGTGTCATTGGACACAGCTGATCACATGGTAAAAGGCCGCTGTGATTGGCCTTTTACCACATCACGTGATCAGTTGTGTCCATAGGACACAGAGATCGGCGGGTGCACGCATTCTGGGAGGACGTCATATGATACCCTGGACAACTGCGCTGTAGCCGTTATTCGGCTATAGCGCGTTTGGCAAGTGGTTAAAGTGCAGGCCTCGGCCCTTAGTTTTTTCCTTCAGGTCCCCCTCCAGCAAGATCCCTTTATAGCAGATTTTTTCAGGGCTCTTTCCAAGTCCAGGCTGGCGGCGGTCAGGTCCTGTCTAGTTTGGGATCTGTTTTTGGTCCTAAAAGCTTTGGTCCTTTGTCCCTTTGAACCTCTGGAGAAATCTTCAATAAAGTTTTTAATGCTAAAAACTGTATTTTGTGGTAGTAATCACATCGGCCCAAAGTGCATTGCAGACGCTTTCCATTAGGGAGCCCTTTTTGTCAGTTTTCGAGGATAGAATTGTGCTCAGAACAGATCTTGGATTTCTTCCCCATGTTTCCTCTTTTCATAGGTCTCAAAATATAATCTTGCCAACCTTCTGTTCTGCTCCACAAGAAAGAAGGAAAGATTACATTTATTATATGTTAAAAGGAGCCTTTTTGCCTATCTTAGTAGATCCAGAGAGTTCAGATTCTCTTTCTGTTCTTTTTGCGGGAGTGCAGAAGGGTTCCAAGGCTTCCACGTTCAGCATAGCTAGATTAGGATGGCTATCGGGGAATCGTATAATGTATTAGAAATTCCGCCCCCATTTGTTAATGCACCTTCAACCAGATCTTTGTCAGCATCCTGGGCAGAGAAAGCCGGTGCCTCACCAGAACAAATCTGCAAGGCGGCCACCTGGTGCAGCTTTTCTACCTTCGTGAGGCATTATCGCCTGGATCTGCTTTCTAGTGAAGATCAGGCATTTGAGCGCAAAGTCCTCCAGGCAGTAGCCCTGCCCTAGTGGGTAAGTTCATGATTATCATCTCAAGGGGCTGTCCTGAAAGACATTTTGAGAAAACCAGAGTTAGACTTACTGTAACTCCTTTTCTATAAGTCTTCCAGGACAGCTGGGATTTCCCACCCTAAGTATTGTACAGTAATGTATGTTTATGCATAAATGGTTATGTCTTTTAGTGTCTTCCTGTGTTTCTTGAATAAAACTGAAGAGGGAGGCCTGGAGGTCCGCCTTTTAAGGTTTTGGGCCTACATGTTTCCTGTCCTGGGGGTAGGAGCTCTATGTCTCTAGGGGCTGTCCTGGAAGACATAGAGGTTACTGGTAAGTCTAACTCATTTTTTTTTATTTTGGCAGTATTGTAAATGTATGTCAAAGCAAATTAAACTCTATCTCAGGGACACACTAGTGACTTGGTGGCTGCCGAGTGAAACTGTTTTGCATGCATGCATCTGGCACTCCAGGAATTGTCAGTTGTTGAAGATTCTTTGGTTAGTGTAGATCTTCAAGAGAGCAATGGTCATTCTCAACAATCCCAGGAGTTGAATGTATAACTTCTCTTCTTTTGCAAGGTTTTCTATAATTTTTTGGCAACAGGCATCAAGTCAAGGAAACATTTCAATCAACCCTTTGCTTTGCTCAGTTTATTAGAAATATTATTCTGGTGCTTGAAAGCTGCACTTAGTTCCAATCATATTCATGGATTTGAGAGACTAACACAAATCCCTAAAACAGTTGTAATTTTGGTTTATACAGTTAAAGCTGCTGGTTCCTTCCTTTAAGGTTCCTTTCAGATGGCCATTCTGATCAGATTCTCCTTTCAGTTTTGCAGGCGGACCTGATCGGATGGTCCATTCACCACTATGAACAGGCGGGTATAACAGACTTGTGTATGTTTACATCCACCTACCTTTGAGTCTGATCTGGAAGGGGTTTGGTCCTCTTCCATTTTGTGTGTATCCACCCACTCTGCTTTAATCAGCAGGGGATCTTCCTTGAGCATACAAATAACATACCGTAATTTTCTCAGACTACATCTCCTATTATAGGCACAGTCACTTGTCTAGAAATGAAGGGCTGGACTCTGGGGGAAAAAAAAAATTCCTTTTAGTGGGACTTAACCCACACTGCAATGGTTTAAAGCTCATTTATGGCTAGGGTACCAGTAAAAAAACGCATTTACTTTCCCAATTAACTACAATACTCCAGACATGGTGCCAGACCTTTCAGAGACTACTAGATGTCTGCAAAAGCGGTGTTATCTGTATTGTGGCACTTATGTTCTTAAAGGACCTGATTCCTTCCATACTCGTGATCATGCGTCTGTACTGACTGTATTCTAAGTGATTCCATGTTGTTATCATCGATAAAAAACAAGACTGTTGATTATCTTATCCCTTGCTCCCCCAGCAGCTTGCACTCAACTATTCTCCCCGATTATCCTGAGTGTAGGAGACTCTTGGCATCCTAATGTACAGTGCAGGGCTATTTGCCCTACATTGTACTTATGATATCAGCACTTTTGTGACCACTGAAGCAGCTTAGAGAAGCTGCAGGGGACAGTCTTATAGGGTGGAGCCAGCCTGTGAGAGCATGGGATTAGGTAAGGAAAAGTTGTTTTTTTAAATTTTTAACAGTACCCTGGACGTAAAGGTGTAAATGAGCATTTAACCCTTGCAGTTTGAAGAATGTACCACTGCAAGGGATTTTTTTTTTCCGTGGAGTTTAGCTGTAATCAAAAAGCATTTTTGCAATATTCTACTGATGATATATAACATGATGGAATTTATCCATGCATGCTTAGCAAAAGGTCCACTTTCAACAAAATCCAGTGTCAACTCCCATTAACTTAGTAGCCACAGAAAATGCCTGGAGGAAGCAATCAATAGCTTGAACAAAGCTAGTCAATTCATGGAATCACGATTAAAGCTACAGTAAACCGTGTTTTTAAAAAAATGGTCCCCTGCAGGTTTAAGCCATAATGTGCTCATCTGCAATGCAGACTAGCACCTTATAACATACTGTACTTCCCTATTAAACAGATCCCTCCAGCAGCTCAATGTCACCGCGGACAAGGACTCCCATTTTCACCCGTTCTTCCTGCCAAGTTCATGGGCTCCAGTCATTTGAATGACCAAGTTGCGATGACAACACTCATGCAAGTGGGTGCCATGATCGTGGCACAGCACTGTCAATATTTGAGTAAGCTGCCCATTGACCATGCAGTGCATGTTCACCGGTCACATCACCAGCTGCTACACATTGGAATACCTCCTAAACCGTGCACATTTAGGAGATATTCACTGTACCTAGAGGTAGGCCTTTTTATAGGCTTACCTGTAGGTACAAGATAAAATGCAGAGTTTACTACCGCTTTAACTATTAGGAAAGGAAAACCTTTGAACTAAAAATAATTCTTTTGAAGCACAAAATGATGGAATCTGTGTTGGTCTTATAAATCACTATCGGATACTTGTATGACTATACTTACCTCTGTGACGCCATCACCCCTCTTTCTACATAGGACATAGGCCACTGTAATCCTACTTTGATCCTGTTTTTTTTTTTTTTTTTTTGAGCTTCCATAACTCACAGATTGTCTTAATTTCCTACTTTTGTGATAGCATACTGCTAAATTTCTGTGTATCAGTATTGCTTGGACCAGAAGAATGGAGTAGACCTGTAGGAAAAACTGTTATTGCAAATGGAAAAAAAAACCACATCGTGTAACTTGGCTTTGCTGCATTTTGTATAGTCTATTGCAATATATGTACTGAACACTAGGTAGCATGCATTACTTACATGATCACCGAAACATGGAAGTGAGTTGGTTAAGTGAGTCGTTAAACAGCCTCTCATCCAGGTTTCCATGGAACGCTACAGTTCCTCCAGATGTTGCTAGGAGTTCCTTGAGCAATAAACAATTCGCAATAACCACTGACATAAATGATCTTTTTAGCTGTCTGTAAGCAGGGCAGTCTTTTCCCTGAACAACAGTGTAAGGGGGTCCTTCTCCCACTGACCACTAATGTAAGAGACTTCTACATTGCACACTGATCACCAGTGTAGGGGGCAGCACAATTTTCATTGTGTTTCTATTCTGGACAATATTATAGGTTGTTTCATGTATATTACTAAAAGTCATTTTGTCTTATAGAGTAGAGGGGGTTACAAAATGATCTGCTCTGGATATCAAATATGCTAGGAATGCCACAATTGTTTACCATTATATTTACTAATCACTCTGTTGGAGCATTTCTTAAATCTGAACTCCAGGAATTCAGCCACTTTGTACAATGTGCTGTAGGGCTGAAACAACTAATCGACAGAATCGATTATGAAAATAGTTGTCAGCTATTTTCATAATTGATTCATTGGTCAGCCGATTAGTTGGCCTGCATACAGAATGCATTCTTTGTCTACATATCAGAAAATACAGTGCAGCACACAGAGTTCAGTACACCATTCATGTCAGTAAGTGCCTGAGAACATTTGAATTTGTGAGGAGCAATGTCTCATGGGACATGTAGTCCTGGGCAGGAGTGAGTGATTCTAAAGGCACAAGTTTTTTTTTATCTTGCTATAGGAGCACTCTGTGCTATACTTTGCAACTTGCTGTATAGACGAAGGACAGCTACAGCGTGGTTGTCTGGTTCTGGGACAATGTCCATGGACGCCATTCCAGAACAGGCTCCCAGTTGCAACCGGTGATCGCTGTGTCCTATGGACACAGCTGATCACTTGATACAGTAAAGCACGGCGGTCTTTTACCAAGTGATCAGTGTCCAATGACACAGCAGATCACCGGGTAAATACAGTTGCCAGTTATGGGCTGCACTTTCCTCATGCTGTCACAGTGTGAGCAAAGTACTGCTGATAACCGGCAATTGTCAGAGAAGTGCTCGGCACTGATGATCAGTGCCGCCCACCTGTGCCCATCAGTGCCGCCCACCTGTACCCATCAGTGCAACCCACCTGTGTCCTGCAGTGCCACCCAGTAGTGCCACCCATCTGTGTCTTGCAGTGCCACCCACCTGTGCCCATCAATGCCGCATCATCAGTGCCAGTCCATTAGTGCTGCCTATCAACGCACATCAGTGAAGGAGAAAAATTACCTGTTTGCAAAATTTTATAATAGAAACACAGAAAAACTTTTTTTTTTTAATTTTTTGCTTTATTTTTGTTTACAGCACAACACCCAGCAGCGATTAAATACCACCAAAAGAAAGCTCTACTTGTGTGAAAAAAATGGTAAAAATTTCATATGGGTACAGTGTTGCATGACTGCAATTGTCATTCAAAGTGTGACAGCTCTGAAAGCTGAAAATTGGCCTGGGCAGGAAGGGGGTATAAGTTCCCAGTAGGCAAGTGGTTAAAAAAAATCCACCGCTTACATTCACTTTAAGGGCTCTGTGCAGGGAAGACCAGCATCTGAACCCAGAAAAGCTGAAGGCTGATATATATATATATATATATATACACATATACACTGTTAAAAAAAATTAAAGGAACACTTTGAAAACACATCAGATCTCAAGGGGGAAAAATATCATGCTGGATATCTATATTGATATGGACTGGGCAATGTGTTAAAGCAGAGCTCCACCCAAAAGGGGCCGTTCCGCTTTAAAGACTGGTCCCCTGCTCCCCATTAAGGATTGGCACCTTTGTCCTTTGTCCTCCTATCCTGCCTCCCCATAGTCTTTTGGGACACATGACAGGTCCCAGACGACTACGGGGCCATTCAGGAAGTGCAGCACTACTCGCTGTCACAGTCGGGTGCCCACACTGAAGATGCAGATGCCTGGAACACCAGATGGCTGGTGAAACGGGCTGCGGGGAGGACACCGCGGGATCGTGGGACAGGTGAGTGGCTGTTTTTTTTAAAAGTCAGCAGCTACAGGTTTTGTAGATGCTGAATTTTATTTTTTTACAGTGTGAGTGGAACTCTGCTTTAAGAACGTAAGGGTGCCCCATTGTTTGGTGGAAATAAAAATGATCAACCTACAGAGGACTGAATTCAAAGACACCCCGAAAATCAAAGTGAAAAAATTATGAAGCAGGCTAGTTAATTTTGCTGAAACTTCATTGCAGCAACTCAAAATGGTGCTCAGTAGTTTGCATGGCCCCCACGTGCTTGTATGCATGCCCAACAACGTCAGGGCATACTCCTAATGAGAGGACGGATGGTGTCCTGAGGTATTTCCTCCCAGATCTGGACCATCACTGGCATCACTGAGCTCCTGGACAGTCTGAGGTGCAACCTGGCGACATCGGATGGACCAAAACATGATATCCCAGAGGTGTTCTATTAGATTTAGGTCAGGCGAGTGTGGGGACCATTCAATGGTATAATTTCCTTCTTCTTCCAGGAACTGTCTGCATACTCTCGCCACATGAGGCCGGGCATTGTCATGCACCAGGAGGAACCCAGGACCCATTGCACCAGCGTAGGGTCTGACAATGGGTCCAAGGATTTCATCCCGAAACATAATGGCAGTCAGGGTGCCATTGTCTAGCCTGTAGAGGTCTGTGTGTCCCTCTATGGATATGTCTCCACAGACCATCACTGACCCACCACCAAAACGGTCATGCTGAATGATGTTACAGGCAGCATAATGTTCTCCACTTGCCAATTCTGGTGTTCAATGTCAAATGCCAATCAAGCTCTATGGTTCTGGGCAGTGAGCACAGGGCCCACTAGAGGATGTTGGGCCCTCAAGCCACCCTCATGAAGTCTGTTTCTGATTGTTTGGTCAGAGACATTCACACCAATGGCCTGCTGGAGGTTTTTTGTAGGGCTCTGGCAGTGCTCATCCTGTTCCTCCTTGCACAAAGGAGCAGATACCGTTCCTGATGATGGGTTAAGGACCTTCTACGGCCCTGTCCAGCTCTCCTAGAGTAACTGCCCGTCTCCTGGAAACTCCTCCATGATCTTGAGACTGTGCTGGTAGAGACAGCAAACTTTATGGCAATGGCACATATTGATGTGCAATCCTGGAGGAGTTGGATTGCCTATGCAACCTCTGTAGGGTCCAGGTATCGCCTCATTATATCAATAGTGAAAATGACCCTAGCCAAATGCAAAACTAGTGAAAAACAGAAAAGATGGGTAGGGAAAAAAATGTCTGTGGCCACCTGTAAAACCATTCCCTTATTAAAGTCACCAAGGCCGGGCAACCACTGGGCCAGGCTAGTGGGGAAGGGGCTCTTGTCCCCATCAACATAGGGACAAGGTGCTTGGGGGGAGCCCCCAAAGCACCCCTCCATGTTGAAGGCATATGGCCTGGTATGGTTCGAGGGGCTCTCACCTGTCCCCCTCCCTTTTCTGGCCTGTCGGACTGCATACTCGGATAAGGTTCTGTAAGAGTTTTGGGGGGACTCTACGTATGCCATTTAAAGAGAAAATTTTGGCATGGGTTTCCCCTCAAATTCCATACCAGACTCGAAGGGACTGGTATGGATTGGGAGAACCCCCATGCTGGTTTTTTTTTTTTGTATTTTTTTATTCTGTATTTTTTAATGCCAGCACTTGTTTGTTTACAATCTGCTGTCAGGATAACTTGTCAGAAGTGATTCATGCTGATAGCAGAAGAACAATGCAAAAGACAGAAATTACACTTTTGAGACTAGTACACACTATAGAAGGATATGCTTTATTCACATTTCATGTCTGAGATTTACAACCATTTTAAGGCTGGGTTCACACAGGAACAGACAGCTGCCTGAGTGCTTTACCCTTTCAGCAGCTGTCCTGATTGCGATAGAGGCAGTGTGGTGTGTGATTCAGCACATTACAAACAGCTTTTTTATTTGTACAAACTTTAATAAGAGTGTACAAGAGTAGCATTTTATTGCAGCACACTGCAGTGCAGCTCTAGACTGCTCTGCAGTGTGAATAGGACACACAGGAACATGTTCTGTGTGTCCTGGCAGTGACAGACATTTTACAATGCAGTAAAGCGTTGCTGCACTATGTATGCATTAGTCCTTGTACAGTGCTTTCTATGTATTCCAATGGCTCTAGTTCATGCCAGTACAGTTGGTTCCAGTGCAGTCAAAAAATGTATAATCTGCTGCATTTTTTCTCTATGGAATGCATCTGGAAAACTTCAAAATGCGTGTAAATGCAAAGAAACACACCAAAAAATGCACTGAAGCACACATTGTCTTGACATTTTTTCTTATCAGAATAATGTGAGTGCAATATGGGAGCACATTAAAGGCTGTTTCTATACCTCTTGGATAAGACATTTTTCAAGTGTTAGAATACAAAAAAAAAAAGGAAAAAATGCACTGGAACGCATTGAAAACGCATAAAAAAACATGTAAACGCATATGCAAAACTGCAGCTGAACACAAAACAAGCCCTAAGAGTATTCTGGGTGAAGTAGTAAAGCAGACACTGTTAGACAGCAGGATGGTCAGTCTGGGGGGAGGGTAGTGTTAGATTGGCAGATTCAGAAGGACTTAAAGCGGAGCTCCACCCAAAAGGGGAAGTTCCGCTTTAAGGACTGCTCTCCAGCTCCCCATTAAGGATTGGCACCTTTGGGGGGCGGGGGGAACGGGTACCCGAATTTGACAGGTACCCGTTCTTACTTCCAGACCGATCGCCTAGGCGATCGGAAGCGGAAGGTGTCCTCCCTCCCCGTAGTCTTTTGGGACACATGACAGGTCCCAGAAGACTACAGGACCATTCATGAAGTGCAGCGCTACTTGCGCATGCGCAGTGTGTACCCGGCTGTGAAGCCGCAAGCTATCACAGCCGGATGCCCACAGTGAAGATGCCGGCCTCCTGGACTACAGGCTGCGAGGGACACACCGCGGAATCGAGGGACAGGTAAGTGGCAATTTTTTAAAAGTCAGCAACTACAGTTTTTGTAGCTGCTGACTTTTATTTTTTGACAGGGTGAGTGCCACTCCACTTTAACTATCAATCTAAAGCTGAACTCCCGCTAATACATTTTAAGCAGTTATAGCAACATTTTTTCTCATTTTGGAATAAAGGTTTTAAATAAATAAAAGCTGACCATTGAAAGCACCCCTGTCAGTGGTAAATGATTTGTCTCAGCTCTCTAACACTCAACTGCTACTTTTTCAGGACAGCTTGGTCTGATAAAGGAGTTTGAAACAACAACAGACTTACTGGTCAGATCATCAGGTGAAAATAAAGTAAAAAAGCATAAAAAAGAAAACTAATGAAGCTACCACATGTAAGAACTGGTAAGCTGCAAAATAATACATTTTTTTTTGGGGTTTAATGCTATGTTCACCCCACAGAGATGCGACCGAACTTTTTTGTGCATTGGCGCACATTCCCCAGCATTGCGTTTAGGGCAGCCCATTAATTTCAAAGCACTGCCCTATGGATGAGAAATAAGCAACAAAGGTTCACTGTACCATTTAAAAATAATCACATCACCGCAAAACGTATGGTACTTGTGAAAGCAAACACATGCACATCTGCAAGATGTATGGGGGTGCCATTAGAAATGAATGGCACCCCAGCACATCTGCAAAGGGGCAGTGAGTTTTTTTGTGTTGCATTCCCGCAACGCGCTTGTGTGAATGAAACCTAATACTGCTGTAAATGAAATTCTTCGAGATTATAGCTCCAAGGAGCAGGGCCCTCCTATTCCTCTTGTATTGAACTGTATTGTTGCTGTATTGACTCCCGTTATATTGTAAAGCGCTGAGAAAACTGTTGGCGCTATATAAATCCTGTGTAATAATAATCATTAAAAACAAAATCAGAATATAGTCAGTTTTGGTGTTTACATACACTATCGTTTTAATAATCCAGGAGCTGGGCAGTATTAGTATGCCAGTATGTTGTTTTTTTTCCCACCCCAACAAAAGTAAGAGTTTTCCTGTTAAATTCCACCCTCAAAGCAGCGAATTTAAAGGGACTAGTAAAGGGAGGGGGGCAGCAAAGGCTCACACGAGGGGGGGAGGAGAGTGTGCAGTTTATAAACAAAAAGAATTCTGGATTCCAGCAAACTGGATGAGAATAACAGACTATTAAAAATGTTTCCAGAAAAAGTAGTACAAGTGGATGGCTATTATTATACCCGTCAGTCTTTGCTGGTTTAAAGCCAAAAATCTGAAACCTCATAACATAAATGGCTTTAAAAAGAAAAGAAAATGAAGAGAAGTCCCCATCCCTCCCCCTCTGCAAACTCCACCTCTGGCATTGCTGAAGTTGGAGTGCAGCTTGCACACAGCCACTAAGGAGACTGCTGTGCAGACGTCACCCAGGCTCTGCTCACTCATTCTGCAGCATAGCTTTGTACACATAGCAGCAGAACTGGACCTGGGTCACTGTGCGGATCCACCACAGGCAATAGTGAGCACAGATGACCCCTCTGCCACTCACACTGCTACCCTACTGAAGACTGATCTCCTGGAGTCCCCTGTGTGCTGGATGTGACGGTGTAACCTGTCTGACTACTAATACACTTCACTCTGTATGCTACTTGTGTTCTAATACAGCTTGTGTACATGTGTCCAGATGTTCCGTTGTGTTGTAGGTTTCATCTCATGTTGACAGGTACTTCTGTTTAATATGACTTATTTCTACCATAGTCTTTTCATAAAAACATAGAAGAGTGACAGCAGAAAAAGACCAAGAGGTCCAACAAGTCTGCTATCCCTTTTTGATTTTTTTTTTTTTGTCTTTCATTGTTTTAACCCTCTGCTGGAAGTCTGTTCCAAGCATCAACTACTCTTTCGGCAAAGTAATTATTTCATTTTCTGAGCATGTGCTGTGTCCCTTTCATCTTTGTAGTATAACTCTGTGAGTGTGTGTGCTTCTGTTATGTGATGCTCATATTCCGGATTGCGTGACCATCCCCCTTTACCACCTTTCAAGAAACTGTTGCACCACTGGATTGTGTGCCGATTTCTTCTGGTGCCCTTGGATCTATGGAAGAGATGCAAGCAGATCTGTGGAGGCATCTTCTAATTCTGCTGGTGCACCCTCTATTATTTGGAAGAGGTAGGAGTCATTATCCTATGTTTGGTAGGAGTCATTATCTTATGTTTGGTAGGAATCATTACTCTATATTTGGTAGGAGTCATTACTCTATATTTGGTAGGAATCATTATCTTATGTTTGATAGGAGTCATTATCTTTTTTAGTAAGGGTTATTATCCTATGTTTAGGAGGAGTTATTATCATTATCCTAGGTTTGGTAGGAGTCATTATCCTAGGTTGGGTAGAGGTCATTATTCCAAGTTTGGTGGGAGTCATTATCCGAAGTTTGATGAGAGTCATTATCCGAAGTTTGGTGAGAGTCATTATCCTAGGTTTGGTGGGAGTCATTATCCTAGGTTTGGAGGGAGTCATTATCCTAGGTTTGGTGGGAGTCATTATCCTAGGTTTTTAAGGAGTCATTATCCTAGGTTTGGAAGGAGTCATTATCCTAGGTTTGGTGGGAGTCATTATCCTAGGTTTTTAAGGAGTCATTATCCTAGGTTTGTGGGAGTCATTATCCTAGATTTGGTGGGAATCATTATCCTAGGTTTATTAGCAGTCATTATCTTAGGTTTGGTAGGAATCATTATCCTAGGTTTGGTAGCAGTCATTATACTAGGTTTGGTAGCAGTCATTATACTAGGTTTGGTAACAGTCATTATACTAGGTTTGATGGGAGTCATTATCCAAAGTTTGGTGAGAGTCACTATCCTACGTTTGGTGGTTGTCATTATTCAAAGTTTGGTGAGAGTCATTATCCTATGTTTGGTGGGAGTCATTATCCTAGGTTTGAATAGAGTCATTATCCTAGGTTTGTGGGAGTCATTATCCTAGATTTGGTGGAAATCATTATCCTAGGTTTACTAGCAGTCATTATCTTAGGTTTGGTAGCAGTCATTATACTAGGTTTGATGGGAGTCATTATCCAAAGTTTGGTGAGAGTCACTATCCTAAGTTTGGTGGGGGTCATTATTCAAAGTTTGGTGGGAGTCATTATCCTAGGTTTGGAAGGAGTCATTATCCTAGGTTTGTGGGAGTCATTATCCTAGATTTGGTAGGAATCATTATCCTAGGTTTGGTAGGAGTCATTATCACAGGTTTAGTAGGAGTCCTTATCCTATATTTTGGTAGGAGTCATTATCCTAGGTTTGGTGGGAGTCATTATCACAGGTTTAGTAGGAGTCCTTATCCTATGTATTGGTAGGAGTCATTATCCTAGGTTTGGTGGGAGTCAATATCCTAGGCTTATTGGGAACCATTATCCTGGGTTAAGTAGGAGTCATTATCATAGGCTTGGTGGTAGTCATTATCCTTGTTTCCTAGGTGTCATTATTATCCTAGGTTTGGTAGGAGTCATTATCCTAGCTTTTGTAGCAAAATTGGTTGTGGTAGCAAAAATGGTTTTAGCCTAACCTTAGGCAACATCTTCTTCAGTGAAACTGGAACAAAGAAACATAGTGCATGGGCTCAATTGTGGGGGCCACTTGTCCACTGCTGCTGATATAACACTAATGAAAGTATTGAATGTGAGCGCTGTTCTTTTGGGCTTATCTGCTTCAGTGAACAGCCCTTATATGCACTTAACTAGCTACAAGTTTCTTTCTTTTCACACTATCTTTAACAGGCAAGACTGAATATCACAGAATACTTATTACCTGGATGACCTATGTGAAGGGGTTGGATCCTGCAACTTAAACTAGCTGGTCATACACTTCTCAAATTTTGTTTGATTCCTGCTGGTTCGGCCGACATTCTGTCAGTGTATTGAACTACCGGTACCGCACCATTCAACAAAAGTTGATTGTTCACATTACTTTTTTAAAGGAGCCTGTTAGAAAATTATTAGCCAAACAGTGCCTGCATCGAATCAGATGCAGGTACTGTTTTGGTACTATGACAGCTGGTGGCAGCAACTGTCAAAATGTGGTAGTCCAGTAGGGGGGGTGAATTAGTTCAATTTGCGCTGTTAGTGTGGATGGGGGAATCTGCATAGATTTCTTTCTGAACAAAAAAAATCTACGATATACGTGCATGGCAAGCTTTACTTTGGGCAACATCTGTTTCAGCTACTAGCCCTTATGTGCCTCTACCAGCTGCAGGATTCTCTTACTTCAAACTAAAAATCTTTATCAGGCAAGGCTGATTTTCACTGGATTCGTATTACTTGGATGACCTGTGTGAAGGGATTGGATCCTGCGACTTACAAAGGACTGTTTGGGACAAACTAACCAAATCATCTGGCTTGAAATGTAATAATTCCTTTAAATCATTGCTCCAAACTCTGCACATTCCAAACGTGGAATCTTATATCTGGAGTGAGTTGCAAGTTCTATAGGTATGTTGTTAAGAAACTCAAATTTCTTCCAGATGTGCCTCGGGAGAATTTAGTACCAGTCACAAGGGATGCATTGTTATTTGGGAATACAAATATATATATATACTGTATACTACATGATCAACACTAAACAACAGTTTACTGATATTTGAGATATAAACTTTTATATATATATGTGTGTTTTGTATTTCAATGATTTTTATTAGTTTATAAACATTTAAAAAAAACAGGCGCAACAAGACACGCCCATGCAGAGACCATATATATGTGTTTTGATCCATACCAGTGCAAACAAATGACACAATAATATGTGTGCTAATTTCTATAGTCTCTACTTTGCATTGTAGTTTGAAATTCAAATTGATTTGCAAGCATAAACTTTGAAATACACAATACTGGTACACTCAAAATAGTTTGTGATTATATGCAGAACTATAAGGTGTAATGCATATGGAAGGTGAGAGTCTGAAAACATGTACGTGTAAAATTCTGGGTGTTTTCTTGTGCCAATGGAACCACTATTTCCACATACAGCCTGCTATATGACTGAATGGGTGTACACAACTGTACTCTTGTAAATGCCTATGCTTCAGGGCATCAGTGTTTACCCGCCCATATCTTTTCCGAATGTGAAACTGCTGCGTTCACAAAATTATTATTATTATACAGTATTTATATAGTGCCAACAGTTCACTCAGTGCTGTACATTACAATGGGGGACAATACATGAGACAGTACAATAACAATACAATGCGATACACAAGGGGTACGAGGGCCCTGCTCCTTGGAGCTTACAATCTAGGAGGGAAGGGATAGTGGTACAGGAGGAAAAGCTGTGGGGGATGGAGTGGTAGGAAGAGTGGAGGAGATAGCTGAGGGTGGGGTAGGCTTCCCTGAAGAGGTGGGTTTTTAGGGTGCACCTAAAGGAGAGGAGAGTGGGTGATAGTCTGATGGATTGGGGTAGGGAGTTCCAGAGGATGGGTGATACCTTGGAGAAGTCCTGGAGGCGGGCATGGGAGGAGGAGATCAGGGAACTAGAGAGAAGGAGGTCTTGTGAAGAGCGGAGAGTGCGTTTTGGGTGGTATTTGGATATTAGGTCGGTGATGTAGTTTGGGGCAGAATTATGGACAGCTTTGTACGTCAGTGTTAGCAGTTTGAATTTGATCTGTCGGGCAATCAGAAGCCAGTGGAGAGATTGGCAGAGGGGGGTGGCGGAAACGGAGCGGTTGGAAAGGTGGATGAGTCTGGCCGCCGTATTTAGGATCGACCGAAGTGGGGATAGCCTGTGGTGAGGCAGGCCAGTGAGGAGGGAGTTGCAGTAATCGAGTCGTAATATGATGAGGGAGTGGATGAGCTGCTTAGTAGTTTCTGGGATTAGGAATGGGCGTATTTTGGCGATGTTGCGGAGGTGGAGTCTGCATGAGTTTGTTAGCGATTGGACTCCCACAAAATACGTTGTATGCGCTTGCATGGCAAATGCTGGTGCACAGGAGCATCAGCATCGAGGGCTTATACTCAGGTTTGATATACTGATCATTGCATACGGTTAGGTCCATATATATTTGGACACAGGCACAGTTTTCATACTTTTGGCTCTGTATGCCACCAGAATAAATTAAAACGAAACAATCTAAATGAATTTGAAGTGCAGGTAATTTGTAATTCCTTCCTCCAATTTGGATGTACATACCCTCAAATAAACCTGAGCACTTTCAGCCCATATCCATTATATGACTATAGCTTGAATATGTTTTGGTAAATAACTGAAAAAAACACAAAAATTGTGCCTTTGTCCAAAAATATCAGGGACGTGGATAAGGGGATGCCAACAGTCCTCCTGTATGGGACCCAGGCCAGCAGGGTGGCCCAGGCAGCTGGGTGAATCAGATGAGGGCAGGGAGGGTGATCAGCACGGCAGGGGGGCAATTACTGGAACTGATCCCCTGTATGGCTCTCTCTGCAGCAGACAGCCATATAGGGGATCAGTTACAGTGATTAGCAAACCACCCCCCCTTCCCCTGTCACACCCTTCACCCTCCCTGTACACCATACTTTTAACCCTGCTGCTCAGGCCCCCCTGTGTGCCCCCACCCCCACAGTACTACTGGCTTCCCTCCTCTCCTTAAGGGCTCGTTCACACTTGACTTTATTTCTAACTCTTGGCAAACACCCCTATAGTGTTTGACAGGTGTTTGGGAAGCATTTTTAACGCTCCCCAAATGCCCTATGCGCGGTTTTGAGGCATTTGATAGGTGTTTGCCAAGTGTTAAAACTGCACCACAAATGCCTATAATTAAGTTAAATGGTATTAACGCTCCACAAACGCCTCGCAACTGCATCGCAATCTCCCTGAAAACGCCTGCCAAGCGTTTGAGGAGCAGCACCATAGACTTGAATGGGAAGCTTCAACTCCTTCTGACTTGACATGAGGTGTCAGTTTTGCTGCAACGCAACGTGACGCAATGCTAACGCTTCAGTGTGAACAGCACTGTGTGCTGCCATGTGCAGAATTTTCAGAGGCGTTTGTGAAGCGTTAAAAACGCTTCCCAAATGCCTGTCTGACGCCTGCTGACAAAGCTAGTGTGAACGTAGCCTAACACCGGCAGCTGCAAGCACACAATAGGATACTTGAAGGAGGATGGAGAGTGGGGAAGGGTCTGGTAAATATGTCACATTTACCAGCCCCTTCCTTTCCTGAATGAATACAATGAGCGCTCATACCAATCACTCACTGTGTTCATTTGTGACTGAAGCATAGTAAACTGTTTTGGTTATTTTGGTGAGGGGGGCCTGTCAGTTTGGCTGTATGGGGCCCCATGGTTTCTAACAGCAGCCCTGAAATATATGATTGTATATATGACCTAACTATATATATATATATATATATATATATATATATATATATATACACTGTATATCAAATACCTCTATGGTGATGCATATAGTCACATACTAATATTCCTGTATATATATTTCTTTCAGAGGAACACAGAGAGATGGTTGAAAATTGTGAGCATTTTATTTCATGTTTCTGATCAGTCATTTTGCATTAATGCTTTGACAAAGCTTAGCACATTTTCTACATTACCATTTCAGAGTGGAAGCCTCTGCTCTTATTTTAGATTTGAAATTTGTTTCTAATGTTCCATTTGATATTTTGGGAGAGAGAAAGAGAAATCAGTCTCTTAGGAAGCTGGTTTGGCTTTTTGCTGGGTTCTAATTTATAGAGAATATAAAACCACACAACAAGTAGCTGCACATATGTAGTTCTTCTGTGGAATCTGCTCCTGTTTTTGACTTTTCTCCATCCTGCACAATACAATGAAGACCTTTTTGTGTGTATATGTCTAGACTTATTTAACAATCAAACAGCAATGTTGTGCAGTATTACATGTCACCCACCTAGGATCCAGCTTTTAGCAGCCTTCAATGAACTGGTAAGGGAAAGCTGATATATGATGAGCTGCTTTGCATAAAAAATACAAAAAATACCTAATTGAAGTATATTGCTTTACTTTAGTTACTGTGCCCAGTTAATCAGTGCTTATATTTATATACCTTATAAATTACAATTAGTAAACATGAACATGGTTTCAGCAATGCATTCACAATAGATCTAGACCATTTTTTTTTATTTTACTATAATAATATTTACTTTAATATAGTGCTTGTGTTATAACCCCCTCCCCTGTCATTAAGACTAATGAATGACCTCTGCTACCAAAAATATTGTTTTGGGGAATAAATTTTGTTGCGTTTCTGTCGTGGTCCGGTGCATTTTTGATGCGGTTTGACACACTCCAATGCATTTTTATCCATTCCAGTAAATTTTTCCCCGTCTCTTTTTCTTCAATTTAAATAGGGACGTATGCGTTCCAATGCATTATGACAATTGACAACCATATAACCTACTTTCTGTGTGTTTTCGATGAAGAAAAAAGCAACTGAAATGCATGTAGTGTGAACTGGCCCTGAGAGCTGATTGGAGGGAAGGGACACACCCTGCTCCACACAGCTTACAGGAACAAAGCTCAGTC
Source organism: Staurois parvus (assembly GCF_062004578.1). Classification (NCBI taxonomy): domain Eukaryota; kingdom Metazoa; phylum Chordata; class Amphibia; order Anura; family Ranidae; genus Staurois; species Staurois parvus. Next base: position 885,206 of record NW_028318415.1, read on the forward strand.
TGTCAATCTGCTGAAGCTCCCTCCCCTGTCACCATTTTTCTCTTGGTGTCAGGAAAACTTAGAATGAAGCAGCAGACAGAATTGACACTTGGTGCTCTTAATTCAGATGAATACACACTATGGAGAGATATGCTTTGTTCATATTTCATGTCTGAGGTTTACATAAGAGTGCCCCCTTACATCAGGTGTACCCAGTGAAGTGTCCACTTACATGTGAACAGTTATCCCCATCTGCGTGCCCTCTTACAGTACATCAGATGTCCTCTTACATGGGTTGTTCCCATCAGAGTGCCCCCTTATATCAGGTGTCCCCAGTGAAGTGTCCACTTACATGTGAACAGTTATCCCCATCTGAGTGCCCCCTTACATCAGGTGTCCTCTTACATGGATTGTTCACATCAGTGTCCCCTTACATCCGGTGTCCCCAGTGAAGTGTCCACTTACATGTGAACAGTTATCCCCATCTGAGTGCCCCCTTACATCAGATGTCCTCTCACATGGATTGTTCCCATCAGAGTGCCCCCTTACATCAGGTGTCCCCAGTGAAGTGTCCACTTACATGTGAACAGTTATCCCCATCTGAATGCCTCCTTACATCAGGTGTCCTCTTACATGGATTGTTCCCATCAGAGTGCCCCCTTACATCAGCTGTCCCAGTGAAGTGTCCACTTACATGTGAATAGGTATCCCCATCTGAGTGCCCCCTTACATCAGATGTCCTCTTACATGGATTGTTCCCATCAGAGTGCCCCCTTACATCAGGTGTCCCCAGTGAAGTGTCCACTTACATGTGAACAGTTATCCCCATCTGAGTGCCCCCTTACATCAGATGTCCTCTTACATGGATTGTTCCCATCAGAGTGCCCCCTTACATCAGGTGTCCCCAGTGAAGTGTCCACTTACATGTGAACAGTTATCCCCATCTGAGTGCCCCCTTACATCAGGTGTCTTCTTACATGGATTGATCACATCAGTGTCCCCTTACATCAGGTGTCCCCAGTGAAGTGTCCACTTACATGTGAACAGTTATCCCCAGCTGAGTGCCCAATTACATCAGGTGTCCTCTTACATGGATTGTTCCCATCAGAGTGCCCCCTTACATCAGGTGTCCCCAGTGAAGTGTCCACTTACATGTGAACAGTTATCCCCATCTGAGTGCCCCCTTACATCAGGTGTCTTCTTACATGGATTGTTCACATCAGTGTCTCCTGACATCAACTGTTTGCATCAGACTGGCTCATGGATCAGTGTATGCACTCTCAGAGACCTAGAGGGGGCAGTTAAAATCTGGGGCACTGCACCCCTCTAGATCCAGATCTGGTTGTCATAGGAGCAGTGTCTTCATTGGAGTATTTTCCCTCATTATTTTACTCTGGTGACAGTCCCTTTCTGCCTCATTGACACTAATTGCCAGGCTAATTAGTGAGCTCTGATACTCTCTAGCAGGGACAGAGAAAGCAATCAAATTTGACTGGGGATCTAACCCTTTCCTACTATTTCCAATACAATTTCATGGCATCCCATAGGCTCCCATGGTAGTTCATCATGTGATCAGTGTGCAGATAAGAGGTTACATAACCTAGTTATTTGGTTATGTATTTATTTGTAGGAAAAAAAGGACATAACTGTCACTTAATTGTCCATTAAAGTAACACAGCACCATATCGCAAAAAAAGGCCTGGTCAGGAAGGGGGGGGGGGGGGTAAATCCTCTGGGACAAGTGGTTAAAGGGACTCTGTTACTTTAACTGGAGGTCTAGCTGTCATCCTCTATTGGACTGCCCTGCTTCCTCCCTGATAAAAAGAGCTGTGCTGTGTGACAGAGCTTTGTAAATCTCAGAAATGGATGGACAGAAATACAAATCTTTGGCTAGTAAAACAGATCCTTTACATGTTTTGTATATTTTTGGTCCATTATCTCAAAAGTATAAATAAAGACACTTTTTTTTTTTAGATTTGAAGAGAAAGGTTAGAAGATAGAACCACTGTCAGGTTTTTATTGCTGCCTCTGTCCTTGTTAGGGATATTCACGCTTATTGTTCTGATCACCGATGTCACTGAGCATGAAAGTGTAGGAAAATCCAAAATTTTTAATTTGCTATCACAACAGGAATGGAGGAAAAAACTACTAATTGGGGCACTGGTTCCTGGGATTAATGACTAAGAGGGTATTTCTCTCACATTGGAAAGATATCCTGTCACTTCCTGTTGAGTCTACAGGACAGGAAGTGAAGAGAATTCTTTCTAATGAGACACAGATGGGCAAAAAAAAAAAAAAAAAACACTCCAACCCTACCCTATCCAAAATTAAAAAAGAAAAATGTTTTGGCCTTGTATTACTGTATTTTAACCTATTCTCAATCCAGAAGCACATACTCCCCTTCCTGTCATTTGAGGCTGAGGACTGTCTCTCTGTCCCCATCTGATATACAGTAGGTAGGAGTCACATTCTGCCCCATAGTTATAAGTACATTGTGTTTCTCTTTGTTCACAGCAGCCAAATGTAGCTGCAGTTGAGCAAAATGTATCCTGTACTACCAGGGAGGGGGAAGGTAAGTGATTTTGTTGCTTGCTCAGGCAAAAGTTCAATACAGAGATGCATATAGTGGCTATTGTATTAATCACTTTATTAAATACAATAACAAAAATATGAAGGACCAAAAAAATGTGAATGTCAGAAAAAAGTTACACTGAAATAATATCGCCAAATATTTTCTCACTGGATTTTCTTTCACTTTAAGGCCTATTCACCCCAAACAGGCCTGCTGCAATGCATTAAATACACATGAACCTTAATGCGCTTTGCATCACGCATTTATAAATTTGAATGGATTGTCTAGTGCACCACAACCAACAAAAAATCACAGCTGAATAGAACACTATGATGCAAGTTAGTGCATTAGTGCTGCGCGGGTATGCAAGTGCGTTGAGAAGGTGCACTGAGGTGCCATTCAGAATGATACATTATTGCAATGCATGTGGAAATGCACACGTTACCACTATGCAATTATGGGACAATTAACAATGATACTGATTTTAATTACTTAAAGTGCAGCTTTAGGTAATTAATAAAAAAGGGCGAACAGGCAGGATTTTTGTCTATTCTGCAGTAAAGCTACCTACCTGCCTATCCGCCTCCAGTACAGTGTGCCACACAGTTGCCGAATTTGCCTGAACTGAGTGATGTCATTCCTGCTTGCGGCATTTGGGACCACTAAAGCGGCCTCCTGAAGATGTCAGGGGCCGGGCAGAGAGCTCTGGGACAGCACATTGCGAGATCTGAGGTGAGTATAGTTCTGCTTTAAAGTGGTCATACATGGATCGAAATTTGGCTGGTTCAGCAGGGACCGGATACATTTCGGACTGGAAAAATGGACAGGCTGGTTGTACAAAAGTTGATCTACCAATCAATTTCTTTACAAGAAAAAGCCTGTTGGGTTTTTCCTGAATGACCAGTGTCGGCGTCTATAGCTGGCAACACTGATCAGTGTATTCTCATGGCGGGGAAGGCTCCCAGCTGTCAAAACACAATAGCACAGCGAGAATGATTCCCCCATTCACATCGAGTGTGTGGATGGGGGAATCTGATCTTTCTTTTTTTTTTTGTTACACCTGCTAGTTGAATGAAAACAAAATGATTAATGTATGGCCATGTATGTATGTATCTTACCCCCAAAATGATAACCTTTCTAGCACAGTTTATGTGAGCTGACATTATACCGTAATTTTTGTAAGTTAAAGTGGAACTTTGTCCATAACAACTTCTTTAGCAAGAAACATACCTTCCACATTAATATTTATGCTGCGAAAATTAGAATGAGCTGTAAATTGCTTCCAGCATTACTCCTTTTTACAAGAGGCCACTAGTTTGCTGATACCCAGAGCCCCTGAACAACAGTAAATCTTTAGGCTGTCAGCAGATCGTCCTCTAAAATTTGGCACAGTGCCTAAATGTAGAGCAACTGAGCATAAGCAGAGCGGTGTGAGATGCATCACTGGATTTTAAACAATATAGGCACTTATTTTAATGTTTTAAATAGCTATACCTGCAAAAGGGGCCAACATGAAGTGATCTAGCAGGACGTCTTTTTCTGAATAAAGTTCCACTTTAAACATTATCATGCAGAAATATCTACGGTATGTTTATATTTTTTATAATAATAATCAAGTGTAAAATATTTTATCAACAGCTACTCCTTCACAAGCAAGAAAACTCCCAGTCATAGAAGAATTTACAATGTTATGTTTCAGTTTGGCTTAAATTAAGGTCACAGATACCAGGAGATACATTTTCTATGTTTTCCTGCATATGGAATGTTGTGATTGCCATTTGAAAAATATTACTAGATAAATTGATACATAAACATATTTGCTTACTTGTAAAAATGTTTTGTTTAATCAAACTGATTGCTAAAGTTGTTTGGATGGTTGAAAAATGTATTTAACCACTTGCCGTCTGGAAGATTTACACATCCTTTAATGACCAGGCCATTTTTTGCTATTCAGCACTGCATATTTATGTTTGTTTTCACACAAATAGAGCTTTCTTTTGGTGGTATTTGATAACCACTGTTTTTTTATTTTTTGTGATATAAATGAAAAAAAAAAAAGATATTTTCTACTTTCGGTTATAAAAAGATTCCAAATAAACTCAAAGTTAGTCATAAATTTAGGCCAAAATGTATTCTGCTGCATGTCTTTGGTAAAAAATAATCCCAAAACTTGTATAATAATTGGTTTGTGTGAAAGTTTGAGCATCTACAAACTATGGTATATATACTGGAATTTACACAGCTTTTACTTTCTGACTGCTTATCACATTTCTTGAGGCACTAAAATGACAGAGTAGTACAAAAAAAAACACAAATGACCACCTTTTGGAAAGTAGACACCCCAAAGAATTTTTTGAGAGGCATGTTGAGTCCATGGAAGATTATATTTTTTGCCACAAATTTTTGGAAAATGACAATTTGTTTTTTCTTTAAACAAAGTTGTCACTTAAATGATTTGTTGCCCACATTGACTATATGTGGAATAACACCCCAAACACATTCTGCTACTTCTCCTGAGTATGGGAATACCACATGTGAGAGACTTTTTGCAGCCTAGCCACATACAGACCCCCAAAATCAAACGACCACCTTCAGGCTTTCAAAGGGCATATTTCCTCATATCACTTCCTCACTACCTATCACAGTTTTGTAGACCCTAAAATGCCAGGATAGTACAAACACCCCCAAAATGACCCCTTTTTGAAAAGTAGACACCCCAACAAATTTAATAAGAGGCATGGTGAGTATTTTTCAGATATTATTTTTGTCACAGGGTTTTGAAAAAGAAAAGGAAAATAAATTTTGTTTTCTTTTATTATTTTCCAAAAACTTGTGCCAACAAATGAGATCTGCAAATTACTCACCATATCCCTTAGCATATATCTTGGAGTGTCTACTTTCCAAAAAGGGGTATGGAAGGGGGTGCTTCTACTATCCTGACATTTTAGGGTCAACATTAAAAGCTTATGCCACACATCACTCACTCTCCACTTGAAGACAAGCCTTTTCTGACACTTTTTGTTTACAAGAAAAAACATTTTTTTGTTAGAAAATTACTTTGAACCCACATGAACCCCCAAACATTATATATATATATTTTAAAGCAATGGCCCTAGAGAATAAAATGGTGGGTGTTGCAATTTTTTATGTCACGCAGTATTTGCGCGGTGATTTGTCAAACGCTAATTTTTTGCAAAAAATATCCTTTTTTGAATCGTAATGCACAAAAACACACTATATTGTTTAATTGTTTGATAAAATACAAAAGATGATGTTATGCTGGGTGAATAGACACCAAACATGACATAATTTAAATTTGGGCATGCCCAGGCAACGGTGACAAACTACATACATTTTTAATATCATTAGGCGACGTTTTTACAGGTCATCACTTTATATACACACAGGAGGTCTAGTGTTAGAATTACTGCCTCCAATCTGATGTTCAGTGTGATACCTCTAATGCATGGTGCAAACTCTGTTTACATGCCAACTCGGAACCGACACCGGCGTTCGCCTTTGCACATGAGCATGGGAGGGGGGGCAGTGGGGTGATTTTTTTTTTTTCATTTAGATTTTTTTTATTTTTACATTGTCCCTTTCTTTTTTTTATTACTTTTATTGTTATTACAGGGAATGTAAATATCCCCTGTGATAGCAATAGGCAATGGCAGGTACTGTTTTCTGAGAAATCTGGGGTCTAGTTAACTCTAGATCTCTGCTCTGCCATTAAAGTATCTGATCACACCAAGATTGGTATGATCAGATGCTTTCCCAATTTAAAAATGGCACTGTTAATATCCAGTGAAACGGAAATGATGAAATGCTCGTAGCTTCCAGTTTTTTAACCCATAGAGATGTTTGGGGTCATTCTGGTCTCTGATCAGCTCTATAGTCCGGCTGCATTCTCGGGTTCTCAGATAGGACAAGAGAGCCCAAGAAAACCGTGGAAGGCGGCGGAAGGGGGGAAGGACATCCTTTCCCACTGCTTGTAAAAATGATCCAGCAACTAATTAGCTGCTAGGATTGCTTTTACATGAAAGATGACCACCAACTGAAAAAAGTATAAAAGGATGATGCCTGTAGCTGCAGGCATCATCCTGGTATAACCACTCAAAGTCCAGCGACATACCAGTATGTTGCTGGTCCTTGTTGGGCATTTATGTAACAGCAGAGAACATGGGCATATGATGAATTGGGTCTGTGGACCAATATGACCGCAATTCATTCTTTTTGTAATGCCCATGTTGAGGGTTAGGCCTAAAAAAGGTTTAAATTCAGAAACCGTGATAGGTTTCCATGCGAACTGCTTGGTAAGAGCTGAATTTGGATAGGCAATGATGTATTGTTGTGCGTATAAAGTGCTTTGGCCCACAATCAATTGATACAAATCTTCCGTGAAAAACAGCGGAGGGGCTAAACGCTAGTGCTGGCAGCGAACGGGTCGGATCCTGCTAACACTGTGTTTTTGGGGACACTATACAAAGGAGGCACTAGTATAATTCTGTTCGTGGTCAGTATATTGATCTGTACAAACATTATACTAGTGATGGGGGTAATCAGCGACCTCTAGCAGGAGTGCGATAGTGTGTGGGCGATATAACACTAGCTGACCCTGGCTGGGAGGGGAGCTTACAGACCCTGATGGTATCTGATGTCACCAGTGGCAGTAATACATTGATCAGTGAAAAATTCTATGTACTGACACTGTGCTAATGGGACTGGCTGAGTGACAGGGTGATCAAAGGGTTAATAGGGGTGATCAAAGGGTTAAATGTGCTAACATGTGCATGTAAAATGTAGTGCTTTTACTCACAGTGCAGTGTTCTCTCCTTGGACCAACAGGCGCATTCACAGTCCGAAATAGAAAGCGATGTAAGGTCGCTTTGCCTAGAGCCGCCATTCGGAGATGGCTATATTCTAATGAATACAGTCTTTGAAGGAAATCAGCAATATGTTTACATTTCAATTTTGTTTTCGAAATTGATTAGAATTCAGATAATGAATTATTTCAAACTAAATTTTGATATGGTGGGGCCGACTTGTCCAGTGCACATTGCGCCTTTTGCTCTCTCTGTCACACTTCTCCTTCCTCCGGACTCTCCAGCGTTTGCAAATGCCTGGGACCAGGCTGGGCCGTGTTCGTGTGGCATCAACATTATGGTGGTACCAGTAGTGTATTTAGGTTCCGTGCTGCCCTAGGCAACACAAAAATGCACACCCCCAAGGAGAGACCCTGGCACCGGCCAGCACCCCCCTCCCACATGAAGAGAGCCTGACATTGACCAACAACACCCCAGTCCCCCCCCGCCCCCTCCTTAGAGAGCCTTCCACTACCAACGCCCTCCATACACTGGCAACTCGCCTGTCAAGAGATAAGACACTCACCTTCACAGCTCTGGCCATCCCCAGGAACAACAGTCAGGCTCTGCATACACCATCAAGCAGCCCACAGCCTCTCTCAGATCCCACCTGGTCCCCGTGCTGCGTGTGTCCCTTCTTCCTTTCCTTCTTTCGGAGGATGGTTCTGCCCGCCTGAAAAATGCTGCTGCCCCCTCAAAAAATGCTGCCCTATGCAAATGCCTTGTTTGTCTTGTGGTAAATACACCCCTGGGTGGTACCCTGAATTAGAAGCAGGCCATACACTCCAGTGTCTTGGAATCATAACCTGACACTGTCGTACATGTGCTTCCCGGTCCCACAATACATACACCTGCTCAGAATACAACATTTTGAAAGTGGCACAACTGAGCAGTGTCTCGTTCCACCAGGCCAGCTTGACTTGCCACCTCCCACCTAGTGACAGCACGGGATCCCACAGGACACCAGTGCAGACCTCCTGCATGTACACAATTAAATCTTTTCTCTCCCATACCATGCAGCTAGGTCCCTAGGGTCTCTGCCACATGGGTCCTGTCCCAGTTGCTAGGGCACCGACCACTCACTATACAGGAGAATACCACTCTCCTGCTACCTGGCTGTCATATCATCCTTCTCTCGTACTTGTTGCTCCTAGCAACAGCATGTCACCACTTCACAGTGTATTTGTGCATTACAGGCCCTGTTCTTCCTTACACCATTACCATCATGCACCCCTCTAAAGTGTTACTAAACCCAGGACCCTGCATTCACAATATCTGGTTTCCCACTGCACACAGAACATGGAAATTCAATTTTTTTTTGTAAATATAAACTGTTATATACCTTTTCTCATCAGCAGTTAGAGCAGTCTTGTGATTTCTATCAGTGTCCAGCAAAGCACTGGTTAAAGATTGTAGGAGGCGGTTTCAATTTGCTCTACGAGGATGCAGAACCCCTGACCTCTGTTTGGACAGTACTGATTGGCCCTGTGCTGATCACATGCACTCTCCCAAGAAAAACAAAAAACCATCTCTAGCTATACACACCAAACTGAGCATGTGCAGAGTGACTCCACATGATATGTCTTATCATGAGATAAGAGGGGGACACTAGAAGAAGGGGAGGATCAGAGAAGTCAGGATCAAACAGAGTTTTTACACAATGCAGAGGATTAACCCCGTAGGTTCCACAGTAAGTATAACAAGCATGCTTTACTGCATATACAGACTGATTATACTGTTGTGGGTTTAATAACACTTTAGGTAATATCAGACCAGGCTAGGACAAAGTTTCAAAAGCTTTAATGGAAACTTCCAGCATAACAGTTCCAAAACAAAGTACACAGTCTTCTCTAAACTAATCCCTAACTCAGGTTTGTGGCTTCCCCAGCATACCTGCACAGACATGAATTCATACAAAGCAGAGTCCACAGTGGCAGATATCCATGGCTGGTGTTCTTTAGGGAGCACTGCGGGTCTGAGCAATGCCCCTGAATGTGGAGGTTTCCTAGAGCCAGGTGAGGCTCTCTCTGGCAGCTGCAGCAGCTCAGTGATATGGCCGAAGATTACATGCTGTGTCTTGTCTGTGTCTACTCTCCCATACAGACTGTCTGGCTGGGCAGAGCCCTCCCCCCTTTTATTATTGGGAGAGAGGCAGAGCTTTAACTGTTTAAGTAGAATGTGTGGGAAACAGGTTAACTGTTTCGCCTTTTGGCTGAGGCAGCAGCTGTTTCACTAACCAGCATTGCAACCCACTTAAAACCTGACAACTGCGCCACAAATGCACACATTCTTTGCAGTTGTGGATGGTTTCAGTGCGGCCTCATTCACAGCATCTGTGCACCCCTAGTCACTGCTTCTGCAGAAAAAGGAGGAGCCATTGAAGAGTGGCAAGTGTGAACGAACCCTTAAAGAAAGACTATCTGAGCTCAAAATTTGATGTAGTCTGATACTGCTGTAGAATGTTTCATGTGTGTATTTTAGTTACTTTATGAAATAATAGTAAATATATTATTTTTTATATAGAAGCAACAAAATTACTTTGAAGTATCAGTATTCACAAATTATATTCTATGTTGCCATATTTAGCAAATGCGGAAAACCCCTTAAATCACAATAGCAATTTCTTTCAGTTCATGTTTCTGTTCACATTAAATACATTTTCACTTATCTATTGAGTCATTAACACAGAGGATAAATAAATTAAATTAGACATAAAAGAGTAGTTGCACAGTAGTTTACCCAAAGACCGGCTTGCTTGTAAGGTGTGCTTTGACATAACTGTATTATGTACAGTTCATTTTCTAATTTTGCAGTAATTTTCTAATATTGCAGGGTCAGTTCACCCACAATTAAAGTTAATTTGAATGGGCTGATTTACCAGCTTCCCATTTCTCAGGTAGTAAGGTATTTCTAAGTTCCACCTCTTCACCTAACGTGTCACTACATAGGCAAGGAAGAATGTCACCAGCACACTGAGGATCACCAATATGGGTCCAAAATTTTTATTGAACAATCACATAGTTACAGCAAGGCAACGTTTTGGAGTCTTGCAGGACCCCTTCATCAGGCATGGGTCACATGCCTGATGAAGGGGTCCTGCGAGACTCCGAAACATTGCCTTGATGTAACTATTTAATTGTTCATTAAAACGTTTGGACCCATATTGGTGATCCTCGGTGAGCTGATGGCATTCTCTCTTGCTGATTCTGTTCGGTTCCAGCCGTCGGTCGCTGCAGCACCCACTTATACACACAGCCATTTTTAACGCAGGAACATGTGCATTTGGATTGTACACTTACTACATAGGCAAGCGCACTCATTCTCAATATTTCATTTAATATTAGGGCGTTTGCAGGACAGCTACGTTTCCTGAAACACAAGGAAACTCCAAGGCTGTAAAATTCAATCAGTGTTTATGTACATCCATAACAGTAATGGCTGGAGGGGCCCTTCTTACATTATTAAATCTAAAATGCCCCTACACCCTAAATAAGAGCTGCTTTAAGAGTGCATAACAGATAATGGAAAAAGCCATACTGTATAAGACCATATATGTTCAGTAACCAAGGCAGTGACATACTGTATATTTTTGGGTCATAACTCATGTTTATTCTCCTACACTGGATGATTGGGTGGGTTACATCTTATTTGCTTCATTATTGTATATAGGCGCCACAAAAGCTGACGTAGTATCCTCCTAGCGTAGAATGCTAGGTAAATTTTTAGTTTTGATCTCCTTCTGTGATCAAGGCAGCAGTGACTGTTTGGTCTTATCTGTTCAGGGTTTCACAGGCTAGGAGTTTAATTGCTTTCCTGCCTTTAGAACAAGTTTCTAGAGCTTAGGGAGGGAAAATTCAAATAAACAGCCTGAATATTTATCAGTGCTTAGCCAATCCCTAGGGAGGTGTGCCCAGATGGTGGCTGGGAAGCTGATAAATAGTCTGGAACCCTGGAGAAATTGTCTTTCCCCAGTATGGAGAGGTCCACATCTCAGGGGTCTGTTGCACCTGAGGCAGCCTGTAGATGGTTTTGCTGTTCTGTGATGTCTCAGTTGTAGCAGAGATGGGACCTGGAAGTGATGTTTAACTGAATACAGGACTTTACCAAAGGGATCTGGTCTAGAGAAGGACTGTCTCACTCACCATGTGCGGAGGAAGCTGGAAGGTGGCAGCCTGAGGATGGAATACTGTTGAGAACAGGAAATGGCCAGGTGACTGTGTGCTTTTGGGATATAAGCGTCAGAGGTTGCATGGACTGAGACTGCTCTCATAGGGTCTTAGTTACTGGCCATTCCCTGTCCTTGGGAGTATTCTGGACTGAAAGCTTTGAAAGGAGTGCCCTCCTGTACTGTGCAGTGTCCCTGAGATTGCACTGGGTATCAATAGCTGTGCAGTGCTGCAGGGTAACCAGATACCAAAGTTTTATCAGCAATAAATCACAAAAAGACAACCCCTAGATTGTTTATTGGAGCCAGAGTGAATGGACTGTTGCTTGGGTGGTTCATGGCCTCTGTACTGCTTGGGGGAGAACCAGTTCAAATCAGCAGCCCCTGTGGCTGTAGTGCTACACGGACAAGTCAAAGGACTGCCTGAGACAATTTAGGGACTCTCATGCATCCTGAAACCAAAAGGAAACATCTTTTTTCTAACTGCTAGCCTCCTAAAATGCAGTAGCTGATAGTATGTCCATGTTAACATATTGGTTTACAGCTATTAAAAATTAAATAGTTGGCAAGTACAGAGTATACCAAAGTATGTTATGAACCAAATGTGAGGCTATATATTACAGTGCACAACCCCTAAAAAGAAAAGAAGCATTATAAAATAATTCTTTAAAGGATACGTTCACTACATACTAAAATTTGTCTACCAATCATAACAGCCACACGCAACATGTATTCAGCACATCTGATTGACTTAAAATGCTGCCCCTCCTGCAACCAATCTGAAAGGTAATGTGCAAAGAATGACAGGAGGATGATATCAAGACAGATTTGGCTACTTATGTTAGAGGCATATAAAATATAAATTTTAAGGAATACTGCAATAAATGCTGGTTTTTTTATACCTGCTTGGTCGTCCAGGTAGGTTCATGCCCTTGAAGTCCAAACAAAATCCAGACATGAGGAACCTATAACAAATTAAGAAGTTTTGGGGATAAAAAATGTTTTCAAGGTACTGGTAGACATGCAGTCAGTGGCTATTGTTATGCCACTCAGTGTCTCCATGTTTATTCTCTATGGGCCACCTCCCATATTACAGACATTTTGATGAAATGATCTGTATGTCTGTGTTCTGGTCTATTTATTGAACAACTTAAAAATACCTAATTCAAAAAGGTCCACTATCTTGGTAGTCACTGATACCCAACCTTTTTTGAAAGTCATGCTTTAAAATATAACTAAAGGTACACTTACAAAAATTGCTAGCTAGTGGATTTTTATGGCATAGGAAACTGTACGTCTCTTTTATCATATAGGATTTTTTTCTTCTTGTTATCAATATATTCCTAACTGAAAACTGACTGCCATGCATGCTGGTAATAAGCACAAGCAGGGGCGGACTGACCATTTGGAAATTCGGGCACTGCCCGAGGGCCCGGGGTCAGTAGGGGGGCCCCATGAGATGCTCCTGGTACCTTTTTCATAGGCTTTTATGAGTTTGGGCAAGGACACAGGGGCTTCATGATCCGCTATTGCCCGGGGGCCCCATGAGTTGTCAGTCCACCCCTGAGTACAAGTAAGTAAGAATGGAGAGATGGGCCTATCATCATGTACATACTTGCATTATGGCAAGAACTCTGGCAAGTCCATTTAAAGTATTTGTAAACCTTTACATAACAAAGCTATAATAGCATCATGACACCTGTGGTAAAGCCTACCTTCATGCAAAAGTAAAATTCTTGCTACCCATTATGTGATTCCAAATATACAATGAACAAACCATGCCTATTTATGTCTGAGAGGCAGCTTGTCTTTTTTTTTGTTCTTTACAATATATTGTGCACTTCTGCAGCATATCTTGAAGTGTACAATTAGCTGCACCAAAATTGTTTTATATGGTTTCAGCTGGCTTCATATGCTAGTTGAATACTGAAACTAGTGACCTCCTGTATTTTTAAGGAAGCATACAAACAGACCTTTGCTCCGAAATAAGTTGCATTTTCCTTGTGACATTACCTGTTCCTGATAAAGTTTCTTAAGTGACTAGGAAACAGGAACTTAGCTTTAATATTAACCACTCCAAGTCCGGACACTTTCACCCCCTTTCAGTCCAGGCAAATTTTCAGCTTTCAGTGCTAGCACACTTTGAATGACAATTGCGCAGTCATGCAACACTGTACCCATATGAATATTTTAGCATTTTTTTAAGGACAGATAAAACTTTATTTTGGTGGTATTTATTCACAACTGTGATTTTTTATTTTTCTGCTATATGAATTAAAAAGTCAAAAAGTTTTGGAAAAAAAAGTGTTTTTTCTTATAACATTTTGTAAATAAATAATCTTTCTTCATAAATCTTGGCCAAAATTTATTGATCTATCTTTTTTTTTTACACTGATTGCTTTTATACCCATAAAGGCTGTAAAAGCAATAATTTCTCCTTCTCTCTGGCTGCATTCCTGCAGCCATTGAAAAATACTGTGAGAGCTGTGATTGGTCACAGCTTGCCACATGGTACAAGGCTGTTGTGAATAGCCTTGTACCATGTGATCTCACAAGTAGTAAGCAATGATGTCAAGAAGTGACATCTTGCTTACTACTATGCATGTGATCACTGATTGGCCAATCAGTGATCACATGATCGGGACCTCACACAGAGGTCCCGTACAGTGATCTGTGTTCCACTGTGTCCAGAGGACACAGCTGGCACCTATCGCGGTGCCACGCACTCCCAGGGAGCGCGCACAGGCAATAGATGTGGGGGGACGTTTAGAAACGTCCACCCGCTTTGGCAGCACTCCCGTCCAGCCGTTTTTCTGCATGGGCCGGACGGAAAGTGGTTAATACTGTATGCTTATGTAAAATCTGAAAAGTTGAAGCTTAACTGACCACTTAGCCTAGATTAAGAACACATTTCAATTTGATTATTTTCCAATTTTGTGCAAAATTATTAAATGATCTGTAATAAAATGCTTATTAGATATGATTTTACTGCATTGAAATGCCACTGGAAAGTATTCCAGACCTGTATTTTCTTGGTTTTGAGCAGTATGGTCTTGTATGTTTTGATCGTATTACATAGGCATTCCTCTTCACTACAGCAGGGGTTGAGTGGCCAAGTAACTATGCCTTGTGAAGTATTAAGTAATAAATTGTAATATCCACCTGCTGCCAAATGTGGCTTAATCCCATCCACCAAACAGGTGACCTCGTCTAATTTTAGTTATATATACTAACAACAATGGATAGTAAATGTTCTATTGAGCCTCTTGGTATATCCTTTGGGCTGTTGGAAAAATGTGCAGTACATATTAAAACAATGATCTGGGAAAACTGCCAATTGCAGAAAGACTATTCCTATTTTGTTATGCTTTCCATTGCAACTCTTTAGCTTAAAGTGTATCTAAACCAATTTATATTGTTATCAGAACAGTAACAATGGGGAAATATTCCAGTTGGGATAGTTGTTCTGGCGAAAAAAATGTTTAAAAGGGATTTTCCTTCAGTGTGGAGAGATTTATCCCTAGTGCTCCAACTGATTCGGTTAGGTTTGGACTACGGAAACTAGTCATGGTTTTGCATCCTCAACCCCAGTACCCAGTCTCGGACCTTCTCAATATTTGTGGAGGCAGAGCTTCAATACATTAAGATGTACAGTATTTTTTTAGAGCCCAATAAATTTGCCTAATGTAGTACTCCTTACTAATGGCACTTGTGCAAGTTTGAGCAGCACAGACACTGAAGGTTATTTATTGCTGACCATGACAGTGTTTAATATGATTGCCTATTATAATGTTTGACTGTTTAATATGATTATGCTTGCATGGAACAATATGTGATGAACTTGATATTTCAGGATTGGTGATGTCTAATACTTGAGATGGTGGAGTTCCAGTATAAACTTATATGATGTTGTAATGACTACAACAGTGATGGACACCCCATGAAGGAGATGTAATGTTATGTGGATGTAGATACCTCTGCATGTTAATTTGTAGGCTGGCTACCGCATTCATGAATCAACATTTATGCTGCGACAGGTATATTAACTGTGGCCTATTAGCACTTTTAGACTAAAGTGCTTATCTATATTCTCAAAGTTGTGGCTGTGTATGGGACATCAGTATACATGTGTAGCACTTAGGAGTCCCTGAGTTTTGGGTTCCCCTAAAGCTCTACACAGCCAGACAACATGCATTTTTCCACATTTTACATTCAGAGTCAGTAAACAGTCCTTTAGCTTGGTTTTGTGATTTTATTAAGGGGTCAAGAACTTGGATGTGGTCTAGGGGTATATGGGATGCCAAAGGGAACTGTAGACCTTAGGACAACTTTTGAACAAATATGTACAAAAAATATAGCTAGATATAGTATCTCTTTAAGAGCATTAACAGCTCTTTGGTGTACCTCCTCAGACCCCAGATAAATCCTCCTCTTCATCCAGCTTTCTGAGGGTATCCCTGGGCAAGGGGGCCCAAAAAGCTGTAGATTTAGAACAGTCCTGGATGAAGACTAGTTGGGTATTGCACCTGACCGCCCTCTCTCCTTATCTGGCGCAGGGTGTAGGAGTACTTGCTCTGTCTTTCCCTGTTTGCTTGGTGGGTTGGGGGCTGCCTTCAGGCCTTATGAGAGGCTGGCTTCTTCCCTGCTTCACAGGACATCCTCTCAAGGAGAAGATGGGTCAGAAGAGATCCTCCCTTCTAGAATCGTGCCAGGGATCCCACCCAGGCTCCTCATTCCAACCTTCCTCTCAGTCCATCTTCCACTTGACTCCCCACTCTCCCCAGGTTCTGCCACTTTTGAAGGTTGCCCTGGTCACCATGACCAGCCTCCTGCCTGGGAATTAGCCAGTGTTCCTTAAACATGCAAATCTAGTGCTCCTCCACCAAGCTCTCAGGTTTCTGAAGAGGTAGGAGGGCTCCAAAAGCCCTGACCTCTTAGAGCTTCCCAGCCTGTCCTGACTTAACCTCACTCCCCAGGCTGACTGATCCCCAGGCTGCTGCTCAGCCTTTGTCTGAAAAAAAACTGTCCATCTAACCTGGAAGGTGTTACATATTGCCCCCAAGTGATAGGTGTAATCTATTCAAGGGTGCACCCTAATATAGGATTCTGATAGTACTTAGCACATTAAAGCCTTCTTAGATAAGAAGGTATTCACATATCTCATTCCATTACATAGCCCCAAAGTATGAGGATTATTTCTCATTTCAGGACCAGGGGCAGAGCCATGCAAATCGTTCCTTTTCATACCATCATCCAGCACCCCTGGTGTATAGTGTAATTATAGCCTAATATTATAGAGCTTTTTTATTTCAAACTGCATTCAACTGTTTCTGGGTTTTTTGCCCACCATCAGTGCAGTGTATGGAAACTATGGCATCTATGAAGTAGGATTTGGTACCCTCCAAGTCCGTACAGATTATGGGGTTTAAAAAATCAAAAAGCCCTCCAACCAAATCAGTGTATAGCACAGTAAAATCTGCTTAGAAGATAAGGTATTCACATGTCTTCTGTTCTAAGAAGGCTTTAATGTGCTATGGTACAAGAAATGGCCACTGCCCAAGTCTATAACTGGCCTTCACAGTAAGGAGCCAGCCAGCCTGCAAACAAACCGAATTAACCTGTCTAACAGTATGCCTTAAAAACAGGGGTTTAGTTAACACACATTTGCAAATACATGCGTAAGCCACAGAGCCTCATCATGGCACCCCGGTATTCTGTAGTTCCTAACTTTACAATTTCAAGAGCCCCCATAGTAGAGGCACATGTATTTAATGGATAGACCAAGGGCAGGTGGACCTAAGGGAGCCCACCTGTCAGGGATCCCCTCGATCCCCGCCGTGATGGTCCCGGCGCAGGCGCAGTGCACCGCCCTGCGCATGCGCAGTAGAAGCCGCGGCCGCCCGCTGGGCACCAATGGCAGAGCAGGGCGGGATATTTAAATGTCCCTGAGCTGTCATTCAGTGCCTTCTGGTCCTACCTGTATCCTGCGAATCTGAACCTGTGCCTAGTAAGTTATTTGACCCGGATTGCTCTTGACCTCCTGATTTCTCCTGCCCAGACCCTTGCTTTGCCTAACCTCTTTCCTGAATGCCCCTCATTAGATCTGACCTGCTGTTGCTGACCTGGCGTGTGACCCGGCGATTCTCTGTCCGCTCCCTTGTACCATACCGTCCTCTACGTTACCAACTCAGCCCGTCTGACTTCGCACTTGCTCAGCCATCCATCCATCCATCCCATCGGGGTCACCCGACCTCCTCACATCTGGCTCTCCCTGGTTGGAGCCCCTGGCGAACACTCCTACCACTGACAGGTGTGCTCAGTAGTGGCGACCTGGTCCCGGGGTACTCCAAGTCCATCCCTACCATCAGGGGCTCTGGTGAACAAGTACCCTGGGGCTTAGACTCCGCGCTGTGGGCACGCCTGACCAGTGGAGTGCTAGTGGTGCCGCTCGGCGGTCCCTCACACCACCCTCCTTAAAGGTACACGAGCGCACTGGACACCCAGCATGTAGCACAATGGCAGCTAGGGTGTCCAGTGCGTCCCCTCAAACAACAATTCAATAGTACAAGAAATGGCCACTGCCCCAGTCTGTAACTGGCCTTCACAGCAAGGAGCACATGGAAGGATGACGCATGTCAAACAACAAAAAAGAAAAATTCCCAGCTCTACCTTGCCAGCCAGCCTGCAAACAAACTGAATTAACCTGTCTAACAGTATGCGTTAAAAACAGGGTTTTAGTTAGCACACATTTGCAAATACATGCGTAAGCCACAGAGCCTCGTCCCGGCACCCCAGTATTCTGTAGTTCCTGATGCTACAATTTTAAGACCCCCCATAGTAGAGGCACATGTATTTAATGGATAGACTAAGGGCAGGTGGACCTGAGGGCGTCCATCCCTCCTTAAAGGTGCAGGAGCGCACTGGACACCCAGCATAGTGGGGTGCCGTGACGAGGCCGTGCCGTGGCTTACCTCCTGTATAGTAGTGGGGTTGAATGCGGGAAGTAGCGATTGTCCCTGTGGATGTGGAGTGTCAAATAGGGGAGGTATCTGCGCATCAGAGATCTCCTCACAATTTGTATCGATTTTCCTTTTGAAGCGATTGGCAATCTCCTGAGCAGTGAGTGAGTTAGTGGTTGGAGGCAGTGAAGGATAAAGAAGACCTTGAGCTTGAAGGTAGAGAAGTGTTGACGGGGACTGGATGAGCAGGTGTTAATGAGAGTAATGAAATGGGTCTGCTTGGCAGTGTGGAGGCAGGAATAGTATTTCTGGAGGGCAGATTCATATTGGTTGAAGTCTTTCTGAGACTCAGTCTTAGGCCACAGACACACAAGAGCTCAGCTATGTTTTCTGAGACCTCTGGTGTCATCTGTTTGCCAAGGTTGTAGGGATTGGGGCCTGATTGTGTATGTAGTGAGGGGGTGAGCTTGTCTAGGAAGGATGAGAGTGAACTGTTGTAGACAGAAGTGGCTAGATCTGGGCAGGACAGGGATGATATTTTTGTCATAGAGGTGGTCAGTAGCAGAGTAGAGAAGAGAAGGGTTGAGGTGGCTAAGGTTTCTACGGGTAACTGTTAGGTGGCTGGAGGGAGAGGAGGTGGGAGAAAAGGAGAGAGTGAAGCTAATAAGGTGGTGATCAGAGAGTGTGAGAGGGTTGTTGGAGAGGTTGCATGGAGTACAAGGAAGAAGATAGAAGTGTTGCCATTGGAGTGAGTAGAAGCCTGTATCCATTGCTTCAGGCCAAAAGAGGTTTTTGCATTAAAAGGGATGTTGAAGTCACCGAGAATGATTGTGGGGATTTCAGAACAGAGAAAGAAGGGTAGCCAGGCAGAGAAGTCATCAAGGAAGGTAGATACCGGTCCAGAGGGCTGGTAGATCACAGCAATTCTTAGAGAAACAGGAGAGAATAGATGTATACAATGTGCCTCAAAAGAGGAGAGTGTCAGAGAGGGAGGTTGGTGAAGTACCTGATAGGTGCTCTGTGGGGCAAGGAGGATTCCTATTCCACCTTCCTTCCATCCACTGGGCCTGGGAGAGTGAGTCCAGAGAAGGCCACCATGGTAAAAGAAAGCAGGGGAAGCAGTGTCAGAATCATAAAGCCAGGTTTCAGTAATGGCAAGTAGGTTAAAGGAATTTGTGATAAAGAGGTCATGGAGGAAGGCGAGATTGTTACAGAGAGCACAGGAAAAGGGGAGGCTGGCTGGGAAGAAGAGGAATGGAGACTAAGTTCTGTGGATTGCGGCTACTGCCAGAGGGTGCAGGGTGATGGGAGCGTTGGGCACACTTAATTGATGGAGGCCCAGGGTTTGGGAATATATCTCCAGAGGTTAGGAGAAGCAGAAGGGTGGGGGAGGTAATATGGGAGTGCGATTTATATGAGGGGACATGCCTCAGCGTCCTGGAGGTTTTATAAGCATGTGGAGTTATAATTAGTAGGAGTTGGTGAGTGCAGTAATAGGGAGAAGACAGAAGGGAAGGTAATGTATGTAAACTGTGGAGTGGAGAAGAGGGATGAAGGAAAGAAACTTTCAGGGGAGCAGACACAACTGTCAGGAGGAGTGGTAGAAAATGCATGCTACAGAGTAGGAGAGCAGAATAGAGAGAGGGTCACCTGCAGACTGTTTGGTGCTTTTCAATGCAGTTTGCTATGTATGTTTGCTTCGTGCAATTGCTGAAGTGCAGAGTCTAAAGTGCAAATCACTTGTATAAAGAATCACGTCTAGAAAGAATCACAATCACAGCTAATCACATTAGTAAACATTGAATGAATAGTTTTTTATTCAGAAAAACTGGTTGTTTACAAATGTAAAATTCAGTTTTAAGCAATCACAGTATATACAAAAACAAAATCCTGATCACCTCCCTAAAGTAGTACAGTGTAACTATTGTAACACTCTTTTGTTCTGGTCACTGTATGTAAAAAAAATTATAAAAGAAAAGAAATGTAATAAAAAAGAATTTAACATTTGAAAAAACAATTACCAGTCAAACCAGTGTCCCTGATTACTGCCACACCAGTCATATGATGACACTGTACTGCACTAGTGATTATTTCTAATTTCTTAATTTTCCCAAAAATTGTGACAAAAAAATTACAACTTCAAAAAACTCGTCATGCCTCATTACTGCATGGGTCCCTATTGAGGATTTTTCTCACTTCCTGCCTGGAGAAACTATTGACAGTGAAAATGAATCTCTCTATTGGAGTCATAAACAGAAGTGAAAAAATGAAAAGGATTTATAATACTTCCCCACCCCTCAAAAAACGGTTGTAATTACTCTTTAAACTTGATGTAGAATTATATCTGCTGGCACAATCTTGTCCATGTGACTATCAATTTCAGAGCTAAGGGATTACCTAGGCTCCCATGGACCTAAAGGCTGGGTGAGCAAAAAAAGCCCAGCTTCTACTACAGTATCTATAGCTAGGTGGTCAAGTCATCTCAGATTTTCTACAAACATAAAAAAAAAAAAAGAATTGCCTCCCTTAGGGTACTTATAAGCTGCCAGCACTAAAAATATGTGATACCAAATTCCAAATAACTGTTAATATCTCACATTTTTGTTAAATTATTGTTTATTGTTTGTCATATATAGTTTACTGTTTAGTCACAAAAAAACATACATATATATTTTTAGGCATGATTATATATCAGCACTAACCACCAACTTGCATTTACTTTCTGCAGATACTCAAATTCTGGGAGAAGGTCAGGGCCTGCAAACACCAAGCTCTTTATCACCAGAATTCAAAGAAAAGATAGTGACAAGTCCAGCTCCAAGGATTAGATTTAACCCCACAGTTCCCAATATTGTTCTCTCAGAACACAAGGATGTCAAGATCAATTGCACCATTGTTGTGCCAAATCTAAACAGCGGAGAGCAAATAACGTGGTGGAAAGATGGAAATTCAATTCAACAATCTGACCGAATCTCTGTGCAGTCTTTTGAAATCCAAGATATAACGGTGACATCTATGGTATCTTCATACAGGTGAATGCTAAGCACTGTACATGTTTATTGGTTGAAAATGAGGATATAAAGAGTAAAGTGTCTTGTTGTTTTTAAGCAGGGCTGTAACTTTTAAAATTTGGTATGGGCAGAGCAGGGGCGGACTGACAACTCATGGGGCCCCCGGGCAATAGGAAATTATGGGGCCCCTGTGTCCTCCCCACACCAAAAAAAGCCTATGAAAGGTACCAGGGGCATCTCATGGGGCCCCCTACTGACCCTGGGCCCTCGGGCAGTGCCCGAGTGCCTAAATGGTCAGTCTGCCCTTGGGGCAGGGAGGCCAGATGAGCCCATGTCTGGCAGACACAGAGGATTTATCATGATATCCTGACTGGGACAAACAGAATTGACTTCTGGCGAGGTTTTTTTATTGAGTACCAAAAGCAGCCATTCTCAACCTTTCCAACACAGAGGAACCTTTGAAATAACTTTCCAGTCTCAGGGAACCCCTGCTAAAAATTACTATAACTAAAACTCACTATGCATTAGTGTGATGGTCAGTGGGAAGAATGCTCCTTACACTCCCTTACAGATAGCTAAAAATATCAATGGTGTCAGTGGGAATTTATCTGAGAAGCAGAAGTTGCTCATTGCTCAAGGAACCCCTAGCAACCTCTGGAGAAACCCTGGTTTAGAAACCCTGACCTAAAGACGTGAAGTTACACTACCATCTTGGCTATTGTCTGTGAAAGCCTCCTCAACCAAGCACTGTATTCTTAGAGGGTTGGGGTAACATGTTACATGTGTCTTATACCTAGAAGAAGGAGAGGGTAACTCCTATACTATATAGTGGGAGGAGCATCACAGTTCTTTAGTTTAGGTCTTTTTTATGGGTTTAATTTAAGGCACAGGGACACATACCTGCTGTAGTGAATGACAGGTCTTTGCTGTACATACACACGCCTGTACATCTACAGTTACAAAAGTGCACATACATACCAAACTCTGCAAAAAGGATGTTGTCAAAAATACATGTCTAGTAGTAAGAGGAAGGGTTAAAAATTCTGATATACTTTTTTACGGCTTTCTGTCTCTGTGGCAACCACTCCTTCAATTTTTTGTATAGGCATCAAATGGACAGGAACTGATTAAATATCCCCCTAAAATAGTCATGGACAAAAATTAAAATTTGACAGATTATAACTCTTTTAAATTTTGATTTGTCATAAAATCTGTAATACTTTAAAATCCATGGCCAACGGCAGAAAATGGTGAGCCAGTACGCTGTTCCCAATTACTGTCAACAATATGGCTGTAAGGCCACCAAAATACCTGGCGATGAAGAGGTTAATGCATTTACAGCTGATAGCTGTAGCTGGTGGTAGAAGTTGCATGTATAATTCACAAATATTTGTATTCTTGTTTAATATTACCACGTGAGCTGGTGGAGCTATACATTTTATATTTTAGAATGCTTATATGAATATAAAGGCTTGATAACTGCACTGAATTAATTACCTATAAGAATGAACTTCATTTAAAATACTGTAAATACATAAGACTCCTTAATTAGCCACTAATTATTTTTTAATATTCTTATGTAAAGCATTACAGGCGTGATGCGATCTGATAATGGCACATACAACTGTAAATTAAGAATTGAGGATGAAGAAATAATTTCAGATCCTATCTACATTCAAGTGGAAGGTAAGGCCGTATGTCTGTGAATCTCCATGTTTTCATGTAAAAGAAAAATAGTCATGACAGTCTTGTAAAAAATCAGTAAAATCATATTGGGGACCAGCAAGTATAGCCATGTTCTGGTAAAAAGTTAATGAACAGTAAAAAAGAGATATTTCAATCAAATTTAGATATGAGGAGAATGGTCTTCCACATGGAAGAAAAATAGATTTGAAATATATTTAAAAAATATACTTCCCAAACATATTTACATATACTACAATTTTGGCCATATTCAATATATATATATATATATATACACACACTGCATTTTGAAATGTGTTCTTTATATATTACAAAATATCTGAAAAATATATTTGTAAATATTTACATATATTTGTAAATGCATTCCAAAAAGTTTGATTTGTATTTTTAAAGACATACAGTATATTTGAAAATGTATTTTTAAGAATATTTTTCATAAATTGTGTAATAAAAACACATTTCAACATACAGTGTGTGTGTATGTATATATATATATATATATATATATATATATATATTGAATATATCCAAAATTGTAGTATTTCAAATATATGTCAATATATTTGGGAATATAATTTTTTAAATATATTTCAAATATAATTTTCTTCCATATGGGGTTGTACAGTGGTAAGACCTCCCTGCCTGATTTTTTCAACTCTCTGCTCACCTTCTAATCTTATTATACTTGCTCATGTTCCCACTTCTGATGTTGCATTTTTCATTCTAATTAAAAAAAAAAAACAGAAACAAATAACAGAATGATTGTTGCAACTGAAAATTAAAGTGCAGAGCTCTCACCACTAGAATACTTTAGAGACCTATTTTTAGTAGTGCAATCTGAAAAGAGGTCTATAATTGTACACAAACGTAGTATATGCAAACCAAAAGCTCCTTTTTTACCAAAATGTTAGAAAGAAATTGTAATTAGAGTTCTATAACTGGCTTATGCAGTTGAGTACTGTGCAACGTTTGTACTTCGTAAATAATGTACATAGTTTACTATACCTGCATTTACTACAAATATAATTTGTGGCTGGACTGACATTTTAGTCATAGTAGACACCTGACATTTTTTATTACCTTTCATTTAGGACTTCCACATTTCATTCAACAGCCAGAGAGGTTAAATGTCTTTAGAAACACTCCATTCAATCTCACCTGTGAGGCTGTTGGCCCCCCAGAACCTGTCGAAATTTATTGGTTCCGTAACAGCAGAAAAATCAATGATATTCCCGAAGTGTCACCAGCAGTTCTTAGTGTGTTGGGTAAGTCATTATTGCACTAGTACATTTACATTATGGCAAGAGTGTGATGGCAACCAATTTAAACTTGGATTATTAAAAACCATATACTTATTCTTCATCTTGTAAACTTAATGGGCACCTTTAATTTCCCCAGCCATGTACAAATAGTAGTATTATTATTATACAGGATTTATATAGCGCCAACAGTTTGCTCAGCGCTTTACAATATAACGGGAGACAATAAAGCAACAATACAGTTCAGTATTACAGTTCTGCTCCTTGGAGTTTACAATCTAGAAGATTCTAGATACAATTCTAGATACAATCTAGTATCCTTAAGTCTGCCCCATCAACTGTTTCAAAAGCACTTCTCCCTTCCTAAAAACATGTATCCAACATGATTAAACAGTGTTGTTACTTACAACTTTTAACTTACTAATGGGCTAAAAACTAATTTCATTGTCTAACTACCCCTCCTGGCTGCTGATATATGCAGAGACCAGTGAGGAATGACTGTCATTGAGAAGGTGTCTGGACTGTGCTTGTTTTGGTTGACAGGCTGGGTCCACCTTATCAGAGACAACTGGGGACACGAGGCTGGGAATAACTGAGTTTCATGGGTTATACTTTAGCAGAGTTTTTGTTCACTGATGATTATGGATTGTTAAATTGTTTGTAAGCTGAATTGTTTGTATATGGCCGTGGTTTCTGTAATCATTGGAAAAGCAAATTAACTTTGCTGGTCATTCTTGTAAGGGGCACCCCCTAGCGCCTATGTTGTTAACCCAGTTCTCAGACCTAAAGAGGGCCTGTCAAGGTCCTACCTTTTCCCTGAGGTTATGTTACTCCATGTGCTGGCGTCCATCTTGGATTCTGCTGTGCATGGTGGGAATCCTTTTATGCCTTCAGGTCTCTGAGGTCCACCTCCCAGAGGGGCGTGGCTGATGACATATAAGCCTGTGGCCCGCACATGCTCTTTGCACTTGTGTCTTGTGTCTTTGTGTTGCTATTACTCTGTTCTGACTCTCGTGACTCTCCTGGTATCTGATTCGGCTTGTGACTTGACTATTCTTTGTATTCTCCTTTGATCTGACCCTCTGTTGCTGAACCCGGCTCGTGACCTGTGATTCTCGTCTGCTGTCCTGTACTGTTTTGTCCTGTTGTTGTTGACCCCGGCCTGTCTGACTACTCTTTTGTCTCTTCCACCAGCTACACGCCATTGGCGGCGGCCATTACCGCAGCTGAGGTGTCTCAGGGGCCGCGACCTGGTTCCTGGCTGCGTCAAGTCCATCCCCACCATCAGGGGCCCTGGTGAAGGGCAGCCTGGGACTTAGACTCCGCGCCCTGAGGGACTTCGGTCTGTGGGTGGTGGTTGTCGTCAGCCAGTGCGTTACATTGTTAGGCCTGCCTGTCCGTTCCTCGGCTCCTGCCCTGACAGGGCCCCATGTATATCACAGCTTTTTAGGGGCAGCAGGTTAAGCCCCAGCACCATTTTCAAAGTATAAGCACTTTATTGGTTCCACTTCTCATGCCACAGGCCTGGATAGGAGTCTTCGGAACTTGTAAGTATAGAGGCTTCATGATAATGTGATTACAGGCAAGGTTCTTAGGAGGTCACCACACATATCTGAGATCAGTGAAACATAGGTGCCCACGCATCACATCTGGTGGAGGAACCTTTCGATCACCACCACTCCTATCCTGAACAGGCTGCCCCATATGACAACGCTTGTGAGCAACATGCTGTCCCATACCTAGATGCACCGGGTATTTTTTACTGTTGGAAGCTTTCATAGTATGAGCTACTTATGGGGCCACCATTAAAGTAAACTTGTTTTTTTTTGCCCTTCATTTGCAAAGCACACTTTCTTTAAAATATATGCACTTGTAATGGCCCTAAAAAGTAATATTTTCCTATTTATTTATCAATAATAAAGAAACCTTTGTATTCACAAATTAAATGAAAGATGCAGCTGTAGGGTTTGGCTTGTCTTTGGTGTAGCAAGCTACTTGTTTTAATGCTCATGTCAATGCATCCATAAAAACATTTTTAATTCTTCCCAGATGTAATATATTTAGTGCCATAATAGATGAGAATGAGCTGAACCACATCCCTCTGTTTCACATTCATGAAATCACTCTGGCCTGGCTAATAACTTTAAATGCTATGTGTATACCTCGTGTAGGAACCTCATAAACCTGCCTAGTTCACTGCTGTGCAGTAATGAGTTATTTGACTTAGTGAGTGATGGCTTTAATTAAAATCACTTCTGTCTAAGACAAGCTCTAAAATAAACTAAAGGTTCTTGAAGTCTGTTGTGATTATTTGGGTGAAAGGCGATGCAGAGCTGCAAGTTGTGTTGTGTGACTTCAGAAGGCATAAAATAAATAAAATTGCACTTCTACAGTTACCAATTAACTTACATTATTACAGAACTCGAAAGACCTGGCAACCTACCCTGTAAAATAATTGCTAAGAGAATTCATGGAAAAAGTCGCTTACGAGTGACAGTCCATGCAATCGCCAAGGGTCGGATACGACTGAATCGATAGATAGATTACAGAACTCACCTCGTTGATGCAGGAAAGCAGATTATATTATGGCAGAAGAGGTTCAGTATTGGGAAATATAAATATATGCACTAGGGTGCTAAAAAATACTCATTAGAAGGGGCTATCTGGGAAGAATGGTGAAGGGGAAAGGTTTAGGGGTCCCTGTAGTTCACAGGCTTTGCAATATCATGCAATGTCAAACTGTAGCTAACAAAGATAGCAGAATACTCTCATGCATTAAAAGTGTAGCGCCACCCCGCGGGAACTGCTAGTTATGTCAGGTCTTCTGTTGCTGCCTTAGCCTTGATAAATGTCTCAACACTGATTAAGATTTACATCTTAATAGAGGTAGATTAGTAATTTTTCAATACCTTTGAGTCATCCTGAAATTAAACTTTGTAGCAAATATCAAAACATTTTGTTAAGTGGTGATCAGATAAGACAGTGAAACATTTAGCAGCATAAACGACACACTGAGGCTTCACTTGACATATTTAAAGTACTACCACAAACTCAAACCAGATCTGCCAAAATTGTAGCTCTCTTCACTAAATGAGCAGCAAAGGAACCAAAACAGGTACCAAACACAGCTGAGGGCTAGGTTGCTAACGGACTCTGAGAATGAGGGGGCTATGCCTTTGTAAAACAGAATTGGCAATGTACTGGCAGGTGAACTATGTACTTTAAATTTAGTGTTCTGCCAGCTACAAAGGGGCCCTTAAAACATTGGCATGCTTGTTGGTGTTGGATGTTCCTGCACTCTGTGGGATACTCTCAAGAATAATAAACTCTTCAGAACACAGAAGTGGGAGGGGCCAGGCAAAGAGTTATGGTTCTATGGCTTAGACCAGCAATGGGCAAACTACGGCCCGCGGGCCGTATATGGCCGGCGGACCTTTTAATCCGGCCAGCGGAGCGTGATACATTGGCTGTCAGGATGTGTGTAGGCGGGCAGCATGACGAACGTGAGGGGAGCTAGGCTCCTCTCACAGTCCGCCCTGAAGACCGGAACGGCGCGGGAACACGGCGAGAGGAACGCGCGGAGCAAAGGTAAGTGAATTGACACAGGGGGGACTTGGCTTACTACTTGGGGGGGGGGATAATACTATGGGGGATGAAATAATATGGGAAATGAATTACTATAGGGGGGATGAATTACTATAGGGGGGATGAATTACTATATGGGGGATGAATTACTATGGGGGATGAATTACTATATGGGGGATGAATTACTATGGCGGATGAATTACTATGGGGGATGAATTACTATATGGGGGATGAATTACTATGGGGGATGAATTACTATATGAGGGATGAATTACTATGGGGGATGAATTACTATATGGGGGATGAATTACTATGGGGGATGAATTACTATATGGGGGATGAATTACTATATGGGAGATGAATTACTATGGGGGATGAATTACTATATGGGGGATTAATTACTATGCTTACTATGGGGGAATATTACTATACTTACTATGGATGACACATACATATCATTCATCTACTCTTGGTCTGTTTCCTGGGTCCAATATATGAACCCATTGCGGCCCTCAAGTCAAAATGTTTGCCCACCCCTGGCTTAGACTCTGGCCAAGCAGGACTAGCGGTGCTCAAAAGTGGTCAATTGTGAAGTAATAGCAGAAGACAGAGGGTGATAAATCCTTCCAAAAGTTATGAACAAAGTCAACAAACATGTCAATAATGGGACAATGATCTGCTTACCAGCTTCTCCTGATCTGTTGCAGCAGGCTTTTTGGGATTGAGGGGGCCCTCCCTTTGGAGAGGTGTTGATTCCAGGTTGCTTCCTGTGATGATCTAATGAATGGGGCTGAATAGTGAACCCGGCTATATAGCAGTGGTCCTTCAGCATCTCTGGGGCAGCAGTATCAGGCAGATAATCTGGGTGTTGTGCTCTGGATCCCCGCTGGCATGAATGACGGGCCTCAGAACGGAATTTGACAACAGCAGCTAGCTGCCAACACTCTTTGTCTCAGTCCAGAGATCTGCAGGTAAGCAAACAGCTTTCTGAAGCTTACAGGTCCCACTGGTGATACAGCATACAGGTTCTATCTGGCCTCCTAAGTTCTCTCTCTCTCTCGTGGGTCCTCCCCATCTACACTCACTGGTGGCGATCTCTAAACTGTCCCCACTATTTCACAGGCTTTTATATTTGTATGTCCCCTCCAGGCACACAGGATCTTGTAGTTTCTTTGTCAGCAATGGTAATAGCACTGCTCATAGTCCAGACTGCATCTCCCAGCATTCAGTGTTCCGTGTTTGAGAATCAGGGGCTCAATGTCCATAGAAACTCCATCTTGTGACAAAAAAAGGGACAGCATTTAGGCAATTTTAACAATATTACATTGCAAAATCTACATAGTCCAATAACAGCAATTTTGGTTACATTCAACAGATAAATCAACAATTCTACCTATATACAAAACACAGTTTGGCCTCATCTTTAATATGCAGTTCAGTTTTGGCTGCCAATCCACAGGAGGGATATCCTTGAACTAGAACAAGTTCAGTGAAGGGCAGCAAAATTAATAAAGCTGTTGGAGTACCTCAGCTATGAGGAACAATTACAAACATTACACTTATTTATTCTAAATTTGAGGCGTGGTTATGATCACAATGTACACATTTATAAGAGGTAACTTTATTAACTGTAATAAACTGTTTACTGTAAGGTCCTTGATGATGACATGGGCATAATTTGAGGTTGGACGAAAAAAAGGTTTATTCTTAAATTATGCAAGCTGTTCTTTACTATTAGAGCAGTGAAGGTGTGGAACGCTCCCCCCCAGGTAGTGGTATTAGTGAGAGTGTTAATAAATGTAAAACCCTTTTAGATGTCTTCCTCAGTGAGCCTAAAAAAACAAGTATGGGAATTCTTAGAGACAATAACAAAATTTTGTATTTGGTTTAGTAGTACATTGTTGAAAAAGATCACACTGAAGAAAATTACTAATACCTATATTTCTAGAAGGCTGCAACTCTACTCTGCTCTATTTCAGAGTTATGGCTGCTGCTGATATCCAAAACTAAGATTTGTTAGATGTTGTGTCCCCTGTTACACACTGGTATTTTACACAATGGTTGTTACATACTACAGGACCCAGCTGGTGGCTGAAACCTCACCTTGCAGTGGGGGACATCTAACACACCTGAAAGTGTAGAATACTAGCTCTTTTCAAGGCAGTGAAGACTGGTGTTGCCACCTGCTGGACAGGTATCAGTGAAGAACTTCTACCCTTCTAAACTACATTACAAAACTACAATAAAAATTTGGTTTTAGATATTTCATAAAGAAGAGAACTGATCCAGAGAGAAACAGTGAGGCTGCCATAGCTGACTTCTATGTTTGCATGTGATTGATATCTTCATTGCAACCATTCTGATCCTTCTGCTTCAGTATTTTGAGTTACTAACACATCCCAAGTATGGAGGCAAACATTTCTGACTTTCCTTTGATTTTCCAGAATTGCATACCTGTTATGGGTTAGTGACTTAGAAAATGTTGACGCCATGGAGTCAGCATAACAGCCAGGCTAATAGCAACCTTCTTTTTCACTTATAAATACTTACTTTGTAAAGCAACATTAAACCCAAAAGCAAACATTTATTATATTGCAGCTTACCAATTCTTAGATGTGATGGACAGTGGTGTATTTAGGTTTTGTGCTACCCTTGGCAACGCAAAAATCATCTGCCCCCATGGACACTGACCATCGTGACCCCCCCTCCCCCTCCCTCAGAGAGAGCCTGGCATTGACCAACAGCACCCCTGTCCCCCACCTGGGAGAGCCTTCCACAAACCCCCCCCCCTTCCCGGCAATAGAGAGACACTCATCTTCACATCCCCGGGAACGAGAGTCAGGCTCTACATACACCATCAAGCAGCGTCTCTCGGATCCCACCTGGTTCCCATGGTGCGCGTGTCCCTTCTTTTATCCCTTCTTCTGGGGGGAGGTGCTGCCCCCTTGAAAAATGCTGCCTTCGGCAAGTGCCTTGTTTGCCTTGTGGTAAATACGCCACTAGTGATGGCTGCATTCGTTTTCTTTTTTAAGCTTTCCTTCCTTTATTTTCACCTGGTGATCCAGCCAGCAAGTCTTTTGTTTTTCAAAAGAACAAGCTCTCCTGCAGATGTCACAGTTAGAGTAATGAGACAAACCATTTACCACTGACAGGGTGCCTACGATGATCAGCTATTATTTATTTATGTAAAACCTTTATCCCAAAAGGAACAAAACTGTAACTGCTTAATAAGTGTTAGCTGTAGTTTGGCTTCAATTTGTTAGTGTATCTAAATCTGCTAGTACATCTAACACTCCCCTCCCCCCAGATTAACAATGCTGCTATCCAACGGTGCCCCTGTGCTTCTTCATCCAGAGTAGGTGTGCTCTAGTACAGGAGGTGTATTACTGGCCAGATCATCAGGTGAAAACAGAGTGAAAAAGTCTTAAAAAAGAAAACAAATGCAGCCACCACATCTAATGTATGGTAAGCTGCAATACATTACATTTTTGGTTTTGGATTTAATACTACGTGAGAAACGTGAGAACCTCATTCAAACTTTTGCCAAATAAATGGAGACATCTCCCCCTCATGTGATTTTGTTTTTCATGTTACTCTCTAATCTATTTGTATTAAATGATTTGCGAGAACTCAGACTTTAAGCTACTTAGAAATCCGCTCTGCATTTAGTGTATAACAGTACAACACATTGAGCAGAAACTGTGATATTTTTGGAGTTTCACTCTATAAATAAACAATGGGGCAATTAATACCAAACAAACATTTCCATGTAGTGGTCTGAGTTGGCAAAAAAAAAGAACAATACACTAAATTCAGGATTTAATGAATTTCATGAAAAACTGTAGCCGCTGACTTTTAATAAACACTCACTTACCTGTCCCGGGGTCCAGCGATGTACCCACGCAGTCCTTTCTCTCCTGTTCTTCACGGCGCCGGCATCTCTACTGTGGGCAACAGACTGTGACAGCTTGCGGCTTAACAGCCTGGTGCCCACTGCGGATGCGCGATTCACGCTGTGCCTCCTAATTGGTCCAGCAGTCTCTTGGGACCTGTGAAAGTTCCCAGGAGCAAGGAGGGGGCCGAACTTCTGGCTCACTTTGCTGAACCAGAAGCGGGAGCGGATACCTGTCAAAACCAGGTACCCACTCCCCCCAAAAGATGCCAAATATGGCAGGGGAGAAGGCAAATAAGCGGAGCTTCTGCTTTTGAGTGGAGTGCTTTAAAGCTGAACTGCGGGCACAAAAACTTTCATGTAAATGTATTCCTCAAAAGTCATTTTACTTGCAACAAATGCCTTTGCAAAAATATTATGATAGAAAAACATTGGTGACATCATCGCTGTGCTGTACATAACCTGTGAGGATAGACGAGCTGGGGGAGGAACTCCAAAGACTCACACACTGTTACAGACTGCCTTGAGAAGACATAGGGAGTGGGTGGAGACAAGACCAGTCACTCTGCACATGGAGAGAGAGCAGCAATGACCAGTCTGTATTACAGGATGCTCCTGCAGAGACAAAGTTTCACACTGGATTATAGCACAGATCTGGATCGAATACACAAAGCACACCGAGATTCAAGTTTAACAATATTAGTTTATCCCAGGCTTGCACTTCAAAGCCTAAATTTATCTAAAAAATAAATAAATCAGCACAATGTCTTCTAGTTCAATAGTAATATTTGTCCTCTCCTGATGCCACCCCCCCCCCCTCTCCTGCCACTGTAATGGTGCAGTGGGGGTTAATAGAACTAAGGGACTGTTACAGGCTCACATTAAGAGTGCCTGACTTTGCCCACCCTTTCCGCCCAGCTCCTCCATTCATAGTAGCTGTTACTCTGAATATAACAGGATCTATGAATGGAGGAAGGATTGATAACTGAAAGGTCGGTCTCCTCCTTTCATAGATCGTGTTTCATTGATAGAAGTTGTAATGACCCAACTATGCTCACTCTTTCCACTGAGTCCCTCCATTCATAGAAGTCACTACAGTTTCTATGACTGAAACATGATCTATGAAAGGAGGGGTGGGCCCTTTCAATCAGCCACACATCCACCATTCATAGTTTATGTTATGTGTAAAGCGCTGCGTAAACTGACTGCGCTATATAAGTACATGTAATAAATAAATAATAAAAACATTCAGAGTAACAGCTTCTGTGAATGGAGGGGCTGGGTGGAAAGGGTGGGCATAGTTGGGTTCTCTTAAAAAGAGCCTGTGACAGCCCCTTAGTTTTAATAACCCTCACTGTAGTGGATGATTATGGCGCTGGGGTGGCTAGGGGATATTGCAAGAGGAAGATTTTGGTGAAGGCAAGAAACAGAAGCACAAGGGACACATCTCACTGAAGGCATGCCATGTCCCCTGTGCTGATTTTATATATTTTTTTTGTATTGGGTAAATTTAACTGTGTTTGAGATCCTGTCCAAGGCAGTTACAGTATGAAACATCAGCTAGGAGCATATTATGTACCTTCTACAGCTTCTTCATATCTATAGCTTTAATTAAAATGGAATTCCAAATGTAATTCCTCACACACTTTGTAGTTCTGATTTAAAATAGGAAATTTCTATTCGTTTTTTTTTCGCTGCTGTCCATGACGGTATTGGTGAGATTTCCCATTCTCAAAAATAGTGCAGCGCTAACAAGAAAATATATATAATCAATAGTGCTGAAAATATACTGTGCCCCAATAAATAAATAATATATCAATAAACGTGCATGAAGTGCCCAAACCAATGTGACCTGTGGTCACATAAGTGACCTATAATCAGTGAAATATGACTGCACAATTGTGAAATCACTCTTATAAATATTATAGCAACTTAAAATGCTACGACATGAACCCCGATAAACAGGGGATATGACAACAGTGATTGGTGCCAAAGTGACCATACAACAAATCACATATAAAACATACACACATATAATCTCAAAAAGTCCATAAATATTAAAAAAATAAGTGTTTCAAAAGACTGAAAACCATGCAACGTGCCAAGGGTGACGATATCCTTGAAAGTGTCAGCACACTTTATTCACACTGGCTAAATTGCCTCCTCACCTCCTTTAGGCGACCCAATGGGCCACTTCGCTTTCAGGATCACTCCTGGATCCTACTCCAATCCTGGCTAGTAGTATTTCACCTGTAGTTCCTCCCCCAGGTATAATAGGTAATACTCCAGGCCTCTCAGGATGGATATGTCTGCTAGATATGATTCTCACCAACGCCCATGGTGAAAAAGAAAAAAATCCTCCATAGTGTAGTAGTTTTAAATATTAATCTCCTTTAATTATACAAAAAATGCCCACTCACATTTTCAATTGGTTAAAACACTCCTACATCCTCATGCTTGGGTGTACTGCATGGGTTAGGGGTTTGTTTGGGTGTTCCAAGATGGCGTCCAACACCAGATGTGCATCGCCACGTACCGAAAGCTGCGTCACGACGTACCTATGCGTTATGTCACTAAACCTCATGACTACCTCTCAATACACATAAAAAATAGTCAGTATTTTTGATGAGTTTAGTAAAATGTCAGTTGCTAATGCTTGTTAGAATGTCATAGAAATATGAAGGTAAGCCTCACGCACACTGTGCATTTTTACAGCTGCTGTTTTGGGTGTAAGGCATTACACAGGACTGGCTCCTTCCCTGCTTCCCAGGTTGTCTTCTCTCAGGGGACGGTTGAGGATGAGAGATCCTCCCTTCCAGCTCCTGCCTGCAGGTGGGCCCCTCTTCTGAGCCCCTTCCCAGGCTCCTCACTCCAGCCTTCTCACTTCATCTTCTTCTACTTGAACTCTCCTGCCTCTGAGCATGCTCAATAACTCTTAAGGGCTGTCCTGACCCCATGCCAAGCATCCTGCCTGCGGATTGGTCAGAATCCCTTAAGAGTGCAACCATCTCCTCCTCACCCTCGTCCACTGTAATCTAGAGACTTCTCCAGATCTCTAGATCAGGGGGAGGTATCAGAGAGCTGATCTGCAAAGTCTTTCAGCCCTGACCCAAAGTTGACCCTTTTACTATCACCCAGGCTTCTACTCAGCCTTCCAACAAGAAAAATAATTATCTAGCTCCCCCAGCTAACTATGAGGATGTTTGACACACATAGGCTTTTATCAGCGTTTTTTTGGCAGGGACGTTTCAGGCTGGGAAATCCCCCCAGAACTACTGCAATGAAGAGTTTTCAGCCTTAAAAATGCTCTAATATCTAAAACCACTGCAAAATGTGGCTATCCAGCATTTATGAGCCTTTTTGAGCCTCAAGCTTTTGTGGGAATACAGTTTTGATAAATAAAACTAAAAAAACGCTTAAAAACGCTAATGCAAAAATGCTAAAAACGCGACAAAACTCGCCTTTTTTAACGTGACATGCTTCAGCTAAAGCTGCTGGTGTGTTTATAACGTCCAGTGTGCATGAGGCCTAAAGTTTCCATATGTACAATGAAAGCTGAAATCTTGTTTGCATTGGGAGCATCTGTTTTGTTAGCTGAGGGGAAGCAGTTAGCAGCTATAAACATTTTATACCTGTGTTTTTAGCTGTGTTTTCATCTCCTGGGTTTGTCCTTTAACACTTAAAGAATAAATTTGTTTTGAAGACGACACTGCATTAAAGTAGAACTCCAGCCAAACTGCTAACCCAAAACTGCTGCGCAAATATGTGAATCCTTTATTCGCAAAAATATTTGCAAGTCTGATCAGCCAGTCTTGGGAATCACAAGTCCATCTTTGATTCACTGTGGTGCTAGCAGCTTTATATGAGTTTATATATTGTAATTATGTTTTTTTTTTGCCTTCCTCTGGATCAACTGTGGGTATAGGGTTATGTAAATGGAGGTTTTCTATTTGTATTTATTTATTTATTCTATTTATTTTTTATTTCTTTTGGTTGAAGTAGATGGACTTTTGACTTTTTTCAACCTGCCTTACTATGTAAAGTGTTACTAAACCCAGGACCCTGCATTCACTATGTCTGGTCTCCCACAGTACACAGAACATAGAAATTCAATTATTTTAGTAAATATAAACTGCTGAATACCTTTTCTCATCAGCAGTATATAGCAGTCTTGTGACTTCTATCAGTGTTCAGCACAGCACTGGTTAAAGCTTGTAGGAGGAGTTTTCTTTCTGCTCTAAGAGGATGCAGAGCCCCTGACCTCTGTCTGGACAGTGCTGATTGGCCCTGTGCTGTTCAGTCTGTCTTATCAGGAGATAAGAGGGGGACACTGGAAGAAGGAGAGGATCAGAGAAGTCAGGATCAAACAGCATTTTTACACAATGCAGAGGATTAACCCCTTAGGTTCCACAGTGAATATAACAAGCATGCTTTACTGCATATACAGACTGATTTTACTGTTGTGGGTTTAGTAACACTTTAAGTATTGATCTTGTACTTGAGTGTGGAATATTGACACTTCCACGTTCAGCCTGATTTCTGGTGTGCAGCAATTTTATATAAAAATAGATTTTAATTACATATAAAAAGCAGTATTTGTAGCATTATTATTTTTTTCAATTTGTAACGTCTCTGACTGATTTTCAGAAGACCAAAGTATCTTAAAAAGTAACTCCACTATCAAGAAAAAATATAGCATATACAACTGCGACACAAGTCAGATTGTAATTTAATGTTATTAAAAATTACCTTTTCTTTTTCAGTCTGCAGCCACTGTAATTTTCTGTAAAATGTAATGCACTATGGCAACCCGGAGGCGTTCTTTACACAAATGGTGTACGGAACGCCCCCCAGAAATGTAATTTCCTGCTTGTGTAATTGACTCACTGATTTTCCCAGGAGTCTACATCAAGGTACAAGTCACATTTCTAGGCATCTTCTGCAATGTCAATTATATTTTTGGTGAGATACTCCCTAAGGGTAATGACTTCTAAAAGGATAAAGACACTGCAACTTCCTCATTAGAAGTCTGCAAGTGCATAACCTGATAAGATTGAACACAGACACTCATTCAGAAACAAGACTTCCAAAGACATAGTAGAACATATAGCTTTCGTTTAAGAACAAAAATCAGGTATGACTCTGCTACAACATTTGTTAAAATCCTTGCAATGGAAAAAAGGAAAGAGAGCCTAAAAAAGAAACCTAATGCAGCCTTCACATCTAAGAATTGGTAATCTGCAATATAATACATGTTTGTTTTGGGGTTTAATACTGCTTTAATTCTATTATATACATACCGTATATATATAGTAAACCCTCACCTTGGATAGGTGAGCATAAGGGAGAACAGGGTACTTTTTCATACAAGTAAATGGTACATCAGGCACATATCAGGAGTATAAAATGTTGGGTTTACATATTCTTTAAGTTGGCTGATTTTGTTCACCTAATATAAAATTCTAGTTTGCTTTAGTCATGTTACGAGTTATTTTAATTTGATGTTTCTGTATTTTGTAACAGGTTTGGATGAACCAGTAATATACAGTTGTGAAGCACATAATAAGAAAGGACTGACTGCTTCCAATAATGTGAAAATCAACATTAAAGGTGAGCAGTTTATGACTGTTCTTTAATGCTGCAGTGTGTTAATGATGTAGATCAAAGCTTATTAGCATCAGCTATCTATAGTCAGATGGGCTTCTGGAGATGGACCACCTTGAGCAACATCATTTGGCCACTAGATGGTTAGTGGCCAATTGCAGTATTTTCCATTTTAAACATTTAATTAGTCTGATAACAATTGTTTTTTTTCCCATTCTCACAGAATGAATATACATGCACTTTACTGGGTCTTAGTGGTTTTGCTGTCAGTGGGAAATCTCATATGACATTCCTTTTATGCTCAGGAATGTAATCTATCTATAGCAACCAGTGACTATTATACTGGATCTGTACTGTAGCACAGACTTGCGCCTGGCATGCATAAGACTGTATAGGGCAGTGGTCTCCAAACTCCAGCCCAGGGGCCAGATGCGGCCCTTTCCTTGCTTTCATCCCGTCAAGTAAAGCAAGGAAAGGGCAGCATCTGGCCCCTTGGCCTGGAGTTTGGAGACCACTGCCCTATACAGTCTTATGCATGCCAGGCATTATTTTCATCCACTGATACCAATGAAGGGCCAGAATTCCTCCCAACAACACCAATGATTGGGCACAATTACTCCAAATGGCACCAAAGATGGGGCACAATTCCTCCCAATGATACCAAAGATGGGGCCCAGTGACACCAATGATTGGGCAAAATTACTCCCAATGACACCAATGATGGGGTACAATTCCTTCCAATGACACCAAAGATGGGGCGTTGTTCATTCCCACTGACATCAGAAGCTTTTCTGCTCCCAAAGGCCACAGTCTGGCAACTCTTAAGTCTTAAGGACAGTAAACTGACCCTTTGTTTAGAAATTTTTGAGAGCCCTGGAAAAGGGCACAAAATGGGTAAATATGAAGTGAAGCTGTACAAGTGCATAGGTCCTCTTTCACAAGAACTGTGTTTGCTCCCACGGGGATGCACAGGTTTTCCATGCATCTCTGTGCAGGCAGTCCCATTCATGTCAATAGGCTGCTGGAACACAGCTGCTTCTCCCAATTTGACAGCCGTGTGGGTGTAGGTGCATTACCCCTGAACACAGACAGTGTTTTTATAAACTGTGTTTTAATACTTCTCTGAAGTTCCATCATAAAGTTCTCACTCATCAGAACAAAATGTGGACACTAAGTACGGCAAAAATATTGGATTCTTTGGGCACGGTAAGAGACTACACAGCAGGATACATACAGCCATTTATTGACATAAAAGAGTCACATAATATTTATAGGACTCATCAGGTAACAGGTTTTTATTTGTCTGCATCACCTCGGCATGAATCTGCATGTCACTTAATACAAGTTCCTGATAAAAGCCAACGCTTGGCCAGTTTAGTGGTCTATGTACAGTTGGCTAATTTTTAAGCACTTAGCTGATTTATTAATTCAAGTCTTGTTTAGATTTCAAGCCTTTTCCCTTAGCTTACCCTTCAGGCCTGGATGCCTGCAATGTATTAATAGGATGTTTCCTTGTAAAACGTGCAGTGAAAAGGTAAACAGGCCTATTGTTTATATAATTCATGCAGCAGTGACATAAATTAAATCATATAACATTGATAGAATTCAAGCTGCAAATCAAAAGTGCGCACACTGAAAACAAGTTGACCTGACCTAAGCATAGTCGATTTCTAGAGGTGATAAACCCGGAGGTTTTCATGCAGCAATAAGAGAGCAAAGGTTTTTTAGACAAACATGTCAAAATCCTTAGCTCAGTTTTAGGCCTCATGCACACAGGGCTTAACCACTTACCTACTGGGCACTTTTACCCCCTTCCTGACCAGACCAATTTTCAGCTTTCAGAACTGTCGCACTTTGAATGTCAATTGCGCAGTCATGCAATGCTGTATCCAAAATAATTTTTTATCATTTTTTTGAGACAAAGAGGGCTTTCTTTTGGCGGTATTTAATCACCACTGGGTATTTAATCACCACTTTATTTTTTGCTAAACAAACAAAAATAGACCAAAAATTTTGGAAAAAAGTTTTTCTTAATTTCTGTTATAAAGTTTTGTAAATAAGTGATTGTTCTCCTTCACTGGTGTGCGCTAATGAGGCTGCACTGATGGGCACCGGAAACCAGCACAGATGGGCACTGAAAGCCAGCACAGATGGGCACTGAAAGTCAACATAGATGGGCACTGAAAGCCAACACAGATGGGCACTATTGGCTGCACTGATGGGGCTACATTGATCATCAGGGCACAGATGATTAGTGCCCTGATGATCAGTGTAAATGCCGCCCTGAGAAATGCCGCTTACCATCTCTCCTCTCAGTATGAGGAGAGGATTGCCGATAAACGGCATTTCCTATGTACACTGTGGTCAACTGTTACTGGACACAGCTAGTCACATGGTAAAAGGAAGTTTTGACTGGCCTTTTACTTGGACATGTGATCAGCTGTGTCCAAAAAACACAGCAATCACAGATAGCGCACGCCCCATGGGGAGCGCGGGGGGTCTCGTTCTGGGTGTACATCCATGGATGCCCTCCTAGAACTAGCCAACCATGCTGTGGCCATCTTTTAGCTATAGCATAGTCGGGAAGTGATTAAAAAACACCTCTTTTACAGGCATTTTGGCTTTTAAAGGCACCTCTATGTTAGCCAACGTGTCAATGCAAATATAGGCATTTGGAGACATTCAGGAGAGGAGCTTGTGAGCAGAAAAAACACTTGAGGTGTCCAAATGTGTCTAAACGCTCTTAAATGCCAAAGGAACAGAATCAAACTTGATACTCCAGTGCTCAGAGACACTCATTGCACAAACCGATTATCACATATGATTATTGCAGCCCGGACTGGCAAGAAGTGGCGGTGCAGCCTTCCTCAGGTCGGGGAAATCCAACACTGCACAAAACATTAGAAACAAAGAGGGCGCATACACCTAGCGCATTATCTGAAGCACTTTATTAGAGGATACAAAAACAATTGCTATACTCACAAGTCTAGTGAGCTAAAGGCAATTGATGCATAAAGCACACAACTAAGTCCACTCTCTACTTCCAACTGGAGACAAGATGACAAAACAGCTGACATGTTTTGGGGAACAGCTCCCCTTCCTTGGAGCAATGGCCATAGCTCTGAGGAAGGGGTTCCCCGAAACATGTCAGCTGTTTTTGTCATCTTGTCTCCATAAAAATAGAATAGAATTTCTCCAAAATTCGAAAAAAGAGATGGAAAGGAAAAATCACTGCTGGAAATACAAGTACAGAAAAGCAAAGGTGGCTCCAGACACTGACCAAAGGGTATTGCAGCTTTAACAGGTGGGTACTTTAAGGAACGAAGTAGATGAATGGAAATCTGAAACTGGTCCACACTTTTACCAAAAGTGGTTTGTGAGTCCAAGGAGGCACGCTAGCACAGTAGGTCACAGAGGCTTTATGGGCAGTGGGAGTGGTTGGGGCTAATGATGTCAAGCAGGGGTCAGGAGTAGATGGACCTATACTGTATTTGATACCCTCTTGTCCTAACAGATCTGCACAGTGACATTGGTATAGTATATGTAAACCTATATTTTGGAAAACAATCAATTCAGTTTAAAATAGAAATTAAAGGCAAAACGTTTGTGTGTATATATGTATAAAAACATTATAAATACCTATTTTATTTTTTTTATAAGTGATCACATAATCTATGTTCTCAACTGAATATGAGGCTTAGAGAGGTAGGGGTGGACAAACAGCAGTACACTGATCTTCTCAGTGAATGGATGGGCATGTCAGCACTAATGTGATCATTGGATGACAGGTAGGTTGTTCTCACAGCACAGCCAGAAAACTAACCACACTGATATGGATATGATCTCATGCTTAGTGTTTTCAGTTTGAAATAGGAAACTAGGGGGACTGGCAGGATCACCAGGAACTTCACACAAAGGAAGCAATACATAGAGAACTGGATGTTTTTTAAGGGCTCATGTACATGGGACGTTTGGAAAACACTTCTGAATGATGGAAACTGACTGCTGGAAAACATAGGTTAAAAAATGTCTGTTTGGCCGCGTTTGCATACTGCGTTTATGTGCGTTTGCGTTTAGAAGCGTTTTTTAATGATAATATCAGGAGACCTTCCAAAATGCCCAGAATGCACTGAAAAACAGTAAAAATTAACTATTTCAGACATTTTAAGAGAAATATTTTTTTAGATTGTAAGCTCGAAAGAGCAGGGCCCTCGAACTTCTCGTATATTGTCTTGTTACTGTATTGTCTCATGTACTGTCCCCCACTATGTTGTACAGCGCTGAGCAAACTTTTTGGCGCTATATAAACACTGTATAATAATAATAGAGAGAGCAGAAGCAGAGAGAGCAGTATGTGTTGAGATCTGTCTTGACCTGGTTGTATTCACTATGGATCCCATCATGAGCATAATGCAGCACATTCTACCATTTTTTTCCTTCACGCAAAACCTGGGACTGACTGCGCTGGTGTACTGGGTCCATTTGAATACATGGAAAATGCTTTGCATGCATTTCTGATGATGAAAAAAAGGCTCTGGGCAGCATCTGG
The DNA here is from genome assembly GCF_062004578.1 of Staurois parvus. Classification (NCBI taxonomy): domain Eukaryota; kingdom Metazoa; phylum Chordata; class Amphibia; order Anura; family Ranidae; genus Staurois; species Staurois parvus. The sequence goes on from NW_028318415.1 coordinate 927,347, forward strand.
ATATGGAACAGTTAAAAAACACTTCTAAACGCAAACGCTTATAAATGCGGTTAGCCGCGTTTACACGTGTTTACAAGAATTTGAAACGCTGATAAAATCTACTCCTGAATGCAAGTTTGGTGCGTTCAAAAAAATGACTGTAAACTCAACTGCCTGTAAACGACTGTAAACGACATAGTGTACATGGACACATAGGAAAACATTAGGGAGAGTTCAGGGGCTGCTGAAAAAAAACCGAGAAAAGCTCCTGAACGTGAGTTTATCAGCTGCAGTGTACATGAACCCTAACACAAACACATATCAGGATTATGAAATGTTGGGGTAACATACTCTTTAGCCACATGCCGCCCAGCCACTGTATAAATACGGCGGCAGGGCGGCACGGCTGAGCGAGGCGCGCCGCCGCCCTACCTGTCCCGCCAATCACAGCCGCGGATGTCTGTTCCCGGGTCACAGCCGGTCGTTACCGGCTATGTCCCGGCGATTGGTGGCAATCGCTGACAGAGAGCACAGCTGCAGTAGCTGTGCTTTCTGTCAGTTCCCTGACAGCTCCAGGACAAGCTGATCAGGACAGAAGAGTTTCTCTCTCCCGATCAGCAGTGTTCCCAGTACACACCCCCGCCCCCTAGTAAAACACTCCCCTCACACAGTTAACCCTTTCACTGAAAAATAAACTTAACCCATTCCTCCCCAGTGCCATTAGTACGGTGTCAGTGTGTTTTTTTTTGCACTGATCCCTGTATTGGTGTCACTGGGGATGTCAGTGACCCCAAGTCAGTACCCCCCAATGTCAGAATGTTCGCCACAGTCCCGCAGTCCCGCCATAAGTCACTGAACGCCGCCATTATTAGTAAAAAAAACCCCTAAAAATCCCAGTATCTTTCCCGCCATTTGTAAACGCTATAACTTTCACGTAAACCAATTAATTTACACGTATTGGGTTTTTTTTTTTAGCAAAGACATATCGCAGAATGCATTTTGGCAGAAATGTATGACTAAATTTGATTTTTAAATTTTTTTTTACTGGACATGTTTTATAGCAAAAAGTCCAAAATATTGTTTTTTTCCTCAAAATTGTCAGCCTTTTTTTTTATAGCGTAAAAAATAAAAACCACACAGGCGATCAAATACCACCGAAAGAAAGCTAAATTTGTGGTAAAAAAAGGATGTAAATTTCATTTATGTACTGTATTGCATGACCACGCAATTGTCCGCTGTATAGCAAAAAAATGGCGTAAATTGCAGTATCTATACCATAGTTTGTAGACGCTATAACTTTCACACAAAGCAATCAATATACACTTATTGGGATTTTGTTTACCAAAAACATGTAGCAGAATACATTTTGGCCTAAATTTATAACCAACTTTGAGTTTACTATATATTTTTTCTAGCTGAAAGTAAAAAATATTGTTTTTCTTCAAAATTTTTGGCCTTTTTTTGTTTATAGCGTGAAAAATAAAAAAGCGCACAGGTGATCAAATACCACCGAAAGAAAGCTCTATTTGTGTGAAAAAAAGGATGTAAATTTCGTTTGGGTGCAGCATTGCACGACCGCGCAGTTATCAGTTGAATTAGTGCAGCGCCGAGTAGCAAAAAGAGGCCTGGTCAGGAAGGGGGGTAAATCCTCTGGAGGTCAAGTGGTTAAGAAGCAGGGAGGAGAATGGAGCAGTGAAACAAGTGTGAGAATCCATTGCCCTGATGCTTTCCTGTGAATCTGGCACTGGGTATTGGAGGACAATATGTGACTTAGCCCACCAGACTGCACCTGCAGCCGAAATGTAATTTTCAGCTGAATAAAACATTGAATTGTGTTATGGAAAAATGTTGTGCAACCAAATATTAAATCAGGAGGTCACAGAAGGTTTAGGTTCCTCTTAATTTTCCAAAACAATTTCATGAATAGATTTTGGCATTTATGTGATGTTGTGGAAGAGAAATAGGCATTGACTCTGAATCATCAGGACCATTGATGAATCAGGATCATTGTTTCCTAGCTTTAATTTGTGAGTTTTTCTTTTTTCTATAGCTACAAAACCTGTTGTCCTTTTATAAAATTGTTGTAGATTATGTTCCACTTTGCATTAGCTGTACACATTCAGTGTTTTCTCTTTACTGTCTTTTTAGATTTTCCATCTCCTCCGGTTCAAGTCAATTCTACTAAGCAATTAGCAAATGGCATCTTTGTTTCCTGGGTCCCTGGTTTTGATGGGTATTCTCCTCTAAGTCTCTGCAACATACAGGTATCAAAGTGAATTACCCAAATGTACTTTATGGTTTTCTTAGTAACATTACAAGTCTGCCTGAATAAATTCCTGCCATGATTACAATATAAAAAAAACATAATTGTGCAAAAAAAAAAATCTGCACCTATTATCATTAAAAAAAGTTCTAGAGCTCCATACAACTTACTCTGCTATGCTGAGATGGTACCAACACATCTTTGTTATTTTTTTAATAGAACAGGGGAGGAATAGAACCTCTGTTTTTACGAGGTAGTATTAAAAAGTTTAGAGACTAGTTTTGTACCACGCCAACAGATGGCAACACAAGGCTGCACACACAGTCACAGAGAGCACCAACCTTCATAAGTCAGTGTGCCAAAAGCCATCGTCCTGTGTACATCGGGAGCTGTGCAACTGGTGCTATTCTGACTAAATGCATTACCACGTCTGCAATTTCATCATGGACAGCAAGTAAAAACAAAGAGCAAATGTGAAATTCTGTGTGAAACTGAGCAAATCGCTGGATCTCCACAATCTTGTCAAAATGGCAACCTTTGAGCTGGAAGAAGGCATTTTCAGGGGGTTGAGCTCGTTGAAGGTCTTCCTGATATCTAGTCATCTTCCAGTGATGCTCTTCCTCTCCTGAAGTGCGCGTGCCACACAAAATACCTCGAAAACACCTGCTATTCGGATTGCAGCATCGCCGTAAACATGCCGAATCAGGTCAAACGTCTCTGTGGCAGATTTGCACAGTTTCACGCAGAATTTCACGTTTGTTCTATCTTGCTGTCCATGATGAAATAGCAGACTTGGTAATGCACTTGGTCAGAATAGCACCAGTTCTACAACACCTGATGTACACAGGAAAATTTCTCATGGCACACCGACTTATGAAGGTCTGTGGTTCCTGTGACTGTGTGTGCAGCCTTGTGCTGCTATCTGTTGGCGTTTTACAAAGCTTGTCTCGAAACATTTTGATACCACCTCGTATTGATACTTGTGTGCCCACTGGGGAGATACGTTGTCACTATTAGGCTTTATGACCACAGATGCCAACACTGAAAGATAAAGAAAATCGAACGGTTTGGGTTGTCACTGGACACTCGTTTTGGTGACAACAATCTTAGTGTGAATTTCTTCTTGCTATGGAGAGATTTCTTCTTACTTCCTGTGTTGTCTCTGGGACTCCCCAGTGGGATACTGCAACAAAAAAAAAAAAGAAACATTGCAAAGGATTTTACCCTTTCTCCATTCGAAATAAAGAGAAGGTTTTGACTTTAGATTTGCTTTAAGGAAAGCATAGCTATCTGTGTGTGTTTTGTATGATTTCAGAGTTATGGGGGTTGACTTACTAAGGCAAATAGGCTGTTCACTGCGCAACAGTGGTGTATTTAGATTTTGTGCTGCCCTAGGCAACTGAAAAATTGTGCCCCCCCCCCAAGTGGTGGGGGGGGGTGGGGAGAGAGAGATTTTTTCACCACTCACCTTCACAGCTCTCTTGAATTAAACTAGACAGCCATCGCTGGAGACATGATCAGGAAAGGCCAGTTTCATCCTTGCCCTCAGCCAGGTGTACAGATATGCACAAGAACAACAGTCGGCCTCTGCCTGCAGCCTCTCTTGGATCCCATGTAGTGCCTCGCCTGGTCCCCATCCTCAGTCACCTGAGTCCCTTCTTCCGGGAGGGGGCGCTGCCCCCAGAACAATGCTGCCCAAGGCGAATGCCTTGTTTGCCTCACAGAAGATACGCTCCAGCTGTGCAAGGGAATTATGCAAAGTTCTGCTGTCTTCCATCATCCAATTATATGCAAGCAAAGCATTTTTTTTTTAAATTTCCTTGCATGTGATTGGGTATTCTTTGCAAAGTGCATTTTCATCACATTCACTAAGCTAAGGGGAAATGTTCAAAGTAAACAGCTTATTGGATTTTCTAAAGATCAACGCCGAAGTGTTAAAAAACGACTGTGAGTATCTCAGTTTGCAGCTTCTTTGGTATTGATCAAATCAGGTCAGGAGTTTCCATGTTGCAATACTTGTAAGATATTAATGAATCTTTATAGCATTAAAGACTAGATCTGACAGGTAGCCTGTATATGATTCTCCCTGTTATCACTGTATTTATAGATGAGTAATGTAGGTTCATGGTGATATGGGATAGCAAAGTTCACAATACTTAATTATTGTTGTTCACTTTCTATTAATGTCCTATCCCCAACAAACCTTTTTTGTAAACTTTGGAATGAGTGGGGAAGGTTGGAATATCTGTCAGATTTTTACTGCTGCTATCTTCCTGCTGGAGAGATTTCCCCTCACTTTCTGTTCTGCCTGATTCCAGTATCCTGGACAGGAAGTAGGCAGATATCTCCCCAGTGTGGACACAGATGGCAAAATACTGTATGCAAAGAAAACAGAGGGCGCACCGGCTTAGTGCATTACCTTAAAGTGGAGTTCTACCCAAAGAGGGAAGATCCGCTTTAATACTTTGTCCCCCGCTCCCCATTAAGGATTGGCCCCTTTGGGGAGCGAGGGGGCAGCGAGTATCCGAATTTGACAGGTACCCGCTCCCACTTCCACTGGGATCGCTTAGGCGATTGGAAGCGGAAGTTGTCCCCCCTCCTTCCCCGTAGTCTTCTGGGACAGGTGACAGGTCCCAGAAGACTACGGGGCCATTCACAAAGTTTAGTGCTTCTCGCACATGCACAGTGGGCACCCGGCTGTGAAGCCGCAAGCTGTCACAGCCGGGTGCCCACACTAAAGATGCCGGTGCCAGGGAGAGAAGAAACCAATGAAACCAGCAGTGGTGAGGACACCGCTGGACCGAGGGACAGGTAAGTGGCTGTATTTTAAAAGTCAGCAGCTACAGTTTTTGCAGCTGCTGACTTTTTTTTTCAGCTGGCACTCCACTTTAAATAACATTTATTGATGAAAATAATAGGTAATATGTTCACAAAGGACAAATGTATAAAAGCTCATCATAAAGAACAGCACTGTCCAGTCCACATAGTATGGCTTCTTCAAATAGGAACACTGGACCTCCAACAGGCTAATGCGTTTCAAGGACTTGCCTCTTCCTTAGAGCCAGCTGATGATTTTGCACACCCGTGCTGCCCTGTAGCAGTATTTCTGTTATAGGGCGGTGCGTAAGCGGTTTAATGTATATGAGAAAATTAACACCATAACTAATACAAAGCACCTGTACAATTAACCTCCTTAGTCTTCCAAATGACCTTCTGATTCATATACCCTGTAGGCAACACTCAGGACACATTCACACGAGTATGCTTGTGTTACTGCCTTGCGCATTGGTGTGCTGCAGAGCCATTTATTCTGAATGGCACTCTGATGCACCTTTCCGGAACACCTACTGTATATTGTGCACTGTTGCACAGTGCAACACACTACTGTTCTATGCTGCTGCAGTTGTGGTGTGTTAGGCAGCCTATTCAAATGAATGTTTTGCCCTAATGCAACACATGTTAATGCGCAATGCAACAAACATTAAAGTGCGTACATTTAATGTGCCACAGCAGCTGTGGCTGGTTTGAGTAGGCCTTTAAAGTGATTGGAAACCCTCACCTTGTAAAACAAACCGTTCAGTTTAAAATAGAAATGAAAGGCAAAACATATATATACAGTGGGGATCGAAAGTTTGGGCACCCCAGCTAAAGATTTGTATTAATGTGCATAAAGAAGCCAAGGAAAGATGGAAAAATCTCCTAAAGGCATCAAATTACAGATTAGACATTCTTATAATATGTCAACAAAAGTTAGATTTTATTTTCATCATTTACACTTTCAAAAAAACAGAAAACCAAAAAATGGCGTCTGCAAAAGTTTGGGCACCCTGCAGAATTTATAGCATGCACTGCCCCCTTTGCCAAGCTGAGACCTGTCAGTGTCATGGATTGTTCTCAATCATCATCTGGGAAGACCAGGTTATGTCAATCTCAAAGGTTTTAAATGCACACACACACCTTTCCCAATAACAAGAAGTGCCTCAACAAGGACCTACATTGCAGGATACCCAGGTATAATTTTAATAAAAGGTGGAAAGTGAAACAGATTTAAAATGTTTCAAATTATATTAACATTTTAAATCTTACGTGAAATTCTAGTGATTTGCAAGGTCCACTTATGTGGCCGCCCTCAACCCTGTGTGGTCAAAATGTTGTATTATGATAATTGAAAAAAAATATTCTGGGAAAAAAAAAAATACTTTACCTTACTCCCATGTTTCTGGCAGCCTTGCCTAGTCAAGGTGGTGTCATTGGTTCATTTTGCCAGATCCAATGAAAGATGAGGATCCCAAATCCCTTGAGAGCACACTCCTGTACAGTGCAGTAGTATCCTTTCGCGAGAAATTGGGATCTTCAGCTTTCCCAAGATCACTCTGTAAGACCCTGTGATGTCAGGAACACCAGGACAATAGGAAGCTGCAACTAGTTGGAACCCAACAGTAAGGTGAATATTTTTAAAACATTTTCTTCTGTTCTTGCAGTTTTTTTAAATTTCCCCAAAGCAGTGTTTTGTCATCAGGGATGGGGGCAATCACGTTTGCAGACCTTGCATTTTAGTGTAATGCTTAGCAAATATTTTATATGTACTTTCAGAGAATCAGTTATTCATAGACTGAACAATGACACATGCCTTATAGTTAATTGAAAATGAATTTGCAAAGCAGTTGTAAGCCTCTTTCTCCCATTATATGAATACTTTTGAAGATTGTCCCGACAAAGAAGGAAATCTTTGTGTCACAATGTCTGGATTCCATTCCTAGAGGATTAGGTTCAGGTCTGCTGCCACCGCTCAGACACACTCGCACCAGCTCTGCCTAGTCCTCTGTCTGCACAAAGGGCTGTTCTACACACCATAGGAGATAAATGATTACAAAACAAGTAGAATTTATTTTGGAATGTATTTATTTTTAATAAAAAAAATCCCTCTTCCTTTACTTCATCAGACAGCATCTCAATGAGAACCAGCCATGAATAAATATTTATGTATTAAGCCTTCATGTGAAGATAAAAGAACCATTGCTTCTATGCAATTTTATTAGAATTGTTAATTGTGGATTATAAAAAATGAAATATTTTCTCAATAACTTTTCCTTATTCTCCTTTATAAGACACCATCTTCAACTCCACCACCAATGAGACTTGAAGTATATATGAATTACAAAACATTTTTGGGTATTATAGGGAATGTTTAACCCCCTTGTCAGGTTTTCTTGGCCATCTCTGTCCCATTGGGGAGATTTACCTAAACAGTAGGCACACAATGATGCAAGATGAAATCTTTTCAAAGTGAAGAGAAATGTTGTTTTTTATCCCCCAACTATCAGTGCCAGAACAATTGTAACCATGAGAAATAGAGAGAAGGGAGACACCCCAATGGGGACATGGAGAGTAATAATAACATGATAGGGTTGCCCACCCTGCCCCACTCTGTTGGCAAAGCTTTGCAGTTATGGTATGTGTACAGCCCTGATAGCATTTGGATGAGTGGCCAGGTGGCAGCAAAACCATGTGTCAGCCAACTGTTTTTATTGCCCCCCTCCTCTGGCTGCCCATGTGAAGGAGCCGCACATAAAACCCCAGAACATTGTAATGTACAATATTAGGCCCAGTTCACACTGATGCAAATTCTAACGGATCTGATCTGATCCAAAAGGCATAGATTTGCATGTCACCTGAAAAAGCATTGTTTTCAATGAAGTAGGTTCATATGCATGCGGTGCAATTCTGATCTGGTAAAAAAAAGGGTTCTGTGCGACTTTGGTCCAGTGCAGTGCAAATTGCATCTCCATAGACTTTAATGGGGACCAGATTGAAATCACAATCCTGTGTTCACATCTGTGCAAATCAAGCTACTAGAGAATAAACAGGTGGCACACACACCTAGTGCATTATCCAAGGTTTATGGAAAGGTATGAAAAGTAAAAACATAATGAGGATGGCCACAACGGCAAGCAAGGTGTTCCAACTGTCAGTGCGGTCAAATGGCTGACGCGTTTCGGGGACAAATCCCTTTCCTCAGAGCTACTGACCAGCCTGTATGAAGGTCAAGTGGTAAATAACCATGGCTAGATGCCTTGGGAGTAGAGCTTCACCTCCTCTACTTGTTATACGGCGAGGAGATGGATGGGGTTATTTAAAGTGCAATATTTGGTAATTTCTATAAACACATATAAACGCATATACATATATGTATATATATATATATATATATATATATATATATATGCACATACACATAGATATATACATGCACTGAAAGAGCAAGCTAATAAAAAATTATATATACATGAATGCACCGCATGCATATGAACCTACTTCATTGAAAACAATGCTTTTTGGCTTTTGGCTGTGCATTTCCTGAGGCGCTGGAGAGTACATACGATATCCGGTTCGGGTGCAAATCCAGCTGTTTGAAGTCAATAGGAGGCGATTATGCATTGAAGTCAATGGGAGGTGATTTGCATTGAAGTCAATGGGAGGCTTATCAGAATCGCATCTGAATTGAACCTGAAATGCTGAACAAATCTATTCAGAACTGTATCTGACACACAGAAATTGCAATGTGAACTCGCACCAAACATACAGTCAAAAATGGATGGACTTCACACTGCTTCAGCGTGAACCGGGTCAGAGTCAGCGCTGGGTGGAAAGGAGAAAGGCAGCTAGCAACAAGGTCAATATACAAAACCCTCCAGTATAAATAAATAAAATTCCTGTAGCAATACAATATTATCAAAATATTAAACTATTCCAAAATAAACCATTAAATACATTTTAAAAATGTGCAATTAATCAATATTTTGTGCCATTTATCTATTAAGGTGGAACTATATTCAACTCTGCTTCAGCAATGCGGCATCCCACTGCTCCCCGCCTGGCCACTGACATCTTCGAACGGTCGGCTTCCGGATCTCGATCACCAACCACTGTCATTGGCCGAGCAGGGATGACGTCATTCCCGCACATATGTGGGAGTTTAGTCAGATTCGGCACTACTGAATTTGTACATTGAGTTGCCCAAGAGCGGCTCACTATACAGGGGTGAACAAACAGGTAAGTATCTTTAATGCAGAAGAGACAAAGCATGTTTCTTCGGCATTAAAATTCCTGCCTGTCCACCATTTTTCTTTTTTTTACCTAAAGTTCCACTTTGAATATCTAAATTGTGCAATTCATTAATAAAAGTCCAATTCCTCAATTACAATGTGATAAAGTACCAAACCAAAAACATCATTTAGAGGACTAAAATCTGTTCTCAAAATAATATTGCTTTCAATGTGCTGGTACATCTCAATTGATGAGACAAAATAACATATTCATTTTCAGGGGCTGGGGCAGATATATTCTGAGATTGCAATGTCTGTTGATGACAAAAAAAAACTTCTTTGGGTCAAAAACACCCCTGCTGCTTTTATTGTAAGGAAGAACCCCTTTTAAGAAATGTTATGTTCAATGCAGCTAATCAGAAAGATGATCTATTCTGCAGAGCAGGTGCTAGGCTTTACTGATACGTTATGTTTCACAGCTTCCTATTAGTCAGAATTGAATTTTCTAACCTATTATGTATAACGGGAAAGCTGGCTTGTTGATGATTTTGAGAGGGAGCAGAAAATAAAGTGACTCAGTTCCCTGGTACCTTGGGGCCACATGCTTTTAAATTAAACAATTCCAATGATGACATTTTCATATCGTATTGTATATAGCATATATGATGGTGTTTATACCATCATATATGCTATATTACAATATACCAATATATACCAATTGCCTTTATACAGTATGTGACTGTACATGTAGGGCTTAGTGAAGTAGCTTTGAAAACAGTGTAATTAGCTTTTTTTTTTTTAGAAAGTAAAAATGAAAGGTTTAGACAAAGTTTTTTTTTTTTTTGTTCCAACATAGTTCAGGAAGAAGGATAAAAGAAGTCGCTTCCTGCATTCACTGCTGGTGACAGGAAAGGGTGTAGTTTCTTTTGTGGAATTTGCGTTTTAGATGAGACTTTCTAAGACCAGTGACACATTATTATACATATCAGTAATGGTGGCAGATACGTTACATTTTTTATAATGCTTTCAGCTATGATTAACAAAAACAAAGATCTTCATTTAATTAGACAAAGTACAATAATGGTGTAGTATTCTTTAGCAAGATCTTATATAAACTTTTATTGATTTAACTGTGTAAATCCATACTTCCCAAAGTTTCCCAGTTGTCAGAACAATCATAATTTTTGCACTTTTAGAAAAGAATGCACAAACCTTCAGTTTGTGAAGTGTCTTGGTCATCTGCTCACATTGTCAATCATATCTATACATGAGATTATGGCCAAGAAGCACCCTTTTTTCCAATATATATATGTATATTTAACAGGCAGGAATTACCAAAATAGGTATCATTGTTATATTATTAAGTTTATGATTGCCTGGATCAAGAATGGGACTTTTAGTGTGTACCCGGCCTTACTATTCTGGTGACAGAGGGGCAGGCTCTAAGAGAGTCTTTTATAAGCTGTCTGTTGGAGAATTTCTATGTCTGGGTGATAGAGTTGTCAAAGGAAAAGGAAATTTGGGGGATATCTTCTTATAGAAAGAGACAGCAATAACCTGGCAGATGTTACAACCTGTCTCCACTCCATCCAAAACTAAAATGATACATTTTCGCTTTAACGTTTCTGCATATATTACTTTATTATTACAGGTGACTGAACTTTTACAAGGCAACAGTACATCTTCTATGATATATAACACATCTGTACCACCTTACACACATCTGATCAGCCATCTGAAGTCATTTACAGAATACAATATTAGCGTTTCCTGCAGGAATGAAGTAGGCTGGTCATTGTCAAGCCCATGGATTGTTGCCAGAACTGCACAAGGAGGTAAGAGTCATAAAAAATCATGGCCAGTTTTAGGGTCAATGGGCTTTCATTGGCAATAGCAAAAGCACCTTGAAGCAGGTCAAAGGCAGTTCAGATAGTTACATAGTTAGGCTGAAAAATGACACTAGCCTATTGAGTTCAACCAACAGGAACAAATAAGTAAATAAACTGAAAACCTCCATATATTGAACCCTATAGCCAAGTAAGACAAACAAAAATCCCTTATAATGCATGGTATGATGCATGAGAGCAAACTTTGTTAGCGCTTTTAATTAAGTGTTCTTGCATGGCAAGACCACTTACTGTTATCTCACATATATATTCTTATTATTATAGCCAATTTTACCACCCTAACTCCTCCCACAGTTTTTACACTACACAGACAGTAATATACCGAAACGTGCGGATTGTTCCCAATTGGTGTGCTATTACTTTGTGGAACGTTTCGCCGAATGGTTCACGAAATATCGGCGTTTTTGTGGTGAAATTGGTCCCATAGGAATGAATGGCGAAATGTTCAAAACAAGAGTGGGAGCTGACAAAAGCTAGAGTGTGAGCTGAAAAATCAGGACATGATTTCTAAACTGCCATCACTCCCTCATTTTCAAGCCCACCTACACAAATCTTATATCAAAACGTTCAGCTATCCCTGCTGCCACTAAAAATATCCACGGCTAAGCCATAGTCCTAATAATTTTCACAATATGACCATTTGTTTGCAACTCACGCCTCCCATTGACATTCATTGAAATTCCACTCTAGCCACCTCAAATTTGAAGGGCAATTTCTAAACTGTGACTGTGCCTTCATTTTTGATATTTCAGAGACATACTATGCATCGAAAGATAGGTCTGGGTCTTGTGATTCTCACAATATAAAGCTCTTTGGCGTAGGACGCATAATTTGTAAACTACAATTGTTTGAAGATGGCAACCGCCAGTGAAGTGAGCAAGTTGGAGCAGTTTGTTTTTAACCGCTCTTCTCTGCCCTTGCTGTAGAGTGAGTTGCCATAGGAACCCAGGTGTGTGAGCAGGCAGCAGAGTGACAAGCCACTCCACTAAGTTACTCCGCCCACTCCAGTTGTAGACTACTGGTGGAGGCAAGAACACTTCACACAATTTCCCCAGAAATTGTAGCTTTTCTAGTTAGGAATGCAATTGTAAACTCTGGAAAGCTGGCAATATACTGATCGAAAGCAACAGGGACCAATCCAAATTTTGATCAGTTTGTGGCCATCCCTGCTCGACAGAAGTAAGTTGTTTGTACAGGCTTATCTAGAAACAGTCGGACAGGGCAATATGTGTGAATACACAGATTTAACTAAATATTTTAGACACTTAAAAAATGTATTGGACTGGGCAACATACATCTGCATTACAGAAGAATGAAGCTGCTGAACACCTTAAAAAGTAACAAGTATAACAGCAACAAACCTGACATTTACACTCACCAGCCACTTTATAAGGTACACCTCTTCAATTGCTTGGTAACACAAATTGCCAATCAGCCAATCACATGGCAGCAACTCGTGATGAAGACGACTTGCTGAAGTTCACATTGAGCATCAGAATAGGGAAGAAAGGGGATTTAAGTGACTTTGAACATGGCATGGTTGTTGGTGCCAGATGGGCTGGTCTGAGTATTTCAAAAACTGCTGACCTACTGGTATTTTCATGTACAACCATCTCTAGGGAAACCGAGACTCATCAGACCAGGCAATGTTTTTCCAATCTTCTATGGTCCTTTTTTAGTGAGCCTGTGCAAATTGTAGCCACTGTTTCCTGTTCATAGCTGACAGGAGTGGCACCCGGTGTGATCTTCTGCTGCTGTGGCTCATCTGCTTCAAGGTTCAACGTGTTGTGCGTTCAGAGATGGTATTCTGGCACCAACAACCATGCCACATTCAAAGATACTTAAATCCCCTTTCTTCCACATTATGATGTTCGTTTTCAGCTTAAGCGAGTCGTCTTCATCATGTCTAGATGTCTAAATGCATTGAGTTGCTGCCATGTGATTGGCTGATTAGCAATATGTGTTACCAAGCAATCGAACAGGTGTACCTTATAAAGTGGCCAGTGAGTGTAGATTAAAATAAGTTAGTAAAAGCTGTTTGTAAATAATCTGAGGATCTACATCCTACTCCACTCAACAGTATATTTACATTATATCCTCTTGCATGAACATATGGAAGAAAAAAAAATTAAGTGGCGTTATTGGCTTATGCCTAGGTCAGAGATATCCTAAAACTGGCATTTTTTACCCAATCTGCCATGTGTTTGATGCTATGATGTCATGTGATATAAGCACTTGAAAGGATGTATAAAAACTCTCTAATAAATAAATTAAAAAAAAAAACTAACATCGATTAGAAAAGTAATGAACCTGATTCTTTTTCAGCCCCATCTATTGCTCCTGAGAACATCACCATTGTATTAAATGGATCATACTCATTAAAAGTCAACTGGAGTCAGCCTCCACTCAGTGCTATGAATGGAGTTCTTCTAGGTTATATGATAAAGCACACATGGAAAGTCTATGGAAGTCCAGTAAGTATCAAAAGGTTTAAATACATATGTGCGCTAAGTTTTGGGATGGGTTCTTATTATTAATATATATAAATGGGTTATAAAAACACATTCATTTTGTTAAAACTACAGGTTCTTGATAAATTCACTATCATACCGGACTATTGGTTCCTGCAATTTGAGTATGCCATCTCAATGCTTTTATTTATTTATTTATTTTGGTTTGTTTGCAGGCTGGCTGGCAAGTTAGATCTGGGAATTTTTCTTTTTTGTTGTTTGACATGCGTTTGCCCTCCATGTGCTCCTTGCTGTGAAAGCCAGTTATAGACTGGGGCCATGGCCATTTTCTGTATCAATGCATTTACTGCTGACTCTTTGGGCTTGCAGAGTGTAGGAGTTCAGATTACTGAAAACATTAAGCTTAGCTCACTAATAATTATTAATAACTCCACACATTATAAATTGTTATATTTTTCTCCTAAAATGTTTCAATACACAACCATAATCAATGCTCAGTTGTGGAAGCATTATTTCTTGATGTAAATGAACATTGAACTAATGAAAAGGTGGGAATAAACTGTTCGAATTTCAGCTGGCTCCTGAGGAGCTGGATGAAATTCACTTAGTGGGTGGCGCTGTTGGATGCCTCCTTGCCGACATCCCTTAAATGGGGGATGCAGCCTTAACGGTCAAACAGCGCCTGTTTCCAATAAGATGCAGCCACTCTTCAGCTCTTTTGGCATTTGGTGGGGCTCACTGTCAAAATACAATAGTTGCAGCAGAAGATTTGTCCATCTGTGCTATGTATCATTTATGGAGGAATATGTTGGGTTTTTCTGTTCAGCCCACAGGCCAGCTTTATTTTCTCATCATTATTTTACCTCCAGACATTGACATTTTTTCACCATCTCAAACAGCTCATTATCCTGTTTTCCTCAATAAACATCTAAATTCCCCAATTACTGACCCAAATCTGCAGCCACATGTTGTGCTGGGGCCTGAGTCTTCTTGCTTCTGGACATGATGTGGACATTTCCAATCTGTTGCTAGGGTCCTTGAAGTCTCCTGAGGAATCCAATGGTAACATCATGATGAGGGGTGGCAAATTAGTGGTCAACAGTGGGCCAGGGCAGTGCTGGATCACCAGTCTTCATTTCTAGGAGAGGCATGACAGAAAGTCAAATGATGGCAGATTCAGATTGACTCCGCCCCTTGAAGACGTCAAGTGACGAAACGCGTTGGGCCTGGCCTAGTGGATGTGACGTTGGAACGTTCCTCCCAGCTGTCGGCTGTTTGATCGCATTGCAGGAGGTTCGTCCCTTGGCTTTTGTCTTGTGGATGTGGCATTTTAGAGGCTGTCATTGCTGGTGTCAGCTAGACACCTTCTTTGTGAGTGCAATACTTTATTAATAAAATTTTACTGGTTTTAAACGTACTGCACCATCATATCTCTTCTTATTCCTCGAGCTTTGCCCATGTTATTGGAAGATCATTTACTGCTTAGCTGTTCCATATGTGCTGCCTAGTTGTTCCATATGTGCTGATTGGATCACTATTGGTTGCTGTTCCTCTACTGGGATATCCTGCAGATCATCGCTCACAGAGCAAAATGCTATCATGCTGGTTTATAATATAATCAGCATATAGCTCTGGTGAGTGTATTCATTTCATCTGGTGTCGGATTTGCTTGTTTTCAAGATTGACATTAAGTTGATATTGGACTATCACTGTTATGGTGGCTGGACTTATGTTTATCTTTATGAATTAATTTATTTTTATTATTTATCCTTGCATGTTTTGTGAATAATTAGTGCACTTTTTATTTGTACACAAAGTTAGAGAGGATTTAGGATTTTTTTTTTACAAAAAGAAATTGTGAATAGGTGGGATTTTTTTTAGCACAGTAGCTCACAAACAACTTTTTAAACAATTTTGCATGTTGACATGTTTCTCATGGTATACTTTGCCAATAAAAGGCATTTTGCCATTTGGCTGCCTTACAAGACAATTTTTTGTTGGGGGACTTTAAAATTACAGCATTTGGGTTTAGCAAGCTTACGAAGTAGAATCCTACTCTTTTTATCTTCTGTGACAGCACAAGACTCTGTCACTGTGAGAAGATAGGGAAATGTGACACTGGATGAGAATCCTGTGTCACATTTACCTATCTACTTACAGTGTCTCATCATATCACTTAGGGTGAAAGCAATGTTGCAGACTAGTATTTCTGGGCAGAGAAAGCTGTGGATTTGGCTTTCTCTGGATTCTGCAGCTCTGGTTCAGAACATTCAATCCTGAGTCTGGATTTTGCTAGACACCTGCAATCTGGAGTACACAGGTGTGAAGTGTTGTTATACAGTATACTGAGGTCTGAGAATAGCTCAGAACTCCCAATTTGGAGACCACTCCCATTAGGGGAGACAGAAGGTCTCTTTAAGGGGCCAGAGGAACCAGCCAGAAGCCAGGAGACAGAGGTCAGGACTGCTCCTATCAGGATGTCAGGAGAACCCCCAACCATAGGCCAGAGGTGGGCCGTGCAGCAGGATGCTGTCACTAAAGGCTAGCGTGCCCATTATCCAGAAGAGCTGGACAACACAGTCTGAGAGACTGGTTAGATGAGCAGAGCGGTACTGCCATTGAAGCTGAGGTGGCTTGGCATTTTCCAGTGTGTGGATTTCTGCTGAAGTTAGAAAAGATCCCCTACATGGTAAGCCATTCGTTTGTTAACTTTTGCTTTCTTTTAAATAAAAGTGGGCTACCACTGTCTGTCGCGGACTCACTAAAATAATGCACCTACCATGAGAACTAACTACTCCATGTCATAGCTCAGTGTAAATTAGCAGAAATGTTGATTTTTGGCAAAGCTGGGCAATCGATTTCATTCCTTTACCTTAAAAGCTTTGATCGTATTAAGAATTTACATAATTTTTATCTGCTGAACATATTTGTATGCAATATATGTATTCGTTGTCTCTTAGAATAGAGGAACTATGTCAAGGGCTGTCATCAGAGAAATAGCTGATGTTTCTGCTGGTGACAGAAAAATGTAACGGGTGACTACATGGCTTAACTTTTAGTTCCGTCTCAGAACAGCTTGCATAGCGTTTTTCTCCCACTCAGTGGCTAAAGGAAAAATGTGGTTAACCACCAGTAATGCAGTCACTTGTTTTTGTCCTAGGATAAAGTGAAAGATGTTTTGTTGTGCGATGCCTGGCTAATCCATTTCATGTCATAAGCTACTATCAGAGATGCACAGTTTAAGGGAGCTATGATTGATAAAAGTATTGTTTATATTGAGACCTTTGGCTATATAAGACCTTTTGTGTTGCTGTTTTTTGCAATTGTTTTCCCTGGCACTAAAATCCCCATCCCATAATATATGTAACCACTCTGTGGGCTGTACAGATATTCAATCTAAAAATGTACTTAAATTTGAATAAATTATTATAATGCCATTCAGGCCTGGATCTAAGGGGGTGTCGGGGTGGGCTATGCCCCCAGATTTTAGTTGCCCCCCCCAGATCATTGAGAATGCATCCAATTGAGACTTGATGGGGAAAATTTATGTATGGGGCTCTCTGATGGGGACAGTTGATGTAAGGGGGCTCTCTAATGGGGACATTTGAGGATTCATGTAGTACAGAAGCATGCCAAGTGAATAGGGAATACCAGTTCCATGCATCTCTATGACATTATGCCACCTGACTTTTTTTATGCACCCCCAAATTAGATGGGCCAGATCCGGCCCTGATGCCATTTCAACTATTTTAATTACAATTAACATACAAAAGACTGTTGAAAACAGATCTCTCTCATACAGTCCAAAAAATTACAGATAGTACTGTATGTAAAAAAATACATTGACAAGTCCAGCATTTTAGGATCTCAGTTAATCAATTTTGAAATATATATCCCATAGTTTGTAAACTCTATAGCTTTCACACAAACTAAATAATATAAACTGTTTTGGGTTATTTTTACTCCCAAAATGTAGTAAATACATTTTGGCCTAAATTCATGAAGAAAAATTATTTATTTTCAAAATCTTATAACAAAAACTAAGCAAAAAAGTATTTTTTTTTCACAATTTTTGGTATTTTTTCATTTATATAGCAAAAAAAAAAAAATAGTTGTGATCAAATACCACCAAAAGAAAGCTCTATCTATCTTAAAACAAAGGATACAAATTTAATATGGGTACAGTGTTGCATGACTGAAAGCTGAAAATTGGCCTGAACTGGAAGGGGGTGAAAGTGTCTGGACGTGAAGTGATTAAAGTGTATGTAAAATCAAATCTTTTTGAGGTTATGGATACAGTGGTGAGAGATGAGAAACCCTGTCAAGTTCCTATTGTGGTCTGTGTCCTCAATGGAGAGATTCACCCTCTGTCTGTGTAACCCCAATAGGGCATGCCACTCACAAGGCCATATGAGCGCCTCCGGTGGCACTCATGGAGGCACAATAGAAGGCAGCACTGAGGTCAGAGTATCAATACTGGACACTCCATCCTTAGTGCAGCTCAGTAATGCTGAGCCTGAAAAATTCATAGGCTCATTGTTACAGAAACTCCCTGCCTGGCCGATGTGCCTGTCACACAAGTGCCCCCACCCTGAAAAGCCTAGGTCCTCAGAACAGAAGGTGATGGAAAATCCAAGTTTTTGAGTTGTCATGGATGGTAAATATCCCCTCACTTTGGAGACATGTCCTCTACCTTCCTGCTGTTTTTCTGGGACAGGAACTAAAATAAATCACAGACAGAAAAAAAAATCTGATAGGAGTTTAAACCATTATTTCTATTATAACCAAGAGTTTTGGCTTTGCCTATACTTTAATTCTAACCAATAGTGCTGTAGTTTAACCTGAAATATTAAACTTTCCCACTGGCTACGTTCAGGCAGTGGCTTCTCTTGATATCTGTGTCACACATTAGTTCTCTCTTAAGCCACAAACCATCTTAAACAAGCCTTAGCTAATTTGTTTCCAAAAAACACCTTGAATATTACTTCTTTATCATTATCCTACCCATCAAAAATGTTGGCATGTCTGATAAAGTCCCATATGTTTTGTTATATTTACAGTGTTGCTTTTCTATTACTTAAAATATTTAATACTCCACCTTGACAATTTGTATTGCATATACTATTTTGAGCACAGCCGCTGGGATGTGGGTGACACTTCAGGAGCTAGTGTACAGGTAAAGATTGACAACCTGCACACTGGTAGCCTTTGTTTACATTTTAGGTGTGCCAGCACTTGGGTGCGACCAGTACAGCAGGAGCCATTCCAGTTGTGGTTACCTGGTTCCCAAGACTCAGCAGGCTGCGCATAAAAGGGTGGGGGAACTGCTTGGCCATGTTTTTGGGCCACAGACCTTACTTAGATTTATTGTGGGTATACAATTGAATAATGACTGTTTTAAGATGGCAATGGTGGTGTAAGACTGCAGATTGCACTGTTTTGGCTTTCCTTGGGTACTCTGCTGGCATGCCATAATATTTTTTTTTTTTCTTTTTTTTAGAGCAACATTATTTAGCTTTCAGATGTAACCGATGCATGTGTTTGTCCGTTGCATAATTTACGAAGTGGGAATAAATAATAGTTTAATTTGTGTAATTTACATTTCTGTGAGTAGGCAAGACAATAATTTGTACAATAAGTAGGCAACACAGCTTTTCCCATCAAACTCACTTCAGTTCAATCGGTTATCATAACGCACACTGCACTGAGCACCTGAACAGCCTGGAGGAGACACAGCTAGATTACAAGCAGATGAAGGAGGAGGGATCAGTGACGCAGCTTTGCACAATACTTTTGCCAAAGTGACCAATGGAACTTGTAGTGTTTCCATTGAGCAGCAAATGGTTCAGACCATTTCAAATGACTGAAATAACTACAAATCTTTGTAGGGACAAGTGTGATTCAGGTTAGGTTCGGTTTGGGATTTGGGGATGCTTTATGTGACCATACTTCATGTTACACCCTAAGGGCTCATGTACACTGCAGGTGATAAACTCACGTTCAGGAGCTTTTCTGCGTTTTTCAGTAGCCCCTGCACTCTCCCTAATGTTTTCCTATGTGTCCATGTGCACATAATTGTTTACAGGCAGTTGCATTTACAGTCGTTTTTTTGAACGCACCAAACTTGCGATCAGGAGTAGATTTTATCTGCGCTTGAAACGTCAAACGCTTGTAAATGCGTGTAAACGTGGCTAACCGCGTAGGTAAGCATTTGCGTTTAGAAGCGTTTTTTTAACTGTTCCATATCCAAATGCTGTCTAGAGCCTTTTTTCATCATTAGAAATGCATGCAAAGCGTTTTCCATGTATTAAAATGGACCCGATACACCAACGCAGTCAGTTCCAGGTTTTTCGTGAAGGAAAAAAATGGTAGAACGTGCTGCATTATGCTCAGGATGGGATCCATAGTGAATACAACCAGAAAAGACAAGTAATCTCAACACATACTGCTCTCTCTGCTTCTGCTCTATTTCTCTCAAAATGTCCGAAATAGTTAATTTTGTACTGTTTTTTTTCAGTGCATTCTGGGCATTTTGGAAGGTCTCCTGATGTTATCTTTAAAAAAACGCTTCTAAACGCAAATGCACATAAATGCGGTATGCAAATGCAGCTAAACAGATGTTTTTTAACCTATGTTTTCCAGCAGTCAGTTTCCATCAGAAGTGTTTTCCAAACGTCCTGTGTACATGAGCCCTAAATATGGGTGCAACATGAAACCTAATATAAAAGGTGAACTTAACCTTGAAAGGTGTCTAGTTGTAGTAGCTGAAAGAAACAGAAAGTAAAGCCTGGAGCCATGTAGTCTTTACCTACAGACTACTGTCAGCAGTGAATCCTCTTATGCAGGTAAAAATGTTGTCTCTTATGCCCCTTTCACACGGGGGCGTTCAGATCAGATCCACCTGTCAGTTTTTCAGGCGGACATGATCGGAAGCTCCATGGAGTCCTATGGACAGGTGGATGTAAACGGACTTGTGTCTGTTTACACTCGCTTACCTCCAGGTCAGATTAAGTCTGGTAAAGAAAAAGGACTGCATCATTTTCCGTTTTTGGCAGAGCGGATCAGAAGTAGCTTGACAGAGGAGTTGGTTTACTCCCGGCCACTAAAGGATGTGACATCTGTCCTGCTCTGCTCCAATCAGCAGGAGATGTTGTGACGGCGTGGCATCAGACCCCAGCCCTTCTCACCAACATGTGACCGAAGGACTAGCCAATCTAAAACCACACTGCCACTTGCGTAACAATGCCACTCTCAGCTGCCCCCTGCACAAAGATTTTCCAGCTCACTGGACCACAATCTATGTGCCAGCAGCCTGAGAGCGATTGTTACTGCATCAGGTTAATTATGCAATTAACCCTTCACACTGCCACCAACGTCTTATTACAGAGAAGGAGGAAACTCACAAATCTTAACAGTAACACTATGATGTTTGAATAAGCACCTGTATACACACTGCCACCGCAGACAGATGTATTCAGAGGTTTTAAAACACACAGTAGCACTCTTCAGAGACAGGGATTCTTAGTTTGCATTAAAGAGCTTTAGAAACAATTCAACACTTTTCAGAAAATAGGATTTATTACTAAAAAGGTCAAAATGGTGCAATAAAAATATTTACAGAAAAGATGTAGCCTATATATATATATATATATATATAGAGAGAGAGAGAGAGAGCAATAACACAACAGAGAGATAAAAGAAAGAAGTTTCAGAAGGTAGGATACCTGCAGAAGTCCTTGGTTTAAGCAGAGCTCAAGTGTCCTGAACAAAAGGGTACTTTTTCTCCCAAAGTTGGTTCCTGATGTTAAAAGGGAGAGTCTCTTCATCCTCTCTCCAGGCATGACAGCCTTTTCTAGTGTCCCAGCAGGGGGTGTCCACTGTGTCCAGTGTCCACTGTCCATAGGTACATGTAGCATCCTATCCACTGGTAGAATAATATGCAGAATCATATTCTGAACGTCCAGACACCAAGTATGACATATCCTGCTGTGATGGATAAAAAGATATTGCTCTCTACTCTCTGGTAGACGTTACCTAGGGGTGTAAGGTATCAGGTGACTTGTATTAAAATGACATATTTGAATATATGATTTGTTTTAATGTACCTTGTTCCTGTCGGGATTATGAATTTGTATTTAAAAGTGATTCAAGTGGGATGTACGTTTTACTGCCACTCTGGAATGCTTTACATGTCCAGTGACTGATTGATTTATAGCTTTACGACCAGGCCAAGGCAAGAGTCTGACAGACATCATGGGACCAGCTAATTGGGTTTACAACCATGAAGCGTATCCAGCTGTGCCTGATGCACTTGTGACCCCCAACATACACACACACCACATGCCATTCAAAAAGGGGGGGGGGAAGACTGAATGGAGTGAGAATGACATTTGCAGAGTATGATACAATATGGTAGATCTTAACAAACTGGTTGTCCGCGTCCAATCTCCACAGATGTGTTTACAGATCCCCTCCTGATTGGAGCAAAGTCTGCTTCATGTGGAAGAGACTGCTCCTAAGGTTGTGTGATTCCTCTGTTAACTGACATTTCATGCTGGACAATAAGTTGTCTCCACCAATTTTTCACTGCATGCTTACACAGCGGAATCCAAGATCTTTGCATCCACACATTGTCAGTGCAGCCATAATCCCAGCAGCGCATCTCTCAGGCTTCCTCATTAGTCATGGATTGAAAATCCTCCAGCTTGAACTGCAAGTGGAATCAAAGCACAAATTGTGCAGATCCAAGAGTATAGAAACTAAAGGTTCAGATCACAATTAAAGCTATAGATGGTATTTGGCACAAACCTATGGATCTGAGGTGGAGAATACAGGAGTGCTTTATGTGTTTTATCTAATGTGCACTCTACTCACTTGCTGCTGGTAACACTGTGTTGTTCCATAAATATTAGTGGCTTCAAATGATGTTAGACACATGATTTGTGTTTTTGGTACAGAAGACACCAAGTATTATACATTATATTATATCCTTTATTATCTCAGCATTGCAAACAAATTCTGCTTTCTGACCTCTGCTTACTCAGAATAGATATTCTCATGATGAAGCTCTGTTTTTTTTCTTTCCAAACTCTAGTTTCCATTAATATTAGCCTTTATGTTTTCTTCTAATCACATGGCACCATGTTCCCATAGTCACTTCTTTACAAGAAATTGCCTATACATTTCCACATGGTCAGCAAAAATAAGGGAGAAGTATACAAAGCCTTATGATAGTTGTTGGGCTTCAGAGTAATATGGGGAAATTCTGCTTTAACAAAAGGGTTCATATTTCTGGAAGGTGGGGAGAACTGAAAATGTCTTGCCAGCTATTTCATCAAAGTTTTCCAGATTTACAATTTTTTTTTGTGACTAATAACCTGAATAATTCGTGTAATGCTGAAATGATCTTTTTAGAACAGTAGATCGCATCTTGAGCATAAGTATTTTCCTATGTGACTTTACAAACCACACTTTTAAATGTGTGCTTTCCTTTTAAAATTAATTGATTTGTGGTAATTGATAATAGGTTATAGACAAAGCAGTTTCAGCACCATTCCAGACCAGTTAGAGGCCTGTGACCTCTAACCATGTCTCACACTGCAGGTTACTGAGTTTGCTAGTTAGTGATGGCATCCCTTATGGGGTCCTTATAAACTGCAGATGATGTGTGAAGAGCTTCTGAATCTCTTGATGGATAAGATATATAACCAGTGTGAAATAACAGGGCAAAAAGATGTTTATGTTGCTTCCTTGGTCAGTTTAACAGATTGATGACAGCAAAAGCATTAGCCCATTTCTTATATTTGCAAATTTTAGGACTACGCAGTCTTTTTGAAACATTAATTTAAAAGGTTTTAGATTAGAAGTAAAGCTAGATATGCAACAATAGAATTTTTTTTGTTTTGAAAGCTAAATGGAAATTCAGAAACATTTTCCTTCAGAACATTCCATCTTGCCATCACTGAGTTATCAAACAAGCCCCAAAATTTTGTCCACATCTGCTAATTGAATAATGTATTAAACAGGTTTGTTTTGTGCCTTGTATGATAATTCCCTATCAAAAACCACATTGACAGTTACAATTTTTGTTCCTTTGAGAAAAAAGTTCTGTTCTACGTCTTCAAATGTTCTCGTCACTACAGTCCAAATGATTGTAAATTTGACCCCACTAGCCATTAGAAAAGCAAACATTTGTTCCAAAAATGAAAATTTTAAAACCAAATTCCACTGGTGTATGGCCAGCTTTACAATAACTCCCTTCAAAATAATAGTGTAGGACGTGTGTCTTCTATTATAGTGGAGAATAGAGGGGTGTGTCTTGACCAGGTCTGTTAGATAATTTAGGACAGCAGACAGAGTGGTCAGACTTTAGTGTCTGTTGTACAGCACAGTCATATGTATCACAACTGCTGCCTATAAAAAAAAAGGAGGTTGATAGTATGATATCCCTCTGACATCTATTGCTCTGACTTCCGTTGAATGTTAAAGGAAACCTCTACAGAGACCTGTGTATGCTTGAAACTTGGAGGCTGTCACGGATATCTTCCATATGGAGATGGTTTTTGCTTGCCAATCATTGGCTTCAATACTTTCTGGGTTATTTGCATGGCATAAACTTGGAACATATAAAGTCAGAGTAAAGTCATAACTCGTGATCTGCATGCTTGTTCCTAATTGGTGATGTCCATCATTTTTAGAAGAAGAAGCCAGCAAACTTCCATATTATCTCAGTATAGGTTTCCTGTAATGATAATGTTTGATTCAGATGTTGTCCATAAAACCAGCAAAATAGTGGAAAATTAGCAATCTGCTAATATCTTGATTAGCTGGTTTTCCACAGTAAACCCAAAAATATTAAATAACACCTTTGAGAAGGTAAAGGCGTAGTTCACCTTAACCAAAAAAGAAAAAAAAAACTACAGTACATGTGAAGATAAGGGGTATCTGTATGACGGTAGATGAAAACAAACTGTGCAGCTCTGGCCAAAGTTGAAAAATTTGCTGTAGATGTACTCCATTTATGTACCTCCCAGAGCCGGTCTCAAAAACTCCCAGAGATGGCATCATGCCTTGTTGCTAGGATGTTGCTAAGACGCTCCCAGTTGTTACTGTTCACTCCCACCATCACAGGAGTGAGCTCTCAAATGCTGACCTCAGAGCTTTCTGCATCAAGGGTGAGAAAATGCACGTGTGGGGGTTTGAATCAGAAAAAGAGTTCACTCCTGTGATGGTGGAGGTGTACAATAACAGCTGGGGATTGCCTTAGTAATGCCCTAGTGACAAAGCAGGATGGGATGATGCGATGTCTGGGAGTTTTTCAGTCAGGCTCCGGGAGGTATGTACTGTAAATGGCCTACACATATAGCAAGGGCATTATTCAACTTTGGTCCAAGCTGCACAGTTTGTTTTTATCTACAGATGCCCCTTAGCTGCATAGGCAATTTTTGGTAAAGGTGAACTATGCCTTTAAGCAGAATGGTAAAGCAGAGTATTCATTTGTAAATGCACTTCATTTGGCATATTCTGCACTATCCAAGAATAAGTGAAAGTTCCATCCTACTTCTGACAGCTGTTCTTTAGAGAATGTTTGTCCCTGTTTGCTTTCCTACATTGTTTCTGCTCGTTGGCCTTCTATCTGAAATGTCAGCAGTGTTTTGTTTTGTTTAATCCAAGGCTCCCACTCAGACTGATGACATTGCTGGATGATCAAGTGAGATTTTACTTCCCGCAATCACACTGAGGTCACTAAATCCATATTCCAGCAAATTTTTAGGCAAAGCTAAAATAAAACATTTCATCTAATTATTTTCTACTAGAAAGGTGCAGATCAACACATCAGGACAAGCAGCCCCAAAGCAAAATCGTGTAAATTCTGCTCACTTTTGTTTGTGGAATTAAAGAATCACCTTTACAGAAAAAATAATAAATGTACATATTTTTGCAGAAAAAAAGGAGCCCAGCACAGCCATGCTGTTTTTCAAAAGTGACAACAGATATGCTGTCACAGGGAAGTGGGGATCGGGGGGAGAAGTGGCAGGAGCTGGAACATGTTACATGTTCCACTCTAAATATAGGTGGAACATGTAACCTGTTCCAAAGGTGAGCTTAGCCTTTAAAAGGAGACCAGAGCCTAGGGTTGTCACCTCATCCCTTTAAACCCAAACACATTAATTACACAGGTTCTGAGGCTAATTTAATTCAGAAAGGGCTAAGAAAGTTTAATTGCCACCTTAATCAGACACAGAACCTGCATAATTAATGTGTTCAGACTTATATTTTATCGTAAGATATTTTTTTCTGCTGCTTTATCTTCTCTACACCAGTTCACTTTAAATTACGTTTTACAATTTTTTTTTTTCTCTCCAATTATCATAATCTTATAGAAAAATATTATTGTTTGGTCTGTTGTATTTAAAGATGGTAATTTTTTTCAAGTTTGAAACTTTTTTTATTACCTATAAAAAAATCTTTTTTTTTTTTTTTTTTTTTTTTTTTTAAACAAACATTTAATACATGGTACACCCATGACACTGGTTTCACAAAGCATTTTTCCAAAAAGGTGGCACAGCAACAGCTTTGAGACAGTCCTAAGACAGACACATTTTTCCTCTTACTCATTCAGCTGTGTGTGTGTGTGTAATCTCAGCTTTGGCTATTGTGGTACTTTTTTTTAACAAAGCAGTTAAGATTAGCCTGGTAAACGCATGAAAGGAAGTCTAGAACTCAACCGCTTGCTGCTATTCTAGATATGAAATATGCCTAAGAAAGAGGTATAAATATTATGTAATAATGAATAAAGAATATATGTATTAAATAGTACACACTCCCTTTAATGCTATATTGTGTGTGCATAGTGTTCGGACTAAATGTGTCTCCTTGCAGTATACAGGTCTGTAATCCTCTACTAGTTCTTGGCATCTGCATTCTCTAGGTAGGAGATGCTAGACACAGCATTACATTTTCAAGATAAAAATAAAATTCAGTTCTTGTGACAAAAGCCACATTTTATTTCCTGTGAACAAATAAGCCACCACACAAATACTTCCATTATCAGGCGGATAACAGACACAGGCTTTGAAAATGGGAAGGCATCCAATTTATTACAGAACATAATGTTTTGCTTTGGGTAATATTGATAGTTCATTGGCCCTCTACGTATACTACAGTATATGATGTCCAGGGATGGATTTCCATCGCTGAAGCCTGTAGACACACAATCTTTGGTGTCCAAACCAACTATAGAATCAACTCTCTGACAAAACAAACATTTTTGTGTTATTATTCCTATCCTAGGTTAGGGTAATGTAACAGTTTGTAAATAAGCATTCATGGGATGACTGCATTTCTGTTTATCATAGGAAAAATGTATGGCAAAAAGCATGAAGGAAAAAATCCACCCCTTTGCCTTTTAGGCTAGGTTCATATATGTGCGGGTGGCGCTGCTGCGGATCCACACAAAAATCTGTGCAGCCGCATCACCCGCACAGAGGAATGTGGACCCGCTGGTGGGTCGCCCGCACTGGAAATCGCAACCGTACTGGGAACCAAGGTTCCCATGAGGGCTGCGTTTTCAGAAGAAATACAGGGCTTCTTCCCTGTGTGTCCCGGGGCAAGGGAATCCGTGCAAATGAATGGGCTCTCGTGCCCGCGCAAATGCTAACCGCAGGAACACGGATATGTGAACCAGGGGTTACTGCTTATAGGCAGAAGGCTACTGTGCAAAATGCTAACTCCAAATTGTACACATAGAAGGCTCCAAGATCTCCTAACAATAATGTCCAGTATTGTGAATGTTTTGTTAGTCAAGCTGAATGGTCTTGGCTGCTTCCATACAAGGAAGAAAACCCAACAAAAACAGAGGTACTGAGGGAATTCAAGTAGATAGCATTAAGGGTGATGACAGAGTCTAGAGTAGTTCTTTTAATATTAAAAAATCAACAACATAAAAGATCCAATGCCTTTTGGGAGTTGACATGCTTCTGAGTGAAGTCACTTCAGGAATGCCCAGAGCTTTATGCTGTATTCCTAGCTTGTGCAAACATTTTATCATATATCTATAAACCCTTTTGGGTCCAGACATTCCTGAAGTCCTGATGAAGGGGTATTGTGTGAACCCCTGAAACATGCAGGATATGTTATTTTGTTGATTTTTCAAAAATAAAAAACTACTCTATTCTCTATCACTATTGGTATGGCGCCCTTTCAGCCATCTAATGATAAATCTGACCCTGATGATGACCACTGTCATGTAGACAAGAAATGTGGGGAAATACCTTCAATGAATGTCTGTAAAAAACACACATTATTCGTCCCTTCAAAACATACCTATAACTTCTCCAAGCTATCCAAATTAACAAAATATTTTGGCTGGAGTTTTATTCAGTTCAGGAAACAATCACTGTATACTCTTGCATTAAAAAAATGTAAGGGAATGTACTACACATTTTGGTAACATAAATAAAGTTAGGACAATGACTGCACATTCTAGATAATGGTAGAAAACAATGGGTCTGTATGTAAAAACAGGAACTTTACAGTATACTTTAGTTCTGCTGGTCACAGTTATTTCTGC
This sequence comes from Staurois parvus, assembly GCF_062004578.1. Lineage (NCBI taxonomy): Eukaryota > Metazoa > Chordata > Amphibia > Anura > Ranidae > Staurois > Staurois parvus. The sequence goes on from NW_028318415.1 coordinate 955,585, forward strand.
TAACCAGAAATGAAACTGGGTGACAGGCAACAGGAATTGTGGGATCAATGCTGAATTTACCCCAATGCACCTTCATACCAGCAGTATTGTAAGCTGGGGATAGGTGGCAGGTACAAAGCTCCCTGGGGTGACTACACTTTCAGCACAAATGCCCGTCCAGTGATGTAGTGACAAACAGTGCAGTGCTCATTGGTGCTGTTTACAAGTCTATTTACAGGTGCTCAACAGTGTTCCACAAAATAAACGAGGAAAAAATTCCAAAACAAAATCGTAGCCGTGTCTCAGTACTAGCTACCCAAAATCCATGTCCTAACTAGCAGGCCTAATGCTTGTCAATCTTCATACACGATTTTATAGCTTCCACCAACCTTGCGTCTCTCACAGACATGACTTGTCTGTTCCCCAGGCTCAAGAGAACTAGCTCTGAGTTTCACATGAACCTAAGTTGCCAAAAGGGAGAAGTGCAAAACTCGAATCAGAGGTCTCTAAAAATGTACGGGAGAAGCCTCTGAGATGTGTAACCCCTGAACAGGACTTTTCCAACTTCCCTTTGACACACTGTGCTACAGTGTGTATTTTCATGCATCTGCTGCTTGTGTTTTCATATGAGTTGTGCAGTTTTGCATTGTACTTTTTAAGAACCCCCATTTATTTTAATGCAGCCGGGTTCATAGTAGAACTAAAAGTAATGGCATGTTAACGTGCATTGTGTTAAGAATTTAATTCAGTTGACTTTGCAGGTAGGACCTAACCAGTGTACCCAAGAATTCAGTAAATACACATGGATACTTTGTCTATTTTGTGGAAATTGAGTGTTCACAGAATTAAGCTAATTTACAGCAATGGCACCACATATGTTGCAGGTCATACACTTCTTCAGGCAGAAGAGGACACTGTTTAATCACAAGGCACATTCCAATAGTAATATTAAAGTCATACACATACCACAGAATGCCAGAGGAACACTTCTCTAGGAGGAGGCTATGGCATGTTCACACTGTGATCCATAAATGTTCCTACAAATATCTGTATGCCAGTCAGAGACTCTTCCAGGAAGCTGAAGAGACCCTGTAAGGGGAGACCTACTCTTTCACTCCTTGACAGGTACCTTCTCCTTAATGCTACTCCTACTCTCTCCATAACCAGCAGGGGCTCTGTCCCCATTTTACTTCCACACTGTGGGTGCCCCAAATGACTCAACATTCCACTATATATGAAAATCCTCAGACAAGATGGCTGCCCAAGTCTTGCGGGATTTTAGTATCCATTAGCATAGCTGTCCTCTCCAAAATGGTTGCCTGGAGCCCATAGCAGGAGACATTTTGTTTTCAATGGGCTCCTGTCAGCCTGGAGAGCCACCTTCAGGTTGGAGGGTATACTGCAACCTCCACCTGCCTACAAATTGAATGTAAGTCAGTGCTCACACAATACAGCATAAAGGAATTTTCTATATTGCACTGCAACGCATGCTATTGGCATATCGGGACTTATTAAAAATTATTTATTTACTCAGCAGCATAAAAATTGCTGCCTTATTGTATGCAAGGGATGGTTCTACTTTAGTGCTGTTATCCATTTGTTTCTGTTAAAATATGGGAAAATTATGAAGTAGCCAAGACAACTATCTCCTTCTTCCATATAGAAATTGCTGTCATGCTTCTGCTTTGCAGTACTGACCAAGGCATAAAATAGATGAAATCAGTGCAGAGAACCAAGCAGTGAAAAGTGGTCCTGCCCTTCATCTGAGGTCTGTATGGGGGCAAAAAAGTTAGGAGGAACCCATAAAGAACTTTTTTTTTTCAAAATTAACTTGTACATGAAAGGAAATGAGCCATAACCCTGGGCAAATTAAACTGAGCATATAATGGAAGAACTGATATTTAAAGGTTTCATTCAGTGGTCTATCAAATATATATGCTTCTCTTGTTGATCCAAATATTAAGCAATCTCTGGAGTTAGACACTTGGCGGAATACGGCTAATGTTTTTATCTAAAATCTCGATTAACACTGCGCTCATTGAATCTAACTACGAAACGCTTCTCCGGTGGTATTTGGTCCCTACACGTCTTGCTAAAATGTACCCTTCTGTGTCACCCATCTGTTTTCGACATTGTGGACAGGAGGGTACTATGCTCCACATATGGTGGAAATGCCCTGTGGTGATTAGGTTTTGGATCCATCTATTTAATTTCCTTTACTCGGTAATGGTTAATACGCGTAGATCCCCTGAAGTAGCTCTATTTCATTTATTGCCCACTGATATTCCCAAGAGATCGGTTAAATTAATTCTTTATATCCTGTTGGCGGCGAGAGTTACGATAGCCAAACATTGGAAATGGTCAGCAATATCGCTGGACTTAGTCAAACAGAAACTTAATTGGATTATGAATAATGATAAACTTACTAGTATACTTAATAACAATACTTCTAAATTTTGAGAGCACTTGGGACCCATGGATTCTGTATATTTCTGTTATTTAACAGACTCTTGGCTGGCCCTCTCTCTTATTTCTTTTTAGGGCTCTATTCTTTACTTTTCTTCCGCAGTTCTTTCCTCACTTTTTGTTCTCTCTAAACTTCTCTACTATGTTAATGATATTATTTGTACCACTCTGTTTATGGTGCAGTTTGCTCATAATCCATCAAAATCTGAATGTGCTACCAGTGTATTCCTCTCATTATGCATTATTGGTCGATTTTGTTGTTGTGTTGCTACACATTGTGCTTGAATATACTGCTTCATTGCTTGATGTTCTACAACTCATCAAGTTGGTGGGTTGCGTTCCTATATTTTTGTATGTTTCTAAAAATCCTAATAAACATATTGAAATATAAAAGTTTCATTCAGTAAAAACCACATCAGTTGACCCAAAAATGTATGTAAATAAAGATCTCAGTATATACTGTAGAAGTCAAGCCTGTTCCCACCCCTTCCACCTCTCCAGCCTCTTTTATTGATCTTTAATTGTGTGAGCAGCCTCATTGTTAAATAGGGACTCTCAAGAGGTGGAAGGAACATGAATAAGCTTGACTGTTACTGGAACAGTCAACGTTTGCCTATTACTTCAGCTACGTGTATCTCTGGATCTACTGATTGTTTTGACGCGCACTGCTAATGCATTTTATTCTTTATCACATGCTGAGTTTTAGCTAATGTGGTACATTTAAATATTTTTGTTTTTCTGTACCATTTCACGTGACTTAATCCTATAATATTACAAAAATATACTTCCTCCAAACTTTAATCATATGACTAATTGTTCAGTCACCGGACTGGCATAGGAAGTTAGTGAATATAGGACAGTTTCCATGCCTGTTTATCTGTTTGAGATATGTACATCTGTGATATACAGTCATGCAATGTTTACTGTTATGAGCTTTGGTTTACAACTGTATCACTGATTTGTTAAATTTCTTCCAGTGTGACTAAACACTTGTATTGTGGTACTACTCAAGGACAAGTCTAAGATAAACATTTCGGGACTCGTGTATAAAATGTGAAGGAAAAGGAAATGGAGGTGTTGTCTGTAACGATCAGTTATATACCAACTGACTTTTGTTTTAGCATAGATTAGTTGAAGAGGGATTATTGAATACATTTAGGAACTTTAGGCCTTTATAATTGAACTGTGATTGGGATTAGGCCTTTTTAATTGAAGTGAAGATTTATTTCCTTCTTTTTGATAAGTGTGACATTTAGGTAGCTTCTGCTCATTGCCTTGTAGCCCACACAGGCTTCCTTGTGCCTTGTATGTCAGTGACACCAGTCAGTTGCCCTCCAGTGTCAGAATGTCCACCGCAGTCCTGCTATAAGTCGCTGATCGTCGCCATTACTAGTTAAAAAAAAAAACTCCCTGCATATATACCGCCATTTGTAAACACTATAACTTTCATGTAAACCAATCAATTTACATGTTTTGGCATTTTTTTTTTTTAGCAAAGACATGTGGCAGAATACATTTGGGCCTAAATTTATGACCATTTGATTTTTTAAAATTTTTTTACTGGACATGTTTAACCTTTTGCCGCCCGGCCAATGGCTGATTGGTGGCCGGAAAAATCACTCAGCATTCCGGCCATACTAGTGTGCCTAGTTGTGAATGGTCACAGTGATCACATGCACAAGCTGGGCCAATCACGGCCCAGCTGTGTTATGTGATTAGCCATGGCCAAATCACAGCTAAGCACAAAAAAAAAAAAATACTGATCACTTCCCCAAAGTAGTACAATGTACTACTTTGGTCATAGTGAAATATGAAAAATTAAAAAAAAAAAAGTAATAAAAAATAATAAAAAAAATAAAAAAAATATTATATATTTTTTTTTTCATACTGTCACCAGTCAGTGTCCCTGATCACCGCCATGCCAGTTATATGATGACGCTGTACTGCACTGGTGACAGTATGTAAAAAAAAAATTGTGAAAATAATTTTTTTCATTTTTTCATTTTCCAAAAAATTATGACAAAAAAAAATACATCTTCAAAAAACTCGCCATGCATCTAATGAAGTACGTCGGACTGTCTACTCTGCAAAAAGGAGTCATTTGGAGGATATCTGTACTGTTCTGACATTCTTGGACCTCAAGAAATTAGATTGGCTGTCAGTACTTCAGGATTGATCAATATTCAGATATATACCATAGTTTGTGAACTCTATAACTTTCCTACAAACTAAATAATACATCCTAATTTGGGTTATTTTCACCAAAGACATGTAGTAGAATACATCTTGGCCTAAATTTATGAAGAACAATTATTTATTTGCAAACTTTTATAACAGAAACAAAAATGTTTTATTCAAAATTTTTGGTCTTTTTTTGTTAATTTAGCAAAAAATAAAAACCCCAGCGCTGATTAAATACCACCAAAAGAAAGCTCTAGTTGTGTGAAGAAAATGATAAAATTTTAGTTTTGGTACAGTGTTGTATGACCGCGCAATTGTCATTCAAAGTGTGAGAGCGCTGAAACCTGAAAAATGGCCTGGGCAGAAAGGGGGTAAAAGTGCCCTGTATGGAAGAGGTTAATAGCAAAAAGTCAAAAATATTGTTTTTTCTCAAAATTGTTGGACTTTTTTTTTTTTTTTTATAGCGCAAAAAATTTAAAATGCACAGGCGACCAAATACCACAGAAAGAAATCTCAATTCATGGGAATAAAAGGACTTAAAGTTAATTTGGGTGCAGCATTGCATGACCGCGCAATTGTCAGTTAAAGCAATGCAGCGCCGTAACGCAAAAAATGGCCTGGTCAGGAAGGGGGGTAAATCCTCAGGAGGGCAAGTGGTTAAAGCTGAAGTCCACAGGCCTCTGAACTTCTTGCCACCACCCTCCCTGAAAAAAGCAAAACGAAACATACACACCTGTATTTTATTGGTCTTCTTGCCAGTCCTATGACATCATGGGGTTTATTTACTAAAGCTGGAGAGTCCAAAATTAGACTCCCTTCTGCATAGAAACCAATCAGCTTCCAGGTTTCATTGCCAAAGCTTCATTGAACAAGCCGAGGTTAGAAGCTGATTGGTTTCTATGCAGAAGGGAGTCTGAATTTGGACTCTCCAGCTTTAGTAAATAAACCCCCATGGGTCTTTCCTCTGCTCCTTCTGGGATGGTGGTGCTAGGAGGTCTTTTTACTGCTGCACTGCACAGTGTTCACTTGGTAATGCTAAGATGCCGGTAAGGGGTCCATGATAGCCTGGGCTTACAGAAAGTAAGTTGGCCATCACTCTACTTGGAAAATGGAGGACATCTACTAGTGAAAAAATAACTGAGGAGGATAGCTCCGAATTAAAGGTAAGTATTACAGCTGCTTTTTATTTATTTTTTTCTATTACTTTCTTACTTATCTACAGTATTTTAATTTTCAGTTTTATCCAGCCATATAATTGTTGTGAATCGTTAAAATCTAGTCATCTCATACTGACACCAGGCCTTTGTCCTACTTCTTGCTTGGTGGTTCTAACCCTACTGACTCAACCATGCTTACTGGTAGCTGACAATGAAAAATGCAAGGATTTGCTGTAACCCGTGGCCACAATCTGACTAAAATTAATTTGGTGTAGTTAATCCATAAACAAAATTGGTCTTTAGGTTGCTGTGCACCATTGTATTTTTCACCATTTGGACAAAAATAATAAATGCGCATTTTTTTGCAGGTAAAAAATGTGTAAATATTATTTATGTCCAAAGGAGCCTGGAAAGTACTGCACCAGCGATCAGTAGATCGCTGATGCCATGCAGGTCTCCTGCAGACCTGTCGGAATATCTGCTTGCTGTACAGGGATGTATGGGCAAGCAGATATTTTGACAGGAAGCTTCAATGAATTACCACGGTGCTCCACAATGTCGTGGTATCTCATTGAAAACTACAAGTCCACAGCCACTAAGACTCTCAGGGCGTGCATTTCATTAATTCATGGAAGTCCGTGAATGAATGACGCGGCCATGTGGCTGGAGCCCCGCACGGCCAAGCTGTTTTCAAATCTGACACATAGTACAGGGGAACTTCTCTCGGTATTATCTGTCAGAGGGAGGAGGGGGGAGGCAGGCACAGCTGCAGCATTGGGAACATATTATTATTATTATACAGTATTTATAAAGTGCCAATAGTTCGCTCAGTACTGTACATTACAATGGGGGATAGAACAATAACAATACAATACAATGCAAAACATGAGGGGATCAAGGGCCCTGCTCTTTCGAGCTTACAATCTAGGAGGGAGGGGATGGTGGCACAGGAGGAGAAAGCTGTGGGGATGGAGTGGTAGGAAGAGTGGAGGAGGTCGGTAAATTAGCAGGGGGTGGGGTAGACTTCCCTGAAGAGGTGGGTTTTCAGGGTGCGCCTAAAGGAGAGGAGAGTAGGTGATAATCTGATGGGTTGGGGCAGGAAGTTCCAGAGGATGGGTGACACCCTGGAGAAGTCCTGGAGGTGGGCATGGGAGGAGCAGACCAGGGAACTAGAGAGAAGGAGGTCTTGTGAGGAGTGGAGTGTGCGTGTTGGGTGGTACTTGGATATTAGGTCGGTGATGTAGTACGGGGCAGTATGGTGGACAGTTTTGTACGTCAGCGTTAGGATTTTGAATTTGATCCGTTGCGCAATCGGAAGCCAGTGGAGGGATTGGCAGAGGGGGGTGGCGTAAACGGAGCGGTTGGAAAGGTGAATGAGTCTGGCAGCCGTATTCAGGATCGACTGGAGCGGGGATAGCCAGCGGCGAGGCAGGCCAGTAAGGAGGGAGTTGCAGTAATCGAGTCGTGATATGATGAGGGAGTGGATGAGCTGTTTAGTGGTTTCTGGGGTTAGGAACGTGAGTATTTTGGTGATGTTGCGGAGGTGGAGTCTGCATGAGTTTGTTAAAGATTGGACTTGGGGCTGGAAGGATAGGTTGGAGTCCAGAATGGCACTAAAAATGGGTGGAACATGTAACATGTTCCCAAAGGTGAACTTATCCTTTAATTTATAAAAGGAAAGCTTATAGTCATACAACTAGAACAATGCAATGCAACACAAAAAATGGGAGATGGAAAAAATTAAATGTTTTCTGCCATGATGTTTAAACCAAAAATCAGATTTTACCCATAGGCTGTGTCCGGACATGCGACATTTGGTTGTCTGTGACCAGATGGTTAATTCTAATAATTGCTGAACACCACACAAAACAGGGACTGCAAAGTACAGTACATTGCAACAGAAACCATTGATGAGTCTGCAGAGTACTTATCCAACATTTATTACATAGGTTATGTATTTCCTCATAGCTCATGTGGAAGAAAGGAACAAAAAGTGACACAAATGTCAGAATTAGCACGTTGGAACTGAAAGCAGATAATATAAAGTAAAAAGCATTTTAGCACTGTCATTGGAGTTTTAGGCAGACAGAGTAGGAAAAAAATGTCCCAATTCATAAAGAAGAAAGGTTAAATTATGTCATATGACAACATTGAAATAAAATCTACAAATGGCTGTTTGCAATATTGATAAATCAAAACAATTTCAAAAGAAATAAATGGTACTGGTTTTGGATGAAACATATAAGCAAAAGCCTGATCCTATTAATGACAGCATCCTGTGTTTCTATTCATTCCTTTCCTCTGGACTTTTTTTTACTTGCAATATTGCACAGTGCTCCCTACTTGCTATCCCAGTGTTTATATAGACAATTAAGGTTTATTCAAGCCAATTTATTTTTTTTTATGGAACATATTTTGGAAAGATCACACACTATACGGTATATGTATAAGCACTTAAAGTGGTAGTAAACCCCCATTGGACATTTGTACCTACAGGTAATCTTATAGTAAAGCCTACCTGTAGGTACAAGGAATATGTCCTAAATTTGCACCGTTTAGGTGATATTCAGTGTCCCTTCAGCCAGTAAGATCACCGACACATGCGCTCTGAAGGAACAGCATACCCATGCCGTTACTTCAGAGCTCTGTGCCGTGGCCGAGATTCCCGTGCACATGCGTGGGAGTGACGTCATTGCGGCTTGGCCATTCAAGCGGCCAGAACCCGCAAACCTGGAAGGAAGACCAGGTCAAGAGGGAAGCTTTGTAGGGAGAAAAAAAACAGCACATCGCTGCTGTCTGTAGAGAGCTCTGTGTTGTTTACCAACACAGAGCTCTCTTCTGCCATTTGCTCCACCTATCAGCAGGTCCTGGCCATAAATTATGAACTTTTTAAGTTATGAATGACAGCCCCTTGAAATGTAAACTATACACTTTAGGCACTACTCTTGAACCACCTCATACAATACACACGTATTACCACACCCTTCCCTACCATTTGTGGAGTCATTACTGTCGGTCTTCATTTCCTCCCCCCACCCTCCCCTCTCACCCCCTTTGGCCCTCCCCTGATTTTCCTTAACTCTTCACGTTGCTTTAGAGAGTCATTACCCCTACTGATCAAATTTATCAATATCCTATCACCTCTTGCTAACAACCTTTGCTCATTTGATACCACTAGAAATACTGCATTGTTTTCTTGATTCTTTCTCTCCCCCTCATCATAAAGACATTGACACTGTGACTTTTATTCCCTATGTTTGGTTGTCAGGGTAATGTCTAATGTATACTGGTAATGTCTCTCTACCTTTGTTACATTGTTACATTGTCAATAAAATGTTTGAACAAGTTATGAATGACAGCACAGCCAGGGCAGAGGGTGCATGCGCCCCTTAACCAGAAATGCTGGATCATGTATATGTACATGCGGGCCTGTGCAATGTTTTATGTACAGTGCGCGGTCCTCAACTAGATAACTGACAGAGGTTATCTCTATCTGCTCCCCGCTATTCTCTGCAGTAATACTCTATACCAGGGTTTCTCAACTAGGGTTCCTTCAAAGGTTGCTAGGAGTTCCTTGAGCAGTTTTTCTATTCTTCCCAATAACCACCAGCGTAATGCGCATTTTTCCCACTATCACACTAATGTATCATGAGTTGTAGATACAGTAATTTTTAGAAGGTGTTCCTGAGACTGTAAACTTATTTCAAGTGTTCCTCAGTGTTGAAAAGGTTGAGAAAGGCTGCTCCATACCATGGTCTGCATTTCATGGCCCATTCATAAAATGCAGGTTGTGGTGTGGTACCTGTGTATCTCAGAGTTCCTTCTGCTTAATGCAGGAGAGAGAACTCCATAATTGGTTGAGAGTTGGTCTCATGACTTTGAGAAGTCACATGACTAGGCTCTCCTCTCTTTGGGACTCCGCTAAGTATGTTTACATATAAAGCGCATAATTATGGTGACATACTCGGCATTGTGGTGTGCTGCATTAGAAAAATTTGTGGTGACTGATTTTGGCTGCACTGTGGTCCATTCAAATAAATGGGGATTCAGATAAAGGAGCTGTTTTAATGCAATGCACATTAACATGTGACACAGCCTTAATGAGCAGTGTATACATTACATGCAAATGGCCTCTTAGTGAAACTTTTCAATTTTCACTTGTTCTTAGAGCTAAAAACTAACAGCTTTAGGATCTATCTGCTGAGATCCAACATATTATTGTAAACCCTAACAAATAAGAAGAAATCATCTTTATAGTGCTTGATTATTGTAAAGTGAAGTGTGAATTATTGCTATAGGTTGCCTAACTTATTACTGCATGCCTTTTTAATGTTTGATCCTCTGCTGAGAGTGGCAACAAACAAAAGTGTTCAGGCAGTATCAGGTGAAGGCATACGGTGATATGGATTCCTATCACCAACCTGGTCTCACTCTGGAACCTGGGTAGGCCACCTTTATTGTCTAGTTTTAGAAAACTTCATTAAAATCTCTCTACGCAAAAGTTTCCTTCAAATAGGAAAATCCAGTCTGAAGTTGAACACAAAATATTTCACAGCTGGGTTTGGAATAGTTGGATTCCATTGGAGTTGGATTCCATTGCTGGACAAGCAGAAGTCTGAACTAACCTACTCAGCCTGTATGAATGTTTTATGGATTTTATTGCTAGGAGATGTTGTTGTGTGTTTTGAGATATATATATATATATACAGTGAGGAACAGAAGCATTTGAACACCCTGCGATTTTGCAAGTTCTCCCACTTAGAAATCATGGAGGGGTCTGAAATTCACATTGTAGGTGCATTCCCACTCTGAGAGACAGAATTTAAAAAAAAAACTTGCAAAATCGCAGGGTGTTCAAATACTTCTGTTCCTCACTGTATATATATATATATATATATATATATATATATATATCTCAAAACACACAACAACATCTCCTAGCAATAAAATCCATAAAACATTCATACAGGCTGAGTAGGTTAGCTCAGACTTCTGCTTGTCCAGCAATGGAATCCAACTCCAATGGAATCCAACTATTCCAAACCCAGCTGTGAAATATTTTGTGTTCAACTTCAGACTGGATTTTCCTATTTGAAGAGAGATTGCGTAGAGAGATTTTAATGAAGTTTTCTAAAACTAGACACTAAAGGTGGCCTACCCAGGTTCCAGAGTGAGACCAGGTGTATATGTGTATATATGTATGTATGTGTGCTACAGTAGTAAGAATTCTGTAATATAAATGTGCTACAGTAGTAGAGAATTCTGTAGTTATTGTGTACAAAAGCCTGACTAATTCGGAATGATAGGTCAGCAATCAGCGTATTTCTAATGTGCTACAGCAGACGGCAATAATGCAATTATTGTGGATACAGGCATGCCAGACTAGCTGTACTAAAAATATTGCCTAGCATAGCACAGTTCATTGCACCTACTTCTCCTTTGTAACTTTAGGGCATTGACTTCTTAAAATATCATTGCCTTTTGCAACATTTTGTGCAGAATTAGACCTCATGCACACAGGGCATTTTTTTCCTCCCCTGGATGCCTTTGTTAAGAGGAAGAAAAAAATCAGCGTTGAAATCACACCTAAAGCCTCGTGTTGCAAATGTATTTGGGTAGGTTTGATGCTTGGGTGTTCACTCATTCCATTGGCCATAATATTAATTTATTCTGGCCATTGGAATGAATGAATGATAAACATGCTAAACGCACTTAAAGCAAAGTTCCACTCACTTTGTAAAAAAATAAGTCAGCAGCTACACAAACAGCCACTCACCTGTCCCATGATCCCATGTTGCGCCCGCCGCAGCCAGCCATCCTGTATTCCAGGCACCAGCATCTTTAGTGTGGGCACCCGGCTGTGACAGCTTGCGGCTTCACAGCCGGGTGCCCACTGCGCATGCGCGAGTAGCGCTGCGATTCCTGAATGGCCCCGTCATCTTATGGGACCTATCACGTGTCCCACAAGACTTCGGGGAGGGACAGGGAGGGTAGGAGGACAACTTCCATTTCCGATCACCTAGGTCAGTGGTGGGCAACCTTTTTTTTCAACTGAGCCAAATCTCGCCAAAACCACGATTGAAATTTATTTTGAGAGCCACATTTTTAAAACTGAAAATACATCCCCCATATAGTAATTCATCCCCCATAGTAATTCATCCCCCATATAGTAATTCATCCCCCATATAGTAATTCATCCCCCATATAGTAATTTATCCCCCATAGTAATTCATCCCCCATATAGTAATTCATCCCCCATATAGTAATTCATCCCCCATAGTAATTCATCCCCCATAGTAATTCATCCCCCATAGTAATTCATCCCCCCTATAGTAATTCATCCCCCCTATAGTAATTCATCCCCCATAGTAATTCATCCCCCATATAGTAATTCATCCCCCATATAGTAATTCATCCCCCATATTAAGTCCCCAAGTCCCCCCTGTGTCAATTCACTTACCTTTGCTCCGCGCGTTCCTCTCGCCGTGTTCTCGCGCCGTTCTGGTCTTCAGGGCGGACTGTGAGAGGAGAGGAGTTTGTCACGCTGCCCCGCCTACATCCTGGCTGCCCCGCCTACATCCTGACAGCTGCAGAGTCCTGACTTTTGGGGCGGCCGCCCGAGAGGAGGGAGGGGGGCGGCCGCCCGAGAGGAGGGAGGGGGGCGGCCGCCCGAGAGGAGGGAGGGGAGCGGCCGCCCGAGAGGAGGGAGGGGGGCGGGCGCCCGGCACACAGAAGAGCCGCATTTAAGTTTGTAAAGAGCCACATGTGGCTCGCGAGCCGCGGCTTGCCGACCACTGACCTAGGTGATCGCAGCGGAAGTGGGAGCAGGTAACTGTCAAATTCGGGTACCCGTTCCCCCCTCCCCAAAGGTGCCAATCCTTAGTGTGAGCAGGGGACCAATCTTTAAAGCGGAACTTCCCCTTTTGGGTGGAACTCTGCTTTAAGCACTAGGCTAAACACGCCTAGTGTTTAAGTGCGTTTAGATGCAAACTTGATGAATCTGTGTTGTCTGATCTGTTAAGGAATGAGGAAAGAATAATAAAAAAAAAAATTTTGTACAATTTCTCCAAATTTGGTTATGAAGGTAAACACATATTGCTAAGCCTGGTGCCTTCAGTGAAATGTAGATGGTCACAAATAAAGACTCTACAGCTTATTTTTTTTAAACATAAATACAGTTAAAAATGAAAATAGCCACATTTGGATCTACAGTCCTTAAACATTTGCCTACAGGGCACTTTCACCACCTTCCTGCCCAGGCCAATTTTCAGCTTTCAGCGCTGGTGCACTTTGAATTACAATTGCACGGTCATGCAACACTGTACTCATATGAAATTTTAATGATTTTTTTTTCACACAAATAGAGCTTCCTAATAGATAATACAGTGGAGGTCGGTCCGTTTGTAACATGTTACACCCTAAATATACATGTAACATGTTACGAAAGGTAAACTTATCCTTTCACCAATTGCCTACTGGGCACTTTTACCCCCCTCCTGCCCAGACCAAATTCAACTTTCCATGCTCTCATACTTTGAATAACAATTGCGTGGTCATGCAACAACCGAAACAAAATTTTTATAAATTTTTATAATTTTTTTGAGACAAATGGAGCTTTCTTTTGGTGGCATTTAATCACTGCTGGGGTTTTTATTTTTTGCTAAACAAACGGAAAAAGATATAAAATTTTAGGGGAAAAAAACGTTTTTCTTAGTTTCTATTATAAAATTTTGCAAACAAGTAAATTTTCTCCTTCACTGATGTGCGCTGATGAGGCAGCACTGATAGGCTGCACTGATAGGCAACATTGAAGGGCACTAATAGGCGGAACTGCTGGGCAATGACTGGCAGCACTGCTGGACACTGATTGGCACTGTTGGGCCTGCACTGACAATCAGGGCACTGATAACCAGTGCTCTGATTATCAGTGCAGATGTCTCCTTTCACACTTGCTGGCTACTGGCAGTATATATCTAGTAATTATGCTTAGGCCATATACTGTATTTACAGTACATGTTTTCCTAGAAAAGTGGTGGTGGTGGTGGGGGGGGGGGGGCACAGGGGCAATAAGCACAAGCCAAATGGAAGGCATGGCCTTAAAGTTGTGTGCATAGTTTGGGCACCATGAACTGCATACACAGCTATACAATCAGTATAAAACTCTCATGGTAAAGAGTCTTGGGGTCAAAGCTTGATGTTACACCCAGCAGATATAGCGCACTTAGCAATACTTGTTTGCCAACTGCCCTCTTTTTTGAAGCCCATGAACAACTTGCAAGGGTTAGTTATTATTTGTAATCAAATGTCACGGCAAAATAGAAAAAGAATGCAGGATAAAACATTTCCCTGTGTGTTATCCATATTAAAGGCCCTGCCTAGTGTCTTTTGCTAAGCTGCTCAACTACCCCCACTCTCAGATCTCTCCAACATAAAGATTACTCATTCTATGGCCCAAGAGAAAGGTTTAACATATTATTTTTCCTTTATAGAAAGTTCTTGTATTTTTTTTTTTACATAGTGCAATACTTTTTGTGAATGGGGAAGGGGTGAATGAATGACTGGATCCCTTTCCCCACTCACAGAACAATCTGCATTATGTGAAAACCATGCAATGAGGGTTATTTACTACAACTGGAAAGAGCAAAATCTAGTGCAACTATACACAGAAATCAGCTTCCAGGTTTTATTGCCAAAGTTTAATTTAACAAGCTGAACCTAGAAGCTGATTGGCAATCATACAAAGATGCACCAGATTCTGAGTGCACCAGTTTTAGTAAATCTCCCTCAATGACTTTTGTTAATGAAGAAAAAGACAGAAAGAGACAGGTAGCCAAAAGGACTTCTTCAATGTACTAAAATATTATGGTCAAGGAACCCTGACCTGTCATCACTGCCTAGATTTCAACACTAAGAAGCAATTAGCAGGTTGTGGGATATGCTTCATTAAAGGTAAGTAAAAAAAAATTAAAGTTAACATTTGAAGTAAGGGTGTAAAAATAACTGTAACCAAAATAATGTTGGAAGATTGTATGGTCAATATACAGTATTTGTCGGTATATTTCGTGGTAAGTGCTTAATGTTTTCAGTTTGCAATCATTGTTTTCTTTTTTCTTTCAGAATAAAACATATATTGAGACCTCCAACTCAACTGCAGCAGTCATTCCAATTAAAGCTACAAATGCTACTTGTACCATATACGTAGCTTGCTACACAGTGGGAGGCATTGGGCCATATAGTGAAGCAGTGCAGCTTGTTATTCCAGGTGATGGTGAGAACCTTTTACTGATACTAAACAACTATTTCTCTATAGCAGTGATTCTTAAACTATGGGTCAGAACCAACATTTGGTAATGGATGTGTTTGGGATAGATCACAACTTGACTTTGGGACCAACTGCAAGTTAACAGATCAAGGGATGACTTAGTGACAGTGATTATGTCTGACATCATAGACACACTTGGGGAAGAATGCAGATAGTGGGGAAGGACGGAAGTGGTAGGGGGCGCGGAGGAGGATAACAAGAACATTGAAACATGATTATTAGATGAAAAGCTCCGGAAATAGTTTGCAAGGTCCACAAAACACCCACAGCATGAAAACAAATCAAATTAATTCCTTGAAGAGGAACTGAACTCTGGAAGTTGTATCGAAAGAATAGCAGGCAGAAGGTAAAGGAATAGTCATAAACATTGCCTGGAAAAGGCACCCACCCCTTCTTTCTACATTACTGAATTATCATGCCTTGTTCCCTGTGTTGAGGTGGCCATCTTGGCAAAGGCAAGGAAGAAAGCAGGGCTTTGATTTCTTATGCCTCCAGCATGGAGAGCAGTGAGCAATACAGCATTGACATCACCAGATCTCACTTCAAACCTACTGACACTAGGAGCGGGGCCTTAGATCTCACCCTACACAAGAGTGCCTAGGCACGGTCCTAATCAGGGAATTGCACTGTTCTTTTTCAGACTAGATTTTTCAGGGTATTGCTTTGGCACATTTTTTAATTTTCACTACTGCATAGCAAACTTTCACTTCTTGAGTTTAGTTCCAATTAAAAAGTAAGGCAGCAAGCTTAACAAAATATTGTTTAATTTGTAGAAGGGTAGGTTGTCTAAGGCAGAATTATCTTGGAGGACAGCAACTGTGGATAGCTGGGATCAAAACACCAGTTTAGGCAGCATGCTGCATTCATTGGTGCATCTGCTTTTTTTTTTTTAATATAAAAATTCTGTTCTTAAAGTGATTCTAAAGGTTCATTTTTTTTTTTTTAAATAGCAAACATGCTATTCTCACCTACTTTGTGCAGTGGTTTTGCACAGAGCAGCCTGGATCCTTCTCTTCCTGGCCCCTCCCTCCTGCTGAGTGCCCCTACAGCAAGCAGCTTGTTATTGGGGCACCCGTTGCTCCGTGTGTCCATTCACACATGGAGCCACGGCTTGCCCCTTCCCCTCTCCTCATTGGCTGACTGGCTGTGACCAAAAAACAAAAGGTATACCGCTCAGGCAAACAATCCAGATCAATCCACGACAGGTGCAGGCTCTGGCTCGCCACTACACACGATGCAACAGGAAGAAGGGTCAGCCGCACACAAGAGGATAGATGAATATAGTGTGTATTTATTGATCCATAGGACACACAAAACACCAGGACATGAATACAGGACTTGTTAACACGTTTCACACGATCTCGTGCTTAATCATAACATAAAAAACAACAAAAGTGCTGTCTTATATACAGTTGTGTTCAAAATAATAGCAGTGTGTTGAAAAAAGTGAATAAAGCTCAAAATCCTTCTAATAGCTTTTATATCCATACACACAAATGCATTGGGAACACTACACATTCTATGCCAAATCAAATCATGAAGAAAAATATATCAAATTTGTGTTGTTCCTCTAAACAAATTGAAGAAAAGTGAATATTAGACTGTTCAAAAAAATAGCAGTGTTTGTATTCTTCTTTACAAACTCAAACATTCACTATATAAATTGAAAAATGTTTGAAGGTTTTGCTTTCCTTTGAACCACTTAATTAATATTTAGTTGTATAAGCACTGTTTCTGAGAACTGCTGTACATCTGTGTTGCATGGAGTCAACCAACTTCTGGCACCTGTGAACAGGTATTCCAGCCCAGGATGATTGGACTACATTCCACAGTTCTTCTCTATTTCTTGGTTTTGCCTCAGAAACTGCATTTTTGATGTCACCCCACAAGTTTTCTACTGGATTAAGATCCGGGGATTGGGCTGGCCACTCCATAACGTCAATCTTGTTGGTCTGGAACCAAGATGTTGCACATTTACTGGTGTGTTTGGGATCGTTGTCTTGTTGGAACACCCATTTCAAGGGCATTTCCTCTTCAGCATAAGGCAGCATGACCTCTTCAAGTATTCTGATGTATTCAAACTGATCCATGATCCCTGGTATGCGATAAATAGGCCCAACACCGTAGTATGAGAAACATCCCCATATCATGATGCTTGCGCAGCCATGCTTCACTGTCTTCACAGTGTACTGTGGCTTGAATTCAGTGTTTGGGGGTCGTCTGATAAACTGTCTCCAGCCACTAGACCCAAAAAGAACAATCTTACTTTCATCAGTCCACAAAATGTTGCGCCATTTCTCTTTAGGCCAGTCAATGTGCTCTTTGGTCAAATTGTAACCTCTTCAGCACGTCTTTTTTTCAACAGTGGGACTTTGCGGGGGCTTCTTGCAGATAGCTTGGCTTCACATAGGCATCTTCTAATTGTAACAGTACTCACAGGTAACTTTAGACCTTCTTTGATCTTCCTGGAGCTGATTGTTGGCTGAGTCCTTGCCATTTTGGCTATTCTTCTATCCATTTGAATGGTAGTTTTTCGCTTTCTTCCACGTCTTTCAGGTTTTGGTTGCCATTTTAAAGAATTTGCGATCATTTTAGCTGAGCAGCCTATCATTTTCTGCACTTCTTTATATGTTTTCCCCTCTCCAATCAACTTTTTAATCAAGGTACGCTGTTCTTCTGAACAATGTCTGGAACGACCCATTTTCCTCAGAATTTCAGAGAGAAATGCACTGTAACCAGCATGTACAACATTTGCTGCCTTCCTTCCTTAGATAAGGGCAATATTTGACACCTGTTTTTCAAAGAATGAATGACCTCACTAATAGAACTCCACACTGCTATTATTTTGAACATGCCCCTTTCAATTAGTGATTCAATTGCACAGAATCAGCAGCATGCATGTCATGACTGTTGGGTCTGTTGGATTTCTATTACTCTACTACACCTGCTAGTAAATTATTTAGCATGTAGAAATATCATTTCTACCAAAACCCGTGATTGATCAGGTAAGTGATGTCTGACTACTATTATTTTGAACACAACTGTAGGTATTAGTTAATAAAGAACACCTGTCCTAATCAGCACTCCTGACTGGCTGTGAGCAATGGCTCCCGCTTGCTGTCTCAGCCAGTGAGGAGGCAGAGACCCGGGACAACCAAGGTCTTCACATTGCTGGATTGCAATGAGGTTCAGGTAAGTATTGAGGGGGCTGGGGGCACTGCTGCACACAGAAGGCTTTTTACCTTCATGCATAGAATGCATGAATGTAAAAAACCGTGAGCCTTTACAACCACATTAAGTTCCACAATGAGTCTCAGTATTGTAACAATTTTCTTATCTGCTTGATAGATTTTCAAGACATACCCAAAAAGACTAAGGTCCAGTTCACTCTGGAACGCACATGTTCATGTACGATCCCTCGCATTCCGGTTTTGACAGCCCATTCATTTGGATAGGCTGTCAAATGTACAGAATAGTGCAAAAAATAGTGCAAGGACTACTTTTTCAAATCACGCTGTACCAAACTGCATGGTACTGCGGTACCATGCAATATGGTGCCCAGAAAAATGTAGAGATGCATTTGGGTTGCAATTAACAATTAAACAATAATTTAACAATTAAAAGTTAAAAATTACAGTTAATTGCATCTCACAAGGGTAGCGCGTTCACATGCGGTACAGTAAACACGCATGGAAGGCTCCTTTCCCACACTACGTTCCAGTGTGAACTGGTCCTTAACGGCCGGAAAATTAAACTAATACACTAAGAAGCTGTATTGATGTGTAACAAATTTGATGTGCTGTTCTGCTGTGTAGCATCAGGAAAATAGTTAATGTTGTTGTTTAGTATTTAATATCAATTTTAGCAAAATTACAGTTTACATAAACATTTTAATATGATTTATTAATACATAAGAATATGCATGGAGTAATTCTCATTCACAGCATATTTGTGAAACACCAGATTACTTAATAGGAAGTATTATGTATTTCTAAATATATTATTAAATACTTGGTTCATCTTGTTCCAGGTACGATAGCATCTGCGACTTCTTCAACTCCGGGAACAGGAAATGCTAGCCCCTACTTGATATTGCTGGGCTTTATCTGCAGCTTAATGATACTTCTGCTAATTATTTATGGTTTAGTAATACTCATTAGAAGGAAAAAGGAAACAGAGTTTGGGTAAGATTGAGGAATATTTAGTACCTTTATGTTTCTGTTGGGGAGATTTACTAAAATTGGTGCACACAGAATCTACGGCAGCTGTGTATAGTAACCAATCAGTTTATAACTTCAGCTTGTTCAATTAGGTTTGAACAATAAAACCTACAATCTGATTGTTTTTTATGCACAGTTGCAGCAGATTCTGTGTGCACCAGTTTTATTCAATCTCCCCCAGTGTTTTCTTTTTTTAATTCTGGGCTAGCAGGCCTTTTTTTTTGTGCCTTCCTATAACCACAAATCTTCATGGCTGCACAGTTAATGAAAACCAGTATAACATACATAATGCAGTTGTATAACCGTATTGATTGTTTTTTTTTGTTGTTGTTCATCTTCAATACAAGCATATTTCCATTTGCTTTAGCTCCTAAAATACCTGTTGATCTGATAAAGAATACCCCCCCATTCCCATCTCCATAACATAAGGGGGAGACTTCTGTAGTTCAGAAAGGGATAACTAGGCAGGGCTGACAATTCTATTTAATACTTCCGTACAGCAGATTGCACAGGAAGTTAGGTGCTTAATGAATTTCTGGCAGATCTACAAGTATTTATCTGGATTTGCAGGAAACAGGGAAATGTATTTTTGTTCATACATACACTTAGATGACAATCATTCTCAATATCATGTCTGAGCCAGATGGCCACTAGCTAACCACTCTCAAGACCTGTCCTAAATATTTTTTTTACCTGTTAGATTTTTGGAGGTGGTAGCATCTGCATGTGCTGCTTTTTGCCTTCCTATTTCCCTATATTAATATATAGGGAAATGGGGAGGCAAAGAGCAGCACATGCAGATGCTACCACCACCAATAAACATTCAGCCAATCTGAGCATTTATATTTTATATACTCAATTTGAGTACCAAGTGCTGAAGGACAGTTGGATTATTCTCTTATGTCTATTGAAGCCAAAACTGGCCATACATATAGAGTTTTTGGTCATTCAGCCCAGCAGATGAATTAATCTCCTGCTACTATCTATTGTATTCTGACAGCTGGCACCCAAAGCTGACAATACCTGAACACTGACTGTAGCAGATTGGCTACAAGTACTGTTCAGTCAACTTTTTTTCTGCCTGGATCCTTTGATTTCTCAGTCAAAGCTTGTTGAGCTGGGTGATGTTGGCAGGGCCTTCACAGCTTGAATTTCATCTGATTCACAAGGTTTGGCAGAGATGCACACCATGTATTGCCAGCTTAAGGAACTGCTAATGGAAGGGTAAATCTGGACAAACAATGATTTCCATTATGATAAATGCAGCCAAGATGTTAATTCATGTAATTAATGTTGGAAGAACACACAGACTAAGCTGGTTAGAAGTAGAATCCTTAAAAGAGAAAATCAAATAGAAGAAATGTATTGTACAAGGAAAATTGAAACACATGAATTAATGTGGTACAATTGGTTTTAAAGGGTTTCTCCCAAAGGGATAAACAAAATTTGCTGATTATTTACCAAGAAATTCTTATATGCTTGATAAAGACCAACTGATTGTTTTGAGAACATCGGTTGAATCACTCGCTAGGCTTTTACTCTTCTCAAATTCTTTTAGTTAAGTTTTTTCCTCCTGTTAATTTGAGTGTCTGCCCTACCACAAGACAAGAATTAAAGTGTCACTTTCATCGACTGTACCAATCAATTTAGTGTTTATTCCACAATATCCATATTAGTGTTTATTCCACATATCCATAATGATAGATTAATGGGATTTTGGTGGAGATACTGTATCTTAACAATGAAATCCTCCGAAAGACAGCAAAGCTGAACTATAACTTTTGAGTGGAGCTGACCTTTAAAGCATAACTGTACTCTTAAAACACTTGAACTCTTTTACTACAATCACGGATATCAAGCAACTGTAAAAAAATATAGGGTCTTGCCTTTTTTTGCTGAGCTTTAAGAGCTGAGATCACAGGCCCATGCCAATATACTCATTAGCAGGGGCGGACTGACAACTCATGGAGCCCCTGGGCAATAGGGGATCATGGGGCCCCTGTGTCCTTGCCCAAACTAAAAAAAACCTATGAAAAAGGTACCAGGGGCATCTCATGTGGTCCCCTACTGACCCCGGGCCCTCAATAGGGGATCATGGGGCCCCTGTGTCCTTGCCCAAACTCAAAAAAGCCTATGAAAAAGGTACCAGGGGCATCTCATGGGGCCCCCTACTTACCCCGGGCCCTCGGGCAGTGCCCGAGTTTCCAAATGATCAGTCCGCCCCTGCTCAGTACAAAGAGCACATGGCTCAGGATCAAAAATGGGAGGCATTAAGGATCTTTCAAGGTACTGCAGTCAGATTCCCACAGCTGGCTTTTTGAATTTACAAACAATGTGGATGGACAGGGGTTGACTAAAATGTGCAAGTTGAGCAGATTCCTTTCTCGGTTCTTGTCTGCAGTTACAATGTAGGCCTAGACAAACCAAATTAAAATTGAGCAATATTTACACTGGCCTGGTTGTGTGCTCAAGTTTAAAGCACTCAAAGTTTAAAGAATGAAAAGGCAGATGTAAGAGGCCATATTTTCAAAGCTGGTTAGAATGCCCAGATTTAATTAAAAGAGATGTTGTACCATTATACCATGTTTTATTGTTATTTTGTCTGTCTCATTTCATAGTTTTTTTTAAGGATTCAATTAAATAATTGTGAAAAAATACACATTCTATTTAATATTTGACATTATGGGCAATACTCTAAGCAGAGTATAACTATAACTTCTGTTGATGTAGATTTACACATTTCCCATAAACCAGCTGCTCCCAGTAACTGAAAGTGAATTGTTAGGTTTCCCATTTTCTGAATGATACACTTGCTATTTTGAGCATGTTTTGTAACAATGGGTAGAAATACATAATAATAATGTTCACCAGAATTATACAAACTGCCACCTGGTGAACAAGAAGGTCATTTCTGAATATATATGACTCAAGACAAACTGAAAACAATAGCTTATGCTTTCCCTGTATTATTTTTATGATTCATTCCCTGATACAGCACTAATATCAGAGCAGGACCTTGAGTTCAAACAGAACATACATGAAATACCAGGGAAATGAAGCACGTACAAAGAATGTTATGATTCCATCATGCCCAGTGAGCACATGATCTGAGAAGGTGGAACATCATGGAGTTAAAATGTCACATCCTGTTGGCTGGGTGTCTCCCGCATTAGAAAAAATACTGTTGAGTGATATTGTGGATAGGGATACTACTATATGGAAGGAGAATCTGTAGATTTGGCTTTTTCTTTTCATGTATGTCAGCACAGTCTAGTTGGGCTAGATGAAGGAATAATGGGTAACTAAAAAACACAGGGCACTGAACAAAATTTTAAAATAGGACCACTTGATTTTTTTATATGAAAAATTTACTTTTCTATAGAACACTTGATGTACTACTGTTTAATAAAATGTTAGCAAGGATCCTGGTAAATTAAGAGCAAAAAATAATAATATGCAAAAGGACATAATTTACAATTTTGTTTTTACTTTTTTACATTTTAATTTCTCCATTTTATGGCCACATCTAGACAATTGTGCCTACATCCAACCAGAGATTTGAAAGAAATAAAAGCCACTGAGTGGGGTCGCAAGATTTTTTTTTTGTAGCACAAGTAACATGGTAGAATATATGACTGTTAGATTCCATAAACTATCTGTGCATATAAAACATACAGAATCCTATTTATAGGATACTTGACTTTAAATCTGCAGTATGTTATTAACAATTGCCGCCCACCCTATGGCCGAATGGCGGGCGGCAAATGTCATCAGCGTTCCGGGTGGACGCCACATGGCGTCCTCCCGCACATGCGCAGATTGCGCTCCTGCAGAGCGGCGCAGCGGCGATGAGAGATCTGAGTATCGGCCCCGTTGCCGATACCATGTGACCTGCTGTGACCAATCACAGCAGGTCACATGACAGTTGTATACAATGGATGGCTTCATTCATGCCATCCATTGTATACTAGTGTCTAGCTGTGAATGGTCACAGCTAATCACATGCACGTCATGTGATTAGCTGTGGCCAAATCACAGCTAAGCACAAAAAAAAAAAAAAAAAAACCCTGAATGAATCATTACATTACATTACATTACATTGAGTTTATATAGCGCCAAAGGGTTTGCTCAGCGCTGTACAATAGAGGGGGGGACAATACATGAAACATTACAGCAGCTACGAACAGCACACGAGGGGTAAGAGGGCCCTACTCTTTCGAGCGTACAATCTGGGAGGGAGGGGGTAGTGGTACAGGAGGAAGTGGCTGTGGGGGATGGAGTGGTAGGAGGAATGAAGGAGAGCAGCAGTTAGGTGAGGGTGGGGTAGGCTTCCCTGAAGAGGTGGGTTTTCAGGGAGCGCCTGAAGGTGAGGAGGGAAGGTGACAGTCTGATGGATTGGGGTAGTGAGTTCCAGAGGATGGGGGAGGACCTGGAGAAGTCTTGCAGACGTGCGTGTGAGGAGGAGACCAGGGAGCAAGATAGAAGGAGGTCCTGTGAAGAGCGAAGGGTACGGGTAGGGTGGTACTTGGGAATCAGGTCGGTGAGGTAGTTAGGGGCAGTGTTGTGAATGGCTTTGTAGGTCAGAGTGAGTAGTTTGAATTTGATGCGTTGGGCGATAGGGAGCCAGTGGAGGGAGAGGCAGAGGGGGGTGGCAGAGGTGGAGCGGCTGGTGAGGTGGATGAGTCTGGCAGCTGAGTTCAGGATGGTCTGAAGCGGGGAGAGTTTGCACTGGGGTAGGCCGGTGAGGAGGGAGTTGCAGTAGTCAAGGCGTGAGATAATCAGGGAGTGCACAAGTAGTTTAGCGGTGTCTGGGGTAAGGAAGGTGCGTATTTTGGCGATATTGCGGAGGTGGAGCCTGCATGTGTTTGTCAGTGATTTGACATGAGGTTGGAAGGAGAGGTTAGAGTCCAGAATGACCCCAAGGACTTTGGCTTGCGGGGCGGGATTGATGGTGGTGATGTTAGTAGTGATGGATAGGATGGGGGGGGGGGCGCAGGCAGGAGGGAAGACGAGAAGCTCGGTTTTGGAGAGGTTGAGTTTGAGGAAATGGAGCGACATCCAGTCAGAGATGTCGTTTAGGAGGTGAGTGATGCGGGCGGAGAAAGTGGAGGTGAGGTGAGGGGTGGAGAGGTAAATTTGAGTGTCATCAGCATAGAGATGGTAGTTGAAGCCGTGGGAGTGTATGAGTTTGCCAAGGGAGGAGGTGTAGATGGAGAAGAGAAGGGGTCCAAGGACAGAGCCCTGGGGGACCCCAACAGAGAGGGGGAGGGAAGGGGAGGTGGCACCATTGTAGGAAACGCTGAAGGAGCGTCGGGATAGGTAAGAGGAGAACCAGGAGAGAGCGGTGTCTCTGATGCCAAGGGAGAATAGTTTATTAAGGAGGAGGGGGTGGTCAACTGTGTCGAAGGCCGCGGAGAGGTCCAGGAGGAGGAGGACAGAGTAGTCGCCTTTGGCTTTGGCGGTAAGTAGGTCGTTGGTGATTTTGAGGAGGGCGGTTTCGGTGGAGTGTAGGGGACGGAAGCCGGACTGTAGTGGATCAAGGAGGTTGTTGTCAGTTAGGTGGGCGCTTAGGCGGTTGTAGACTAAGCGCTCCAGGAGTTTGGAAGTGAGTGGCAGCAGGGAGATGGGTCTGAGGTTGTTTGGGTCAGAGGGGTCCAGGGAGGGCTTTTTGAGTATGGGGGTGATGTGCGCATGCTTTAGGGGGGAGGGGAATACGCCGGTAGAGAGGGAGAGATTGAAGATGTGGGTGAGGGAGCAGATGAGGGAAGAGGGGGGTGACTGGAGGAGTCGAGAGGGGATAGGGTCTAGGGGGCAGGTAGTGAGGCGGGCTTCAGAGAAGACCCTGGTGACTTCCTCAGTGGTAGCGGGGCTGAAGGAGTGCAGAGCTGGTGGGGTTACGGTAAGCGGGGTCTTGGGTGTGGAGGGGGGCAGTGCGGTTGCAAGGTCAGAGGAGGGAAGAGATGAGGGGGAGATAGGGGGGGGGAGGCTAGGTGGGGAGGTAGATTGCGAGTTGACTATGTCCTGACGGATAGCATCAATTTTATTGTGGAAATGAGTGGCTATCTCGTGGGCGGTGAGTGAGGTACTGAGTGGAGGAGGGGGGGGAGAGAGCAGGGAGTTGAAGGTGGAGAAGAGTCGGCGAGGGCAGGAGGAGAGGGTGTTAATCAGGTTTACGAAGTAAGCCTGCTTGGTGGCGTGGAGGGAGGAGGTGTAAGTGAGGAAGGCAGATTTGTAGAGGGAGAATGAACGGGGGGACCTGGTTTTGCGCCATAGTCTCTCCAGCGCACGACTGCGACGTTTGAGGCATTTAGTGTGGTCGTTCTGCCATGGTTGGAGCGGTCTGGGTTTGATGTAGCGTGTGGTTAGGGGTGCCAGAGAGTCTAGGGTAGCTGATAGTGAGTCGTTGTACGTGTTAGTGGCTAGGTCAGGACAAGACAGTGGAAGGATGCTGTCGTGTAGGCGGTCGGCAGCTGAGTGGAGGGGGGCCGGGTTCAGGTTGCGAAGGTTGCGGCTGGTGATGGTTTGGCGCTCTGGGGGGGGGGAGTTAGGGGAAGGGGAGATGGAGAACGTGAGGAGGTGGTGGTCGGAGAGAGGGAAGGGGGTGTTAGAGAACTGGTTGAGGGTACAGAGGTGGGAGAAGACGAGGTCCAGGGTGTTCCCAATGATGTCATTCGATGTCATTCAGGTAAATGCTTGCTTATAGCAAAGTAATTCTTTGCTATAAGCAAATTGTGTAAAGAAAAAAAAAAAATACTGATCACTTCCCCAAAGTAGTACAATGTTACTATGGTAACATTGTACTACTTTGGTCATAGTGAAATATGAAAAATAAATCTTAAAAAAAAATACTAAAAAATAATAAAAAAAAAAAATCTATATATATATATTTTTTCATACTTTTCATACTGTCACCAGTTAGTGTCCCTGATCACCGCCATGCCAGTTATATGATGATGCTGTACTGCACTGGTGACAATATGTAAAAAATAAATAGTGAAACTCATTTTTTTAATTTTTTCATTTTCCGAAAAATTATGACAAAAAAAGCAACTTCAAAAAACTCGCCATGCCTCTTATGAAGTACGTCGGACTGTCTACTTTGCAAAAAGGGCTCATTTGGGGGATATCTGTACTGTTCTGACATTCTTGGACCTCAAGAAATTAGATTGGCTGTCAGTACTTCAGGATTGATCAATATTCAGATCTATGCCATAGTTTGTGAACTCTATAACTTTCCTACAAACTAAAAAATACTTCCTAATTTGGGTTATTTTCACCAAAGACATGTAGCAGAATACATCTCGGCCTAAATTTATGAAGAACAATTATTTATTTGCAAACTTTTATAACAGAAACAAAGAAAACCTTTTTTTTTTTCAAAATTTTTGGTCTTTTTTTCTAATTTAGCAAAAAATAAAAACCCTGGCGGTGATTAAATACCACCAAAAGAAAGCTCTAGTTGTGTGAAGAAAATGATAAAATTTTAGTTTTGGTACAGTGTTGTATGACCGCGCAATTGTCATTCAAAGTGTGAGAGCGCTGAAACCTGAAAACTGGCCTGGGCAGGAAGGTGTAAAATTGCCCGGTATTGAAATGGTTAAACAACATGGCTTTTGAAAAGGGGGGTGCAATCTGCCCTAAAGAACTTTATCATACAAAAAGTCTTCTACCACCTAAAAACAAACATTTAAAATATTGCAGCTTACAAAGGTATGGGGACTGCATTTGTGGTGTGTGGTTTTTTTTTGTTTTTTTTTTAGGCCCTGTTCACACAGGATGATTAGTTGCATGCCCCGTGCAGGGCTGTTACTGGCATAGGGTTTTGCGTGCATCCTCATGCTGGCACTCCCATAGATGTGTATTGGGATCCAGGGTGCGTCCAGGGCCCTGCACCTGCAGGGATATCACCTTGGGATACAGCAGTTGTGCCCATGCAGCCACATGCCCCAATATACATCTATGGGACTGCCGGCATAGTGGTGCATGCAACATCTGTGAATGCCTGTGCCATATTTTTACTTGGTGATCTGGCTACACTCACTCCTCCAACATATCTGTGGAAGAGCAATGTAACCACATTTGGACAGGAAAATTTTCAACCTGCAGAGAGTTTTTAGATGGAGTTGTAAATTTAGATGGACTTTATAACATTTTTTGAAAAGTTACAGAAACTGTTTTATGTGATAATTATCTGTTAAAGGGAATTGAAAAAAAACAGACTTACTGGCCAGATCACAAGGTGAGAATAAATGGAAAGCCTAAAAAAGAGAACTAATGCAGACACAATATCTAAGGATTAGTAAACTGTAATAGATTACATTTTGTTATTGGGTTTAGATACACTATAACATAATATGCATTTGCAGAATAAATTTAATTGTGGTGTCTCATCACAAGTAAACACAGATTACCAGTGTTTCTGTCTGACTTACATGACAATGTTCTCACTTTCTTTATCTAGGCATGCTTTCGTCAGCTCAGATGATTCAGACATTGTAGTGAATTATAAAGCAAAGAGGTCCTACAACAGGAAAGCCATTGAAATGACACGTAAGTTACTTTATGCCTCACTAACTTCTAACAATAGTACAGAATACGTGGTGTTTATTTGATATTAAAATATTCTGCATGTTAGCAGATTCTGACTTGTTTGAAAACAATTAAAGGTTAACTATCACAAACCTGGCGAAACCAAACCGAGTAAATGATGAAAAAATGAGATTATTTTAACTAAAAATCAAATGCCAAAATAATCAGCAGATGCAAATATATATAAGTAGCTGAATCTACATTTTTCCTGCAAAAATCAAGCTATATGCAATGCTTCATGCATTTCAAGCCCCACTATTGGTCTTTTTTTTTTATTTATTTAAAGCAAAAATACATTTTCAGTGGGCATGGCTGCAACATTTGACAAAAAAAAAATCATACAAGTGGAAGCCACATAGTGCGATAGTAATGTTCACCTAGTGGTGTATGGTCTAATTGTAAATGATGAATATTGGATGGGCCCACTATTGATCTTTAAAGTAGATGTGGGAGGGGAGGGAAACTCAGGAGGTGGAAAAGATTCAACTATTTATCTCTGGATCTTCCTTCATCATGAGATGCACTTTTTGAGGTTTTGTGAATCTGATGGCGTCAGTCACGCAATTAGCATATCACAAAAGGTTTTTTCCAATTATATTTCTGGCATTTTCATTGTCTGAATATGGAGCCATCAGAACAAACACATTTGTTGATGGGCAATCAAATAAATGTCATTGCATGAAACAAGTATCTCACATGGTATACCTGAAGTAGCTGTTCATAAAGAGTTATTCACTTCTATACAGGCATGCAGCCTGAAGGCTAGGGCAGAACAACCTTTTTTTCTCTATATTGGAAGATATGGAGTCCTAGCATGGATGGGAAGGACTCTGGTGGCCATTTTGGAGTGGACCAGGAGTTAGTAGTAAGCAGGAAGATTCCACATGGAAAAGGGAGTGAAGCTGTTTAAAAAAGGCTGGGAAACGTGTCTGGCAGGCATTTTATGGCAAAGCATAGTGGAGATGGAGAGCTATCTATTAGGGAAAGTGCAGAAGAAGACCCAGAGATGAAAGGGGGAAAAAGGCCAAAGACTGTGACAGTTACAGAAGACCTTGTTCAAATACTTGCATATATCAAACTGCAGATCTGAGTGTTTTTGTCTTTTCTCAGAAGTCTATTATGGTGTGGCTGAAGTTTGATGACATTTCAATAATCTAAAAGTGTTTCAGAAGGTTCCATCTTGGATGTCCCAGGTGTGGGGCAACTGAAGACATATTAATCACCAAAGTGCTATTCCAGAAAGTGTCAAATACATTTTTTTTTTCGGCAGTGTCCTAGATATTTTACCCCATGTTAAACAGACTGATTTGATGCAAGGTTTTATGGAAGTTTCTTTTGTGTTAGGAACTGTTACTATATATAACAGTAATATAAAGGTTTAAATCTAAATTGTTTTCTAATTGTTTATTTGCTACAGGAATTTATATATTTGCCTCTTAATGGCAACCATAATGCTGGGTTTATATGGCTCAAATTTTGGGCAATCCAGTCAGTAATAAAAGTTTGCTTCAATTGAAAAAAGTTATGGGGAACGTCAGTAACCTTGCAAGCTATTTGCTTCATCTTAACAAGTTTCTGCTCTCACGGTATAAATCCTCCCTTTATGGTACATTTATTACATGCAGCCCGGGTGTGTATTCCAGCTCTTTGGAAACAACTGGTTACCCCCCTGATTTCTCTGTGGCTATCCAAAATCAAAGATACTTTACAAATGGAAAGCCCTACAGCTTCTCTACACCAGAGGGAGGAGAAGGTTTGTGACACATGGTATCTGTGGTCAATCTTCTTTTACTTCGATGCATATTAGGAATTGATGTGTTGCTCAGGCACATGAAGTCTTTAGGGGAATCATGACCTCCCTCCAGCTCTAAATCAGCACCTGGGAGACTACGCTTGGCCTTAATTTATTGCTTTTTGTATCCTCCTTCCCTCCTAGCACACCCCCCCCCCTTTCCCTGCCCCCTCCTTCCCCTCTTTTTGTTTGTTTGTTTGTTTGTTTTTTTGCATTTTTTTCCTGCATTTTCCCAATTTAAAAACCAAAAACATTTTCTTCCTGGACAAAGGACATTGGGCTTGACTCCTTGGCAGGCAGACAACTTGGGAATTGTGCTTGGTCTTTATGGGGACCTTACCTTTTCCTTTGCCTTGGTGTCTATACTTCAGATCTTTTATTTATTTATTTATTCATTTACTTTTTCGCTGGCTTGCATGTGTTCCCTTAGCTGTCTGAGCTGCCTTGTACTGATTGTGGCTGTAAAACAAACACTGTGAAACCATGTCTTTTGGAAAATAAAGAATTAAAAATAAAAAGAAAGTAAAAAGTTGGGGGACAATTGGTGGCAGAACAATGACTGCATCCTATCAGGTATTCAACAGTTGACACCTACTGGATATTGTCATTTTATTCTTTTTACTGTTTAAAATAAAATATTTAATGTTTTTTTTTTTACCATTTCTTACAGTAAGTACATTAGGGATCAGTCAAGATCTGCAGCAGAAGCTGGAAGATGTGATGGTGGAGAGAAGCTTACTTACTCTGGGAAAGGTGTTGGGTGAGGGTAAGCATCATAAACTGGCAGGTTTCTGGGAGAGTTGCACAAATGGACAGCTCAATAGCTTTAGAAAGTTTAGGTCTTATTCTGTCTCAATAACTTTTATTAGTCTTTGTTGCTTGTGATGAATGCGGTGCCCGACCCCTGGCCTTCTCACCAACTCTTGACAAAGGACCGGCTAATCTCACACGGCACTGTCACTCACGTAACAGTGCCACTCTCAGCTGCACCCTGCACAAAGATTTTCCAGCTCATGGGACCACAATCTAGGTGCCGCAGCCTGAGAGCAATTGTCACTTTAACTCTTTAAGCTACCACCACCACCTTTTGACTAAGGCAGGAACTCATAATCCTAGCAATAATATGAAAAATAAACATCTGTACACACACTGTCACCACAGACAGGTATATTTAGAGATTTGTCATACAGTAGCACTCTTCAAGAGACAAGTATTTTTTAGTTTGCTTTAAAAGCCTTGGAGACAGCAATAACACTTTTCAAAATAGGTTTTAATGATGAAAATGTCAAAATGGTGCAAATAAAACATTTACAGAAATAAAGAGAACAATAAAGCAACAGAGAATAGGAATGAGTTAAAAAGGAAGAATACTTTAAAAGTTATTGGTTTTAGCAGAGTTTAGTTGTTCAAGCAAAAATGGTGCTGTTGCTCTCTCAAGTCCAGTTAGGTGTTCCTTGGTTGATGTTAAAACAAGAGCTTGACAACAGGCCTTGCCATTCCCTTTTTCTGTGATATCAATGGGGGGTTGACAGAGACCATCTGACCAATCATCCAGTTTAAGAGGTGAGTTCTGGGAGGTCACCACGTTTATCACCAAGTCCCAAATACAGTTTTATACTAATATTATTATTATTATACAGGATTTATATAGCGCCAACAATTTGTGCAGCGCTTTACAATATAAGGGAGACAGTACAATTACAATACATTTCAGTACAGAAGGAATGGGAGGGCACAGCCATCTTGGCAAGTCTCAGCCATTTTGTTTTTCACTTCCACTATGTACAGGTTGCATTCTGAAAACTGAAAGATTATTGTTCAGCATTATATTTTGTGTCCAGGGATACCAAACACAATGTATTTTGAATGGGTCTGTCACCCAGGAGATAGGAGACTGCTTTCTCCCTTTTTGTATGTGCTAGTTTAGTCATGTATGACCTTGATTTATTCGGTATGATATTGCCCATTGAAATATATACTTAATATTAATGTGCCTTGGTTCTGTTTGGATTTTATAAATTGTGTGTGGATTTTGTTAAGTTGTGAACAGAGGTCTGAGAGGTTGCCCACACCTGGCTGCCTTCTGTGCAGACATTTTATGGCACGCTATGCATTCCTAGAACTTTAATTGCCCTACGCATCATGTGTGACAGAAGGACGGATATTGTCATTGTTAGGCCAGAGGGAAGTTTTAATCTGTAGAATTTTTTTTATGATCTGAGAAACAGGCATCTAGCAGTTTGCAGCTCTGACAAAGGCCTGTGTGCTGGTGTCTGCTGTCACTAATTTGAGATAAAAGGCTCTTTTGTAAGTGTGTTAAAATGTAAAGCTTCTAATTCCATAGTTTGCAGGTGGAGGAAGGGGGTAAGATCACTGGGCTCATGAAAAACAAAATGGCTGAGACTTGACAAGATGGCTGTGCCTACAGCTTCCATGAGCTTAATGCGCACAACCATTATATTGCTGACTATACATTGCACTTCTTTTCCACCTTGATATCATGTAATAATACTCATATAAAACAATTGTACTTATAAAAAAAAAACCTGCAGTAAAAGCATAGCTGTTATCTATTAATTTGCCAATGTTGACAGATAAAGGTCATCCAGTACTAATGCTGAGCAGACACAAAGTACAAATATCCTTAGTACATTTGATGGCTTGATGAATGACGTTTTTGTGCAGAACAAATGTATATGTATTTTTACTGGCTGATTTGCTGTGCAGATTTTTTTTTCATAAACAGACTTCTATGTGTTATTGCTCAGCCATTGACTCTCACTTTTTCATTGCTGGAAACAATGTTCAGTTCTACATGCCTGGTAAAATTAGTATAATGGAAACCAGTATAAATGTGGATGGTTCATGCTACAGCTTTTACCAGCAATTGCCAGCAATTATTTAGTGTTAAAAATGATTTCAAAGCATTTCAACTTATTCCAAACTAGTTGGTGAACTGGCTTAAACTGTCTTTCCAAAGACTACAGGTGAATTGTACTTATGTACAGTTGCAAGAAAAAGTATGTGAACCCCTTGGGATTACGTGGAGTCACAACAATAGAAGAACACAGTCTGATGAACATAATACTACACAAACATTAGATGTTGCCATGGTTTAATTGCACATAGCATGTAAACAGCCACAGTGCAGGGAGGAAAAAGTATGTGAGTCCCTAGCTTAATGACTTCTCCCAGAGCTAATTGGAGCCAGGAGTGAGCCAACCTTGACTCCAATCAGTGTGATGATATTGGATGTGTTGCTGACGGCTGTCTTACAGATCAGATGTTAGCTATTCACCATTACAATAAATAAAAAGACATAAATTAATTGAGTGATTTGTGATTGTCTGCTACTTTGCACCCATGTAAAGACTTTTTATATAAAATAAATTTCTTATATAATTTTTAGTTAATATTTGCTTTTTGCCAGAGTGCCAATGTTCTGCAATGCAGAATCTGAACTTATCACCATGAGAATATCTACTGTATTTAACTTTCTTCACTCACTGCAGTTGACTAGATTTCCATGTTTTACTTTGGGGAAATGTGGGCTATATACCGTATAATATATTAATCTGAAAATGATCATAGAATATTTCCAGCATATTCTAAAATGTTTGTTTTTGCCTAATAAAATGTTTATCACGCATAGTCCTGCATAATTGTTAATGGACATTTAAACAATATTGATAATTATTTTCCAACATAGAAATTATACATTTTGGAACTGTAATGTTTAGCTGTGTTGGTACTCCTGCATTTAAAAGTAATTTAATAGAAGGATAAGTTATGATTGGATCTTCAGTCTATTGCTATTGGTTTGATCCTAGATAAGTCAGCAGCCTGGAGAGGTATCCCCCTATCATACTTATTTCCACCATGAACAACATGTGCATGCACGTTTGTAAAAGGATATTTCAGCAGTTGAGTTAGGTTTGCACAGTGTAATGATATGGATGTTTATGAAGATCTGTTATGAGTTTTAAATCCTACAGAAGTGGAATGGGTCATTCTCTGCCCCCTGGCCACATACAGTATTTGTTACAGGACATTGAAGCACATAGCTAGCTTTCATATGAGTAAGGTGCACTGAACCTTATATGTAGCCTGGGACTCAAATACTAATTGACCTATTTATCTATGTATCCTTTTTTATTGTACTATATTTCTTTTGCATTCAGGTGAATTTGGATCAGTGATGGAGGGTGAGCTGCAATATCCTGATGATGCAACGCAAAAAGTAGCTGTGAAAACCATGAAGTGTAAGAAAATATTTTTAGTAAACACATTTTGCACCACAGTAGTAAAGATATTTTGGTTCACTAAAAAGAGTTTAGTCAACCAGCAAACAAAAAATTGACATTCAAAGAGCTGTTTGCCAACTGTGTTTTCTTCATAGATAATTAAGCTTTGTTGCTTTTTGCTGTATTTTGTATTTATCCAGGGCCCTTTCAAGCTAACTTCTCAATTTACAGCACCTGCATATAAAATAAAAGTATCTTCTAACTGATAAACAAAATTACAATTATACCTCCAGATCTGCAATAAGTATTAAAGAGAAACTGAAAAAAGAAAAAACTACTTTATAATAGATAAGATAATTCTCTGCTGTCAGGAATCCCTGGATACATTTCTGTATATCCCAAGAGTAACATAAATGCTTCCACTAACAGGAGAATAAATGATGAAATAGTGTTAAGGGAATGCAAGTCTGTGGTTGGGATGGAACTTACCCCCTTCCTATATTTATACCCTCCCCCCTCTTCTTCTCCCTTCCTACTCTTTCTACATCTATCTCTCCTCACTTCTATTTCCCTCTGTCTTAATAGCTGAACATGAGGTTATTACGTCATCATTGTACTATTAAATGGCATACACTATATTGCCAAGAGTATTGGATTCATTGGATTGGATTCAGGTGTTCCAATCACTTCCATGGCCACAGTTGTATAAAATCAAACACCTAGATATGCAGACTGCTTCTAAAACATTTGTGAAAGAATGGGTCGTTCTCAGGAGCTCAGTGAATTCAAGCGTGGTACCATGATAGGTTACGACCTTTGCAATAAGTCCATCTGCGAAATTTCCTTGCTACTAGATATTATACGGTCAACTGTTAGTGTAATTATAACAAAGTGGAAGCAACTGGGAACAACAGCAGCTCAGCCACAAAGTGGTAGGCCACATAAAATGACAGAGCGGGGTTAGCGCATGCTGAAGTGCAGAGTGCGCAGAAGTCACCAACTGTCTGCAGAGTCAATAGCTAAAGACCTTCAAACTTTGTGTAGCCTTCAGATTAGCACAACAATAGTGCATAGACAGCTTCATGGAATGGGTTTCCATGGCTGAGCATCTGCATCCAAGCCTTATATCACCAAGTGCAATGCAAAGCATCGGATGCAGTCGTGTAAAGCAAGCCGCCATTGGACTCTAGAGCAATGGAGACATGTTCTTTGGAGTGACGCATCATGCTTCTCTGTCTGGCAATCCAATGGATATGTCTGGGTTTGCCAGGAGAAGGGTACTTGCCTGACTGCATTGTGCCAAGTGTAAAGTTTGGTGGAGGGGGGGGTTATGGTGTGGGGTTGTTTTGCAGTGGTTGGATTTGGCCTCTTAGTTCCAGTGAAGGGAACTCTTAAAGCATCAGCATACCAAGACATTTTGGACAATTTAATGCTCCCAACTTTGTGGGAACAATTTTGGGGATGGCCCCTTCCTGTTCCAACATGACTGAGCACCAGTGCACAAAGCAAGGTCCATAAAGACATGGATGAGCAAGTTTGGGGTGGAGAAACTTGACTGGCCTGCACAGAGTCCTGACCTCAACCCAATAGAACACCTTTTGGATGAATTAGAGCAGAGACTGCGAACCAGGTCTTCTTGTCTGACATCAGTGCCTGACATCACAAATGTTCTTCTGGAGGAATGGTCAAACATTCCCATAGACACACTCCTAAACCTTGTGGACAGCCTTCCCAGAAGAGTTGAAGTTGTTATAGTTGCAAAGGGTAGGCTAACTCAAAATTGAACCCTACGGACTAAGACTGGGATGCTGTTAAAGTTCATGTGCGTGCAAAGGCAGGTGTCCCAATACTTTTGGCAATATAGTGTATGTAACAGCACATTTGAGTATATACATACTTTTATTTGTATATGTAATTTCTTAATTGATAGAAAAATGACATGCCTATTATTGGTTTATGTATAACCCATAGTTAACACTTTCCCATTAATATAAGATTGTATCATAGCTTGCCAATTGTTCTGACTCATAGTAAGTTCTATGAAAAATCTTCAATATAATATATTCTTGAAAAGATAAAGAGAGAAACTGAAAGAACTATTTTTAAAATTAACTTGCCAATTTAGGGAGACCTGACAGTCTCTCTTGATAGACCACCCTCCTCCCACCTTCTCTGTTATGCAGTTTGCCTGTCCTAAAATCCCCATGTAGACTCTAAATTGGAGCTTTCAGAGGGATAATGACCTTCCCTCTATCTCCACGTGACAGAGCTCAGGCCTTGTGCTTGGCCACTCAGGACTTAGCACTACATTATTGGAGGGGAGAAAGTTACATGTTCTGCCATACTCTGTAATACTGGGAATTTGCAAAGGCTCCAGCAGGCAAATGGAGTGGTGAAACAGCATGGCAAATGTATCAGCAGATGGGAAGGCAAGGGTTGTGAAGGAAACCTGATCAGAACTGACAAAGTCACTGGTGAATTTCAGAAAAAAACTTGTCCCCCCCATCCCCCCTACCTGAGGGCCAAGGGAGCAGAAGCAATATGGGATTCATTGACAAATGTGTCCTTTGTGCTGATAATATTGTATTACACGTCTGTTTATTTTTTCCAGTGGACAATTTTTCACATCGAGAAATAGAAGAATTCCTCAGTGAGGCCGCATGCATGAAAGACTTCAATCACCCTAATGTTATTGGTCTGCTGGGTAAGATTTTAAGCTCATTCATATAAACAAATCCATAGTCAAAGAAGCCACTTAACTTTCTTTTAGTCAGATATTATGTTTTTTTATAATATCAGCTGTACAAAACATACACTTACCGGACACCATATTAGGTACACCTTGCTAGTATCAGGTTGGATCCCCTTTTGCCTTCAGAACTGCATTAATTCTTCTTGGCATAGATTCAACAAGGCGTTGGAAACATTCCTCAGAGATTTTGGTCCATATTGACATGATAGCATCATGCAGTTGCCACATATTTGTCAGCTGCACATCCATGAACCATTTATACAAGGCAGAATGGATACATGTTTTCATGTTGTTTAGGACAAATTCTGACCCTACCATCTGAATGTCGCAGCTGAAATTGAGACTCATCAGACCAGGCAACGTTTTTCCAATATTCTATTGTCCAATTTTGGTGAGCCTGTGTGAATTGTAGCCTCAATTTCCTGTTCTTAGCTGCCAGGAGTGGCACTCGGTGTGTGTTCTTTTGCTGCTGTAGCCCATCTGCTTCAAGGTTTGACAAGTTGTGCATTCAGAGATGGTTTTCTGCATACTTTGGTTGTAACGATTGGTTATTTGAGTTACAGTTGCCTTTCTATCATTTCGAACCAGTCTGCCCATTTTCCTATGACCTCTGACATCAACAAGGCATTTTCATCCATACAACTGCCGCTCACTAGATATTTTCTTTTTTTCAGACAATTCTCTGTAGACCCTAGAGATGGTTGTGCATGAAAATCCCAGTAGATCAGCAGTTTTTTTAAATACTCAGACCAGCCCGCCTGGCACCATCAACCATGCCACATTCAAAGTGACTTATATACCCTTTCTTCCCCATTCTGATGCTCGGTTTGAACTTCAGAAAGTTGTCGTCACCACGTCTAGAAGTCTAAATGCATTGAGTTGCTGCCATGCGATTGGCTGATTAGCAATTTGGGTTACCAAGCAATTGAACAGGTGTACCTAATAAAGTGTCCTTTATGAAGAGATGTGATTGAAGCCTAGATGCCCAGACCAAACGTATCAGTGTCAGTATGATTCAGCTAGCTTAACAATAACTCTCTGAATAATTTGGATACAAATTTATTTTTACACTTTTGTTTAAAGAACATATACACATTTATTTTGTATACTGTTTTAATAAATGCTCAGTGTTTGTATTTGATTACAAAGCGACAAATGAACAAAAATGTTCATTTGAAAAAAATGCATTTTTGGTTATTTTACAAGTAACAGTCAATAAAGCTGAAGTTTAGCTAAAAATAAGAGAAATATTTGGCGCACTAAGAAAAAAAAAAACAGATGTATACTGTGATGGCTAGTATATTAACCACACAAGTAAAGTCCTTAACGTCCAAAGGTGGTTAAGGGATATTCTATCAATGCTTGACTCAGTGGCAACCAATTCAAAAAGAGCTAGAAGAGACTCTGTGTAAACCATAAAAGAGAGAGAAACAGCGCCATCTAAGTGCAGCAATATAAGCAAATAATTTATTTCCACAAAATTGGCAACTCACAATAGTAGTAGTCAAATGAGCGCTTGGCAAACTGGTGTCAGCCGCTGTGTAACTCCTGGCTGGTCCCACTGCAGGCAAGTCTCCAAAGCACTGTCCTTGGCTGTGCTGGTGGTTCCCAGTACTTCCTGGTCGGTGTGGATCCTCAGGACAGGAGGGAGTGATGTCAGCTTCAGGTACAGCAGCAGTTGGTGTGGCACGCATTCGGAACATGCATGCTCCTTCATCAGGCCATGATGAAGGAGCATGCGGGACCAGCCAGGATTTGCACAGCAGTTGACACCAGTTTGCCGAGTGCTCATTTGACTGCTACTATTGTAAGTTGCCAATTTTGTGGAAATAAATGATTTGCTTGTATTGCTGAACTTAGTTTAGCTAAAAATAACTTTTTCCCTACAGACTGCTGAATGCTGTAGAAATCAGTGCAGGATGCCCAGTCCTCTTCCTGGAGCTAAACATCTGGTGTTGAGGGCGTTAATAGCTTTGGGTTTTCAGACTGAACTGAAAGGAGGAAGCTCCTGACTGGGACCTGTCCTCTCCTCCCTTATCTTCCATTGAGAAAGGCCTGTGCTTTTTTACACTAAATGTAACAATCTCGGAATGAGGTTGAGTCCAATGGATGACAGTATTCTCTCTCCCATTCAGAGATCTTGGTACATTCAGTGTTAACAATGACCAGGCTTTTCTCAGTGGATGAGACGGCGAGTTCCCCTTCAGAAGCTTCTTCTATTTACTTCAACCTGGAAAACCAAAGCTATTAATTCCTTCAGCACTGAAATTTTAGCACCAGGAAGAGCACAGGGCACTCTCCCAGAATATTTCTACAGGATTCAGCAGCATGCAGAACGTGGGACATGCGTCATTACTTTTATGTTTGGTCATAAAGTAATTATTATTTTTTACACAGTGACAGCTGCTGGCAGCAACTTGGTTTTTACACAAATCTCATGTGATCACCACAATTGATTGTCTTGCTGATCATGTGATCGGGAACATTGCTGATTGGTTCCTAATTGCTAGTCTGAGGCCAGCTGCTTGCAATGACAGCTTGCAGTGACAGTGACGGACCCATGCATCTGAATTTGTAAATGCAAACAGATTATTACATATATAATATATACTGTGTATATATATATATATATATATATATATATATAAAAGGGCCTAGTGTTATTGTCTAAAATTGTTGTTTTTACTGAGTTGCCACACAATAGATAAATATTGAAATCAGGTCTGTATGCAAGCCCAGCTCTGCAGGTGGGCTTATATGAGGGAGAAAGCTCAAAGTGGGTGTAATCAGGGTGCTGATTTTTAGGCCGAGGAATTAGGAATAGGTAGGAGGGGAGGTGTGCTCGGCTTGTTGTCATTTTCCTTTTATACTGTGCAGCCATTAATCACAGCAGGTATAGCAGATCACAAAAGAATGTTCATGACTTTATACTTATTTTGCCAGGAAAAATAGTTCCTGCAGTTTTACCTTCAGCTGCTTGACTGGAGTTTGTCTTTTATGATTTGGGTTGGGGATATCAAATTAACTGAGCTGTACAAATGTTGCAGACAACCCACTTTGTTAGTACATTGATTTCAGGTCTCATTGCTTCTCTCTTTAATGTGACATGGTCCAAAACAGCTGGACCAGCAACTGAGCTTGAATGGCATTATTAGAAAGGATAAGAAAAACACTTTTATTTGTCTGAAGTAGGCTAAGTATGTGAAGGAGATTTTTACAGTCTTTACAGCTGCCATCTAGAGATTGCTGGAGAGCTGTGACAAGAGAAGGGAGAGCAATAAAGAGCTAACAACTATTGCTAGTTGGTACAGCAAGAGAAATGGCAAGGGTTACTTTGAATAACCAATCATGCATATCTTTTTCATGAATGGCTTTTAAAAAAGGGGAGACTTTTTCCAGTGTAATCTACATTAAAGGATAATGTCACCTTTATACAAAAAAATAATAAATGCTAATTGTTCTGTCTCTCCAATCTAAGCATTGAAAGTGTGATCTCTGTAACTTACAGTTGTGATGAGATAGCGATAACTCCAATCTCAGTTGGATACCACAGTCAGTGACTCAAACGAGATGATATCTTGCAGATCTTGTAAAGTTTATTCCATAAACTGAGAGAATCTTACAATGAACATCTGATAGGTCAAAAGATCATAATGTGACCTGCTTCATGACATGAGGCTAGAAGCTGCAATGCCTTACTGGGAAGGGGGTGGGCTATCTATACAGCATTAACTAAACCAAAGGAAAGGGAGGAGCAGAAACAAAATACAGAGAACACTTAAAGGTATATGACAGTCAATATGACAGCCATGTGAATCATAACACAAATTTTTCTGCAGGTAAAAAAATGTCCATTTATTATTTTTTGTTGCAGGAGCCTGTAAACCATTACACCAGCAATCAGCAATTTGCTGGTGGCATGCAGGTCTCCTGCAGACCTGTCAGTATATCTGCTTGCTGTACGGGATGTATGGGCAAGCAGATTTACTGAAGGAAAGATTCAATGAACTACCCTTGTGCTCCACAGCGCCGTGGTAGTTCATTGAGAACTACAAGCCAACAGACACTAAGGGGTTTATTTACTAAAGCTGGAGAGTCCAAAATCAGACTCCCTTCTGCATAGAAACCAATCCAGGTTTCATTGCCAAAGCTTCATTGAACAAGCTGAGGTTAGAAGCTGATTGGTTTCTATGCAGAAGGGAGTCTGATTTTGGACTCTCCAGCTTTAGTAAATAAACCCCTAAGGGTCCTTTCACACAGGAGTTTCTTTTTTTTTCATCGTTTCAGTCACGTTTTTTCAA
Organism: Staurois parvus; assembly: GCF_062004578.1. Taxonomy (NCBI): domain Eukaryota; kingdom Metazoa; phylum Chordata; class Amphibia; order Anura; family Ranidae; genus Staurois; species Staurois parvus. The sequence goes on from NW_028318415.1 coordinate 996,588, forward strand.
TGAAAAATGGATTAGTTTACATTCGTTCATCCGTTTACATCTGCTTTACAGTAGTTTTTCACCCATTTTTTTGTCAATTCTTTTTTTTTTTTTTTTTACGGAAGAAAAACAGGGTTTTCTTCAATTCAAAAAAACAGATGTAAACAGATGATCATCTGTTTATATTCACTAGTCCATAGAAATACATAGGTGTCCGTTTTTCATCTGTAAATGGACAGATGTAAAACAGACATACGCCCATGTATAAGAGGCCTAAAGTTGTTGGGACTTTCTCATTCACAGAACACAGTGAAGTTTTTGTTAAATTTGACAGCTAGCGAGGGGAGCAAGGGGAGAGGGAGCGGTGCTTTCATAACATGTTACACCCTTGAGTATGGATGTAACATATTATGAAAGGTGAACTTATCCTTTAACTTTCACCTTATTTTAATAAATTACATATACAGGCCACATCTGTGCACCTATCCTGTTGAAACACAATGCAGTACGCTTACCCTCCGTTCACATCAAGTCCGACTTTGAAATGGTGCGACTTACAGTGAAGTCGCATGATTTCAAAGTCCGGGGACCCGATGATTTGAGGTGCAATTTGCAAGACATCTGTCTATGCAAATCGCACCAAAAGTAGTGCATGGACTATTTTTGAAATCGGTGTGGCTCCGACCAAGTTGGAACCGCACCGACATGACCACCCTAATTGCGGACAATAGGGTGCAACTTGGCATGCAATTTGCAAGTCGCAGAGCATGCAAATCACATGCCAACCAGGGGCGGACTGACTATTTGGAAATCCGGGCACTGCCCGAGGGCCCGAGGTCAGTAGGGGCCCCATGAGGTGCCCCTGGCACCTTTTTCATAGGCTTTTTTGAGTTTGGGCGAGGACACAGGGGCCCCATGATCCCCTATTGCCCGGGGGCCCCATGAGTTGTCAGTCCACCCCTGATGCCAACTCACATCCAGTGTGAACCAGGGCTAAGGCCCTAATTTGTAAGTGCGTTCTCCAATTTACTGAAACAAATGCAGCACATCCCCGCATATACAGCTTGGGGGGGTATGCATGCATAACTTCACGAATGTCAAATGTACATGCCTGTTAAGAAAACCACTTATATACACATTTCTTCTCAGTTCTTTTAAATATACCACATAATTCAATCTTCAAATCTGAAAAAATTATTTTTATGTTTTAGTGCTATTTTTAACCATTTCAGCCATACCACTGTTTTTATGAAAGTTATATCATAGTGTATTTTAAATTTACTGTATATAAATATGTAGAAATTGTCTTATCTACCAGAAGATTGCCCGTGTGTTTGAACTCATACATGTGCAGAAACTCATAAGCAAATGAGGAAGAGTAAATCAGGCTTTCTGTATGCTTCCAATTCAGGAGTATGCCTAGAAGTGGGTCCCAGGAGAATTCCCAAACCCATGGTTATTCTGCCCTTCATGAAATATGGAGACTTGCACAGTTTTCTTCTCTCCTCCAGAATTGGATCTGGTCCTCAGGTAAATTGTATAGAACATTGTTTTGTAATGGGCTACCTTTTCTCAAAAAAATTTTATAATTTATTGAGAATAGGTACACTTATTCACCAGAAGGTATGGAATTTCTGGTAGGTTAATAAATATTTTGATAAGTATTCAATTTGGTTAATGAGTCAACCATTTCTGGTCAAGGTGAATGGCCAGCCATGATAAACATTCTGTACAACCTGGGAGTAGTTATTATTATTATTTATTATTATTATTTATTATACAGGATTTATATAGCACCAACAGTTTGCGCAGCGCTTTACAAAATGAAGGTAGACATTACAGTTATAATACAATTTGGTACAAGAGGAAACAGAGGGCCCTGCTCATTACAGCTTACATAGGAGTTGGTGTGTTCTATAGGCAGCACAGCCACATGTCAGTTTTTGAAAAATGAAATAAGTTTAGGTAACCCTTTGCTAAATGCCTAGTAACAGGTACAGTTCTTCGGTTTCAAGTTATTTGAATTGCAGCACTTCAGACGCAAATACAATTGTAGATATAATTCATCTTTTCTTATCTCAAAAGAAAATAAGGGCAATGGGAATGCAAATGTAGAAATGTTGAAAAAGGTCTCTAGTTAATCCTTGATTCATTTTCTCATCAAAGGCATATTTCACACAGGTGTTTAGACACATGCAGTCCCAGGACAAGGTCATCCAGCAGCCAGGGCAAAGATGCCAAACTGTGTCCCCCCCACACACACACCTTTCATGATGTGCAAGCTTAGGGGATCCTACACCCAGCAGTCACTCAATGGTCAAAATCACAGTGCAGCTCATTTTGCACACTGGGCACATGCATGAGTTGATGGTCCCCCCCCCTCCTTCCTGCTAGTGTAGCCCCCTGTCCCCTGGTACATTTTAGAAAGGCGATCTGATACCAAACTAGAATTTTCAGTGAGCTTGGTGGGCCATCAAAGCTTGATACTAATATACAGTGAAGGAAATAAGCATTTGATCCCCTGCTGATTTTGAATGTTTGCCCACTCACAAAGAAATGATCAGTCTAAAAATCGAATGGTAGGTGTATTGTAACACTGAGAGACAGAATAGCAACAAAAAATTCAAAAGAAATGCATGTCTAACAAATTATGCACTGATTTGCATGTTCATAAGGGATATAAGTATTTGATCCCCTATCATTCAGCAGGATTTCTGGCTACCAGGTGTCTTTCATACAGGTAACAAGCTGAGATTAGAAGCAGTCTCTTAAAGGGAGTGCTGCTAATCTCATTTTGTTACCTGTATAAAAGACACCTGTCCACAGGAGCAATCAATCAGATTCCAAACTCTCCACCATGGCAAAGACCAAAGAGCTGCCCAAGGATGTCAGGGACAAGATTGTAGACCTACACAAGGCTGGTCTGGGCTACCAAACTATCGCCAAGCAGCTTGGTGAGAAGGTGACAACAGTTGGTGCAATCATTCGAAATAGAAGAAACACAAAACAACTGTCAGTCTCCCTAGGTCAGGTGTTCCATGCAAAATCTCACCTCGTGGAGTGTCAATGATCATTAGAACAGTGAGGAATCATCCCACTGGAGCCAGTGGGTATAATAACACTGTTACTAGGCTGGATCTTTTCACTGAAGAATAGGAGAATGGCAGCGAATGAACAGGCGAGTTTGACAGGCGAATGTGCTTACAACTTCTGCAAAAGATCTGAAGGATTCTGTAGCAAATAAACATAATTTTTAGTTTTATACATTTCTAAAAAGCATTTGTATAAAGATTCTAAGTACATTCAATGACTTGATAAATTTGTCATTTGAAAGTACTTCAAAATTTTTACTTTTATCATTCAATTTTGGATTGAATGTTCTTTCCCAAACAAAAACCACATTCACTGTTAGAAATTCATTAGAGAAAAAAATTTCAGCCTGCTGCTTTGAATTTTCTCATCACTACGGTCAAAAATGAATGTCGATATGACCCCACTAATGATTAGAAAATCAAACCAGCAACCTTAAAAGAAAATGGTTTGAACAACATTCTACTGGAATATAACCATATGTCAATCGGGAGTGATGCACACTCCTTCCAGGTTACAGCCCTGATAGTTTCTCCCAGCACAGGTTTCAATCAGGGGTTGTGTAGATTATGCATTTACCATGCAGTCACATTGAGGAATGAAGGCAAAGCCCAAACTGATCTTTAAAGCTTTTGCATGCAAGCACTTTAATTAACATTTTGCACAATTTTCACCATGGTACTTTAAGAAATAAAACAAATTCACAAATGTGTCACATATATTTCATTTAGATGTAGTATTTATTTCCAGTACATGGTATTATTTCACATTTTTACACATCCTATGAACTTAAAACCTGCTACCTCTGCTATAAACTGGGCTGTGCAAAGCATTTCTGTTCCATTCAGACTAGGGTGATTCCTCTGCCAATTTTGATCTGCAAAAGGCAGATCCATATGTGTGCAGTATATCTGAAAAATTAGATGGGCACAGAAGTATATCTCGAATCGCATAAAAGAATAATGAAAAAGGAGAAGAAATGTAACTGAAGAAAACAAATACATTATAGGCGGAAAGGCAAAATTAGGTGATGGCAGTTGCACATGGACACTGGCAGGCTGAAATATAAATTTTTTTGTGTTCTGACCCTCCACAGAAATACTGCTACAGTGTAGCAGGGCTGTGCAAAATCACGTGTATATATACGTGATTCGCATTTCCGGGTAGGGAACGCGCACCGCCCTACCCGCAGCAACGTTGACGGCTAGGGATGTCAGTCACTGGGCCCTGGCCGGCGATTCCCCGCCGACACCCAACAATCATTGGGTAAAGCTGACAGGGGAGAGACCTATGTGTAAACAACAATGGTCTCTCTCCTGTTCAGCATGGACATGCTGTATTGTATCTCTCTGCACAGCAGAGAGATATAAAACATTATGTCTCCAAAGTAAAACACACACAGCACACAGTTAACCCTTTGATCACCCAGATGTTAACTCCTTCCTGCTCATTGTCATTAGTACAGTGTCAGTGCTTTTTATTAGCACTGATCACTGTATTAGTGTCACTGGAGATGTCAGTGCTAGTTAGTCAGTTCCCACCCAGTATCAGAATGCCCACTGCAGTCCCGCTAAAAGTCGCTGGTCGCCACCATTACTAGTATACAAAAAAAAAATTCCAGTATATATACCGCCATTTGTAGACGCTATAACCTTTCATGTAAACCACACATATTGGGAATTTTTTATTACCAAAGACATGTAGCAGAATACATTTTGGCCTAAATTTATGACGAAATTTTATTTTTTTTCTTTTAATTTTTTATTGTATATGTTTTATAGCAAAAAGTAAAAAAAATTTTTTTTTGCTTATAGTGAATAAGTGAAGAAAATAAAAAGAAATGCAGAGGTGATCAAATACCACCGAAAGAAAGCTCTATTTGTGTGAAAAAAATTACAAATTTAATTTACGTTGCATGACCATGCAACTGTCAGTTAAAGTAACACAGCACCGTATCGCAAAATATGGCCTGGTCAGGAGGGGGGGGGTAAATCCTCTGGAGGGCAAGTGGTTAAACCTTAAATCCAATGGGACAAAACTATTCCAAATATTCTGGCATCCAAAGAGTCAGGCAGAGATGAATGCAAACTTTGTTGCAAAAATCACAGTGGAGTTGATTTACTAAAAGTGAAGAGTGCAAAATGTTGTGTAGTTCTTAATAAAATCCAAAGCTTCCAAGTTTTATTGTCAAAGTTTAACTGAACAAGCTGAAGTTAGACATTAAATAAAATAAAAACTCAGCGAGCGCTCAACATAAAAATTCTGCAAGCTGCATATGCACCAATAAAGGAACCCTAAAGCCTTGTGAACAGTATCAGAAACAGTGCAGCCCTAGAATATTATATATGAATTAAAATAAAATATGTAATATTATCAATAATAATACTTTTATATCAAATCATCCAGATTATATTGTGATAAATAATATAAGCGAATAAAGCGCTAATTTAGGCACCAAACATAAATGTGATCATGTGAACAGTCTGGGAGGCAGATGAGGGTCTAAAGTGGAAAGCCTGAGCAGCACTGTGACTTGAGCTAAGGATTCCTAGGACCCCAATGGAAGCGTGGCTGCTAAGGAGGCTTGTGTCCAGAGGAGGGATCCTGGTTCCATGCTCTCTGGCAGATCCATATAAAGGGGGTTCCTACAGATTCATATTCAGTTTATTGCGCATTAATCATGCGCATCTGGTGAGTGTGCATTTCTTACAGTCTTCCGCATAGATTAAGTCACACGGATTTATTGGATGTCACAAGTGCAATATAACTTTATGGTGCACCATTATGCTGACCTGATCGCGTCCACCCTGCACTAATCTATGAGCACTTCTGTTGATAAAAGACTGTTCACATGATCACATTTAGGTTTGGCGCCTAAATTAGCGTTTTATTCACTTATATTATTTATCATGATATAATCTGGATGATTTGATTTAAAAGTATTATTATTGATTATATTACATATTTTTTTAATTTGTATATAATATTCTAGTGCTGCACTGTTTCTTTATCTTGACATTAGACATTGGCTACCATGCACAGCTGCACCAGATTTTGCACTCTCCAGTTTTAGTAAATCAACCCCACTATCACCATAAACTGTTACCATAGATGATTCATATGTCCTTGCGTCACAACCACTAAAACATAGCAGGTGATCTCTAAGGGTTTGTATTTTAGATGTCATTGTTCAACACATTCCTTTAAAATTTAGTAGATGGTTGTTTGTTAATTTATTGCTTTATTGCTACCATTGGTTAAAAATGGTCTTATATTTCAATTTAGCATGTACCATTACAAACTCTGGTGAAGTTTATGATTGACATTGCTACTGGAATGGAGTACCTCAGCAGCAAAAATTTCCTACACAGAGACCTGGCAGCCCGTAACTGCATGTAAGTAATGACACTGAGCCTTCTCAGTCATCCCTGCTCAGTTACAGCCTAGTATAGAGTATTTGTGCAACCAAAATAGTTTGTAAAAAAGGAGGCTAAGCTAAACCCATGTGGGCAATCAGGGGTTCCCAGAAGCAACATCCTGAATGATGTGGTTGGGTACCAGATTCATAATACAAATGACACTCCTTCCTGAATATAAAAGCCTACTAACCATGCAGTATGTGGCTAACATTGAGATTTTGAAAACTGTTTTGAGGTCTGTTTGTAAATGTTTTCACCGAAGATTCATACAACTTTCACTGAACATTTACACATTTTTAATGTTGGCTTCAACTGAAAAATGTATGAATCCTGGGTGAACATCGTCAGACTTTTTTGTGAAAAAAATAGGCCCCTTACCTCTGCAGGCATGGTTTCATATAACCGAAAAAAATCAAAGTTTCATACACACAAGTAGTTACATAGTTAATCTGGCTGAAAAAAAACAAAAGTCCATCCAGTTCAACCATTAAAAAAAAAAAAAAAGTTATAATCCTATACCCTCATTTGATCCAGAGCAAAACAAAAAAAAAACAGCAAAGCATGATCCAATTTGCTCCTGCAGGGGAAAAAAATTTCTTCCTAATCCCCCGAGAGGCAATCAGATATTCCCTGGATCAACTTTACCTATAAATGTTAGTATCCAGTTATATTCTGTGTATCTAAGAAACAATCCAGGCCTTTTTTAAAACAATCCACTGAGCTGGCTAGAACCAACTCTTGATGGAGTCTATTTCACATTTTCACAGCTCTCACTGTGAAGAAACCTTTCCGTGTTTGGAGATTACATTTATTTTCCTCCAGACATAAAGAGTGCCCCCTTGTCCTCTGTAATGACCTCAGGGTGAATAGCTCTACACCGAGTTCACTATATGAACCACTGATGTATTTATACATGTTGATCATATCCCCCCTTAATCTCCTCTTCTCAAGAGAGAATACATTCAGTTCCTCTAATATTTCCTCATAGCTGATCTCCTCCATGCCTCTTATCAGTTTGGTTGCCCTTCTCTGTACTTTCTCCAGTTCCCCAATGTTCTTTTTGTGAATTGGTGCCCAAAACTGAGCTGTATTTTCCAGATGAGGTCTTACTAATGAAAGTACAGTGGACATTAAAGAACACAAGTTGAATAAACCACCATCAAACAGGGAACTCTGTAGATACAGAAGTACAGGTCAGTGGGGTAAAGCTGGTGATACACTGATCAAAATTCGTCCAGTTCAGTAGGGATCAACTGAATTTTGTTCAGCATGCAGTTGGAAAATGATAAAAAATGTAAGAAATAGGCACATTTGATCATTGCATTTCAACCTTTTGTTTATAGTCTGTTTAGGAGTCAAATTATCGGCTACACAGAGATGACAGCTTAAGTTGGCTATACACTAGTAGATTTTTTAACAAACGTATGAAGATTCTCATCAGTACATTTGATGACGTTCTGGGTGATATTTGAAAGTGCTTCCAACACATTTGCTTTTAATAATCAATTTTGAAGGGAATACACTGTTAGAAATGTGTTTTTGTTTGAGAGACATTTCCCATGCTGCTCCCTCAAATTTTCTTGTCACTGCCATCAAAAATAAACGTTGATTTGACTCCAATAACAATTAGATAATGGAACAAATGTTCCTAAAATAAAATTTTTTAGCAACATTCTACTAGCATATGGCCTGCAGTCAGTTTTACAAAAGAAGTGTTGGTGGAGCGCTGGACCTAAGGGTTGGTATAGTGAGGTATGATATTCAGCTCCTAGAGGCAACTCTCTATCATATGGGGTATCCCTATGGGTCCCTATGGGAATAATTGGCTAAAAGTATTCATTGCCTTCTCTTGATATCTAGGTTGCGAGATGATATGACTGTCTGCGTTGCTGACTTTGGGCTGTCTAAAAAAATATACAGTGGTGATTATTACCGCCAGGGACGTATTGCTAAGATGCCAGTGAAGTGGATTGCTGTGGAAAGTCTTGCTGATCGTATCTACACAGTTAAAAGTGATGTGGTAAGATATTATAATTGGTTTCCCAATTTAGAAAATAATGTCTTTTTTTTTTTTCTAATGACAGTGACAAATGCTCAATTCTATGCCTGATCATTGTACTTGTAAGTCGTGTACCGGGGTACGCTCCCCAGGATACAGTGAAGTCATGAACGAGGAAAGCAACCCCAACACCAGCTTTTGTCACAACAGAATTTTACTTAGATGTGGCAAATAAACACAACCACAAATGCTGGGAACATACAATAAATTTACATACACCCAGCCCAAAGGCTGAGACCCTTGTGCTGCACAGCACAGCGCCTCCTGATGGATGAAGGTAGAAAGTGAAGTAATTTACCTACTGGCGGGCAAAACTAAGCTGCCACACCTTACCTGTTATTACCCTAAAAGAGCAGGAATCAGTGTATGGGTGTACGGTATGGGCTAGCCTGCGGTGCAGCACAACAGCATACAATCTTAAATAAATCTACAGTATTCCCTCTCCCATAACTGGTCCTGTAGCATGTGCCTGAGTATTCCTTCTGAGCAAAATGCCAGTCTGGCTTGAGTTTGTAGGATTTTATCAGCTCTCCAATGTGAAATGTCACTTTAACCCCTTTACGCCGGCCGCACACAAATGTGCGGCCTCCCGGCGTCTGGGCCTAGACGCCGAGCGGCCGCACATTTGCGTTCATGTAAGAAAAAACATGTGCTGAGAGCGCGCGCCCTGAGCGCTCCCAGCACGCATGTCCGGTACTCGTGGAAAGGTCCCGGTCTGCTCTTTCGATCGGGACCTTTACCGATCATGTGACAATGCGTCACAGCAGTCACATGATCTCTAAACCACGCCCCGCCTCCCGGCGTCTGAAACTCTTAAAGGGCCGGGAGGTGCCGGCGGGAAGGGGTTAAGTTGTGGAGTCCTTCCAATGATCAGTAACAATACTTGTGGCCTGACACAAACAGAGACCCTAACTAACTAACTTTAGGCCTGGACTCAGTCTCAAGGCGCCAACACTGAAAAGAGGTGCGTGCACGATCTTACCGACCCGGGTCTGCTTTGCATCTGCTGGTGACTCTGAACAGAACAAATGTCTCTACAACAAGCATGCGGTCTCGCCGTATATGTTGCTTAGTTCCTCTGCTCTCATCAGCCTTCCTGGCAGCAATCTCATCAGCTTCCTGGCAGCAATCTCATCAGCTTCCTGGCAGCAATCTCATCACTTCACTTAGCTGCAGCTCTGGTTACGAAGGGACGCTTTCACACCTGGATGTCATCAGATTCTCAGCTCACAGGGCCCCTTATTCACCATGCTCCAAAACATGGCTTCTCTCTCTCCTTCCTGTTCTCTCCAACTCTGTGTGCACAAAAAACCCACCTCTTCATGAATATACAAATATCTATGCCAGGCATGTCCAAAGTCTGGCCCGCGGGCCATTTACGGCCCGAGGGTCGGTTTAATACGGCCCTCCATGTCAGTGTGTCAGTGTGTCTTATGGAGCGAATATGGAGCGGCCGGTCCGGTATTTCCACCGCGGCCATGTCAGAATACCGGGCCGGCCGCTCAGCTCTGCAGCGGGACCTTACCTGTTCCTCTATCCAGCGGCGCGCTGTCTTCCCGGCTTCTGTAGTGTGGGCGCTGGGCATGACAGCCGGAAGCCAAGTGCGCATGCGCAAGAAGCGGTGCTTTTTGTGAATGGTAAGGCGGTACCTGGGACACATGACAGATCCCAGAAGCCGCCGGACCAATCACAAAGCGCAAGTGCTTCTCGCTCATGCGCACTGGGCACCTGGCTGTCATGCCGAGCGCCATTACAGAAGTCGGGAAGACAGCGCACGGCTGGATCGAGGAACAGGTAAGATCAAAGAACAACTGCGGAAGTAAGAGCGGGTACCTGTCAAATTCAGGTACCCGCTCCCCACCTCCCCAAAGGTCAGCAGTCACCTGTACTGTCCGCAGTCTCTGGTCATCTCCTGTGCTGTCCGCAGTCTCTGGTCATCCCTGTGCTGTCCGCAGTCTCTGGTCATCCCTGTGCTGTCCGCAGTCTCTGGTCATCCCTGTGCTGTCCGCAGTCTCTGGTCATCTCCTGTGCTGTCCGCAGTCTCTGGTCATCCCTGTGCTGTCCGCAGTCTCTGGTCAGCCCTGTGCTGTCCGCAGTCTCTGGTCATCTCCTGTACTGTGTCCGCAGTCTCTGGTCATCTCCTGTACTATGTCTGCAGTCTCTGGTCATCTCCTGTACTATGTCCGCAGTCTCTGGTCATCTCCTGTACTATGTCTGCAGTCTCTGGTCATCTCCTGTACTATGTCCGCAGTCTCTGGTCATCCCTGTGCTGTCCGCAGTCTCTGGTCATCCCTGTGCTGTCCGCAGTCTCTGGTCATCTCCTGTACTGTGTCTGCAGTCCATTAGTTCAGAATTTTTTTTTTCCTGTTTTCTGCCTCTAAAACCTAGGTGCGTCTTATGGTCAGGTGCGTCTTATACGGCGAAAAATACGGTAACTTGGCATAAAATAATTTATTTGCATTTAATTGTAATGGTTCAAAGAATGTTTGGAAAAATGTTCGGCCCTCCACCATGTTCACTTCATCCAATCTGGCCCTCTTTGAAAAAAGTTTGGACACCCCTGATCTATGCAGTCTGAGGCTGTGTTAGAAAAACAGTGACATCTTGTGGCTAAACAGCAGAATGTCAGTCAAAACATTAATTTAAAATATAAAATGGGGTATGTAGCGCTAAAAAATAACAAACAAAATGTCATCATATATCGTCACAGAAGTATCAAGCATATATTGTCCATAAAGTGTATCCGGAGGGCAGACGGATCAAATCCTATGGTGTCCCCAATCCAACCTGACAGAACGGAAAATGTATATAGTGCGGTTATGCGCTTACCACAGTTACATACAATATGGGCATTGTATGTAAATCAGCAACAGGACATCATGGTCTGGTCAGCAGCATGAGCAGCATCTGGTCATGTAAGGACATCAAGACCAGTGGGTACAACGTTGTCCAGGCATCCAGTGGCTCCTTGTTCCAGATCACCACCTTACAAAGCTCATTAGAAACGAGCCAGGAGGCAAGAAGGTATCAATGGTGAAGTACGTTTATTCAGAGTAAAAAACCAAACAAAAGGAAGGAACTCACATCAGCATAGAAAAGTACATCCAGGTGTCATTCATAGGTTCCCTGGTGGCTAGTGGTTCCACCAACATAAAGACTTGCATCCAGGTTTAATTAAAAGTCCCTGGTGGCTAGTGACAGAAAGGGATCATATATAAATATATATCCCACAGATCCCAGGGTTAAGATGACCACCCAGATCCAATAAAAGAATTCCCTGGTGGTTAGTGGTTCCCTGGTGGTATAGGCGTCAGTAGGGTGGATCCCCTAACATGTTTCGAGCACACCGCTCGTTTTCAAAGGGGTAGATCCTGCCCTAAGACGCCGGATTTAAATGATTTAGCGCTACATACCCCATTTTATATTTTATGTTTTAGGTACTGAGGATTACCCTGTATGTTAGCTGCTTGTCCTGTCTGTTTGCGCTCACTTACCTTACCCTATATAAAACATTAATTTACTTCCACACAAACAGTGTTCAAACAATGAGAGCTGTTTCCCCATCTCACATACTCAGCTTTTGTCTTCCAATATATGTCAATGCTGACTTTATCTGTAGGATATTTCTGCTTCTGCTGTACTGTATTATATATTACTCCAGCTCCAACATTTCCAAGATACGTACGTTCCTCACCCCAGACACTACTAAACAACTCGTACACTCCCTCATTATCTCACGCCTAGACTACTGCAACTCCCTTCTCACTGGCCTACCCAAACAAATGCTATCCCCACTCCAGTCTATCCTGAACTCAGCGGCTAGACTCATCCACCTTACCAACCGCTCCACATCTGCCACCCCCCTCTGCCAATCCCTTCACTGGCTCCCGATTGCCCAACGCATTAAATTCAAATTACTATCTCTGACATACAAAGCCATTCACAATGGTGCCCCAAACTACCTCACTGACCTGATACCCAAATACCACCCGTGCCCTTCGCTCCTCACAAGACCTCCTACCCTCTAGCTCCCTGGTCTCCTCCTCCCACGCCCGACTGCAGGACTTCTCCAGGACTTCCCCCATCCTCTGGAACTCCCTACCCCAATCCATCAGACTGTCACCTACCCTCCTCACCTTCAGGCGTACCCTGAATCCCATCTCTTCAGGGAAGCCTACCCCATCCTCACCTAACAACCAATCTCCTCCACTCCTCCTACCACTCTATCCCCCACAGCCACTTCCTCCTGTACCACTATCCCCTCCCTCCTAGATTGTAAGCTCGAAAGAGCAGGGCCCTCAAACCCCTCGTGTATTGTATTGTACTGTATTGTCTCATGTTCTGTCCCCCTCGCTAATGTACAGCGCTGAGCAAACCCTTTGGCGCTATATAAACACTGTATAATAATAATATATTTCAATGTCAATATGCCAATAATGACTGTAAACATATAATTTAATTTATAGGACATATATCTTTAAAGAATCAGTCCATCCATAAGTGATAATTAAAGTGCATTTAAAGACATGTTTCTAATCCATTTGCTATGTGATGCATTAAAGTGATTCTAAAAGTTTGAATAAAAAAAAAAAAATTACAAACATATTATACCAATGGTTTTGCACAGACCAGTTCTGATCCTCTTCTTTTTGGGTCCCCCATCGGTGGTCCTGGCTCCTCCCCACAGCCAACGGCCCCAATAGCAAGCCTATGGGGGCACTTGAGCAGGCTTACTCCTGAGCCACACTCCTGTGAATGGACATTGTCCATTTACACACAGAGCATGGCTCCGCCCTGCCCCCCGCTCTCCTCATTGGCTGTGATTGACAGCAGCAGGAGCCAAAGGCTCCCATTGCTATGTGAGCCAATGAGGAGAGCAAGACCTGGGAGAGCCGTGGCTCTCATGCACATTGCTGGAGTAAAATGGGGCTCAGGTAAGTTTAAGGGGGGGCTGATGGAGAGCTGCAGGTAAAAAAAACCTTCTCCCATTAGAACCACTTTAAACCAAAGTTCTTTTTCCTACATTGAGTCAGCCAAATTCCCTTTCAATTGTGTTTCACATGCACCCCCTCCCAGACACTGCAGAAAAACATTGGAGGGTTTCAGTAGCACAGTCAATTCTGCCAATCCAGAAAGTAGTGGGCAGGCACTAAGTGTGGCCAGCTGTCTGTGGCTTGTTTAATAAACAGTGACAATGGAATTCTCTAAGCCTTCTGCAACGTGTTCTCATCCCAATGTTGTACAAGATGGCACCACCTACGAGGGGCAACAGTGCTTTAAATTCAGTAGCAATGCAGTAGCATTGTCCTTGCATCACAGGAGAGGTAGACTGGCAGGTTCAGTGGGCATTTGTGAGTCTTTGTAGGGGGACAAAGAAAAACAGTAAGGGGTTTATTTACTAAAGCTGGTTCATTCAGAATCTCGTGCACTACTGCATAGAAACCAATCGGCTTCCAGGTTTTATTGCTAAAGCTTAGGCTAGAAGCTGATTGACTACAATGCACATGAGAGTCTGAGTGAACCAGCTTTAGTAAATAAACCCCTAAGTGCAGATGCTGCACCACATACTTTTTATTCAATGGGAGGCCATAATTATACTTTACATCATAGATGGAGCCTTATAGTCTGAGTTATCCCCTGGCTTGTTGCATATCTTTTAATTCTTCACGTTTACAGTCCACCTGGGAGTTTTAAGTGTTTCTGCTCACCTTTTCATCATCTATCAGCTCTTGTATTTCCTATACTATAAAATTAAAATCAAGCAGGCAAAAGTGGGAGACCCTCACAATGACCATATAACAATATGCAGGTCTGATAACTGACAACATATATTACTCTTCTGTTATATTGTAAAGCGCTAAGCAAACTGTTGGCACTATAGAAATCCTGTATAATAATCTTACCAATAAAGTGCCTGAGAGATATAACAAATTGTCAGTTGATCTCTCCAACATTTACCAACACTGAAAAATAACGCTTAAAACCTCATTCACACTTGTGCAACTTGTCATGCGACTTTGAACATCAAAGTTGCATGACAAGTCATACCCCATGTTTTCCAATGATAACCATTCATATATGTGCAACTTAAAGTTGCAGCAACTTCAAAGTAGTTCATTCACTACTTTTTGTTCGACTTTCATTCTACTTGAGAGCCATAGACTTTATTGTTAACCCTAAAAAGTTGTATGAAAGTCAAATCTGAATGTTTTACATGTAAGAGTGGTGCAGCTGAAGGAAGACCAAGGGCTGGGCCCACAGATTCAGAGGGTACACGATGCCACACAGACACAGACAGCGGTTCTTTTAAAACAATTACGTTTACTGAACAGTTATAGTGATCATGTAGTTGAGCATACGTAAACAGAATGATAACAGTGCATAACCATACAGTAGGAATAATACTGTCTAACACTAACCCCGTACTTGCGGACTTTCCTCCAATGTCCAGAAAGCAGCCTGGCTGCGCCTGAATGTTCCTGAGCAAGATACAACGTTGGGGTGCACCCTAAGTATTGCGCAATACTATTTGTAATCCAAAGGAAAGTGAAGTGTGTCTCTTGTAACTTTCTGGTATTTCCAAAATGTCACTGAACATGTGTGGTGCGATGTGCTACGGCAAAGCCGCACTTACAGTTCCCTGGCAGGCTCTTGGTGCTTTTTCCTGATCCACTCCAGAACCGGACCATACAGTCACTTGTTTCCTGGTCTCGTTGTGGTGAATCTTCCCTAGGTGCCGTCGCCAGACTCCACTGTGAGCCGTAAATCCTCTTCCAGGCCCCACACAGATTCTCCAGACGTCCTCAGCATACACCAGCCAGACAGAGACTCCCTGTCACTTCCTCCTCTGCACCGGGACCCCTCCCCTTCCCATAGAGTTTGTGATGCAGTAAGTCATTTCTTAATTACAGCCTCAAACCTGCATTTACAGTTCACTATGACCCTTCTGAGGGTCCTACTCGGCCCCTAAATTAGTATTCATTAAACTTTATAGGGTAAATAAGCATTTATCTTGTCTTAGCAAAAGTCACTGCAAAATTGATTCTTGTACTTTGCTGCCATCCACTGACCATCTACTGCCATCTACTGAGTATATTGCAGGCATATTACAGTTTAACATTACACATCAGTATTTAATGCCTCCACACCCTTACACAGCAGTGGGTCCGATTTTGCAGAGGGACAAGTCACATCCAAGTCGCACCCATCCAAAGTTGAGTCAAAGTTGTGCCAAAGTTGCACTCCAGAGGTGTGCAACATTGGAGTTGCACACGTTTCTTCACTTCCTGGTCATGGTAACAGTTTTAGTAATCTCCATAAGGATACACACTTCCTATGTACAGTTCCCCTTACATTCCTTATTTATGCAGTGCAACCTAAATATACTTAACATTATTACATTCTACAGCAAATACAATGAAGTTCATGAACCTGATACACAACAGCCTCTATCTGTCAGTATTATGTAATTTTTAAATGGATGAATAAAAATAATAAATAGGTTTACATTCTAGTATACCCTGTACAGTTTGTAATGTATAAATCATTGGCTGCAGTACTACAGTTTTATTTGAAAAATACTTACATCATTTTAAATACATATTTTTTTAAGCCTAAAGCTGGTTTTATTATTTATTTCAGCTTTACATATATGCAGCGCTTTACATATACATATATATTGTACATTCACATCAGTTCCTAACCCTCAAGGGGTGTACAATCTAAGGTCCTTAACTCACATTCATACATACACATACTAGGGCCAATTTAGACAGCATCCAATTAACCTACCAGCATGTCTTTGGAGTGTGGGAGGAAACCCACGCAGGTACAGGGAGAACATGCAAATTCCAAGTAGGTGGTGCCGTGGTTGGGATTCAAACCAACGACACTAGTAATGCCAGGCAGAAGTGCTAACCATTTAACCACTGTGCTGTGTCCAATATAATTCTTCCATAATTGTTAAGATCTACTTTAATTTCTTGCTATGTATCCAATTGTGATTCCCTAATTTCGAAATATATCCAAAATTAAACTATATAAATGTAATTTCCTTCTCATTTACAGACCTGAACAGGACATACGATAATACAATGTGGATATTGCCTTCCATTTCTTTTTGATAGATGGATTTAGTACACAGTAACAGGAAATGCTTCTTTCAAATCTTAAAGCTGAACAGATTATGACACATCAGTTAAAGCAGCTTGGTACTTTTTTTTTTTATACAAAAAAATAAATGCACATTTTTTTTGCAGGTAAAAAAATGTGCATTTATTATTTTTTGCTGCAGGAGTCTGTAAAGCATTGCACCAGCGATTGGCAGATTGCTGGTGCCATGCAGGTCTCCAGCAGACCTGTCAGTATATCTGCACTGCCCGTACGGGATGTGCAGATATACTTACAGGAAGATTCAATGAACTATCACGGAGCTCCACAGCACTGTGGTAGTTCATTGAGAACTACAAGCCAACAGCTGCTAAGGCTGTCAGGACTTGTAGTTTCTCATTCACAGAGGAGTGATGTGGCTGAGTGGGCAGAGCCTCGCATGGCCACGTTTTTTTTAAATTTGACAGCTGGAGAAGATCCCCCACTAGCTGTCAAAGCAAGGAGTCAGTGGGGAGTGGGGGCCGGTGCTTTCCTAACATGTTACATCCTGAATATGGGTGTAACATGTTATGAAAGGTGAACTTGTCCTTTAAGAAAAATACAAATGTATTATAAAATGCAACTAGTAGAAGTATCTGAAAATTGAGGTATCAGTCTCTCGTCATATCCTACAACAGCAGAGTGGATGTGGGGCAGCACTAGGAGCCAATAAGGTGTAGTGCATGCACATGTGCTAACAGGGAGGAGGGAGCAGGGGGTGAACTGTTCCTGCTCTGTCTCTGTCCATTTGTAGGTTGGGGACAGGGAGGTGACTTAGCTTTGTTTGTTTAAATGGGTTGGAGACTAAGGCCTCCTTCACATGGGCGTACTTAAGCATATTCCCATGAGTGTTGCATGGCCGCGCAATTGTCATTCAAAGTGTGACAGCGCTGAAATCTGAAAATTGGCCTGGACAGGAAGGGGGTAAAGGTGCCCGGACAGGAAGGGAGTAAAAGTGCCCTGACTTGAAGTGATTAAAGACAAAAAGGAGCACAGGGGAAGTACACAACTAGCGCAATAAAAAAAACTTGTATTAAACAAATAATAATTAAACCAAATATCAACTCACATGACCCCGGAGGGAGTGTGTGCCTTTCACAGCCTGTCACAGATGTATGGCTATAATTTTGGCCAGAGACCAAGCCTGGTATACACTAGAATTCTTCCTCTGTACTATTGCCAGCAGGCTTGCAAGACAGAACACTCTGGGTCCTGGCGTCTGCCGAACCCCCCTGGGGCTATGAGGCTATAGCCAGCAGCACTGATTGTTCAGGAAAAACCCAACAGGCTGGTTGCCTGTCCATATATGGATCGAATTTTGGCCGGTCCCTTTCAATCCATGCATGGCTGACTTTAGAAATTCCAGTCCAGATGTCTCAGCAACAGGGTCTTCTATATAGAATAGAAACTATCAGTTAATTATGGATGGACTGTTCTTCTAACCATTGCTATGGACTTGAGTGGATGTTTTGGGATTATTCCACTCCAGAAATGCTGATGTTTTATAAGTTTATGTATTCTTTCCAGACTAAGCAACTTAATAGAAAGGCACTTGCTGGTCATGCTGTGTGGATGTTGTTGTCCTTTTACATAATCTCCTGAAACATTCTAGTTTGTTACTTCCAAACCCTTTGCAATGTTAATTGTTGTTTCTGTAATCCACATGAGTGAAGTAGTGGGGACTGACCTTTACAATGAAAGGACTTATTCACTGCTTCTGGAAATATCATCCTCCTTCTTTTGTGTTTTATCTGCAGTGGGCGTTCGGAATCACAATGTGGGAAATCGCAACCAGAGGCATGACTCCATATCCCGGGGTCCAGAACCATGAAATATATGACTATTTACTCCAGGGCCATAGATTAAAGCAGCCAGCAGACTGTCTGGATGAGCTGTAAGTAATGAATTCTGCAGGATGAAATGGATACAGTTACCGCACACTTTTGTTTCAATGGATATAATGTTCAGTTTGTTTCAGGAAGAAAAGCTTTACTAGTATTAAAAACTGGCTTTTCCACAAAAAAAAACTTCTATCCCTTAAATTTATAACGGCTTTTCTGCCACATCCCTGTACAACGGCACTAACCTGCAGGCAGGAGGAACAATTTCCACACTTTGAAAACAAGCCACTGCAGGGGTCTTTTTATTCCACTTGCTAAATCTCAAGGTTTAAAATCCAAATGGTCATAATGCAGTTCTTATGATGGAACATATTATTATTATTATAATACAGGATTTGTATAGCTCCAAAACTTTGTGCAGTGCTTTACAATATAAAGGGATACAGTATAGTTACAATACAATAAAATACATGAGAGTTAAAGTGGTAGTAAACTCTCATTTCTATTGTTACCTACAGGTAATCTTATAATAAAACTTAAATCTTCTTAATGTGCACCATTTAGAAGATAGTCTACAGGGCAGCAGCTGGTGACATCACCGGCGCATGTGCTCTGAAGGAACGGCATACCCGTGCCGTTCTTTCAGAGCTATGTGCCGTGGCTGAAACTTCAGTGACGTCATCAACACTTCAGCCATTCAAGCAGCTGCAGCCCGGGACCCCCCAAAGAAGAACGGGTGAAGATGGAAGCCCTGTCAGCGGTGACAGTGCGCCGCTGGAGGGCTTCATTTAAGGTAAGTTTCTAATGTGCTAGTGTTAGGGATCCAGGTATGACCAGAAATGTGTGGACTGACACAGGGAAATAGCAGGCTTCAGGAACACAGGCGTAGTCAGGCTGGAGAGGTGTAATGGTCAGGCAGGCCGTAAGGTACTGTCAGGTGCCGCCTGGTGGTGTCTCTAGCAGCCCACAGCATGGATTTCCTCAGGGCGCGGGGTCTAAGTCCCAGCCTGCTATTCACCAGGGCCCCTGATGGTGGGGATGGACTTGGTGCAGACTGGAACCAGGTCGCGACCCCTGAGTGCGTCCGGCTGTGGTAGAGAGTACTGGCAGGGGAGTGCAGGAACGGAGTTTGATGGGAAGAGGCAGGCAGGCTTACTAAAGGTGATCCGTGCGGGATGGATGGATCGTCGGGTGAAGTAAGCATAGTCAGGCAGGCCGGGACAGTATCGTGCAGGCAGCGTGGTACAGGAGGAGCAAGCAGAGAATGGTCGGGGTCACAAGCCAGGGTTCAGTAACTCACGGGCAGCGCGGTACCGAGGATCAGGCAGAAGGATGGTCAGGCAAGCCAGGGGTTCAACAGGAGACGGTCAGCAGAGGTCAGGATCAAAGCAGGGTCAGCAACGAGGCAGGAACACAGGATACCAGGTACAGGGGCTCATGGGAAACATACACCAAGGCCCTAATCACAGGCCTGGTCATTCTTTAAATACACTTCCTGCAATCAGCTTCAGGTGTTGGCTGACTGCAGGAGTGACTTCTGGCTGCTGAGAGCACCCGCTGGTCAGCCCTGGTACTGCAGCCCACACGGCAGGTGAGTCCCACCACCAGTGCTGAGTCCACTCCTGACAGCTAGTATACAGTGCATACTAGCACATTATGATATTACCTTGCAGGGGTAAACTTATTTTTTCAAACAAGTTTACTACCACCCTGCTCATAGGAGTTATAATCTAATAGGGTGGGTCAAGTGGTACAAAAGGTAGTTACTGTGATGGATGAGCTGATGGAAGAATTAAAAGTTCAGTTGTTAGGTGGAGGTGGGATAGGCTTCCCTGAAGAGCATTTTCAAGGATTGCCTAAAGGAAGCCATAGTAGGAGATAGTCGGACAGATTAAGATAGAAAATTCCAGAAGATGGGAGAGTCTCTGGTGAAGTCCTGGAGACAAATATGGGAGAAGGAGACAATAGAGCTACAGAACAGAAGGTCTTGGGAGGAGCAGAGAGGATGGTTTGGGTGATATTTGGAGACAAAATTGGTAAAGTTGCTCAGGGCAAAATTGTGAATGGCTTTGTATGTTAGTATTTTGAATTTAATTCACTTTGCAATCAGAAGCCAGTGGAGGCATTGGCAGAGGAGGGTGGCAGACATTGAGCAGCTGGTAATGTAGATGGACTGTTATGGACAATGCTTTTAGCTTCCCATGATTCTAAACTGTTAGCTTGAATAAGCATCCCATGTAATTCAAATAATCCCTGATATGTTACATCAAAAGTTTACCATGCGGCTCTGCTCCGCGATCCCTCGATCACTTACCTTGTCCTGCGCTCCCGCGATGTCGCTCCTGCAGTGTCCCCGGCAATGTAATCCAGCGGATGCCGGCATCTGTCATCTGGGTTCCATCCCCTGCGAGTGCCGGGACGTACAGGGGATGGAACGGCGGGAAATTTGAAAATGACAAAAAGTGACATTCACTAAAATCACCAAAATCACATAGTAAAACATTACTGTATCAAACCATTTCACATAAATTTTGTCCCTAGTGCTTTGTCCTGTGCCCTGCCTGCATTTATACTGTTCTTTCTGCCTGGAAACTGAGAAATGTCCATGGTGTCCAAAAAGCGTCCCTTTAGGTCAAAAGCGGTTTTAGACCAGCTAGAGAATAGTGATAGTAAATCAGAACCACTTGCAGAATTGAGTGATAATAATTCGTGGGGAAATTCGTCATCAGACACTGAAAACGATTTTGCGACTTTGCTCAGCGATGTGCGAACTTGGCGCTATATTTCAAATTTCAGTGTTTTTGGTTTGATTATATTATTGAATTACATTTATTATTATTATATTATTATTTTTTTATGATTATTTATTAAATTATAATTTATGATTTCGTGTTTCAAGTTTTATCCTACCCGGGATGTTTACTAGACTCTTGTTTGGACAGATTTCAGTGAGTTATTCCTAAAAATTACAGGCCTACAATAAAAAAAATACATATTTCCATGCAAAAAAAATGTACCGCTTTGAGCACAGAAATATGGACATAATCAGACCGCTAGGGAGGTTAATCTCTGGGTCCCTGATGGGACTCGGTGATTGTCGCCAAAGCTGAGAGGGGAGAGATCTGTGTGTAAACAACATCCTGTCTGCATGGATGTCCCCACTTTCTATCTCTCTGCACTGCAGTGAGACAGAAAGCAGCAGGTCTCCCTAGTAAAACAGCACACAGTATTAACAGTAAATCACAAGCAGCACACTGTTAACACTTTGCTATTTAAAAAGCAACAGATGTGGGATATTAACCCCTAATTGGCATTTTAACCTGTGTGTGTCACCTTGTGTGTCTGTACCAAGGCCAAACATTCCAGGGTATGTAAACTTTTGATCATGGCCATTTGGGTGATTTCTGTTATCATTATGATTTAAAAAGGAGCCAAACAACTATTTGATAATAAATTGCTTCATCCGATCATCATCCTTCAATAAAAGAGCATTTTTTGGAACGGTCAGTCATATTTTCAATATCCATGCCAAAATTTCACAATTTCTGCCAGGGTATGTAAACTTTTGAGCACAACTGTATATATTTTATATATATATAACACCATTTGTAGATGCTAGAGCTTTCACGTAAACCAATTAATATACACTTATTGGGATTTTTTTTTTTTTGCAAAGACGTAGCAGAATACATTTTGGTCTAAATGTATGAAGAAATTTTATTTTTTTTATTTCTGTATTGGATATGTTTTATAGCAAAAAGTCAACAATATTGTTTTTTTCTCAAAATTGTCAGTCTTTTTTGGGTTATAGCGCAAAAAAATGAAAAACACACAGATGATCAAATACCGCCAAAAGAAAGCTCTATCTGTGGATAAAAAAATTACATAAATTTTATTTATGTACAGCATTGCATGAACGCGCAATTGTCAGTTAAAATAACGCAGAGCCGTATCGCAAAAAAATGGCCTGATCATGAAGGGGGGTAAATCTTCCAGAGCTGAAGTGGTTATAATCATTTAAGACTTTTTTTTCTTAAGAAAGAAGTCTGAGTGTGAATAATGGGTCCAAATAAGCAAAGTATCAGATTCTGATAGAAACAGTTATCAGATACGTATTGGTACTGATACCCATGTTGCCATAAGTCATACAACCCAACATTGGTCAGGTGTCTCAGATACTTTACTATACATACTTAGTATACTTGGTATTACCTAATTTTTAAGATCTAACTAATCCAAAAGCAGGCCAGATTTACTGGATAATGTGACAATTGTGGTATGAGTAGATTTGTAATCTGTCTATACTGTCTGATGCAGGGGCGGACTGACAACTCATGGGGCCCCTGTGTCCTTGCCCAAACTCAAAAAAGCCTATGAAAAAGGTACTAGGGGCATCTCATGGGGCCCCCTACTGACCCCGGGCCCTCAGGCAGTACCCGAGTTTCCAAATGATCAGTCCGCCCCTGGTCTGATGTCTATACTTTGATTCCTCTGTGATAAGCTGATGGTGATACTGTTTGAAACTTGTATGCCTTCCCCTTTCCAAACAAAACACAAAACAGGAATGTTAGTGAGATCTGGGCATTCATGTTTATGGTGCTTTTATGACTGACAATTCAATCAGAACTAGATAATTTGCTAGGTATGTACAAATAGATATTCCTTTACGTCTCACAGACAGTGGATATAAAGGGTTTTCTGACAAGATGAACAATTCAATGAAAGGTAACTCTGATGACACTGTTCTATATTCTTAACCAGGTATGAACTGATGTACATTTGCTGGAGACCGGACCCAGCAAACAGACCTACATTCACAGAATTAAAGCATTATTTACAGAAATTTCTTCAGGAATTGCCCCCTGCAGCGGACAAAGAAGATGTAATTTATATCAATACCAGCTTACCTGAAGACAGCGAACTCCTAACCCAAGACCCAGAGGTCAGCGATATGCCAATCGATGTGGATTCCCAGTATGTACATATTACTCCTGGATCTGACTCCAACATTGTGATTGTGCAGGTCCATGGAAGTCATATGGATGAACAGCGATATATTTTGGAAGGAGTGTCTGGTGAGCATGGTGGGGAGCCAGAACAAGCCAGAGCTCCACTATTACATGACAGTTTGTCACGTAGCAGAGCTCCATGGTGTGAGAGCGATACCCTTCTGGATGGTAACTCATTGACTGAGGAACTTCTCTATGCAGATGATTCTGCAGAAGACTCTGAAATTCCAGTATAGTACAATAATCGAATACTGAACATTTGGACCTCCCTTAAGAAAGACTTAATCACAG
Source organism: Staurois parvus (assembly GCF_062004578.1). Lineage (NCBI taxonomy): Eukaryota > Metazoa > Chordata > Amphibia > Anura > Ranidae > Staurois > Staurois parvus. The sequence goes on from NW_028318415.1 coordinate 1,020,424, forward strand.
CTGCTTTTAAGGATATTTAATTCCTAGTTTCCACTATTTACCTGTGGAGAAATGTTCTGGCATTGAACCAATGCAAATACCACTCATTGTTCTGTACAGCGACAAATATGTGACTTTTGTGTGTGTGTGTGTGTGTGTATGTATATATATATTTAGAGGAAAACTTGTTCTTACTAATGCAACAGAAAAAATTATGTAAATACTCATTGTGTATATATGATTATAAGGGCTACAGGGAGTATTTGCAATGAATTAGGTTTGTGTTTTTTAAAAACCTGAACATTATAACGCTCTGTAAAAAAGTGCAGGTAATGTGAAATAGGTTGGGGCTAAGACCATGTATGATAGTTGCCGTGTATTAGCCATCCATCACAAAGGATTGTTATGAACTCAGTCTTGGTTTTATTGGATGAATATATGTGCAGATGAATTGTTATCATTAAAAGCGCAATTAACTTTATGGCATTAAATGCAGATCATATGCACATTCAGGAACACAGACATTTGTAAAAAACTCGATATAGTAACACAGAAACCCTGCTGCAGCCCCTAGGTTTTCTTAGACCACAGAGCTTAAAGTGGAACTAAACCCATCAATGTAACTGTTTCCCAAAACTGTTATGTTCAAGGCATGCTATGAATGATAACTGTCACAGTTGCTTGTACTCTCAGCCAAAATGTTAAGCCATCAAAAGGCTGGCGTCATAACTGTTCACATGTGGAGCGCTATGGCAGTTGCAGATCAAACAAAGATTAAGATGGCAGCTTAGCTGTAAAGGATAGGGGGATTTAGTTCTACTTTAAGTGACAGCTTTTATTTATGGTATTGCAGAAGGACTTTAAAGCCAAACTACAAATATATATATATATTTTTTTTTTCTCAAAGAATAGGTGCAGGAACTCTCCCTTTCTGAATCACCCCTTGTCTCTGCCTCTTCCCACCTCTGACTGTCCCTTGGTTCCACCCCCTACCCACCTTCCAGTACCACCCATTTTAGAGAACCAAGTATAATTTTGGGATGCTAATTAATTTGTTATGATCACAAGAAAGGCAGTAAACTGGATCCTCTGCAGCCAGCAGCAATAGATCCCCCACAAGAATCAACCCCACCAAGCAAGAAATAGATCCCCCCACAACAATAGACCCCTACAGCAACAATTATACCCCTTGCAACAAAATACCAGCTCAGCAATAATAAACTCCTAGCAGCAACAACAGATCTCCCAGCATGCATAGACCTCTCTCTCAACATTAGATCCCTCCCAGCAACAATTGACCTCCCCAGCAACAATAGATTTACCACCAGCAACAATAGACCTCCTAGCAGCAAGCAGCAATAGACCCTCCAGCACACCCCAGCACTCCTTGCTATTACATGCATTCAGTGCTGGAGGTGCTGGAACTGGGTTCCTCCACATTCCCGCTGAAAAAAAGCCCTAAATATATATACATTGCTCAAAAAAATGAAAGGAACACTTTTTAATCAGAGTATAGCATCGAGTCAGTTAAACTCCTGGGATATTGATCTGGTCAGTTAAGTAGCAGAGGGGGTTGTTATTCAGTTTCAGCTGCTTTGGTGTTAATGAAATTAACAACAGGTGCACTAGATGGGCAACAATGAGAAGACCCCCAAAAGAGGAATGATTTTACAGGTGGAGACCACTGACATTTTTTTCCTCGCTCATCTTTTCTGACTGTTTTTCACTAGTTTTGCATGTGGCTAAGGTCAGTGTCACTAATGGTAGCATGAGGCAATACCTGGACCCTACAGAGGTTGCACAGGCAGTCCAACTCCTCCAGGATGGCACATCAATACGTGCCATTGCAAGAAGGTTTGCTGTGTCTCCGAGCACAGTCTCAAGAGCATCGAGGAGATACCAGGAGACAGGCAGTTACTCTAGGAGAGCTGGACAGGGCTGTAGAAGGGCCTTAACCCATCAGCAAAACCGGTATCTGCTCCTTCGTGCAAGGAGGAACAGGATGAGCACTGCCAGAGCCCTACAAAATGACCTCCAGCAGACCACTGGTGTGACTGTCTATGACCAAACAATCATAAACAGACTTCAGGAGGGTGGCCTAAGGGCCTGACATCCTTTAGTGGGCCCTGTGTTCACTGCCCGGCACCATAGAGCTCAATTTTCATTTGTCATTGAACACCACAATTGGCAGGTCCGCCACTGGCACCCTGTGCTTTTCACAGATGAGAGCAGGATCACCCTGAGCACATGACAGACGTGAAAGGGTCTGGAGAAGCCATGGAGAACGTTATGCTGCCTTTAACATCATTCAGCATGACCGTTTTGGTGGTGGGTCAGTGATGGTCTGGGGAGGCATATCCATGGAGGGATGCACAGACCTTTACAGGCTAGACAATGGCACCCTGACTGCCATTAGATATCAGGATGAAATCCTTGGATCCATTGTCAGACCCTACACTGGTGCAGGGGGTCCTGGGTTCCTCCTGGTGCACGACAATGCCCAGCCCCATGTGGCAAGAGTATGCAGGCAGTTCCTGGAGGATGAAGGAATTGATACCATTAAATGGCCCCCACATTCGCCTGACTTAAATCCAATAGAACATCTCTGGGATGTCGCGTTTTGGTCCATCAGATGCCGCCAGGTTGCACCTCAGACTGTCCAGGAGCTCAGTGATGCCCTGGTCCAGATCTGGGAGGAAATACCCCAGGACACCATCCGTCGTCTCATTAGGAGCATTCCCCGACATTGTCAGGCATGCATACGAACACGTGGGGGCCATACAAACTACTGAGTACCATTTTTTTGAGTTGCTGCAATGACATTTCAGCAAAATGGACTAGCCTGCTGCATAATTTTTTCACTTTGATTTTTGGGGTATCTTTGAATTCTGTACTCTGTACATTGATAATTTTCATTTCCATCAAACAATGGGACATCCTTACGTTCCGAACACATTACCCAATCCATATCACTATAGATATCCAGCATGATATTCTTCCCCATTGAGATCTGATGTGTTTTCAAAGTGTTCCTTTATTTTTTTTGAGCAGTGTGTCTTTGTGTATAGGCTAGGCTTTCCATGTATATATATTTTAGCAGATTTACTTGCCAGAGAATTTGTCCTCTAGTCCTGATATATACACAGCCCTGCCAAACAAAATAATCAGAGCGATAACACCAATGTTTCTGTTATATTTCTAGAATACATTGATGTCATATCCACACCCCCCCAACTATGGGATGGTAAAAAGAGCAGCAGAAGAAAGATAAACTCGACCCTCTGCTCACTGTACTCATTTCTTGCAGTGGCATTTTATTTGTTATAATTGGCTCACAGTGCTGCTTCTTTCTCTCTTTCACAGGCTGCTGTATATGACATGACTGTTAAATATCTGCCTGGAGTTCAGCTTTAAGCTAAAATGGTTTTCTATGAGAATATTTGTATTTCAATGGCTAGGTTTGAGTTTGATAGTAGGAGTTCTGCTGTTGTTTACAAAGCAAGAGACCCCCTATGATACTGCAAGCAGAGGACGTGAACAAAGCGGAGAAAACAATAAAGGATAAGTGCACTTCTAAATAGAACATTTTTTGATAACTATCTGTACAACCCCCCACAAGTCCCTGAAGACCAAAGAAAGCTTACCACTGGCTTACTGATGTTTTATTTGCCTAGGGCTAATGTGCGGCACTTATTAGGTATGACACCTTCTGGTGTTTCATTATTATTGTGTTTTTTTGGTTTTTTTTTTAATTTAACGTGTACTCATCCATTAAGATTAAAGCTGGCCATGCATGTTGATATTCCTCTCATTGAGCCCACGGGCTGAATAAGAGAAATCATTGATTTCCTCATCTACAATTAACAATGAGGATAACCAAAACTACAGTACTTGCTGTTTGCATTTTGACAGCCGATACCTGCGGTGGTCAGAATGTTCGAACAGTGCCTGCATTTGGATGCAGACACTATTCAACTGAGAATTTGCTTTCCGAGTGGCGCTGACAGGACCAACCACAGAACGAATATTCAGCACAAATCAGCCAAAATTTGATCCATGTATTGCCAGCTATAGTCCCCTACAGTTGATCTCTCAGGCATGGATGAAATGTAACAAATTAACCCCTTGACGCCGACGTCACACAAATATGGGGCCTCAAGGAACTGGGCTTTTTTCCATGGGGCCGCATTTTTGCGTACCTGTCTTTATACTGGGAGCATGCCACACTGCGCGATCCCAGCACAAAGACCGCGGTGTCACTGAGAGCCCCAGGTCCCTTTCTCACAATTCCGGGTCACATGATTGCTGTGATAGCCTCTGATTGGCAGCCCGGCCCCCTTGTTTTTTCTGTCTCTATGAATAAAGAAAAGAGATACATTGTATCTCTCTAACTCCTGGTAAAAGAAAGAAAAAAAAGATAAATATTAAAAAATAAAGAAAAAATACCTAGATCAATGTTTGATCTAGTTCAGTGCCAGGGTTAGTGTTTGGGTCAAAGGTCAAGTTCAAAAGGTCAGGGTCAAAGGTCAGGATTTAAAATAATTGGTGTCAGTTAGTGTCAGTGTCAATGTGTTTTAGATAAAAAAAAAAACAAAAGAAAAACAAAATGTGCACTATTGTTTCTGGGCTGTACTACAGGTAAAAACAACTAATAACATACACATATATGGTATCGCTGTGATTGTCAAGAGCTGGAGAATTTATTTTGGGTTGTTCTTTGGTGGTAGGTTATGGTAGTAACAAGAAACACACAACTAAATAAAAAATTATTTTATTTTTATTTTATTTTTTACTATTTTGGACCAGTTTTCCTTTGATAATAAAAAAAAAATCAGGAGATATCCATTACCATTTGCCACCAAATAAAAGCCCAATTTGTCCTGAAAAGAATGCGGTATAATTCCCCTGGATGTACAAAGTAGTTGTGATGATATGTACGGTTTCACTAACACATGTCAACGTTGCAAAATTGTGAACAATACAGTTCAATACAAGAGGGATAGGAAGGCCCTGCTCCTTGGAGCTTACAATCTAGGAGGGATAGATTTGTTTTACCCTTAGACGTGAAGGGGTTAAAGTACCTGAACCATACGTTTGTATGCTTTTGTTGAAGACCATCAGGGAAGTTAACAGACAATCTACAGTATATGGGATAACATTCTTAACAGACCAACACCTTGAGCTGATGACCTAACTAAGAAGTGCTAGACTTGCCATGTCATTTTTACTTCCCAGAAACCTCTTTTTCCCAAAGAAAGTGGTGTGTTTTAGGGTCCATGCACACTAGGGGCAGAGAAAATGTCTTGCCAGAACCTCTTGCAGAAAAAAATGATCAAATTGGTTTCTATTGCCCAAGAGTTTGAGAGTTTATGGGCATTTGCTTTAATTTTTTTTCTAAAACAATCCCCTCTGCTCGTTTTTCAACGTACACTTGAAAATGCCAAATGCTCCTAAATGCCACATTTATACACGTTTATTAGCGTTAAGCATTTTTCTCTGTCCAAAAGCTCCCCTCAAAAAACGGGATTCTGAGGCTCCATGCACACTAGCTTATTTTTGAGTTCCTAGGAGCTAGTTATGAGCGTTTTTTTCTGTCCCTAGAAGCAAATACTGTTATCCTATATGTTCATGTGCACTATTGTAGGCTGGAAGCGTTTTTCAAGCTTCAGCTTCTAGGAGCAGAAAAAAATGCTTTTTTCTTGCATTTTTGGGAGCGATTTGTCAGCAGAAAAAAACATTGAATGCTCCTAAGTGCTCTGCTACTAAAACACTTCTAAAAAAAATGCTATGACCAGCGTTTTTTATCCAACATTTTCTGAGCTTAAAAAAAAAAAAAATACTAGTGTGCATGTGGCCTGAAGGTTTTTTTTTCTGCCTCTAAACGCTTCTCTGAAAAATGCCTGTGAATTCCCTAATGTGCATGGACACATAGGGGTTGATTTACTAAAATTGAAGAGTGCATAATCTGGTGCAGCTGTGCATGTTAGCCAATCAGCTTCTAATTTCAGCTTGTTCAATTAAGCTTTGACAATAAAACATGGAAGCTGATTGGTTTCTGTGCAGAGTTGCACCAGATTCTGCACTCCCCAGTTTTAGTAAATCTTCCCCATAGTCTAACATACTACAGGCTGAAGAAAAAAATGCAAAATGCCTGTATGAACAGCATTTTTATGCTCAGTGTGCATGGACACATAAGCTCCATGCACACTAGCGTTTAAGCTCCTAGAAGCTGTTAGCATTATTTTCTGCTCCTGGAAGCTAAATAGTGTTATCCTATGTGTTATCCTATGTGTACTTTAGGCAGTTAGCATGTTTTGAGATTCAGCGTCTAGGAGCAGAAATAAAAATAGTTTTTGGAGCATTTTTCCAGCAGAAAAAAAATTAAACACTCCTAAACGCTACTAAAATGCTCCAAACAGCTTTTTTCTAGCTTTTTTTGTCCTCTACATGTACTGTAAAAACGCTAATAGAATGCTAAGGCTCCTAAACACTTCTGAATGCAACTAAAATGCTTCTAAAATGCATTTTCTATCCAGCATTTTTTAAGCTTAAGAAAAAAAAACGCTAATGTTCTTGGAGCCTTATAGTGTTTTATAAAGTAGTTTAGAAATATTGAACCTAACAGCATCAATCTAAATTGGTGTCCTTGTATTATTTTTTTTTAAGATAGACCAAAACAATTATAACGCATAAGTGCTGTATTTCCCATAGAAGTGTTTACTGTAACAAGTGACTTTTCCATAAATAGCTACAAATGCGAATCAGCAGACAGTCTGTCGGGGTTGTTTTATAAGGCAGGACAATTAGCCAAGATGTGCAGTAGCCTATACAGAACTACAATTAGATAGAGCCCTCTGAACAATGAAAGGTCACTGATTGGCTGTTATGGATTACTTAGACATGTTGTTTGTGTGACAATTCTCCTGAATTCAAATTTTCATCCTGAACCAAAAAATGCTTTTGTGTATTCATGGATAGAACATGCTGCATTTTGCACTGACAGTTCTCTGCACTGCATTGAATTATTGAATTATTTCTTTATTGAAAGCGTTCATACTTATATAATTACTTGTATCCTGAATATTAGTTTTCTTTTTCTCACCTAATGGTGTAAAAGGTATGAAATATAAACAACACGGTCATAAAAAAAAGTTGAAAATGTGATGACAAATGTATACTTTATTTCCATAAGGTGGCAGCAGAGAAATAGAAACGGCAACAAAGAGGTAAGTAATTGGACCAAAGTGTGGAGTTGGTTTCAAATGTAAACAAAGAGAATTAAATGACTGTTATAGTATTTCTAGATTTGTGCATCATATTCTAGATATTACAACATAAAGCCTTTTAGGAGGATAAAAGACAATAAGAAAATGTTTTCATTCCTTTAAAACTCCTTCCTCTATGAACACACTGAAAATGTAAGAATATCAACAATAACCCTACAAGTGTAAATTAATGAAATTTCTTTAAAATGGTTACACAGTCTTCAAAATTATAGCTGTCCAAAAATATGTTCACCATGAGCCAGTAATTAAGATGTATATTTTTATAATGATTACTTAATAAATTGATATGTAGCAGGAATGTACACTGTATTTCCTTCAGAACTTTGGTTTAAATAAATAAACTATTTGATAACTCTATTTGTATTTTTATTAATAGCTAAAAATGTCAATTGTCTAACAGAGGAAATAACTTGATAGTATTCTGTTTACCAATGGGGGTTTTCCAATTGTGATTGAGGATCACTGATTTTTTTGGACATTTTGATTGAAGTGGATGGTCTTACCCACATGGAAGAAAAATGTATTTGAAATACGGTATATTTTAAAAATTTTCTTCTGAAATACATTGACATATATTTGAAATGCTACAATTTTGGCCACATTCAACATACTTCAATATATATATATATATATATATATATATATATATATATATATGTGTGTGTATATATATATATATATATATATATATATATACTACATGTTGAAATGTTTTTATTACACATTATATGAAAAATATTTTTAAAAATACATTTCAAATATACTGTATGTCTTTAAATTACAAATCTACATTTTTGGAATGCATTTACAAATATATGTAAAAATATATATGTTAAAATGACTTTTTTACTGTTAAATGCCAGTGTTGCAGGTCCTAGGTTATATCATCCCAAAATGGTCAATGCTCACTAAAACCTCATAGTAAAAGGAACTTTCAAAGGTAGCTCCCAGTATATAGTACGTGTCAGAAACAGAGAATACACTTAGCTTAGGTAATGGGGTGAAGCTGTACTGACTACAATTGTTTAAGTACAAAACGTTTGGGTTACACTGCTGCCTACAGGAGCATTGGAGGCTGGCAATCAAAAAAAAAACTTTAGGCTAGCTCAGGACAACCCCTTCTACCACTTGCATGCCTCTTGTTTGTAGAAAAGTAGTACCAAAAGCATGACCATAAACACAGAGTGGTGTACTTGTGTCCCTCAGTGGACTCCAGAGAAAAAAGATTTTGCAATGAGTTGCTTGTCCATTGAGGAACACAGGAAGTCTTATACCTTTTTGATGTCCAAAAACAGTTCAACTGAGGGGTGACCAACACAACAATTACTAACCGGTCCATGAAACAACAGAAATTTGAAGTCTGCTGTAGCTCAAACAGGCACCTGAAGGATCTTATGCTCAAAGCTGTCATGAGTTGAGACAGAAAAGTCCACCTGGTAGAAGGTAGAGAACGTGTGAACAAAAAGCCAGAAGGGCCAGGAAAAAGAGAATTTGTCCCATGCAGATATTCCTTGGGTGGAAGATCATAGACTCACACAAAGTAAAGTAGGCCTGCTACGTACAGTGATAGGCCTTGTGGGAAGTAGCTGTGAGCATTGTAGGAATCAAAGACTCCTCTTGTCCCCTAGAATCTGGACTTTAACAACCATGCCATTAAGGTGATACTAAAGTCTTTTGTTTTTTTTTTCTTAAAAATAACAAGCATGATGGGGCACTATTCATCACGTTGATACTAACGATGGGGCACTATTTCTCACATTGATACCAATGAGGGGGCACTATTTCTCTCATTGATACCAAGGAGGGGCATTTTTCCTCCCATTGATACTAACGATGGGGCACTATTTCTCCCATTGATACCAATGATGGGGCACTATTCCGTCCATTGATACTAATGATGGGACACTATTCCTTGCATTGATACTAACGATGGGGCACCATTTCTTCCGTTGATACCAATGATGGGGATTTATTTCTCCCATTGATACTAACAATGGGGCACTATTTCTCCTACTGATAACAATGATGGGGCACTATGCAACCCATTGATACTAACGATGGGGCACTATTTCTCCTACTGATAACAATGATGGGGCACTATGCAACCCATTGATACTAACGATGGGGCACTATTTCTCCCATTGATACTAACGATGGGGCACTATTTCTCCCACTGATTCCAATGATGGAGCACTATTCCTCCCATTGTCACCAGTGATGGGGGCACTATTTCTCCTATTGAAACCAGTGATGGGACACTATTCCCCCATTAATACCAATGATGGGGCACTATTCCTTGCATTGATACTAATGATGGGACACTATTCCTTGCATTGATACTAACCATGGGGCACCATTTCTTCCGTTGATACCAATGATGGGGATTTATTTCTCCCATTGATACTAACAATGGGGCACTATTTCTCCTATTGATAACAATGATGGGGCACTATTCCTCCTGTTGATACTAATGATGGGGCACTAGTCCTCCCATTGATACTAACGATGGGGCACTATTTCTCCCACTGATACCAATGATGGAGCACTATTCCTCTCATTGTCACCAGTGATGGGGGCACTATTTCTCCTATTTAAACCAGTGATGGGGCACTATTCCCCCATTGATACCAATGATGGGACACTATTCCCCCATTGATACGAATGATGGAGCACTATTCCTTGCATTGATACCAATGATGGGGCACTATTGCTCCCAATGATACTAACGATGGGGCACTATTTTTCCCGTTGATACCAATGATGGGGATTTATTTCTCCCATTGATACTAACAATGGGGCACTATTTCTCCCATTGATACGAACAATTGGGCACTATTCAACCCATTGATACTAACGATGGGGCACTATTCAACCCATTGATACTAACTAGAGATGAGCGAATTATTCGGCGAAAAATTCGGTTCGGCTGATTCGCCGAATTCGCCGAATAAATTTGCTTCGAGCCGAATATATTCGCTGCGAATTTAACTTATAAAAAGGGTGTTTCTAGGCTTCAGAGAGCCTTTATATTAGTGCAGAACACTGTACCTTTAATTTAAATGCCCTTGGAGTCTGCTGGGGAAGAGAAATAATACTGACAGTCAGTATGACATGCAGATGAGTGCCGTCGATCTTAGAATCACCGCACACTTCACTCATTTGGGCAGTCACGGGGCCAAAACCAGAGTGTGGAGCCACAGTGTGGCGGTGGAGGCAGCAGCAATGGGAGGCCATACAGCACCCTATGACAAAATGGAACCCACCAGCAGTGTGAGGAGACCTGAAAGTGGCACATGGCAGAGTGTGGCGATGGAGACAGCAGCAATGGGAGGCCGTACAGGGACCCATGACACACTCTGGACCTGGAAGCAGCATGAGGAGGCGGTACAGGGGCCCATGACAGATTACGGGCCTGGCAGCAGCATGAGGAGTCGGTACGGGGGCCCATGGCAGATTACGGGCCTGGCAGCAGCATGAGGAGGCGGTACAGGGGCCCATGGCAGAGTGGCGGAGCGTAAGCAGCTAAAATTGAAGGCCATACAGAGGCCTATGTTAAAAAGTCCCCCCAGCAGCAGCGTGGGGAGACGACTATCAAGAGTCCAATGGCAGAGTGGCGGAGCAGAAGCAGCTTCAATTGAAGGCCATACACAGGCCTAGGTTTAAAAGTCCCTCACAGATAATTCCAATAACGAACTCTACTCCTCCGTGCAATCTACTTACGAGACCCTGGTCAGGTCTGGGTCCAATTTGTGGTAGAGACTGGTTTTGTTCAGCCATGCTTGAGCGAGTACTAACAGGTCTGTGCTGCCCTTTGGTGTCTGGCTTAATGCGCACAACACTGAACGTCCCAGCGTTTGTCAACGATTTGCCGTTAAGTGATGCAAACCCGCTGAACCACGTTCATGAGGAGCCGGTACAGGGGGCCATGAATCAGTATGGACCTGGCAGCAGCGTGAGCAGACGACAGAGGCACATGGCGCAGGGTGGCGGTGTAGGCAGCATTATTCTGAAGCCATACACAGGCCTAGGTTAAAAAGCGGAAGCCGTCAGCAGCGCGAGCAGACGACAGAGACACATGGCGCAGGGTGGCGGTGGATGCAGCAGTATTCGGAAGCCAAACACAGGCCTCGGTTAAAAAGCGGAAGCCGTCAGCAGCGTGAGCAGACGACAGAGGCACATGGCGCAGGGTGGCGGTGGAGGCAGCAGCAATGGAAGGCCATACAGCACCCTATCACAAAATGGAACCCACCAACAGTGTAAGGAGACCTGAAAGTGGCACATGGCAGAGTCTGGCGATGAAGTCAGCAGCAATGGGAGGCCGTACAGGGACCCATGACACACTCTGGACCTGGCAGCAGCAAGAGGAGGCGGTACAGGGGCCCATGGCAGAGTGGCGAAGCGTAAGCAGCTTAAATTGAAGGCCATACAGAGGCCTATGTTAAAAAGTCCCCCCAGCAGCAGTGTGGGGAGACGACTATCAAGAGTCCAATGGCAGAGTGGCGGAGCGTAAGCAGCTTCAATTAAAGGCCATACAGAGGCCTATGTTAAAAAGTCCCCCCAGCAGCAGCGTGGGGAGATGACTATCAAGAGTCCAATGGCAGAGTGGCGGAGCGGAAGCAGCTTCAATTGAAGGTTATACACAGGCCTAGGTTAAAAAGTCCCCCCAGCAGCAGTGTGGGGAGACGACTATCAAGAGTCCAATGGCTGAGTGGCGATCTGGGAAGTCAGCGTTGTGATTGCAGATGCAATGCAGAGATTCTATGAGGTGATGCCGTGGGTGCGAAGAAGATCATATACCGTCGTACTTCCATCCATAAGACGGAACAACCTGCGAACCGGGAGCTTTATTGCCCTGACCCGCTGAGCAGCTTCTGGGATACCCAAGAGGCCCATGGCAGAGTGGCGGAGCGTAAGCAGCTTCAATTAAAGGCCATACAGAGGCCTATGTTAAAGAGTCCCCCCAGCAGCAGCGTGGGGAGACGACTATCAAGAGTCCAATGGCAGAGTGGCGGAGCGGAAGCAGCTTCAATTGAAGGCCATACACAGGCCTAGGTTAAAAAGTCCCCCCAGCAGCAGTGTGGGGAGACGACTATCAAGAGTCCAATGGCTGAGTGGCGATCCGGGAAGTCAGTGTTGTGATTGCAGAGGCAATGCAGAAATTTTATGAGGTAATGCCGTGGGTGCGAAGAAGATCATATACCGTCGTACTTCCATCCATAAGACAGAACAACCTGCGAACCGGGAGCTTTATTGCCCTGACCCACTGAGCAGCTTCTGGGATACCCAAGAGGCCCATGGCAGAGTGGCGGAGCGTAAGCAGCTTCAATTAAAGGCCATACAGAGGCCTATGTTAAAAAGTCCCCCCAGCAGCAGCGTGGGGAGACGACTATCAAGAGTCCAATGGCAGAGTGGCGGAGCGGAAGCAGCTTCAATTGAAGGCCATACACAGGCCTAGGTTAAAAAGTCCCCCCAGCAGCAGTGTGGGGAGATGACTATCAAGAGTCCAATGGCTGAGTGGCGATCCGGGAAGTCAGCGCTGTGATTGCAGGTGCAATGCAGAAATTTTATGAGGTAATGCCGTGGGTGCGAAGAAGATCATATACCGTCGTACTTCCATCCATAAGACGGAACAACCTGCGAACCGGGAGCTTTATTGCCCTGACCCGCTGAGCAGCTTCTGGGATACCCAAGAGTTTGGCTTCTGTGGGGAATATGGTTGAAAACTGAAACTTAAAGGCATGTTGACGGAAGGGCACCAGTGTCAGTGCTCCGGAGGGAATATAGCTTCAAAGCTGACACTTAAAGGTATATCGACGGTCAGAGACCACAGGAAGTGGAGCTTGCGTCTTAAATCGACTGAATGTGGCAGACGTGAAACGTCTACGGGCCGTATATGAAACGGGTTGTTCCTCTTTCTGGAATAAGTGTTGGAAATGGCCACTCTTTTTGGTGTGGCGTTTTGTCTATTTAATTCCGATAACGGACTCTACTCCTCCGTGCAATCTAGTTACGAGACCCTGCGCAGGTCTGGGTCCAATTTTTGGTAGAGACTGGTTTTGTTCAGCCATGCTTGAGCGAGTAATAACAGGTCTGTGCTGCCCTTTGGTGTCTGGCTTAATGCGCACAACACTGAACGTCCCAGCATTTGTCAACGATTTGCCGTTAAGTGATGCAAACCCGCTGAACCACGTTCATGAGGAGCCGGTACAGGGGGCCATGAATCAGTATGGACCTGGCAGCAGTGTGAGGAGACCCGAAAGTGGCACATGGCGCAGGGTGGCGGTGGAGGCAGCAGTATTCGGAAGCCATACACAGGCCTTGGTTAAAAAGCGGAAGCCGTCAGCAGCGTGAGCAGACGACAGAGGCACATGGCGCAGGGTGGCGGTGGAGGCAGCAGTATTCGGAAGCCATACACAGGCCTAGGTTTAAAACTGGAACCCAGCAGCGTGAGCAGACGACAAAGACGCACATGGCAGAGGATGGATCTGGCAGCAGTATGAGAAGGCGGTACAGGGGCCCGTGGCACAGTGTGGTGATGGGGGCTACAGCAACTGGATGCCAGAAAGTGGCCGATAGGGCTATATACTGCATGGAATTATAAAGTTGTAAAGACAGCGGCCTATAAGGCTATACACACTATAACAATCATGACTTGATTGACCATTGGCCTATAAGGCTATACACAGCATGAATATCATGACTTATTCTAAGAGTGGTTTGGAAGGCTATATACAAAAAGTAATTCATGAGCTGTCCGGACAGCGGACAATAAGTACATATATACAAATCAATTCATCAGCTGTCCAGCCAGCGGCCTCAAAGGCGACACATATAGAAAGCAATTCATGAGCTGTTCAGACAGCGGCCTCTAAGGCGACAGATATACAAAGCAATTCCCGAGGTGTTCAGGGAGCGGCCTGAACGGCTAGGTTATTACTAAATATATTTTTGTGGCCAAACATCGGCCTATAAATAGATGTCTACACAGTGACAAAAAATTATGTCGCCAGACAGCGGCCCCTAAGGCGACAGATATACAAAGCAATTCCCGAGGTGTTCAGTGAGCGGCTTGAACGGCTAGGTTATTACTAAATATATCTTTCTGGCCAAACATCGGCCTATAAATAGATGTCTACACAGTGACAAAAAAGTAGGTCGCCTTACAGCGGCGTATCCTACAAATTGACATTATAAGAAATGGTTTAGACCAAAAAAAAAAAAAAAAAACTTTGATGCGATGCTATACCTTAGTAGATTGTGGAAAGTCGACAAGTCAAGCGTAACTGTGTACATTACAGAAAATCTTAACAAGACAACCAAACATGTGGCCAAACCGTGACCGATACAACAAGTTAACAATGTAAGAAACAGGAGGGGGCCAAACCGTGGCCAATAAATAAACAGTCCACCTCATTAATGAGATGGACAACACGTGTCAAATAAATATTTAAAAAAATTGCTATTCCATCGGTCTGGAACTGGTCGACTATAAATAATTAAAAAGTTTAAATTCATGTGACAGTCGTCCAGCGACGTATAAATAATTTAAAAACACCAATTCATGAGGGGCCCGACCAGCAGAGTATAAGTCATTAAAAAGGTTCAATTCATGTGACGGTCGTCCAGCGAAGTATAAATAATTTAAAAACCCCAATTCATGAGGGGCCCGACCTGCAGAGTATAAGTCATTAAAAATGTGCAAAACATGAGTCGGCCGACCAGCAGCCTCTCAATAAAATATATATACAAATGTACGGATCAGGTGGAGGTCTTCCATTTGTCCCTAATAACATGTTTGGGGCATGATTCATGGCGGATTTAGTCAGTTGTGTCAGGAACTGGTGGTTTGAAATCCAGACTAATCCACGCCTGATTCATTTTCACAAACGTGAGTCTCTCCACACTTTGGGTGGACAGTCGTGTCCTCCGCGGAGTTACAATACCTCCTGCCGCACTAAACACGCGCTCCGATGCCACGCTACTGGCCGGGCATGACAGCCTTTCAAGGGCAAATTCAGCTAGTTGGGGCCAAAGGTCAAGTTTCGTTGCCCAGTAGTCAAGGGGATTGTCTACCTCGGTTGGCAGGGTGCTGTCCAAGTAGGCCCAAGCCTGTTGTTTGAGGTCCTGCTCCAGGTCCACCTGATGCTGCTGCTGCTGCGGCTGGTTAGTAGTTTCCTCACTGCGCTGGTGAAGAAAGCTACTCATCATCGACTGCAGACTGAGGCAGCCGCTGCTGGTGGAGCTGCCACTGCTCCTACCACCCCACCCCTCCCCTGCTGCCATGGCAGCGGAACGCGAGCGCACAGGGCCCACAGTTTCTGAGGATGGACGTTGGCGCAGAAAGGCAGAGACCAACTGACTACATTTTTATAGTACTTTATTTTGGCCTCCCTCTCAGCAGGTGTGTAAAAGGCCACCATTTTTGAACGGTAGCAAAGGTCCAACAAGGTGGACAGCCAAAAGTCATCCCTCTGTCTGATGGTTATTATTCGGCTGTCGCTACGCAAGCAACCGAGCATGCTATGGGCCATTTGTGCCAAGGAATGCGAGGGACTCCCTGCCTCCATCTCCACAGCATACTGCCACGGTGCGTCTGGGTTCTCTGTCTCCTCCTCCTCCTCTACCAGATGCTCCTGCTCCTCCACTCCTGTCCGCTGAGTGGAAAAACCACCCATTTCACTCAATAATTCCTGAGCACCAATGTCCTCCTCTACCTCCTCCTCTTCTTCCTGTCCTGCCCCCACAGGGGTCATGTGGCGTTGAGATCTGTGCGCCACGTCTACCGCACCCTGACCAGCCATTGTTAACAGCATTTGTTCCAGGACGTGCAACAGAGGAATGACGTCGTTCATCCCATAGTCCTGCCGACTCACGAATAGCGTGGCCTCCTCAAAGGGCCTGAGCAAGCGGCAGGTGTCACGCATGAGCTGCCAATGGCTGACATCTAAGTTACACAGGGGAGTACCTTTATCCGCTTGTAACATCAGGAAATCGGTGATGGCCTTTCGCTGTTCGTGAAGGCGGTCTAACATATGTAGGGTTGAATTCCACCTTGTTGCAACGTCGCAGATCAGGCGATGCTGTGGAATTCCGTTCTGCCGCTGCAGCTCAAGGAGGGTGTGCTTTGCGGTGTAGGAATGGCTGAAATGCATGCAAAGTTTACGTGACATTTTAAGGATGTCTTGCAGTGGGATGGTGGATTTTAGGAACCGCTTGACAACCAGATTGAACACGTGAGCCATGCATGGCGCATGGCACAACCTTCCTTGACGCAGAGCAGACACCATGTTCTTTCCGTTGTCAGTCAACATGGTTCCGATTTTCAGTTTGCGCGGAGACAGCCATCTGTCGATTTCTCTGTTCATTACACTCAGAAGTTCCTCCCCTGTGTGACTACGTTCGCCAAGGCATACCAGGTGCAGCACAGCGTGACACCGTTGCGCCCTGCACATGTGATATGCCGGTCGGGTAATGGGACTTGGCACGGGGGTGGCGGCTGAGGACATGGCGGAAGAAGAGGTGGTAGAGGCGGACATCTTTGCTGGACCAAGGACGTGCAAACGTGGAGGCAAAAGCGGCGTGACCTGTCCAAGTTGCTGGTGCGGCTGTGCCGGCACCACGTTCACCCAGTGGGCCGTAAATGACATGTACTGTCCCTGACCGTAGTTACAGCTCCACACGTCGGCGCTGCCGTGCACTTTGGCAGAGACCGACATGCTCAAAGACTGGCCCACCATCTCTTCTACATGTGAATGCAGGGCTGGCACTGCCTTTTTGGCGAAGAAATGCCGGCTTGGCACTCGCCACCGCGGCTCGGCACAAGCCATCATTTCTCGGAAAGGTGCTGAGTCCACCACTTGGAAAGGGAGGGACTGCAGCACCAGCAACTTGGACAGGAGGACGTTCAGCTTCTGCACCGTCAATTGCAGCTTGCCGTTGGCTGTAAACTGTACGTTTATGTCACTGGAATGCACTAATCACCCAAAAAATATTACCGCCACCCGGCGTGTATATGGATTTAACTCTTTGAACGTACAATAGTGGTTGTGAAGCAGAAAGTCAGTTTATTGTACACAATCGGTCAATTGCAGCTTGCCGTTGGCTGGAAACTGTACGTTTAGGTCACTGGAATGCACTAATCACCCAAAAAATATTACCGCCACCCGGCATGTAAATGGATCTAACTCTTTGAACGTACAATAGTGGTTGTGAAGCAGAAAGTCAGTTTATTGTACACAATCGGTCAATTGCAGCTTGCCGTTGGCTGGAAACTGTACGTTTCTGTCACTGCAATGCACTAATCACCCAAAAAATATTACCGCCACCCGGCGTGTAAATGGATTTAACTCTTTGAACGTACAATAGTGGTTGTGAAGCAGAAAGTCAGTTTATTTAGCACAATCGGTCAATTGCAGCTTGCCGTTGGCTGGAAACTGTACGTTTATGTCACTGGAATGCACTAATCACCCAAAAAATATTACCGCCACCCGGCGTGTAAATGGATCTAACTCTTTGAACGTACAATAGTGGTTGTGAAGCAGAAAGTCAGTTTATTTAACACAATCGGTCAATTGCAGCTTGCCGTTGGCTGGAAACTGTACGTTTATGTCACTGGAATGCACTAATCACCCAAAAAATATTACCGCCACTCGGCGTGTATATGGATTTAACTCTTTCAACGTACAATAGTGGCTGTGAAGCAGAAAGTCAGTTTATTTAGCACAATTGGTCAATTGCAGCTTGCCGTTGGCTGGAAACTGTACGTTTATGTCACTGGAATGCACAAATCACCCAAAAAATATTACCGCCACCCGGCGTGTAAATGGATTTAACTCTTTGAACGTACAATAGTGGTTGTGAAGCAGAAAGTCAGTTTATTGTACACAATCGGTCAATTGCAGCTTGCCGTTGGCTGGAAACTGTACGTTTCTGTCACTGGAATGCACTAATCACCCAAAAAATATTACCGCCAGCCGGCGTGTAAATGGATTTAACTCTTTGAACGTACAATAGTGGTTGTGAAGCAGAAAGTCAGTTTATTTAGCACAATCGGTCAATTGCAGCTTGCCGTTGGCTGGAAACTGTACGTTTATGTCACTGGAATGCACTAATCAGCCAAAAAATATTACCGCCACCCGGCGTGTAAATGGATCTAACTCTTTGAACGTACAATAGTGGTTGTGAAGCAGAAAGTCAGTTTATTGTACACAATCGGTCAAATGCAGCTTGCCGTTGGCTGGAAACTGTACGTTTCTGTCACTGGAATGCACTAATCACCCAAAAAATATTACCGCCAGCCGGCGTGTAAATGGATTTAACTCTTTGAACGTACAATAGTGGTTGTGAAGCAGAAAGTCAGTTTATTGTACACAATCGGTCAATTGCAGCTGGCCGTTGGCTGGAAACTGTACGTTTCTGTCACTGGAATGCACTAATCACCCAAAAAATATTACCGCCAGCCGGCGTGTAAATGGATTTAACTCTTTGAACGTACAATAGTGGTTGTGAAGCAGAAAGTCAGTTTATTTAGCACAATCGGTCAATTGCAGCTTGCCGTTGGCTGGAAACTGTACGTTTATGTCACTGGAATGCACTAATCACCCAAAAAATATTACCGCCACCCGGCGTGTAAATGGATCTAACTCTTTGAACGTACAATAGTGGTTGTGAAGCAGAAAGTCAGTTTATTGTACACAATCGGTCAATTGCAGCTGGCCGTTGGCTGGAAACTGTACGTTTCTGTCACTGGAATGCACTAATCACCCAAAAAATATTACCGCCACCCGGCGTGTAAATGGATCTAACTCTTTGAACGTACAATAGTGGTTGTGAAGCAGAAAGTCAGTATATTTAGCACAATCGGTCAATTGCAGCTTGCCGTTGGCTGTAAACTGTACGTTTATGTCACTGGAATGCACTAATCACCCAAAAAATATTACCGCCACTCGGCGTGTAAATGGATTTAACTCTTTGAACGTACAATAGTGGTTGTGAAGCAGAAAGTCAGTTTATTGTACACAATCGGTCAATTTCAGCTTGCCGTTGGCTGTAAACTGTACGTTTATGTCACTGGAATGCACTAATCACCCAAAAAATATTACCGCCAGCCGGCGTGTAAATGGATTTAACTCTTTGAACGTACAATAGTGGTTGTGAAGCAGAAAGTCAGTTTATTGTACACAATCGGTCAATTGCAGCTGGCCGTTGGCTGGAAACTGTACGTTTCTGTCACTGGAATGCACTAATCACCCAAAAAATATTACCGCCAGCCGGCGTGTAAATGGATTTAACTCTTTGAACGTACAATAGTGGTTGTGAAGCAGAAAGTCAGTTTATTTAGCACAATCGGTCAATTGCAGCTTGCCGTTGGCTGGAAACTGTACGTTTATGTCACTGGAATGCACTAATCACCCAAAAAATATTACCGCCACCCGGCGTGTAAATGGATCTAACTCTTTGAACGTACAATAGTGGTTGTGAAGCAGAAAGTCAGTTTATTGTACACAATCGGTCAATTGCAGCTGGCCGTTGGCTGGAAACTGTACGTTTCTGTCACTGGAATGCACTAATCACCCAAAAAATATTACCGCCACCCGGCGTGTAAATGGATCTAACTCTTTGAACGTACAATAGTGGTTGTGAAGCAGAAAGTCAGTATATTTAGCACAATCGGTCAATTGCAGCTTGCCGTTGGCTGTAAACTGTACGTTTATGTCACTGGAATGCACTAATCACCCAAAAAATATTACCGCCACTCGGCGTGTAAATGGATTTAACTCTTTGAACGTACAATAGTGGTTGTGAAGCAGAAAGTCAGTTTATTGTACACAATCGGTCAATTGCAGCTTGCCGTTGGCTGGAAACTGTACGTTTATGTCACTGGAATGCACTAATCACCCAAAAAATATTACCGCCAGCCGGCGTGTAAATGGATTTAACTCTTTGAACGTACAATAGTGGTTGTGAAGCAGAAAGTCAGTTTATTGTACACAATCGGTCAATTGCAGCTTGCCGTTGGCTGGAAACTGTACGTTTCTGTCACTGGAATGCACTAATCACCCAAAAAATATTACCGCCAGCCGGTGTGTAAATGGATTTAACTCTTTGAATGTACAATAGTGGTTGTGAAGCAGAAAGTCAGTTTATTTAGCACAATCGGTCAATTGCAGCTTGCCGTTGGCTGGAAACTGTACGTTTATGGCACTGGAATGCACTAATCACCCAAAAAATATTACCGCCACCCGGCGTGTAAATGGATCTAACTCTTTGAACGTACAATAGTGGTTGTGAAGCAGAAAGTCAGTTTATTTAACACAATCGGTCAATTGCAGCTTGCCGTTGGCTGGAAACTGTACGTTTATGTCACTGGAATGCACTAATCACCCAAAAAATATTACCGCCAGCCGGCGTGTAAATGGATTTAACTCTTTGAACGTACAATAGTGGTTGTGAAGCAGAAAGTCAGTTTATTGTACACAATCGGTCAATTGCAGCTTGCCGTTGGCTGGAAACTGTACGTTTCTGTCACTGGAATGCACTAATCACCCAAAAAATATTACCGCCAGCCGGCGTGTAAATGGATTTAACTCTTTGAATGTACAATAGTGGTTGTGAAGCAGAAAGTCAGTTTATTTAGCACAATCGGTCAATTGCAGCTTGCCGTTGGCTGGAAACTGTACGTTTATGGCACTGGAATGCACTAATCACCCAAAAAATATTACCGCCACCCGGCGTGTAAATGGATCTAACTCTTTGAACGTACAATAGTGGTTGTGAAGCAGAAAGTCAGTTTATTTAACACAATCGGTCAATTGCAGCTTGCCGTTGGCTGGAAACTGTACGTTTATGTCACTGGAATGCACTAATCACCCAAAAAATATTACCGCCACTCGGCGTGTATATGGATTTAACTCTTTCAACGTACAATAGTGGCTGTGAAGCAGAAAGTCAGTTTATTTAGCACAATTGGTCAATTGCAGCTTGCCGTTGGCTGGAAACTGTACGTTTATGTCACTGGAATGCACAAATCACCCAAAAAATATTACCGCCACCCGGCGTGTAAATGGATTTAACTCTTTGAACGTACAATAGTGGTTGTGAAGCAGAAAGTCAGTTTATTGTACACAATCGGTCAATTGCAGCTTGCCGTTGGCTGGAAACTGTACGTTTCTGTCACTGCAATGCACTAATCACCCAAAAAATATTACCGCCAGCCGGCGTGTAAATGGATTTAACTCTTTGAACGTACAATAGTGGTTGTGAAGCAGAAAGTCAGTTTATTTAGCACAATCGGTCAATTGCAGCTTGCCGTTGGCTGGAAACTGTACGTTTATGTCACTGGAATGCACTAATCAGCCAAAAAATATTACCGCCACCCGGCGTGTAAATGGATCTAACTCTTTGAACGTACAATAGTGGTTGTGAAGCAGAAAGTCAGTTTATTGTACACAATCGGTCAATTGCAGCTTGCCGTTGGCTGGAAACTGTACGTTTCTGTCACTGGAATGCACTAATCACCCAAAAAATATTACCGCCAGCCGGCGTGTAAATGGATTTAACTCTTTGAACGTACAATAGTGGTTGTGAAGCAGAAAGTCAGTTTATTTAGCACAATCGGTCAATTGCAGCTTGCCGTTGGCTGGAAACTGTACGTTTATGTCACTGGAATGCACTAATCACCCAAAAAATATTACCGCCACCCGGCGTGTAAATGGATCTAACTCTTTGAACGTACAATAGTGGTTGTGAAGCAGAAAGTCCGTTTATTGTACACAATCGGTCAATTGCAGCTTGCCGTTGGCTGTAAACTGTACGTTTATGTCACTGGAATGCACTAATCACCCAAAAAATATTACCGCCAGCCGGCGTGTAAATGGATTTAACTCTTTGAACGTACAATAGTGGTTGTGAAGCAGAAAGTCAGTTTATTTAGCACAATCGGTCAATTGCAGCTTGCCGTTGGCTGGAAACTGTACGTTTATGTCACTGGAATGCACTAATCACCCAAAAAATATTACCGCCACCCGGCGTGTAAATGGATCTAACTCTTTGAACGTACAATAGTGGTTGTGAAGCAGAAAGTCAGTTTATTGTACACAATCGGTCAATTGCAGCTTGCCGTTGGCTGGAAACTGTACGTTTCTGTCACTGGAATGCACTAATCACCCAAAAAATATTACCGCCAGCCGGCGTGTAAATGGATTTAACTCTTTGAACGTGCAATAGTGGTTGTGAAGCAGAAAGTCAGTTTATTTAGCACAATCGGTCAATTGCAGCTTGCCGTTGGCTGGAAACTGTATGTTTATGTCACTGGAATGCACTAATCACCCAAAAAATATTACCGCCACCCGGCGTGTAAATGGGTCTAACTCTTTGAACGTACAATAGTGGTTGTGAAGCAGAAAGTCCGTTTATTGTACACAATCGGTCAATTGCAGCTTGCCGTTGGCTTGAAACTGTACGTTTATGTCACTGGAATGCACTAATCACCCAAAAAATATTACCGCCAGCCGGCGTGTAAATGGATTTAACTCTTTGAACGTACAATAGTGGTTGTGAAGCAGAAAGTCAGTTTATTGTACACAATCGGTCAATTGCAGCTTGCCGTTGGCTGTAAACTGTACGTTTATGTCACTGGAATGCACTAATCACCCAAAAAATATTACCGCCAGCCGGCGTGTAAATGGATTTAACTCTTTGAACGTACAATAGTGGTTGTGAAGCAGAAAGTCAGTTTATTGTACACAATCGGTCAATTGCAGCTTGCCGTTGGCTGGAAACTGTACGTTTCTGTCACTGGAATGCACTAATCACCCAAAAAATATTACCGCCAGCCGGCGTGTAAATGGATTTAACTCTTTGAACGTACAATAGTGGTTGTGAAGTAGAAAGTCAGTTTATTTAGCACAATCGGTCAATTGCAGCTTGCCGTTGGCTGGAAACTGTACGTTTCTGTCACTGGAATGCACTAATCACCCAAAAAATATTACCGCCAGCTGGCGTGTAAATGGATTTAACTATTTGAACGTACAATAGTGGTTGTGAAGCAGAAAGTCAGTTTATTTAGCACAATCGGTCAATTGCAGCTTGCCGTTGGCTGTAAACTGTACGTTTCTGTCACTGGAATGCACTAATCACCCAAAAAATATTACCGCCAGCCGGCGTGTAAATGGATTTAACTCTTTGAACGTACAATAGTGGTTGTGAAGCAGAAAGTCAGTTTATTTAGCACAATCGGTCAATTGCAGCTTGCCGTTGGCTGGAAACTGTACGTTTCTGTCACTGGAATGCACTAATCACCCAAAAAATATTACCGCCAGCCGGCGTGTAAATGGATTTAACTCTTTGAACGTACAATAGTGGTTGTGAAGCAGAAAGTCAGTTTATTTAGCACAATCGGTCAATTGCAGCTTGCCGTTGGCTGGAAACTGTACGTTTGTGTCACTGGAATGCACTAATCACCCAAAAAATATTACCGCCAGCCGGCGTGTAAATGGATTTAACTCTTTGAACGTACAATAGTGGTTGTGAAGCAGAAAGTCAGTTTATTTAGCACAATCGGTCAATTGCAGCTTGCCGTTGGCTGGAAACTGTACGTTTATGTCACTGGAATGCACTAATCAGCCAAAAAATATTACCGCCAGCCGGCGTGTAAATGGATCTAACTCTTTGAACGTACAATAGTGGTTGTGAAGCAGAAAGTCAGTTTATTGTACACAATCGGTCAATTGCAGCTTGCCGTTGGCTGGAAACTGTACGTTTCTGTCACTGGAATGCACTAATCACCCAAAAAATATTACCGCCAGCCGGCGTGTAAATGGATTTAACTCTTTGAACGTACAATAGTGGTTGTGAAGCAGAAAGTCAGTTTATTTAGCACAATCGGTCAATTGCAGCTTGCCGTTGGCTGGAAACTGTACGTTTATGTCACTGGAATGCACTAATCACCCAAAAAATATTACCGCCACCCGGCGTGTAAATGGATCTAACTCTTTGAACGTACAATAGTGGTTGTGAAGCAGAAAGTCCGTTTATTGTACACAATCGGTCAATTGCAGCTTGCCGTTGGCTGGAAACTGTACGTTTATGTCACTGGAATGCACTAATCACCCAAAAAATATTACCGCCAGCCGGCGTGTAAATGGATTTAACTCTTTGAACGTACAATAGTGGTTGTGAAGCAGAAAGTCAGTTTATTGTACACAATCGGTCAATTGCAGCTTGCCGTTGGCTGTAAACTGTACGTTTATGTCACTGGAATGCACTAATCACCCAAAAAATATTACCGCCAGCCGGCGTGTAAATGGATTTAACTCTTTGAACGTACAATAGTGGTTGTGAAGCAGAAAGTCAGTTTATTGTACACAATCGGTCAATTGCAGCTTGCCGTTGGCTGGAAACTGTACGTTTATGTCACTGGAATGCACTAATCACCCAAAAAATATTACCGCCAGCCGGTGTGTAAATGGATTTAACTCTTTGAACGTACAATAGTGGTTGTGAAGCAGAAAGTCAGTTTATTTAGCACAATCGGTCAATTGCAGCTTGCCGTTGGCTGGAAACTGTACGTTTATGTCACTGGAATGCACTAATCACCCAAAAAATATTACCGCCACCCGGCGTGTAAATGGATCTAACTCTTTGAACGTACAATAGTGGTTGTGAAGCAGAAAGTCAGTTTATTTAGCACAATCGGTCAATTGCAGCTTGCCGTTGGCTGGAAACTGTACGTTTATGTCACTGGAATGCACTAATCACCCAAAAAATATTACCGCCACCCGGCGTGTATATGGATTTAACTCTTTGAACGTACAATAGTGGTTGTGAAGCAGAAAGTCAGTTTATTTAGCACAATCGATCAATTGCAGCTTGCCGTTGGCTGGAAACTGTACGTTTATGTCACTGGAATGCACTAATCACCCAAAAAATATTACCGCCACCCGGCGTGTAAATGGATCTAACTCTTTGAACGTACAATATTGGTTGTGAAGCAGAAAGTCAGTTTATTTAGCACAATCGGTCAATTGCAGCTTGCCATTGGCTGGAAACTGTACGTTTGTGTCACTGGAATGCACTAATCACCCAAAAAATATTACCGCCAGCCGGCGTGTAAATGGATTTAACTCTTTGAACGTACAATAGTGGTTGTGAAGCAGAAAGTCAGTTTATTTAGCACAATCGGTCAATTGCAGCTTGCCTTTGGCTGGAAACTGTACGTTTCTGTCACTGGAATGCACTAATCACCCAAAAAATATTACCGCCACCCGGCGTGTAAATGGATCTAACTCTTTGAACGTACAATAGTGGTTGTGAAGCAG
Organism: Staurois parvus; assembly: GCF_062004578.1. NCBI lineage: Eukaryota > Metazoa > Chordata > Amphibia > Anura > Ranidae > Staurois > Staurois parvus. The sequence continues at coordinate 1,046,006 of NW_028318415.1, forward strand.
AAAGTCAGTTTTTTGTACACAATCGGTCAATTGCAGCTTGCCGTTGGCTGGAAACTGTACGTTTCTGTCACTGGAATGCACTAATCACCCAAAAAATATTACCGCCAGCCGGCGTGTAAATGGATTTAACTCTTTGAACGTACAATAGTGGTTGTGAAGCAGAAAGTCAGTTTATTTAGCACAATCGGTCAATTGCAGCTTGCCGTTGGCTGGAAACTGTACGTTTATGTCACTGGAATGCACTAATCACCCAAAAAATATTACCGCCACCCGGCGTGTAAATGGATCTAACTCTTTGAACGTACAATAGTGGTTGTGAAGCAGAAAGTCCGTTTATTGTACACAATCGGTCAATTGCAGCTTGCCGTTGGCTGGAAACTGTACGTTTATGTCACTGGAATGCACTAATCACCCAAAAAATATTACCGCCAGCCGGCGTGTAAATGGATTTAACTCTTTGAACGTACAATAGTGGTTGTGAAGCAGAAAGTCAGTTTATTGTACACAATCGGTCAATTGCAGCTTGCCGTTGGCTGTAAACTGTACGTTTATGTCACTGGAATGCACTAATCACCCAAAAAATATTACCGCCAGCCGGCGTGTAAATGGATTTAACTCTTTGAACGTACAATAGTGGTTGTGAAGCAGAAAGTCAGTTTATTGTACACAATCGGTCAATTGCAGCTTGCCGTTGGCTGGAAACTGTACGTTTATGTCACTGGAATGCACTAATCACCCAAAAAATATTACCGCCAGCCGGTGTGTAAATGGATTTAACTCTTTGAACGTACAATAGTGGTTGTGAAGCAGAAAGTCAGTTTATTTAGCACAATCGGTCAATTGCAGCTTGCCGTTGGCTGGAAACTGTACGTTTATGTCACTGGAATGCACTAATCACCCAAAAAATATTACCGCCACCCGGCGTGTAAATGGATCTAACTCTTTGAACGTACAATAGTGGTTGTGAAGCAGAAAGTCAGTTTATTTAGCACAATCGGTCAATTGCAGCTTGCCGTTGGCTGGAAACTGTACGTTTATGTCACTGGAATGCACTAATCACCCAAAAAATATTACCGCCACCCGGCGTGTATATGGATTTAACTCTTTGAACGTACAATAGTGGTTGTGAAGCAGAAAGTCAGTTTATTTAGCACAATCGATCAATTGCAGCTTGCCGTTGGCTGGAAACTGTACGTTTATGTCACTGGAATGCACTAATCACCCAAAAAATATTACCGCCACCCGGCGTGTAAATGGATCTAACTCTTTGAACGTACAATATTGGTTGTGAAGCAGAAAGTCAGTTTATTTAGCACAATCGGTCAATTGCAGCTTGCCATTGGCTGGAAACTGTACGTTACTGTCACTGGAATGCACTAATCACCCAAAAAATATTACCGCCAGCCGGCGTGTAAATGGATTTAACTCTTTGAACGTACAATAGTGGTTGTGAAGCAGAAAGTCAGTTTATTTAGCACAATCGGTCAATTGCAGCTTGCCTTTGGCTGGAAACTGTACGTTTCTGTCACTGGAATGCACTAATCACCCAAAAAATATTACCGCCACCCGGCGTGTAAATGGATCTAACTCTTTGAACGTACAATAGTGGTTGTGAAGCAGAAAGTCAGTTTTTTGTACACAATCGGTCAATTGCAGCTTGCCGTTGGCTGTAAACTGTACGTTTATGTCACTGGAATGCACTAATCACCCAAAAAATATTACCGCCAGCCGGCGTGTAAATGGATTTAACTCTTTGAACGTACAATAGTGGTTGTGAAGCAGAAAGTCAGTTTATTGTACACAATCGGTCAATTGCACCTTGCCGTTGGCTGTAAACTGTACGTTTATGTCACTGGAATGCACTAATCACCCAAAAAATATTACCGCCAGCTGGCGTGTAAATGGATTTAACTCTTTGAACGTACAATAGTGGTTGTGAAGCAGAAAGTCAGTTTATTGTACACAATCGGTCAATTGCAGCTTGCCGTTGGCTGGAAACTGTTCGTTTCTGTCACTGGAATGCACTAATCACCCAAAAAATATTACCGCCAGCCGGCGTGTAAATGGATTTAACTCTTTGAACGTACAATAGTGGTTGTGAAGCAGAAAGTCAGTTTATTTAGCACAATCGGTCAATTGCAGCTTGCCGTCGGCTGGAAACTGTACGTTTATGTCACTGGAATGCACTAATCACCTAAAAAATATTACCGCCAGCCGGCGTGTAAATGGATTTAACTCTTTGAACGTACAATAGTGGTTGTGAAGCAGAAAGTCAGTTTATTTAGCACAATCGGTCAATTGCAGCTTGCCGTTGGCTGGAAACTGTACGTTTATGTCACTGGTATGCACTAATCACCCAAAAAATATTACCGCCACCCGGCGTGTAAATGGATCTAACTCTTTGAACGTACAATAGTGGTTGTGAAGCAGAAAGTCAGTTTATTGTACACAATCGGTCAATTGCAGCTTGCCGTTGGCTGGAAACTGTACGTTTATGTCACTGGAATGCACTAATCACCCAAAAAATATTACCGCCACCCGGCGTGTATATGGATTTAACTCTTTGAACGTACAATAGTGGTTGTGAAGCAGAAAGTCAGTTTATTTAGCACAATCGGTCAATTGCAGCTTGCCGTTGGCTGGAAACTGTATGTTTATGTCACTGGAATGCACTAATCACCCAAAAAATATTACCACCACCCGGCGTGTAAATGGATCTAACTCTTTGAACGTACAATAGTGGTTGTGAAGCAGAAAGTCAGTTTATTGTACACAATCGGTCAATTGCAGCTTGCCGTTGGCTGGAAACTGTACGTTTCTGTCACTGGAATGCACTAATCACCCAAAGAATATTACCGCCAGCCGGCGTGTAAATGGATTTAACTCTTTGAACGTACAATAGTGGTTGTGAAGCAGAAAGTCAGTTTATTTAGCACAATCGGTCAATTGCAGCTTGCCGTTGGCTGGAAACTGTACGTTTATGTCACTGGAGTGCACTAATCACCCAAAAAATATTACCGCCACCCGGCGTGTAAATGGATCTAACTCTTTGAACGTACAATAGTGGTTGTGAAGCAGAAAGTCAGTTTATTGTACACAATCGGTCAATTGCAGCTGGCCGTTGGCTGGAAACTGTACGTTTCTGTCACTGGAATGCACTAATCACCCAAAAAATATTACCGCCACTCGGCGTGTAAATGGATCTAACTCTTTGAACGTACAATAGTGGTTGTGAAGCAGAAAGTCAGTATATTTAGCACAATCGGTCAATTGCAGCTTGCCGTTGGCTGTAAACTGTACGTTTATGTCACTGGAATGCACTAATCACCCAAAAAATATTACTGCCACTCGGCGTGTAAATGGATTTAACTCTTTGAACGTACAATAGTGGTTGTGAAGCAGAAAGTCAGTTTATTGTACACAATCGGTCAATTTCAGCTTGCCGTTGGCTGTAAACTGTACGTTTATGTCACTGGAATGCACTAATCACCCAAAAAATATTACCGCCAGCCGGCGTGTAAATGGATTTAACTCTTTGAACGTACAATAGTGGTTGTGAAGCAGAAAGTCAGTTTATTGTACACAATCGGTCAATTGCAGCTGGCCGTTGGCTGGAAACTGTACGTTTCTGTCACTGGAATGCACTAATCACCCAAAAAATATTACCGCCAGCCGGCGTGTAAATGGATTTAACTCTTTGTACGTACAATAGTGGTTGTGAAGCAGAAAGTCAGTTTATTTAGCACAATCGGTCAATTGCAGCTTGCCGTTGGCTGGAAACTGTACGTTTATGTCACTGGAATGCACTAATCACCCAAAAAATATTACCGCCACCCGGCGTGTAAATGGATCTAACTCTTTGAACGTACAATAGTGGTTGTGAAGCAGAAAGTCAGTTTATTGTACACAATCGGTCAATTGCAGCTGGCCGTTGGCTGGAAACTGTACGTTTCTGTCACTGGAATGCACTAATCACCCAAAAAATATTACCGCCACCCGGCGTGTAAATGGATCTAACTCTTTGAACGTACAATAGTGGTTGTGAAGCAGAAAGTCAGTATATTTAGCACAATCGGTCAATTGCAGCTTGCCGTTGGCTGTAAACTGTACGTTTATGTCACTGGAATGCACTAATCACCCAAAAAATATTACCGCCACTCGGCGTGTAAATGGATTTAACTCTTTGAACGTACAATAGTGGTTGTGAAGCAGAAAGTCAGTTTATTGTACACAATCGGTCAATTGCAGCTTGCCGTTGGCTGGAAACTGTACGTTTATGTCACTGGAATGCACTAATCACCCAAAAAATATTACCGCCAGCCGGCGTGTAAATGGATTTAACTCTTTGAACGTACAATAGTGGTTGTGAAGCAGAAAGTCAGTTTATTGTACACAATCGGTCAATTGCAGCTTGCCGTTGGCTGGAAACTGTACGTTTCTGTCACTGGAATGCACTAATCACCCAAAAAATATTACCGCCAGCCGGCGTGTAAATGGATTTAACTCTTTGAATGTACAATAGTGGTTGTGAAGCAGAAAGTCAGTTTATTTAGCACAATCGGTCAATTGCAGCTTGCCGTTGGCTGGAAACTGTACGTTTATGGCACTGGAATGCACTAATCACCCAAAAAATATTACCGCCACCCGGCGTGTAAATGGATCTAACTCTTTGAACGTACAATAGTGGTTGTGAAGCAGAAAGTCAGTTTATTTAACACAATCGGTCAATTGCAGCTTGCCGTTGGCTGGAAACTGTACGTTTATGTCACTGGAATGCACTAATCACCCAAAAAATATTACCGCCACTCGGCGTGTATATGGATTTAACTCTTTCAACGTACAATAGTGGCTGTGAAGCAGAAAGTCAGTTTATTTAGCACAATTGGTCAATTGCAGCTTGCCGTTGGCTGGAAACTGTACGTTTATGTCACTGGAATGCACAAATCACCCAAAAAATATTACCGCCACCCGGCGTGTAAATGGATTTAACTCTTTGAACGTACAATAGTGGTTGTGAAGCAGAAAGTCAGTTTATTGTACACAATCGGTCAATTGCAGCTTGCCGTTGGCTGGAAACTGTACGTTTCTGTCACTGCAATGCACTAATCACCCAAAAAATATTACCGCCAGCCGGCGTGTAAATGGATTTAACTCTTTGAACGTACAATAGTGGTTGTGAAGCAGAAAGTCAGTTTATTTAGCACAATCGGTCAATTGCAGCTTGCCGTTGGCTGGAAACTGTACGTTTATGTCACTGGAATGCACTAATCAGCCAAAAAATATTACCGCCACCCGGCGTGTAAATGGATCTAACTCTTTGAACGTACAATAGTGGTTGTGAAGCAGAAAGTCAGTTTATTGTACACAATCGGTCAATTGCAGCTTGCCGTTGGCTGGAAACTGTACGTTTCTGTCACTGGAATGCACTAATCACCCAAAAAATATTACCGCCAGCCGGCGTGTAAATGGATTTAACTCTTTGAACGTACAATAGTGGTTGTGAAGCAGAAAGTCAGTTTATTTAGCACAATCGGTCAATTTCAGCTTGCCGTTGGCTGGAAACTGTACGTTTCTGTCACTGGAATGCACTAATCACCCAAAAAATATTACCGCCAGCCGGCGTGTAAATGGATTTAACTCTTTGAACGTACAATAGTGGTTGTGAAGCAGAAAGTCAGTTTATTTAGCACAATCGGTCAATTGCAGCTTGCCGTTGGCTGGAAACTGTACGTTTATGTCACTGGAATGCACTAATCACCCAAAAAATATTACCGCCACCCGGCGTGTAAATGGATCTAACTCTTTGAACGTACAATAGTGGTTGTGAAGCAGAAAGTCCGTTTATTGTACACAATCGGTCAATTGCAGCTTGCCGTTGGCTGTAAACTGTACGTTTATGTCACTGGAATGCACTAATCACCCAAAAAATATTACCGCCAGCCGGCGTGTAAATGGATTTAACTCTTTGAACGTACAATAGTGGTTGTGAAGCAGAAAGTCAGTTTATTTAGCACAATCGGTCAATTGCAGCTTGCCGTTGGCTGGAAACTGTACGTTTATGTCACTGGAATGCACTAATCACCCAAAAAATATTACCGCCACCCGGCGTGTAAATGGATCTAACTCTTTGAACGTACAATAGTGGTTGTGAAGCAGAAAGTCAGTTTATTGTACACAATCGGTCAATTGCAGCTTGCCGTTGGCTGGAAACTGTACGTTTCTGTCACTGGAATGCACTAATCACCCAAAAAATATTACCGCCAGCCGGCGTGTAAATGGATTTAACTCTTTGAACGTGCAATAGTGGTTGTGAAGCAGAAAGTCAGTTTATTTAGCACAATCGGTCAATTGCAGCTTGCCGTTGGCTGGAAACTGTATGTTTATGTCACTGGAATGCACTAATCACCCAAAAAATATTACCGCCACCCGGCGTGTAAATGGGTCTAACTCTTTGAACGTACAATAGTGGTTGTGAAGCAGAAAGTCCGTTTATTGTACACAATCGGTCAATTGCAGCTTGCCGTTGGCTTGAAACTGTACGTTTATGTCACTGGAATGCACTAATCACCCAAAAAATATTACCGCCAGCCGGCGTGTAAATGGATTTAACTCTTTGAACGTACAATAGTGGTTGTGAAGCAGAAAGTCAGTTTATTGTACACAATCGGTCAATTGCAGCTTGCCGTTGGCTGTAAACTGTACGTTTATGTCACTGGAATGCACTAATCACCCAAAAAATATTACCGCCAGCCGGCGTGTAAATGGATTTAACTCTTTGAACGTACAATAGTGGTTGTGAAGCAGAAAGTCAGTTTATTGTACACAATCGGTCAATTGCAGCTTGCCGTTGGCTGGAAACTGTACGTTTCTGTCACTGGAATGCACTAATCACCCAAAAAATATTACCGCCAGCCGGCGTGTAAATGGATTTAACTCTTTGAACGTACAATAGTGGCTGTGAAGTAGAAAGTCAGTTTATTTAGCACAATCGGTCAATTGCAGCTTGCCGTTGGCTGGAAACTGTACGTTTCTGTCACTGGAATGCACTAATCACCCAAAAAATATTACCGCCAGCTGGCGTGTAAATGGATTTAACTCTTTGAACGTACAATAGTGGTTGTGAAGCAGAAAGTCAGTTTATTTAGCACAATCGGTCAATTGCAGCTTGCCGTTGGCTGTAAACTGTACATTTCTGTCACTGGAATGCACTAATCACCCAAAAAATATTACCGCCAGCCGGCGTGTAAATGGATTTAACTCTTTGAACGTACAATAGTGGTTGTGAAGCAGAAAGTCAGTTTATTTAGCACAATCGGTCAATTGCAGCTTGCCGTTGGCTGGAAACTGTACGTTTCTGTCAGTGGAATGCACTAATCACCCAAAAAATATTACCGCCAGCCGGCGTGTAAATGGATTTAACTCTTTGAACGTACAATAGTGGTTGTGAAGCAGAAAGTCAGTTTATTTAGCACAATCGGTCAATTGCAGCTTGCCGTTGGCTGGAAACTGTACGTTTGTGTCACTGGAATGCACTAATCACCCAAAAAATATTACCGCCAGCCGGCGTGTAAATGGATTTAACTCTTTGAACGTACAATAGTGGTTGTGAAGCAGAAAGTCAGTTTATTTAGCACAATCGGTCAATTGCAGCTTGCCGTTGGCTGGAAACTGTACGTTTATGTCACTGGAATGCACTAATCAGCCAAAAAATATTACCGCCAGCCGGCGTGTAAATGGATCTAACTCTTTGAACGTACAATAGTGGTTGTGAAGCAGAAAGTCAGTTTATTGTACACAATCGGTCAATTGCAGCTTGCCGTTGGCTGGAAACTGTACGTTTCTGTCACTGGAATGCACTAATCACCCAAAAAATATTACCGCCAGCCGGCGTGTAAATGGATTTAACTCTTTGAACGTACAATAGTGGTTGTGAAGCAGAAAGTCAGTTTATTTAGCACAATCGGTCAATTGCAGCTTGCCGTTGGCTGGAAACTGTACGTTTATGTCACTGGAATGCACTAATCACCCAAAAAATATTACCGCCACCCGGCGTGTAAATGGATCTAACTCTTTGAACGTACAATAGTGGTTGTGAAGCAGAAAGTCCGTTTATTGTACACAATCGGTCAATTGCAGCTTGCCGTTGGCTGGAAACTGTACGTTTATGTCACTGGAATGCACTAATCACCCAAAAAATATTACCGCCAGCCGGCGTATAAATGGATTTAACTCTTTGAACGTACAATAGTGGTTGTGAAGCAGAAAGTCAGTTTATTGTACACAATCGGTCAATTGCAGCTTGCCGTTGGCTGTAAACTGTACGTTTATGTCACTGGAATGCACTAATCACCCAAAAAATATTACCGCCAGCCGGCGTGTAAATGGATTTAACTCTTTGAACGTACAATAGTGGTTGTGAAGCAGAAAGTCAGTTTATTGTACACAATCGGTCAATTGCAGCTTGCCGTTGGCTGGAAACTGTACGTTTATGTCACTGGAATGCACTAATCACCCAAAAAATATTACCGCCAGCCGGTGTGTAAATGGATTTAACTCTTTCAACGTACAATAGTGGTTGTGAAGCAGAAAGTCAGTTTATTTAGCACAATCGGTCAATTGCAGCTTGCCGTTGGCTGGAAACTGTACGTTTATGTCACTGGAATGCACTAATCACCCAAAAAATATTACCGCCACCCGGCGTGTAAATGGATCTAACTCTTTGAACGTACAATAGTGGTTGTGAAGCAGAAAGTCAGTTTATTTAGCACAATCGGTCAATTGCAGCTTGCCGTTGGCTGGAAACTGTACGTTTATGTCACTGGAATGCACTAATCACCCAAAAAATATTACCGCCACCCGGCGTGTATATGGATTTAACTCTTTGAACGTACAATAGTGGTTGTGAAGCAGAAAGTCAGTTTATTTAGCACAATCGATCAATTGCAGCTTGCCGTTGGCTGGAAACTGTACGTTTATGTCACTGGAATGCACTAATCACCCAAAAAATATTACCGCCACCCGGCGTGTAAATGGATCTAACTCTTTGAACGTACAATATTGGTTGTGAAGCAGAAAGTCAGTTTATTTAGCACAATCGGTCAATTGCAGCTTGCCATTGGCTGGAAACTGTACGTTTCTGTCACTGGAATGCACTAATCACCCAAAAAATATTACCGCCAGCCGGCGTGTAAATGGATTTAACTCTTTGAACGTACAATAGTGGTTGTGAAGCAGAAAGTCAGTTTATTTAGCACAATCGGTCAATTGCAGCTTGCCTTTGGCTGGAAACTGTACGTTTCTGTCACTGGAATGCACTAATCACCCAAAAAATATTACCGCCACCCGGCGTGTAAATGGATCTAACTCTTTGAACGTACAATAGTGGTTGTGAAGCAGAAAGTCAGTTTTTTGTACACAATCGGTCAATTGCAGCTTGCCGTTGGCTGTAAACTGTACGTTTATGTCACTGGAATGCACTAATCACCCAAAAAATATTACCGCCAGCCGGCGTGTAAATGGATTTAACTCTTTGAACGTACAATAGTGGTTGTGAAGCAGAAAGTCAGTTTATTGTACACAATCGGTCAATTGCAGCTTGCCGTTGGCTGTAAACTGTACGTTTATGTCACTGGAATGCACTAATCACCCAAAAAATATTACCGCCAGCTGGCGTGTAAATGGATTTAACTCTTTGAACGTACAATAGTGGTTGTGAAGCAGAAAGTCAGTTTATTGTACACAATCGGTCAATTGCAGCTTGCCGTTGGCTGGAAACTGTTCGTTTCTGTCACTGGAATGCACTAATCACCCAAAAAATATTACCGCCAGCCGGCGTGTAAATGGATTTAACTCTTTGAACGTACAATAGTGGTTGTGAAGCAGAAAGTCAGTTTATTTAGCACAATCGGTCAATTGCAGCTTGCCGTCGGCTGGAAACTGTACGTTTATGTCACTGGAATGCACTAATCACCTAAAAAATATTACCGCCAGCCGGCGTGTAAATGGATTTAACTCTTTGAACGTACAATAGTGGTTGTGAAGCAGAAAGTCAGTTTATTTAGCACAATCGGTCAATTGCAGCTTGCCGTTGGCTGGAAACTGTACGTTTATGTCACTGGAATGCACTAATCACCCAAAAAATATTACCGCCACCCGGCGTGTAAATGGATCTAACTCTTTGAACGTACAATAGTGGTTGTGAAGCAGAAAGTCAGTTTATTGTACACAATCGGTCAATTGCAGCTTGCCGTTGGCTGGAAACTGTACGTTTATGTCACTGGAATGCACTAATCACCCAAAAAATATTACCGCCACCCGGCGTGTATATGGATTTAACTCTTTGAACGTACAATAGTGGTTGTGAAGCAGAAAGTCAGTTTATTTAGCACAATCGGTCAATTGCAGCTTGCCGTTGGCTGGAAACTGTATGTTTATGTCACTGGAATGCACTAATCACCCAAAAAATATTACCACCACCCGGCGTGTAAATGGATCTAACTCTTTGAACGTACATTAGTGGTTGTGAAGCAGAAAGTCAGTTTATTGTACACAATCGGTCAATTGCAGCTTGCCGTTGGCTGGAAACTGTACGTTTCTGTCACTGGAATGCACTAATCACCCAAAGAATATTACCGCCAGCCGGCGTGTAAATGGATTTAACTCTTTGAACGTACAATAGTGGTTGTGAAGCAGAAAGTCAGTTTATTTAGCACAATCGGTCAATTGCAGCTTGCCGTTGGCTGGAAACTGTACGTTTATGTCACTGGAATGCACTAATCACCCAAAAAATATTACCGCCACCCGGCGTGTAAATGGATCTAACTCTTTGAACGTACAATAGTGGTTGTGAAGCAGAAAGTCAGTTTATTGTACACAATCGGTCAATTGCAGCTTGCCGTTGGCTGGAAACTGTACGTTTCTGTCACTGGAATGCACTAATCACCCAAAAAATATTACCGCCACCCGGCGTGTAAATGGATTTAACTCTTTGAACGTACAATAGTGGTTGTGAAGCAGAAAGTCAGTTTATTTAGCACAATCGGTCAATTGCAGCTTGCCGTTGGTTGGAAACTGTACGTTTATGTCACTGGAATGCACTAATCACCCAAAAAATATTACCGCCAGCCGGCGTGTCAATGGATTTAACTCTTTGAACGTACAATAGTGGTTGTGAAGCAGAAAGTCAGTTTATTATACACAATCGGTCAATTGCAGCTTGCCGTTGGCTGGAAACTGTATGTTTCTGTCACTGGAATGCACTAATCACCCAAAAAATATTACCGCCAGCCGGCGTGTAAATGGATTTAACTCTTTGAACGTACAATAGTGGTTGTGAAGCAGAAAGTCAGTTTATTTAGCACAATCGGTCAATTGCAGCTTGCCATTGGCTGGAAACTGTACGTTTATGTCACTGGAATGCACTAATCAGCCAAAAAATATTACCGCCAGCCGGCGTGTAAATGGATTTAACTCTTTGAACGTACAATAGTGGTTGTGAAGCAGAAAGTCAGTTTATTTAGCACAATCGGTCAATTGCAGCTTGCCGTTGGCTGGAAACTGTACGTTTATGTCACTGGAATGCACTAATCCCCCAAAAAATATTACCGCCACCCGGCGTGTAAATGGATCTAACTCTTTGAACGTACAATAGTGGTTGTGAAGCAGAAAGTCAGTTTATTTAGCACAATCGGTCAATTGCAGCTTGCCGTTGGCTGGAAACTGTACGTTTATGTCACTGGAATGCACTAATCACCCAAAAAATATTACCGCCACCCGGCGTGTATATGGATTTAACTCTTTGAACGTACAATAGTGGTTGTGAAGCAGAAAGTCAGTTTATTGTACACAATCGGTCAATTGCAGCTTGCCGTTGGCTGGAAACTGTACGTTTGTGTCACTGGAATGCACTAATCACCCAAAAAATATTACCTCCAGCCGGCGTGTAAATGGATTTAACTCTTTGAACGTACAATAGTGGTTGTGAAGCAGAAAGTCAGTTTATTTTGCACAATCGGCAAACTGCAGCACCAACTGTGCACGACAGCCACCAAAAAAAAAAAGGGTGTATGTCACTTTAAATTTTCGATTCTTTGATAGCTGTGGCCCTAAGTAACGATTCTGTGTCCCTGAGTAACGATTCTGTGTCCCTCAGTAACGATTCTGTGTCCCCGAGTAACGATTCTGTGTCCCTGAGTAACGATTCTGTGGCCCTAAAGTCTCTGTGGCCCTAACTCTGTCCCTTAATACACACAGGTCTGTCTTTCTTGAATGACCGGAGGCTAATGGAGAATTCTAAGATGGCCGCGATTTATAGCTCCACCATTACACAGTGCTGGCTGGCTGCTGATTGGCTAATGCGATCACATGTCATGAATGCATTATAGGTCAGCGCGCCTTGTCTGCGCGCCTTCCCAGAGATCCCCGCCCCATCTTCTCTGTCCATTTTCTCCGTCGCCAACATGAAGTTCTGCACAAGACAGGACACTCTACCTCCATTGCTGCAGTGAGACTTCTGATTCTTCCCTAATGTTTGATGTATGCCACATGATGGTCCTCCAATAGCTTGGTCCAATATTGAAGGAACAGCCAAATCATCTGAAGCTTCAGGATATTTATTGGGAGACAAGATTCCCCTGAATTGACTAAGTGCATAGGGCTCCTCCCCAATTTAACAGGCTGGCTTCCAAAGGATGGGAAAAAAGTACTTTCCTGACTCCACAGCCAGACTCACGAGCCACCAAACCAGAGATAGCCTGGTCTTTGGAGCCAACCAAACTGGCCTATCCAGGGCCAGAAATGATTTGTCCCACAACAGAATTCTACATTGCAGATGGCTGGAATGAAATTGGGCAAAATAACTGGCTTGAAGAAGGCTACCATCATCCCCAGGACTCTCATGCAGAAACAGTTTGAGAGTTGGATGGCTACTGGACTGCAGAGTTTGATCCTAAGACAAGAGCATAAAGCTCCTCCTGTGGAATGAACGCTCTGGCCTCAGATGTGTCTAGGATCGGACCGGACCCAGATACTTCAGTTCCAGTAATAGTATCAACAAGGTCCTTAAATGCTCCAGCTATGGGGAAAGGGCACCCTCTAGTGGGGGCAAGCAGGGAATTGCACTGTTTGCCACCTAACATCCTTCTATAAACATGGCAATGAAAATAGGACAGAGGTTATAAACTTCCCCACACCATGAAAAACAAGAGTTTTGGCTTTAAATTTACTTTCATTTGAAAAAGATTTAGAACTCATGATTGAGTTCTCCATATTGTAACAAAATATTTAATAACTGATCAGCTATTTGTCTCATATAGAATTAGATGTGATTATGGCACTGCTTGTGTTTTTCTTGTTTATGTTTGTATTTTTGTGTGTTTTGCTTCTTTTTGCAGCCAGAGGCCATTGTCTGATAACAAACTCTTCTGAAATTCTATGTCTAGGAAAAATGTTTCAATTGCAGTAAATGTCAAAATATTTTAAAAAGGTTTTATTACATTTTACTGTGATGGCCAGTGCAGTGTTGGCTTCAGCAGGGAGCAGGACAATGGGTGCTTCAGTGCATCATATTGTTTTTTTTTTTTTTTCTTTTTTGTAAACTTCTTTTTAAGTGACGCATAGTAATTCTTCATTCGTGTCACTGCACAGCACCAAGATGCTTTGCGTTGACATCCAGTGGGGTGTGGAAAAATGCAGACATGCTGGAATTTTCCGCACTGCAATGCACCATACATTGCACTACTGTTATGGTGTGGATGGGGAATAACAATTGTTTTCTATGTGCCATAGTGGTGACCAGTGCGAAAAAAAAAAATAGTCACTGCACATAGTGTGAATGAGCCCTTTTAATAAATAACTAAAATATTGTTTTTGGTTTTTTTTGTTTTTTTAATCAAGAACAAAAACTTCTAATGCAACCGTTTTTTGGGTGGTGGGGATATGTATGTGGAATCACGGGTTCCCTAACATTAGAAGTGTAATGCTTTATGCAAGGTGAATAATCGAGCGTAATTTCCTCAGTATGAAAATTCATGCCTGGTTAGTATAATATATCCACAGCTATGTTTTATAAATTTCTTAAAAGAGAAATATGGACTTATTTTTTTCCCTAATTATACTTACCTAGGTGGATGCAGCATCAGTCCAATACTGCATCTGTCCCCTGCCGGCTTTAAGTGTGAGAACTCCGTGATCACATGACCGCTGATCGTTGAGTTCTCACCGCTGTCTGCTTTGCCCCTCAGCGCTCACTGGAGCGCTGGGCTGTGGAGAGGAAGGGAGCTACTGGTTCAGGCTCTCATTGGGTCACTGAGAAGCTGAGCATGGTGCTGCTCCAGACTCTGGGGTGGATCCCGATTTTGAAGTCGACATCTTTCTCCAGCCTGGACCGCTAGAGTTAAGCTTCAGCCCAAGGTCGGCTGAAAACAGGTCACAGGAGTGCAGAATGAATTGCACTCTTGTTATCCACCGGAGAAGTACAGCCTAAAGAGTGTTGGCTATAGTTCTCTTTTAACTTTCTTGTATTTTGATTTTCTGATTTTATTTAATGGGCAGCACAGTGGCAAAATGGTTAGCACTTCCACCTGGCAGTACTAGGGTCGTTGGTTTGAATCCCAACCATGATACCACCTGCCTGGAGTTTGCATGTTCACCCTGTGCCTGCCTGGGTTTTCTCCAGGTACTCCGGTTTCCTCTCACACTCCAAAGACATGCTGGTAGGTGAATTGAATCCTGTCTAAATTGGCCATAATATGGATATGTATGAATATGATTTAGGGACCTTAGATTGTATGCCCCTTGAGGGTTAAGGACTGATGTGAATATACAATATATATATATGTAAAGTGCTGTGTAAATTGACAGCCCTTTTATAAGTACCTGAAATAAATAAATCCGTTGAATTCTAATGGATTTGGGGACAAAAAGTCTTGCAGATCAGATCATCCATTATAACAAACTCCTCATAAAAGTTTAAAAACTGTGGCACATATGGAGGACATGAGTACTGTGTCACAGGCCAGCCAATCAGTATGTATAATGCTAGGTTCACACTAGTGCAGCTGTGACTTGATCCGATTTTCATTGCAATTTTGTGGTGCGACATTGGTGCGTTATGCATGCCTTTACAGTTTTGTTAGCTACAGTAGCTGTCAGATAACCATAGGACTGCACACTAATCTGTATACTTGTTCCAAGTAAGTGACTCAGAAAGTACTGTAGACAGTGACCAGGCAACTAGCATTTAAAAAAAATAGCTCAGCAATTGCATTCCTTGCATTTCTCTCGTGACATATTCCCTTTACTTCAGTCAGTGTGATTATATTTGATGTGGCGCTAAATTCAAAATATTAATAATTATATACCATATCACAAAATGTCTAATGACCAGGGTGCCAATATAGTCAATGCAAATATATGGTGAGCATAAATCAAGTGACTTGTGTGATCACATGTATTCCGTCACTAACAGAGTGACATGCAGTGCAAAATAGCAGTCTTAGTGAAAACGTAGGAGATGAAAATCCCTCTCCTTCAGAGTGTTTCCTCCAAGCTGTGATAGTGAAAAAAGTGAAGGCTGTGCACTCACCAGATGCACAGTGTAACTGTGCCTTTAGAGACAAATTTCTCTACTGGATCCGCTGATGACTCCTAAAGACTTGGATCTGGTCAGGCCAGGTATTCCTCACCCCGCTTAGTACTGCTAGGTGATCCTCGGTCTCTCCTTTAGCTGGCTTTATGGGTAGTGGATGGCTCACCGAGGGCCAAAAGAAAAGGAGGCCAATAGCGTGATACCGTTTTAGGGAATGAATTTATTAAATGCAGTGTGACATGAGGAAAAATAACACTGACCATGAGGTGGATATGAAGATGGCCGCTGGGACCTCTGTGGTGCCGGCGGTGTGACATCACGACGCTGTAGCTCCTTCCTGTCTTTAGGAGTCATCAGCGGATCCAGTAGAGAAATTTGTCTCTAAAGGCGCAGTTACACTGTGCATCTGGTGAGTGCACAGCCTTCACTTTTTTCACTATCATGGCTTGGAGGAAGCACTCTGAAGGAGAGGGATTTTCATCTCCTACGTTTTCACTAAGACTGCTATTTTGCACTGCATATCACTCTGTTAGTGACGGAATACATGTGATCACACAAGTCACTTGATTTATGCTCACCATATATTTGTATTGACTATATTGGCACCCTGGTGATTAGACATTTTGTGATATGGTATATAATTATTAATATTTTGAATTTAACGCCGCATCTTTTATACTCTGAGTTTTGCAAGGTTGTTTGGTATCCTTTTTGATGCTGTGGCTGCTTCTTTGCTTTTGGCGCTCACAATTTTTATTAGAATCTGATTATATTATATTTGCTTGGACCAAATTGGGGAAATGTGCACAACAGTCATTCTCATTTAAACATGGTTTATAACAACAACCAAGGAGAAAATCTTCTAGGAATTTGATGACCAGAAATGTATGCAATTCCCATTTATTAGTGTAACCATCTATGCATACACCTGGAAATGATGACAATAATGAAAATAGCTGCAGTCATAACTACAGTATACAAGACTCTAGGGTTAAGGGCACCATCGTTTCACATCTCCTGATGACTCACTGCATATAAATAGACTAGAGGTTCAGGCTTGGTATATTATTACCTATAAAGGTGGATTTTGTTTCCCTGACCTATTAATATTTTATACCCTGAAGTCCCACTATATAAAAAACAATTTGACACCAAAGGGACACGTTGCCTCGAGAAAATACCCTTAGGTGGATAATTGCTCTTCAAGTTGTTATTTCTCAGGATTCAAAACAGTAGAATAATCAGCTATATACTGTATCATACTAGTGTCATGATATAAAAAATATATGTATGTGCAAGATAATCAGAAGGATTATACAGAGGGAATACTGTTGATGAAAATATATGATAAGCAAACACTTGACGCTTAAACATTCAGTTTGGTGCCCCAGTTTAAAGGTGAACCCCATTAGCAGCACATACTGACTCTGAGCTCTGATGAAGAAGGGACCCCCTTCGAAACACATCAGCCGTACCTTGAGAGTCTACTCTTGTGATGTGATTCGCACTGGTTCTACACTCCTAAAGTCCCTTTGAGGACCCATATGCTTGATTTACTTTGTTGTTTGTGAGTATTATTCTCAATTTAATAAAATCACAGTTTACTGAGGTAATGTGCAAGGTTGGTGCGCTTTCTTTTTGTTTCACTTTGCAGTACTGGTCGGGCTTCCCCAGCCTTGTTTAGAGCCGCACAACCTTCTATGCATTGGTGGTCGACTTTTCTCAAGTTCTGTTTCTATCCAACCACCCTTGCTCTGGATCGTAGAGTGCAGGAGAGGTTGTTTCTGAGGGACTTGGCTTTGTATGAGTTATGATCTGAAGCTTGGACAGTGCCCAAGGTCCTACTTGCATGCACTTGACAGTGCAATGGGGCCCTTTCAGCCACCTGCCAAGCAACCATGAAGTCAAATGGGAGGAGCGGAGATGAAACCACCACAACTCTTGAAATGTTCAGGTATTTAAAGCCTACGTACGTTTAGACATTTTCTTTTAAATCCGCACAAGGGACAGTACTTACATTTAGTCAAAGTATCCCTTGTACTGCTGGCAGGTCTGTTAATTAAAATCGGACATCCTGTGTTCCCCCCACCCCCCATTACCCGTTAGCCCTAATCTTCTGGTGCTGTAGGGGTTAATACCAGCACTGGTTCATCAAGAGTGCCAACTACGCGTGCCTTTTCTGCCCCCCCCTGTCATTCATAGAAGCTGCACTACAGCTTCCATCAATGAAACGTGATCTATGAATAGAGGACAATGACCTGTTTTTCATTCACCATCCTCCATCCATAGATGGTGTTTCATTGCCACAAGCCGTAGCACAGCTTCTAAGAATGGAGGAGATTGGTGGAAAGGGCAGGCGTAGTTGGCACTCTTGAGCAGTGCCAGTCACAGGTCCAGCTTGAGAATTAACCCCTGCAGCACCAAAAGATTATTGCTATGGAGGTATGGGAGATGGTGAAGGACTTTGGATTTCAGCTAATGGACCAGCCAGCAGCACAAAGGACACTTGGCATTGAATGTAAGTAGTGTTCCTTGACTAAACATAGGTTTTAACAGAGCAATCGAGAAATGAATAGAAGGTAAGCTGTTTGAGTGCACCCCAGATGGTCTAAGAACTAGATTTGCATTGATGATATTGCAAAATATTATCATGCCAAGAACAGGGCATTGGACTGGCTATCCATTTAAAAGGGGTAATATTTAGTGACACTAAACTCTATTCATGTATTTATTTTTCACTTAAAGTATTACTAAACCCACAACAGTACAATCAGTCTGTATATGCAGTAAAGCATGCTTGTTATACTCACTGTGGAACCTAAGGGGTTAATCCTTTGCATAGTGTAAAAAGGCTGTTTGCTCTTGACTTCTCTGATCCTTCCCTTCTTCCAGTGTTCCCCTCTTATCTCCTGATAGGACATATTGTGAGGAGTCACTCTGCACATGCTCAGTTTGGTGTGTATTGTTAGAGAGGTTTTTTTTTTCTTGGGAGAGTTCATGTGATCAGCACAGGGCCAATCAGCACTGTCCAGACAGAGGGTCAGGGGACCTGCAGCTTCATAGAGCAAAATGAATACTCCTCCTACAAACTTTAACATGTGTTCTGCTGGACACTGATAGAAGTCACAAGACTGCTGTAACTGCTGATGAGAAAAGGTATTTAGCAGTTTATAGTTACTATGATAATTGCACTTCCATGTTCTGTGTAATGTGGGAGACCAGATATAGTGAATGAAGGGTCCAGGGTTTAGTAACACTTTAACCGCCTCCCACCCACCATATAAGGAAATGATGGGCGCAAGGCGGTTCTCTCGTTCTGGGAGGACGTCATATGACGTCCTCCCACTCTAACCACGCATGCGCGGGTCCGGTGGTGATCGGACACAGCGGATCACCGATCAATGGAAAGAGCCAAAGACATCGGCTCTGTCATGTGATCAGCTGTGTCCAATCACAGCTGATAACATGTAAATAAAGTAATGACAGTTATCGGCATTTCTCTCCTCACGAGCTGTCACACTGACAGCTTGAGAGGCAAGGAGAGCCGGTAATTGGCATTCCTCAGAGGGAACATGTACACTGATGATCAGGACAGTGATGATCAGTGTGCCCTGATGATCAGTGTAGCCCCAGCAGTGCCTCCTGTCAGTGTCCATCAATGCTAGCTGTCAGTGCTCATCAATGCCACCTGCCAGTGCCCATCAGTGCCACATCAATGACACATATCAGTGACTACCAGTGCACAGCAATGCCTTTCGGTGCCAGTCAGTGCCACCTATCAATGCCAGTCAGTGTCACCTATCAGTGCTGTCTATCAGTGTGCATCAGTGCCACCTATCAGTGCCCATCAGTGCTGCCTATTAGTGCCGCATAACAGTGCCAGTCAGTGGGGCCTATCAGTGCCACCTATCAGTGCCATATATGAGTGCTGCCTTTCAGTGCCCATCAGTGATGACTGTCAATGCCTACCAGTGCCTCCTCATCAGTGCCACCTATCAGTGCCCATCAGTGCAGCCCAGGGGCTGACTGACAACTCATGGGGCCCCCGGGCAGTAGGGGATTATGGGGCCCCATGAGTTGCACACCCAAAAAAGCCTATAAAAGGTACCGGGGGCATTTCATGGGGCCCCCTACTGACCCCAGGCCCTTGGGCAGTGCCCGAGTGCTCAAATGGTCAGTCCGCCCCTGATGCAGCCTATCAGTGCCCATCTCTGCAGCCTCATTAGCACACAGTGAAGGAGAAAAATCACTTATTTACAAAATGTTATAACAAAAACTAAGAAAACAACTTTTGTTCTAAATTTGCTGTTGTTTTTGGTTTGTTTAGCAAAAAATAAAAACCCAGAGTTGATTAAATACTATCAAAAGAAAGCTCTATCTGTCTCAAAAAAACTGATACAAATTTAATATGACTACAGTGTTGCATAACTGCACAGTTGTCATTAAAAGTGTGACAGCGCTGAAAGCTGAAAATTGGCCTGGGCAGGAAGGGGGTATAAGTGCCCTGTAGGCAAGTGGTTAAAAAAAGTAGCTTCTTTTAGGGCTCATGTACACTGCAGCTCCTAAAGTGATGTTCAGGAGCTGTTCAGTGTTTTTTTCAGCAGCCCCTGAACTCTCCCTAATGTTTTCCTATGTGTCCATGTACACAATCGTTTACAGGCAGTTGAGTTTATAGTCGTTTTTTTGAACGCACCAAACGTGGTGGAGTAGATTTGCGTTTAGGAGTAGATTTTACCGGCGTTTCAAACGCCAAACACTTGTAAACTGCGTTTATAAGCATTTGCATTAGAAGCGTTTTTTATCTGTTCCATATCCAGATGCTGTCTAGAGTCTTTTTTCATCATCAGAAATGCATGCAAAGCATTTTCCATGTATTCAAATGGACCCAGTACACCAGCGCAGTCAGTTCCAGGTTTCGTGTGAAGGAAAAAATGGTAGAACGTGCTGCATTATGCTCAGGATGGGATCCATAGTGAATACAACCAGAAAAGACAGGTCATCTCAACACATACTGCTCTCTCTGCTTCTGCTCTCTCTATTTCTCTCAAAATGTCTTAAATAGTTAATTATTTACTATTTTTCAGTACATTCTGGGCATTTGGAAGGTCTCCTGAGGTGAGCTTTTAAAAATGCTTCTAAACGCAAATGCGTATAAACACGATATGCAAACGCAGCTAAACTGACGTTTTTTAACCTACGTTTTCCATCAGTCAGTTTCCATCCTTCAGAAGAGTTTTCCAAATGCCCCGTGTACATGAGCCCTTAGTCTACTCCAGCTCTCCAAACAGAGAGTGGCTTTGTTCATTTTCCATGGTCCCACTATATGTAGGAACGTAGCCGTTCTCTCTTGCTCTTTTCCGAGATGGACTAGTGACTGTGGACTGTAGTACTGTATCTGTAGTGTGCATAGAGCAGTGCACATGACTGCAACTGAGGTGCACTGCTCATTCCAAACAAATGGAAGTCAGTTGGGAAAGGAGAGTTTCCGGAGCTCATGGAGGATATTATATGAAAGCAGAAAAACATAGCAAGAAACAATTTCATGAAAGATAGATTACAGGGCCATTAAGTAGTGGGTGCGTATGTAATATTTTTCGAGAATAAGGATATTGTTTCATGTCAATTTAATCCCATTACTGGGATTTGGCAGTTGGTGCTATGGCCATTGTTTAGACCAGTTTAAGGCCTCGTTCACACCATACATGTAGAAAAACTGAGGGAAACTGAAGTGCAGATTTCACTTGCAGATACAGCAGTTTACATCATTTTTTTGAGCACTTCAGTGAGTTTTATACATGTTACAGATACCTGTGCAGAAAAAATCTGCACGTGATACTAGTGTTTTTGTGTGAACAGGGCACATAGAGAACAATTGATTTTGTTGTGCCCTTGCAGAACGCGTGCAGAAAAACTGACGACTCTGCACCATGGTGTGAACAAGCCTTTGTAGAAAAACTGATGGAAACTGAAGTGCAGATTTCACTGGCAGAGACATCAGTTTACATCAGTTTTTATGAGCACTTCAGTGAGTTTTATACATGTTACAGATTCCCGCGCAGAAAAATTCTGCACGCGATAATAATGTTGTGTGAACAGGGAACATAGAGAACAATTGATTTTGTTCGGCCCTTGCAGAACACATGCAGAAAAACTGACGACTCTGCACCATGGTGTGAACTGCCCTTTGTAGAAAAACTGATGGAACTGAAGTGCAGATTTCACTTGCAGAGACATTCGTTTTTATGAGCACTTCAGTGAGTTTTATAAATGTTACAGATTCCTGCACAGAAAAATTCTGCACGCGATACTAATGTTGTTGTGTGAACAGGGAACATAGAGAACAATTTATTTTGTTGTGCCCTTACAGAACACATGCAGAAAAACTGACGACTCTACACCATGGTGTGAACGAGCCTTTGTAGAAAAACTGATGGAAACTGAAGTGCAGATTTCACTTGCAAAGACATCAATTTACATCGGTTTTTATGAGCACTTCAGTGAGTTTTATACATGTTACAGATTCCTGCACAGAAAAATTCTGCACGCGATACTAGTGTTGTTGTGTGAACAGGGAACATAGAGAACAATTGATTTTGTTCTGCCCTTGCAGAACACATGCAGAAAAACTGACGACTCTGCACCATGGTGTGAACGGCCCTTTGTAGAAAAACTGATGGAAACTGAAGTGCAGATTTCACTTGCAGAGACATCAGTTTTTATGAGCACCTAAGTGAGTTTTATACATGTTACAGATTCCTGCACAGAAAAATTCTGCACGCGACACTAATGTTGTTGTGTGAACAGGAAACATAGAGAACAATTGATTTTGTTGTAGCCGTACAGAACATGTGCAGAAAAACTGACAACTCTGCACCATGGTGTGAACGAGCCTTAAAAAGTCCTATGGCATTTGTTACAAATGGACTCCCAAGGGTGAAACCTGAGGAGAGTAATGCTGGACATACATTATACAATTTTTTTGAGACTCTTGTTAGATTTACCAAAAACTATATAATATGAGGTCAAACCTAAACAACATTTTCAATTGTATTCATGTAGCAAGCCCTTGCACTACATAGTTGAAGGTAAATCTAAAGGAAATTGGGCCGATATTTGTAAGAAAATTGTATAGTGTATGGCCAGCCTTACAAAGACCTTGATTTCTATTGTAAGAAGTACTAAGGACCAAAGTCTTGTTATACCATAGAGCAATCACATGCTCGCTCGCTCCTGATAATTCATGTTTTCTTTGCTTAAGGACTATAAACCTGAAGGGTTCTAGGTTATGACTGTGGGTGTGTCACTTATATTGTAACCAAAATAGCCTCCCTTACTTGTTATGTAAAGTTTATTGTTAGTTTCAAGGTCTTCTAATCTAGTGTACCTTATTTCACATGTTTATTTCACAAGTTCTTCTATAGAAAAGGGAATTTCAATAGAAAATTATAACACCAACTGTTGCTACCCCCATAAAGTGCAATCTAATATGCTCAAAACTGCAGACAAAAGCCAAATAAATGTACTGAATATATGTCATGTTATATCCACTTTAAATTATAATGCTTAAATAGTAATGTCGCCACTAGTAAGTTTCAGAAACCAGATAATAGGGGGTAGCACAGTGGCTAAGTGGTTAGTACTTCCACCTAGCAGCACTAGGGTTGGCAGTTCAAATCCCAACCACAGCACCACCCCCCTGGAGCTTGCATGTTCTCCCTGTGCCTGCATGGGTTTCCTTCAGGTACTCCAGTTTTTTTCCTCCCTCCAAAGACATGCTGGTAGGCGAATTGAATCCTGTCTAAATTGGCCCTAGTATGAATGTGAGTTAGGGACCTTAGATTGTACACCCCTTGAGGGTTAGGGACTGATGTGAATGTACAATATATATACTGTATATATATATATATATATATATATATAAAGCGCTGCATGGGTTTCCTCCGGGTACTCCAGTTTCCTCCAACACTCCAAAGACACGCTGGTAGGTTAATCAGCTTCTGTCTAAATTGGCCCTAGTATGTGTATGTATGGATATGAATTAGGGACCTTAGAAGTACCTGTAATAAATAAAAATCTCTATAAAATAATCAAAAGTGAAGACCAATACTTACAACCTTACCTCCTTATGGAGAAAATATAACAATTTGTAATAAAATTATTATCATTTAAAGTATAGCTAAAGGCATAACTTTTTATTTTCAATTAGAGTAAATGAGGGGTTGTAACTCCTGTCAGTTATTTTTCCATTTGTGACCCATAGGGAGATTTCCCTTCACTTCCTGTCCCATATCCAAAACAGGAAGTGAGAGGAAATCTCTCCAAAGTGAGGAAATCCTAGGGTGTAGCCAGGGTCACCAGAACTAGTGTCCCCATTGGAAGATTTCTCCTCTATTCCTGTTCGTTTCTAGTCCTCTAGTCCTGTTTTCTTTTACTTTCACTGATAACGGTAAACAGGACAAATAGAGAGGGTGAATCTCCCAAATGGGGGCACAGACAATATAAAAAAAATCTGACAGGTGTTCTAATCCTTTTCCAACCTATCCAAAACTTAATAAAAATGTCTTTAGTTGCACTTTAAGTGAATTAGGTATTGCACTGATGATCTGGAGCAGCTCTGCAGTAAAGGCTTCTTACCTTCTTCTTCGCAAACTTCATAAACTGCCAAGTGTCTGGTGCTCCTTTGTGCAAGTTCAGGGGTTACCTCATCCTGTCCAGACTGAACAAGATGTTCGAAGATCTCAAGGCCAGAAAAAGATTGCAAGAAAATGTGGGCACTGGTGACGGTGCTTGTAGTCATCACATCACTGGAGGGGTGGTGAGTATAGTTCCACATTATAGATGTTATGGTTTTCATAACATGCACTGATGAAGGTACATTATTCAATATTGTCATAGCAGCACAGTTTGTTTCTATCTACTGGCATCTCTTAAAGTGTTACTAAACCCAGGACCCTGCATTTACTCTATCTGGTCTCCCACAGTACACACAACATGGAAATGCAATTATTTTAGTAAATATAAACTGCTAAATACCTTTTCTCATCAGCAGTTAGAGCAGTCTTGTGACTTCTATCAGTGTCCAGCTGAGCACTGGTTAAAGCTTGTAGGACGAGTTTTCATTCTCCCCTGATTGTCCTATGAGGCTGCAGGACCCCTGGACCTGTAGTGCTGATTTGCCCAGTACTGAACACATGCACTCTCCCATGAAAAAAAAAACTCTCTAGAAATATATACCAAACTGAGCATGTGCAGCTTGCCCCCAAGGATCTGTTCTGTCAGCAGATGGATTGAGGACTGTGGAAGAAGGGGAGGATCAGAGAAGACAGGATCATTTTACACAATGCAGATGATTAACCCCTTAGGTTCCACAGTGAGTATAACAAGCATACTTTATTGCATATACAGACTGATTTTACTGTTGTAACAGTAACACCTTAACCCTTTGAGGACCAAGGGACGTATTTGTCCCATGTTTTTAATTGCCTGTATCATCTGATTAAGAACTTAAAATACTTTTTTTTGGTTTGAGTCAAAATAATAGTTCTTATTAACAAATGGATCTAGCTCTTTGGCAATTATTTCATGAAATGGCTTAGTTACAGCAAGTGATGTGTTCGAACTTTAAAACAAAAAATTGATTCTTTTGGCGTTCCATAATCTTATGGTCCTCAAAGGGTTAACTGCATCACCTCTTAAAGCGGAGCTTGACCGAAAAGGGGAAGTTTCGCTTTAAGTCTTTGTCCCCCGCTCCTATTAGGGATTGGCACCTTTTGGGGAGCGGGCACCCAAATTTGACAGGTACCTGATCTCATTTTCGCTGCAATCGCCTAAGTAGATCAGAAGTGGAAGCTGTCCTCCCCCCCCCCCCCGTAGTCTTCTGAGACATGTGACAGGTCCCAGAAGACTACGGGGCCCTTCACAAAGCGTAGCGATTCTCGCGCATGCACAGTGGGAACCCGGCTGTGAAGCTGTCACAGCCGGGTGACCACACTGAAGATGCCAGCACCAGGGAGAGAAGACAGCCAGTGAAAACAGCCATGATAAGTCCACCACTGGACCGAGGAACAGGTAAGTGTCTGTATTTTAAAGTCAGCAGCTACAGTTTTTGTAGCTGCTGACTTTTCTTTTTTCTGTTTCAGCTGGAACTCCGTTTTAAGATGTGAAAGTGGATTGGGCTTCAGAGAAAAGGTAGATTTAGACGCACCTCTAGGCTTGATGTTGTGGTATCTCTGGACAGATGATTGAAGATACTGTATATGGAAATTGTGAAGGATCTATTGAAGAGTGGTGTTACTGCTTTGGAGGATATTCATTATACCAAAGCTCTAGTTGACCTTTAGTTAAATAGAGGTCACTGGTTGTTGGTGAGCGCACACTTCTCACAGAGGTGGGGATTTGTGGTGGCACGAATGCAAGATTTGTTATTACGTCACAGAAGATTTAAATACACGGTGTGGTGAACATACTGCATGTGATGGACTTTATTGGAACATACCAGATGTTTATGGACTTTCATTTACTAAGCGAATGTTGATTTTGTAGAGCTTTTGATTGTGCTGTTGCCTCACATATCCTTTTTCAAATTCACAATAAGAGCGATTAATTTACCTTTCACTTTAAGGAGGGCGGTTTCATGATTTGTGTTTTACTTAAAAGCAGGCGCCTTTATATATACTTTATTAAGAACCTCTTGATGTTTGCATACATATGTAGTTAAGGTTCAGAGTGGCCTGGGAACCCAAAGGTAAGATTGCCCTGTATTAGTCTGCAAACTTTGCCTTACAACCAAACCACAGCAAATACATCACTGTCTTGCAGTGAATGTACCAATTATTTACATAAAATACATTATGAAGAATAATTCATGGGAGAGTGACACCATCATTATGCTTTGAAACGGCTACTTCAGTTGACACGAACTGGAAATTCTGGTTGAACGCATAATTCACCGAGAGGTAAAGTAAACCAGCAGGTGATTCCGGTTCCCAGTGTGGTTGGCCTTCACTCCAAAAACCAGATACTCCAGTCAGTTCACCCATTCTAAGTTCTAAACTCATAGTCCAGAAAGGTTGGTCAGTTTGACTTCTTCCACGTGGAGTGTTGGGTGTCCACAGCAGAGTTTGACCTTACAACAA
Source organism: Staurois parvus (assembly GCF_062004578.1). NCBI lineage: Eukaryota > Metazoa > Chordata > Amphibia > Anura > Ranidae > Staurois > Staurois parvus. The sequence continues at coordinate 1,072,727 of NW_028318415.1, forward strand.
CCACCCAATAGTTAAACGTTTTAGTTTGTATGCCATGTAGGCTGGCCACACACAAGCTGCTTGCTGGTAGAAGACTAGAAGACACTGGAGCAGAGAAATGTGATAAAACTCATGTTAAAAAGGTGCAATAATGCTGCATTCATACTTGTGTGACAACACTTGTTTTGCTGCGTATTAATGCAACACAGGGTACAGCATTGCTTCAAGTTGCTCTGAATGTCACCTTACTGCACATAGACAGTGCACCACAACATACATACACTGTTAGGCTCCATGCACACTAGTGTCTTTCTTAAAGCGGAACTCCACCCAAATGGGGAAGTTCCGCTTTAAGCCTTTGTCCCTCGCTCCCCATTATGGATTGACACCTTTGGGGAGTGGGTACCTGAATTTGACAGGTACCCGCTCCCACTTCCGCCTAGGCGATCGGAAGTTGTCCTCCTACCCTCCCTCCTTGAAGTCTTCTGAGACACGTGACAGGTCCCAGAAGACTACGGGGCCATGCACAAAGTGCAGCGCTTCTCGCGCATATGCAATGGGCACCCGGCTGTGAAGCCGCAAACTGTCACAGCTGGGTGCCCACACTGAAGATGCCGGTGCCAGGGAGAGAAGACGGCCGGTGAAACCAGCGGTGGTGAGGACACCGCTGGACCGAGGGACAGGTAAGTGGCTGTAGTTTCAAAGTCAGCAGCTACAGTTTTTGTAGCTGCTGACTTTTATTTATTTTTTTCCAGGTGGAACTCCACTTTAAGCTCCTGGAAGCTATTATGAGCAATTTTTTTCTGCTTCTAGAAGCTAATGTGTTATCCTATGTGTCCACACACACTATTTTATGCTAGAAGCCTTTCTCAAGCTTCAGTCTTTAGGAACAGAAAAAAACCTGTTTTTGTAGTTTTCAGGAGTGTTTTCCCGGAAGAACAAAAAAACGCTGAATGCTCCTAAATACTTCTAAAAGGCTTTTTTCGAGCGTTTTTTCCTTCATGTACTGTAAAAACGCTAATAAAGTGCTAATGCTACTACAAGCCGGCACAAAAACGCTATAATCAGTATGTTTCATCCGCTTTTTTTTCTAGCATTTTTGAGCTTTAGGTGTTTAAACCTGTATTTCAGTGTGTTGACAGCCTGTTTAAGATGATTGGGCGGTCATAACCCCTATGCATGTTAACGTGAATTAATGCACTACAAACAGTATGAATCCAGCCTATAATCTTCCCTAACCTTTTTCCAAGTGCAGCATAGAAGAGGAATTATTAAAAAAGAAAACATTAGTTAGCAGCATATTTTATTTTTACTACTTTTTGTCAGTATAATGTACATCTACAGCGACTAAAAGTTAGATAGAGGGAGATGGATATTCTAGTACTTACCTGCCAGCCATGATCAGGAAAGCCCAACGTCTTCCTTCTGTGCTGACCTCTGGCAATGATCCGGGAATGAGAGTCGGACACCCTTCAGCAGCCCGCAGCCTGCATTGCTGTGCCTCACCTGATCCTCATCCTCAGTCACTGGCTGCCACGTGTGTCCCTCCTGCTGGGGGGGGGGCGGCACTGCCCCCCTGAAAAATAACACCCTAGGCAAATTAAATACGCCCCTGCTGGGGGTATACTAAAGAGAAAATGGGAGTAAAGTAACCCAGGAGAAAAAGAAGCCTGATTGCTGGTGTCAGTGACAGTAACTCCCAACACTGATGTCAGTATGGAGCAAAAATAAACTCCAGCACTGGTGTAGGTAACAGTTATCTCCGCTCTTTCATTGGTGATCAGTTCCAGTAAAATTATCCCCCCCCCCTTTCATTGGTAGTCAGTGGCACTGATAATTAATTCCTCCTTTCATTGGCTGTCAGTAGCAGGAACAATTAACCCCCCACCCTCTTTCTATAGCGGTCAGTGGTAGTAATAATTACCTCCCCCTTCACACACACACCCTTTCATGGGTGTTCAGTGGGAGTGATCATTATCCCCCCCCCCCACTTTATGGGTGGCCAATGGAAGTAAAATTATAATACTTCCTTTCATTGGTTGTCATTTGCTGTGATAATTAACCCCATCTCCTCGTTGGTGGTCAATGGCAGTAATAATCAACCCCCCATTTCATTGGTGGTCAGTGGCACTGATAATTAATTCCTCCTTTCATTGGCTGTCAGTAGCAGTAACAATTAACCCCCCACCCTCTTTCTATAGCGGTCAGTGGTAGTAATAATTACCTCCCCCTTCACACACACACCCTTTCATGGGTGTTCAGTGGGAGTGATCATTATCCCCCCCCCCACTTTATGGGTGGCCAATGGAAGTAAAATTATAATACTGCCTTTCATTGGTTGTCATTTGCTGTGATAATTAACCCCATCTCCTCGTTGGTGGTCAATGGCAGTAATAATCAACCCCCCATTTCATTGGTGGTCAGTTGCAGTAATAATCCCACCAACCCCTTCTTTCAATGATCCTTAGTGGTTTTTCTTACCAGATCATGCTCCCCTGCCACTGCCTCTTCCCTCAGAATGTCTACTTGGGACTAAAGTTCTGTTTGTCAGGTGGAGATCACTCTACCTGAGAGTCACGCATTTATTTCAGAACACTGACCTTTTAGCATTCCAGCACTGGAACCTAGTGTTCCTGGTCTTGCAGGACAGCCGATGGGACATGGACACTCCAGGACAGTGTACTAAATCCCAGGACTTTCTTACAAGATCTGGGACTCTTGGCAACTATGGTACATTAAGAGGTATGCTCTGAAGTTAAAAATCAAGGAGGTGTCATTACTACAGTTGTGGCCAAAATTATTCAACCCCCAATGCTGTAAAGGGGTTTAGGGACTATAGTGTACATTTGGAATTGTATTCAGAATCAAATCCTACAAGGACGTTGTAACTACCCAAATGCAACTAAAATGACATCAATTGTTTATGTAATACAGTAGTAAATGGTTCTTATGTGGTTTCTTCATTGCCACAATTATTCAACCCCTTAAAGACTACCACTCTGAAGAACAGAGGTTCATACAGGTGCTTTCCATCAGGTATTGAAAACACCTGTGGATGTCACCGAGCAGCAATCAAGCATAATAAGCACCAATTAGGCAGCTTTAAAATGACTGTGATACTCAGCTCCTTCTAGACATTTACTGGTGTGGTTACAAACATGGTGAAGGCAAGAGAATGGTCCAGGAAGACAAGAGAAGAGGTGATTTCTCTTCACAGGAAGGGCAATGGCTATAAGAAGATTGCAAAGATGTTAAACATACCAAGAGACACCTTAGGAAGCATCATTCGCAAATTCAAGGCAAAGGGCACTGTTGAAACGCTACCTGGTCGTGGCAGAAAGAAGATGCTGACTTCGACTGCTGTGCGCTACCTGAAGCGTAGAGTGGAGAGAAGTCCCCGTGTGACTGCTGAGGAACTGAGAAAAGATTTGTCAGATGTGGGTACAGAAGTTTCAGCCCAGACAATAAGACGCACACTGCGTAATGAAGGCCTCCGTGCCAGAACTCCCAGGCGTACCCCCTTGCTGTCTCCAAAGAATAAGAAGAGTCGACTGCAGTATGCCAAAAGCCATGTGGACAAACCACAAAAGTTGTGGGATAGTGTTCTGTGGACTGATGAAACAAAATTAGAACTGTTTGGGCCCATGGATCAACGCTATGTTTGGAGGAGGAAGAACAAGGCCTATGATGAAAAGAACACCTTGCCTACTGTGAAGCATGGTGAAGGGTCAATCATGCTTTGGGGCTGTTTTGCTTCTGCAGGTACAGGGAAGCTTCAGCGTGTGCAAGGTACCATGAATTCTCTTCAGTACCAGGAGATATTGGATGGAAACGTGATGCAGTCCGTCACACACCTGAGGCTTGGGAGACGTTGGACCTTTCAACAGGACAATGATCCCAAGCATACCTCCAAGTCCACTAGAGCATGGTTGCAGAGGAAAGGCTGGAACATTTTGGAGTGGCCATCGCAGTCACCAGACTTAAATCCGATTGAGAACCTCTGGTGGGACTTAAAGAAAGCAGTTGCAGTGCGCAAGCCTAAGAATGTGACTGAACTGGAGGCCTTTGCCCATGAAGAATGGGCGAAGATACCCGTAGATCGCTGCAAGACACTTGTGTCAAGCTATGCTTCACGTTTAAAAGCTGTTATAACTGTAAAAGGATGCTGTACTAAGTACTAAGATTGAATGTCACTTGGGGGTTGAATAAAACTGATAATGCTGTGAGCACAGAAAAGACATTTGTGGTTATTTCATTATAACTGTTATGTTATATTTGTCTGACCTACAAGTGCCTCTTTAATGTAAATGTAAGCAAGATGACTGAATGATCAAAAGCAATGTCAAACTGGCCAAAACACTCAATTTCAGTGGGGGTTGAATAATTTTGGCCACAACTGTAAATTTTTAAAGAGACCCTTTCACCAATGTACAGGTAATGCAGGTAGAAGCATAGAAAATCAAGTATTTCAAAAAGCACAAATGACTTTTATTCACTTGCATCGTACCTTTGATTTTGCAATTCCCCAATAGAGCCCTCTCTCTATTTGCACTTCATAGTCTTCTCCTCTTTTGGGAGTGTCTTTTTACTGTCTATGCTGGCCAAGCTTCTCTGCCCCTCCCCTACTTACATAACCTTTTTTGTAGATGTCTGGGGAGGAGTGAAGGGGAATACTATAGAGTGCCATTTGAGTGACAGCTCTGAGTCTGCTGGGGCTGCTGACATTACATCCAAAATGGTGGCACCCAGCAGCAGCTCTGTGGCTTTTGGATGTCTACACAAGAGGGGCTTTTATGAATAAGTAGCATGCTTATTATTCATTAAATGCACTGAATTAAAGGTTTATAAAGGTAAAACTTTTTACCTTAATGCATTCCCTGTATTAAGATAAAAAAATGTTTTGCCACTTGTTGTGCCCTTCCCTCCCCCAATACTTAAAAGAGTCCTGTATCGACCCAGCACTGTGCCCAGCTTCAGATCTTCTCTCCTCTCTCTTGCAAGCTTGGCTTAGGACAGTGGGTGCCATTGGCTTCTGTTGCTGTCAGTCAAATCCAGTGAGCAAAGAGTAGGGGACAGGGCCAATGCAAGCTGTGTGTGCCAATGGACACACACACAGACCAGCTTGGGATCCAGCCCGCACATCCACCCCCATAGCGAGCACTTGCTATGGGGGCAGACACAGAAGAGAAGGAGCCAAGATCACCAACAGGGCACCCCAGAAGAGGAGGGTTGAGGCTGCTTTGTGTAATTCCATTGTGCAGAGCAGGTGAGTATAACATGTTTGTTATTTTAATTTAAAAATTTAAAATAAATACACTAAATAATCTACATCTAAATTCACTAAATAAATTAAATTAACTAAATGAATTAAATCTTATTAAAATTTGTTTATTAAAATGAATTGTCTGGTGACAGGGTCTTTTTTAGCCCTAATTAAGTAGTCTGTCTAAAAAACACTTAATTATACTTGAAACAAGCAAATAATGAAATGTTCTCCCAAAACATATGTATGGATGTCATACTGGAAGGTTCAATGACATTTAAGTTGGCTTGTCATTTGAGTGACAGCTTTAAGTCTGCTGGAGCTGCTGACATCACATCCAAGATTGTGGAACTCGGTAGCAGTCTCCAGGATTTTGAATGTCTACACAAGAGAGGCTTATATAGGCTTATATCAGGGGTGGGCAAACTTTTTGACTTGAGGGCCGCAATGGGTTCATATATTGGACCCGGGGGCCGGACCAAGAGTAGATGAATGATGTGTATGTGTCATCCATAGTAAGTATAGTAATATTCCCCCATAGTAAGCATAGTAATTAATCCCCCATATAGTAATTCATCCCCCATAGTAATTCATCCCCCATAGTAATTCTTCCCCCATATAGTAATTCATCCCCCATAGTAATTCATCCCCCATATAGTAATTCATCCCCCCTATAGTAATTCATCCCCCATATAGTAATTCATTCCCCATAGTAATTCATCCCCCATATAGTAATTCATCCCCCATAGTAATTCATCCCCCATATAGTAATTCATCCCCCCTATAGTAATTCATCCCCCATAGTAATTCATCCCCCATATAGTAATTCATCCCCCATAGTAATTCATCCCCCCATATAGTAATTCATCCCCCATAGTAATTCATCCCCCATATAGTAATTCACCCCCCCATATAGTAATTCATCCCCCATATAGTACTTCATCCCCCATAGTAATTCATCCCCCCTATAGTAATTCATCCCCCATAGTAATTCATCCCCCATATAGTAATTCATCCCCCATATAGTAATTCATTCCCCATATTAATTCATCCCCCATATTAATTCATCCCCCATATTAAGTCCCCAAGTCCCCCCTGTGTCAATTCACTTACCTTTGCTCCGCGCGTTCCTCTCGCCGTGTTCCCGCGCCGCTCCGGTGTAGCACGAAAATCTGTCTCCTATGAGGATCTGTCCCCCTCGACGTATCTGCACATGTGCCAGTTTCAGGCATTAGCAGCCGATCGGCGATCTCCGGCACATGCGCAGATACGTCGAGGGGGACAGATCCTCATAGGAGACAGATTTTCAGGCTACACCGGTCTTCAGGGCGGACTGTGAGAGGAGCCTAGCGGGAGCCTAGCTCCGCGGGCCGGATTAAAAGGTCCGCTGGGCCGTAGTTTGCCCATTGCTGGCTTATATAGTAATAGAGTAGAGTAGAGTCTTTATAAAGGGTAATGTCACCTTTTTTTTACAAAAAATGAAAAGGCGAGCTAATTCCAAATATCCTGGCCACCAATCTAGACCCTGCTGCACATAACGACCGTCATGCCTTGTGCTGCTGGTGTAGCGGTCCATACGTTGCACTACAAAACCCCAGGAGAGAGTACCTATCACAATACAAAAAAGGGGCAGAGAAAGGCTGGGGAGTCCACCAAAATTAAATATAGAGTGAGTTGCCTCCAGATATACCTGGTAGGATGTTGCCTAGAACAATACAAGGAAAATCCAAAGAAATAGAAAATAGGCTACACACATAAAAGGCTAACCTCAAAGACATAATTTTTTGTAAATCATTAAACCATACAGAATAAAAACACATTGCATCGGGGATCCAGGAAACACTCTGAACCATAAAACCCCCTACCCCTCACATAGGGAGGAAAACCTCCCAAAACAGGCACTCCCAAGATGATACCAGAGAAGGTACCCAATATGCCCCAGGGTGTATCTACTACACTCGCACCACCCCTAGAGACCAACCCACCTCCCCCAACACCACAACCACCTCGCAACAACCCCCCAGAAAAAATCCCCCCAAAATGCCTCCCAAGGTAACCTCAACACTGCTCCCAAAAGAAGCTTCCTCAACCCAACCCCCCCCCCCAACAGGAAAGGAGGGAGCTGAGGTGTAACACTCGCCCACTATAACCCCCCAGACCCCGCCTTTTCTAATAACTCATTCACCAACACATTGCATGAGCAAGACAAATATAAAACAATCCTATGGATAATGATTAACTGCAGTCAAGGGGCCAGCCTAAATACCAGATGACTGTAGGGTAGAATTGGCTGATCAAAGACCTGAAAAAAATTGTACCATGTGTAAAGGGCTATTGCCTCTGAAGTCCAACCTGGGAAATCAAGTCAATAGTGCACAAAAAAGTAAATATGATTGTAGTTTGGCCAATCCAAAGGAGAAAAAAAAGGGAGAGAATCCTAGCTAATAATGTCCAGCAAATTATGTCCACTGAGATGAAGTCTATGCATGTGAACAATGTGAGATGATCCACATATAGCCTGCAAATGTGCAGACAGGCTGTTAGCCAGACACTAGCGGACTGCAGCAATCTGCAATGGAAAGCCTCCAAGATGATATCCAACCAATGTGTGAATGGTGTGGACATGGATAGTGACACAGCCAGTGGAACTAGACACAAAAATGTAGTACGAGTACCTGCCACAGCAACCTCAATGTGTGTTACCAGTCCAGCTTGTACAAGCCTGCACAGCCGACATGACCTAGATATCAACACCGGGTTGCCAGTACTCACTGTATGATGGGACCAACAAGGTCCTGTAAGTCAAGCAGCGGCTTGTAGTCCTGATAGTGAGGCCATGTCCTGTAGGGGCTCCACTAATCAGCCAACTGTGACCCGTACATCATTATTATTATACAGTATTTATATAGCGCCAAAGGGTATGCTCAGCGCTGTACAGTAGCAAGGGGGACATAACATGAGACAAGACAGTAACAAAACACTACACGAGGGGTTCGAGGGCCCTGCTCTTTCGAGCTTACAATCTAGGACATGCCGTTACATTTCTACAAGCTGTATCAAAATGTAACAATGAAAAAAAATACAATGTCTGAAATTCATCTTTAAATATAAGTACCGTAAAGGCAAACTTTTTTTTTTAGTTTTGGATAGAGTGGAGAGGGATTAGAACACTTGCCAGATTTGTATTGCTATGTGTGCCGCTGTTAAGAAGATTCACCCTCTCTATTTGTCCTGTTTACCATTATTATTGAAAGTGAAAGTAAAAGAGAAATCCAAATTTTGGGTTGTCCCCAGAAAAATAATAGCGGGGAAATCTTCCCATGGGGGCACTAGTTCTGGTGACCTGGGAATTTCCTTAATTTGTAGGGATTTACACTCACTTCCTGTTTGGCTATGAGACAGGTAGTGCAGAGAAATCTCCACAATAGGACACAGATATCGAAAAAAGATCCTTCCTTGCTCTATCCAAAACAAAGAGAAACAAAACCTGATGGAACTTTACTGGTACATTTGGCATGTGAGTCTGCGGAGAATGTTTTTTTATATATATATATATATATATATATATAAACATCTTCCAGCTAAGGCGTTTGGTTTCCTCACCTCTAGTTTTGGGGTCCTGAAGAAGCTAACAAGTGAAATGCGTCAACCTCAGGAGGACACTGATGCCATAGAACATGATGCTGTTATTTCTTGGGCTTAATAGCCAAGTATTGTTTTTATATAATGTGTTTGGAAGATGCATGTCAATAAATATGTTTAATGTACAACATGAAGTTGTCCGCTTAATGTACCAGTAAAGTCCCATCAGGTTTTGTTTCTCTTTGTATTGCATATTAGGGATGAGGTACACATGCAGTCCAGAATAATATATTGCTCTATCCAAAATGAAAAACAAGTTTTGCCTATAGTTCTACTTTAAGCCCGGGTTCACACTAGAATGCAATGTGGGAAACCTGCAATTTGTGAACCGCATTCCTATTGCACTGCCCTTGCGATCTGCAGTAGGTGTCAGTGCAATGTTAACGACACCCCGACAACGGTGCGTTTGCCTGCACCAGATGGGATGGTACAAAATGACCATGCGATCCAGCTGCAGTGCATTTCTAAAGTTTGTGCATACACTACTTTAGTGTGATGCGATTTGAGCTCATTCACAATGAATGAGCTCAAATCACACCACACTGAATCACATGTAATACACTTCCTGTGCCATTCATAGTGTGAATCTAGGTTTAGAGTGATATTAAAGGCATTTTTTAATAATAAACATGGTACAGTTACCTGCACAGAGCATCCGCGATCCTCCTATTTTCGGTTTCCCGTCCCTTTCCCTCCTGCCCTCAGAGCAAGCAGTTTGCCATGGGGGTTACCAAGCAGGCTCGTTCCAGCTCCGCAGCTTTGCCTCGCCTCCTCTCTCTACTTTTTGGCTCACCAGCTATGATTGCCGATGGCTCCTGATGCTGTCTCAGCCAATTTGGAGGGAGAGTCCCCAGAGAGCCGAGGCTCTTGTGCACATGGCTGGATCATGATAGGGCTCAGGTAGGTACTGAGGAAGGGGGGAAGGGGGGGGGCGCTGCACACAGGTTTTTCTTACCTTAGAATGCAAGAAGGTAAAAAACTTTGAGCCTTTACAACCACTATAAGTATAACTAAAGACAAAAAAAAAATACTTTTTTTTTTTCGTTTTAGATAGAGAGGAATTAGAATACCTGTCGGGTTTTTACTGCAGTTTATACCCCTGTTAGGAAGATTCACTCCATTTGACCTGTTTAATGTTACTATCAAAAGTGAAAGTAAAGAAAATTCACATATTTTGGGTTGTCCCCAGAACAGTAAGAGATGGGAAATATTTCAATGGGGGCACTAGTTCTGGTGATCAACTAAGGAGGATTCCCACACATTAAAGTGTTACTAAACCCACAACAGTAAAATCAGTCTGTATATGCAGTACAGCATGCTTGTTATACTCACTGTGGAACCTAAGGAGATAATTATCTGCATTCTGTAAAAAGGCTTTTTGATCCTGTCTTTTTTGCTCCTCCCCTTCTTCCACTGTCCCAAATCAATCTGCTGATAGTAAATAGCCCTAGAAGGCACTCTGCACATGTTCAGTTTGGTGTGTATTGCTACAGTTGTGGCCAAAATTATTCAACCCCCACTGAAATTGAGTGTTTTGGCCAGTTTGACATTGCTTTTGATCATTCAGTCATCTTGCTTACATTTACATTAAAGAGGCACTTGTAGGTCAGACAAATATAACATAACAGTTATAATGAAATAACCACAAATGTCTTTTCTGTGCTCACAGCATTATCAGTTTTATTCAACCCCCAAGTGACATTCAATCTTAGTACTTAGTACAGCATCCTTTTACAGTTATAACAGCTTTTAAACGTGAAGCATAGCTTGACACAAGTGTCTTGCAGCGATCTACGGGTATCTTCGCCCATTCTTCATGGGCAAAGGCCTCCAGTTCAGTCACATTCTTAGGCTTGCGCACTGCAACTGCTTTCTTTAAGTCCCACCAGAGGTTCTCAATCGGATTTAAGTCTGGTGACTGCGATGGCCACTCCAAAATGTTCCAGCCTTTCCTCTGCAACCATGCTCTAGTGGACTTGGAGGTATGCTTGGGATCATTGTCCTGTTGAAAGGTCCAACGTCTCCCAAGCCTCAGGTGTGTGACGGACTGCATCACGTTTCCATCCAATATCTCCTGGTACTGAAGAGAATTCATGGTACCTTGCACACGCTGAAGCTTCCCTGTACCTGCAGAAGCAAAACAGCCCCAAAGCATGATTGACCCTCCACCATGCTTCACAGTAGGCAAGGTGTTCTTTTCATCATAGGCCTTGTTCTTCCTCCTCCAAACATAGCGTTGATCCATGGGCCCAAACAGTTCTAATTTTGTTTCATCAGTCCACAGAACACTATCCCACAACTTTTGTGGTTTGTCCACATGGCTTTTGGCATACTGCAGTCGACTCTTCTTATTCTTTGGAGACAGCAAGGGGGTACGCCTGGGAGTTCTGGCACGGAGGCCTTCATTACGCAGTGTGCGTCTTATTGTCTGGGCTGAAACTTCTGTACCCACATCTGACAAATCTTTTCTCAGTTCCTCAGCAGTCACACGGGGACTTCTCTCCACTCTACGCTTCAGGTAGCGCACAGCAGTCGAAGTCAGCATCTTCTTTCTGCCACGACCAGGTAGCGTTTCAACAGTGCCCTTTGCCTTGAATTTGCGAATGATGCTTCCTAAGGTGTCTCTTGGTATGTTTAACATCTTTGCAATCTTCTTATAGCCATTGCCCTTCCTGTGAAGAGAAATCACCTCTTCTCTTGTCTTCCTGGACCATTCTCTTGCCTTCACCATGTTTGTAACCACACCAGTAAATGTCTAGAAGGAGCTGAGTATCACAGTCATTTTAAAGCTGCCTAATTGGTGCTTATTATGCTTGATTGCTGCTCGGTGACATCCACAGGTGTTTTCAATACCTGATGGAAAGCACCTGTATGAACCTCTGTTCTTCAGAGTGGTAGTCTTTAAGGGGTTGAATAATTGTGGCAATGAAGAAACCACATAAGAACCATTTACTACTGTATTACATAAACAATTGATGTCATTTTAGTTGCATTTGGGTAGTTACAACGTCCTTGTAGGATTTGATTCTGAATACAATTCCAAATGTACACTATAGTCCCTAAACCCCTTTACAGCATTGGGGGTTGAATAATTTTGGCCACAACTGTAGATTTTATTTTGGGGGGGGGGGGATGGAGAGTGCATGTGATAAGCACAGGGCCAAATAGCAGTGTCCAGAGGGTCAGGGGTCATGGAGCCTCATAGGACAGTCAGAGGAGAATGAAAACCCCTCCCACAAGCTTTAACCAGTGTTTGGCCAGACACTGATAGAAGTCACAAGACTGCTCTAACTGCTGATGAGAAAGGTATTTAGCAGTTTATATTTACTAAAATAATTGCATTGCAGGGTCCTGGGTTTAGTAACACTTTAAAGGGATTTCCTCTCACTTCCTGTTTTAGGTATTGGACAGCAAGTGAATGTAAATCTCCCCAATGGGACACAGATAGCTAAAAAAACTGACAAGGGATATAACCCTCCCTTACTCTATCCAAAATAAAAAAAATAATGTTGCTGTTAAAGTGATACTAAACCCACAACAGTAAAATCAGTCTGTATATGCAGTAAAGAATGCTTGTTATACTCGCTGTGGAACCTACAGGGTTAATCCGCTGTATTGTGTAAAAGCGCTGTTTGACCATGACTTCTCTGATCCTCCCCTTCTTCCAGTGTCTCCGTCTTATCTCCTGATAAGACATATCGTGTGGAGTTACTCTGCACATGCTCATTTTAGTGTGTATTGCTAGAGAGGTTTTTTTTCTTAGGAGAGGGCATGTGATCAGCACAGGGCCAATCAGCACTGTCCAGAGAGTCAGGGGTTCTGCATCCTCCTAGAACAGAATGAAAACTCCTCCTACAAGCTTTGACATGTGCTCGGCTGGACACTGATAGAAGTCCCAAGACTACTCTAACTGATGAGAAAAGGTATTTAGCAGTTTTTACTTTCTAAAATAATTGCACTTCCATGTTCTATGTACTGTGGGAGAGCAGATAGAGTAAATGCAGGGTCCGGGGTTTAGTAACACTTTAGGAGACGCCAGTAGATAGAAACAAACTGTGCTGCTATGACAATATTGAATAATGTACCTTCATCAGTGCATGTTATGAAAACCATAACATCTATAATGTGGAACTATACTCACCACCCCTCCAGTGATGTGATGACTACAAGCACCGTCACCAGTGCCCACATTTTCTCGCACTCTTTTTCTGGCCTTGAGATCTTCGAGCATCTTGTTCAGTCTGGACAGGATCAGGTAACCCCTGAACTTGCACAAAGGATTACCAGACACCTGGTATTTAGCAGTTTATATTTTCTAAAATAATTGCATTTACATGTTCTGTGTACTGTGGGAGACCAGATATAGTGAATGCAGGGTCCTGGGTTTAGTAACACTTTAAAGTGGTTGTAAAGGCTAAAGGTTTTTTACCTTCATGCATTCTATGCATGAAAGTAAAAAACCTTCTGTGTGAAACAGCTCCCCCAGCCCCCTCAATCGTGATCCATCAATGTGGGCAACACAGTGGCTGAAAGGCTAGCCTTCTGCCTTGCAGTACTAAGGACGTTGATTTGAATTCCAACCACTGCACCACCTGCCTGGAATTTGCATGTTCTCACTGTGCCTGTGTAGGTTTTCTCTGGGTACTCCGGTTTCCTATCTAAATTGGCCCTAGTATGTGTACGTATGAATGTAAGTTAGGGACCTTAGATTGTGCACCCCTTGAGGGTTAGGGACTGGCGTGAATGCACAATACACATGTAAAGCACTGCGTAAATTGACAGCGCTATATAAGTACCTGAAATAAATAAATAAATTACAGACTTGGCTGTCCCAGGTCTCTGCCTCCTCATTGGCTGAGACAGCAAGCAGGCTCCCACTGCTGTCAATAACAGCCAATCAGCCAATGAGGAGAGGGGGTGGGGCAAAGCCTCAGGTCTGTATGTGAATGGACACAGAGCAGTGGATGCACCCATAGCAAGCTGCTTGCTGTGGGGGCACCTGACAGACAGGAGGAGCCAGGAGAGCCTGCAGTGGACCTGAGAAGAGGAGGATCCAGGCTGCATTATGCAAAACCACTGCACACAGCAGGTAAAAATAGATGGTTGTTATTTTACAAAAAACACAAATGAACCTTTAGAATCACATAACAAATAGTGCAGCGCTGAGGGTAGTAATCATAAAACAGAAATGAGTCCACTGCAAGTCCAGTTCATAAAAACGTGTCAAGTGACAAGTGGGAATTCAATGTTGGTGATCCGTGAGGAAGTGGCTGAAAAACGCACTCACCAGAAAGAAGATATATAAACGCAGTATATATCCAAAGCCCATGGATCCTCAACCCAGAAGGAAACAAAGCTGATCCGGTCACAGAAAATGGGTCCTTCCTTTATGGATGCAGCAACAGATCTTCCTCCTCCCAATTAGATGTAGGATTCCAAAATCAGGGTTCTGCAAGCAAAGTGCTCCTGCCTTCTCAGAGTCTCCTGCAGCTGTGAGGACAGAGCCCAGCACCCCCGTCTATAAGACCTGTACACATCTTTGTTTACAGTCGTTTACAGGCAGTTGAGTTTACAGTCGGTTTTTTGAACGCAACAAACTTGCATTCAGATGTCGATTTTATCAGCGTTTCAAATGTAAAACGCTTGTAAACGTGGCAAATCACGTTTGAATTTCTGAAATTCCCAATGCTGTCCAGAGCCTTTTTTCATCATGAAAAATGCATGCAAAGGATTTTCAAGGTGCTCAGATGAACAAAACACTGAACACAGGATATTCCTACCAAGCTTGTCACACATTGTAATGACAAATTCACACCTCAGACCTCTCCCCTCTTGGAAAGAAAAGATATGTTAATGCCCATTCACACCTCAAATTCCTCATGAAGACCCCCTGCCAGGTGACCTTAATGACTCACTCCAGAAGACACCTTCCCACCCTTGGAAACAAAAGAAATGTTAATGAGCAACTCACACCTAGCTAATGTCAACACATACTGCTGTGTCTGCTTCTACTCTGTGTATTTCTCTGAAACAGTCTGACATAGTTAATATTTTACCACTTTTCAGTGCATTCTGGGCATTTGGGAGGTTCTCCTGTGCTTATCTTTAAAAAACACTTCTAAACCTAAACGCGCATAAACGCGTTATGTAAACACGGCTAAACAGACGTTTTTTAACCTACATTTTCCAGCAGTCAGTTTCCATCGTTCAGAAACGTCCCGTGTACACAGGGCCTTAGACTGAAACAATCATGCAACAAGGGATATCTGCCTCCCCTAGACTTCCTTAGCTCCATTAGGGTTGCCACCTCATCCCTTTAAGCCTGAACACATAACCCCTTGATGCCAACCGTATGCAAATATGCGGCCTCTTGGTGGCTGGGCGTTAACGCCGAGCGGCCGCATATTTGCGTACCATTTGAAAACACGTGCTGACAGCACGCACCCTGCGCGCTCCCAGCACATATGTCGGTGTCTCTCGGAAAGGTCCCGATCTCCCCTTGCGATTGGGACCTTTTCCGATCATATGACAGCGAATCACAGTGGTCACGTGACCCTAAAACCCCGCCTTCGGCATCTGAAATGCCTTAAAGGGTATGGAGGCACTGGCGTGAAGAAGTTAATTACACAAGTTCTGTGGCTGATTAAGGTGGAAATTAAACGTAGTACATTATCTGCATTAAATTAGCCTCAGAACCTGTATATGTGTTCGGTTTTCAAGGGATGAGGTGGCAATCCTAAACTCCATACATATTCCAGGTCATGAATCCAGGATGAAGGTAGCAGTTCCCGAACTAACAAGTCATCTCTAGCAACTGCAATGTTTCCAGCCTCATTCCTTCCCTTTCATTACATGTCACTACATGGCATTCCTTCACACACCACATGCCGAGTGATGACATCTCATTTCCACGCTGGAAACAAGAGGGACAACTCTCCTGCAGAACTCTCAGGTGCCATTTTTGTGGGGACACACCCATAGGATTCAATGCAAATAAATCTTCAAGAAAATGGCGACCCTTGCCATGAAAACGGGACATCTTCTGTACAAAGGCTTTACAAGTGATTCCTCTATTGTCGCACTGTAATGTAAACCCCATAAGCAGAAGTGGCTGTTCTGTGGTCATGCTAAAGGGGCGTAGTAGCAGAGCGCCTCCTCCAGGTGAAGCGGTGATGTCACAGCCGGCCAGGTGAGCAGACTCCGGGTTGTCCGTACAGAAGAAGGAAGTAGAAGACACGGCCGCTGTACGGAGTACTCAGTGGCTGCAATATGGTTGCTGCTCCCATCAGCCGCCTGCTGTCCCCAAGCCTCCTCTTGCTGTGCCTGGGCCTCGCTGTGTCTCCGGGGGTGGAGGCGGTGCCGGAGCCGGGGAGCTGGACTGTGCCCTACTCTAAGGTGGGTCCGGGACACTGTGCGGGGCAGTCACAAAGACACGGGGGCGCGCCGCACGTGGACGCGCTGACTGCTGTGCGTGAATGTAGTGTGCTCCTCTGGTCTCTGTCACTGGACTTCAGTGTGTTGTGAGGAAATCTCCCCCGAGCAGGGGCAAGGAGTGAACACACAGTGCTCTGTATACATACCTGGGGTGAGAGTAATGGGGCCATACATTCCAGAAGAACAACAATGGGGCCATTATGTGAGGAACTCAAATGTTTCCAGAATATTCTGCATTAAAATGATGTAAATGTAGGAGCGCTAAATCTGAGAGATCGTTCTAGAATAAAGTTTAGTGTTAGGGCCGGTTCACATGCGTTCGCATGAAGTCTGGCGTCTTCTGGTTTTTCATTGGTTGCCAAATGTAGCGGAACACAGGAAGTGCAAGCACTACTTTTACAGATTGTGACTCTCCAAACTGCGTGACGTTGCAGGACCATGCCATTCGGTGGCCGCAAAGGTGCCATGTTGGCGAGATGCGTTTTGGGTGCCGTTACCAATGAATGTGCGTCTTGCAAGGGCGGTAAGTTTAGTTGCAGTACTGGAGATGGGCGCTGAGAGCGCATTTCCAGCAACTAACGTAAACAAAACCACCTGGTGCATACTTGTGATCGGGACTCTTCCCATCATGTGACCGCCCATAACAGCAGTCACATGACCTGTATGCCTACCTCTGCCTCCAAGCAGTGACCCCTGGTTCACATATATGCGGCCGTGCGAGCACGAGAGCCTGTTCATTTGAATGGACTCCCGTGCCCCGTAGGGAAAAAGTCCCTGCACTTCTTATGAAACCATAGCCCACATGGGAACCTCGGTTCCCAGTATGGTGCCGTTTTCCAGTGCGGGCAGCGTGTCATTAGAACTAATGGCACCCGCCCGCAGGTCCTCATTCCTCTGTGCAGGTGCACGGATTTTCGTGCAGATCCACAGCGACACCACCTGCACAGATGTGAAGCTAGCCTTAGATTAGGGATGCACCAAAATTTCAGTGGCCGAAACATTTCTGCAGATATTTATTATAGGTACTATATAGCGCTGTCAATTTTACGCAGCTCTTTACATATATATTTATTTTATATATATATATATATATATATATATATATATATATATATATATATATATATATAGTACATTCACATCAGTCCCTAACCCTCAAGGGGTATAAAATCTAAAGTCCCTAACTTACATTCATACACATATTAGGGACAACTTAGACAGGATCCAATTAACCTACCAGCATGTCTTTGGAGTGTGGGAGGAAACCTACGCAGGCACAGGGAGAACATGCAAACTCCAGGCAGGTGGTGCTGTGGCTGGGATTCGAACCAATGACCCTAGTACTGCCAGCAGAAGTGCTAACCATTTAGCCACTGTGCTGCCGGTATGAAAAAAAGGTGCCAAAAAAACCTTGCTATCGCCTCGGTAGTTCCCAGTCTTACCTGAGAAACTATTGAACGATCCCGGCGCTGGGCATAGAGATGAGTGAAGGAAAGATGGCCTCCACTCATCTCTATGCCCTTGGAGGACCGGAGTGATGTCACTTCCGGTTCCAGCCATTTTTTTCTTAAAGCACTAGATCAATACCTTTTTTTTATCTAATGCTTTACATTGCAGAGGAGAGATGTGGGGTCCTATTGACCCCACATCTCTCCATAAAGATGACCTGTCACTAATTATTTCTATCACAAGGGATGCATGCATTTCTTGTGATAAGAATAAAAGTGATAACACATTTTTTTTTAAAGGGACAGTGCAAAAAAACCCCAAAAGCCATTAAATAATACAAAGGTTTAAAGTTCCCCCGTCGCATGTAGTGGTGAACGCATAGACAATAAACAAGAAGTGCAGCGCTAAAATATATATAAATAAATGCCCAGATGATTCCAATAGTTTGGTGATTTTAAACGTGGAATCATCTGGACATTTATTTATATATATTTTAGCGCTGCACTTTTTGTTTATTGTCTATGTTTAAGGTGCTATTGGTTACCTTTTTGTGCACAGCAGTTTTGGTTTTCACATTTAGGCGCTCGCATCTTCTTTAGTATATATAGTGGTGAATGCATACTTAGGCCATACCCACATATGTAAATTGTGTTAAAACCACACACGTGAGGTATCGCCATGAACGTCAGAGCAAGAGCAATAATTCTCACACTAGACCTCCTCTGTAACTTTACACTGCTAACCTGTAGACCTTTTTAAAGCAGCACCCATGGAGATTTTTAAGTACTGCAGTTTCACGCCATTCCACTAGCGTGAACAATTTTAATGTGTGGTATGTTGGGTATCTATTTACTCGCCGAAACATCCTCTTTCATATTTTACAAAAAATTTGGGGTATATGTTGTGGTTTTTTGTTTTTTTAATCAGTGTAGTTTTTTCCAAAAAATATATATTCAGTTTTAAAAACTGCTTGTTTCGGTTTTTGGCCAAACGCATTTTGAATTTTCGGTTTCGGGCCAAGAATTTTCATTTCTGTGCACCACTAATTTAGATCCACGTAAAGTGATTCTAAGGGCCAGTTCACACTACATGCGTTTTCAGTTGCTTTTTTTTTTTTCTGCATCCAAAACGTACAGAAAGTAGGTTATATGGTTGTCATTGTAATAGTTCACATCAGTGCTTGCAGTTCCAGTTGCAGAAAAAAAGTAGAACATGCTGCATTTTTCCTGCACAGAACTGCACTGGAATGCACATGTCCTTATTTAAATTGAAGAAAAAGGGGAAAAAATGCATGCAGAAACACATCTGGACTGCATTTCTATAATGTGAACTGGCCATCAAGGCTTATTTCTTTTTAAAGAAAAAAAACAAACATGCCTATACTTCCTCCTGTGTGCAGTGTTTTTGCACAGAGCAGCCTGGATCCTCCTCTTCTCTGGTGCCCTGCAGGCTCTACTAGCCCCTCCCACCTGTTGGGTGCCCCCACAGTAAGCAGCTTGCTATGGGGGCACCCGCTGCTCTGCTTGTCCATTCACACACGGAGCTGTGGCTCGGCCCCACTCCCCTCTCTTATCATTGGCTTACTGGCTGTGATTGACAGCATTGGGAGCCAATGGCTCCCACCTCTCTCTCAGCCAGTGAGAAGGGGGTTCCCAGGATAGCCAAAACGCCAGTGCACATTGCTGGATTGAGAGGGGGACTTAGGTAAGTATTGAGGGGGCTGGGGTAGCTGCTGCACACAGGAGGTTTGTTACCATCATGCATAGGCATGAAGGTAAAAAACCATTAGCACCAATTTAAATAACAGAAAAATGCTGTAAAACTGTTTCAAGAAGCGCCAGCCCAAATGTGAACCTAGCCTTATGGCGGTATTATAGAGACTAAACCCTCACCTTGTAAAACAACCCATTCCGTTTAAAACAGAAATGAAAGGCAATATATTTATTTATAGATATAAAAAACTAGTGGTGCACCGAAATGAAAATTCCAGTGCCGAAATCTAAAATTCAGGATGCAATTGGCTGAAAACCAAAACAGACAGTTTTAAAAAAAATTTTTTTTAATTTAATTAATGTGGCTGGCGGCTTTGCATTGGAGTCCACGGGGGTGCGGCTTTGCATTGGAGTCCACGGGGGTGCGGCTTTGCATTGGAGTCCACGGGGGTGCGGCTTTGCATTGGAGTCCACGGGGGTGCGGCTCTGCATTAGGGTTGTTTTGCTTTGAAGTCTATGGGATGCAGCATGCCATTATCAGTACCTTCTTTTTCTATTGGCAAAATGCAGATAACTCTATTTTCTGCTGATCATTTTTGATTCATCCCTAGTTGTTACCAGAACTAGTGTTCCTATTGGAAGATTTCCCCTCTATTACTATTCTGGGAACAAGCTGAAATTTGGGGTTTTCTTTTACTTTTGATGATAATGGTAAACAGGATAAATGGGGTGAATCTCTCTAAAGGGGGCACAGACAGTAATAAAAACTGACAGGCATTCTAATTCTTCTCCACTCTATCCAAAACTAAAAAAAAAAAAGTTTTGCCTTTAGTTACAGTTTATTATTTTGGTTAAAAAGCAGATACTTACATATTTATTTCCTTTTTCTTAGAATTGTAGGGCATGTACAAGGGGTGGTGAGGGCAAGCACTTTTGCGCCCACTCATATCCCCCCCCCCCAATTGGCCAACTAAAGAAGGGTATGCAGCCATTCAGGACTGTTCACATGCCGCGCTTGCAATGCTTTGCCTTATGGCCACAGTAAGAATTAAATAGTGTGTTGCATTTGAAGGGCGGTACCTCTGTAGAGCACAGCCATTTGAGTGGATAGGGCTGCTCTGCAACTACGTACATGTACAAACACACACAAGAAAATGCTGTAAAATTGTTTTCACAGAAACAAAGCAATACAAAGAGAACAGGATACTTTTTCATACAAGTACATGGTACAGCATGCACATATCAGGAATATGAAATGATGGGGTTACATATTATTTAAAGCCAAAAACAAAAATGAAACATATTACAGTTTACCAATCCTTATGTGTAGTGGCTGAATGAGGATTTTTTTGGGGCCCTTTTCCCTTTATTTTATCTGGTGATCCTGCCAGCAACACATTTCCTGTCTTAGGGTGTCTGCATTATAAATGACGTAGCAAAACCGACACCTTTGGACAGCAGCATTGTCAGTTTGGGGGTAGTGTTAGAATAGCAGATTTGACTCCACTAACATTTTTAGGCTCCATGTACACTGCAGCTGATAAACTCACGTTTAGGAGTGTTTGTGTTTTTTTTCAGCAGCCTTGAGCTCTCCTTAATGTTTTCCTATGTCCATGTACACGTAGTCGTTTACAGTTGTTAACAGGCAGTTGAGTTTACTGTATTTTTTTTTTTTTTTTTTTTTTTTATGCAGCAAACTTGCGTTCAGGAGTAGATTTTATCAACGTTTCAAACGCCAAAGTGTTTGTGTTTGGAATTTTTTTTTAACTCTTCCATTTCCAGATGCTTTCCAGAGCCTTTTTGCATCATGATAAATTCATGCAAAGCGTTTTCCTGGTACTCAAATGGACTTGGTACACCATACTTTGAGGTTTTGCATGAAAGAAAATACAGTCAAGGAAATAAGTATTTGATCCCCCGCTGATTTTGAATGTTTGCCCACTCACAAAGAAATGATCAGTCTAAAAATCGAATGGTAGTTGTATTGGAACAATGAGAGACAGAATAGCAACACAAAATTCAAAAGAAATGCATGTCTAACAAATTATGCACTGATTTGCATGTTCATGAGGGAAATAAGTATTTGATCCCCTTCACAAAATATGACTTAGTACTTGATGGCAAATCCCTTGTTGGCAATCACAGAGGTCAGACGTTTCCTGTAGTTGGCCACCAGGTCTGCACACATCTCAGGAGGGATTTTGGCCCACTCCTCTTGGCAGATCCTCTCTAAGCTATTAAGGTTTGGTGGCTAACGTTTGGCAACGCGAACTTTCAGCTCCCTCCACAGATTTTCAATCGGATTAAGGTCTGGAGACTGGCCACTTCAGGACCTTAATGTGCTTTTTCTTGAGCCACTCCTTTGTTGCCTTGGCCGTGTGTTTTGGGTCATTTTCATGCTGGAACACCCTTTCACAACCCATTTTCAATGCCCTGGCTGAGGGAAGAAGGTTCTCATCCAAGATTTGACGGTACATTGCCCTGTCCATCGTCCCTTTGATGCGGTGGAGTTGTCCTGACCCCTTAGCAGAAAGACACCCCCAGTTGGCAGTTGCTTTATGTTTCTCCCATCTGCGAATGATTGCACCGACTGTTGTCATCTTCTCACCAAGCTGCTTGGTGATAGTTTTGTAGCCCAGTCCAGCCTTGTGTAGGTCTACAATCTTGTCCCTGACATCCTTGGACAGCTCTTTGGTCTTTGCCATGGTGGAGAGTTTGGAATCTGATTGCTTGATTGCTCCTGTGGACATGTGTCTTTTATAGAGGTAACAAAATGAGATTAGCAGCTCTCCCTTTAGGAGATTGCTTCTAATCTCAGCTTGTTACCTGTATGAAAGACATCTGGTAGCCAGAAATCCTGCTGAATGATAGGGGATTGAATACTTATTTCCCTCATGAACATGCAAATCAGTGCGTAATTTGTTAGACATGAATTTCTTTTGAATTTTTTGTTGCTATTCTGTCTCTATGCTACAATACACCTACCATTCGATTTTTAGACTGATCATTTTTTTGTGAGTGAGCAAACATTCAAAATCAGCAAGGGATCAAATACTTATTTCCTTCACTGTATGTTTAGACACTGCTGCAATCATTTCTGCACAGAAATGAGCTGGAACATATCCAAACACCACAAAAAAAAAAACAGACCGCTTATCTCAACAAATACTGCTCTCTCTGCTTCTGCTCTCTATATCTCTCAAAATGACTGAAATAGTTTTTTTTCTTTACTGTTTTTCAGTGCATTCTGGGCATTTTGGAAGGTCTTCTGAGTTTATCTTACATAAACGCTTCTAAACGCAAACGCTCATAAAAGTGCATAAACGTGATATGCGAACGGGGATAAACCGATGTTTTTTAACTGACGTTTTTCACCAGTCAGTTTCCATTTTTTTTTTTTTTTTTTTTGGAATAAAGCTTTTACATAAATGAATAAAAGCTGATCATTGTAAGCATCCCTGTCAATTTTGGTCTCAACCCTCTAACGGCTACTTTTGCTGAACAGCCTGGTCTGTTCTGAAATAGCAGTTGTTTATACTTCTCAGATCACTTGTCCTGCATCTAGAAAAGCTAAAAGCAGGGCTGCTAGTGTGAATAGGGTCTAAACTGTAGTTGCCCTGGTGAAGCATTATTTAGGGTTTTTTTTTTAACCATGTATTATATATAGTAAATCTAAAGCCAAAACTTTTTTTGGGATGCAGTAGAGGAGGGTTAAAACCACTGTCTTTTTCCTTTTTTTTCCTGGAGATTTCCCTTCATGTTCTGTCCTGTAGACTCAACAGGAAGCAAGAGGATATCTTTCCAATTTGAGGGAAATCCCCTTTTAGGTCTTGTTCACACCAGTGGGCTGTGTTTTCCTGCACAGGTGTCCCGTGTGTCCCTGTACAGGCAGTCCTGTTCATAATAATTGGGGTGCAGCAACTGCATGGACACAGCCACTCCTCCCAGTTTGACAAATGTATGGGTGTGCAGCCCAAAATGCAAACCGTGTGCTTTCGGGTCTACCACACGCGTGGCTGTCACATTGGAAGGTGTGCATACAGCCTAATGCAGGCCATAGATGGGGAGAAAAACGGCAGATTTTCGGCCGATTAACGAACTATCGGTCGGTCTAAAAAACTTACCTGACCACCAATTATTATGAAAATCGGCCGATTAATGAGTAACCTATAACGGGAAATGATGTCATTTTGTGGCCTTTGTGATCCTTTTTCGGAAAACGATCGTTCGTTTTTGACCATCAATGAGGATAAAGTCGGGCGTTTTTCGAAAATTTTCCAACATCACCGATAATCTGAAAGTCCAAAATACACGAAAAACGGCCGACAAAATCGTCCACTAACGATAAGATAATCGGCCGGTTTTATTTTCGGACGAAAAATCGGCCGTTTTTCTCCCCATCTATGGCCTGCATAAGGCCCCATTCACACTGAGTGTTGTAAAATTGTGTGTTTTTGTGTGATTTTATGAAATGTGCAAAAAATGTACATTACACTTGCGGTGTTTATTTATTGTTAAAGTCAACTCAAACGTGAAAAAGATGTGTCAAACACATCAAAGTAGCTCATGTAGCTTTTTGTACATTCAGCTTTGTGATGTTTAGGGCGCCCACTGAAACGAATGGACTGCACTGTGCTCTTAGTATTAAAACATGCATAAAATGTGTCACGTCATAGCAATGTGCACAGGGCCTTAGACAGATGTCACAAGAACACAATTCCTCTCTTCCTGTTCTGGTGGCAACTCAAAGTTTTGAATGTTCCCTCATTTTCATTCCGGTTGAAATTGCTGGTCAGGACAGAAAGTGAATCTTCCTAATGGGGACACAGACAGCAATAAATATCAGACAGTGATTCTATCCTCCACCACTCTATCCAATGAAAAGTTTGCCTTTTGTTACATTTTAAAGAGTCCTTGTCCTAGAACAGCGTTTTTCAACCACTGTGCCGCGGCACACTAGTGTGCCGTGAGATATTGTCTGGTGTGCCGTGGGAAAAATTCCAATTTCATCTGTAACATGTGGCTTCGGCTCACAAATAGACCAATCATTAGAATCTAATGATTCAGTGGTCGGCAAGCCGCGGCTCGCGAGCCACATGCGGCTCTTTACCCAGTCTAATGCGGCTCTTCTGTGTGCCGGGCGCCTGCTCCCCTCCCTCCTCTCGGTCGGCCGCTCCCCTGCCTCCTCTCGGTTGGCAGCCCCAAAAGTCCGCGCGGACCTTTTAATCCGGCTTGCGGATGTGGCTGTCAGGATGTGTGTAGGCGGGGCAGCGTGCCGAACGTGAGGGGAGGGGAGCTAGGCTCCTCTCACAGTCCGCCCTGAAGACCCGAACGGCGCGGGAAGACAGCGAGAGGAACGCAAAAGGTAAGTGAATTGACACGGGGGACTTGGCTTACTAGAAGGGGGGGGGGGGAATAGTACTGTGGGGGATGAAATACTATATGAGGGATGAATTACTTTATGAGGGATGAAATACTATATGGGGGGATGAAATACTATATGGGGGATGAATTACTATATCAGGGATGAATTACTATATGAGGGATGAAATACTATATGGGGGGATGAAATACTATATGGGGGGATGAAATACTATATGAGGGATGAATTACTATATGAGGGATGAAATACTATATGAGGGATGAAATACTATATGGGGGGATGAAATACTATATGAGGGATGAAATACTATATGGGGGGATGAAATACTATATGAGGGATGAAATACTATATGAGGGATGAATTACTATATGGGGGATGAAATACTATATGAGGGATGAAATACTATATGGGGGATGAAATACTATATGGGGGATGAAATACTATACGGGGGATGAAATACTATACGGGGGATGAAATACTATACGAGGGATGAAATACTATACGGGGGATGAATTGCTATGGGGGATGAATTACTATATGGGGGATGAATTACTATGGGGGATGAATTACTATATGGAGGATGAATTACTATATGGGGGATGAATTACTATATGGGGGATGAATTACTATGGGGGATGAATTACTATGGGGGATGAATTACACTATGGGGGATGAATTACACTATGGGGGATGAATTACTATATGGGGGATGAATTACTATGGGGGATGAATTACTATATGGGGGATGAATTACTATATGGGGGATGAATTACTATATGGGGGATGAATTACTATATGGGGGATTAATTACTATGGGGGATGAATTACTATGGGGGATGAATTACTATATGGGGGATTAATTACTATGGGGGATGAATTACTATGGGGGATGAATTACTATATGGAGGATGAATTACTATGGGGGATGAATTACTATATGGGGGATTAATTACTATGGGGGATGAATTACTATATGGGGGATTAATTACTATGCTTACTATGGGGGAATATTACTATACTTACTATGGATGACACATACACATCATTCATCTACTCTTGGTCCGGCCCCCGGGTCCAATTATAAAATACTTTATTATTTCATAATAAAGTAATTATAAAATAATTTCTTTGTGTTTGATTCCTATTCAAGAGAATTACTTTATATATAGTCAATATAGGCACAGAGGTAAATTTTTTTAACATTTTCTAATGGTGGTGTGCCTCGTGATTTTTTTCATGAAAAAAGTGTGCCTTTGCACAAAAAAGGTTGAAAAACACTGTCCTAGAAGACAGTTCAAAATATTAAAGTATCTTCCAAAAAACAAATATACATCCTCTGTTCCAGCACAAAGGAGCTCAATAGCAGCTTATGGGGAAATAGGGGGAGTCATGAAATCACTTCATTTGCCCCTTTTAGTCATCACTGCATCCAGAACCACTGGTGTATAGCACATACAGTTGCAAGAAAAAGTATGTGAACATCTTGGGATTACGTGGAGTTTTGCATGAATTGGGCATAAAATGTGCTTTGAACGTCATCTAAGTCACAGCAATAGAAGAACACAGTCTGCTGAACATAATACTACACAAACATTAGATGTTGCCATGGTTTAATTGCACATAACATGTAAACATTCACAGTGCAGGGAGGAAAAAGTATGTGAGGCCCTAGCTTAATGACGTCTCCCAGAGCTAATTGGAGCCAGGAGTGAGCCAACCTTGACTCCAATCAGTGTGATGATATTGGATGTGTTGCTGACAGCTGTCCTGCCCTTAAAAAACACACACCTGTTTTGGGTTTACTGGTTTCAAGAAGCACTGTCTGATGTGAACCATGCCTTGCAGAAAAGAGCTCTCAGAAGACCTACGATCAAGAATTGTTGACTTGCATGAAGCTGGAAAGGGTTACAAAAGTATCTCCAAAAGCCTTGATGTTCATGTGTCCACGGTAAGACAGACTGTCTACAAATGGAGAAAGTTTAGCACTGTTGCTACTCTCCCTAGGCGTGGTCGTCCTGTAAAAATGACTGCAAGAGCTCAGCGCAGAATGCTGCATGAGGTAAAGAAGAATCACAGAGTGTCAGCTAAAGACCTACAGAAATCTCTGGCACATGCTAACATTTTTGTTGACACATCTACAATAAGGAAAACATTAAACAAGAATGGAGTTCATGGGAGGACACCACGGAGGAAGCCATTGCGGTCCAAAAAGAATATTGCAGCACGTTTGAAGTTTGCAAAAGAGCACCTGGATGTTCCACAGCACTACTGGCAAAATATACTGTGGACAGATGAAACCAAGATTGAGTTGTTTGGGAAGAACACTCAACACTATGTGTGGAGAAAAAAAGGCACAGCACACCAACATCAAAACCTCATCCCCACTGTGAAACATGGTGGAGGGAGCATCATGGTTTGGGGCTGCTTTGCTGCCTCAGGGCCTGGACGGATTGTTGTCATTGATGGGAAAATGATTTCCAGAGTTTATCAAGACATTTTGCAGGAAAACGTACGACCATCTGTCCGCCAACTGAAGCTCCGCAGAGGATGGGTGATGCAACAGGACAATGACCCAAAGCATACAAGTCATTCAACAAAACAATGGCTGCAACAGCACAGAATACACCTTCTGGAGTGGCCCAGTCAGAGTCCTGACCTCAACCCGATTGAAATGCTGTGGCATGACCTTAAGAGAGCGATTCACACCAGACATCCCAAGAATATTGCTACACTGAAACAGTTTTGTGAAGAGGAGTGGTCCAAAATGACTCCAGATCGTTGTGCAGGTCTGATCTGCAACTACAGGAAACGTTTGGTTGAGGTTATTGCTGCCCAAGGAGGGTCAACCAGTTATTAGGTCCAAAGGTTCACATACTTTTTCCTCCCTGCACTGTGAATGTTTACATGTTATGTGCAATTAAACCATGGCAACGTCTAATGTTTGTGTAGTATTATGTTCAGCAGACTGTGTTCTTCTATTGTTGTGACTTAGATGACGTTCAGAGCACATTTTATGCACAATTCATGCAAAACTCCACGTAATCCCAAGGGGTTCACATACTTTTTCTTGCAACTGTATATAGCCATCATTTTAGCTCCTTGTTTTTGGGCTTTGTGCTGGAAGTCAGAACATGCAAATATGTTCTGATATGAGAAGGCATCGCTGTATCTGAAAGCAGGTAGAAAATAGAGCTCTGGAAAGACCATCTGATAAGAAAATGATGGTGATGGATAAATACCATGGGGTTGATTTACTTAAACTGGAGAGTGCAAAATCTGGTGCAGCTCTGCAGAGAAACCAATCACCTACCAGCATTTTTGTCAAAGCTTAACCCCTTCCCGACTACCCTAGAGCAGAAATACTTCTGCAGGGTGGCACGGGTGTGCAACATCATGTGTGTATATATATGTGATTTTGCATTTCCGAGTAGGGGGTGCACGCACTCCCTACCCATGCCGTTATTCAAGGCTGTGGCTGTCAGTCACCGGGTCTCAGCTGATGATTGCCGATCATCTCCGATGAGGAGGAGAACTGTTTGTAAACAAAACAGTTCTCCTCTCTGGCAGCTTGTGCACACTGCTTTGGATGGCTGAGTACAGCCATCCAAAGCAGTGTGCTTACAGTGAAGCACATGGACAAAGCACTTAGTGAAACAGCACACAATTAACCCTTTGATCGTCCATGTTAACCCCTTCCTGCCTAGTGCCATTAGTACAGTGTCAGTGCTGGTTTTTTTTTTTTTTAGCACTGATCACTGTATTGGTGTCAGTGACACCAAGTCAGTCCCCCCCCAGCGTCAGAATGCCCACCTCAGTCCCACTGATAAATTGCTGATCTCCGCCATTACTAGTAAAAATAAAAAAAAATCCCAGTATATATGCGGCCATTTGTAAACGCTATAACTTTCACATAAACCAATTAATTTACACATATTGAGATTTTTTTTTTAGCAAAGACGTGATAGAATACATTTTGGACTAAATTTATGACGAAATTTGATTTTTTAATTTTTTTTTACTGGACATATTTAATAGCAAAAAGTAAAAAATATTGTTTTTTTTTCTCAAAATTGTCGGTATTTTTTTTTATAGCACAAAAAATAAAAACCGCACAGGCGATCAACTACCACTGAAAAAAAGCTCAATTCATGGGAAAAAAAGGACGTAAATTTCATTTGGGTGCAGTGTTGCATGACTGCGTAATTGTCAGTTAAAGTAACGCAGCACCATAACGCAAAAAATGGCCTGGTCAGGATGGGGGGGGGGTAAATCCTAAGGAGGGCAAGTGGTTATAGTGGCAGTAAACTCTTTTTTTTAACGTTTACCTACACGTACACTTATAATAAAGCCTACCGGTAGGTAAAATGCATATCTCCTAAACGTGCACTGTTTAGGAGATATCGCTCTTTTTGAGAGCAGGCACATGTGCGCTGAAGGAACAGCATACCCATGCCGTTCCTTCAGAGTACTGTGCTGTGGCCTGGGACTTCAGCGCGTATGCGCAAGAGTGATGTCATCATTGCAGATGGCTGGAGCTCACAAACCTGGTAGGAAGACTGGGTGAAGATGGAAGCCTCTGTAGCGGTGACAGCGCACCACTGGAGGGCTTCGTTTTAGGGTAAGTCTTCATAATGTTCTAGTATTCAATGCATACAATTATGAGATTACCTTGTAGGGGATTTGTTTTTTTTTTTGTTTTTTTTTCTTCTTACGTGCGGCTTGCTACCGCTTTTACTAAACAAACCAAAGTTACAAGCTGATTGTTTACCATCTAGAGCTACAGCAGATTTTGCAATCTCCAGTTTTAGTAACTCAACCCTTATGAGTCAATGTGCTCCCTGTACTCAGCACTAGTCCTATCACAAGGTCCACCAATATAGACGGTACAAATAAACAGAATTATAGAGAATCCAACACTAAAGGAATTTTGACAACTGATACAAAACCCAAAAATGGTGGTGTCGAGCACAAAAATGTATTGGAATGTTTTTTTCTTTTTTTGTTAAACATGTTTTAACTCCAGGTTCAGCAAAGGTGTATAACACGAGTAGCCAAAATCATAGCTCCATTGGTAAATTAAACAGTACACATGTCAACTCTGTACTCAGCCATCTGTCTGTATGCACTGCCCTAAACAGGTGTGAAGATGAGGAAGCCTTTCTGATTTACATACTTGTTCTGGATCAGTTAATGGGAAAGTATTAAAGTGGAAATCCCCCAAAAATTACAGCGGGGTTGATTTACTAAAGGCAAATAGACTGTGCAGTTTATTTCAGAAGGTCAGAGTTTACCATATGAAAAAACTTGGGGTAGCAACATTTTTTCCAAACAAGTAAAATAGCCTTTCTGGCTTGGGGAAAAAAAAATTAATCTAGTGTAAGCAAGAGACAAACTTCAGGGGTCTCGAGACTGGGGACCTAAAGGTGGGTTTCTACTACAGTAAACACACTGCTAAAGAAGGTGACAACTTGTGGGCAGTGCCTCACTGCAACCTTAATGGTTATACCGTTTCCCTATCTGTTTTCAGGAATCGATGGCACCTCCATCTAAATCCTTGGAAACTCTACAGTAGGGGTGTGCAACCTTCTGACTTTCCTGGGCCACATTGGAAATAGAGGAATTGTCTTGGGCCACACATAAAATACACTAACAATCATAATAGCTGATGAGCAGAAAACGTTGGGCAGATTGCAAGTTAACAATCGCTGATCTAGATAATATACCTATTCTAAAACTAATAAAACTTTAATTCTTTTTAAATTTTAAAAGAGGGCAACATAAAACTGGTGCGATATTTGACAATGTTTTTGATAAACTAACATCCATATCTGGTTCGATGGATGTAGTAGAAAATCTCAATGAATTCTCAAGGTGCTCCTCAGATATTTTTGCTCTAATTTTGTCCTTCATCCTTTTTTTTTTTTTTATATATAAGGGTGTTTATTTTGCATTTATGAGACACAAACAAAAAAAAAACAGAACAAGGAAGATACAAATAATAACAGGAGTTCAAACTAAAAAAATCAAAGAATAAGGGTACATAATATACAAAAGGGGATCCAAAGCAAAAACCAAACATCAAAGTATCGTAGGCAAGAAACCCAATACATATGACAAAGGATAATCGCAAGATAACATAACGGGTAAGCAGTCAGAACATACAAAAACAGCCAATCACATACAACAGTCACAAACAAACACCCACACCATCAACTCCCTTACAAATCAGAGGAAATCAGTAGCATGTAAAATCTGGCCACTCAAACCATAGAATCCTGTGACAATGGTTGATGTGCTTCATCCTTGACAGTTGCTCAGAAATATAGGTGCTGCCAAAAACCGATGACATGAATAAAGCATGATTGTGAAGAGTGGGATATTTTTCTTTGGGAAGATAAAACTTATAAAAGTCTAGTAAAGGGATACTGTTTTTGTTTGGCCGCATGTGTTTGCGAAGTGTAAATGCATTTTTACTAAATTTGTTTTAAAAAATAATTTTTAAATAAGGGCCACATTCACAGCTATCTTGGGCCACAAGTGTTTTTATTTATTTTTTTTTTTTTTAAAGGCTCAAAACAAATACAGGCTATAGGCAGCTTTTCCTGATTGTGTGTTTTTTGTTTTTAAGTTTTAAGTCTACTTTTTTGCTAGGTTCATACCCATGGGTTTACTGCGCATTAATGTAACAGAACGTTAGTTTGTCTTGCATTGCCATTTCATTAGAATGGCACCCCAATGCACACAGTGGATGCTAGTGCACATGTGCTTACAGTACACTACAACGAACATGCTATGTGTCGAGGTGCACTGCATTGCCAGAAATTGTTCAGGTGTGTTTCTTTGGCAAAATACATAAAAATGTGTGTGAATGGCCTTGAGGTAGACTTTTATCTGTACATCTTAGTTGCAATGTGAGATCTTACTGGTGAAAGTGTTCTATTAGCTTGTACATTTTGATACAGATATTCTCTGTTTTAAAAGTCCGCTGAGCAGATGTAGTGGAAATCCAGACTATATCTGGCTTGTTGTGTGTTGATGGTCCTGAAATTTGTGATCTGGATTACTGCACGGGTGACCGTAACACAGAGGACCCCTAGAAGTGCTAAAATACCACACTGCTTCCAATATACTTTGTATTACTTCGATATGTTCTGACTTTCTGAAAGCTGTTCTTTTTATCTCCTAGGGTGATTCAACGCCTATTTTATTCAGAAAGATATTATTCAACCAAACAAACATAGAACTGAAAGGTAAGTACAAACTGTTATTTTTGTGTGAGGGCTGTCTTTTTTTTTTTTGCATTCATTTTGGTGGTTTTGTACATTTTAATCATGCATCGGCTTTATATGTGACTTGAAAAAAACACCCGTATTTTACAGTGATAAGTATATTTTTTACCATTTGAAAAGCTTAATTGTTGACAATGTCTCTTCTCTATTATATAATAATTAGTGCCTCTTCATTTAGTACAGAAATGGGCATGTGGAGGATCCAACTCCTCTACAGTTCATAAGGAAGTTGAGAGGCTTGGAGCAATTCAATAAAAAAAAAAAAGAGTTGTCAATTTATTGCAAAAATTTTTTAGTAGTACAGTTATTTTGCAATGATTTGGATAGTGTGATTAATCATTTGAGCTATCTGTGGCTGTTGGTGTTTGTGATGTTTCCCAATGGTCAATTCCTTTCAAACCACAGTTATAAAGTGCATACATGTATTGTCGCTTATCTACCTTTTTGTTTCAAGTTCATAAATGTTTCACAATCTTCATTGATTTGGTAAAGCATATATCAAGCAAAAATATCCGGGATTCCAGACCTATGGGATCCTTGTGGAAGTGGAGAATCACTGGAGTAGGAGTTGCTACTACAGTAATCCTTGAGGTCTTCCAGACCATTCAGAAAATGTCTTTTTCTCAGTAAATGTGGGGCAGTGACGTTGCAATCTCCATCTTGCTCAATCTGGGAATGCCTTTTATTCTTTGAGAAAAATACCAGGCTTTTTCTGGATGGCGTTTGTGCCGAGCAAGTGACCTCTGGTTAATCTGGAGCATCTCTTCCCCATTACTTGCTTACCATAATTTGTTTGCAGGTGGCCATCTTTGTAGAGGCAGGGCTTTGCTTTCTTAAAGCAGAACTCTGGGCAAAAACCTTCTTCTACATGTCCTTGTTGCTGATTTCCTACCTTCACTGAATATGTCATTCATCTTTTGGTTCACTCAGTAGTTGCTTTGAAATGGCCTATTTATTTTCATATCAAACAGTTACTTCAATTTGTTTTCCTGCTTGTAAGATCAGTGGCTGCTATGTCTCCTATTCCCCCCAGCCACTGATCTTGGCACATCCCATCTGTAGTTCTTTCTCCAGGAAGCAGTGATGTAATTGAGCCCCAGTTGCAGTAGTGGGCATAACAAGGCTCTCAGACACATTAAACTTGTACAGGCCTATTGTACCAGCCCACATTCACTAAAATTCCCTATGATTGATGGGAACTGTAGTTTCCTTTTACTGCAGTTTCTTTCTTTGGAGGGGGCATGTGATCAGCACAGGGCCAATCAGCACTGTCCAGACAGATTGTCAGGGGTTATGCAATCTCAAAGGGCAGTGAGAGGAGAATGAAAACTCCTCCTACAAGCTTTAACCAGTGCTCTGTTGGACACTGATAGAAGTCACAAGACTGCTCTAACTGTTAATGAGAAAAGGTATTTAGCAGTTTATATGTACTAAAACAATTACATTTCCATGTTCTGTGTACTGTAATAGACCAGATATAGTGAATGCAAGGTCCTGGGTTTAGTAACACTTTAAGTCAGAACTGCTCACTAATAACTTCATATTTGACAAATGGTGGGGCAATAATTGAAAAGCAGCAGGAGAGGTGGAGGAAGCACAGGTTCACATAAGGAATAAAGCTGAAGCAAGGAGATCTGTGCACTGCAGTTCCTCAAGTACAGCTTTCTCTCTAGCAAGGAAAACATGGAGTAGTGTCTACATCACTCAATCTCATGAAACTGGCAGTCAGTATTATAGGGTACTATTTGGGCATAGTTAACATTTCTAGATGTTCTCCATATTACAGATTTTAGGATCAGTTGGAATTTAGCCGGTTCTATATCTTCCTGAGATATATTGTAGTGGTGCACCGAAAACCAAAAATTCAGGATGTATTTGCGGAACACCAAGACTGAAAAGGACAAAAAATTAAGCATAAAAAACAAATTTTTTTTTTTCTAAATTGGAAAAAATGAAAGTTATACCCAAGCACATAACTCCCCCCCCCCCCCCCCCCAAAAAGAAAATTGAGCCCCCTTTCCCACATATATGCACGTACAAACGTAAAAGCACACGCCAGGGCACCTACGCATGAAAACGTCAGTTGCGATACACATGTTACATATCGTCATGCACGCCAGAATGAGAGCAATAATTTTAGCACCAGATCTCTTCCATAACACTAAACTGATGACTTTGAAGGGGCTTTAAAAGCATCACCTATAGAAAATATAGTGTACTGAAGTTCGTCACCATTTCATGAGTGTGCACAAATTTAAAGTTTGACAAGTTGGATATCTATTTACTCGCTGCAACCTTGCTTGTCTTTTTATATTGCTTGTCTTTTTATAAAACATTGGAACTACCACTATTTTATTCTCTAGGGTCTCTGATTTCAGAAAATATATAATGTTGGGGGGGTTTTATGTAATATTCAGGCCTAAAGTGATTTTTTTTTTTTTTTTAATCTTGTGGAAAAAACACAAAAATGGCTCTGGCAGCGAAAGAGATAAAGGATAAGACCTGACCCACCCTTTACTGACGAGCACCCAATCAGTGCTTATTACACTGCAAGGTCTCTCTGCTCCCAGCTAGTCCCTGCGTGCGGTGCTGGAGGTGGGGAGGAGGAGATAAACTGTGCAATGTTATAAATATTATGCGTTTAAGTCACCTTAAAACCCCTTTTGTTTTTAAAACATTCCAAATATCACCTCCGATTTTAAATACGGTTTTGGTTAAAACTTTTTTTTTTTTTTTTTTTATCTGGACAAGTAGATTGGGGCACCGATTTAGTCCTTGGACAAGTAGTTGTTTTTCAAAAATTTCCACACCCCAGTATTGATTTCTTTAAATGAGTTTAGAGATTTTGAAGGTAAATCCTTTTTCATCTCTGTGGTACTTTCAAAGATGGTTTTTTGAACCTCTCCTGGGGTATGTTTGAAAGTGCATCTTGCAATTCCAGCTAAAGGTATAAACTTTTGCAGGATTCAGGCTTTCCTGTATTCACTCATTCTAAATGTTTTCTATCCCACACTTAGCCAGACAAGTTATGGTAATTGAGAGACCTGTCTGCTCATGCTTTTTAGCTGTTTTCTCTTGGTTTAAATAGCTGTTGGGAAACATAAACTTGGCACTTGAAGCATTGACCTGATCTAAAGTGGAATTCATAATCCGTGTGCTGACTGGGAGTGACTGTTATAGGTTCACAGTACCTAAGACAGGCTATGGTTTGTAACCTCACACACTGTACAACCGCAAGCAGAGCAGGAGCTATGTGAGTGTATTGTATGCATATAATACAGTATAAGTTCCTGGCTTGCAGTTCGTTTCCCTTTTTTTTTTCTTTTTCTTTTTTTTTTTTTTTTTTTTTTAGCTTTATGTACCTATAATTATGGAAATACAACATGGCACATAACTACAGGCCCCTTTTAAACTGCCAGGATCTCCCTTTTAGTAAGGCATCACTCAGGAGCTTCCAAGAAGCAATTAGAATTTCCTATGCAATCACAAACTGGTAGTTGGAACAAAGTCAAGCTCCGAGACTCATTAGCCCAGGCATTTTATATTATATATATATATATATATATATATATATATATATATATATATATATATATATATATATATATATATATATATATATATATATACACACACACACATACACACATATATATTCATGTACTTTTTATATTGTTTAAATTTATTTTAAAAGCAATTTGCATACGTTTCTAAATTTGAATTGATATTGGCCTTCTAAGGACAGTAGTAGTAGCCAGGTGTTCTGTTAGTGGATCCTGCTCAGATGCTCACACACTGTAGTTAACAGGAGACATTTTATTAGGTGCTTCTAACTGCCATTATACATGTGTCTGCCCCAGAACTACAACCAAAGAGAGGCAATAACACAGTTGTACCAGTATCTAAGTAGTGAGACCCCTAGAGGCCATACACAGCATATAACATATTGCTACACCAGGTATATGTCAATTCATAGTCCAGTCACATGCTGGAGTCAGGGAGGTGACCAGGCTGTAATGCTTGACTATTGTAAAGGTAAGTCAGGTCACCAGGCTAGCTGTGCCAGAGCTGTGTAAATATCAGGGCTGGATGGACAGAAATACAGATGCTTTGGTGCAGCGCTTATAATTATATTTATACTGTATACAGACCTTGCAGTGTAATAAGCACTGATTGGGTGCTTATTACTCAATCAGTAAGACTCACTCC
Source organism: Staurois parvus (assembly GCF_062004578.1). NCBI lineage: Eukaryota > Metazoa > Chordata > Amphibia > Anura > Ranidae > Staurois > Staurois parvus. Next base: position 1,109,087 of record NW_028318415.1, read on the forward strand.
TCCATGCTCTTGAGACTGTGCTGGGAGACACACCAAACCTTCTGGGGTTGGCACATATTGAAGTGCCATCCTGAAGTAGCTGGACTGCCTATGCAACTTCTGTAGGGTCCAGGTATCGCCTCATACTTCCAGTAGTGACACTTACCCTAGCCAAATGCAAAACTAGTGAAAAACAGTCTGAAAAGATGAGTAGGGGAAAAAAAAGTCAGTGAGACTAACCTCAAAACAGGAATGGGTTTTACAGGTGGAAGCCTGTAAAACCTATTCCTGTTTTGAGGTTAGTCTCATTGTTGCTCATCTAGTGCACCTGTTTTTTAATTTCATTAGCTACAAAGCAGCTGAAACTGATTAACAACCCTTTCTGCTACTTAAAGTGTTACTAAACCCACAACAGTAAAATCAGTCTGTATATGCAGTAAAGCATGCTTGTTATACTCACTGTGGAACCTAAGGGGTTAATCCTCTGCATTGTGTAAAAAGGCCGATAGACCATGACTTCTCTGCTCCTCCTCTTGTTCAAATGTCCACGTCTTATCTCCTGATAAGACAGACTGAACTGTAGCCATTCTGCACATGCTCAGTTTGTGTATTGCTAGAGAGGCTTGTTTTTTTTTTTTTTTTTTGGGAGAGTGCATGTGATCAGCACAGGGCTGATCAGCACTGTCCAGACAGAGGTCAGGGGTTTTGCATCCTCCGAGAGCAGAAAGAAAACTCCTCCTACAAGCTTTAACCAGTGCTCTGCTGAATGCTGATAGAAGTCACACGACTGCTCAAACTGCTGATGAGAAAAGGTATTTACCAGTTTATATTTACTAAAGTAATTGCACTTCCATGTTCTGTGTACTGTGGGAGATCAGATATAGAGGATGCAGGGTCCTGGGTTTAGTAACACTTTAACTGACCAGATCAGTATCCCAGGAGTTTAATTGACTTGATGTTATACTCTGATTTAAAAAGTGTTCCTTTAATTTTTTTTCAGCAGCGTATGAAGCGCATCCTTCTCCTTGGTTCCTGAGAGCTGCCCAGCAGTCATATTAGTTATTCAGAATAATGTGTTTGGGATTCTCTGATCTGTATTCACTTTCTTTCACAGTTGAGAACCTGCGGTGCCCTGAGCCTGTTAAGATTACAGTAATGTGGTATCTGATGCATTACATTTGCTACAATAAGTTTTCCACCATTGAGGTAAGTGTTTCACTGATAATCCCAAGAATTTTGCTGTTAAAGAATAATTTCATGCATGGGTGTTTTTATAGTTACATTGGTCCAGCTTGGAACAGTGCAACTGCTCTTTGTATATTCCATACCTTGCCAAAGCTGGAAATTGCTGAAGTACGCAGCTACTCCAGTAATCTCCACTTGCTTCTGGGTCCTGTGCTGAGCGGCTGCATTTCTGCTCGCTGAACTCAGGAGGTCTGCCAATCGGCATAGCACCATTCAAAGGATGCTTCACATTTTCTGAACAAATGCAAAGCAGTCTCTGAATGGCAAATTTAGTCCACATAATCCAGCGCTATATAGCAATGACGCCTTTATTCAACAGGTCTGTGTGTGTTTGATTTCCAAGGCTCTTACCAGATTAATTGACCCATATACAAATAAATGGGTCAAATAGAGCTTTTATTCTCCAAACTGTTTCCGTGTTTTCTCTAGTTGTTTTCTTCATACATCCTCATGTGTACCCAGAAAGAAAAAACGTGTATTGTGTAGTACCCAAAATCACATAGAAAATATTCTCTCAAAATATGCTCACATGTATATTTGATAGCATGCCACACACATGTGCGCTTGATAAACACATATGAACAGTTTTTGAATGGCGCCTGTACTGGGTGGCCCACTTTCTGTGCTCTGAATACAGCAGGCAGCTGCTTGGCATGGAACTCAGAAGCTAATGGAGATCACTGGAGTTGCAATGCCTAATTTAGTGATTTCCTGCTTCCACGGGCATTAGCCAGGTATGGTAAAAAATACCCATACATTTTTATTAATGAATGTGGGCCATTCAATTGTTTCTGCATTTAATAATTATCCATACTTTAGAGAGTAAGTAAGACAAACTCGTGCAGTTTGTTCAATGTTTGGAAAAACCTTTGCAGTTATAAATATGATACTCAGTGTGAAAAATCTTAGCAATAAGTCAAATGCATGCTTAAAGTGAAACCCTGCCAAGATCGTGCACACTAAAGTACTTGTATACTCCAGGCAAACAGTAACCGTGCTTTAAATCAATCCCTCACTCATCTCTGTTTCTATAGGCATTGTGTAAAAATTAATCTTCAAAGTTCACACCATTACCATGTAAGCCTTTTCCTGTTAGAGAAGACCTTTGCGGCCTGCCAGCCGTCTGATGTAAAAACAAACAGCGGTTGTTTCTAAGCTGTTGGCAATGGTTTAAACTGACTTTGGGGTCTTTGTTGTGATCTTTGAAGCACTTTGAAAATGAATAACTTTACATTAAGGGTTGGTTCACACGATAGAAGCGCAGTCCAGATGTGTTCTGGATGCGTTTCTGCATGCTTGTTTTTTTTTTTTATGCATTTTTTTCACGTTCCGGTGCATTTTTGTGCGTTCCTCCCCCCCCCCCCCTTTTTTCTTCCATTTAAACCACTTGCCTACCAGGCACTTATACCCCCTTATTTACCAGGCCAATTTTCAGCTTTCAGCGCTGCCGCACTTTGACAATTGCGCGGTCATGCAACATGGTACCCATATGAAATTTTGATCATTTTTTTCTCACAAATAGAGCTTTCTTTTGGTGGTATTTAATCGCCACTGGGCGCTTTACTTTTTGCGCTATAAATAAAAAAAGTGCAAAAAATTTGAAAAAAAAAAAAAAGTTTCTTTGTTTCTATTATAAAATTTTTCAAACAGGTAATTTTTCTCCTTCACTGATGTGCGTTGATGAGGCGGCACTAATGGGCACTGATAGGCAGCACTAAAGGGCACTGATAGGCAGTACTAATGAGGTGGCACTGATAGGCAGCACTAATGAGGTGTCACGGATAGGCGGCACTAATATGCAGCACTGATAGGCGGCACTGATGGGTGACACTGATGATGGGTACTGATAGACGGCACTGACTGGCACCACTGCTGGGCACTGACTGGCACCACTGCTGGGCACTGACTGGCACAACCGCTGGGCACTGACTGGTGGCACTGACTGGCAGCACTGGTGGGTGGGCACAGGTGGGTGGCACTGGTGGGCACAGGTGGGTGGGCACAGGTAGGTGGCACTTCTGGGCACAGGGGTGTGACACTGCAGAGTGGCACAGGTGGGTGCACTGCTGGGCACAGGTGGGTGATCTGCTGGGCACAGGTGGGCGGAGCAAGTGGGCGCACTGCTGGGCACAGGTGGGCGGAACTTGCGGGTGGCACTGCTGGGCACCGATCATCAGGGCACTGATCATCAGTGCCCTGATGATCGGTGCCGATCCCCGCTCTGACAACTGCCGGTTCTCGGCAGTACTTTCCTCACGATCTGACAGCGTGAGGAAAGTGCAGCCGAGAATCGGCACTTGCATTTCCCTCTGATCAGCGTGTCATTGGACACCGCTGATCACGTGGTAAAAGGCCGCTGTGATTGGCCTTTTACCACATCACGTGATCAGCTGTGTCCGTAGGACACAGCGATCACGGAGATCGCTGGATCGCGCCCCCTGGTCCACCCAGAACTGGCCGGCCGCAGTGCAGCCGTCATTTGGCTATCTGCGGTCGGCAACTAGTTAAATAGGGTCATGCACATTCCAGTGCATTCTGGTGCATTTTTTTATGCTTTTTACCGCTTTCCAGTACAGTTCTGTGCAGAAAAACTGAAGCCTGTCCTTTTTTTTTTTTTTTTTTTTTTTTTTTTTTTTTCTGCAACCGGAACGCACTGGAACTGCAAGCACTAATGTGAACTATGACATTAACAACCATATAACCTACTTTTCTGTGCATTTTTGGATGCAGAAAAAAAACACACTGAAATGCATGTAGTGTGAACTGGCCCTAAAACATAGCTAGGGTGATGACTAAAGATTGTTTAATGTCCATAGGCTTTTAAAGCCTACATTTAGCAAAGAAAACCTATTCAGCACAAGGGATGTTGCTTTTACCTTCAGTTGGATGTGCTCCTTGTGCTGCTGTGTCCCACTTTTAGATGAAATCTTCCTCCTGTGATGTCCCCCTACCCTGCAGTAATCTTCTGGTGCGGCATGGGTAAATACAGCTAAGGGGCCTTCACAAGCTATCATTAAGATACCTGATTATACCTGTGGCCCACCCTTTTCACCTAGCTGCTCCTTGTACAGAAGCCATACTACAGCTTCTATGCATGGAACACAATCTTAAGAATGTAGGACAAACAGGTTATTGATAGTTCTTAGATCCTGTTTCATTCATAGAAGCTACAGCTACGGCTGTCTCTTCTGGGCTCTTGCATCTAGACCCAGCTTCATCATTCATAGAATGAAGTGATTGGGTGGAAGGGGTTGGAATGCGGACTTGGCATCAAGGGTCTAGATGCAAGAGCCCAGAAGAGACAGCTGGACAGCAATGATGGCGGATTTGCTGGTCGTGTACATGGGAGGACACAGTGGAACACTGATCGCTGTACAGGACCTCTGTGTGAGGTCCCGATCATGTAATCACTGATTGGCCAATCAAAGATCACATGAATAGTAGTAAGCAAAATGTCACTTCTGACATCATTGCTTAATACTAGTGAAATCTGTGAATGATCACAGAGGCCACATGGTACAAGGTTATTCACAACAGCCTTGTACCATGTGACAAGCTGTGACCTATCACAGCTCTCTCAGTATTTCTCAATGGCTGCTAGAATGCAGTCAGAGAGAAGGATAAATTATTGCTTTTACAGCCTTTTATGGGTGTAAAAGCTATCAGTGTAAATGGTGACACTGTACTGCTAGGGTGGGAGTATGTTTTAAAAAAAAAATATATAAAAATGTAAAATATTTTTTGAAACATTATAATTTTTTTGTTATAAAATAATTTGGGTTTTTTTTTTTTTTTTTTACTAAAAAGATAACTGAATAAATTTTAGCCAAGATTTATGATGAAATACTATTTATTTACAAAATTTTCTAAGAAAAACACTTTTTTCAAAATTGTTGGACTTTTTCATTTACATAGCAAAAAAATAAAGATCCCAGTGGTGAATAAATACCACCAAAATAAAGTTTTATTGGTCTAAAAAAAATGCTAAAAATTCATATGGGTACAGTGTTGCATGACCGCGCAATTGTCATTCAAAGTTTGATAGCACTGAAAGCTGAAAATTGGCCTGGACAGGAAGGAGGTAAACGTGTCTGGACTTGAAGTGGTTAAGTTTTATTTCTGGGAGTTAGCCAAGGGGTCACATTATCAAATTACTGATTGATGTAGAACATTCAGACTTCAGTGGAGGTAATGTGGGAATATTATTTTTCTCATTTACCATGTGGCAGGTGTATTTTTCTTTTTTAATCTATTTCAGGCATGTCAGAATAGAAGTCTTGCAGTGGTATAACTGTGTTATTGTCCTACTTTGTTAGGTTTGTAATATTGGCAATCACCTTCCTTTTTATAGATTTCCATTAATATTTAGATTACACAAATCATTCTTTCTTTTACTTTATTAGGAGGCTCTTCAAAATGATAATGTGCACACACATATGGATGGACAGAATAATGAAAATGCTAGAGAGATTGCCTGTGATAAAACAACTCACTCCATAACATTGCAGAATGTAAGTACGGTGCTCTTCTCTGTTTAGAAAATGCAGTCGTTACTTCAAAAAAGTTATAAGAGAAGCATGAAGTCTGCAGTTGCTGAGCTCTCTTTTTAAAGTGTTATTAAATCCAGGACCCTGAATTCACTCTATCTGCTCTCCCACAGTGCACATAACATAAAAATATGATTAGTTTAGTAAACATAAGCTGCCAAATACCTTTTCTCATCAGCAGTTGGAGCGGTCTTGTGACTTCTATCAGTGTTCAGCAGAGCACTGGTTAAAGCTTGTAGGAGGAGTTTTCTTTCTGCTCTCGGAGGATGCAAAACCCCTGACCTCTGTCTGGATAGTGCTGATTGGCCCTGTGCTGATCACATGCACTCTCCCAAGAAAAAAAAAACAAAAAACCTCTCTAGCAATATACACCAAACTGCAGGGTGTCTCCACACTAATGTCTTATCAGGAGATGAGAGGGGGACACTGGAAGAATGGGAGGATCAGAGAAGTCAGGATTAAACAGCATGTTTACACAATGGAGGATTAACCCCTTAGGTTCCACAGTGAGTATATCTAACATGCTTTGACTGATTTTACTGTTGTGAGTTTAGTAACACTTTAAGCTCTCTTTAAGATTGTAGCTGCGTTGAGATGACCCTCTTTCCTCACTGATTTTAGTCACTGATATGAAAACAATAAGCAGATAATGACTAACACTTCTGTAACTTTTCTAAATCTGTGTCAGTGATTCAAAAAAGTGGTAAAGTTAGTGTGCCAACATAGCAGCCATTCGGTTAAGCACAGAGCTAATCAGTGGCAGCTGTCCCTTTCCCCACTTCCTGCATCTTTCATAAAAAGTTCACTTTTAACCCTTTTGCTGTCAAAGCCATTTTTGCGCATGTTTAAAAAATAACTTTAGGTCTGAAGATTGCATAACCCCCCCCCCCAAAAAAAAAAATTATATATTTTCTGAAAGCAGACACCCTAGAGAATAAAATAGTGGTAGTTACAATGTTTTATGTCACACAATATGACCACAAAGGTCTAGGAAATGCAACATTTTAGAAAAAAGAGCCCGCTAATTTTAGGGCACACCAACACAATAAATTACCCAATGTTTTGGTAAAATCAGAAAGATGACATTGTACGGAATAAATGGATACCCAACATGTCAAACCAGGCACCTGTTTCCAGGGTGCGTGTAAGCAATCCAGCACTGCCAGAGGCATCAGACTGCTTTCATCTGACTGTCAGCAGTCTGTCAGATATGCAAATGCTCCCAATGGCTGCAGCCATCAGGAGTGTGTGTAAAACACCTTCCACCATTTTTTGACAAACAGAAGTGCAACTTTAAGACCTAGAAAAAAAACCTGTAAACTATTGTCTGTAATGCCATTGCACATAATGCCTGAATATAAAAACTTTAACAGGTCTATGTTCATAATGAAAACAAGGAATATCTTTATAAATAAAACCAAATAAACCAGAATATTGCTTTTTGACCACTGTTAATTTTGACATCAAATTTCAATTTAGTTTGATAGTCTTTTGACTAAAATGCTTTTTAGTTTTAGTCATATTTTAAGCATATGAATTTAGTTTTCGTCACTGAAAACATGCAGCTGATGAAAACTATGATGAAAATATTTTCGTCTATGAAATTAACACTGGTGCTGTGGCCTGCCCAGGGCTGGACAGTATTTATATCCAGCAACAATGCCAGTAGTCTGCTAAAAGGATGCCTTGACCATGTGTGGTGTGTATTCTATTCTAAGGAAGAGGGATATATGTTTTGTTTGTCAGTGCATTTACCCTTTAACTAACTTTTTTTAAAATGAGGCTTAACGCAGACTTTTGAACGTACTGTTTTATAGCAGCTAAGACAGTGTTCACAGTTGTCAAGCTGACTGCTTTCTGTTGTAAGTGTAAAGCTTACTCAATCATTTCCACACATCTGGGAAGGTCGGCCACCTATGTATCAGCAAAGCGGTATTAAACCCAAAAACCAAAATATAATATTACGGCTTGACAATCATTAATATAGTGCCTGTATTGCTTTTTTTTCACCTGGTGATCCTGAGAGTAATGCACTGTACTCTTCTAGTCTTAAGGTGGCTCCACTCTAGATGGAGTAGCAAAGAAACATCTTTGGGCGACAGCATTGTCAGTCTGGGCAGAGGGTAGTGTTGGATGCACTAGCAGAAAAACAAACTCCAGCTTTTTAGGCAGTTATAGCAGCAGTTTATTTCCTTTTGAGGTAAACGTTATACTTAAAGCAAAACTTTACGCATAACAATTGATAAAAAATAATGTTCTTTAGCAAGGATTACATTCCACATGAATAATTATGCAGCCAAGATTAGTGTATGCTGTAAATTGTCTCCATCATTGCTCTTTTCTTTTTGCTGGAGGCTGCCATTTTGTTGAAGCCCAGAGCCTCTGAGCAGCAGTTTAAAGCTGAACTAAACCCTCCTATCCTCTTCAGCAAAGGAAGCTGCCATCTGTTTAAACTGCAACTGTCACGGTGCTGCCCATGTTATCTATTATGACATCAGACATTTGATGGTTTGACAGTTTGGTTGAGAAAACAATCAAATGTGTCTAATTTTAGCATTCCTGGCATGTAACTGTTTATTTTCTAAAACTGTTAAATTGATGGGTTTAGTTCTGTTTTAATCTTTAGACCGTCAGCAGATCATCAGCCTCTACATCTCGGCACTGCCTAAAAATGGACATAGCTATACCTGCAAAATGGGACAGCCTGAGGTGATCTAACAGGACTTCATTTTCTGACTAAAGTTCCACTAGTGAGGACCACAAGGAAAGAAGTGAGGGCAACAAGGAGCCCAAGAAATAAAACCGATTGGTAGTTACTCTAAAAAGGTTTCCTCCTAACATTCTGCTGTTCCAGATAACCTGTGATTTTGTAGTAAACCTAATGCTTAAGTGGGCATAACTTTAATCCCTTGTCTACCATGGTGTGTTATATAAGGGCTTAAAGCAAGCCCATCTCTGCTGCTGCAGCCATGAGCTTGCTGTTGTTGCTTGTAAAATCAATTTAGCGGCTAGGATTGCTTTTACAAGAGACTGACCATTGGCTATAAAAAAACAGTACTGGGATGGTGCCTGCAGCTGCGGGCATCAACCCAGTATAATCACTTGAATTCCAGCGATGTACGTTTATGTCGCTGGTCGTCAAGCGGATACAGTCCTTACAGTCCCCTCCCTTGATGTCAGTACTCTTCTTCATCCTGAGAGGACCTTACTGCTGGACAGTCTATAGGAAGTGTCCAGGTTATGCAGTCAGTGATGTGGACACTCAAAGGTAAACAAAACCGTGAAGATTCAGGACCTGAGTGTTATGTGGCTGCGGCTTTTGGTAACTAGTGTGTTTTTGTTTTTTTTTGTTTTTTTGGCAGAAGAGACTGCATATTCTGCCAAAAAAAACTTTCCCCTAGCATTTTTTTCATACTTGCACAGTGTACTTTACACTTCCAGCCCATTCCTTCAATGTGTAAGATGTTGAAAAAGGAGCGAAATACTAGGATGGTTTAACTCCAGCATGCAAGCGTTGCACCATCAGTGACTGTCCAGTGACCAAAGGGAGAAGACATTAGGCTGGAAAACACAGAAGTTGACAGTGAAAAAGCGTCAATAGGAAATGTGGGGCGGCCAGCGCTAGAGGAGGGTAAACAGAGCGAAGTCTGCCATAAGTTGTATGTATGGTTTTGTAGATATTCTCTGTCTGTAACCAGAGTTTATGCATGGTTTAGTTTATATGACAAACTGCCTGGATTTTAAAAGGTTTTTTAAATTTTTTATTCTTTTCCTCATGACAGTCAAAGTTGCAAGATGCACAGCGCACTGGAATAGAGGTATGTCCACTGTTTTTTGAAAATCTTGCTCTTTGTGCTTTAGATGATCTCTAGCATAATGGAGATGTTTTGTTGTTCTGCCATATATAGAACTAAAGGTGAAACCTTATTTTTTTTCATTGTGGGTAGAGCAAGGGTTATACCCCTTATTAGTTTTTTTTTTTTGTTCTCATCTGTGTCCCATTGGAGAGATTTCCCTTCACTGTCTCATAACTAAAAACAGGAAGTAAGAGAAAATCCCTCCAAAGCAAGGAATCCCTTGGTTGTCACTAGGGTCATCAGAACTACAGAACTAGTGTCCCTATTAGAAGATTTCCTCTCTATTCCTGTTCTGCTAACAACCCAAAATGTTCTCTTTCACTCTTGGTGAGGATGGACAAATAAACTTGATTACTTTCCCTAACAGGGACACTGCAATAAAAACCTGGTAGGTAGTCTAACCACTACCTATTCAATCCAAAACTTTAAAAAAAAAAAAAAAAGCTTTGCCTATAGAATTTTAAAAACTTTTGTTTAAAGCTGCGCCCTGGGATAAGGGAATATGATCTAAATACAAAGTTCTTCCTTGAATCTTGGTCTACTTTGTCTGTTTCTTTCAGATCTGTGCATTAATCCAGTGTGAAACTTTCCCTCTGTGCAGGAGTTTCCTGTAATAAAGACCACTCACTGCTGCTCTCTCCCCTTGTGTAGGGTGACTGGTCTTGTCTCTGCCCCGTCCTGTAGTTTTCTTCAGGAAGCCTGTAGTGGGTAGAGCGTGCTGGGTTCCTCCCACAGCTCTGCTCTCTGCCCAGGCTCAGAACAGCATAGTGATTTCTCAGCTACTTTCACAAGGTAATATCTGGGTTTGTAAAGGCACTTGGTGCACGAATAGTAGAATTATAGCCTTTGTGGCTATTAAGGAAAATGTTTGACAATGTTTGGGCCTGGCATTTTACTTTTAACGCACCAACTAATTTGCATGCCTAAATAATTTTTATACATCTTTTTAAGACATATAATGTGTTATTTGATATAATATGGAACAACAGCGCCTCCTAGGGACTCCTTTGCTATTAATTTTAACACTGCATGTAAATTATTTGTGAGGTAGCTGCCAATTTTTTTTTTTTTAGTTTTTTAAATGTATATTATTTGGGCACATTTTTTAATTATAATGGCGCAGCTTTATCTGACCGTTGAAATATTGACAACATGGCACTGCTTATGAACACTGATACCAGAAGGTGGCAGTGTTCACCTGCGCGTTAAAGGCTTTTATTTTCATCAGTGTAGCCCTCCGTGTGCAAGTGATCATTGCTGACCTAAAGTGCATCTAAACCCAAAAACAAAATTTTAATATAATGCAGACCATAGTTGTTGTGGCTGTAAATAATTTTAGGATTTTTTTTTCCCTTTTTCATCTGCTGATCTGACCAGTAATACACTTTCTGTCCTAAGTTGTCTCCATTCTGAATGGAGGTGCATCATGACTACCTTTGGACAGCAGTATTGCCAAACTGGGGAGATGATAGTGTTAGATGCACTAGAAGATTTAAAATGGACCTGGCTAACAAATTTTGGGATAAAGGTTTACCTTAAAGTGGAACGATACTCTCTCCTATGCTGCGATGTCCTAGAGCTCCCCTCCGGCTGCTCTGCTTCAGTTATTGATCCCTGTCTGTTTTCATTAGCTGGGCCGAGATGGCAGTGCATTACTGTAATTGAGCTCAGCGTACAGTGTGGAAAGCAGGTAAGGAACTTTAATGCAGAGGAGTCCTAGTATGTCCCTTCTGCATTAAAATGTGTTATATGGTTTTTTCTCAACCCTCTACTGCCACATTTGCTAGACAGCTTGGTCTGTCAAAGAAAAACTCCAGGGTAGGAAAAAAAAAATCACCGATTAGTACACCCCCTAGTCTAAACACTAAACAGTTAATAAAATTTTGAAAATCCTTACCATTTAGGAGAAAAGTATAATTGAATTTCAATGACCTCATCTCTGTAATTCAAAAGATGACAGCATCTGCTTTGCCCAGGAGGAGGTGTAACAGCAGGGATTACATCATATCCTTTCTTCTCTCTGCAGTAAAAGGAAACTATGTTTCCCATCAATCATAGGATATTGTAGTAGATGTGGGTGGGTACACTAGGCCTGTACATGTTAAGTGTCTGAGAGTCCTGGTCTACCCACCAATGCAGGTGGGTCTGAATTACATCATTGCTTCTTGGAGAAAGAACTACAGAAGGGATGTGCCAAGAACAGTGGCTGTGGGAATAGGAGGCATAGCAGCCACTGCTCTTACAAACAGGAAACCAAAGAGAATTAACTGTTTAATTGGAAAATGAATAGGCTATTTCAGAGCAGCTACTGAGTGAACCAAAAGATGGATGACATTCAGTGAAGGTAGGAAATTGGCAACAAGGACATGCAAAGTTTTTGCCCAGAGTTCTGCTTTAAAGAAAGTTGAAAAATAACAGATTTGCTGATTGTATCAACAGGTGAAAGTAAAGCTTAAAGTGGTTTTAAACCTCAGACATGAAACCTGAACAAGGCATATATTTATTATTATTTTTTTTTTTACTAGCCTCTATCCAGATCACTGAACGCCACTTCTCTGTCCTGTCCAGTTCCTCTGTTATCAGCATGAGTCACTTCTGTCAAGTTTTCCTGACACCAAGAGGTAAAAAGGTGACCAGGGAGAAACGTCCATAACACAGCTTGTGATTGACAGCCACAGCTCTGTTCCTGTGTGTGCTGTGAAGGGGGTTATGTCCCTTCCCTCCAGTCAGCTCTTAGAGCTCTTTTGCAGTGTGTAACTGCAGCTCCTCGCCCCCTGCGTTGTGCATCTGTGAAAAATCCTTTTCACCTCCTAGTTTTTTTACTAGAATGTGTAGGACGAATGGCTGCAAATGAACAGTTATAACTTTGTGTAGGAGGATTTGTTTTACCTCTGTGTGTCACCTAAGGCCAGTAACTTCACTGGGTATAGAAAAAAGGTTTACAACTCCTATAAAAAAAGAAAATGAATACAGCCACCACATTTAAGAATTGATGAGCTGCAATATATACATTTTTGTTTTTGGGTTTTGTACGGCTTTAAAGATCAACTATGGCCAAAATAAAAATGACATATGATGCAGTCTGTCAATAGCATTAACATAGCAGACTTTGTTTTTCTGAATTCCCCCTGTAACTTGGTTTATTACCTGATGATCTAGCCAATAAGTCTGTTGTTTTTCAACTTCCTTTAGCAGGCCAAGTTGTCCAGTAAAATTAGCAGTTAGAGGTTTGAGACCAACCCACATATATGGGTGCTTATAATTTAGCTTTTAATCATTTATGTGAAACCTTTCTTTCAAAATGTAAAGAACTATTGCTGTAATTGCTTAAAAAGTGTTAGCTGCAGTTCAGCTTTAAATTGCTAGCCACTTTTGTAAATCTGCTAGTCCATCCAGCACCAGCCTCAGCTGACAATGCTTCTGTCCAAGGGAATCTACATTTCTCTACAGACACAATGCACCCACCCTAAGACAGTAAGTGTGTTACTGGCTGATCACCAGATGAAAATAAAAAAAAAAAACCTTGGAAAAAGAAATGATGCAGCCACCACATTCAATGATTAGGAAGCTACAATATATTAAATTATCGATAGATTCTCCCATCCATGCTAATGGTGTGGATGAAGGTATCTTAAATGCCAAACATTATATTCAAGCATTTGGTGCTGCTAAACAGTGACTGCATCTGATGGTATATAGTCATTGTTTGGCCTATAATTTTCCACCTAGCATAGTTGATTTTTAAATTGACATTTTAGTGAACTGGGTAGAGCTTGCAGGCTTATAAACAGCTTGGCTTTCAATCCGTTCAACAGGAATTGTCCCAATTTCCAGCAGTCTGTGATTCCTTTAGGCTCGGCTTACACTGCTGAAACCCCATCTTGCTTGTAACTTCCTTGTGACTTCCTTGCCACCTGCTTGCAACTTTTGTGATTTAACATTGCAGTCTATGGCACTCAAGTCCCAGAAAAGTAGTGCAGGATTTTATTTTTTTTTAAGCGACTTAAGTCACTTTAAGACCGCACCCTTTGAAATGAATATGTTTTGACTTGTCATGTGACTTTGTTTCGCACGTTGCATGTAAGTCACAGTAGTGTGCAGGTGATTCTTGATCATTAGTGAAGAGGAACCCAGCTATCATTGACAGCCATCATTAAAACCCAACAGTCTTAAGTGTTGCCTTCTGAGGCTCAAAGGGGAAAACATATATATTAATGTATCCTCAGCATGCGGTGTTTTTCCAGGGAACATACAGACTCTGAGCAATGTGTGCTTTGACCATGCTTGGATTTACTATTTATTTCTGAGCATATAGGTTTCCCAGTATTAAGTTTATCTGTTTAACTACTTGCTAACCGCGCTATAGCCTAATGGCGGCTACAGTGCGGTTGTCCAGTTCTGGGAGGGAGTCTTATAATGTCCTCTCAGAATACACCCTCCCGTGCACCCCCAGCGATCTCTGTGTCCTACAGACACAGCTGATCACATGATGTGGTAAAAGGCCAATTACAGCGGCCTTCTACCACATGATCAGCTCTGTCCAATGACACAGTAGATCATGGAGTAAATACAGTTGCTGGTTATCGGCAGCACTTTCCTCACGTCGCAGCGTGAGGAAAGTACTGCTGATAACCAGCAACTGTCACAGAGCAGATCGGCACTGATCATCAGGGCAACGGACAGAAATGACACTTGGCGCTCATGATTGAGACAAGTACACACTATGGAGGGATATGGTATGTTCATATTTCACGTCTGAGGTTTACAGGTAAATTTTTTTGAGGGAGTCATAGCCAACTTTCCTGCAGCTGTTAATGTTATGCAGTGAAATATTTTTCTTTTGTGTTGACATGCTTCAAATTTGATTGTACAATGTTTCTCAATTAGTGTGTGTATGTGTGCGCTCATAATTCACATATACCTTTTCATTGTTTTTAGAATAAGACCGATTCGAAGACCAATCCTTTTCTTTCCAATTCAAAGGTAAGGAGAAAAAACAGGCGGGTTGCACATATCAGTTACGTTTCTTTGTGGAAACCTTGCTTGTTGTTAAGGAAACAGATTTCACCTGCAAAATGTTAGCTGCTGGACAGCATGTTTATTGAACCCCTTAGTTTGTTTTTAGGCTCTACTAGCCATTTTTACATGTAGTCCTTTTGTAAGTAACCCATGCATTTTTCATTAGCTTCCTCTATATTCTGACTTTTTTAATTTAATTGTAGTTTTCATTAGGATTTCATGGCAAGTTGATTGTCAGAAATATTAACACTTGTGTTACCATGTGTATTTCTCAGGCTTTTGCTGCTCAAACATCGCAAGATGGGCCCTTTATTTTTGTGGTTTCTATAAAATCCGAGCAGAGTGCTGCAGAATGGAGTTTATCAGGTATTACCCTTTTAAAATGTGGTGGTCTTATGGGGTTCAAAACCTTTTTTTTTTTTTTTTTTGGGTTCCACTGACACAGGAAAGAAAATTTAATATTGTCCAATAAGAAAAAGCAAAAAACCTGAAAAGCTTTAACCATTACCAAGTCTGCCTTGAGAAAGAAGCAGACAAAAAAAAGAAAATATCTATTTAAAAAAAGTTCCACTTTGAGGGTGCATTCACACCTGTTAATGTACTTGCCCTCCGATCAGATGCAAGTATCCCAGCAGGTTCCCATGATTAGCTGCTGGAGGCAGCTCCATTGAAAGCGATGAGAGGCTGCCAGCTGCTGCAGCTAATCCCAGCCATTTGCATGTAATCACTCACTGCAGGGCCCTGCACAACCATTTTTTATAATGGCATCCAGAGTCCTCTTCCTCCAGCGCATGCGGATACCAGCCATATTCATTCCTATTGGGGGAGCTATACTCTGTTGGACTGCTGGCGGCCACCACGAAGTACGGCTTCCATTATGAATAAATGGGGCCTCAGCGCCCATATGTAGGATTGAGTGACTTTTTTTCTGAAGGAAAGCTGTGTGTGGTCTTGTGCAGGATTGCATAAAGGATAAGTACACCTTTTGTAACATGTTACACCCCCGCTCCCCCAAACATGGACATGGTAGGCTACACTTGGAGTTTGGATATGCATTAAAACCTGATATAAGTAACGTTTTTCTTTTAAATATGGCCCCATGTGTGACTTTGAGAACACTCAAAATCTATTATGCATCACTGCTACCAGTTGGGTTATATGAACCTCGCATGCGTCAGGTTGCCTGTGACAATTGATTGCTTAGAACACTAAGCCTAAGGTTCCGTTCACACCTATGCAGTTTGCTTTTTGTTCATTTTGCAGTGCTTTTTGCAGTTCATTTTGCGGTTTTCTACACATGGTTTTTATGCGTTTTTACCGCATTTTGTGTTTTTGTTCAGTTTTTTTTTTTCTTTTTTAAAGTGGAATTGTTTTGTGGCTGGGCAGAATAAAAATGCAAAACGCAGCAAAAATGCACTACCATGCATTTCAGCCGCTTCTCCATTGATCTCTATTGTAGCAAAAAAGCCCCTGACCCTTTCCAAAAACGCAGAAGCTCAAAAAAGCATAGATGTGAGCATGTTCCATAGGAAACCATGTTAAATGGACTGTGGTGCGCTTTTGCAAAAAGCACTGAAAAACGCATTGGTGTGAACAGAGTCCAAGTCAGATGGTATTCAAAGTGAAGTCAAACTAAAAATCCCATAAATGCATTCAAGATAGATTGAAAAGGCTGTGTGGCTGTGCATTAGCAGCCAGTTTCAGTTATTATGTATGTTTTTAATATTGCTGGTCATCTTCATAGGTGCCTATTTAGTTGACCTCAGGTGGCTGATTGAAAACATTTCATTTATAAATGTTTTAAAGCATTTTTGTTTTTTTCTGTTTTTTTTCCTGACCAGTTTATACCTCAATGGAAGGTCCTCATGGGTACATTTCTGCTTCAGAATGGCCATTAATGATTGTAAGTATGCTGACCTAATGAAGAAATGCCATGACAAAAATGATGCTCAATGTAAAAAAAAAACTGTTTAAATGGAGCCTCTGGAAAATATGTTTTGCCATTCGCAGTAACAGATAATTTTATTATCTATATCATTTTTTTCTCCAAAACAGCAGACGTGCTGACTACTACAGCACAATTTGTAACAGAGCCACGTGAGGCTTTTCTTAATCATGCATTACAAAGCTCATTTAGTAGTGTATAGCATTCAGTGACAGTCCAGTACTGTTGAGGTCTTGTTGCAGTGGTTCACAACACAGAATTTCTTTTCTTGTGAGATGAAATGGGTTATTGTGTTAAAACTGTTGCTGAGCTCGCTACAACACATTGACACATTACCCTTTTTTCTGTAGAACGCTAAGAGTATGCCAAAAACCACAATTCGTTTTATACCTTTGCTATTTATGGTTGTATCTAAAGTTTTGTTAAGACATTACGTTTATGTTATTGTAAGGCTGTTTTTATCACCTTCTTATTGCAAGGTTACAGCGAGGACTATGCTTTTGAACAAGTTTACAAAAGGTGCCTCTAAGTAAACTACATTTTTGTGCATAATTTTAACTGTTGGCAAAAAGCTGCTTCATTGTATGATTAGAACTGTCCTTTTTTCAGTTTAAAGTCCCACTGCACTAGGAGAAAAGTTTAAATTTGTTACTGTCTGAAACACATATGTTAGTAGGCAACTTGCTTACTAAGGGAATGACCGTGAAAGGTGAACTTCGACCACCTAAAAAGTTGTAAACTACATGTGGCCATTTACAGTGCTGTGATATTTTGCTCACTTTTCTTGCTCCTGTAATGGATCATTAGCCTTTCCACCTAACTTCCAGAGAATGATGTTTGTTCTCCACTCCCATGCAGCATCAGTACCAGTCCCAAAACCCACCTTCCTGTATTATTGGACAGTCTGCATACCATCCATGGTCCACAGAGCACCCCTCAATTTCCTGGAGCTGACAGCTGTGTCCCTTTGTTGCATAATTGAAGTTTTGAGATTTAACAGTTAAAAAAAACAAAAACAAAAAACGGAGGTATGGAAATCAAACATACAAGAGGTGAGGCTGTTAGGAAGTGCAATATCAATGGCCTGACATTGGGGAGTTTGCTGTAACCATGTGAAGCATATATAGGATTTGCAGCAGAAACCGGATGGGAAATGTAACATTGCTAAATGTGGTTAGCAGTTGCATTATATGGTTGTTGCCTTCATTGAGATCCTCCCATAAGGCTTGCGCAGGAGAAGTGCCCAATGACCTGATCTAGGCTAGAGAAGGTATGATTTGAGTGGATGTCTTAAATATCTAAGTGGACCTAGTTTGAATGAAATGCTTTGGTTGTCATCGTGTGTCACCTATTGTGCCATTCACTTGTGTTCCAGCTGCTGTATCCATTCAGACAGAAATGGTGCATGCACTGACCACCAGTGGTGCAGTATAATTGCCCTAGTTTGTTAGAAAATGTTTTAACAGAACTTTGTAGAGGATTTGATGGAAAGAAGTGTAAGAAAAAAGGAATATTTGGTATAGCCTCTGCTCTGTTTGAAGTCCATAATGGATTTCCAGAGGCACTTAAAGGTGGTGCATGACCACAAAATATGGTGAAAACACTGCCAGAAAAGATTAGGAAGTGTGGGGAAGAAATATTTGCGGTCCACTGGTCACTGATGCCATCTAAGTCTCTTTTAAGGTGTTTTTTTTTAAACTCCTGAGTGTGTGCGTGATAAGATGAAAATGTTCTTTTCCGAGTCTGTTTGAAAGGGGGGCTTTTTTTAGCTCTCGTTCACAGAGTCTGAAGTAAGAGTAGAGAAGAACTGGAAATAACAAATAGGATTTTGTATATTGGAAAGATGTAGTTCAGAGGAATACTCTGCAGCATAAAATTCCTGCAGGCAGATCAGGTTTCTGTAGAGGGGTTGTGATTAGTGAAAGGTGGTAAAAAGAGAGAAAATCAAAATTAATACTAAAGTGAGCAGCTAGCACATATGGTGTACCCACCCCATAATTAAATACATATAAATCAAATAATGCTGCGCTATAAAACAATCTATACAAATGTGTTTACCTTAAAACCAAATAACAAATGATCTCTAGATAATATGCCAGTGATATCAATATTCATAATTATTGTGTACTTTTGAAATCAATAGCTTCCAGGGTCAGTGCAAAAATAAAGCAAATTATAAAAAACAAGTGCACAGTGAAAGTGACTGTACAAGTAGTCCGTTTGAACTAAAGTCCTCACCAGTATGCACTCACCAGAACTAAGATTTATATGGTAAAAAGAGTGGATTTGTCTGTTGGAGAACTAGGATAAAATGGCTTCTGAGAAGGAATTTTAAAGAGTAAATGTCCATTGACAGGAATCTGGGACATTTGTGGATGGGATAAATATTTCCAGCTTAAAGAGCAGGGTTTATTTACTACTGGGGAAAATACGTGGTTGTGAAACAATAGAGAATTTGGTGTGGCATATGAGTTTGCCCTATGTAGTGGATAAGTGGGGGAATAGTATCTCCTCTGTTCCTAGGGCCCAAAGAGGGGAGGAAGAGGAAATTCAAGGGAGCCAGACTGTTTTTCAATAGCTGCCCAGCTCTTTTTATGGTGCCCACCATGGTCTTTCTGTGCCCCAGCAGAAAAGTTTCTGTATAGCCTTAACTTAAGTTGATATGGAGATCAGAATTGTCTGAAAAAGGTAAAAGAAGCTCAGAAGAATAACCATCTTAATAGTGTTCCTCCTGTCGCACCAAAGTAGTGTGTCTTTAGTGTAGTTTAGGAGATCCAAAGTACTTTAATAAAGGAGGGGTGTATAATTCTAGAGCGAAAAAAGAACTGTTTCTATTTTGATAATAATGATGAAACTTTTTGAATGGTGTACTATTTGAACTTCAATAGGAGATTAATTTTAAACTTTGCTATATAGCCTATTTTTTTAGCAGTGCTAGTACTAACCATGTTTTTGATATAAAATAACTTGCTTATGTAGTGCCTGGTATTTAGCTTTAAAGAAAAACTATAGTCTGGTTTTGCTGAGCACATATTTGCTTGACAAGTGGGAGGCTGCCAGCAGAGGGGCACCACTCACAACATAAAAGGAGATTTTTCAAGTAAGCTTAAACTGGACTGTCAAGTTAAACTATGACTATAGATCTCCTTTAATGTTCACCAAAGCTGGCAAGAAGCCCAGTTTTTACATTTTTAGATGGCATTTGGAGGAGTGGGAACATCCACCCATTCACACTATTGAGTCACGGTATCCGACATTACATGTTGCATCGTATGTTGGGGTGCATGGCTAGAAAAGCAGCATGCACCTGTTTTGGTGCATGAGGCAGCCCTTTCAAATGAATGGTTGACTTAATGCAGCACACGTTAATGGGCATATACTTATGCAGCACAGTCGCCTGAATGGACCCTTAAAGCACCCCCCAATATGAAGTTGTAATTTTTCTTAAAATTATTAAGTTACAGAATTGCTTACTCTGTTGTGTGGATGTAAATATTTACTATACATTTTTGTGTATTTTTTGAGTATATATTTTTATTTTACAGTTTTACATGGTGATGTGCATAATGTACATAGTTTTTGGACTCCTGTGGTTCGGTTGGTCTGCTTGCTATTGGAAAGATTTGTTAAGAATACAGTTTTGGATAGCTGCAGTAATTTTCTTGGGAATGCTGGAAAAAGCAGTATTCTATGCGGAATATCAAAATATCAACAGTACAGGAGTATCATGTAAGTCTGTCATTTTTTTTTTTTTTTTAATGACTTAATTCTGGTACATACATTATCACATTATGTGATCATACCTGTGTTTTAAATGTACTTCTCTTTATGTAGCACCCGGTCTGTTGGTATTTGCAGAATTGGTTTCTTCCATCAAAAGAACCCTGGCTCGGTTATTGGTCACCATTGTTAGCTTGGGATATGGTATAGTAAAGTAAGTGTTTATTTTTGTGAACATAAATTAATATCAATAAGGAATAAGACTTGCAGAGATCCATTTCTAGCATGGGGCAAATGTAGGGTGGAAGGCCTATGGGCAGAAAAATGATTTCTGTCCTCCATCAGTGCGTCCAGTTAGTTGATGCCATCATGGTTCTAGAATTTTCTGAGGTGTCTCTAGCATCAGTAGCCTGCTTATGTGTCCTATAATTGGGTATATGGTTTTCTCATAGCTGCTACCCATTCACAGCTCTATCTAAACCTTCTTGATGGGCCTCTATAATATGGAGAGTATTTTTTTTCTTCTTCAGCTGTCAGTATATACTAGGATTTATGTCTTATAAAAGGGCCATAAACAAACTAGAACTTGGTCAGTATAAAAGCATTTTAAATTTTTTGAATAAATGTCAAGGGGTTTTCAAGAACCGAAGACACAAATTAGCACTATTGAATGCAGCTATATTCTTCTTCAAGTCCTTTTTTTTATACACTCCTTTTGGCAAACAACCCTTTGTGTGAAAAGGAAAATCGATGAGACTGCTCAGATACATAATAAACACAGTACCTAGTATCTTGGGTTACGTTCATATTGGGGCATCTCAGCCACACTGTTAGCTGAACTTATATAGCCAAGCAAAACCTGAATGTTAAAATACTCTAAGGAAAATAAAAAATGTATAATAAAAAAATATGCCTCCAGAAGTATTTAATAACGCAAAGAAGGCATTCTAACGTGTGTAATGTTATTGCTAAAACGGTAAAGAGGGACTCATTTGCTTATATCATTTTCCACTCAACCATCTCCTCTACGCACCATGTGCTTGTATGGCCAGCAAAAAAGTTGCCTAACTGGGCCATGTCGGGGCACAACATATGAGATTACCCCAAGATGGATCTTAGAAATAAGTTCGTTACTAAAACGGGTCATGCATATGATAAGTCCGCTAGCTGCACATCAAAAAAACACATTGTGTCATAAAAAGAAATAGAAACAAGGTGAGGTTTTTAATGTATTAGTCCTTATGCACACTTGACGTTTTTACAGCTGCTGTTTTTGGCTTTTGGCCTTTTTTTTTTTTTCTACAGCCAGTAAACTCCCCAGCATGTTATCCTATGTGTCCATGCACACATAGGCTTTAATCAGCATTTTTTGGGTGGAAAAAAACTCAGAACTAGTGGGTTTCTAGAGGATTTTTATAGCTGTAAAAATGCTCTAACGCTGAAAAATGCAGCAAACTGGTGTTTTTGCCCCTATTTTTGACCAAAAAAAGTTTTTCTGTGTTTAAAAGCAATAATAATAAAAAAAAAAAAGCTAAAAACCGCAAACATGGAAAAAGGCAGCTAAACGCTAATGGAAAAACTTGCGTTTTTAACGCGACTTTACACGTTCTTAAAACGCCCAGTGTGCATTGAGCCTTAATGTGTTAAACTTTTTAAATTCCTGACTCTCTGCAGTAGCTGCTTCATTTCACAGAGGTCTCCCTCATATTTCCTCTGCTGGCCGAATGTTTTTAGCCCATAGTGCTAGATCTTCTGTATTGGTTGACTGTTTAACTATTCTGGTTGAATGTGATCTTTTTCTCTTAGGATCAAATGTTAGGGAATGTTTTACTATTTGTGTGACTTTTGTGGAAATGCTGAGACATTCTTGTGTTTGCTTTATGTAGATGAAAGTCATTTATTGTAGTGTGAACAAGTAATGTATGTTAATATCTCAAACCTGTGTTTTTGGTCAGGCCACGCTTGGGAGCAGTGATGCATCGTGTAGTTGGAATGGGGGTCCTCTATCTGATATTCGCCACAGTTGAAGGAGTGATGAGAGTTATTGGAGTAAGAGAAAGTCTGTTCATGTGCTTTGGTGTTTATTAAATTAGCTATGTCACTAAATTTGCTAACCTTTTCCAAAATTTACCAAGTCTGATACTGTCTTAGCAGCACAAAGAGACCCATTCCCTTTCCATAAACAGTAGTTGGACACAGGTTCTAGTTTTATTCACACTGGGGTGCAGGAGTTTAGGTAATGATTGGTGATGTAATGCCCCTTGTATAGTTATGTTGGCATGGATGTTCTACTTTGCCAGATGTCTTTCTCAGAGCCAACTGTAAGTGATCTCTTCAAATTTTACAGCTTGCCTAGAGTGGTAAATGTTGCACAGGGCTAATGATACTTATTTTGCCCCATAGAGAGGGAGAGTTTGGTTTTAGTGTACAAGAATGTGTGCTCGCTTTTGAGGCATATCTTTAGTTTCATCCGTTTTTTTTTTCATAGCATTCTGCTTCTAAAATATGAGTTTAGAAGTAAATGCCATAGGAGATGGCACTTTAGATTGAGCACAGCCTTGGAAATTTAAATTAGAAGCTTGAAGGAATGGTGCATAAATAGTGATGATGACAAACCACACATGCCCCTCACACTGAAGCCTGTTTTTTATTAAACAACAAAAACAAAATTGCTACAGTTTGTCAAAATATGTTAAACTAACCTGAGCATCCCTGATCCTCCTCTTCTAGGGTCCCCACTGGCCCTCCTTGCTGCTGCTCCTCCTCTCGGGGTACCACCATAGGAATCCACTTCCTAGCGTGGCACAGCTTTGGGCTTCATCCTGAGCCCGCTGCCTGTGTTCATTGACACAGACAGCACGGCTTGGCCATGCCCCCATCTCCTTCATCACAGGATTTGACTGACAGCAGCAGGAGCCAATGACTCCCACTGTTATCAATCTGTGCTGTGATGAAAGAGAGAGCCGCTGCTCTTGCACAGTAGTGGATAGAGATTTGGGCGCAGGTAAATTTGGGGTGGGGGGGGGCTGCACAAAGAAGGTAAAAAACCTTTTGTCTTTACAACCACTTTCAGGAATAATATTTTGCTTCACTCCCATTTATTAGTTTAATAAACACAGTAAGTAATCTGCAGTAGATGTTGATTGACTGCAGTATTAAATTTGTTCCAGCATACATATGTTCTCTGGAAATTGAAAAGTATGGGTTTCCATAAAATAAGTAGGAGTTGCATGAAATTATCATTGTATGTTCATGAAGCTTACTATAGAAGAGACTCAATGGGAAATGCCGTTCTTTATGCCACTTCAACCTGCAGTGCATTTAAACAAAAACAGACAAAAAAAAAACAAGGCAAGTATGTCTTGATCAGAACAACCAAGGTGGGATATATATTTAGATCAAGATCAAGTTTGTAAGCGTCTTGACCTGGAAACAAAATTTGAAGATAGAAACCATGTAAAAGTGCCAACAATAGAAAAAAAGACAGCAGGGAAGTAAAATGAGGTTGGGGGAAGGGAATGGGAGGGTGAAATAGTGACTCTAAGTACCCTTTTGGTCTTATTGTACTCAGAGCTCTCTTCCCAGAAGAATGTACAAGATTAATCTTTTTCCAGGAGCAATATAGGTTGTGATTTATGTACACATTTTATGTATATCTAAACCTTAGTTCACAAGTCAAGTGGTTTTAAATACACCTCTAAAGAGCTATCTACAGTAGGTTGTTTTGCATAAGTGGTTTAGAGCAGGGCTTAAAATTTCAAATCCTGAGCTACTAGCCAGGCCTTAAGAGTTACTCGCCACCAAGAAACACACACAAACAGAGACACCTGTACACACAGATGCACACATGTACATACACAGACATGCATACACGCACGCACGCTGTTAAGTGCTCTCTCCTCTCCCCTGAAGCCACCACTGGCTGACATAGAGGATCATGTGACCAGAGTGAGTTGAAATTCGGTACACACACCTACAAAAAGTTGCAGTACTTCGTTGTTCACTCACCGAGCCGGGTACTACACTCTAGGGGGAGGCAGAGAGCACAGCACACACTCCTTCCTTTGCTTTCACTGCGCTCAACTATTGAGCAGTCTGACGGCTCCCAGTGCCAATGACAGGTCCGGCCTGAGCTCCGAGCCGGCTCAGCAAGACGGCCCTGGGGGACACACTCGCCCCCACCATAATTTCCACTCGCCATTGGCGAGCAGGCGAGTGGAAATTTCAAGGTCTGGTTTAAAATCAGTTTGCAGGCATTCAGGATGCACCACAACTGTGTCAGTTGGCGCCTTGTTACAGTGTGGTACCATTACCTTCAATAGGCATGCTTAGCAGTTGGCACTGCCTGCCAAACGTGGCATGAGTTAAATTTTCCACAAAATGTCAAGGCAGTGGCAATGTGATCGGATCTTAACGAGCGCTATGGTATTTTATAGGTATGCGGTAAAAACTCTGATCAGCTGCCCCATTTGCTGCCCCTTTGCTGCCTGTGTGAACTCAGCCTTAAGATAGCCATCGATTAGGGCAGGCACAATACAAAAACCCACAGGCTTGCAATTTCAATTATGAAGATGTACTAGTGAGATACACAAATATTTGTTTTTTAGTTTCAGTAGTGGCACCATCCACTTGATCATTAGGGCACCCTGTGATTTCTGAAGAGAAATATTGTAATCTTCTGAACATCAGTGGTTGTGTTTGGGAACTGTAAAGCTGGATATATATATATATATATATATATATATATATATATATATATATATATATATATATATATATATATATAGTCATGGCCGAAATTGTTGGCACCCTTGATATTTCTCCAGGAAATCATGTATTTCTCACGAAACGTATTGCATTAACACATGTTTTGCTATACACATGTTTATTCCCTTTGTGTGTATTGGGACAAAACAAAAAAAGGGAGGAAAGAAAGCAAATTCGACATAATGTCACACAAACCTCCAAAAATGGGCTGGACAAAAGTATTGGCACCCTTTCACAACTGCGGATAAATAAGAATGTTACAAGCATGTGATGCTCCTGTAAACTCACCTGGGGCAAGTAACAGGTGTGGGCAATATAGAAATCACACCTGAAAGCAGATAAAAAGGAGAGACGTTCACTTAACCTTTGCATTGTGTGTCTGTCTGTGCCACACTAAGCATGGACAACAGAAAGAGGAGACGAGAACTGTCTGAGGACCTGAGAACCAAAATTGTGGCAAAATATCAACAATCTCAAGGTTACAAGTCCATCTCCAGAGAACTAGATTTGCCTTTGTCCACAGTGCGCAACATTATCAAGAAGTTTGCAACCCATGGCACTGTAGCTAATCTCCCTGGTCGTGGACGGATGAGGAAAATTGATGAAAGATTGCAACGCAGAATAGTCCGGATGGTGGATAAGCAGCCCCAAACATGTTCCAAAGACATTCAAGCTGTCCTGCAGGCTCAGGGAGCATCAGTGTCAGCGCGAACTATCCGTCGACATTTAAATGAAATGAAACGCTATGGCAGGAGACCCAGGAGGACCCCACTGCTGACACAGAGACATAAAAAAGCAAGACTACAGTTTGCCAAAATGTACTTGAGTAAGCCAAAAGCCTTCTGGGAAAACGTCTTGTGGACAGATGAGACCAAGATAGAGCTTTTCGGTAAAGCACATCATTCTACTGTTTACCGAAAACGGAATGAGGCCTACAAAGAACAAAACACAGTACCTACGGTAAAATATGGTGGAGGTTCAATGATGTTTTGGGGTTGTTTTGCTGCCTCTGGCACTGGGTGCCTTGACTGTGTGCAAGGCATCATGAAATCTGAGGATTACCAAAGGATTTTGGGTCGCACTGTAGGGCCCAGTGTCAGAAAGCTGGGTTTGCGTCCAAGATCCTGGGTCTTCCAGCAGGACAATGACCCCAAACATACGTCAAAAAGCACTCAGAAATGGATGGCAAAGAAGCGCTGGAGAGTTCTGAAGTGGCCAGCAATGAGCCCAGATCTAAATCCCATTGAACACCTGTGGAGAGATCTTAAAATTGCTGTTGGGAAAAGGTGTCCTTCCAATAAGAGAGACCTGGAGCTGTTTGCAAAGGAAGAGTGGTCCAAAATTCCGGGTGAGAGGTGTCAGAAGCTTATTGATGGTTATAGGAAGCGACTGATTTCAGTTATGTTTTCCAAAGGGTGTGCAACCAAATATTAAGTTAAGGGTGCCAATACTTTTGTCCAGCCCATTTTTGGGGTTTTGTGTGACATTATGTCATATTTGCTTTTCTGCCTCTGTTTTATATTTGTTCCAATACATACAAAGGGAATAAACATGTGTATAGCAAAACATGTGTTAATGCAATACCTTTTTTGTGTGAAATACTTGATTTTCAGGAAAAATATCAAGGGTGCCAACAATTTCGGCCATGACTGTATATATATATATATATATATATATATATATATATATATATATATATATATATAGCAACTTTCAGGCACTTTCAATTACTTTCTATTGATTGAGAATCAAACAAAAAAATTAAAAGTGGTTGCCTGAAAACAAGATAAACCACCCATGAGTTTGATCAAATATATGTATTCAATCAAACAAGCAGGGCTATAAATCACTAGGTCTAATAGAGTTTAATGGGGAAAAAAAATTGGTCAAAGCCAGAAATAACAGCATTTCGTCAGCAATTGGTTTTTCCTCCTCCGATTCCATGGAGGCATTTTTGATCGCATCTTCCTGCAGTCGATCTAAACCACTAATTCTGCATGCCCCATGAGTGTCTGATTTTCAAGGATTAGGAGACTATTGTTAGTTTCTAAAGATCGAGTACCATTAATGACTTGGTGAGCAAAATGTTAATTCATTTTAGGATATTAAGTGAATGTGCTAGTGGGCTTGAATGTATTTTTTTTCTGTTGCAGACAAAAGAATCTGACTTGGTTTTGCTGGCAAGCATCCCTCTAGCTCTTCTGGACTCAGCATTGTGCTGGTGGATATCCTTTAACAGGAAAGATCACATAACGTTTTATATTCTTGAAAGGAAGTAATTATAGTACATTATATTCTGTCCCTTAAAAGGAAGCTTCAAAATTCTTAATCTGTGTATTGGCTAAATAATGGATCAGTGGTAAGAACTGCAAGAAATGCAAATGTTTTGATTACATTGGATTTATACGTTTTAAAAGTAAGTTCTAGGGCTAGTGTACAATAGTTTGAGTTTAGTTAAGGTCAGTTTGATTTTATCCCTACTTACAAGTCATGCAAATGCACGGTAGACTCGTTGTTATAGCTGAACTCTGGGGAAAATCTAAAGCTACACATGAGAGGAGAGGCTCTTTGGGAGTTAGAAAATAAGGTAAGGTAAACTGCTTTTTAATGGTACCCTAGATAAAATCTGCAATTAACCATTGCAGTGTGGGGGAAACACCACTACAAGGGTAACTTAAATTTTCCCTGGGGTTTTTATATGCCATTTTATGCTAGCATATAAAACTTTTCTATATTTTCTAGTGGTGGAAACATTTGTTGCCTTTGTCCACCCTGCACTGCCAGGTATTCTGATGTCTGTGCCAACCCCTGTCACATCGCTGGCAGATATTCCTGATATGAGGAATAGCTTGAGACTTGTTTTGTAGTTATTTCACATGCATAAGATGGTTAGAGGCATGACAATTTGATAAATGGTGCTATTTGTTTAATTTTCATGGAAGAGGACTTTTTTTTAATTTTGCACAGTGATTATTTTAAGTTCGATTGATGCAAATAGTGTTTTGCTGAAATGAAGTCAGAACCCCTAATCTGCCTATATTCTACCAGATCATTTACTCTTGAATATTAAAGTCATTGGAAAAGCACAAAAGATGACAAGTAGCATTTTCCAAAAATCAGCATTGGTAGCCTTAGTTGTTTTCTTAACCCTTTCCAGCCAATGGAAGCCAGCCCTATAGGGGGTTCTTAAAACATGGATGTGGGCATTCAGGTCAAAGGATCACTGCCATTGGCTTGTCATAGTGATCATGTGTTTAGGAACCTTCTTGTAAAACACTGTCTGTGATAGTTCACTCACAGTGCTGGGGCCCCGAGTAAATACACTCCCAGCACAAACAAGGGATTTTAGGGCTGCATACATGTCAATTTGACATTAAAGCCCACCACCGTGCTGCCACATAGGTGCGTACAGCCAGTTTAAGGGGTTATAAATACCCATTCTCTTGGTCCTGGTATTTATATTGCAGTGTGACTGTACTAATAACCTTTTACTTGAAGATCTTTGATCTTGGTCCTACTGTGAGAAGAGTGCCATTTGATAAGAGTGTTAAATTTCCGTTCTGTGTGTGCTTCTTGCTTGCAGTTAATCGTATAAATACTTTTAGTGTTCTCCTTAGCTGCTCCATACATATTTGTAAGCTTGGCTCAAACAATGAAGACACTGAAGTTAAGAAAAAACACAGTGAAATACTCACTATACAGACATTTTACAAATACATTAATTTTTGCCATATTAGGTAAGTTTAGACTCCATTTTCCTCAACTGTGGTATTGAAAAGATAATGTTGTAATGTGTGTGTTCTCTTTTCTTCTAAGCATCTGTAATATTTATGGCGTGGACAACAAAAAAGTTCAGACTGGCACCATGTCCATCTGTAAGTATTATGAGTATATTTTTCTATATGGTCTTTATAATCATTCTGTTATATTCTATGGGATACGTCACTTTGCCTTATTAACCACTTGCCTACCAGGCACTTATACCCCCTTCCTTACCAGGCCAATTTTCAGCTTTCAGCGCTGCCGCACTTTGATTGACAATTGCGCCGTCATGCAACATTGTACCCATATGAAATTTTGATCATTTTTTTCTCACAAATAGAGCTTTCTTTTGGTGGTATTTAATCGCCACTGGGCGCTTTACTTTTTGCGCTATAAATTAAAAAAAGTGCAAAAAATTTGAAAAAAAAAAAAAAGTTTATTTGTTTCTTTTATAAAATTTTTCAAACAGGTATTTTTTCTTCTTCACTGATTTGCGTTGATGAGGCGGCACTGATGGGCACTGATAGGCGGCACTGATGGGCACTGATAGGCGGCACTGATGGGCACTGATAGGCAGCACTAAAGGGCACTGATAGGCAGTACTAATGAGGTGGCACGGATAGGCGGCACTGATAGACAGCACTAATTAGGGGTCACGGATAGGCGGCACTGATATGCAGCACTGATAGGCGGCACTGATAGGTGACACTGATTATGGGTACTGATAGACGGCACTGACTGGCATCACTTCTGGGCACTGACTGGCGGCACTGACTGGCACAACCCCTGGGCACTGACTGGTGGCACTGACTGGCAGCACTGGTGGGCTGCACTGGTGGGCGGCACTGGTGGGCACCACTGGTGGGTGGGCACAGGTAGGTGGCACTGGTGGGCACAGGTGGGTGGCACTGGTGGGCACAGGTGGGTGGGCACAGGTGGGTGGCACTGCTGGCACATGTAGGTGGCACTTCTGGGCACAGGTAGGTGGCACTGCAGAGTGGCACAGGTGGGGGCACTGCTGGGCACAGGTGGGGGCACTGCTGGGCATGGGTGGGCGGGGCTAGTGGGCGCACTGCTGGGAGGAACTTGCGGGGGTCACTGCTGGGCACCGATCATCAGGGCACTGATCATCAGTGCCCTGATGATCGGTGCCGATCCCCGCTCTGACAACTGCCGGTTCTCGGCAGTACTTTCCTCACGATCTGACAGCGTGAGGAAAGTGCAGCCGAGAACCGGCACTTGCATTTTCCTGTGATCAGCGTGTCATTGGACACCGCTGATCACGTGGTAAAAGGCCGGTGGGATCGGCCTTTCACCACATCTCGTGATCAGCTGTGTCCGTAGGACACAGCGATCACGGAGATCGCCGGGTGCGCGCCCCCTGGGGCGCGCAGGAGAGCGTGTTCTGGGAGGACGTCATATGACGTCCACCCAGAACTAGCCGGCCGCGGTGCAGCCGTCATTCGGCTATGCGCGGTCGGCAAGTGGTTAAAGCTGAAGTCCAACTTTACCTTCAGTCTTGCTCGAATGTAAACTGAAATTGCTTCCTTTCATTTCACTGAACATTGTGAGCTTCTCACAGCGTGCATTAGAAACCTGCAGCAAGTCAAATAGAGCCTGCCTCATTTCCACGCAAATATAGCTTTCTTTTGGTGGTATTTACTCGCCACTGGGTGTTTTATTTTTTGCGCTATAAACAAAAAAAGAGCAAAAATTTTGAAAAAAAAAAGTTTTTCTGTTTCTATTATAAAATTTTGCAAACAGGTAATTTTTCTCCTTCACTGATGTGCATTGATGAGATGGCACTGATAGGCAGCACTGATGGGCACGCATAGGCGGCACTGATATGGAACAATGATGGGCACTGCTGGGAGGCACTGACTGGCGGCTCTGCTGGGCACTGATGGGTAGCACTGCTGGGCACTGGTGGGTGGTGCTGGTAAGCACTGCTGGGTGGCACTACTAGGCACTGTTGGGCACAGGTGGGTGGCACTGCTGAACCCTGATGATCGGTGCCAATTCGTCCTCTGACAATTGTTGGTTATTGGCAGTACTTTCCTCTGTGTTATTGAACACGGCTGATCACGTGGTAAAAGGCTGCTGTGATTAGCCTTTTACCACATCACGTGATCAGCTGTTTTCATACGACACAGCGATCACGGAGATCGCCGGGGGGCGCGCGGAAAGGCGCCTTCTGGGAGGACGTCATATGACACCCTCCCAGAACTGGCTGGCTGCAGAGAAGCCATCATTCAGCTATCTGCTGTCGGCAAGTGTTTAAAAGAGAAGAACTAAAAGACCTAATGGAAGAGGAATCAAGGAGAATATTTAATAGGGTATCAAAAGATAGATATCAGTGGGGACACAGCTCAGGTAAACATTTAATGAGGAGATTAAAGGAAAAACATTTATAAAGGAAGAATTATATAGAAAAACTTAAAGATGGAAAAGGAGAAATGGTGTATTCCACCACCGATATTGTTAGTATGTTTCAAAAATATTACAGCAGGTTGTATGATGTGAGTCCTAGAAACCAAAAAGAAACCGAGGAGGGGAAAAAAGGCAGAAATATTTAAATGACGCACGAATGCCAAGAATAACAGAAGAAAGCTTAGGGACCTTAGAGAGAACTATTACCCTGGCCTTGAAGAGTATGGCAGTAGGAAAGAGCCCTGGCCCCGGTGAATATACTGTAGGTTACTCAAGAAATTTAAAGATCTCCTAGCCCCCAGAATGTGTACATATATGAATGTGGTAGGAGAGAGGTTAGGAATGAGGGAAGAATCATTGCAAGCATTCATAACAATTATACTAAAAGAAGGGAAGGATAGTTCACAGTGTGCCAGTTATAGGCCCATATCTTTATTAAATATAGACATAAAACCATATGCTAAGGTTTTGGCAACTAGACTGAAGGAGCTAATGCTGGAGTGGATACACATGGATCAGGTGGGATTCGTTCCTGGCAGACAAGGTAGGGACAAGGGCTTAAGAACATAATCTTGTCGATCAACGCTGAAAAAGCTTTTGACAGGGTTGATTGGGGATTTATGTTTGATACGTTAGAAGCCATAGAAATAGGACCTAAAATGTTAGTGGATAAAAGGGCTTTATAATGGCCCCTCAGTAGTGGTCAAGGTCAACGTTTCCCTTTCACAGTTTTTTAAAATGTATAATGGCACTAGACAGGGATGCCCACTCTCTCCTTTATTTGTAATATCCCTGGAACCCTTGCTGGCGATGGTAAGAAAGTATGTGGATATAACAGGAATAATGATAGGTGACGTAGAACATAAGGTGGCAGCGTATGCAGACAATATGTTGTTCTATATAGTGAATCCTAGAATAACGTTGCCTAACTAAATTAAACTATTAAAACAGTATGGAGAGCTATCAAACCTGAAAATAAACCCCTCAAAATCAGAGATACTGAACATCAATGTTTCAAAGACAGAAAAGCAAACGCTACAAAATGATTTTCCATTTACACAGAGGGAAAAGGAATTCGGTTATTTGGGAATAAAGTGAACTCCTTCAGTAAAAGGTATTTACCAGGTTAATAAACAAAATAAAGGTGGAGTTGCGGAGACTTCTAAACGGAGGGGCCTCTTGGATAGGTAGCATACATTTGGTAAAGATGGTGATAGTACCAAAAATTCTGTATAAGTTTCATATGCTCCCAATACATTTACCAGGATCCTACTGTGAGATAATAAAGAGGATGATACTTAAGTTTATTTTGGTAAATAAGAAACCGAGAATTAAATATAAGGTATTATGTAGGGCAAAAAGGAACAGGGGATTAAACCTGCCTAATTTTAGGAAATATTATGTATCGGTGATATTATCACGAATTGTATATTGGACATTTAATTCGCAAGGAAAATGTTGGGTAAATATAGAGGAGACTATGAGTAAATTGGAGAAGAATATTTGGATACCACACAATTTTGGTATATTGGATGTGAATACTAGTTTTTTTTTATAAGGAATGTTTTGAGAGTGTGGGACACTATTCACAAGCAAAAGAGATGGAAATAATTCAATATTCCGCTGGAGTGTACGTATTATTTTCCTCCAGGGAAGGATAATATTTCTGTGAAATGGATTAAAGAAAATGCACGTTTGAAGGATATAATGGAAAGGGGAAAGTGTGCACTTTTCTAGATTTAAAGAGAAAAAAAGATTTATTTGTCACATTAGACGAGTGGCGGTACTATCAACTAGGTAATTTTGTTTCAATGCTTCCACAACTACTGAGGTTGCTGGAGGATCTGCATCCTTTGAAAAACTGATTGTTAATACAGCACAAAAACATGCTACTTCTAGGATATTTAAGATCCTTATTGACTTGGAGGGAGCGGATCCTTCTGTACAGGACAGACAGGGCCAAACACAGCCCATCTGTACCATGTGATTAGCTATGACCAATCACAGTAGTAAACACTGAATCCGTTTCATTCAGTAAAAATGATTGCTTATATCAGTGAAATTCACTGGTATAAGCAATCATTTAATAAAAAAAAAAATCCTGATAACTTCCTCAGAGTAGTACAGTGTTACTATTGTAACATCATATTGCTCTGGTCACAGTGTGTTAAAAAAAGAAATTGCAAAAAAGAAAAAAATCAAGAAAAAACAAACAAAAAATTGAAAAAATATTTTAAAAAATATTTTGTTTTGTGTTTTACATAGTGCCACTAGTCAGTGTGCCCGATCACCACCCCACCAGTTACATGATGACGCTGTACTGCACTGGTGAAGAAAAAGAAAAAAGTGAAAAAAACAAACAATTTTTAAAAATGTCTTCATTTTACAAAAAAAAGTGACAAAAACATTACAAGTTCAAAAAACTCGCCATGCTTCTTACTAAAGACCTCAGACTCTACTTAAAGGGGTAACTTTGAGGATATTTCTACTGTCCTGACATTTTGGGGCCTCAAGAACGGGCAAATGAAGCCCTTAGTACATCAGGATTGATCGATTTTTTTTTTTTTTTTTTTTTTTTTTTTTTAATTTTTTATTATATTCCATAGTTGTGGACTCTGAAACTTTGCTTTTAGACTAAATATTATACACTGATTTGGGTTGTTTTCACCAAAGAAATGTAGCAGTAAACCTTGTGGCCTAAATTTATGAAAGATTATTTATTTGCAAAATTTTATAACCGAAACAAAGAAAAACGCTTTTTCCCCCTCAAGTTTTTTAGTCATTTTTCATTTAACAAAAAATGAAAAACCCAGTGGTGATTAAATACTACCAAAAGGAAGCTCTATTTGTGTGAAAAAATTTATAAAAATTTAATATGGGTACAGTGTTGCATGACCACGCAATTGTCATTTAAAGCATGAGAGTGGCCTGGGCAGGAAGGGGGTGAAAGTGCCTGGTATTGATGTGGTTAAGCACTATAGGGAGCACACTTTCCTATGTACACAAAAATCTGTATTAAATTCAAATTAACAGTTCTCTTGGACTTCAATACACTGGTCCTTGCAGTTTTATTATGCAATTGAATTTAACAAGACTCCTACAAATCTCATTTTAACTTCATGTTTTCTAGGATTGGATGGAGCTCTGGGTGGATGATGCTTTCTGGAGATTCCTGTTTTCTGTGGTCTTACTCGTTATAATGTTTTTATGGAGGCCATCTGCAAACAACCAAAGGTACACACATTTTTACGAGGGTCAATTATTAATATCTTAAACTTTTTCCAAACTCTCGCCACCTTTGCCTTTCAATTGAAGACAACATAAACCACCAATGTGCACCGTAGTAGCCATAGCTGTCAGTTTTGCCTGCATATATTACATAGATCTTGGTAATCCTGTTTCCTGGGTCTGTTGTACAGATCCATATGCTATGTACATATTTATGCTGAGTCGATCTCTGCTCATCTTTACTTACCTTTCCAGTGACCCTTGTCCTGAAGCACTGCTGCTTCACTTTTTTCTCTGGCTGCAGGTTTTTGAACCTTCTGGGTGGATAGAATACCAGCACCTCCAGTTGACTTGTATATCCTGTAGTCATGTACAAGTCAGACGGTGGAGCAGGTGGTCACGTGGAAGCCGTCAAAGGCTGCCAAAAAAGTAAAGGTGAGCTTGTTTTACAGGGCTGACCTCCTTTTGAGTAACCATGTGGTGAAAGGGTCTCTTTAGTCTGAGGTTTAAATTGCCTTGCTGTCTTTAGTGGCTGGTAATGCATACTATAATAAGCAGTTTCTCACAGAATAAGCTTCTTTTCAGGACTGGAGCTTGACAGAAAAGCGAGTAAAGGCATTTGAACTGTTCTGCAGGCTCCATCCAGTCCTTTTTGGGGGCCTGTTCACTCTATTATGTTAACCAGTGGCAACAGGGTAGGCAATTAGATGAAGTTTCTTAGGGCATACGCCCAGGGTCCTTTGCGTGATCAGATGGATACACAGTAGTTTATAGTCAGTGAAGACCACTGTCTAACATTTACAATGTCTTGATATAAATTAAAACAAACCTACGACTACACTGTTGAAATACCTTTTTGTGTGCTCTTTACCTGCCAAAATGAGCTTTTCAGCTTCCTGTGTCACTTGTGTGCTCACTGTACTTTGGCAGCCACATCATGTTGATAAGATCCTTCCTGTACTACCTCATCCTATAAGCTGCCTGAACACCATCTCTTTTGCCCTCCATTGAGTTGGTAGATTGACTGCAATGAAGGAAAAATCCAAGCAAATATACCAGCAGTATGGTAAAAAAAAAATGATGTGGGTTTTATTGAATACTTAGAGGTTCTTCATTCTAGGAAAAAAAAAAAGTAGAGTCAGCAGCTATAAATCATATAGCTGCTAAATTTTAATAACCGGACACTTGCCTATCCAGGGATTCCGTGCTGTCTTCACCCGAGCTTGTTTTTCACTAACCTTTGTGTTCCCAGCGCCGGCATCTTAACTGTTGGCAGCTTGACAGCCATCTGCCCACTGCTCATGCGCAAGCCAAGCTGCGCTTTGTGAATGATCCCGCAGTCTTCTGGGATCTGTGACTTTTCCCAAAAGACTGCTGGAAGGGACGGGGGAGGAAAACACCCACTCTGATCATCTGTCAAAACTTGGTACCTACTCCCCCGCCCTCCCAAAAAAATTACATGCCAGCACAGTGGCTAAGTGGTTAGCACTTCTGCCTGGCAGTACTAGGGTCGTTGGTTCGAATTCCAGCCACGGCACCACCTGCCTGGAGTTTGCATGTTCTCCCTGTGCCTGTGTGGGTTTCCTCTGGGTACTCCGGTTTCCTCCCACACTCCAAAGACATGCTGGAAGGTTAATTGGCTCCTGTCTAAATTGTCCCTAGTATGTGTATGTATGAATGTGAGTTAGGGACCTTAGATTGTACACCCCTTGAGGGTTAGGGACTGATGTGAATGTACAATATATATGTGAAGCGCTGCGAAATTGACAGCGCTATATAAGTACCTGAAATATATAATTGTGGGAGAGGAGGGCAGAGGAGGACTTAAAGGAGAAGCGTAAAGTCCCTCTTTAACTGGACTCGGTGGTTTAGTTTTTTTGCTTGGAGATCCTCATCTACAGCCTTTTGATACCAGTTTTTTTTTTATTGGTACATTGAATTTCCATATAAAGGTTTTTTTTTTTTTTTAAAAAGGTACATTCATCTTTAGTAACATGTAACACCCATATTTATGGTGTAACATGTTACTAAATGAGTAGCCCCCACACCTGCTATCACAATTAAAAAAAAAAAAAAACGCAACTGTGTGGGGCTCTGCCCACCTGGCCTCGTCATTCATTCAGAGTTCTATGAATGGGAGAACTGCAACTACTGTCAGCTAATGTGACTGAGGGCTTGCAGTCCTCAATGAACTACCAGGTCGTTGATAACCGCTCCCAGGTAGTTCATTGTTCCTTTCAGTAACTGACAGTCTGCTGAAGCCCAAGATTGCAATGCTTTTCAGGCTCCTAATAAAAAATAAAATAAAAAAAAATAAAATAAATAAATGCACATTTTTCCTGCAAAAAAGATATTTATTTATTATTATTATTATTATTATTATTATATTTTTTTTTTAAAAAAGGTCAACTTATCCTTTAACGACCTCAGAACTGGCATCTGTTTCTGCTCACAAAACTGGTTTTATCTATTTACAGGTATGCATTCACCCCTCTTATGGATGATTCAGACGATGAAGTAGAAGAATTCCTTGTTACAGATCATTTAGGTAATTTCTGTTCTGGCAGTTTTTGTTTTTTACTGTTCAACACCCCCCCCCCCCCTACAATCTTCAGTTGTCAAATGGTGTTTATATTCTGTTTATAGCAGAAGGTATGAAGTTAAGGGGAACAAAGTCGGAGCCTAATGGAACAGCTAAGCCTGCTGCTGCTAATACGGTGAGTAAAGACTGTCAAAATGTTTTTATATTTGTGTAAAATATTTCCCATTAGTTTGGGTCAGCCAAATAAACCTCTCCAAAAAGGACAAACTGTTGTGGAAAAGCCCTGTCTTTTTTTTTTTTTTTTTTTGTATATCAGACCTTTAAATGAGTGCCACACCCAGTGAGTCTTTAAAGCAGTGTATGGCCTTTTCTGAATTAAAGCCTATCTACACCCAGCAACACAAGTGTAAAATTTGGCAGCTTATACATTCTTAGATGTGGCTACATTAGCTTTTTGGAATTATTTTCTTTTGTTAATTCTGAAAATAACATACTTCCTGTCTTAGGGTGGTGAGTGGATGTTCATTCTACCTAATGAAGGGAGCAATGG
The DNA here is from genome assembly GCF_062004578.1 of Staurois parvus. NCBI lineage: Eukaryota > Metazoa > Chordata > Amphibia > Anura > Ranidae > Staurois > Staurois parvus. The sequence goes on from NW_028318415.1 coordinate 1,146,678, forward strand.
TTGTTACTAGGCTGCTCTCCTTATTTGGACTGCTAACTCCTCCACTTCTCGTCTGCATTAAATAAGTGGGCATTTTTGGCAATTCACAAAAGGTAGCAGTTGTTTAAAATATCAGTTCAACACAGGAAGTTCCAAGGACACTTGCAAGATCATTTTCTGTACTTGTAGTGACCACATCTGTAATGTAGCTACCACATCTAAAAGCTGTTAAGCTGCAATATGTTATATTTTTGGGGTTTAGATCCGAGGCAGCAGGTCGCCCATAAGCCATTGTGTCCTGGCTCATGGGATTTTGTCAGCCGTCTGCATCTGCCTCCCACTTGCTGACTACGCTGTAGCCATCTTTTCTGGGAGGGTGTTTAGTGACCATCAGTGCAGCCTCATCACTGCACATCAGTGAAAAAGAAAACATTACTTACTTGGTGATTAAATACCTCCAAAAGAGAGCTCTTTTTCTGTGAAACAATAATAAACATATCATATGGGTGCAGTGTTGCATGTCCACGCAATTGTCAAAGTGTGATCGCGCTAAAAGCTGACAATTGGCCTGGGCAGGAAAGGAGGGAAAGTGCCCAGTTATTCAAGTGATTAAAAAAAAACCTGGCTCCTTTTTTTAGCTGGCTCGTAGGTTCAAAGCAAATTTGTCAAGTGCTGGATTAGATATCCTTTAAAAATCTGAACCATGGACTGTACTATGCATCTCATCGGTACAGGTCCAAGTATTTCTGGTCAGCGTGCGAAGTGCCACAAGAGACAAAAATGCAATACAATATGTACTGTACTTGCAGGAAAACTTCAGATGATGCTCTTTGGCAGATGTATGAAAATATCCTTTTCTGAAAAGAAGGCAATTTTTGCATGCCAGAGCTTTAAGAGAATACCCAGCAACTGCGTTTTTTAAAGCAACATAGAGCATTTGCTTGATTCATATAAAACTAGTAGGGAATGTAATGTACTTTTTATTTTCAGTGTTGACAATTGGCGTTGGACACTGCTCTTAGTCAAACTTGTAACAATCAAGATGACAATGGTTCTGAAGACAGCCAGCTGAATAGTCTTTGCTATCCATACAGAGTTTTATTATGGTGATCAAATGTATGTGGCGGGGGGGAACTGTATAGCATCGTTTATGGATAGTGCCAGTTAACCATATATATAATATATGATTTTACATTTCTGGGTAGGGGACGCGCTGTCATTGACTCCTGGAGATGTCAATCACCGGGTCCTGGCCAGCGAATCATGGCCGATACTCGGTGATCGTTGGAGAAGCTGATAGGGGAGAGATCAGTTTGTAAACACAGGTCTCTCTCCTGTCAGGGACGTGCTGCTTTCTATCTCTCCGCAAAACACTGTTAAGCCTTTCATTGTACCTGATGTTAACCCCTTCCTGCCCAGTGTCATTAGAACAGTGATCAGTGCTTTTTATTCACTCTGATTGCTGTGTTCGTGTCACTGGAGAGGTCAGTGGCAGTTAGTTCCCACCCAGTGTCATTTAGTGTTAGAATACCCGCCACAGTCCTGCTATAAGTCGCTGATCGCCGCCATTACTAGTATAAAAAAAATAAAGAAAAATTTAAGATTATATAAACCCACATTTCTAGACACTATAACGATATGTAAACCAGTTAATATACACTTTGTATTTTTTTGCCAAAGACATGTTTCAGAATACATTTTATGAATACATTTTTATGAAGAAATTTTATTTTTAAGTTTTTTTTATTGGATATGTTTTGTGAAAAAGTCAAAAATATTGTTTTTGGTTTTTTTTTGTTTTGTTTTTTTTTTTCAGAATTGTTGGTCTTTTTTTTTTTTTTTTATAGTGCAAAAAATAAAATAAATAAATGCAGAGGTGATCAAATAGCACCAAAAGAGAGCTTTATTTGTGGGGGGGGGCATGCATTTTATTTATGTAGAGTGTTGCATGACCTCACAATTATCAGTTAAAGTAACTCATGCCGTATCACAAAAAATGGCCCAGTCGTGAGGGGGGTAAATCTTTCGGATGGCAAGTGGTTAATACTGGAAGAATCCTGTTGGTTTTTCTGTGACATTTAATACCGGATACTTCTAAAGTTGTATGGTTTTCTGTCTTGCCAGGATGAAGACCTAAAGTGGGTGGAAGAAAATATCCCATCTTCATTTGCTGATGTGTAATTATATTTTTTTTTCTTCTTCTCTGTATATTTAAAGTTTGTCTTTCTTGATAAGAATCACATTTCCAAACAAATGGGAGAAATGGCAAAGACATGGCTGTGTGATTCACATTCCTGTCCAATGCAATGCAGGCTGCCACTTGTTTGGTACTCTCACTGGATTGGGTACTTGTTTACATATGGCTCTATGGCTTCATTTTGGAACCTCTGAAGCATCAACCTGTCAGTTTGAAAACTGTCTCACACTTTTGCAATATTTTTTAACTTCAAATATGCAGATCTTGGTATTTTTTGTAAGCCAGACCTTACTGATGAATAACATGTCATGTTTTCTTGATCTTTTCACATAGTCATAAGTAGAATAAGTGCTTCTTTGAAACTGTGACTAATACAGCTCACTGTGTGCTCAGTAGTCTGGAAGCATGAGACCTGTTGATGGTCCTTGAACTTGAGTTAGTTAACCCTTTTTTTTTTTTTAAATGGATCTACTGTCAGATAAAACCTGTCATGTTAAATCCAGATGTGTTTTAGTGTTGGATAGTTTTGTTTTTTTTTTCTGCTGCAAGCGTCCCTGCTTTGAAAATACATCCTATTGGGAAATCAAAATGTTAAAGCTGTCATTGGTAAGAGGTGTGAGAAAAAAATCTTCCAATGGCGGCACCTGTTCCAGTGACAACTACTTAAGGGAAAGAACTTCTTGTCACATACAGGCAGCAAATCAGAAAATTGATAGTTTCTAACCATTACTATTTTCTCCAAAATAGAAACAAAACTTTTTGACTTTAAGTGCAGTATGTTTACTACCTTTTAAACAGATCATAGTACGCTCCCTTGCATTGCCTTCATTTTCCTTTTTCCCCAGATGTTTTATGCAGTCCTATTTCAAGCATTGTCAAGAGTCAAAATCTACTTCTTGGGCTTAAATTGCTCACCCAGACACAATCATGTAAATACCGGGTTCTGCACCGTAGCCTTTGTTCTTGGTTGTGTAATCACTGGTTTTATCACAAGCTCTTCTCCGCTTTGGTACCATACAATTGCAAGGATATTCGTTGTTTCCGAGACGCTTCACAGTCATCCAATAATCACAGCTGCTTTAGGTGAAGCCTTTTCACCTTCTCTTTTGTCAAATAACTGCAGCTCCTGACTGCTTGCTTAAGTTTAATTTGTGGTAATGAGAAAGTATACCTAATAAACTGACTATATGGTGTAGCTCATGTAAAAATTATGTGCAACCCCAGTTCCCAAAAAGTTTTGATGCTAGGTAAAATCTACATAGAAACCGAAAGCAATGTCAGATGGAAAGATTCATAAGTTGCACATCAAAGGCAGACCCATGTGCGTTAGGTGAGATGAATGGCAGCCTCAGCCTGGACTCCAGTCAGGCCATACTCCCAACACGTTTCATTCCGCCCCTTGGAGCTTAATCATGGGGATGGCTAATTTGGCTTGTACAATGAAAATTAAATTTTTAGTACAGATATTTTAAACTTTAGCACCAAATACTATACTCACCTGTCCCTGCTCTCCTTAGATCTACACTTTGTTGCTTGCTGGGAGTCATTAAAGTCCCATGGTCCAGCCATGCATGCATAGTAGAATATCATTTTTTTTTTTTTTTAAAGTACTGAATGGGGATTCTTCTGCACATGTGGACCCCCCAGACAGGAGACTCTTCCTGGTGAGACCATGAGACTCCCAGCAGGCGGGACTGTGGCAATTTAGGAAGAGCAGGGAGAAGTGTAGGATTTGCGTTGCTCAACTGGGTTACATAAAGGATAACTGTACTGAAATTACAGGTATCTTTTAATAACTGTATAAATCTGCATATAGGTGATGAATGTGTTGGCACACATTTTGGAATTTCCTGCTGACCTTGTTATCATTTGTTTTCTCTTTTTTACTTTTAGGGCGCTTCCAGTATTATTGGACTCCGATGAGGTAATTGAGGCATGCACATAATTATTAAGGGATAAAGACTCCTCTTAAAGGATAAGTTCACCTTTTTGACAAAGATAATAAATGCACACTTTTTTGCTCGTAAAAAAAATGTGCATTTATTATGTTTGTCCAAAGGAGCCTGTAAAGCATTGCACCAGCAATCAGTAGATCACTGATGCCTTGCAGGTCTCCTATAGACCTATCAAAATATCTCCTAGCCATACGGGATGTACGTCAAAGCAGGTATTCTAACATGAAGCATGAATGAACTACCTCGGTGCTCCACAGCGCCGTGGTAGCTCATTGGAAACTACAAGCAGACAGTCGCTAAGGCTGCTGGGACTTGTAGGCACTCATTCACAGAACTCTGTGAATGAGTGGTGTGGGTGAAGCCCCGCACGGCCGCAATGTTTTCAAATCTGACAGATAGTATGGGGTAACCTCTCCCCGTACTATCTGTCGGGGGGGGCACGGCTGCGGCTATGAGAACACGTTACATGTTCCATCCCAAAAACGGGTGGAACATGTAACATGTTCCATAGGTGAACTTATCCTTTAACAGCGTAAGTTAATAATTTTACCTTTTTTATTTTAGGAGATCATGATGACCAAATATGAAATGTCAAAGATCGAGTGATGTCAGCAGAGATTGCTCCTCGACAATGAACTGTGAACCGCTTCACCGGGAGGCCAGGATTGGTACTGGCTACTTCAGTGTTGGAGACTTCTGATAATTCAGTATATGGCGTGTTTGTACTATCCAATCATAAACAGATCTTCCTTCTTTTTACATCTGACTGAAAACGTGTCATGAGGGGATTATTTTACAGCATAAAGACTTTAACATCCGTGCAAATTTTAATTTTTGAATGTATTCACTATTTAAAAACCATTTTGTTGGATCAAGTTCAAGTCCTAAGATTGTTTATAAGACTATATGCAACATTTCACACTCTTAAAACATATTCTGCTTGGCCAATTGAGCATCATGAAATGTTTTCCAGTAATAGCTGTTCCAGTATGTCGGTACATGTACCATTACAGAACAGTCGCTGATTATTTCCATGAACAGATTTACAATGTAACAGCGATTCATTCTAGACACAGTCTGTAGGTAAAGGGAGCACTGTCATCTCTCTCAAAGTTATGCCAGCCATTCCAATACAGTTGTGTGAATGATCCAGGCTATTTTTTGTTGCTTACAGACATTTTTTGCATTGTTAATGCCTAACATATTAACAAAGCAAGCACATTTTGGGCAATTGGCAGATTTTTTGTGATAAAGTATAGATGAAGCCAGCTTCTTTGCTAATATGCATACATTTTGGTCAGTTTTCAGAAGATCCTTTTAATGCACTTGTAATAAAAGAGAGCAGTCAGCACTTTATCCCCATACATTGCTTATGCAATAGCTGGCATTCTAATCAGCAGTGTTGATTACAAAAGCAATAATTATTCAGTAAAATGTCTGAATATTATATTTATTTAGTGATGGGGTGTATGTAGCTACTTTTGGTTTGAATTATTATTTTTTTTTTTTTTTTAAATGTGAATCTGATGAAACGCTAAATCTTTTAAAGAAGTTAGTTTAGTACATGCCCATAATGGATGTCATTATTGCTTGCAAGATGTATTTGTCACATATGTCTCTTCTACTATGTTGAAATGGATAATAGACATGTATGTTATGTTGGAGCAAACATGTAAAAATGATAATGACATGGATTACTTTGGCTAATGTTAGCTTTGCTGGCAACTGTTTCAGACTCGACAGAAAATCTGAGCAAGCACTGAGCAGTTGTGTCCAGTAATATGTAGCAGCCAATCTGGAATTGGCTTTTCTTAATTTAGTATTGTCCTATCAAAGATTGCTGTTGTCTGATCACCAGGTCTGTACAGCATTGCAGAGAGGGTGAAGGTGACCATACATGATACAGTCTAATTGTGCAATCTCCGTTACATCGACTCTCAGCTATGTAGTTCAAGCGCCTACCTGATTTGATACAAACTGAATGGGTTGTTTAGGTTTGTTCTCATGTTACATAGTTTTGGTAAATGTAAAGGAGCATGTGCAATTAGATTGTATAATGCATAGCTAGCATTACACCTATCCGGTCTGTGTGAACTGTTATATTGTTCCTTTGCACCCACTCTGAAGACCCATTTTGTGCACCTTTTGTTTTTCCTTCCCTGTCATTATCAAGCTTTAGATCTATGAAGTCTTTGCAAATTCTGACAGACACGGGCACAAGATGCTGCAGGACCAAGTAACCCACAACTGCAAAAGTTCAGCATTGACTTCTTTTAAATAAAGCCAACCTTTTGTTTTTGTTTTTTTCCTCAATACAATAAAATTTTGTTTTTTTTTGGTTTATTACTTGGTGTTTTTCTATGTCAACCTGGTTAGTGACCAGGAATCATGTCTGCCAATCCACAAAGAATTGTGGGTTACATTACAAATGACTGAGGCTGGATTCACACTTTGCATTGTAAAAATGCATGCAGTTTTCTGCATTGTGACATGTATTTTGGGTGTTGATGTGCCTTTACTACGTTTCCCTGCACATATTTTGCATGGTACTGATTTTTTTGCTGGTCACCTAGCATATTGCATTAAATAAATTGTAACACATTACATTTCTGAGACCCCAAAACAAGCGTTGATCCTGTAAAATTAACGCAGACTGGGTTTTCCATAATGCACTGCACTTCAGCACAGAAATATGAATGCCTTGATTGATTTGTATGCCTGCGCCTTGTTTTGATGTGGTTTTCTTGCAGTAGCTGGCTGCATTGTACCTCTGGGAGCTGCTTAGACATGAATCCAGCCTGAATGTTGATCAGCTATTTGGGACCTAGAGACCTTCAGACCACAGTGAACAGTGATTGTTCATTTGTTCAGAACTATTACAGATCCCTCTTGTAAGCTGATTATTCCCTAGCATAGGTAAGTTGAATTTAGTAACTCTTCCTGGTCATGATGGTAGTGCAGTCACAAAATCCCCATGTAGGCAAGTAATTATTTGCATAATATAACTGTAGTTCTGTAGTATTTGGAAGCCAAAACCTTTTTTTGCTTTCTATGAGCTGAAAAGGGATTTTGAGCTTTTACCAGGGTTTGCTGTCCTCCCCTCTCCACTTTGCTAAAAAAAAATAAATAAAATTGTGTAGAACTTCTGCTCACTTCCTGTTCTTATGACATGATAGGAAGTGGAATTCTCCCCTAAATTTTAACTGTCTCCAATCTATCCAAAACAAACTAAAGTTTTGGCTGAAATTCCACAATAAAATAAGTTGTGTATATTACATCTTAATAGAGATGGTCAATTTTGACTAAGTTTGTCATAGTTCTGTAATAAACGCTGATATGTTGGATAGTGTCAAGTCCACTTATAAGGTGATGGGAGACATCCCACACAAAATAATCCACAGAATTCATCTCCTTCACAACACGTCAGTACAGAAAACCTCAGTAGAATTCCATGTCTCTCAGTTGACTGAAATTTATGTTAAAATGTATGCAAAATATTCATTGAAATATTTTATGTGACATGATTGCATCAACATATGGGACTGACCATTCTCTACTTTTAACTGCACTATGTCCTAGAAAGAAATACAAATGGTTTATGTAATATTTTGTTTATTTAAAACTAATGTAAAATCCTTTTTATACTGGTAATGCTGATAGAAGTATTGGATGGAATGGTATGACCTGCTAGACAATTTTTTGCTTCTTTTTTTTTTTTTTTCTTTTTTTGTAAATGAGCGCAAGAATGGCATGTTCATTTTGAAGGAATTTCCTTACTTGAAAAAAGTCTGTGTTACTGTGCCTTAAACTTATTCTGACTTTGAATAAAACTGTGTTTCTAATTATGTTTTGTGTGTGTTTTAAAGCTGAACTCAGCCAGCTCAGTTAATTTAAAAAAAGAAGAAATTTTTTTTTGCATGCAAAACCCACCTTCGTTTTAGAGGCTCCTGTGCAGTGCTTCTTACCTGCCACTAGATGTGGCAAAACTAGATCACAGATTGAAGCATGAATTTGGGGGTATAATTACATTTATAACAGTATAATTTACAATGGCTATGCATAGAAAAAGTATGGACAAGATGTAATGTGATAATTTTTCACATTGTTTTTAAAGTGATATTAAAGGAAACCAAACATGGTATACTTGCCTACTCTGTCAGTGGTTTTGCACAGAGCAACCCCTATCCTCCTCCTTGGGTTCCCTTCTGGCACACCTCCCCCCTGCTGAGTGCCTCTACAGCAAGCCACTTGCTATGGGGACACTTGTGTGTGCTTGCTCCCAAGCCCCACTTGGTGTGTCCATTGACATTCAGAACGGGAATCAGCCCTGCCCCCAGCTAACTCCTCACTGGCAGTGTCTGAGCCAATGAGGAGGGAGAGAGCCAGGAGAAGAGCTGCTCTCGTGGGTGCACTGCATCAAGATCAGACTCAGGTAAGTATAATAGGGTTGAGGGGGGAGCTGCACACAATGTTTTCTACCTTCATCCATAGACTGCATGAAGTTTAAAAAAAACAAAAAAAAAAAACCCATCGGGCTTTAGAACCACATTAGGGATCCATTCACACCAAGTGCAAACTGTGATAGGCATTGCAAAGCAGAATACCTTGTCACCCATTAGGTCAGTTCACACCACCCCATTGTGTAGTATTCAAAATATAAATATATACAGTATACATGTGTATATATGATATATTGCTCAGCATAAATGAGTACACCCCTTTTGAAAGATTTTAATCAATATCTCAATGTACACAAGAACAAAATTGAGTTTTATAGAACATTTGGTTTAGCTCATTACATGAAAGTAAGGTTAGTAATATAACTTAAATTACAAAATCTTTAGTTTTACTCAAAAATGAATACACCCCACAACAAAAGCTACTACATTTAGTATTTTGTATGACCCCCATATTCCCCATAGGTGTTTGATTGGGTTCAGATCAGGAGACATACTTGGCCACTGAATCACTTTCACCCTGTTCTTCAGAAATGCAACAGTAGCCTTAGATGTGTGTTTTGGATCATTGTCATGTTGGAAAAATGCACAACGTTCAGGGGCACAGAGTGATGGTAGCATCTTCTCTTTGAGTATAGAGCAGTACATCTGTGAAATCATGATACCATCAATGAAATGCAGCTCCCTGACACCAGAAACACTCATGCAGCCCCACAGAAGAACACTGCCATCACCATGTTTCACTATAGACACCATGCAGAGTACTGAGTCCCAGTAGTCTTCTTTCTCTGTATGGGCCCTGGCAAATTCTAGGCAGGCTTTTTTTGTGCAAGGGTTTTGGAGAGGCTTCCTTCATGGACAACACCCATGCATGCCATTCCTCTGCAGTGTACGCTGTATTGTTTCATGGGAAACAATCACCCCAGTTTGGTTTTCTACTTCTTTAGCGAACTGCAGTGAACTTGCATGGTGATTTTCTTCAATCCTTCTCATCAGAAGACGCTCCTGTCGAGGTGTTACCTTCCGTGGATGGCCTGGACGTCTCTGTGAGATGGTTGCAGTTCCATCTATGTTAAATTTTTGTATCACTTTTGCTACAGTATTCTGACAAGTAAAGCTTTACTGATATTCTTGTAGCCTTCACCTTTCTAGTTTGAAGAAATGATTTCCTTTTTCAGGCCTTGTGACATTTCTCTTCAGTGTGGTGCCATTTCTGACAGCATGAAATGGGAAGGGGTTTTCTTTAAGTAATGCCCTTCTATAATCAACTGTCCGCTTGACACCTGTTTAACAAGAATTCAACTACAGGTGAGTCTAATTGTTCATTAATTAGGATTTTTTTGGGTTAAAATGTAACTTTGCTCCTAAGATAAAAAGATGACGATTAGATGACCAAACAGCCAACAATGCACCACATCCCTAAGGAAATATAATCTGATAATGTAGAATTATGGGATCTTAAACGTGCAGAAAGAACAAACAAAGTATTGTTAAAAGAAAAATTTTCTCCATTTTATTACAAACCATTGTTAAAATTGTAAACAAGTACAATAGTTATTGACAATCAAAACAAACTTGGCTGTTTCCTGCAGCTTTAATGAAAGTAGCTTCCATACATGTTTCGCCCCGCCTGGGCTTTCTCAGACTGTGAAATTACATATTCGTAGTACAGTCTGCAATTATATAAAAAATATAAAATCAAACATAATTCCAACTAGTACTAATTATTATACATAATGCTTTTTTAACTGTTCAGAAAATTGTGTGCGAGTCCCCAGCTTACCAAAAAGATCATGCTGCCAAAACTATTTGAGCACACAAGTGTAATTAACTACATCATTCTGGCCCAAGCGTTCGTGCAGTTGCAGAGGATATAAGGAGGGTAAAGTATCCACCTAAACATGAACATAAGTCCATCAGCAACAGTACAGCAAAGAGAGGAGAACAAAAAGAAAAAAAGCCACTAGAATCCAGTAGATGTACAACATACCAATGACCAAGATGAGAAAAGATTTTTTTTTTTTTCTCTCAATCTCAAAACCTTGCCACTAGCTGTCAGCAGTAGCCTTCACTCATCATAGACATATACTAAAAAAGCAAAGACCAAACAAATATTCAGGAACCAGTTCTTAAAAAGCCATCTAAGTGGCTATACACAAATCATAGACTTCACTATACATTTAGCCAAGTGAACATATGTCTCACCAAATATAAGATCTAAATTACAGCCTGGTGTTCCGACAACGCCTCTGCGGGCAAAAGGATGTGTACGTAACAATTGCTTCTTTTATAGCTTCCACCCGGCTGACGTGTGACGTCATTGGCCAGGTGCGGACATCCGGTGTATGACTGCGCATGCGCAAACCAAAGCCGCCTAATGCCATTGATTAACCATACAGAGAACAACAGTGACTGCCACAGCAGCACCACCAATGGTCAAAGAAGTTAATCCAGTATAAACGTCAAAAAGACATCACAACCGCCATCTAGTAGTAAAGAGTTATACTGCCATAAAATCAAAAGACAAAGAGTAAACCATAACCCAGAGGGAAATCGCATTGATGTCCCAAAGAAATTGGACTACAATAACTGGGTTTACAAAAATACAATATATAATTTTGTATCATACTGTCAATATTCCAGAGACAAATACTCTGAAAATAATACAAACAAGGAAACAAAACAATAGGCTTGTATTCTCAGGCAAGACATACAGAGGTGAGGGAAGAATCCGAGAAACCTCACCCTGGGCGTCTGTACAATTGCACCAAGGAACGTCTAAGGTGCCCAATAATTTATCTGTGAACAATCGTTACATTCAAAATCATTTAATAGGTAAGCTGGAGGAACCATCACTTTGAACAGTTATTACTATTTTTCAAGATCAAATTTATAACACAATCAAAAAATAATATATCCACATATACATAAACAATAATCATAACCCTTTTTAAATAAGAAACAGAATATTAACATTTTGTTGTATGGCTGCAAATATGAGGATATGGCGGGGCAGAGTTGTAGAGTTAAGCTCAATGACTCATTCAGGCCTGGACACTGAGTAGCGTTAAGTTTATATATCCTCGTGTCTCAAGTTGTAAAAGGTTTTGGTCAAAATTACTTCCTCGCACATGGGGCGGGATATGTTCCAACGTCATAAACCTAATCATTCCCAAGCCAAAATTATGGTACAGACCCACATGTCTGCTAATGGGAGTTTCCATTTTATGATTTTTGATTAGGGAAACACGATCCCTAATACGTTAAAAACGGACGTTTTGTTTTGCCACCATAAAAGCAACCACAGCTATAGACTATAGCTAGTGTTTGACACGTAATTCTAAGACTCATTGGGGTGTATTCATTTTTGCAATATGGTCTTGAATGCATTTGTTAGGTCAAATACTTTTTTGTGTCTGTAAATTAACAAATCTTGTTTGCAATCAATGGCTCGCATTTGTGGGAGTATTTTGTAGTATAGTGTCCCATAGAAAATGTTGATTCTGAAAGGAAAGGTTTTCTGACAAACATGTTGGTGTACTCCTTTATGCTGAGCTGTGTGTGTGTATATGTATGTATGTATATGTGTATATATATATATATATATATATATATATGTGTGTGTGTATATGTATGTATATGTGTATGTATTTGGGCTACTTTTGCTGAACTCCTTTTAGAAATGTTAGTTGCCTGACTGTCTCTGACTTGCATACAGTTGCAAGAAAAAGTATGTGAACCCCTTGGGATTATGTGGAGTTTTGCATGAATTGGGCATAAAATGTGCTCTGAATGTCATCTAAGTCACAACAATAGAAGAACACAGTCTGCTGAACATACTACTACACAAACATTAGATGTTGCCATGGTTTAATTGCACGTAACATGTAAACATTCACAGTGCAGGGAGGAAAAAGTATGTGAACTTTGGACTTAATAACTGGTTGACCCTCCTTTGGCAGCAATAACCTCAACCAAACATTTCCTGTAGTTGCAGATCAGACCTGCACAACGATCTGGAGTAATTTTGGACCACTCCTCTTCACAAAACTGTTTCAGTGTAGCAATATTCTTGGGATGTCTGGTGTGAATCGCTCTCTTAAGGTCATGCCACAGCATTTCAATCGGGTTGAGGTCAGGATTCTGACTGGGCCACTCCAGAAGGCGTATTCTGTGCTGTTGCAGCCATTGTTTTGTTGAATTACTTGTATGCTTTGGGTCATTGTCCTGTTGCATCACCCATCCTCTGCGGAGCTTCAGTTGGCGTTGCAAAATGTCTTGATAAACTCTGGAATTCATTTTCCCATCAATGACAACAATCCGTCCAGGCCCTGAGGCAGCAAAGCAGCCCCAAACCATGATGCTCCTTCCGCAATGTTTTACAGTGGGGATGAGGTTTTGATGTTGGTGTGCTGTGCCTTTTTTTCTCCACACATAGTGTTGTGCAGGGGCGGACTGACAACTCATGGGGCCCCCGGGCAATAGGGGATCATGGGGCCCCTGTGTCCTTGCCCAAACTCCAAAAAGCATATGTAAAAGGTACCAGGGGCATCTAATGGGGCCCCCTACTGACCCCGGGCCCTCGGGCAGTGCCCAAGTTTCCAAATGGTCAGTCCGCCCCTGGTGTTGTGTGTTCTTCCCAAACAACTCAATCTTGGTTTCATCTGTCCACAGTATATTTTGCCAGTAGTGCTGTGGAACATCCAGGTGCTCTTTTGCAAACTTCAAACGTGCTGCAATATTCTTTTTGGACAGCAATGGCTTCCTCCGTGGTGTCCTCCCATGTACTCCATTCTTGTTTAATGTTTTCCTTATTGTAGATGTGTCAACAAAAATGTTAGCATGTGCCAGAGATTTCTGTAGGTCTTTAGCTGACACTCTGGGATTCTTCTATATCTCATGCAGAATTCTGCGCTGTGCTCATTTTTAAAGGACGACGACGCCTTGTGAGAGTAGCAACAGTCCTAAACTTTCTCCATTTGTAGACAGTCTGTGTTACCGTGGACACATGAACATCAAGGCTTTTGGAGATACTTTTGTAACCCTTTCCAGCTTCATGCAAGTCAACAATTCTTGATCGTAGGTCTTCTGAGAGCTCTTTTCTGTGAGGCATGGTTCACATCAGACAGTGCTTCTTGAAACCAGTAAACCCAAAACAGGTGTGTGTTTTTTTAAGAACTGTGAGGAAGAACAAAAAAGAAAGAAAAAAGAAGCGCACCAACCTTGCGCATTACCTCAGTAACCAAAATTTATTAAATAAAAGAATGGTACTCACAAACAGCGAATAAAAACAGGCATGTCAGTCCTCAAAGGGACTTTAAAAGCAAGATGCAATTGCGAATCCCATCATGGAGGAAGCCACTCAGTACAGCTGACGCGTTTCGAAGGACAAGCCTTCTTCCTCAGAGCTCTGAGGAAGAAGGCTTGTCCTTCGAAACGCGTCAGCTGTACTGAGTGGCTTCCTCCATGATGGGATTCGCAATTGCATCTTGCCTTTAAAGTCCCTTTGAGGACTGACATGCCTGTTTTTATTCGCTGTTTGTGAGTACCATTCTTTTATTTAATAAATTTTGGTTACTGAGGTAATGCGCAAGGTTGGTGCGCTTCTTTTTTCTTTTTTGTTCTTCCTCACAGTTCTGTTTGGGCTTCCCCAGCCTTGGTGTGGAGCTGCACGACCTTAACTATTTCGGTGGTCCCCTCCTTGCTTTTTTGGAGTCTGATTCCATCTACTTACCACCAGTCTGGGTCCCGGAGCGCAGGAGATATCGCATTTTGTGTGTTTTTTAAGGGCAGGACAGCTGTCAGCAACACATCCAATATCATCACACTGATTGGAGTCAAGGTTGGCTCACTCCTGGCTCCAATTAGTTCTGGGAGAAGTCATTAAGCTAGGACCTCACATACTTTTTCCTCCCTGCACTGTGAATGTTTACATTTTATGTGCAATTAAACCATGGCAACATCTAATGTTTGTGTAGTATTATGTTCAGCAGACTGTGTTCTTCTATTGTGACTTAGATGACATTCAGAGCACATTTTATGCCCAATTTATGCAAAACTCCACATAATCCCAAGGGGTTCACATACTTTTTCTTGCAACTGTATTTTGAGTTACTGTCTTAAATCAAGTATGCGTTAAATCAAGTTAGAAACTGATCTTGTGTGTTTGTATTAAAAAAAGAATTACAGCAAGCTGCATATTTTCTTTGTGCGTTTATACATTATTAGCTCACAACTTGTAAAGTTTTGCTTGATGAACTTTTCCTTTTAAGCAGGAACCAAAGGTAGAGAAGGCAGAGTTCATTTTCAAAAGGACGTGAACAAGTCAGAAGCCTGCCATTAGAAAAAGATGAGGACTACCACTGCTTGGCTATCATGAAAATGCTAAATCACTGGCTGCCAGCCTTTATCTTTTATTATATTCAGTACCTAACACTCAACAAGAACGCAGAATATTTACTTCTGACTTCAAAGGCTAAGGGCTAAGTTCACCTTGTTCATTCATTTTACTATCGTACAGTGGCGTAAGTAGAACCTTGATGGCCCCGGTGCAAGAAACCATGAAGGGCCCCCCTGACCCCCGGTCGGGGTCCTTCCCTCCAAGTCCAGTGGCGGAACACCAGGGCCCAGTTGCAAGTGCGACATTTGTGACCCTGGTAGTTCAGCCACTGGTTTCAGTATTCTTGGTGAGATATCAGGGATCTAGGAAGGAAGGGAAGAAAAGAAAAGGCAGCAAAGAAAGAGGAAAGGAAGGAAAGAAAAGGAAGAGGAAAAGGGGAAAGGACTTCTTATGTTACAGTACTCACTTGGAGGCAGGAGAGAAAAGGGAGGGGGGAGACTTCACTCACAGTGAATGGGCAGGCTGCTCCTTTCCTCTTCTGTCTGGGCTTCAAACTTTCTACCCACATAGTGTGGTGGGGCAGACACAAGAGCAGAGGGAGGAGCAGAAGCAGCTCTCTCCTCTCCTGTCCGTGGGGTGGGGGGGTTACTGTCAGCGCAGAAATGGAGTAGCTCTCTCTCCTCTCCTGTCTGTGTGGTGGGGGGGGGATCTGTCAGCACAAAGCAGAAGCAGCTCTCGCTCCTCTTCCATCTGGGGGGCTGTCAGCGCTAACCAGCTCATGTGCCAGAAGCTAAGTAGGAGGAGCAAAAACTAATGGTGAATATACATTTTGAAGCCAGATTTTTTTAAAATTATTATTTATGTTTCCTGAAGTCACTAAGTTACTTTGCACTACAAATTAACCTTATGGTCCTGAGCTGTAAGGACTTGGACTGTTTCAGTCCGTTACTGTGCTGAACTTTTGGCTCATGGTACCCAGCTATGAGTGAAATACTGCGTTACTGCTGCTTAGAGACAGCAGAGCCCTCTGCAGAATTGTGCTCAAGCATTTTGCTGTATCCCCTTCCACATTATCCTCCTTCTGTTACAAGTTTCTTCAGCAATAAATACTAAAAAGACATCCCTCTAGACTGCTTACTGAGTCAGGGTGAATGGGCTGTTGCTGTGTGTCTGGCTGCCTTTGCACTGTTTTGGTTAAGAACCTGTTAAAGCAGAACTAAGCTCATCAATTTAGCAGTTTAAAAAAACCAAAAACGTTACATTCCCAGCACTATGGCCCCTTTCACATGGATGTTCCGATCTGGTCCACCTGCCCGTTATTCAGGCGGACCAGATTGGAACCTCTGTTCTTCTCCATGGAGCGGTGGGTGTAAATGGACATGTGTCCGTTTATACCTGCTGACATCAAATCCGATCCACCAAAAAGAAGATGGGGATCCGTTCCCCTTCTGTCCATCAGGATTGGATAGCAGGTGGATGGTCTGTCCATTTCCATCCAACTGCCCATAGAAGACAGCAGGCAATGTCCATTTGTGCTCCGCATAGATCTGTCATCTGCTTGCTCAACAGGCACCAGCAGACAGATCCAACCAGATCTTCTGCCAGGTCTGCCCCATGTGAAAGGGGCTAAAACTGGTGCAGCTGTGCATAGTAACCAATCGACTTCTACCTCCAGCTTGTTCAATTAAGCTTTGAAAATAAAACCTGGAAGCTGATTGGTTACTATGCACAGCTGCCCCAGATTCTGCGTTCAACAGTTTTAGTAAATCGCCCCCAAAGAGTCATTTGAGAAAAATTAAAAGGAAGAACAGATGCAGTGACATAAGAAAGAGTAGAGGATATAGAGCTAACAATCCTCTGCATGGGCTTTTGCTAAACAAGAACCCGAAATTGTGGACAGATAAATGAAGTGTGCTATTTACATACAGGGTTCAGCATTAATTTAAGATCATGTTACAAAAATGAATACGCCCCAATGAAAGGTTTAGGAGCAAAGCTAAATTTTAGACAAAATCTAACTAACAAGAATTCAACTACAGGTGAGTCTAATTGTCCAGCAGACAGCTGATTATAAAAGGGCATTACTTAGCAAAGAAAACCCCTTCCCATTTCATGCTGTCACCAATGGCACTACATGGAAGAGAAATGTCACAAGGCCTGAGAAAGGAAATAATTTCTTTACACATGAAAGGTGACGGCTACAAGAAGATCAGAAAAGCTTTACTTATCAGTCAGAATATTGTAGCAAAAGTGATACAAAAATATAACAAAGATGGAACTGCAACCATCTCACAGAGACGTCCAGACTGTCCACAGAAGTTAATACCTGTACAGGAGCATCTTCTGATGAGAAGGGTTGAAGAAAATCACCATGCAAGTTCACTGCAGTTAGCTAAAGAAGTAGAAAGCCAAACTGGGGTGATTGTTTCCCATGAAACAATACGGCATACACTGCAGAGGAATGCCATGCATGGGTGTTGTCCATGAAGGAAGCCTCTCCTAAAGCCCATGCACAAAAAAGCCTACCTAGAATTTGCCAGGGCCCATGCTGAAAAAGAAGACTACTGGTACTCTGGAGTGATGACACCAAGATAAATGTTTTTGGAACTGATTGCTTCAAAACTGTACTGTATGGCGTCTCAAAGGTGAAGAGTACAAATAAAAATGCATGGTGCCTACAGTGAAACATGGTGGTAGTGTCCTCCTGTGGGTCTGCATGAGTGCTGCTGCTGCCAGGGAGCTGCATTTCATTGATGGTACCATGAATTCACAGATGTATTGCTCTATTTTGAAAGAGAAGATGCTACCATCACTCCATGCCCTTGGTCGTCGTGCACTTTTCCAACAGGACAATGATCCAAAACACACATCTAAGGCCACTGTTGCATTTCTGAAGAAGAACAGGGTGAAAATGATTCAGTGGCCAAGTATGTCTCCTCATCTGAACCCAATCGAACACCTAAGGGGAATTCTGAAGAGACAAGTTGAGCATTTAATGTTACATCAACTAAGTTGAGTAAAATTGAAGATTTTGAAATCTAAGTTATATTATTAACTTTTCTTTCATGTAATGAGCTAAATAAATGTTCTATAAACCCAGTTTTGTCAAAATTTGGGAAATTGTTCTTGTGTTCATTGAGAGATTGATTAAAATCTCACTTTCCAAAAGGGGTGTACTCATTTATGCTGAGAACTGTACATAAATTGATATGGAAATAAAATGTGTACAGTTAATAAGTAAGATACTGTTTTTTACTTTCAAATATTGGAAAAGTTTTGAATTCTGACTTTGAAGGGCAAAAATTCTAAATCTCAATCTGCTGACATAAAAAGAAGAAAATCACCCATTTTTCATCGTATGCCATATTATTATTTCATACACTGCTTTTTATTTTGTTTATATCTTAAGTTGATTTTACTGTTTACAACTTCTTAATAAATTAGAATCTAATTACTCAAATTACTAAGGTTAAAATCTTATTTTTTTAAGTTCAGTTTGTTCACCCACAGTATTGTATGTGGTTCAGTTTTTGGTTCAAAAGGTAGAAGACTTCATCCCCCTTTGTAACATTACCTTTCAAAGGGAGTTTGAAAATCAATCAAACAATTCCTAGGTGTGTGGTGGTTAGAACAGGTTGGGAACAACTTTATGAGAATCATCCATTGCACGACTTGAATTTTTTTGGACAGTAGATGGCGCCAGAACATTTAGTTATAAATCAATAAAAAAAACAAAAAAAAAAACAAGTGCAATGCATTGATTGGTCAGGCAATGGTTTTTTGTTTGTATGTCATACCTTATATTTTTGACATAGTTATTTATTTTCTGAAGTAGCAGAATGTACTTTAAGGATTTTGTAAAGTAATAAATGAAACCAGAAACATGGAAAAGGACACAGCATGCTGTACAAACTTAAACATGTCCTCTTAAAAGCTCGTTCACACTGCTCATATGCTAAATAATCCATTTAGGCTGCATTCACACTTGAGCAATTTGTAGCTCGAAGCACCAAAACCACTCAAACTTTAAAAAGCAATTGTTCTCTATGGTGCCTGTTCACACCTGTTGATTTTTTTTAAGTTTGAGCATCTTTGGAGCTTCAAGCTACAAATCGCTCAGGTGTGAATGCAGTCTTTAGAGTGCTGTCAGCTGTCAGTTTATGCTGTAGTGTGCTGTGGTAAGGCTGCTTTCCCACTGATTTGTTTTTCTTCTGGTTTTGTGTTAACTAAAGCGGATGAAAAACGTGATAATGTATTCCTATGGAACTCTTCACACTGATCTGACGCGGGTCCCGTGCGTTTTTCAAAGTCCTGCTTGCTGCATTTTTGGTAAAAGTTTAATGTGGTAAAAAAAAGCGCCAAAAATGCACCAAAGACACACCTCCCAATTGAAATCAATGGAAAAAGCATCAAAAATACCTCTGTGTTGCATTTTTTTGAGTCACATGTTCTTAAAAAAAACATACTACAAATGTAAAAATGCAGAAAACACATGGTAAAAATGTGGCAAAATCGTTTTTGAAGCAGATCAGTGTGAAAGTAGCCTAACTGGGGACAGTGTGATTTGTATCCAGCAAGCTCTAAAAAAAACAGGTACACCAAGAACCTCTATAGCCTCAACAGGAAATTAATAAACCAAATATACAGTCCTGTATGTGGGGCCACCAAATGATTGCTGACTCCACTCAAATTAAATATGGGGTGTGGTCACCGAAACTTATGGACATAATAGAAATAAACAGCCCTTGAAGAAGCCCAAGCGGATTGGGCGAAACATGTTGGATCATACGCCCCCACGTCCGTCCCGTACGTGACGTCATCATGCACAGCAGCTTCGTCTCCATCCTCCATTGCTTTTATGGGCAGTACTACTGATAATCCCTCACCCACAGTGATATTCCTCACCAGTTGTACATTTCCTAAGCGCAACTCTATCACCATCTGGCGGGACTGTATTGCTACTGCTTCTAGGATGGCTGGTTTTGATGGAAAGTACCTATTACAAGGAAGAGTGAGACACTGCTGATGGAATTTGCCTGTAATAAGACTACACTGGTCAGTTCACCATACATGTGGCTACAGGTTCATTTCCAGAGCATGGAGTAATTTATTACCTACTGTGTCTCACATGTTGAAGTTAGTATGTACATATAGACGGTCATTGTCAGCATTGGACTCAGCACTGGTGGTGGGACTCACCTGCCGTGTGGGCTGCAGTACCAGGGCTGACCAGTGGGTGCTCTCAGCAGCCAGAAGCTCACTCCTGTAGTCAGCCAACACCTGGGGCTGATTGCAGGAGGTGTATTTAAGGAATGACCAGGCCTGTGATCAGGGCCTTGGTGTATGTTTCCCATGAGCCCTTGTACCTGGTATCCTGTGATCCTGCCTCGTTGCTGACCCTGCTTGATCCTGACCTCTGCTGACCGTCTCCTGTTGAACCCCTGGCTTGCCTGACCATCCTTCTGCCTGATCCTCGGTACCGCGCTGCCCGCTACCTGCTGAACCTGGCTTGTGACCCTGACCATTCTCTGCTTGCTCCTCCTGTACCACGCTGCCTGCACGATACCGACCCGGCCTGTCTGACTACGCTTTCTTCACCCGACGATCCATCCATCCCGCACGGATCACCTTTAGTAAGTCTGCCTGCCTCTTCCCATCAGACTCCGTTCCTGCACTCCCCTGCCAGTACTCTCTACCACAGCCAGACGCACTCAGGGGTCGCAACCTGGTTCCAGTCTGCACCAAGTCCATCCCCACCATCAGGGACCCTGGTGAATAGCAGGCTGGGACTTAGACCCCGTGCCTTGAGGAAATCCGTGCTGTGGGCTGCTAGAGACACTGCCAGGCGGCACCTGACAGTACCTTACGGCCTGCCTGACCATTCCACCTCTCCAGCCTGACTACGCCTGTGTTCCTGAAGCCTGCTACTTCCCTGTGTCAGTCCACACATTTCTGGTCATACCCGGATCCCTAACATTCATTTTGTGGACATAATATCGTACAGTGATTCATTTATTTCACCTCTAATTCATGCTGCAATCCACCCATCCATATGTATTCTTATCATGGACACTGATTAATTATCCTTCAATATTATGAAACCTTTGTGCCATCTGGGAATTTGATGGGATTGATCTATTGTGCCCACATACTGATAGCCTCCTACTTGTTGGATATTCAGTGTATATAGTTAGGGACCTTAGATTGTACACCCCTTGAGGGTTAGTGACTGATGTGAATGTAATATATATATGTAAAAGCGCTGTGTAAATTGACGGCGCTATATAAGTACCTGAAATAAATAATAAATATACCAGAGCATTATCATGATGGCTGCAGCAATCCCAATGTGACCCACCTGTTTCCATCTAGTCTATTTATTCCCATGTATGTGTGTGACGGTTGAGCAGCTGCTTGGGTGTTTAGACAACGTTGTCTTTTTTAATTCAGTGTAGTGTCGGTGGTGGTTGTTCACTTTTTAGTGCGTTGTATTATTATTTTGAGACTTTTTTTCTAAATAAAACCACTTTTTGATTAAGCTGCATGGTCCCTATGAAGCTTTCTCTGGGGGGTACCTTTAGTACCTCTGTTTCTACAGTGTGATTCGTGTTCAGTGCAGATGCCTTGTGCCGGAGTGTGGTGACATGCAGTGCCTACTTGAACACTGCAGTAAAATACTACATCCTGCATTTTACTGCAGCTCACTGCAGCTCTGCTTGTGAATGTGGTACATAGAAAACAATAGTTTTCTCTGTGCCCTAGCAGTGACTGGTGTTTATCTAGTGTGGAAAAACATCAGGGTACACACTATGGATGAAGGAACCCTTACACTTAAAGCGGAGTTCCACCTAAAAAAATTAAACCAAAGTCAGCAGCTACAAAAACTGTAGCTGCTGAGTCTTAAAATACAGACACTTACTTGTCCCTCGGTCCAGCGGTGTCCTCACCAAGGCTGGTTTCACTGGCCATCTTCTCTCCCTGGCGCCAGCATTTTCAGTGTGGGCACCCGGCTGTGACAGCTTGTGGCTTCATAGCTGGGTGTCCACTGTGCATGCGTGAGAAGCGCTACGCTTTGTGAATGGTCCCCGTAGTCTTCTGGAACCTGTCGCATGTCCCAGAAGACTACGGGGAGGGAGGGGGGGAGGACAACTTCCACTTTCGATCGCCTAGGTGATCACAGCGGAAGTGGGAGCAGGCGGAAGTGGGAGTAGACTGTAAAAATAACCTTGGGCCTTTGGGGCTGGACCCAGCTGCTGCACACAGTTTTTTTAACTTCATGCATAGAATGCATGCAAGTAAAAAAAAACCTTGGGGCTTTGGGGGGGCTGGACCCAGCTGCTGCACACAGAAGTTTTTTTAACTTCATGCATAGAATGCATGCAGGTAAAAAAAACGTTTGGCCTTTACAGCCACTTTAACCACTTCCCGACCACCCTATAGCAGAAATACTGCTACAGGGCAGCACAGGTGCGCAAAATCACATATGTATACGTGATTTTGCATTTCCGGGTAGGGGACACATGTGAGCCCTAGCCGTGGCGCCATTCGCGACTGTCAATCACTGGGTCCCGGCCAGTAATTACCCGCCGGCGCCCGGTGATTACCTAGTATCTCTGACGGCAAGGAAGACTGTTTTGTTTACAGTTTTCCTCCCTTTCAGCTCTGGCACACTGCTCGGGATGGCGATGAACCACACACACCCCGCCCCCTAGTAAAACACTCCCTACATATAGTTAATCCTTTGATCACTTCATGTTAACCCCTTCCTGCCCAGTGTCATTAGTACAGTGTCAGTGTTTTTTTCTAGCACTGATCACTGCATTGGTGTCACTGTGAATGTCGGTGACACCAAGTTCCCCCCCAGTGTCAGAATGTCCACCGCAGTCCCGATAAAAGTCTCTGATTGCCGCCATTAGTATTAGACAAAAAAAATCCCAGTATATATACCGCCATTTGTAAATGCTATAACTTTCATGTAAACCAATCAGTTTAAACATATTGGGATTTTATTTTAGCAAAGACATGCAGCAGAATACATTTTGGCCTAAATTTATGATTAAATTTGATTTTTTTAATTTCTTTACTGGACATGTTTAATAGCAAAAAGTCCCAAATATTGTTTTTTTTCTGAAAAATTTTTTTATTTTTCATAGCACAAACAATAAACAATGCACAGGCAATCAAATACCACTGAAAGAAAGTTCAATTTGTGGGGAAAAAAAGGATGTAAATTTCATTTGGGTGCAGTGTTGCATGACGCGCAATTGTCAGTTAAAGTAACGCAACGACGTAACGCAAACAATGGCTTGGTCAGGAAGGGGGGTAAATCCTCAGGAGGGCAAGTGGTTAAGATTTCACTGAGAGCCCTATCAACAAACATGCAAAAGGGTACGAAGGCCCCAAAACGGTTAAAGCTTTGTCATTTTTACTATTTAAAGTGTGGGAGTGAAAGTAAGGTTTGAATTTGCAGCTGGGGGGTGGCAGTGAAAGCAGAACTCCAGTCAAAAATAACAAGTTAAAAATGAACAACCTTTTAAGAGATGAAAAAAAAATGGCTTTAGCTGCAGTATTCTTCATTCCTTTCAATCCATTCCATTTCCCCTGCAGTATTGTTTTCTGCCACTAAATGTCCTCAGTCTGATAGCCAGCAACATTCAATCTTCTTCCTCTGAGACCAGTTCATTGAGGACCTGCCTCAACCATCTTCTGTCACTCATGCTTCCTTATTGGTTCCTTGTACTGCTTCTTCCTGTCACACGCCAGCCCTGCTGTACAGTCACTGCCAGAGGTTGATCGCAAATTAAATTCTGGTCTTTTACATCTACCTAGAATTTATCTTTGATTGTTGTTATGCAACACACAGGTTCACTGAAATGTATAAATTGACTGAATATTTTCAGAGATATTGATTAAAGTAAAACTATGAGCAAAACATTTTGTTTTCATTTTGGATAGAGCAAGAAAGGGTTATAACTCCTGTCAGATTTTTTTTTTTCACCATCTGTGTCCCATTGTGGAGATTTCCCTTCACTTCCAGTCCCATAGCCAAACAGGAACTGAGAGGAATACCCTGCAAACTAAGAGAATCCCTCAGAGCCCCCCAGGGCACCAGAACTAGTTTTCTCATTGGAAGATTTCCCCTCTATTAGTTTTCTGGGGACAACCCAGGGGCGGACTGACCATTTGGAAACTCGGTCACTGCCCGAGGGCCCGGGGTCAGTAGGGGGCCCCATGAGATGCCTCTGCTACCTTTTTCATAGGCTTTTTTGAGTTTGGGCAAGGACACAGGGGCCTCATGATCCCCTATTGCCCGGGGACCCCATGAGTTGTCAGTCCACCCCTGGGACAACCCAAAATGTGGAATTTTCTTTACCCTTACTTTCAATGATAACAGTAAACAGGACAAATAGAGAGACTGAATCTCCTTAACCAAGGGTTCGAAGTCCTCTCCACTCTATCCAAAACGTTTTACCTTTAGTTATACTGTACTTTAAGGCTGGTTTCTCCCATACATATGACGTGCTGCCATTCCCATTAAGTCCTTATGCACACTTGACGTTATTACAGCTGCTGTTTTTGGCTTTTGGCGTTTTTTTCTACAGTCAATAAACTCCCCAGCATGTTATCCTATGTGTCCATGCACACATAGACTGTAATCAACGTTTTTTGGCTGGAAAAAAACCCCAGGACTAGTGGGTTTCTAGAGGAGTTTTTTTAGCTGTAAAAACGCTCTAACACTGAAAGAAGTGGCAAAATATTGACCCCTCCAAAAATTTATTTTTTGGTAAAAAAAACGCTAAAAAACGCAAATGCGGAAAAACACAGAACAACGCAGGAAAACACCGCTAATGCAAAAACGCTAAAAAAAAGCTGAAAAACTCAAGTTTTTAACGTGACTTTACACAGCTAATGTTACCAGCGTTATCAACACATCCAGTGTACATGAGGGCTAACTGTAATGCAGAGTGCCTGATAATTGGAGGCTCTGAATATACTCGGGAAGACTTTAAAAAGGTACTGTATGTGCGGGGCAGTCATTGTAGTCCTGTGTCCTGTCTATGAATGTTAGGTTGCTTTAAATTGAGCATATAATGATAAACACACAGCCTACAGTGACTATCTTTTGGCCTCATATGTTCTCAGCTGCATAAGGGGCTTAGAGAAGGTGGGGGTGGGGACTTCTTGAGGGGTGCATGTCAGCAGAATACAGAAAAACACACTGATCTTCCTGAAGAGCTGTTCAGAGGGGTGTGTCCAGGGGCGGACTGACCATTGGGGAACTCGGGCACTGCCCGATGGCCCGGGGTCATGAGGGGGCCCCATGAGAAGCCCCTGGTACCTTTCATAGGCTTTTTTGGGTGTGGTTTGAGTGTGGGAAAGAACACAGGGGCCCCATGATCCCTTATTGCCCGGGGGCCCCATGAGTTGTCTGTCCACCCCTGGGTGTGTCAGCACAAGTCTAACCACTGTTGTACAGGCAGACTGTGCTCCCAAGTATAATGCAAAGAAGCAAACTGACTTCACTGGGAAAGAAGTGCGTGGCATGGTCTGTTTAAAATAGGAAAGCAGAAGGACTGGTAGGGTCACCAGGAAATTCACACAAAGGAAGCTATGCAAAGAGAACATGGTCCTTTTTCTTACAAATACTTGTTAAAAATTTGGGGGTAACATATTTTCCGGCCTCTTCTCCCAAAAATTAAAAGTCAGCCGCTACAAATACTGTAGCGGCTGACTTTTAATATTAGGGCACTTACCTGTCTAGGGATCCAGTGGTGTCCTCACCCAGAGACAAATTTTCAATCGGCTGTCGGGTGCTGGCACTAACGTAATGCCTAAGGGAACCCGGCAGTGAAACCTTGCAGCTTCACAGCCGGCTTCCTACTGCGCTTGTGCAAATCATGCTGTGCTTTGTGAATGGGCTGCAGTCCCAGAGGGCTGCAGGGGGGGGGGTGGCTGGGAGGGGAACGGGATTTCGGCTCAGTTCAAACTGAGCCAAAAGTGGGAGCGGGTACCTGTCAAAACCTGGTACCTGCTCCCCTCCAAAAGGTGCCAAATGTGACAGCGGAGAGGGGAAAGAGGCAGATAAGCGGAGCTTCCACTTTTGTGTGCTCTGCTTTAATGTCTAAATCAGTTTAAATCTGTGTTATATAGGGTATTACAAAAGAATTACATCTAGAATAAAACGTGTCAGTAAAATCAGGTTTTGTGTGTTACAATTTAATTCCTAACAGCTGAATTATTTGTAGAGTATTTTTTTTTCTTTTATCCTTTCCTTTATTTTATTCCATATATTTTAATCTTAAATGATACAAAAACATTGGGAATGTTATGATAAGCATTCAAAAACGCTAGCTAACCAATGATCCACTGATTGATTCTGGTCTGTTAAACCATGTTTTGTGGTGAATGTATTTGGCGCAGGAATTCATGTAGACTTCATCTTTTAAAAAGATTTTTTTTTCCTTTGTTAAATTTGGATGGTTTGAATATATCTGTGAAACCAAATAAGATCTCATTTTCTTAACTTAAAGGAGCAGGTTTTGTGTTTTGAAGAAGATGGTACTAATATTATTATTATTACACAGAATTTATATAGCGCCAACAGTTTGCTCAGCGCTTTACAATATAACGACAGACAATACAGCAACAATACAGTTCAATACAAGAGGGTTAGGAGGGCCCTGCTCCTTGGAGCTTACAATCTAAGAGGTATCTATTTCCATTTTGGTTAACATCTGCTTATTTGCCTCAGCAACCAATCATATTCTCTCCTTCCAAAATCTGTATAAGTAACTGTATGGAAGTATGTGGTTGATTCACATGAACATCAGTAACACATTTTTCACAATAATCTTTGGTGCATTGTGGTTATTTGACATATACTGTTGGTGCAGCTTTTAAATCCTGCTTCTTCCTTAACCTGGACCTGCAACCTTTGAACTAACCAACGTATATTTTTTAACTGGGCAAAATAAAAAAATTACACATGTAATGCTAAAGTATCTGTCACTTTTGCTGACATTTTTTTTTTCATTTTGCGCAAACATGCTCAAATACATATTTTTCTTACTTAAATATGCATGGAAACTTCAAAATAATATAGATTTTCTGAAAGCAAGCATCCTATAGAACAAAAAGATGACAGTTTATTTTAGATCATTATCATGATATTTGCACCACTGTTCATCAAATCTATATATTTTTTTACAAATACCCTCACATAATTTTAGTGCATACAAACACAATATAATACCCACATTTTTGGTAAAATATAAAAGTGTGGTTGTGTGACGTATATAGAAATAAAATATGACAAGCCTTAAAACACACCCATGAAATAGACAATAGGCAATAGACTATAGTACCAAAATTGTCCATGGGTGATGTTTTAAAACCCTTTACAGCTCATCAGTTTAGAGTTAACAGTAAACGATAGCCCTAGAATCATTGTTCTTAATCTTGGCATGTGCGGCGAAGCCTAATTTGTGTGGTGCAATCAGAGTTTTCATACGTGTGCCCAGCTGGCCTATACATTTGCATTTGTATGGAGGAGGGAAGTTTTTAAACACCTTAGGGTGTTTTTTAAATTTATTTTATTAAACTTTCATTTTTTACACATTTTTGTTTAACCTAAAGTAATACTAAAGTGCTCTGTGCAACAATATTGCACAGAGAGGCCGCTTACTTCCTCCTCTGGCAGTCCCCTGCTGGCACTGTCAGCTTCTCCCTAAATCAGGTGCCTCCTTAATAATACAGGTGCTGTGGAGGCACCTGTGCGTTCATGCTCCTGAGCCAGGCTGTGTGTGTCCATAGACACACAGAGGAAAAATGCTGCAGCAAGGAATGATCATTGGGGTGGAGCTAAATATTCTCCAAGCAGCCAGCATCAGGTGGCAACCTATTGTGGGGCTCTGCTGGCTGCTGGGAGACATCTGCTGGTGGACACTGATATTGCAGCATTGTGATCTAGGTCAGTGTTTCTCAGCCTTTTTTTAAGTCAAGGCACCCTTTAAAATTATGGACAATCTTGAGGCACCCCATTCTAAAATGGGGTGCCTCAAAACTGTCCATAATTTTAAAAAGGCACCCCATTCTAAAAAGTGAAAAACTATTCTAATAGTTTTATATAACGCAGCAACCAGGGGCGGACTGACAACTCATGGGGCCCCCCGGGCAATAGGGGATCATGGGGCCCCTGTGTCCTCGCCCACACTCAAGCCACACCCAAAAAAGCCTATAAAAGTTACCAGGAACATCTCATGGGGCCCCCTATTGACCCCGGGCCCTCGGGCAGTGCCCGAGTCCCCTAATGGTCAGTCCGCCCCTGGCAGCAACATCCAAACATGTAGGACACCCAACATTAGAGGTGATTTATTCTTCCAAACCAAATACACTTTTGCACACTGGTACTGACTAGTATTCCCATGTTTCTCTTCTTCCTGAGTTTTCTCCATCACTGAGCTAATGTGACCCCAGCACTGATGGAGAGGGGCGGGGGAGGGTCAAACTAGGATGCTGTGCAGGCAGCTGACATCCACCTCATCAACTGATGATGTCATTGGTTGTCAGGATGCCAGCAGCTAGAAGGTCGTAATGGTGCACAATGAAAGCCTGTGGCTTGTGTGACTAAATGGCAGGCTTGTTTCACCTGCTGGCTTGTATACATGTTTTTGGGCAATTTTTAGATATTTTGCCTGGGCACCCTGGTTGAGAAAGGCTGATCTGGGTAACTTAGTATCGCTAGCAACCTCAGTAGCATTATATGGTTAATCCTGACAGCTTTGGCTTGTTAAGGGAAGTGAAAACATGAGTCAACAGGTAATAAAACTTTGTTACTAAGGAATTCCTAAAGACTGTTGAGTGCAGTAGAGGCACTTGATCCAATGTGTATTATTTCTTACTTTGTCACTGGCCCCCCTTACTGTAATTTACAAAATTAAGTGTCATGTGAGTATAGTGGAACCAGGCCCTTTGTAATAGCATCCTTGTTTAATTTTGCACCGTGTTCCTACATCACTGCACTTGAGTACAGTCACATTGCCAGGGCTGGGACAGTAGCCAATTTAAATTAATATCACTAATAGTAATGATTAGTAATAAAACCTTCAGTTTTTTTAAGCAATTTGATCAGCTGATTTAATCAGTTACTGAATTATCTTTATATTTTAATCCTAGCCTATGGTCTATTAAGCTGGTGCTGTGATCATTACCCCAGGTTTCCCATTTCAGGGTGGCACCTTTTTCATGTAGCATCCTATGAAGCTATTCTTCCATGCAGGGACTAGAGCTGTGTCTCAGTACACTGCGACCATCAAAAGAAACACACAATCCTGTAGCTTAGAATGGCAAAGTACTTTCTTCTTCCTCCTCCTTCCCCCATTTTCAAGCTAACAGACTGTCTGGAGACGGCACTGTCCACTGTTAACTCTTTCCTGTGAAGACCAGAAGTTCAATGAAACAGTACAGGGAGAACAGGGGGTTAGCAGAATTGAAAGCTGAAAATTGCAAGTGCTTGGATATACATTTTAACAAATGGTTTCATGAGGAGTGCTTATTTTGTAGGGCTTAATGCAGGCATGTCCAAAGTCTGGCCCGCGGGCCATTTACGGCCCGGGGGTCGGTTTAATACGGCCCTCCAACAGCCCTCCCTGCTCTGTGTAATGTGGCCCTCCCTTCTATGGCAGACAGTCTTCTGCTTGAGAGCAGAGGGCAGTGCGCATGCCTGACTGCAGCGTGTTCTCCCTGGTCTGTGTAAATGCGGCTGTCGCACGGCCCTCCCTTCTGTGGCAGACAGTCTTCTGCTTGAGAGCAGTGCGCATGCGTGACTGCGCCGCGCTGGGAGCGACAGAGGGCGGTGACGTCAGGGCCGGGCTTCCAGCATGAAGTGTGTTTCTCTTCCCCTCCCGGCTGCCGAGCAGAGACTTCAGCTCCAGCTACCTTTTTCACCCTTCACATTAGTGCAGGTAAGTTTTTTTAAAATTTATTTTCAATACATTGTGAAAACTCAGCTGTCAGTTGATCTTAATGTTATGAAATGAAAAGTATGTTGTTTGCAATTAACTTGGCATAAAATAATTTATTTGCATTTAATTGTAATGGTTCAAAGAATGTTCGGAAAAATGTTCGGCCCTCCACCATGTTCACTTCATCCAATCTGGCCCTCTTTGAAAAAAGTTTGGACACCCCTGGCTTAATGTATTACGCTATAAAATACTGAGTGGTTAATACTTTTTTAAAGTGGTGGTAAACCCTTACATATACCGAATAAGGTGACTGGTCACAGGTGATACATAGAGATTAAACAACCCTTCTCTACACCCTTTCAAAATGCTGAGTTTTTAAAGCTTGTCTGAGAATTCAGAAAAAAGGAGGTGGAGAGCTGAAACTTTACTTTGCAGCAGGGGTGGACTGACCATTCAAACACTCGGGCACCGCCCGAGGGCCTGGGGTCAGTAGGGGGCCCTATGAAATGCCCCTGGTACCTTTTATAGGCTTTTTTGAGTGTGCTTTGAATATGGGCAAGGACACAGGGGCCCCATCATCCCCTATTGCCCAGGGGCCCCATGAGTTGTCAGTCCACCCCTGCTCTGCAGAACTCAATGAGGAGAGCTCTGAGAGCTGATTGGAGGGAAGAGACACCCCCCCTCCAAACACCTCACAGGAACAGAACTAAGGCTCTCAATCTGCTGGAGGTCCCTCCCATGTCACCATTTTTCTCTTGGTGTCAAGAAAACGTGTCAGAAGTGATTCAAGCTGATAGCAGAGGAACAAAGCAGTAGACCGAAATGACATTTAGTGCTCTGGATAGAGACAAGTACACACTATATAGGGACATGCTTTGCTCATATTTAATGTATGAGGTGTACAACCACTTTAGGTGTGAAGATAAAAATCCCAGTATGCATTTTGCTATTTAATGCAAAATATGCATACCAAAAAATGCAGCAGATGCAACATGCCAGGATGAGTTGGACCTATCTATCACAGCAGTAGCAAGATCACATACCCCAATTCATGGACCATTCATAATCCACCAGCTACAATTCAGTAGTATTTGTGTTTTGATATTAGATTAGTTTACCCGTCTCTTCTGACCAACCATCTGTACTGCACTGCCCTTGTGTTCTCAAGTAGCATTCCAAAGCCACTCAAGGCTGAAGGCCTTATGGACCAGGGCTGCCATCCCTTTTTTACGTGGCTCAAAAGCCCAACTGAAATTTTTCAGCCTTTAATTAATCTCCATTAATTATCCGAGGCTATACAACATCAGTCAAATAAAGCCTTAAGTAAACTGCAACCCTTCCCAAAGTTTTAACTGTTTCTAGCTTGGAAGTCTTACTCTTCAGCCTTCAGAACGACATTGTCTTGTATAACTACACAGCATACCAAGGCAATGGAATCGTTCTTTCTGCTCCTTGCATTCAAATGAAATAGTTTGTGCTCAGCAGAGAGTGAGATTGTATGAATGAACACATCCTGTCTCTCTTCTTCAAATGCAAGAAGACTGAACGGAATTCCAAGGGCATTTTTTCATGCTGGATGCGAGAAGAGAAGTAGAAACTTGCTTTGGCATTGTCGGTAGCTGGGTACTCTTTCCATGCAGTATCTTTTTCCACCTACTAAATATCCCTGAAGAGAGGAAAAATGTGGGAGGGATATAGTGAGACTCAGTAAGGTACAAACAGTAACTTAGGTGTCAACAGTTGCTGCAGAAGGCTGTATTCTGGGAGCAGGCTCAGCGTGGATTGCTACTGACTCCTTCAGCATGATTAACATGCAGTTTTGATCCTGCCTTACTAGTGGTTATACCGTCTCATTTGAATTTTTGGGTGTACATAAAAGACATTTCTTAGAGGAAAACCCAGGCAGGGAACATCAAGAAAGAAGCTTGGTTTTAATATTATCCAGCCTGAATATATTTTGCTCTGAAGACTTGTCAGTATGACCTCTGGAATTCAGTACAGTCTACTTTTTCTCCTTTGTTTTACAGCCTTTCAGGAGTCACAGGCAGCTCAGGTAAGCAATTATTTAACTTATCCGGACATTTTTCCAGGTTCATGAAGTAGGTAGAGTTATGAATCTGCATCCAAAAATATGTCAGTCTTGTCTGTTGGCAGAAGATAAACTTGACTCATGTTGTAAGATGACAGTGTAACTCATAAAATGTTACAAAATTACTTTATATCGGTTTATAAAAGTATTTTATCACCTTTTTTTGACAATGGTGAGAAAACTTTATGTTCCAGAGTTAATTTTTTATAGGTTTATAAAGATGTTCTTCCATTTTATCTTTGACTTTATTGTGATAACTTCATCAACCACATTTAAATAAGGCAAACAACAACGTGGGGCATGAAGAATCTTCAGCAACCAATCAGAAGTTTAGATTTTTTTTTTTGTGAGTTAATTGATGTTTGAAACATGGATATAAGAAGATAAAAGCTAACTTGGATCAGGAGAACAGATGACTAATAAATTGATTTTATAGACCGTTTACATTCTCAATTGTCCCTCATTTGAAGGGATTGTCCTTTTCTGACCAAATTCCTCTGTCCTTCGTGCAGGCTCAGTTGTTCCTTATCTTGGTCTGATGTATACATCAAGTGTGCTGTTTTGCTTCCAGAAGTGTTACTTTGCACTTAACATTTTACCCAACCTCTATATTACTGTATTTTTATTTTGCATAGACAATACATTGAAAAAATAGAGGTCAAAAAGCACTTTTGTGGATAAACATATTATTTTCTGCATATTCGATCTTTGTGGTCCGGGTAACTGGGGCTGTGGCAGGGACATGTCTTTTGCCTACATACTGTGTGCTAAAAGATATCCCTCCCCCAGAAAGTTGGGAGTTTAGGTAGTAAATGTAGTTTATTAGATTTAAAATGTATTAGGCTCCATTCACACTTGTGCGACTTGTCATGTGACTTTGAACATGACAAGTCGCAGCCCATTCTTTTCAATGGCACCCATTCAAATCTGTGCGACTTAAAGTCGCAGTGATTTTGAAAAGGTACTTGTACTACTTTGTTGTGACTTTTGATGCGACTTAGGTCCAGAGAGTGTAAAGTGGAATCAAAGTCGTATGCAACTTTGGAGTCGCACAAATGTGAATGGACCCTTAATGGTGTATCCATTGAACACAACAATACAAATGATATTTTTGTATAACATGGGTTTTATTGAGTGAGGGGAAAAAGAACAATATCTCTCAAGGGGTTATATAGTAAATACAATATGGTGTAAAAAGCTACACATGCTACAATCATGCAATGTTATGAAAGACCATGCACTATTTTAAAACAAAACTGGGAATGTAGCAAACATAAGACATGAATCAAATGTAAATGCCATGAATCAAATACATCCTACCTACATGGCAGTATGATAAATACGTGTCATACATTCAACTAACACTTTTGGAATCAATATTCAGAATTCACTAGCAAAAGCATATTTTGTGGGTTCATCATAAAACTAAACATAAAATAGGAAATATACAACTCAAAATGTCAGAGCAAAACATACACTACAAGAACAATGGAGGTACAATAGTCCGATTACTACTAAGATCTTTGCACACTATAATTTGTGCATTTTTGTGAGCAAGACTGGTTTTGTAGGTACAGTCCAGGACCAAGAGGGCTGATTTTTTGACATGGGGTTAAAGTAGTGCAGCTAAAAAAAAATACAGCTTGCTTCATGTACAAAAGGTTGGATATTATATTGAACCAGCAGCGTTGGAGATTACACATATTTGGAGGTGTGATAACATTTCATGCTCCATAGTTGCTTTTTAAGGCTTATGTTTTTGCTTATGTTTATCCATTTTATCTTTGACTATTTTGTGATAACTTCATCAACCGTATTTAAATAAGACAAAGAGTGTGAACTACAGAAACTTTAGCAATCAATCGGCAGTTTTGTCTTTGTACAAGATGGCCACAGTTTTCCCCTACATTTGAACTGTATTAGGGCACTAGGGAACACTTTAAAACCCAACTATGCCTGTAAACGTAAACAGGGCATACTTACCTTTCCTGTTGCCTGTGCTGCTGACAACCTCTCTGATGCTCAGAAATGTTCTATTGAAGTTCACAGTGAATCCAACACTTTTGAGAGTGTTGATCTCCTTGGTCCCCTGCAGCTCTCAGTAGTTCATCCCTCTGACCTCTACATTTACAGGATACAGCAGTGAAGTGGAGGTCAAAGGGAGGGACCAGTTGGACCTGCAGGGGCCCATAGCAAATGACACTCCTGCAAGTGTCTGTTTCTGATTTCAGCAGAGCATTCAAGAGGAGATTGGCAGCACCAACAGCTTAGTTTAGCATGTTCTGTCTTCTTTTACAGGAAAGACTGGGTCTTCCAGAAGTGTCAGATCCTTGGTCTCCTACTGCAATCAGCCGTTCCTCCTCTTTGTTTCTGCAGGCACAGTAGTGATGTAGGGCCCCGCACACTGAACCACAGATAAAAGCTGAGGTCAAGGAATCTGACACTTGCAGAAATCTCAAGTTCATATGCAGTGCCTATCAATGCAGCCTCATTAGCGCACATCAGTGAAGGAGAAAAATTACTTATTTACAAAATGTAATAACAGAAACTGAGAAACTTTTTTTTCAAAATTTTCTGATTTTTTAGTTTGTTTAGCAAAAAATATAAACCCTAGTGGTGATTAAATACCATCAAAAGAAAGTCTATCTGTCTATAAAAAAATTATAAAAATTTTGTTTGGGTACAGTGTTGCATGACCGCGCAATTGTCATTCAAAGTGCGAGAGCACTGAAAGCTGAAATTTGGCCTGTGGAGGAAGGGGGTAAAAGTGCCCGGTAGGCAAGTGGTTAAAAGGGGAAATACTTTTGCTGCTTTATAAAAACAATGACTGACCTTAATAAATATCATGTCACTATCACAAATAATCCATACCATTCAGCTATAAATAAATGAATTTCAGGCCATTGGAACAGGCAAAGCCTCTGCATTTCTTGATATTGCTACAGATTGCCCATCCCTTCCTACCTCCAGCACATTCCTATTGACCAGTGAGGCTGCCCACATAGAAATGAACCAATAGTAACGTGCTGGGAGAAACTACGCAGAAGTATCTCTTAGTGCCTGCACTTCATACATGCAGAAGTTTGTTCTCCCTCTCACCTTGACAATGTACATATGTCCAGTGCTGGGACAGGGTCATCCAGCTCCCAAGGCAAAGATACCAAACTGCGTCACCCCCCCCCCCCCTTTTATGATGTGCAAGCTTAGGGGATCTTACGCCCAGCAGTCACTTGCTGGTCAAAATCACTGCCACTGTCAGTACTCCTGTCAGCCTTGTAACAGAAGTAAGGTGCCCCATCCCTACTATAAACCATTGCACCCAGGGCAACTGCCCTCCCTGCCCACCCCTTGTCCTGGCCCTGCCCACCCCTTGTCCTGGCCCTGCCCACCCATTGTCCTGGCCCTGCCCACCCCTTGTCCTGGCCCTGCCCACCCATTGTCCTGGCCCTGCACATTTCCCTAGATGAGCACAAAGGTTGTCATTGCTGGCCTGCTATTGAAAATACTGTCTGCACATCTAACATTAAATGCTTGTGAAACAAAGATCTGAGACAAGGATGCAATAAATTAAAGTCAGAAGAAAATCAGAATTCAGTGATTCGGCAAGTTTTGAAGCCAAATAATCAGCATGATAGCCCAACAGTTATTATTTTGACATGAAGAAGCACGGACTGGAAGTATACATATTTCAAAGCAGGAATCAACTGTGTTTACCTTTGTGAGCCACAGAAGCCTCATCTGTACAGCGCTCTGATCTTGGTTTCAATTGTAATACTATGGGCACCATGTCCAACACCTCTGGGTTAAGGTCCATTGCCTGAGCTAAGCCTCATCTCTATAATCCTACTGTCCAATAAGAGTGCCTCAGTGGTCAGTGCTTTATTTGGAAAGAGGATTGGTAGACATACAGGGCTTAGAGCAAAAGAGGACGTCAAGCTCTTAGTAACAAGGTGAGACCAGGAGCTGAAGGATATTCAGAGAAGACTTTATTAGCAAACAAAACTAGTAACAGGCCCCAGGTGGACTGTTACTTTTAGAAGTTTTAAATAGTATTTACAGTAACTGCCATTATAATGTATAACTGTTATGCCCCACTGTCAGAGAATTGCATTTAACCCAGTAAAAATAAAAAGAGAGAAAATATATTCTGGTGATTTAGACTATAACAACACAGATGTCCTCTAAATGATCTGGTTGGACAGGGGGAGATCCTTTGCAACCTGTGTTCTGTTAAATATAATATGTCATTTCTTGATATACTGTACATTAAACTTGGAAACCAAGATTCAAATTAGAAGCAAGAGCAAGATGAGCTTTTTTTTTTAATACAAATCACATGATCTCATAAGCAATTTATTTACAGCAGCTAAGTAACACCTTAATGCTACCAGACATGGGCCAGTTATAGAAATCCTTTTCTTTATTTAATTGTGGTATTATGATGAAGTAGGTTGCGTTGGTATCTCTTCCAGAAGACAAAGAGCAAGAAGGGTACAACAGCCTTTATGTTATACCACAAACACCATTTATTAAAGAATACACAACTGGTTATACTCACAAACCAACCGAATCAATAGCTCATAGAATAGCTAGGAAACCAACCTCAATATAGAGCATGAACATCGATTATAGCTGAACTTGGATGCCACGGCAGAAGGAAGAGTTTACAAGTTTTGATGGCCATACCCTCTTCCTCAGAGCCTGAGTTCCCAAGTCTGCCTATCGTCTCTCTTTGTGCTCTATATTCTGTGAGTTTTTGATTTAGTTGGTTTGTGAGTGTGACCATTTGCGTTTTCTTTGATAATGTGCAAGGCTGCTGCACCCTTCTTGCTCTTTGTCATTTAGTTCTTAGGATCCCCCCAATCTGAAGAAAGCAGCAAGCCCTGGAGTCAACCTGGATACCTGGCAAAAGCTGGAGTCAGCAAGAGAGACTGCTATGGTGTGTATGTCTGCCACTGGCCTTTACACTTTA
The DNA here is from genome assembly GCF_062004578.1 of Staurois parvus. Lineage (NCBI taxonomy): Eukaryota > Metazoa > Chordata > Amphibia > Anura > Ranidae > Staurois > Staurois parvus. Next base: position 1,183,630 of record NW_028318415.1, read on the forward strand.
GCGCTGAAGTGTTGTTTTCTTATTATCTCTTCCAGATGGCCTAACTAAGCTAAGTGTGGGTTGACTCATGTGGTTCTTTTGCTTTGGCTGGATCAGTTTATTAAGGGCTTTTGTTTTCTCAGAAAATAGATGCAGGAACTAAAGCACAACCCACCAAAACCCTCTCCCCCTACACACACAACCTCATCAAATAGTGGGTGTGGTCAAATTCCACTAACAGTGGGAGGGTCTTAAAGGGGCATTAAATACCAGGAGTGCATTATTTACAGAGTGCAGAATTCGGAGGGGGGGGGGGTTACACACAGAGTGCAAAGTTTGAAGGTGTGCTACACAGCTTCCACAGCTGCTTATCTCTGCTTCCCGTGTCCACATCTCACTTTGCAACCCTCCCTCCACTTCTTTTGTCCTCTCCCCCCTTAAAAGCTCCATCATCTTCCACATGTCTTACTTTTGTTGCTGTATTAAACCGAAGCACCCAATTGGCTCTATTACCTCCCCGCATGCTGTAGGTGGCTCCGCCTCTCTCACTTGCAGTGAGATCATCTAGTGTGGGTGTTGGCACTGCACCCCTGCATCTCCCTTATTTATATTTATTTCAGGTACTTATATAGCGCCTTACATATATATTGTGTATATTGTGGCGCTCCCACAAAACCCATCTCTTCAGGGAAGCCTACCCCACCCTCACCTAACGGCCATTCTCCCTCATTCCTCCCACCACTTCATTCCCCTCAGCCACTTCCTACTGTACCACTACCCCCTCCCTCCTAGATTGTAAGCTCGAAAGAGTAGGGCCCTCTTACCCCTCGTACGTTGTTTGTTATTGTTTTACTGTGCCATGTATTGTCCCCCTATATTGTACCTCGCTGAGCCTTTGGCGCTATATAAACTCGATGTAATAATAATAATATTGTACATTCACATCAGTCCCTAACCCTCAAGGGGCATACAATCTAAGGTATCTAACTCACATTCATACATGCACATACTAGGGCCAATTTAGACAGGATCCAGTTAACCTACTAGCATGTCTTTGGAGTGTGGGAGGAAACCAGAGTACCCGGAGGAAACCCACGCAAGCACAGGGAGAACATGCAAACTCCAGGCAGGTGGTGCCGTGGTTGGGATTTGAACCAACGACCTGAGTACTGCCAGGTGGAAATGCTAACCATTTAGCCACTGTGCTGCCCCACCCTTGACCCCATCCTGCCCTCAGTGGGAGCCGCTCATTAGATCTGTGGAAGCTGTTGGGAGACAAACTGTCACTTGTGAACAAAGAGGCCGGACTTCTGTGTTTACAGGTGATAGTGATGAGCAGCGGTCAGAGGGCCTGAGCCACAGATGGTGGAACTGAGTTCCACCAAGTTCCTGCTAAAAAAAAGCCCTGCGTTTTAATACTAGAAGACTCTGTAGTACAAACAGAACTAACCTGTGAGAGCCGGACTCTTGAGGAACTACAATTCTTTGCTTTCAATTGCTGGGAAGAGAGAAATAAAATGGCAGTCTTGTAAAGGGTTCCAAACATTTGAGGAATGTAATATTTAGACTGAAAGCTCACAGAAAATGTGACTTTGTTTACCATACAATTTTCTGTAAATCCTCACATTGTTCAAGTGTAACACAGAAAGCCAGTTAATAACACTATGTGGTTTATTTTTGTACCAGTCATCTCAGCTACATTAATAAATCAAAATGCCTTTGGGGCTTGGAAAGACATGCCACAGTATTGTTAACAGAAGGATGTACTTGTCTGATGTTCCCATGATGAAATGTTGGTATATGCATCTGTACCTCTCTATTTTTGGAGATACATATGATAGACATTTAAAAAAAGCAGAAGATCCTTGTTAGGAACATAAATGTAGAATGAAAGATTCAATATGATCTCAGACTAAAGTGCAAGGTGCATTTTCTTCAGAAATTAGAAGCCTATAGTGAAGCCTATCCCTTGTCACTGCTCTCTGGGTGGAAGCAATGGTCTTCAAGCAGAGGTCCAACATGTCCCCTGCTGAGTCAGACCTCTGCAGAGACACCACTGCTTCCAGAGCAAGCAAGGGTCTTTTTCTATAGCACGGGTGTCAAACTGGCAGCCCTCCAGCTGTTGCCAAACTCCAAGTCTCATGAGGCATTGCAAGATTGACAGTTACAAGCATAACTCCGGAAGGCAGAGGCATGATGGGACTTGCCGTTTTGCAACAGCTGGAGGGCCGCCAGTTTGACACCCTTGCTCTATAGCATGTTGCCAGGGGGTAGCATCCAGGATATTGTACTCAGACTGTATTTGCTTTCTCAAGAAAATTAACTTTGCCCCTTTCATTTTGATGGACCTGGATTTAAAAATGCATTCAGATGGGCTTTAGGATTGTATGAATTGGGTTTCAGTATACTACAGAAATTAATTTATATGCCCTTATCGTTTTTGCCCTAGAATTGGAATACTTTATATATTAATATGGAAAGACCCTTGCTAATTTAAATAACCTGTGGATTGCTTAGTGATAGGACCCCCTCACCACTGATTATGTGGTCATGCTATCACTGTCCAAATGGGTCCTTTTGCCCTCATTGGGCTTCTTTCAGGGGCATGGGCAGTACATTCATTCTTGTACGTGCTCACCATAAATCTGAACTGTAGCTCCCTATGCATTTGCTCTTCAGAGAATACAGTCTCATATTAACTATATTGCTGCAAATGTCTATTTGAACCCTTAGTGACTCTACTATTTCAAGCAAAGTTCTAAGGAATTTTTCAAGATCAAAAGGTATATATCCCACATTCCTCTCTGCAAATACTTTTATTAAAATTTTATTCATTCCAGGCATAACTGACTAGTTACAAAGATTCCATTACCAATATATGAAAACGTAACTCATTTTTTCAGTACTACATTGAATGGAAAATTTTAGAAGCAAAAAGAATGAGTGGTGTCATGGGAGGGGTGAGTTGATGGGTGAATAAACTCTGTTCTCAAATTCAAATCCTTTGGCAGCTTTTACACGTTTTACTGTTAGGCATAAATCATGGCAGCCCTCCAACTAAGGTGGAACTCTAGATCCCAGCATTCACTGCAAATACTGAAGGGTAAAACATGCTGTGCTTTATTGATTTAACTCCAAGAGAGCCATATTTAATTCTTTTTTTCAATATGCCACTTTTATTTTTGTTTGCTTATGGCTAGATATATTTAAAGGAAAACTGTAATGGTTCTGATGGTTTCAATTTTATTTCAAAATATATTTTTAAAAGCTCCAAAGTTTTGAGACTGTTGTTTTATCTCTACCTTGTATTATTCATATAAAATCTTGTTTTTGTATAAATATTTAATAGCGGGCCCACCCAAGGCACAGGATTCACAAAATATGATGGGTTTGTTAAAGTGAGAAAACAGCAGAAGCTGTTTGCCTTCGTATTCACTCTCTTAAATTGAAACTTTAGGTGGAGCCAGTTACACACAGCAGGAGTGATGGAGATCAGAGTCGATTATCACATACTGCTCTGACTTATTCATGCATACATTTTAGATTGAGATAATGAGTTCAGGGAACGCAAGCTTTTTTCAGCAATGGATAGACAGGTAATCATGTGAAAAAAGCTTGGAGTGCTACCCACTGACTGAAATTGTGTGTAAAAAATATTATTTAATAATATTTTTCTTTCAGTACAAAAATTGTATTTTCTTATATATATTTCTATTACAAAGCACAGCACAGTTATTTAAAAATGAAATAAAGACTTTTTAAAAATTTGCCCTGTGTTTTAAATGCATCACTAAAAAAAAAAAAGTACAAATGAATGAAAAAAAAAAGATTAAAGTGATTAAAGATTAAAAAAAGATTAAAAATATTAATGAATAAAGGTTTAATTTTGTTTAAAAAACAGATAACAAACATGTTACACTTACCTGCAATGTTACATGTTACACTTTGCACAGAGCAGCCCAGGTCCTCCTCTTCTCAGGTCCACTGCCGAAGCTCCTGGCTCCACCCCCATGACCAGGGCCCCCAACATCAAGTTGTTTGCTATGGGGGGCACTGGAGCGTGCTAGCTCCAGAGCTCCACTCTATGCATTAATAAGACACATAGAGCCTTGGCTTGGCCCTGCCCCCACTCTCTCCTCACTGGCTGTGATTGACAGCAGTGGGAGCCAATGGCTCCTGCTGCTGTGTCTCAGCCAATGAGGAGAGAGAGACCTGGGACAGCTGAGGCTCCTGTACACATCACTGGATCGAGAGGGGGCTCAGGTGAGTATTAGGGGGGGATGTGGAGGGAGCAGCACATAGAAGGTTTTTTTTAATGTCTGTGCATAGAATGCATGAAGGTAAAAAACGTTCAGCCTTTAGAACCACGTTGAGGCTCCATGCACACTAGCCTTTTTTAAGCTCCTAGAAGCTATTATCAGAATTTATTTCTGCTCCTAGAAGCTAAACCGTGTTATCCTATGTGTCCATGCCAGGGGCGGACTGACCATTTGGAAACTCGGGCACTGCCCGAGGGCCCGGGGTCAGTAGGGGGCCCCATGAGATGCCCCTAGTACCTTTTTCATAGGCTTTTTTGAGTTTGGGCAAGGACACAGGGGCCCCATGATCCCCTATTGCCCGGGGGCCCCAAGAGTTGTCAGTCCGCCCTTGGTCCATGCACACTACTTTAGGCTATTAGACATTTTTTTCTGCTCCTAGATGCTGAAGCTCAAAAAATGCTGTTTTTGTAGCATTTTATTGGAGTGTTTTTCCAGCAGAAAAAAAATGCTAAACCCTCCTAAACACTGCCAAAATGCTCTTAACATCTTATTTTCTAGCTTTTTTTTCCCCTCCAGATGTACTGTAAAAGCGCTAATAAAACACTAACACTCCTAAACACTTCTAGAGGCTACTAAAATGCTACTAAAAATGCCATTACCAGCGCTTTTTATACAATGTTTTTCCCAGCATTATTAGGGCTTAAAAAAAATGTTAGTGTGCATGGAGCCTAAATATTAATAAGTAAAATTACAAAAAAAGCAGCAAAATAATTATAAGCAGAAAATGATTTTATTTGTTTTATTTGCACAGTTGCTTTAACAGACATTATATGTGGAACAGAGGTCACCTCTTTGAGCTGCTCTGAATGAACCAGAGAGGTTACAATAAAGCAATAAAAACATTGCCGCATCATAACTCTTTATGACATTGCAAATGCTGTTCTGTGAATCACCTTGTACACATGGGCAGAAAGAGCTGCTCCTGTGCAAATAAAATAAGTTCCACTATCTAAAAAACAAAACAAAACAAAAAAAACTAAAAATTTTATATATCTCAGATTACCAGCCTATAGATGTGGGAGCATCATTCGTTTTCATTTATTTCCTTTACTGTCACCTACATAGTTGCCAACATTTCCAAAAAATGTTTAGGGACACTTTTTTTCCTGTATGTCCAGAAAGGCGTTGTGGGTGGAGTATCATTTTAGTTGGGGGTGGGGCATTCAATTGTGGGTGTGGCTCAACAACAATTGTGAAAAATGCAGTGTGCGATAATAGATGATGGTTTTGAAATCCCCAGCACCAGCACAGCGCTTAACACCAGAGGCGGACTGACCATTTGGAAACTCGGGCAATGCCCGAGGGCCCGGGGTCAGCAGGGGGCCCCATGAGATGCCCCTGGTACCTTTTTCATAGGCTTTTTTGAGTTTGGGCAAGGACACAGGGGCCCCATGATCCCCTATTGCCTGGGGGCCCCATGAGTTGTCAGTCCGCCCCTGCTTAACACCATTGCTGACACTTCACTAGTAGAATGGGGGGCTGAGGCTGGCTGCGCCCCTCCCACCAACTCACTGCCAGAGTCCTCACTGCCATCACCTAGTCCAAGCTGCTGGAGGAGGAGGTAGGGAGGTATGATCTCCAACACTGTTCTGTGTTGCTTCCTGCAGCTTAGGCAATCCAGTGACAGGTCCCAGCGTTCCTCGCTGAGCAAATCGGACCAGGAAAGTTTATAACTTTTTTAACTGCTGTACTAGGCTCTTACAGAATTAGGAACCCCTATCTGCTGCTGCCCCCACCCTGATCTCAGTTTTCCGGGAGATTGGCCGGGACACAGCAATGGCGGGACTTTATTCAAATATTCGTGACCGTTCCAGGCAATCTGTAACAGTTGGCAACTATGCACCTAGTGATCCTGCCAGTAGCACACTTTATGTTCTGAAGGGATGATGCTTGCTTGCTGTACTATGGGGGAGCAACATTGTCATTCTAGGACAGGAAATGTGTTAGGACTACAGACAACCTCCCCCTCATCTCCTCTCCACATATAGAGGACATGCTCTGTAGTTCACAGAGGAAAATTTAGCATGTGTGATAACACTGCAGAGTGCACAGAAAACTTGACAGCACTAGATTTCTGGCAGGATCATTTGGTATCTTTTGTGCCTGTGAAACAGATATAACAACATTCTTTTAATGGTATATTTAACAGATCATTGTAGACCAGGGGTGTCAAACTGGCGGCCCTCCAGCTGTTGCAAAACTACAAGTCCCATCATGCCTCTACCTTTGGGAGTCATGCTTGTAACTGTCAATCTTGCAATGCCTCATGGGACTTGTACTTTGGCAACAGCTGGAGGGCCGCCAGTTTGACACCCGTGTTGTAGACCCTCCATAGCTAATGGGTGTCAGCAGGGCTGGAGCTTCCAATAGGCAAACTAGGCAGCCACCTAGGGCGCACTGCCACCTAGGGGCAACTGGACGCAGCACAGGCCGGCACTCTCTCTGTGTGGGACGCTGCCACGTCATGAATGATCCTTCAGCTGAGGGGAGGAAGAAACGACAGAGGAAGATGTCGGATGTCTGGGGCCAGTGTAGCTGCTGAACTGCCGCTCCTTCCAATTTTCCTCTCAGACTCAGTCCCTTTCTGCAAGCTGGCTGGCGGCTGCTGATCACTGTGGAGTTCCAGCCCTTCTCTTCCCATTCATCAGCGAAGTCAGAGCTGCGCCTGCGGAGGAAGGTAATGTCTGATTCTGATGTCCCGTGTCTGTGTGAGTGTGACCTGGCCAGCCATCCATCCCTTGTGCAATGTGTCAGTGAGTGATGACATCATCATGATCCCACAGCCTGCTCTTCTAGTGCCTGCTGATCTGTATCAGTGTTAATGGTGGTGAGTTGAGTTGGATCTGTTACTGTGTGGGATCGCTCAGTTCAAGGGTTCTCGCTGTGTGTATGGGCTGAGTTGTCTGTTGTCACAGCATTTTATCTCCCCCCATTGCCTGGGGAATTCCAACCTGGGATTTGTCAGAGTGTGGATCCATCATCCTCCACTCACTGCAACTGTCACCCTTCCACTGCCAGCCACAGATACAGTTGGTCCGGGACACTGATTTTGTCTTTAATATTGGTGCTGGTGGCATCTTATGACACTTATTTTTTCAGATTAAAAGAAATGTAGCAGTTTCATGATTTGGTGATTTAATATTTTCTGTTTTTAAATTATTTACTTGGGGGGGGGGGCACAAGTAGCTGGTCTTGCCTAGGGTGCAAAATAGTCTAGCACTGGCCCCTGGTTCCCAGGGAAAAGATGACAAACTGGGACCCTTCCCCCATGGATGGAGGAGGGGATGGGGAAAATGTATCTAATGTTTGTGGCATGCACTGAAATAGTACAAATAATTGTGGTACACTGCAGTGAATGGAAGAGTTTAAAATTGGTGCACAGGAACATCTGGCAGTAGCCATACGGGGAACATCTGGCAGTAGCCATACAGCCCAATCCTAATATCAATGGAATATCAGTGGACCCCTTACATTACAAATTGGCCCCCTTTGCTGACAACCTACTCCTATTTGTAACACAATCACATATTTCCCTACCCTCTATAATGCAAGAAGTACATAAATTCGTCCGGATTTAACTTCAAAGTGAGTTATACCAAATCCGAACTGCTGAACATCTCTAGCTTCAGAGGATTTACAGCATATTTCTTCAACCTTCCCTTTCAAAATGGTTCCACCTCTATCCGATATTTAGGCATACAAATACCCACAGAATTATCTCAACTCTATTTGATAAACTTTCTGCCCTTACTCCACCAGACTCAAGCGGACTTATCATATTATGCTACCAATAGGCTGTCCTGGTTGGGTAGAGTAAACACTCTAGACACATAGTAAACACATAAGAAGCAGGGAAGAACATCCATCTTCAATCTATTTCAAACGATTCCTATCTGTCTCTCTTCTTCGTTTTTTTTTTTAAATTACGCTATTTTCCACTTTTATCTGGAATGCACAACGTCCTAGGATTCGTTGGACTACCCTCTCTCTCCCAAAAATTAAAGGAGGAGTGGGAGCCCCTGATGCATCTCTCTACCTCAAAGCCTCTGTCCCTATTCAAATTCTAGACTGGTTCCATAACTAGTCATCTAAGCTATGGGTCCAACTAGAACAACACGTGTCCTATTGATATCCAAGCATTACCTTGGACCCCACGTTCTTGCCGCCCCAACCTTTCAACTCTTAGTGATCTAACTAAACATACTCTCTGCGTATGGGAGCACAGGATGTCTACTTACAGCCTCCGCTCTTTGGGACCCCAGCATTCCTGCTTGCTCTTTCTGCCCCTAGTTTCGGAGCTTGGAACAAAGAAGATCATAGGAGACTAGCCCAAGTCCAGCTCACTATTTCCCCCCTGGACTGGCAAAAATGCTTCATCCTGACCCATGCGCTCTCCCCAGCTACCAAAACTCAGGAAAAAGGTTTCAAGTTGATAACTAGATGGTACAGATGCCTGTTGATTCTTCAACAGTTTGAGCCATCCATCCCAGATACTTGCTGGTGTTGCCAGCGCTCACAAGGTACTCTGCTACACATTTGGTGGACTTGCCCCCCTATCCGGAAACTCTGGTAATATATTTTTGATCTGTACTGCAAACTGATAGCAACATCTATTCTCCCTTCCCCGTAGATAGCCCTCCTCTCCATGATGTCTGGAACCCTAAAATCAGTGAAACAAGATATCTTGAGACACCTTGTGACCGCAGCCAGGGCAGTTATCCCATGGCACTGGAAATCAACTACTGTTACCCCCCCCCCTCCCTAGGGGAATGGGTCTATGAACTAGAATCTATACATGACCTGGAACATCTGTGGGCATGGGAAACGGGTAAGGCGGATCTATTCTCTTCCATCGGGACCCCCTGGACCATGTTCCGACACTCTTCCAAATTCCATTCATGGGTTGCCAGCGATGCCGACCCTTCTCTGGTGTTGCCATGGTGGAGCGAGTACACCATCCCTTGTTTCTTCCTTTTCCTCTCCAGCTCTTTACTTGTTTCCTTTTTCTCTTTTATTTCTGCGCATCCCTCTTTAAATATAACCATATCGCTTGATACATTTATTATACCTTTCATATAATCTGAGATGTGTTCCCATAACCTCCAAGTTCTATATGTTCCTCTGGGGCCAAACAGCCCGACAACCACATACTCATCTATGTCTACAATACTTCTCCTATTTTGGGTGTTCTACATCCGCTCCTAATTTCGTCAATTCATGTCAACAAAACCTGTATTTATCGTGGGCAGCACAGTGGCTAAATGGTTAGCACGTCAGCTTGGCAGTACTAGTGTCGCTGGTTCGAATCCCAACCCCGGCACCACCTGCCTGGAGTTTGCATGTTCTCCCTGTGACTGTGTGAGTTTTCTCCGGGTACTCCGGTTTCCTCCCACACTCCAAAGACATGCTGGTAGGTGAATTGGCTCCTGTCTAAATTGTCCATAGTATGTGTATGTATGAATGTGAGTTAGGGACCTTAGATTGTACACCCCTTGAGGGTTAGAAACTGATGTGAATGTACAATATATGTATGTAAAATCACTGCATAAATTGTTGGCGCTAAATACGCACCTGAAATAAATTGTAATCTCACTTCAGCACAATGTTGTTCAGATAATGGTAAACATTATCCCACCTTTCTTTGTTACCTGTTTAATTTATCTGTATTTCCTTTTATCCTATATTTCTAAAAATTTACAATAAACTCAGAACTAAAATTGGTGCACAAATATAGGGCTAACAGTGGTGCAGGAAAAAAATGTTCCAGCATGGGTAATGTCACTGAAAGGAAAAATGCCCTTGCATCCCTGGTGTCACTGGAAGGAAAAAATGTCCCTGCGCTGCCAGTGTCACTGAAAAATAAAAATGTCCCTGTGTTGGTGAAGTCACTCAGATGTAAAGAGTCCCTTTGTCTTTGGTGTTACTGAAAGGAAGAGAATGTCCCTGAGTCAGTGGTATCACTGGAAGGAAAAAAATGTCCCTGCATCAGTGGTGTCACTGGAAGGAAAAATGTCCCTGTGTTCATGGTGTCACTGAAAGGAAGACATGTCCCTTTGCTGGTGGGGTCACTGGAAGGCAAAATGTTTCTGTGTTTATAATGTCATTGAAAGGAAAAATTGTCCCTGCGTTGGTGTCAGTGGAAGGTAAGAATGTCCCTGTGTTGGTGCTTTCACTGGAAGGAAAATGTCCCTGCTTTAGTAATGTTACTGGAAGGAAAAAATACTCCCAGTATGCCCCCCCCCATCACATAATTTGGCATGTGCCCCTTCTGTCCACCCCTTGACTTGGCCCCGGACATGCTTGCTTTACTGCAGTGGGCTAAAGATGACTATTTTTCTGAAAGCAGTGATTTAAAAAGCCATGTATTTGATGTTTCCGCTATAGTTTATTTTTCAGTTTTTAGTAACTAGAATGTAGAAACACAAAAAACTAATAAAACCAGAGCAGTAAAATACAAAGGCTTCAGTAAATGCTGATGTTGCAATTGCCAGTGTTGTCAAAATGTCAGTCATGTGCATTTAGTGAAGTTGGCTCACCATAATGATGGAAAATATCACAAGTGGTGCTTAGAACAATTTGGTTTCTGCTGACATGTTTGAAGTAAATACCAGGTGTAAGTGAGGTTAACCTCTGACTAGATGTATGAAGCAAGATTTCAAGAATGCAGGCATATATTTCTCTTGGCAAGTACACACAGATGCAAGCATTTCCCAGTATTTGTGGTACATCAGTGTTTTTGATGGTTATTTCCATCCGTGTCAGGAATACCAACTATTTTAAATGCTATTTTTAAGCGGTATTTCTAAAACGGTCTAGATAATTGTATGGTAAATGTTTGGGTTTTTTTAAATAAAATAGGTAGACGACTATAAATATGTTGTACACATAAAACATTAGTGGTCTCTCTGGGATTATTACACTAACTGCATCAAATCAGCAGTAAATGATTTGAGCGCAGGGGTAGAGAAACAAATGTAGAATTTATAGAACTCCTCAAACAGCACAATGTGGAATCCAGCAAACATTTTCAGGAGACTTATACCCAAACTCATCAAGCTGACATATTATTTAAATTAATTTTATCAAGAGAGCAGTGCTTGCCATTATTAACCCCCTTTATATAAAAAGTTAGTTGCCTGGGTATAATGGCATAAAGTCCTGGTACAGCCCTGGCCAAAATTTTTGAGAATGACACAAATATTCATTTTCACAAAGTCTGCTGCTTCAATGTTTTCAGATCTTTTTGTCAGCTGTCACTATGGTATACTTAAGTATAATTACAAGCATTTCAAAAGTGTCAAAGGCTTTTATTGACATATAACACCCTCCCAGTTAGATAGGGGAATCTAGCTAATTATTTTTTAGACAGGAGACTGAATAGCAACTGGAAGAAATAGTCAAGGGGGTCAAATTTGGGTCACGGCTCAGAGGCTCTGCAGATCAGCTCTCTGAAACCTCCCCCTGATCTAGAGACTTGGAGAAGTCTCTAGAACTCAGTGGGTGGGGTAAGAAGTGGCTGATCTGTATGCTTAGAGGATCCTGACCAGTTCCCAAGCAGGAGGTTTGGCAAGTGGTTGGCACAGTTTTTAAGTATAGCTGAGCCTGCTCAGTGAGAGGAGTTGGATGGAAGATGTGAGAACAGGAGTTGTGGAGCCTGGGAGGAGGCCCAGGGAAGGCGCTTGCCTCCAGAAAGGAGCTTGAGAAAGGGAAAGCTGAACCTCACTGGCCACCTGAGAGAAGATCATCTGTGGAGCTAAGGATGGAGCCAGGCCAGCAGAAGACCTGAAGGCAGCTACCAACCTGCAGCTTGCAGAAGCGGGACAGTGAGTACTTCTACTCCTCTCCCCTACTCCACCTTGACTAGAGTAGGGGAGAGGGCATTTGGGTGGTAAACCTAACTAGCCCCCAGTTGAACTGTACACTAAAGTCACAGACTCTTGATCCCCTTTATCCAGGGATTCCTCCAGACAGCTGGATAGCATAGGACTATTTGGGGTTTGGGGAGGTAAGTCAGGAGAGAATAGATAGCTCTCCAAAGAAGAGAAACCCTTCTGAGCACTTACTGTACATAGTTCCAGGAAGTTGTCCTCAGTTTAACAGTTACTTGAGCATCCCATGTAGAAGATGAAGAAGGCATGACCTTCGAAACACGTCAGCTGTACTGAGTGTCTACCCCCATGATGGGATTCGTGCTGGCCTCTTGTCTCTGAAGTCCCTTGGAGGACATACATGCCTGTTTTTATTCGGTGTTTGTGAGTACCATTCTTTTACTAATAAATTTTGGTTACTGAGGTAATGCGCAAGGTTCTTGTTTTTTTCACTTTGCAGTATTGGTCGGGCTTCCCCAGCCTTGTTTTGGAGCTGCACAACCTTTCATGCACTGGTGGTCACTTCTTCTGGTTTTGATTTCATCTACTCGCCATCGGCCTGGGTCCTAGAGCGCAGGAGAAATCGTATTTGGTCCCTCATCCCTATCCAAGTTAAAATCCCTTAACCTCCCTGGCGGTATTCCCGAGTGTAGCTCGGGGTAAAATTTCAGTACCAAGAGCGGTAACCCCGAGCTACACTCGGGCTTACCATGCGGCGTTGCTCAGGGAGTCCCTGCAGCGCTCCCTGGCCATCTCCTCCGGTCCCTGTGACGTCGGGACGTACGGGCACCGGAACCAGTGGCAAATTTGAAATTTTTTAAAAATGTCATTTTTTAAAAAATGATTATTATATAGTAAAACATTGCTGTTTCAATGCATTTCACATATATTTTGTCCCTACTGCTTTGTCCTGTGCCCTGCCTACATTTTGACTGTTCTTTCTGCCTGGAAACTTAGAAAAGTCCATGGCGTCCAAAAAGCGTCCCTTTATGTCAAAAGCGGTTTTAGACCGGCTAAAGAACAGCGATAGTAAATTAGAACCACTTGCAGAATTGAGTGATAATGATTCGTGGGGAAATTCGTCATCAGACACTGAAAATGATTTTGCGACTTTGCTCAGCGATGTGCGAACTTGGCGCTATATTTCAAATGTCAGTGTTTTTGGTTTGATTATATTATTGAACTACATTTAATATTATTATATTATTATTTTTTATGATTATTAATTAAATTATAATTCTTTCAAGTTTTATCATATCCAGAATGTTTACTAGACTCTTGTTCGGACAGATTTCAGTGAGTTATTCCTAAAAATTACAGCCGACAATAAAAAACGACATATTTCGATGCAAAAAAATGGTACCGCTTTCAGCAGCAAAAATCGGAAATAATCATACCGCTAAGGAGGTTAATAAAATCCAAACAAAACAAGTTATAGGACTGTTTATTGTCTCTGGAGTGCAAGGCTGGATGGACCCAAAATTTCAATGTTTTGTTCCCCAAGTCACTTAGTTATCATGTTTGCCTTATGGCAAGGTGCTCAATCATGCTGGAAAAGGCATTGTTCATCACCAAACTGTTCTTGGATGGTTGGGAGAAATTGCTCTCAGAGGATGTTTTTGTAGCATTCTTTATTCATGTTCTTAGGCAAAATTGTGAGTGAGCCCACTCCCTTGGCTGAGAAGAAACTCCACATATGAATGGTCTCAGGATGCTTTACTGTTGGCATAACACAGGACTGATGGTAGTGCTCACCTTTTCCAGACAAGGTTTTTTTCTAGATATCCCATGCAATTGGAAAGGGAGAGCTGCTCAGTCATGATAACCCATTCCATGAAGCTCTCTATGCACTGTTGTTGTGCTAATCTGAAGGCCACATGAAGTTTGGAGGTCTTTAGCTATTGACTCTACAAACCGTTGGTGACATATGTGCACTGTGTGCTTCAGCATGCGCTGACCCCGCTCTGTCATTTTATGTGGTTTACCACTTAGTGGCTGAGGTGCTGTTGTTCCCAGTTGCTTCCACTCTGTTATAATACCACTAACAGTTGACCATGGAATATTTAGTAGCAAGGAAATTTCACGGATGGACTTATTGCACAGGTGACAACCTTTCACAGTACCACGCTCAAATTCACTGAGCTCCTGAGAGCGACCCATTCTTTCACAAATGTTTGTAGAAGCAGTCTGCATGCCTAGGTGCTTGATTTTATACACCTGTGGCCATGGAGGTGATTGGACCACCTGAATCCAATGATTTGGAAGGGTGGCCCAATACTTTTGGCAATATAGTGTAAATGGCTTCATATGATCACTATCCTTTAATAAAATACTTTTTTTGACATGATCTGACATATTTTTAATTTCAGTGCCAAAATTTCATGATTTCTGCCAGGCTATGCAAACCTTTGAGCAGAACAGTATATCAGCACATTATGCCATTACCTTGCAGGGGGACCAGTTTTGTTTTCAGTCTGATCTTACTACCACTTTCAAGCATGCTAGAGTAGCATGCCCAACCTCATTGTATGTGATTTTAGCATGTCATGATAATGCAGCTTGATGTATCAAGGCCATTGAAAGGCTGACACTTGTACCAATCTAGGCGTTTGGGCAATGTTAAAAGTACGATCCAACCACCTATTTTCAAGTTCAACGCCTGTGTAAAAAAGCCCATAAGCTGTCATTCTCAGATACCAGACTGACCTACTATTTCACAGTCAGAGGTACTAAGCCTATTCAGCTTCACTCTGATGCCATTTCCCTGGATCCATTGTCAGAAAGCTTCAGCTCTTATCTGAAGTGTCTTATGCAGATATTTTCCTGTATAGCAGGCTCACTTTATTAGGCAGAAGCCTATGTGGATGCGTCCATTAGCTGTGAAGCTGTGTGTTTAGTATAGTTTAAAGCGTTACTAAACCTACAACATTAAAATCAGTCTGTATATGCAGTAAAGCATGCTTATGATACTCACTGTGGAACCTAAGGGGTTAATCCTCTGCATTGTGTAAAAACACTGTTTGATCCTGACTTCTCTGATCCTCCCCTTATTCCAGTGCCCTTTCTGTGGAGTCATTCTGCACATGCTCAGTTTTGTGTGTATTACTAGAGTGTTTTTTTTTCTCTTGGGAGGGTGCATGTGATCAGCACAGAGCCAATCAGCACTGTCCAGACAGAGGTCAGGGGCTCTGCATCCTCCTACAGCAGAATGAAAACTCCTCCTACAAGCTTTAAGCAGTGCTTGGCTGGTCACTGTTAGAAGTCACAAGACTGCTCTAACTGCTGATGGGAAAAGGTATTTAGCAGTTTATAGTTACTAAAATATTTGCATTTCCATGTTTTGTGTACTGATGGAGACCAGATATAGTGAATGCAGGGTCCTGGGTTTAGTAACACTTTAATGTATTATAGAGTTGATGACATGCATACATCGCACAGTTAAAATTAAATTCCATGCAAATTTTAAAAACATTAAGGAATGCAGTCATATATTAAAGCTATATTAAATCCCAATGCAAAAATGTATTTCATAAACAGCTTACCAATTCTCAGGATGTGAGGCTTTCTTTCTTTTATTTTCACCTTGTGATTTGACCAGTAAGTCTGTTATTTTTCAACAGAACAAGCTGTCCTGCAGATATAACAAGTTGAGGCAAACCTTTTAACATTGACAGGGGTGCTTACAATGGTCAGATTGTATTTATTTATGTAAAACTTTTGTCCCAAAAGGAAAAATCTGTTTTCCTAACTGCTTATAAAGTGTTAGCTGGACTTTGGCTTCAATGTGTTAGTGTTTTAAATTTGCTATTGCGTCCAACATTACCTCCCCCCCCCCCCCCCCGACTGACAATGCTGCTGTTCAAAGGTGCCCCTGTGCTCCTTCATTCAAAATCTAGGGACTCTAATACAGGAGGTGTGTTACTCTTGTGTTACTGAAATACTCCTTGGTGCTCTTCCCGTGGCTCACTAAATAACATCCTAATGGGGGTGTCGCTAATGCTGAGATGCCCTACATCAAACTTCTAATGTATTACCTGTTATACAATCATTGTATCATTGCTGTCAATTTTGGACATTTTTTTATTCCCTGTATGCTTTGATTGTTATTCATATTTGTGGGTTGTTTATATTGACATATTATCTGTTTGCTCTATACCAGGGGTCTCCAAACTTTGTAAATAAAGGCCGGTTTACTGTCCCTTCGTTTTTCTGTGGCCAGACTGTGGCAAGTGGGAGAAGAAATTGTCTTGTCATCAGTAAATGTAAATAAGGCCCCATCACTGGTGTCAGTGGGAGGAATACTGCTCCATTATTGGTGTCAGTGGGAGGAATACTGCTCCATTATTGGTGTCAGCGGGAGGAGAAGTGCTCCATTATTGGTGTCAGTGGAAGGAATAGTGCTGCATCATTGTTGTCAGTGTTAGGAATAGTGCTCCATCATTGGTGTCAGTGGGAGGAATAGTGCCCCATCATTGGTATTAGTGGGAGGAATATTGTCCCATCATTGGTGTCAGTGGGAGGAATATTACCCCATTATTGATATTAGTGGGGGGAAATAGTGCCTTGTATCAGAAGGAAGAATAATAGCCAAGGGCCAGACAGAGATAAGCAAAAGACCATATCTGGCCCCTGGATAGCAGTTTGGAGACTACTGCTCTATACAGTCTCTAAGAGGTGGTACCTTTTACTGTATCTCCTGAAGAAGCCATCATAGGTGAAACAACGCACCACAGAAATTTACAGTAAATTGGATTTTGGAGACTGTTACCAAGAATTACCAAAGCAAACATTTTTATTGGTTTTAATGCAAAATATGCATGATTTTAAGAATAAGTGCATATAAGCACTAACTGCATTGTAAATAATAATACAATAACTAGTCTAGAGTGCACTGTAAGAGAATGGCTAGGGTATGGTGTAATGTCTTCCAACAGGTACCTCTTGGCATAAGAAATAGGCAAAGATCTCTGAGTGGCAGCTGTAAAGGTGCTGTCTTTAGTCCTAACTGGCCATCTGGCTAGTGTATGGGCCTAGTTGTACCATTGGTGCACAGGAGAATAGTCAAGCCTGAGAGCACCAATAAGGCTCCTAGATGGCGATTAGTCCACTCTCTGCTCTGCACACCTAGACACTCTGAATCGTGCTCAGGCCACCGTTATGCAGCAGTGGTGGTGCACCCTGGTCAGCAATCTGCACTCTCCCAACTCGCTCATGGCAAGGCCCAACTTTGTCCTGTACATCCTGAGAAGCTCTTTCCCCTCTTCCTGGCAATCTCCCTCTGGGAAATACAGGTCAATGGTCAATAGAACTCCACAGTACGGCTCCTTTCCTGAACTTCATTTCCCACATTCCACTGCTGCCAGTATAGAAGTCTATGGAGCTCCTTGCCTTCTCGGCTCCCCCTGCTAGCGGGAGGTAGACCGTGAGATGAATCAGCATATCAGTTCAGCGATAGTGCAAAGATCTGCTGCACACTGTCAGAACTTGTTCATCATAGCCGAGTACCTGGCTACATACAGTACATATATATGATATTCTTACCCTTTTTTCTTTTCACTGTACTTAGTCACATCATTTGAAACAGGTTAGGAACATATTTAACACTTGCATCACAAGCTACAATACCATTCTGCTGTTGGTGGAATACTGTAACTTAATACCAAGAGATACATGTGTTTAATTGTGAAACTATGTGGCAAATGAGGTTTAATGTTGATAAATGTAAGATTATGCACTTGGGGGCTAAGAATATGCATGCATCATACATACTAGAGGGAGGACAACTGGGGGAGAATCAATGGTGGAGAAGGATCTGGGAGTTCTGGTAGATCACAAGCTTAATAATGGCATGCAATGCCAAGCTGCAGTTTCTAAAGTGAGCAAAATCCTCTCTTGTATTAAAAGAGGTATAGACTCCAGAGAGAGAGATATCATTGTACGCCTGTGGAAATTATTAGTAAGACCTCATCTGGAATATGCAGTTCAGTTTTGGGCACCAATTCACAAAAAGAACATTGGGGAACTGGAGAAAGTACAGAGAAGGGCAACGAAACTGATAGGAGGCATGGAGGAGCTCAGCTATGAGGAAAGATTAGAGGAACTGAATTTATTCTCTCTTGAGAAGAGGAGATTATGGGGGGATATGATCAACATGTATAAATACATCAGTGGTTCATATAGTGAACTCGGTGTAGTTATTCACCTTGAAGTCATCACAGAGGACAAGGGGGCACTCTTTACGTCTGGAGGAGAAGAAAGAGCTGTGAAAATGTGGAATAGACTTCCTCAAGAGTTGGTTCTGGTCAGCTCAGTGGATTGATTTAAAAAAGTCCTGGATTCTCTCTTGGATACACAGAATATAACTGGATACTAACATTTATAGGTAAAGTTGATCCAGGGAACATCCAATTGCCTCTCGGGGGATCAGGAAGGAATTTTTTTCCTCTGCAGTAGCAAATTGGATCATGCTTTGCTGGGTTTTTTTTCCTTCCTCTGGATCAACTGTGGGTGTTGGATTATAACTTTTTTTTTTATGGTTGAACTGGATGGACTTTTGTCTTTTTTCAGCCAGACTAACTATGTAACTATGTGAAATAATGAATTTTTTTAGCAGCAATGAATGGAGTGCTTGGAGAAACATAACTACTGTTTTACAGAAAAAGTATTTTAGACTTTCAAACGCTTTGGCTAATATCATTCTATTACCTATTGATATAGTCAAAACTGAGAATCCCAATGTAGGAATAATACTAATAATGATACCTCTTTAGTGCAATTACAGATATTCTGTAGGGCTCCCTGCACTCACTTTCCAGTCATAGTCGCACACATAGTGCATCTGCAATATCCCTCTTATTTGTGTGTTAAAGCATTGTTAAACCCAAAAGAAAACAATTATTATATTTCAGCTTACCAACTCCTAGATGTGATGGCTGCATTAGTTTCCTTTTTTAGGCTTTTTTTCTTCTATTTTTGTTTGGTTACAGGGATGGGACACACCATTTAACACTGACAGGGGTGCCTAAAGTTATCAGCTTTTATTTGTTTATGTAATCCTTTATCCCAAAAGTAAAAACTGTTTCTGTAGCTGATTATAAAGTATTAGCTGGAGTTTTGCTTCAATCTGTTGGTGTATTTAAATCTGCTAGTACAACTAGCATTCCCCTGCTCCCAGACTGACAATGTTGCTGTGCCGCCAGTGCTTATTTATCCAGAGTGGGGGCACTCTTATACAGGAGGTGTGTTACTAGCCAAATCACCAGGTGAAAACAGCGAGAAAAAAGCCCAAAGAAAAAAAAGAAAACTAATACAGCCACCACATCTAATGATTGATAATCTACAATATATTACATTTTTTGGGTTTAATACTGCTTTAAGACAAGATTGTAGGAACAACTGTGGAAAATGAAAGAATACATTTTAGACTTCATTCTTCTCATATTGTTCTGGTAGTCAGAGGTTACACTAGGCGTAATTGGTCAACAAGTGGTTTCTACATGAACAACTGTGCAGAGGCTGGTCATTGGTTCTCTTGGGAAGGTATGTTAGGCAGTTAAATTCCATGACTTCAAAAAGAGTGGCGGTCCATCAGCGTACAGTATATTTTTAGAGGAACATAATAACAAATAGCTATGTGCTGTGATTACTGTAGTTAACTGAGCATTTATTTGGGATTTTATTTATCTTAGAGATTCTTGGCTAACTGCTGACTTTTGTTTTGTTTGCTTTTTTACAATTATTAATATTAATTATTATTTAATAACAAAAATATTAAAACCTATATATTATAGAGCTACCAAAAATAACAATAATGTAAAAAGCACAATTTGCCGGTGCTGGGATCCTGGCAGCCAGTCATTTTAGCATAGCCCTCTGACCAGGGGCGGACTGACAACTCATGGGGCCCCCGGGCAATAGGGGATCATGGAGCCCCTGTGTCCTTGCCCAAACTCAAAAAAGCCTATGAAAAAGGTACCAGGGCATCTCATGGGGCCCCCTACTGACCCGGGGCCCTTGGGCAGTGCCCGAGTTTCCAATTGGTCAGTCCGCCCCTGCCTCTGACACTGCAGTGCAGAGAAATCTGGTTCAGGAGCTGAGTGCATAAACTGCCCTATTGTGTCAGCATGGACTATGGGATGGGTAGCTCCAACGTAAATGACACGTCACCGAAACGTGGCTCTAGAACCTTAAGTGTAACTGTGGCCAGATTATGGACATTCAAGTATTTACATATTCTTAATGCACAGAAAATGAGAGTACTAACCTCTGTTGCACAGGCACTGTGGAAAAATTCATAATTAACTGAAATACTGAGATCATGCAATTCACCTCAGAATCTCAACTCACTCTGCTCCCCCCTTCCAAACCTTATGCTTTACATTTGCGTTAAGAAGGCTCAAGGGCTGCTGAAACACTGATGGGAAGAGGGAGCAGAGCGAGCTAAGACAAATACTTCTTTTGTGAATTTCAGAATGAATTGCTCCACAGTGCCTACAGCTATAAATTACAGACAGATCTTGTTAAAGGTTAATTGCTGCTTCTTAAGAATATGAACAGCATATATTTAAATCTTTTATTTAAAGCAATTAATAAAGGCACTCTGCAGCAGCTCTTTTGTCAAGGCCCACTTTAAAACATTTACAGCACTGTACGACTGCTGGGCAGCTACCCCATTATCCCCTCAATTCACATACTCAACTGCCCAGTGAATCAAGCATTGTTCTGCTGTGATTCACAAATCCGCTGCCACTGCCTGGATCCTGCATCACCATCTTCTTCTCTGACATCATTGGGAACTGGCTGTCTCTTCTAGCTTCTTCATCTAGCTCCCTGATGAAGCACTGCCAGGTCCACTCATCTGCAGCATGCCTAGGTGAAAATGGTCAAAGGACAGCAGGGTAGGAAAAAAAAAATGTGAATGTGGGGAGCTAAAGTAGATTGGGGGCATGAAGGTCAATTAATTTTGCTTCAAATATTAAGTATAGGCTTTATTAAAATTATTAATAATAATACAAATAATAATAATAATTTATAAATACACACTGTAGTCTTTGAGCACTTGCAATTTGTTAATAATGTAATCAGATATGTGTAGTAGAAAGCAATGAATGTGCCATTGACGCAAACAAGAATTCGTATTATTGTAGTCTGATCAGTAAGGGTCGTGTTACTGGTCATGATGAGGTCGTTGATGAGTTGTCACCAGTCATTGGGTAGCTAATGTGGCCCTAAAACATACAGTGCCTTGAAAAGTATACATACCCCTTGAAATTTTCCACATTTTGTCTTATTACAACCAAAAACGTAAATGTATTTTATTGGGATTTTATGTAACAGACCAACACAAAGTGGCACATAATTGTGAAGTGGAAGGAAGATGATAAATGTTTTTCAAAATTATTTGCAAATAATAAATATTCAATATCTGAAAAGTGTGGCGTGCATTCAGCCCCCTTTACTCTGATACCCCTAACTAAAATCTAGTGGAACTAATTGCCTTCAGAAGTCACCTAATTAGTAAATAGAGTCCACCTGCATATAGTTTAATCTCAGTATAAATACAGCTGTTCTGTGAAGCCCTCAGAGGTTTATTAGAGAACATTAGAGAACAAATAACATCATGAAGGCCAAGGAACAGAGCAGACAGGTCAGGGATAAAATTGTGGAGAAGTTTAAGGGTTCGGTTATAAAAAAAATCCCAATCTTTGAACATCTCACGAAGCACTGTTCAATCCATCATCCAAAAATGGAAAGAGTATGGCACAACTACAAACCTACCAAGACATGGCCGTCCACCTAAACTGACAGGCCGGGCAAGGAGCATTAATCAGAGAAACAGCCAAGAGGCCCATGATAACTCTGGAGGAGCCGCAGAGATCCACAGCTCAGGGGGGAGAATCTGTCCACAGGACAACTATTATTCGTGCACTCCACAAATCTGGCCTTTATGGAAGAGTGGCAAGAAAAAAGCCATTGTTGAAAGAAAGCCATAAGAAGTCCTGTTTGCAGTTTGCAAGAAGCCATGTGGAGGACACAGCAAACATGTGGAAGAAGGTGCTCGATCAGACCAGACAAAAATTTAACTTTTTGGCTTAAAAGCAAAACGCTATGTGTATCAGAAAGCTAACACTGCATATCACCCTGAACACAACATCCCCACCGGGAAACATTGTGGTGGCAGCATCATGTTATGGGGACACTTTTCTTCAGCAGGGACAGGGAAGCTGGTCACAGTTGATGGGAAGATGGCTGGAGCCAAATACAGGGCAATCTTAGAAGAAAACCTGTTAGAGTCTACAAAAGACTTGAGACTGGGGCAGAGGTTCACCTTCCAGCAGGGCAACAACCCTAAACATACAGCCAGAGCTACAATGGAATGGTTTAGATCAAAGCATATTCATGTGTTAGAATGGCCCAGTAAAAGTCCACTCCTAAATCTAACTGAGCAACTAACTATGGCAAGACTTGAAAATTGCTGTTCACAGACCAACCAATCTGACAGAGCTTGAACTATTTTGCAAAGAAGAATGGGCAAAAAATGTCACTCTCTAGATGTGCAAAGCTGGTGGAGACGTTCCCAAAAAGACTTGCAGCTGTAATTGCAGCGAAAGGGGGTTCTAAAAATTATTGACTCAGGGGAGCTGAATACAAATGCATGTCACACATTTCAGATATTTGTTTGTAAAAAATTTGGAAAACCATTTATCATTTTACTTCCACTTCACAATTATCTGTCACTTTATGTTGGTCTATCACATAAAATCCCAATAAAATACATTTATGTTTTTGGTTGTAACATGACAAAATGTGGAAAATCTCAAGCGGTATGAATACTTTTCAAGGCACTGTAGTGCCTGGTTGCTCTTGGTAGCTGTGCATTGCACATTTTCCTTACTCTTCTAATTAAGTAAGAATGCTTAGCTGCCATCAGTTTAAGGGCATTGGCACAGCCATGACAGATGAATCCAATGGAGAGCCGACCATCATTGCCTCTTTTGTGTCAGCTCTGTAGTAAACGATGCTTCATTTTTACAGGCTGGTGTTTATTATGGCTTCTTGGACTCCTGGCAAAACTTCACAGTGATCAAGTTAAACACAGTTCCTTAACAGAGAGCTTATTATGAAGTTACACTACAGTATACTTAGAAACTCAGCTGACCTTTCTTTTTTCACATCTCACATTTGACGCTTGGAAATTCAAATTATTTTATTCTATTTTTATTTTACATAAAAATAACAAAGCCTTTTACTCCAGGAGCAAAGTGTAGTAAATGGTTGAAACAAATACTCATGGGATTTCCGTATTCTCATTAAATATTTGAATATTCCCCTACTTAGTTGGCTGTGACATATAAGAGCATTTAGGCTTGGTACGCATTAGTGCTGGATGCAGTAAAACGTCCAGTGCTGGACTTCAGTTGGCCCACTTGGCGACGATCTCCCACTGGCAATGCTTGCCATTTTGTTCAATGTACCTTTTCAGCTCTAATATTTAAGAGTGCGCATCTGGCATGAGATAGGTTTTCAAAACAGTTCATCTAAGGCATTTCATTCAAGTATTCTTTGCCACCTAATTATATATTACAGCTTAGCAGAGGACAGTAGGCACTCTGTTTAAAAATAAAAAAAGAGTTGAGTAAACGTCTTACGTATTTGCATAACCATCACAAATAATCCCTCTTATGTGTTTATTGTCTATGAGTGTCATCTCTATCTAGTGGCCATAATGCAGTATTTTCTTGATAGAAGTATTTCAGGAAAATACTGCAATATAGCCACTAGATGGAACTGGCGATCATAGGAAATAAACATATCAAACATATTATGGGGATTAATTGTGACGGCTTTCTGAATGCTTAGTTATTCACACAGCAAATGTTTGTTCTTCTGGTAAAGGCAAGAAACACAGGTCAAATAGTTATATACCATAGCCCCCCAGCTGTTTCTGAACTTGCACTCTGGGAGTGTGCCCTCACAGCTCCATGGAAAATGCCCTAATCCCCCTCCCCTGGACTACGTTCCTTTTGCCGCTGTCTATGCACTCCCCATTCACTCCGTTCTAGCTGCCTGTGAATGTTAGCACAGGCATCCTGCTAATGTAAGGTAAAGGTTTCTCTGCCGGGAGTGCACGTGCAAGGGTGGCTTTATAGTCATCTGCAGGAGAAGGAGGAAACCTGGATGAAGATAAAGCACCAAACAAAGTAAATACCCATGTAAGCCAGTGCAGTCCGCTGTCTCCACTGTAGGTGGCACTTGACCTGAGCGGTACTACAACCTGGAGTGGAAGTCAGGAGAAACTTAATTTCTCTGTGGTTTCCTGGTCCCTGAAGGTAGCGTTCTGGTTGGTCCTGCTGCATCCAGGTGACCCTTGGTGGCCATCTTGTATCAGCAGAGACTTTCAAAGAGACAGATTTTGGAGAGCATATGCAAGTGGTTAGAGTAGGGTCACGTACAACGTCTGTTAGGGCAGAACTAGCGGCAGGGAAAGGTTCCCGAAAGCATAGGGCTCACAACTTCTATGGACATCTTCTGGCTTGGGTACAAGATGGCCAGGCCTGCACTCTGCCCCTCCTTACAGACACTGTCGGTTCAGCTGAAACCTGCTCTTAGCTCGCTGTTGGGATCCGGGAGTGTTCCTGCTCGGGCTTTTCTCCTACTGGGTTTGTGGTGACTGCATTGCTACAGTACAAGATCCTATACTGCACTTAAACTGTGTGTATTATTGCCACTGAACCACTGAGCCCCCAACTACACCCAGATCATTTTCTAGAATTGCTGATAAAATGTTAGGGTTTAGTAATACTTTAGGGTGAACTTGTGCTGTACTCACTCAGGGCACTTTAACTTTATACTTAGCCTTTGCCTCTCCAACAGCATATACCAAACTTCCTTTCACTTTCTTCTCATTGAGAAAAGGAAAGATTTACAAAGTTGCTGGCCATGGCTTACACACGGCTATGAACTCCTTGTGTGACAGCACTATTTGGACTGGTGTTATCATATGGAGCAAGTCACATGCTTCCCCATACCTGGACGTACAGGAGATTTCTTGTGTCCCTCGGTGCAGAATAGAGCAGCAATGTTTTTCTGTCAGGACTTGTGTTGATGGGCTTATGCATGCTTCAAATAGGTTTTGAATTCCTATACAAATGTATGGGAATGGAAAACTAAAACCTCTGAAAAAAAGTTATGACTGGAGTTATACTGTAAATAAGATATTTATTATTCTGTTTTTTCCCAAAGCAGGGGTGCCAGTGGTATTGAGAAAACAAATACACTAAATTTAACAGAGAGCAGTTCATAGCCTCTCTAGTGGTCTGATTATGTTCATATTTCTGTGCTCAAAGTGGTACATTTTTTTGCATGGAAATATGTATTTTTTTTATTGTAGGCCTGTAATTTTTAGGAATAACTCACTGAAATCTGTCCAAACAAGAGTCTAGTAAACATCCTGGGTATGTTAAAATTTTAAAAACGAAATCATAAATTATAATTTAATAAATAATCATAGAACATAATAATATAATAATAAATTGAATTCAATAATATAATCAAACCAAAAACACTGATATTTGAAATAGAGCTCCAAGTTCGCACATCACTGAGCAAAGTCGCAAAATCATTTTCAGTGTCTGATGACGAATTTCCTCAGGAATCATTATCCCTCAATTCTGCAAGTGGTTCTGATTTGCTATCGCTGTTTTCTAGCTGGTCTAAAACCATTTTTGACCTAAAGGGATGCTTTTTGGACGCCATGGACATTTCTCAGTTTCCAGGCAGAAAGAACAGTAAAAATGCAGGCAGGGCACAGGACAAAGCACTAGGGACAGAATGTATGTGAAATGCTTTGATACAGTAATGTTTTACTATGTGATTTTAGTGTATTTAGTGAATGTCGCTTTTTCACATTTTTAAATTTCCCGCCGTTCCGTCCCCGTACGTCCCGACGTCGCAGGGGACGGAACTCAGAAGACAGATGCCGGAATCGGTTGGAGGACATGGCCGGGGACACTGCAGGAGGGACATCGCGGGAGCGCAGGACAAGGTAAGTGCAGAAGAGATCCTGGAGCAACGCTGCAGGGTATTCCTGAGTGTAGCTCGGGGTTACCGCTTGTGGTGCTGAAACTTTACCCCGAGCTACACTCTGGAATACCTCCAGAGAGGTTAAAGTGGTAATAAACCCAAAACCAAAGATGGAATATATTTCAGCTTACAAATCAAAAGATGTGGTGGCTGAATCTTTCTTTTTTTTCTCCTCTGTTTTCACCTTGTGATCTGGCCAGTAACACACTTCCTGTAATAGAGTACCTCTACTGTGAATGAAGAAGCAAAGGGGGCACCTTTGTGCAGCAGCACTGTCAGTCTGGCGGGAGGGGAGTGTTAGATGGACTAGCAGATTCAGATACACTAACAAATTGAAGCCAAACTCCAGCTCACACTTTATAGGCTATAACAAACCATTTTTTTCCTTTTGGAATAAAGCTTTTACATAAATAAATAAAAACTGATCATTGTACGCACCTCTGTCGGTGATATATGGCTTGTCTCATCTATGTAACTAATACATCTGCAAGAGAGCTTATTCATTGAAAAAAAAACAACAGACTTACTGGCCAGATTACCAGGTGAAAAAAAAGGGAAAGAAAACCTAAAAAAGAAAATTAAAATTAAAGCAGCCATCAAATCTAAGAATTGGTAAGCTACAATATATTAAATATTTGCTTTTGGGTTTTATATGTTTTTAAAGAGGTGCTACAGTCTTTTTTAAAAAAAAAACTGTCAGCAGTGACAAATACTGTAGCTGTTGGCTTTTAATACACAGATGTTTACAAGCCCGGGAGTTCAACGTTGTCATCGCCCAAGCCGGTTTTTCACCAGCCTTCAGTTCCCCTGCGATGCCATCTTGACTGTGGGAAGCCAGCTGTGACATCCTGTTGTTTTCACAGCCAGCTGCCTACAAAGGAAAAACTGTCTTTCCAGCGCCCCCCTCTGGGGGGGGATGAGCGCTACAACTAGAGGGAGATTTACTAGAGCACGTAGAATCTGGTGCAGCTCTGCATAGAAACCAACCAGTTTCCAGGTTTTATTGTCAAAGCTTAACTGAACAAGTTGAAGTTAGAAGCTGATTGGTTACCATGCACAGCTGCACCAAATTCTGAGTGCTCCAGTTTTCGTAAACCTTTCCCATAGCATCCGTTTTTTAATGAAATTTTAGACTTTTCACTGCTATAATGTTGTTATAGCACTCAGACATTATATTGGGCCTTTGGATCAAGGTTTGGGATGACAATTTTGCTGTTTGTCCTTTCCTGTTTAAAGCAGTTTTTCCAATGATCTATGTTGTTTATCCTCTAATGTAGGGGTATCAAACTGGCGGCCCTCCAGCTGTTGTGAAACTACAATTCCCATCATGCCTCTGCTGTTAGAAGTCATGCTTGTAACTGTCAATCTTGCAATGCCTCATGGGACTTGTAGTTTAGCAACAGCTGGATGACCACCAGTTTGACACCTGTGCTCTAATGGCCAATACACCACTTTAAATTGTGATGGCAGCCTACTTAAGTACTGCATGCATGCTAAGTATTGTGCTAATACTTGCAGGTATTTATTACTTCTCAGAGATCACAGTATATTTCCTGGCATTGCCTCTATCTGTTTTTTTCCCAGATGCGTGCCACTGCCTTTGTATAAGCATTATAATGGGAAAACATCTACTTCCTAAACTGAGATGCTGACAAAGTCATGAAAAGCCTCTGCAGTTTTTGGATGTGTTCACAAATGTTTTACACAGGTCATCCCCTCTGCTGCAGCCTCTCACTTTGTTACAAATTTACAAGGTGGCAAACTGATTACTTGGGCAGCACAGTGGCTAAATGGTTAGCACTTCCCCCTGACAGTACTAAGGTTGTTGGTTTGAATCCCAACCACGGCACCACCTGCCTGGAGTTTGCATGTTCTCCCTGTTCCTGTGTGGGTTTTCTCCCACACTCCAAAGTCATGCTGGTAGGTGAATTGGATCCAGTCTAAATTGGCCCTAGTATATGAACGTGAGTTAGGGCCCTTGTGCACCCCTTGAGGGTTAGGGACTGATGTGAATGTACAATATATATGTAAAACGCTGCGTAAACTGATGGCGCTATATAAGTACCTGAAATAAATACTTAAAGGATAAGTTCACCTTTTAGAAAAAATAATAAATGCACATTTTTTGCAGTTAAAAAAATGTGCATGTATAATTTTTGTCTGCAGAAGCCTGGAAAGCATTGCACCAGCAATCAGCAAATCGCTGGTGCCATGCAGGTCTCCTGCAGACCTGTCAGTATACCTGCTTGCCCATACAGGATGTACAAGCAATCAGATATACTGACAGGAAGAATGAATGAACTACCATGGCGCATTGAGGACTACAATTTGACAGCTGCTGAGGCCGTTGGGACTTGTGGTCTCTAATTCACAGGTGACTGTGTATGAGTGACGTGGTCATCTGGGCAGAACCCCGCACAGCCACATTTTTATAAATTTGACAGCTAGAAAGGGGGGAGAAGATCTCCCGCTAGCTGTCAAAGCAGAATCAGGGAGGGGACAGGGCTTGGGCCAGTCTGATCGTAACTTGTTATATGGGTGTAACAATGGGGCCCCCGGGCAATAGGGGATCATGAGGCCCCTGTGTCCTCGCTCACACTCAAACCACATCCAGAAAAGCCTATGAAAGGTACCAGGGGCATCTCATGGGGCCCCCTACTGATCCCGGGCCCTCAGGCAGTGCCCGAGTGCCCAAATGGTCAGTCCGCCCCTAGGTGTAACATATAACATGTTACAAAAGGTGAACTTATTCTTTAAGCCGGTCATAGACAGTTCAAATCTCGGCCAGTTCAGCAGGGAGCAACCAAGATTCAAACCATGTATGGGCAGGTTGAATGTACTCAAGCTGATCGATCGATCGATCGATCAACTTGGCTACAAGTACAACCAGCCTGTCAGTTTTTACATGCAAATATTGCTAGCGGCTATTATAGCTGCTAGCAGTAATCACTGTGTTCTCCCAGCAGGGAAAACACATTGGCTCTGCTGGAGGGACTCCCACATCAGCACTGACTGTGTTGATGGGGGAACCGTTCAGGTTGCAGGAAAGAAAATCACTTCATCTATATAGGGAGAGCAGACTGAGAAAATGCTTCCTCCTGTCTTCAGTAATCTGATGACATCATCCCAGCCTAGGCAATAATCAAATTTCTGGAGTTCAGTGAGTGCTTTTTAATTATACTAAATATGACTTTTTGAACATGTATACTGTTGCAGTCACTTTTGAATTTTCATTACTGGAGCTTGTATTCATACAACCTTTAGCTTTCAAAGCAAACATTTTTTCTGCTAGGATCACTTCTTTTGCACTTTTTTATGTGTAAGTAAGCTTATGGAATATAATTTTATTGATGGTGATGATCAGGGGCGGACTGACCATTTGGAAACTCGTGCACTGCCCGAGGGCCCGGGGTCAGTAGGGGGCCCCAATGAGATGCCTCTGGTACCTTTTTCATAGGCTTTTTTGAGTTTGGGCAAGGACACAGGGGCCCCATGATCCCCTATTGCTTGGGGGCCCCATGAGTTGTCAGTTCGCCCCTAGTGATCATGGTAAATAATGTCTGGCTTACTACTGCCAACTCTAAGCACATGCCTACTGTGCCTAATGGTAAATCCAGGCCTGGTTACTGCATATTGTAGCATGTCAAAAACGCATCCATGAGTGAACTTAGTGGAAGGTCTACTTTAATGATAGTATTAATACGGATAACAGTAAAGCCTAGTACACATGATCAGAAAATCATATGAAAAATATTACTTTCAAACTGTTGCGCGATAATCTGATCAATAGAACACAGTTTTTGTCTGAAATTATTCAAAGGGACAAGCACAACAAATGTTCTCATACGATACCAGATTGTACGATTTTCATTTAATCAGTACAGTTTTCGTCCGAAAAATACAATACAATACATTACATGACTTCCAAATTTTTTATGTCATACAATAATTTTTGTAACTTTAGTAATCTCTTAATTTTTGATATGGAGACTAGCATGCAAAAAAATACAGACAACCATTCGTCCAATATTCTCATTGTGTGTACTGGGCTTAACTTTGAAATTCAGTGATCCGTTTAATAGCCACTGCTGACCATTGTTGTAGGACGGGTTAAATGCACCAGACCATTGGCAGGCTCAACCAAATAAAAGTACTAATTTGGTACATCATTGAAATAGGTTGGACAGCCTTTTTCTGACATATTTGTCACATTAATGATAATGTAAGTGGTGTCATCTTAAAATAAATCACGTCAGTGCTTAACTGCACTGTTTCTCATCCAGTGAGTTTTATTTCACTTTCAGTTTTAACTTCAGTTGTAATCTGGAATGAATGTGCTATAATCCTTTTAATCCTAACTGGCCTCTGTATTGAAATGTATTTTGAAAGTTCTCAAAAGAAAAAAAAAATCCTTCTAGGAAAGAAGAACCACCATCAACATTTCGGTGTTATATCACATGCCAAGTAATACTTTTATAAACTACATTACCGCATCACAAGAACAGGAAAAACAAATGAGGCATCTTTTATCACAAACAGATATATTCAAGTGCAGAGTGATGTCTTTTCTTACCACAAGTAATTGTCTACCTAAATTATTTTACAGTTTTTTATGGACATATAATGGTTCATGCACACAGCCACAAGGGGGCCCTACAGTGTCCAGAGCCTGTGTATGTGCCAAGGGTTACGTAAAGCATTAGGGGTTACCTTCAGTAACGATAAATCTTGTTTCCTACCCAGTATTTGCATCTGTCTTTACAATTAACAAACCATTTCTTGCCACTATCAGAGGGTTTGGATTGGGAGACCTGGTCTGTGCTGAGCTAAATGAGCAGTCCCTCATCCAGGAGCATATTTAGCAGAGCACAGAAGGAAGTACCCAGAGCCAGGAGACTACAGGCAATAACCGCTGGAAATAGAACTTCTCAGA
This sequence comes from Staurois parvus, assembly GCF_062004578.1. NCBI lineage: Eukaryota > Metazoa > Chordata > Amphibia > Anura > Ranidae > Staurois > Staurois parvus. The sequence goes on from NW_028318415.1 coordinate 1,214,811, forward strand.
ATGTAAGTTATCATTTTTTTTGTTTTTTTTTTAAATCTTAAAGTGCTGGGACAAAATACAAATAAACAATTTTTAATGAATGTACAGTTCCATGTTTTCACCTCACCCAGGAGAATTATTACTGTACCTCCAAATAGTTGGACCTCATGCTTTTTATTATAGAAGATACCAGCTTAAAATGAATGTTATAAAATGGTATCTTATATTTTATTGTGCTGGCAGAACCACATCCTTTGATTTTATATGTATCATTAAAGAAACAATTAATTGTTGTAAATTGCATTCTTGTCTCCTATTGGACTTCAACCACCTTTCTCACTGCATCCACAAATTTTTGCTGCATTTGCATCAAGTGAAAAGTTAAAATCATCTTAATATACACATTTAGCTTTATTTTACCTAATGTTGGGGTCTCTGGGGTGGGGGTGCTAATAAAAAGGTACTCTAATTTAATGGGGTGGGGTCTCTAAGGGGGTGACAATATAAAGGGACTCTGACCTAATGAGGGTCTCTGTGTACATGCTGTCCACTGCCCTACTGACTGACAATCTCCACTTTTAGGGTAGGTTTATATTTTTAGAATGATATTTGTTGTTCAGGTAGATAGCCAGATCTGAAAGGTTGCCAACCCATACTTTAGCCACTTGGAGTATCTTGATGCGTGGTGGAAGAGGAGGGTGGTAGTGGTGGGGGGGCAGGGGGGGGTTATGTCAGCAACAAGCTTCAAGCTATGCCTCTGATGTCATTGCTACAATTATATGGTAATTTATTTCCTCTGTGGCTATTGAGGAATTTATTTGAATGAAATTTGTTGTGTTCAGAGTTCAGATTTAAACTGCATTAGGGAAAATAGCTGAACTTGTCTTGATATCATCTTCTATAATCTGTTACCTAGCAGACTGGGATCAGTGGGTTCATCTGTGTGAGCTAAACAGGGTCTCTGCACACATGTGCTGACATTGACAATGCTAAAAGAGGGAGAAGGCAATACTATTTACCAAAATGTGCCACGCTTCACTTAAAAGCTCAAAATAAATAATATGTGCATCCAATTGCTACTATTTATAATGCATATCAAAATGAAGTTAAAATAAATGAATATCAATTTCCAAAAGCAATGTCCATAAAATTGTCAAAAACAATAAAAAAAGGGGGTCCATATATGAACTTCTTCAAACGTGCAAAGTTCACTGTGGAATAAAATATCCCGTGCTTCTTAAATTATTTTTTTGTGTGAAAAAAACTTGCATTAGTGTGCTCCGCCACCAGTTGTGCTCTCACCTCAAGTACATGACCAAACCATTAAGTGAGGCCATATAATGCTTGTGTCCCTTTAAATGGGCCAAAGTATGGATGGGGTGGTACCTTTCTGTGTGGGGTCCTCCTCGACTCAATCGATGGACTCCCCTTCCACGGTGGTTGATATAGAAGAATGAATGAAATCATAGTGTATTATCCTTTAAAACCGTTTTATTAATAAAAGTAATGCACTCACAAATACTCTGTATATAAACCGCTTAGTGCACAAAATGTGTCCTCCAGATTTTTTTCAGTGGTGAAAATCCTAAAATTACCAGCTGGTGCCAGTATGGAACCACTGAGCATCGTGACGTCAAAGCCCCTCCCTTACGCGTTACGCCACTGGTCATGTGGCTTCATCACGGTGAAAGTGAGCAAAGCAGACTCATTGCTACACTGTTACTCCTGTATAACTGGCAAACTGTGAGTGTTTTCTGGCCATTGTTCTTGACCAAGTTGGAATAGTGCAGGTCCAGGACCAGGCTGTGCTGTCTGGAAGGTGAACATCAATCACAAAGATGATTGGACAGAACTGCATATCCTTTTGCAAATAATATATTTCCCATATCTGAATATCAGTTGTGTGGTAAGCTGTATTCCTTGATTTTAGCTTTAAATCTGTGCTTTGTAGTAGGGATGCCTTGGTAGATGGCCAGCCGAGTATCACTGGGGTTGGGGTACAACATTTATCATTTCTGGAAAAGGAACGTATTTGAACTCAAAGATATGGATGGAACATTAGTAGTTAACTAACAATTTTCTCAGCATTTACACCTGCATGACTCCAGCTGTGTCAGAACACAATGCATGTAGTGTACAATGAGAGCTGCAGCTCCTTATTAGCTGCCCATCTTTTCATGATACATAATTATACAGTTAATCATTTCAGGAGCATTCATCATGTGCTCCTAAGAAGACGTTTGTGGCAGCTTTGATGGTTTCAGGTGACTTGCTTAGGCCAAACATCAAACACATGGCTCCTGTGTTGAGCTGTTCTGCATACATGCTGAGGTGCACCTGACTTGAGTGAGAATTTTATATTTCACTGAGTGAACCATCTGAAATATTTAAGGTGTATACACACTACATTTTTCTGTGTAGAAATTATGAGGCATAGTTGTAAAGTCTTGATTACACCATGATAGTGGAAAACTGACTGCTATTTTATTGCCAGACAATGGTCACACCATAAATTTATCTAAATAAGTTTGGTGCCTTTAGCTTTGTAGAGCACATAAACATGACAATATGTGGATACCTATTAACTGAAATAGGAAATATATGGAAATAAAACATTAACAAAATGTATGTAAACATTGCACTGTACACTATCCAAAATATAGTATAGATGTGTGCTTTCATTGCATTGTTTCCAAAATATCAAGGACTTACCTGTAAGTACACAATTTTTTAAAAAAACATGTCGCCAGGTGCAGTCTGTTTTCTCCATTGTAGGTGGCACTCGACCGATTGGTACCACTGCCTGGAGAGCCATGGTTGCCTGGGTCAATGGCACAGCATTCCAGTTGGCTACACTGTGGCCATGTGACTCTTGGCCATCGTGGGTCAGTAGAGTCTATTTAAGGGAGGACCCTTGGGTTTTAGTGTGTATTTTGCGAGTGACTAGTGTAGGAAGAGAGACCCCGCTTGCTAGGGAGAGCAGCTAGAGGTAGGGAAAGGTTCCCGATGAGGAGGGAAAGGCTAGCGACTTGCCAACCTGGAAGAAGACTTTCCTCTTGGGACCAGACTGGCCAGGCCGCATTTCTCCCTCTGAAAGAGACGCTGTTGGCATCTCTCCTCAGCCAAGTCTTTGACTGTATTGAACTGTGAGTTGTTTCCCTAAGTGGCTCTCTCCCTCTAGGGTGGCTGAATTCATGTATCCAGTTTTACTGCCACCGGACTCTGTGTATTCACTACTGCCTGTGCTGCAAAATAGCATCTGGATACTCAAAATAACATCTGGATAATTAAATGCCAATTTTCTGATGCTGTATTGGTCTATCTATGCAATAAACTACACCGTGTTCCAAATTATTATGCAAATTCTATTTAAGTGTCACAAAGATTAAATATTTTGTTTTTCAGTGTAACTCATGGATGGCATTGTGTCTCAGGGCTCTTTTGATCACTGAAAAAAATCTCGGACACCTGTGATAATTAGATTGGCCGGTGGGCCCAATTTAAAGAAAAACTACTAAAGGATGGTGTTCCACATTATTAAGCAGAGCACCATTTTCAAGCAACATGGGGAAGAAAAAGGATCTCTCTGCTGCCGAAAAGAGTGAAATAGTTCAATGCCTTGGAGGAGGTATGAAAACATTAGATATTTCACGAAAACTTAAGCATGATCATCACACTATTAAGAGATTTGTGGCTGATTCAGAGCACAGACGGGTTTGTGTAGATAAAGGCACATGAGGAAGATTTCTGCCAGATCCATGCATCGGATTAAGAGAGCAGCTGCTAAAATACCATTATATAGCAGCAAACAGATATTTGAAGCTGCTGGTGCCTCTGGAGTCCCATAGACATCAAGGTGTAGAGTCCTCCAGAGTCTTGCAACTGTGCATAAACCTTCTATTCAGCCACCAATAACCAATTCTCACAAGCAGAAACAGCTGCATTAGGCAGAAAAATACATGAAGACTAATTTTCAAACAGTCCTGTTCACTGATGAGTGCTGTGCAACCCTGGATGGTCCAGATAGATAGAGTAGTGGATGGTTGGTGGACGGCCACCCTGTTCCAACAAGGCTGCGACATAAGTAAGGCGGTGGTGGAGTCATGTTTTGGGCCAGAATCATGGGAACAGAGCTGGTCAGCCCCTTTAGGGGCCCCGAAGGTGTAAAGATGACCTCTGCAAAGTATGTGGAGTTTATGACTGACCACTTTCTTCCCTGGTACAGAAGGAAGAACTATGCTTTCCGTAATAAAATCATCTTCATGCATGACAATGCACCATCTCATGCTGCAAATAAAACCTCTGCATCAATGGCTGTTATGGGGATAAAAGGAGAGAAAGTCATGGTGTGGCCTCCATCCTCCCCTGACCTCAATCCTATTGAGAACCTTTGGAGCATCCTCAAGCAAAAGATCTATGAGGGTGGGAGGCAGTTTACATCCAAATAGCAGCTCTGGGAGGCTATTCTGACATCTTGCAAACAAATTCAAGCAGAAACTGTCCAAAAACTCACAAGTTCAATGGATGCAAGACTTGTGAAGCTGCTATCAAATAAGGGGTCCTATGTTAAAATGTAACGTGACCTGTTAAAATGTTTAAAAAGTTAAAATGTTGTTAAAAGTTTGATTGAAATAGCTTTTGATTTCAGTATATATGCTGCAAACACAACAAATGACAATTTTCAGTTCTTTACAACCTAAAAAGTGATTTGAAACTTACTGTGCGTAATAATTTGGAACAGTGCATTGTAAGTTTTTTATGTTTAAAAAAATACTGTTATCATTAGGAGGTTTGTTCAATAAAATTTGAACTGTACTCTTAATAGTTGATAACATGAGAATTATACTGACTGTTATTTACATCAATGATTTAGGTAAATGAGAAAAATGTCATTTGCATAATAATTTGGAACAGGGTGTAATCTCCTCTGCCTAAAGGCATTGTAAACCTTCCTTACCTGTACCTTGTGATTTTAACCTGCATAAGATGTACATTGATCATAAAGTTTCATGGTGTCATTTGCTGACATGTCCACACAGCCTATAGTAGAGTAAATTGTCACGTTCCTTTGTCGGCAAATTCTGTTTGTGTTCAAACATGAGACGTGGCATGGCACTAGCACTAGTGCAGGTGCAATATTTAGATCCATCACAGCCACAAACAGGTAGAGTATTCACAGACATGGGAATTAAAGTGGTTGTAAAGCCTAAATGTTTTTTTACTATAATGCATTGTATGCATTAAGGTAAAAAAAACTTCTGTGTCTGGGATCCCCCTCAACCCCCTCCCATACTTACCTGAACCCCGTCACAATCCAGGGCTGTGCATGAGAGCAGCAGTTCTCCCGGCTCTGTTCCTCCTCACACTGCAGATCGATTGCAGCAGTAGCCATTGGCTCCCACTGCTGTCAATCAAACTCTGCGAATAGGGTGCAGGGCTTGGGAGCAAGCCCGCTTGAGCACCCCCATAGGAAATCGCTTCCCATGGGGGCACTGGATGAGGAGGAAAAGCAAGGAGCACCAGTGAGGGATCTGAGAAGAGGAGGATCAGGGCTGCTCTGTGCAAAATCATTGCACAGAGCAGGTAAGTATAGACATGTTTATTATTTTAATTGATAAAAACCCCGAAGCTTTACAATCACTTTAACTAAGCTTATTTTGATAATGGTGCAGGAAACTGACAGGCGTGGCGTGCTCCACATAAGCAGACAGACTTCTTTTAGATCTATCTGCGCCACCCACACCAGTTTATATTTCAGAGAAAAACTGGAATGGGTTCTGGCACTTATTAAAAAAGAGATCACAGCAGTTTTCTGTATATACAAAACTGCTGCCAATCTCCATCAGTTCCATTAGCAGACAGCTCACATTTTTCTCTCCGCTAATACAAGCAGAGCTTGCAGAGCCATCCTTCTCACCCCTGCACTCAGATGAGCGGGAAAAGTGGGGAGATGGGGGTGACCATGGACACAGGAATCTGGAGCATTCAGCACCAGCTATTATTCTCTGCTGTGACAGACACAGCATAAGACATGAAGCAGATCAGTTCTAATTAACAAAGGGACTTGCACCCCTTCTGTTGATTAGCAGAAGCATCTTCTCCATTTTCTATGTTTAGAAGAGGGATGCAAGCTTGTGCTTACATTACTGTTTGTTATTTTCCCCCAGAGAGCTGACTGATGCAACTGCAAGATGTTTTCATATTTCATTAACACTCACACTTTGGGATGCGATACAGAGCGAGTGGCTAAGACCATGAAGTTTTCTTTGGTGAAAAGGGACAAGCTAGGGGAATGACTATGGTGACATAAGGGAATCTATCCGCTGTGGCACCACACACTGCAGTCACAACATGTGAGCCCATTATTTCATTTATTAAAACATTTTAAAAGTGTACAATAACTTTAAAGTTAACCTGTGCTTTGCGCATGCAGGGCAAGCCACCTTTTTTCACTCCCTGTTGCTCCATCTGGCCACTGAGAATGAAGTGGAGAAGTACTGTTTAGGTTCCAAATTGCAACTTGGAGATTACATGGGACTGGTGACTTCCCTCCTGAGCCCCATGTGAGAAAACTGGGTGCCTGACAAGCCAATCACTAAGGCTGGCCATACAAAGTTAGTTTTTTTTCCATTCAGCAAGGTTAAGGAAAAAAACAGATCTAGACAAGAAAGCCCATGCGCTGATTAAAATTTTGGTATGTTTGTGGCCAGCTTTAGCACCAGCTTTGTCCCATGGCATAAAGGGAAGCGAGTTTCTCCATACCTTTTTTCTCCATACCTTGAAGTTGCTTCTAGTAGCTAAACAGAGCAACAATGGATAAAAGAGCAAAAAGTTATAGTGAGGGTATGTAATTGGCCAATTATGATTGTCTATGCTACACCCATGTGACCCTCGGTGGCCATCATGGGTCAGTAGGGGTTTTGGTGCTTTTCTTGCATGTAGCTAGTGTAGGGAGAGAGACCCTGCTTGTTAGGGAAAGTAGTGGTAGGTAAAGGTTCTTGATGAGGAGGATAAGACTAGGGTCTCTTACTATCCTAGAAAGGATTGGTCAGGCTGCACTTCATCCTCTGAAACAGACGTTGTCGGCACTTCTCCTCCTCTACATCTGACTACATATAGCAAGAGTTGCAAGGCAGCCATCATACATTTTTGGGCCCCTTACACAGCTTAAGGCCTGCCCCCCCCAGGCCTGACCACCAATATTCTCCAGGGCCCATCACCCACTGGCCATCCCACCGAAACCGCCCACTGTTCATCCCACAAAATCCGCCCACTGGCCATCCCATCGAGTCCTTCAGTGCACCCACTTTTATTTTTACACTCTTACAACTTAATATATGAAAATGATGTTTATTTCAAGACATCAGTGCTTTCAAGATTTAACAGTAAGGATCAGCCTGAAAAACGGGAAAGAAGGAAGGACACAGACTGAACAAGGAGGAAAGGGAAACTTAGGGAAAGAGAGAGGAACAAGAGAGAGAGAAAGAGTCAGGGAATGAGAGAGGAAGAGTCAGGGAATGAAAGCTATCATGGACCCAGGACTGGCATGGCTTGCTATACCTTTTCAATCCCCCCCCCCCAATCTATCCTACCCTAGCAGATCTAAGAAAACAACAAAACTCCAAAACAAAAAAATAAATAAATATATGCAGCAAAGAGACAGCCAATCCAGCAAAGAGACATCCCAATCCAGCAGAGACATCCCCATATATTCAGCAAAGACACATCCCAATCCAGTAAAGAGATGGCCCGATCCAGCAGAGACATCTCCATATATTCAGCAAAGAGACATCCCAATCCAACAAAGAAACATCCCCATATACAGTGGGGAAATAATTATCTGATCCCCTGCAGATTTTGTATGTTTCCCAATACACGTAAATTAATTGGTTTATGTGAAAATTATAGTGTCTACAATGGCGGTATTTATACTGGAATTTTTATTTTAATTTTTTTTATACTAGTAATGGCGGCGATCTACGACTTATAGCGGGACTGCAGGACTGCAGCAAGTATTCTGATACTGAGTGCGAACTGAATAATTGCCACTGACATCCCAATGACATTAATACAGTGATCAGTGCTAATAAAAAGCACTGACACTGTACTAATGACACTGGACAGGAAGGGGTTAACTGTGTGCTGTTTTACATTATGTGCTGTGTGTATTTTACTAGGGAGACATGCTGCTTTGTGTTTCTTTGCTGTGCAGAGAATTACAAAGCAGCATGTCCTTGCTGGCAAGAGAGAGACCTGTGTAGTTTACACACTGGTCTCACCCGTCAGCTTTCCCCGACGATTGCAGAGTGCCGGCAGGGAATCTCTGGCCGGGACCCAGTGATTGACATGCCTAGCCACCAATGGTGACGTGGGCAGGGCGGCCCGCGTATGTGCTCCCTACACGGAAATGAAAATCATGTATGTATACATGATTTTGCACAGCCCTGCCACCCTGTAGCAGTAGTTCAACTATAGGGTGTCGGGCAAGTGGTTATATGATAGAGACAGAATATCAAGCAAAAATCAGAAAAAACATGACACAAATGTTATAAATTGAGTTGCAGTTCAGTGAGTAAAGTAAGTATTTGATCCCCAAGCAAAACATGACTTAGTACTTGGTAGAGAAACCGTTGTTAGCAAGTACAGAGGTAAGATGTTTCTTGTAGGTTGTTACCAGGCTTGCACACATCTCAGCAGGGATTTTGGTTCACTCTTCTTTACAGAGCTTTTCTAAATCCTTAAAGTTTCTTGGCTGTCATTTGGCAATTCAAAGTTTCAGCTCCCTCCATAAATTTTCTATAGGATTAAGGTCTGGAGACTGGCTAGGCTACTCAATGACCTGAATGTGTTTCTTCTTGAGCCACTCCTTTGTTGCCTTGGCGGTATGTTTTGGGTCATTGTCATGCTGGAAGACCCATCCATGTCCCATCTTCAGTGTTCTGGCTGAGGGAAGAAGGTTCTCATCCAAGATTTTACAATACTTAGCCCTGTCCATTGGCCCCTCAATGCAGCAAAGTCGGCCTGTACCTTTAGCAGAGAAACAGCCCCAAAGCATAATGTTTCCACCGCTGTGCTTGACTGTAGGGATAGTGTTGTTAGGGTCATAGTCAGCATTGTTCTTCTTCCAAACACGGCGAATCGCAGTAATGCCAGACAGCTCAATTTTGGTCTCATCTGACCACAGCGTTTTCTCCCAATCCTTCTCTGAATCATTTAGATGCTCATTGGCAAACTTCAGACAGGCCTGTACATGTGTCTTCTTGAGGAGGGGCACCTTGCAAGTGCTGCACGATTTCAATCCATGGTGGCGTATTGTGTTACCAATGGTTTGTTTGGTGACTGTAGACCCAACTGCCTTGAGGTCATTTACAAGCTCCTTCTGTGTAGTTCTGGGCTGACCCCTAACTTTTCTCATGATCATCCTTACCCCATGAAGTGAAATCTTGCATGGAGTTCCAGGCCAAGAACGATTGGTGGTTATTTTGTATTTCTTCCATTTGCACATAATAGCTCCAACAGTTGTCTCCTTCTCACCAAGCTTCTTGCTGATGGTCTTGTAGCCCATTCCAGCCTTGTGCAGGTCTACCAGCTTGCCCCTGACGTCCTATGACAGCAATTTGGTCATGCCCATGGTGGTGAAGTTTGAATGGAAGAAAGAGATTCTGTGGACAGGTGTTTTTTATACACAAACGAGTTGTTGTTAGGAGCACCTTCTTAAAATGACAGGACTAATCTGTGTACCAAAGGAGCACAAAGCCAGTCTGTGGGAGCCAGAATTATTGTTTATTGGTAGGGGATCAAATACTATTTTACTCACTGAACTGCAACTCAATTTATAACATTTGTATAATATGTTTTTCTGGATTTTTGGTTGATATTCTGTCTCCATCATTTAAAATACACCTATGATAAAAATGATAGACCCTTCATTTCTTTGTATCTGGGAAAATTTACATAATCTGCATGGGATCAAATTATTATTTTCTCCACTGTAGCTCTCCACACTGGTACACACACAGCTCCCCCACTCCTCTACACACACAGCTCCCCCCACACATGTACACACAGCCCCCAACTTCTGAAAACATGCTGCACCCCCCCACCCCTACAAACAAAGCCCACCCCACCTGTACCCACACAGGTCCCTCCACATCTGTACACACTCAGCCCCCCCACACCTGTACACACTCAGCCCCCCTCACATCTGTTTATCTTCCAGCCCCCCATCAGTATATATGTCAGCCCCCCCACACACAAACACACATCTGTAAACACACAGCTCTGACTCCCCCCTCCACCCCCCTGTACACAAGCAGCCCCCTCCCTTCACTTGTTCAACAGCCCCTAATCATAAAGGAGGTGTTCCTAGTCCCAGCTCTTGTTTACACAAAGCTGATAAATTTTGCTGAGACACAGAGAGAAGCACAGTCCAGAATATAGTACAGGCAGCACACACATGAGGACTGCACATGCAAGAAGTAGCCAGAGGTGGCAATAATGAGCCTGATGTGAGCTTAATGACACAGAGCAGCAGCAGCTACTAACTCTTCTTCTGCAGTGCACCTATATAGAAAGCCAGCACAACCATGTGGCGTCCCGCCTCTGGCTTCTCCCAGTCCGGCTGGGCGGCTGGGCCCCTCAGGATGCCCAAGCCCTCTGCATGTGTATGGGCTGTCCCCCCTGATGGTGGCCCTGGTGAGTTGTTTCCCTAACAATGTTCTCCCACCAGGGTGTTTCTAATGTTGGCATGCTGTTTAATACAATTTCCAAGTTTTATTGCACCTGGACTCTGTGGGGTTGATTTACTAAAACTGGAGCGTGCAAAATCTGGTTCAGCTGTGCATGGTAACTAATCATCTTCTAACTTTACTTGTTGTTCAACTTAGCTTTGACAACAAAACCTTGAACCTGTTTGGTTTCTATGCAGAGCTGCACCAGATTTTGCACGCTTCAATTTTAGTATATCACCCCCATATATTTACTGCTCACAACACGCTGCACCTCCCCACAGGTTCATAACCCTTGTCAGTTTATTTTTTGCCATCTGTGTCCCATTGGAGAGATTGTTATTCACTTCTGGTCTTATAACTGAATCAAGAGGTAAGAAGTCCCAACATAGTAAGGGAATCCTTGATTGTTACAAGGGCCATTGAAACTAGTGTCCCCATTGGAAGATTTCCCCTCTATTTCTGTTCTGGTGACAACTCAAGACAAACAGAGAGGGTGAATCACCTTAAAAGGGACACAGACAGTAATAAAAGCCTGGCGGGTTTTCTAATCCCTCTTCACTCTGTTCAAAAAAAAAAAAAAAAGGTTTTGCTTTTTAGTTATACTTTAAGCTTGAAATAGCAAGGAATTCCTGATGTTGCTATTTATTATATACTGTATATTACTGTGACAGGTAAAATCCTGTAGCAGCGTGGAATTTTAATGAATGTCAAAAGGCAGTATTTACTTTGGTGCTAGTTATATTAGAAATTTGCAGTACATTGAGATGTATGCAGGAACTCTGAACTTATGTTTCTACCTAAATGCAAGCATAAAATGATTGCATATTTGATAATACTGATGTGGAATTTAATAAATCTGTCATAAGTGAAATAAAGAGTCTGCCATTGGTGACCTCTAAAAGTTGCCTGGCTATGTACTGAGTCACTGGCTTCAGTACTTTCCGGGTCACTAACCTGAATTAAATATGCAGATCTGAAAAATCAGAAGTCCCTAACTGCATGCTAAACTTAGGTCAGTGACTTCGGTACTAAAACAAAAATGTCATATAATACGCAGGCAACTAGCATTTTCAAAAGGAGAGGTCAACAATGGAATGACAGTTTTTGTTTGTGTACATTCATATGAATGCTAGTTTGGTGGATTATTAAAAGCAGCTTTATAGTTCGGATGATCAATGCACTTGAAAAGGAGGATTCTGAAAGCTTCAAAGCTTGGTGACAAACCCTACTTATCTTGGCTATGGCAAAAACAAGATAAGAATAATTCAATACTTGTCTGGCAGAAGCATAGCCCCTTTGCAACCCCTTGTTGCTGTATTCCCACATTTGTAATTCATGTTGCAATAGAATTGCCTCTCTTACACTATCCTTATTTTTGGAGGCAATGCTGGATCAATGATGTCACATGGGGGCGGGGTCAAATACGTGATGTCACCGGGTGGCCCCACCACCTTACATATTTAAGAACTGGCAAACCATCGGAGCAGTCAGACAGCTGGGAGCCAGCGTCGGGAGTGGAGCTTTTTTTTTTTCTGGGTAGCGGCAGCGGACATCGTGATTGACGTTGGATCTACTTCAGGGGACATTCTTTTTTTTTTCCTTCTTTTAATAAAGGACTTGTCAAAGACTGTCTACTGTCTTTTTTCATACTACATTTTTTTTGTGTGTGAATGGGTAGCGGTACCATGTACCCCATACTCATTCACATGGGGGGGCTGAGATATGGGGGCCCCCTTTTTAAAGGGGGCTTCCAGATTCCAATAAGCCCCCCGCCTGCAGACCCCCACAACCACTGGCCAGGGTTGTGGGGAAGAAGCCTTGTCCCCATCAACATGGGGCCAAGGTGCTTTGGGGGGGAACCCCGCAAAGCACCCCTCCCTCATGTTCAGGGCATGTGGACTGGTAGGCACTCGCTTGTCCCCTCCTTTCCTGAATTCCCAGGCTGCATGCTTGGATAAGGGTCTGGTATGGATTTTGGGGGGACCGCACGCCATTATTAAAAAAACATTTGGCGTGTGGGGTTCCCCTCAAAATCCAAACCAGACCCGAAGGGCTTCGTATGGATATGGGGGGACCCCATGTCGTTTTATAATTATTTTTTAATTTTTTTTTTACATTCAGCTGTCAGTGGGGAACCCCGCTGACAGCTGATGACTCAGGTTGTTGGGGACTCGGCAGCCACCCATTCCTTAACAACCCATGACAGTACTGATAGATTCCAGTACATACCGCATGCCTGGACCACTACATAATTACTAGAGATGAGCGAATCGAAGTATCCGAAGTGGAATTCGAGTCGAATATCGGAAAAATTTCGATTCGTGCCGAATCCGAAAAACAGCCTAATTCGGACGCGCGAATCGAAATTTTTCCGAAAATGGCGGCTGACATGTGCGGCGACGGAGCGGGGATGTCGGGGAAGGCGCGCAGACAAGGCGCGCTGCCCCATAATGCATTCCTCAACGACATGTGATCGCATCAGCCAATCAGCAGCCAGCCAGCCAGCACTGTGTAATGGTCGAGGTATATATAGCGGCCATTTTGGAAATCTTCATTTGCCTGCAGTCATTGAACAGAGGCAGACCGCTCTGTACTAGGGACAGGGACAGAGTTAGGGCCACAGAAACGAGAATTGGGGACAGAGAGAAGTTACTTAGGGACAGAGAACCATTACTCAGGGACACAGACTTGTTAATGAGGGCCACAGAATCGTTATTTAGGGACAAAGAAACGCTAGTTAGGGCCACAGAATTCATACTCAGGGACAGACAGAATTTTCACTCAGTGCCAGAGAATTGTTACTTAGGGCCACAGAAACGTTATTAGGGCCACAGAATTTTTACTCAGGGACAGACAGAATTGTTACTGAGTGCCAGAGAATTGTTACTCAGGGACAGACAGAATTGTTACTGAGTGCCAGAGAATTCTTACTCAGGGCCACAGAATTCATACTCAGGGACAGACAGAATTGTTACTCAGGGACAGACAGAATTGTTACTGAGTGCCAGAGAATTGTTACTCAGGGACAGACAGAATTGTTACTGAGTGCCAGAGAATTGTTACTCAGGGACAGACAGAATTGTTACTGAGTGCCAGAGAATTCTTACTCAGGGCCACAGAATTCATTCTCAGGGACAGACAGAATTGTTACTCAGGGACAGACAGAATTGTTACTGAGTGCCAGAGAATTGTTACTCAGGGACAGACAGAATTGTTACTGAGTGCCAGAGAATTGTTACTCAGGGACAGACAGAATTGTTACTGAGTGCCAGAGAATTGTTACTCAGGGACAGACAGAATTGTTACTGAGTGCCAGAGAATTGTTACTCAGGGACAGACAGAATTGTTACTGAGTGCCAGAGAATTGTTACTCGCACAGACACAAAATTGTTACTTGCACAGACACAGAATTGTTACTCGCACAGACACAGAATTGTTACTCAGGGCCACAGAATTCATACTCAGGGACAGACAGAATTGTTACTGAGTGCCAGAGAATTGTTACTCAGGGACAGACAGAATTGTTACTGAGTGCCAGAGAATTGTTACTCAGGGACAGACAGAATTGTTACTGAGTGCCAGAGAATTGTTACTCGCACAGACACAAAATTGTTACTTGCACAGACACAGAATTGTTACTCGCACAGACACAGAATTGTTACTCAGGGCCACAGAATTCATACTCAGGGACAGACAGAATTGTTACTGAGTGCCAGAGAATTGTTACTCAGGGACAGACAGAATTGTTACTGAGTGCCAGAGAATTGTTACTCAGGGACAGACAGAATTGTTACTGAGTGCCAGAGAATTGTTACTCAGGGACAGACAGAATTGTTACTGAGTGCCAGAGAATTGTTACTCGCACAGACACAAAATTGTTACTTGCACAGACACAGAATTGTTACTCAGGGCCACAGAATTCATACTCAGGGACAGACAGAATTGTTACTGAGTGCCAGAGAATTGTTACTCAGGGACAGACAGAATTGTTACTGAGTGCCAGAGAATTGTTACTCAGGGACAGACAGAATTGTTACTGAGTGCCAGAGAATTGTTACTCGCACAGACACAAAATTGTTACTTGCACAGACACAGAATTGTTACTCGCACAGACACAGAATTGTTACTCAGGGCCACAGAATTCATACTCAGGGACAGACAGAATTGTTACTGAGTGCCAGAGAATTGTTACTCAGGGACAGACAGAATTGTTACTGAGTGCCAGAGAATTGTTACTCAGGGACAGACAGAATTGTTACTGAGTGCCAGAGAATTGTTACTCAGGGACAGACAGAATTGTTACTGAGTGCCAGAGAATTGTTACTCAGGGACAGACAGAATTGTTACTGAGTGCCAGAGAATTGTTACTCGCACAGACACAAAATTGTTACTTGCACAGACACAGAATTGTTACTCGCACAGACACAGAATTGTTACTCAGGGCCACAGAATTCATACTCAGGGACAGACAGAATTGTTACTGAGTGCCAGAGAATTGTTACTCAGGGACAGACAGAATTGTTACTGAGTGCCAGAGAATTGTTACTCAGGGACAGACAGAATTGTTACTGAGTGCCAGAGAATTGTTACTCGCACAGACACAAAATTGTTACTTGCACAGACACAGAATTGTTACTCGCACAGACACAGAATTGTTACTCAGGGCCACAGAATTCATACTCAGGGACAGACAGAATTGTTACTGAGTGCCAGAGAATTGTTACTCAGGGACAGACAGAATTGTTACTGAGTGCCAGAGAATTGTTACTCAGGGACAGACAGAATTGTTACTGAGTGCCAGAGAATTGTTACTCGCACAGACACAAAATTGTTACTTGCACAGACACAGAATTGTTACTCGCACAGACACAGAATTGTTACTCAGGGCCACAGAATTCATACTCAGGGACAGACAGAATTGTTACTGAGTGCCAGAGAATTGTTACTTAGGGACAGACAGAATTGTTACTGAGTGCCAGAGAATTGTTACTCAGGGACAGACAGAATTGTTACTGAGTGCCAGAGAATTGTTACTCGCACAGACACAAAATTGTTACTTGCACAGACACAGAATTGTTACTCGCACAGACACAGAATTGTTACTCAGGGCCACAGAATTCATACTCAGGGACAGACAGAATTGTTACTGAGTGCCAGAGAATTGTTACTCAGGGACAGACAGAATTGTTACTGAGTGCCAGAGAATTGTTACTCAGGGACAGACAGAATTGTTACTGAGTGCCAGAGAATTGTTACTCGCACAGACACAAAATTGTTACTTGCACAGACACAGAATTGTTACTCGCACAGACACAGAATTGTTACTCAGGGCCACAGAATTCATACTCAGGGACAGACAGAATTGTTACTGAGTGCCAGAGAATTGTTACTCAGGGACAGACAGAATTGTTACTGAGTGCCAGAGAATTGTTACTCAGGGACAGACAGAATTGTTACTGAGTGCCAGAGAATTGTTACTCGCACAGACACAAAATTGTTACTTGCACAGACACAGAATTGTTACTCGCACAGACACAGAATTGTTACTCGCACAGACACAGAATTGTTACTCAGGGCCACAGAATTCATACTCAGGGACAGACAGAATTGTTACTGAGTGCCAGAGAATTGTTACTCAGGGACACCTAATCGTTGAATTAAATAGTATGTCAGACAACATGCAGAGGAGTGGCAGAGGAGGCAATGTTTTAGGAGCGAGCAGACGTGGCAGCAGAGGAAGGGGTCGAGGCAGCAGTATTCGCAGCCAGAGGCCAGTGCTCCCGGTGTCATCCAGCGGTCGTGTCTCCACCGACAACCCTGCCGTCATTGATTGGTTGGCTCGGTCGTCTTCCTCTTCCCAGGTCACCTCTGACACCTACAGCCAACGGTCGGTGGGTACGTCAGACACAACCGTTAGTTGGCATGGCCCGGGACCAAGCCCACTGAAATCACGTGTCCTCTACCTGCCCCTGTCCTTTGCTGTTCCCTCACCAAGCGAAGTATCGCATGCTGTGGGCTCAGCCCCACTGTACAGTGAGGAAGAGCTAACAGAGGGCGGTCAGGAACGGGGGGAGACATCGGCCTTTTCAGCAGCCAAGCGAACAAGTACTGGCGAGGAGAGTGGCTCGGTAGCCGGTCTAGAGACAGGTCTGTCTCCTGACCCAGACGCAGCCGAGGGGGCTAGTAGTGAGGCGGAGACCCTACTTGATGATGAGGAGGTTGATCGCACTTGGCAGCCTCGTCGTCATCAGGCAATTTCTTCCGCATCATCAGGAGAAGAGGGTGGCAGCTTGGCAGCGAGCAAAACAGTCGGTGGGTTGCCCAGGAGACAGCAGCAGGGTCGCATCAGTGTCAGTGGAGCCAAACGTCCACGGAGTAGAGCACCAGCTCCACTGCAGCCTACCACCACGGCCAGTAGTGGTGCCGGTGCGCACGGAGGAAGTAGCAGTCAGCCAGTGAAGAGTAGCGGGGGCAAAGTTTCCTACTCGGTGGTGTGGCAATTTTTCCTCAAGCCGCCCGAGGAAGTAAACGTAGCCGTATGTCGACTATGTGGCCAGAAATGCAAGCGTGGCCAGGGGGCCCATGTTGGGACTACAGCGTTGCGTCAGCATATGCAGCGTCACCATTCGGTGGCCTGGGAAAACCGTGATAAACATACGGCGGTTCTGCCTGCCCCAGCCCCCGCTCCATCACCCGCTCCGTTACTTGCTCCGTCACCCGACGTCGTCAATCGCCCTCTATCAGCCAGTCAAGGCTCCAACACCTCTGCTGAGGGGAGTTGTCGCTCATTGGCATCTTCCGCTCGTTCAGATGCTCCTTCTCCTGCTACTCCTCTTCTCGGATTCCGTCAACAGTCTTTCTTGGAATCCGTATCCAAGAGACAACAGTTTGCGAGCACGCACCCGACGGTGCAAAAGCTGAACGTCCTCCTGTCCAAGTTGCTGGTGCTGCAGTCCCTCCCTTTCCAACTGGTGGACTCAGCACCTTTCCGAGAAATGATGGCTTGTGCCGCGCCGCGGTGGAGAGTGCCAAGCCGTCATTTCTTTGCCCAAAAGGCAGTGCCAGCCCTGCATTCACATGTAGAAGAGATGGTGGGCCAGTCTTTGAGCATGTCGGTCTCTGCCAAAGTGCACGGCAGCGCCGACGTGTGGAGCTGTAACTACGGTCAGGGACAGTACATGTCATTTACGGCCCACTGGGTGAACGTGGTGCCGGCACAGCCGCACCAGCAACTTGGACAGGTCACGACGCTTTTGCCTCCACGTTTGCACGTCCTTGGTCCAGCAAGCATGTCCGCCTCTACCACCTCTTTTTCCGCCGTGTCCTCAGCCGCCACCCCCGTGCCAAGTCCCATTACCCGACCGGCATATCACATGTGCAGGGCGCAACGGTGTCACGCTGTGCTGCACCTGGTATGCCTTGGCGAACGTAGTCACACAGGGGAGGAACTGCTGAGTGTAATGAACAGAGAAATCGACAGATGGCTGTCTCCGCGCAAACTAAAAATCGGAACCATGTTGACTGACAACGGAAAGAACATGGTGTCTGCTCTGCGTCAAGGAAGGTTGTGCCATGCGCCATGCATGGCTCACGTGTTCAATCTGGTTGTCAAGCGGTTCCTAAAATCCACCATCCCACTGCAAGACATCCTTAAAATGTCACGTAAACTGTGCATGCATTTCAGCCATTCCTACACCGCAAAGAACACCCTCATTGAGCTGCAGCGGCAGAACGGAATTCCACAGCATCGCCTGATCTGCGACGTTGCAACAAGGTGGAATTCAACCCTACACATGTTAGACCGCCTTTACGAGCAGCGAAAGGCCATCACCGATTTCCTGATGTTACAAGCGGATAAAGGTACTCCCCTGTGTAACTTAGATGTCAGCCATTGGCAGCTCATGCGTGACACCTGCCGCTTGCTCAGGCCCTTTGAGGAGGCCACGCTATTCGTGAGTCGGCAGGACTATGGGATGAACGACGTCATTCCTCTGTTGCACGTCCTGGAACAAATGCTGTTAACAATGGCTGGTCAGGGTGCGGTAGACGTGGCGCACAGATCTCAACG
The DNA here is from genome assembly GCF_062004578.1 of Staurois parvus. Lineage (NCBI taxonomy): Eukaryota > Metazoa > Chordata > Amphibia > Anura > Ranidae > Staurois > Staurois parvus. Next base: position 1,233,588 of record NW_028318415.1, read on the forward strand.
CCACATGACCCCTGTGGGGGCAGGACAGGAAGAAGAGGAGGAGGTAGAGGAGGACATTTGTGCTCAGGAATTATTGAGTGAAATGGGTGGTTTTTCCACTCAGCGGACAGGAGTGGAGGAGCAGGAGCATCTGGTAGAGGAGGAGGAGGAGGAGACAGAGGACCCAGACGCACCGTGGCAGTATGCTGTGGAGATGGAGGCAGGGAGTCCCTCGCATTCCTTGGCACAAATGGCCCATAGCATGCTCGGTTGCTTGCGTAGCGACAGCCGAATAATAACCATCAGACAGAGGGATGACTTTTGGCTGTCCACCTTGTTGGACCCTCGCTACCGGTCCAAATGGTGGCCTTTTTCACACCTGCTGAGAGGGAGGCCAAAATTACGTACTATAAAAACCACCTATGTAGTCAGTTGGTCTCTGCCTTTGTGCGCCAACGTCCATCCTCAGACACTGTGGGCCCTGTGCGCTCGCGTTCCGCTGGCATGGCAGCAGGGGAGGGGTGGGGTGGTAGGAGCAGTGGCAGCTCCACCAGCAGCGGCTGCCTCAGTCTGCAGTCGATGATGAGTAGCTTTCTTCACCAGCGCAGTGAGGAAACTACTAACCAGCCGCAGCAGCAGCAGCAGCATCAGGTGGACCTGGAGCAGGAGCTCAAACAACAGGCTTGGGCCTACTTGGACAGCACCCTGCCAACCGAGGTAGACAATCCCCTTGACTACTGGGCAACGAAACTTGACCTTTGGCCCCAACTAGCTGAATTTGCCCTTGAAAGGCTGTCATGCCCGGCCAGTAGCGTGGCATCGGAGCGCGTGTTTAGTGCGGCAGGAGGTATTGTAACTCCGCGGAGGACACGACTGTCCACCCAAAGTGTGGAGAGACTCACGTTTGTGAAAATGAATCAGGCGTGGATTAGTCTGGATTTCAAACCACCAGTTCCTGACACAACTGACTAAATCCGCCATGAATCATGCCTCAAACATGTGCCACTTTCAGGTCTCCTCACACTGCTGGTGTGTTTAATTTTTTGACATAGGGTGCTGGCAGATTACGGGCCTCCTATAGCTGCTGCCAGGCCCCTAATCTGCCATAGGCCCCTATATACCGCCTCCTCATGCTGCTGCTAGGTCCAGAGTCTCTCATGGGTCCCTGTACGGCCTCCCATTGCTGCTGTCTCCATCGCCACACTCTGCTGCCATGTGCCACTTTCAGGTCTCTTCACACTGCTGGTGTGTTAAATTTTTTGACATAGGGTGCAGGCAGATTACGGGCCTCACATAGCTGCTGCCAGGCCCCTAATCTGCCATGGGCCCCTATATACCGCCTCCTCATGCTGCTGCCAAGTCTAGAGTCTGTCATGGGTCCCTGTACGGCCTCCCATTGCTGCTGTCTCCATCGCCACACTCTGCCATGTGCCACTTTCAGGTCTCTTCACACTGCTGGTGTGTTAAATTTTTTGACATAGGGTGCAGGCAGATTACGGGCCTCACATAGCTGCTGCCAGGCCCCTAATCTGCCATGGGCCCCTATATACCGCCTCCTCATGCTGCTGCCAAGTCCAGAGTCTCTCATGGGTCCCTGTACGGCCTCCCATTGCTGCTGTCTCCATCGCCACACTCTGCTGCCATGTGCCACTTTCAGGTCTCTTCACACTGCTGGTGTGTTAAATTTTTTGACATAGGGTGCAGGCAGATTACGGGCCTCACATAGCTGCTGCCAGGCCCCTAATCTGCCATGGGCCCCTATATACCGCCTCCTCATGCTGCTGCCAAGTCCAGAGTCTCTCATGGGTCCCTGTACGGCCTCCCATTGCTGCTGTCTCCATCGCCACACTCTGCTGCCATGTGCCACTTTCAGGTCTCTTCACACTGCTGGTGTGTTAAATTTTTTGACATAGGGTGCTGGCAGATTACGGGCCTCCTATAGCTGCTGCCAGGCCCCTAATCTGCCATAGGCCCCTATATACCGCCTCCTCATGCTGCTGCTAGGTCCAGAGTCTCTCATGGGTCCCTGTACGGCCTCCCATTGCTGCTGTCTCCATCGCCACACTCTGCTGCCATGTGCCACTTTCAGGTCTCTTCACACTGCTGGTGTGTTAAATTTTTTGACATAGGGTGCAGGCAGATTACGGGCCTCACATAGCTGCTGCCAGGCCCCTAATCTGCCATGGGCCCCTATATACCGCCTCCTCATGCTGCTGCCAAGTCCAGAGTCTCTCATGGGTCCCTGTACGGCCTCCCATTGCTGCTGTCTCCATCGCCACACTCTGCTGCCATGTGCCACTTTCAGGTCTCTTCACACTGCTGGTGTGTTAAATTTTTTGACATAGGGTGCAGGCAGATTACGGGCCTCACATAGCTGCTGCCAGGCCCCTAATCTGCCATGGGCCCCTATATACCGCCTCCTCATGCTGCTGCCAAGTCCAGAGTCTCTCATGGGTCCCTGTACGGCCTCCCATTGCTGCTGTCTCCATCGCCACACTCTGCTGCCATGTGCCACTTTCAGGTCTCTTCACACTGCTGGTGTGTTAAATTTTTTGACATAGGGTGCAGGCAGATTACGGGCCTCACATAGCTGCTGCCAGGCCCCTAATCTGCCATGGGCCCCTATATACCGCCTCCTCATGCTGCTGCCAAGTCCAGAGTCTCTCATGGGTCCCTGTACGGCCTCCCATTGCTGCTGTCTCCATCGCCACACTCTGCTGCCATGTGCCACTTTCAGGTCTCTTCACACTGCTGGTGTGTTAAATTTTTTGACATAGGGTGCAGGCAGATTACGGGCCTCACATAGCTGCTGCCAGGCCCCTAATCTGCCATGGGCCCCTATATACCGCCTCCTCATGCTGCTGCCAAGTCCAGAGTCTCTCATGGGTCCCTGTACGGCCTCCCATTGCTGCTGTCTCCATCGCCACACTCTGCTGCCATGTGCCACTTTCAGGTCTCTTCACACTGCTGGTGTGTTAAATTTTTTGACATAGGGTGCAGGCAGATTACGGGCCTCACATAGCTGCTGCCAGGCCCCTAATCTGCCATGGGCCCCTATATACCGCCTCCTCATGCTGCTGCCAAGTCTAGAGTCTGTCATGGGTCCCTGTACGGCCTCCCATTGCTGCTGTCTCCATCGCCACACTCTGCTGCCATGTGCCACTTTCAGGTCTCTTCACACTGCTGGTGTGTTAAATTTTTTGACATAGGGTGCAGGCAGATTACGGGCCTCACATAGCTGCTGCCAGGCCCCTAATCTGCCATGGGCCCCTATATACCGCCTCCTCATGCTGCTGCCAAGTCCAGAGTCTCTCATGGGTCCCTGTACGGCCTCCCATTGCTGCTGTCTCCATCGCCACACTCTGCTGCCATGTGCCACTTTCAGGTCTCTTCACACTGCTGGTGTGTTAAATTTTTTGACATAGGGTGCAGGCAGATTACGGGCCTCACATAGCTGCTGCCAGGCCCCTAATCTGCCATGGGCCCCTATATACCGCCTCCTCATGCTGCTGCCAAGTCCAGAGTCTCTCATGGGTCCCTGTACGGCCTCCCATTGCTGCTGTCTCCATCGCCACACTCTGCTGCCATGTGCCACTTTCAGGTCTCTTCACACTGCTGGTGTGTTAAATTTTTTGACATAGGGTGCAGGCAGATTACGGGCCTCACATAGCTGCTGCCAGGCCCCTAATCTGCCATGGGCCCCTATATACCGCCTCCTCATGCTGCTGCCAAGTCCAGAGTCTCTCATGGGTCCCTGTACGGCCTCCCATTGCTGCTGTCTCCATCGCCACACTCTGCTGCCATGTGCCACTTTCAGGTCTCTTCACACTGCTGGTGTGTTAAATTTTTTGACATAGGGTGCAGGCAGATTACGGGCCTCACATAGCTGCTGCCAGGCCCCTAATCTGCCATGGGCCCCTATATACCGCCTCCTCATGCTGCTGCCAAGTCCAGAGTCTCTCATGGGTCCCTGTACGGCCTCCCATTGCTGCTGTCTCCATCGCCACACTCTGCTGCCATGTGCCACTTTCAGGTCTCTTCACACTGCTGGTGTGTTAAATTTTTTGACATAGGGTGCAGGCAGATTACGGGCCTCACATAGCTGCTGCCAGGCCCCTAATCTGCCATGGGCCCCTATATACCGCCTCCTCATGCTGCTGCCAAGTCCAGAGTCTCTCATGGGTCCCTGTACGGCCTCCCATTGCTGCTGTCTCCATCGCCACACTCTGCTGCCATGTGCCACTTTCAGGTCTCTTCACACTGCTGGTGTGTTAAATTTTTTGACATAGGGTGCAGGCAGATTACGGGCCTCACATAGCTGCTGCCAGGCCCCTAATCTGCCATGGGCCCCTATATACCGCCTCCTCATGCTGCTGCCAAGTCCAGAGTCTCTCATGGGTCCCTGTACGGCCTCCCATTGCTGCTGTCTCCATCGCCACACTCTGCTGCCATGTGCCACTTTCAGGTCTCTTCACACTGCTGGTGTGTTAAATTTTTTGACATAGGGTGCAGGCAGATTACGGGCCTCACATAGCTGCTGCCAGGCCCCTAATCTGCCATGGGCCCCTATATACCGCCTCCTCATGCTGCTGCCAAGTCCAGAGTCTCTCATGGGTCCCTGTACGGCCTCCCATTGCTGCTGTCTCCATCGCCACACTCTGCTGCCATGTGCCACTTTCAGGTCTCTTCACACTGCTGGTGTGTTAAATTTTTTGACATAGGGTGCAGGCAGATTACGGGCCTCACATAGCTGCTGCCAGGCCCCTAATCTGCCATGGGCCCCTATATACCGCCTCCTCATGCTGCTGCCAAGTCCAGAGTCTCTCATGGGTCCCTGTACGGCCTCCCATTGCTGCTGTCTCCATCGCCACACTCTGCTGCCATGTGCCACTTTCAGGTCTCTTCACACTGCTGGTGTGTTAAATTTTTTGACATAGGGTGCAGGCAGATTACGGGCCTCACATAGCTGCTGCCAGGCCCCTAATCTGCCATGGGCCCCTATATACCGCCTCCTCATGCTGCTGCCAAGTCCAGAGTCTCTCATGGGTCCCTGTACGGCCTCCCATTGCTGCTGTCTCCATCGCCACACTCTGCTGCCATGTGCCACTTTCAGGTCTCTTCACACTGCTGGTGTGTTAAATTTTTTGACATAGGGTGCAGGCAGATTACGGGCCTCACATAGCTGCTGCCAGGCCCCTAATCTGCCATGGGCCCCTATATACCGCCTCCTCATGCTGCTGCCAAGTCTAGAGTCTGTCATGAGTCCCTGTACGGCCTCCCATTGCTGCTGTCTCCATCGCCACACTCTGCTGCCATGTGCCACTTTCAGGTCTCTTCACACTGCTGGTGTGTTAAATTTTTTGACATAGGGTGCAGGCAGATTACGGGCCTCACATAGCTGCTGCCAGGCCCCTAATCTGCCATGGGCCCCTATATACCGCCTCCTCATGCTGCTGTCAAGTCCAGAGTCTCTCATGGGTCCCTGTACGGCCTCCCATTGCTGCTGTCTCCATCGCCACACTCTGCTGCCATGTGCCACTTTCAGGTCTCTTCACACTGCTGGTGTGTTAAATTTTTTGACATAGGGTGCAGGCAGATTACGGGCCTCACATAGCTGCTGCCAGGCCCCTAATCTGCCATGGGCCCCTATATACCGCCTCCTCATGCTACTGCCAAGTCCAGAGTCTCTCATGGGTCCCTGTACGGCCTCCCATTGCTGCTGTCTCCATCGCCACACTCTGCTGCCATGTGCCACTTTCAGGTCTCTTCACACTGCTGGTGTGTTAAATTTTTTGACATAGGGTGCAGGCAGATTACGGGCCTCACATAGCTGCTGCCAGGCCCCTAATCTGCCATGGGCCCCTATATACCGCCTCCTCATGCTGCTGCCAAGTCTAGAGTCTGTCATGGGTCCCTGTACGGCCTCCCATTGCTGCTGTCTCCATCGCCACACTCTGCTGCCATGTGCCACTTTCAGGTCTCTTCACACTGCTGGTGTGTTAAATTTTTTGACATAGGGTGCAGGCAGATTACGGGCCTCACATAGCTGCTGCCAGGCCCCTAATCTGCCATGGGCCCCTATATACCGCCTCCTCATGCTGCTGCCAAGTCCAGAGTCTCTCATGGGTCCCTGTACGGCCTCCCATTGCTGCTGTCTCCATCGCCACACTCTGCTGCCATGTGCCACTTTCAGGTCTCTTCACACTGCTGGTGTGTTAAATTTTTTGACATAGGGTGCAGGCAGATTACGGGCCTCACATAGCTGCTGCCAGGCCCCTAATCTGCCATGGGCCCCTATATACCGCCTCCTCATGCTGCTGCCAAGTCCAGAGTCTCTCATGGGTCCCTGTACGGCCTCCCATTGCTGCTGTCTCCATCGCCACACTCTGCTGCCATGTGCCACTTTCAGGTCTCTTCACACTGCTGGTGTGTTAAATTTTTTGACATAGGGTGCAGGCAGATTACGGGCCTCACATAGCTGCTGCCAGGCCCCTAATCTGCCATGGGCCCCTATATACCGCCTCCTCATGCTGCTGCCAAGTCCAGAGTCTCTCATGGGTCCCTGTACGGCCTCCCATTGCTGCTGTCTCCATCGCCACACTCTGCTGCCATGTGCCACTTTCAGGTCTCTTCACACTGCTGGTGTGTTAAATTTTTTGACATAGGGTGCAGGCAGATTACGGGCCTCACATAGCTGCTGCCAGGCCCCTAATCTGCCATGGGCCCCTATATACCGCCTCCTCATGCTGCTGCCAAGTCTAGAGTCTGTCATGGGTCCCTGTACGGCCTCCCATTGCTGCTGTCTCCATCGCCACACTCTGCTGCCATGTGCCACTTTCAGGTCTCTTCACACTGCTGGTGTGTTTAATTTTTTGACATAGGGTGCAGGCAGATTACGGGCCTCACATAGCTGCTGCCAGGCCCCTAATCTGCCATGGGCCCCTATATACCGCCTCCTCATGCTGCTGCCAAGTCCAGAGTCTCTCATGGGTCCCTGTACGGCCTCCCATTGCTGCTGTCTCCATCGCCACACTCTGCTGCCATGTGCCACTTTCAGGTCTCTTCACACTGCTGGTGTGTTAAATTTTTTGACATAGGGTGCAGGCAGATTACGGGCCTCACATAGCTGCTGCCAGGCCCCTAATCTGCCATGGGCCCCTATATACCGCCTCCTCATGCTGCTGCCAAGTCCAGAGTCTCTCATGGGTCCCTGTACGGCCTCCCATTGCTGCTGTCTCCATCGCCACACTCTGCTGCCATGTGCCACTTTCAGGTCTCTTCACACTGCTGGTGTGTTAAATTTTTTGACATAGGGTGCAGGCAGATTACGGGCCTCACATAGCTGCTGCCAGGCCCCTAATCTGCCATGGGCCCCTATATACCGCCTCCTCATGCTGCTGCCAAGTCCAGAGTCTCTCATGGGTCCCTGTACGGCCTCCCATTGCTGCTGTCTCCATCGCCACACTCTGCTGCCATGTGCCACTTTCAGGTCTCTTCACACTGCTGGTGTGTTAAATTTTTTGACATAGGGTGCAGGCAGATTACGGGCCTCACATAGCTGCTGCCAGGCCCCTAATCTGCCATGGGCCCCTATATACCGCCTCCTCATGCTGCTGCCAAGTCCAGAGTCTCTCATGGGTCCCTGTACGGCCTCCCATTGCTGCTGTCTCCATCGCCACACTCTGCTGCCATGTGCCACTTTCAGGTCTCTTCACACTGCTGGTGTGTTAAATTTTTTGACATAGGGTGCAGGCAGATTACGGGCCTCACATAGCTGCTGCCAGGCCCCTAATCTGCCATGGGCCCCTATATACCGCCTCCTCATGCTGCTGCCAAGTCCAGAGTCTCTCATGGGTCCCTGTACGGCCTCCCATTGCTGCTGTCTCCATCGCCACACTCTGCTGCCATGTGCCACTTTCAGGTCTCTTCACACTGCTGGTGTGTTAAATTTTTTGACATAGGGTGCAGGCAGATTACGGGCCTCACATAGCTGCTGCCAGGCCCCTAATCTGCCATGGGCCCCTATATACCGCCTCCTCATGCTGCTGCCAAGTCCAGAGTCTGTCATGGGTCCCTGTACGGCCTCCCATTGCTGCTGTCTCCATCGCCACACTCTGCTGCCATGTGCCACTTTCAGGTCTCTTCACACTGCTGGTGTGTTAAATTTTTTGACATAGGGTGCAGGCAGATTACGGGCCTCACATAGCTGCTGCCAGGCCCCTAATCTGCCATGGGCCCCTATATACCGCCTCCTCATGCTGCTGCCAAGTCCAGAGTCTCTCATGGGTCCCTGTACGGCCTCCCATTGCTGCTGTCTCCATCGCCACACTCTGCTGCCATGTGCCACTTTCAGGTCTCTTCACACTGCTGGTGTGTTAAATTTTTTGACATAGGGTGCAGGCAGATTACGGGCCTCACATAGCTGCTGCCAGGCCCCTAATCTGCCATGGGCCCCTATATACCGCCTCCTCATGCTGCTGCCAAGTCCAGAGTCTCTCATGGGTCCCTGTACGGCCTCCCATTGCTGCTGTCTCCATCGCCACACTCTGCTGCCATGTGCCACTTTCAGGTCTCTTCACACTGCTGGTGTGTTAAATTTTTTGACATAGGGTGCAGGCAGATTACGGGCCTCACATAGCTGCTGCCAGGCCCCTAATCTGCCATGGGCCCCTATATACCGCCTCCTCATGCTGCTGCCAAGTCTAGAGTCTGTCATGGGTCCCTGTACGGCCTCCCATTGCTGCTGTCTCCATCGCCACACTCTGCTGCCATGTGCCACTTTCAGGTCTCTTCACACTGCTGGTGTGTTAAATTTTTTGACATAGGGTGCTGGCAGATTACGGGCCTCCCATTGCTGCTGCCAGACATGTAATCTGCCATGGGCCCCCGTACCGACTCCTCATGCTGTGACGTTGCAACAAGGTGTAATTCAACCCTACATATGTTAGACCGCCTTTACGAACAGCTAAAGGCCATCACAGATTTCCTGATGTTAAAAGCGGATAAAGGTACTCCCTGTGTAACTTAGATGTCAGCCATTGTCAGCTCATGTGTGACACCTGCGCTTGCTCAGGCCCTTTGAGGAGGCCACGCTATTCGTGAGTCGGCAGGACTATGGGATGAATGAGGTCAAATCGGCCATGGGCCCCCGTACCGCCTGTTCACGCTGATGCTGGTCCCACAGTGTGACCTGGGTCCCTGTACGGCCTCCCATTGCTTCCACTCTGCCATGTGCCACTTTGAAATCTCCTCACACTCCTGCGGTTGCCCATTTTGTCATAGGTTGCTGGCAGATTACAGGCCTTCCATAGGTGCCACCAAGCCCCATATCGGCCATGGGCCCCCGTACCGCCTGGTCACGCTGCTGCTGGGCCCACAGTGTGACCTGGGTCCCTGTACCGCCTCCCATTGCTCCCACTCTGCCATGTGCCACTTTCAGGTCTCCTCACGCTCCTGCTGGTTTCCATTTTGTCATAGGTTGCTGTATGGCCTCCCATTGCTGCTGCCTCCACCGCCACACTGTGGCTCCAAACACTGGTTTTGGCCCCGTGACTGGCCAAAGGAGTGAAGTGTGCAGTGATTCTAAGATCGACGGCACTCATCTGCATGTCATACTGACAGACAGTATTATTTCTCTTCCCCAGCAGACTCCAAGGGCATTTAAATTAAAGGTACAGTGTTCTGCACTAATATTAAGTCTCTCTGAAGCCTAGAAACACCCTTTTTTAAGTTAAATTCACAGCGAATTTATTCGACTCGAATCGAATATTGTCCACGAATTCGCCGAATCAGTCGAATCGAATTTTTCATTTCTTCGCTCATCTCTAATAATTACCTCATATATTTAATTATTTATTTCCATTTTTGAATTGACTTTAAGGTCTTTTAATGCAGTATTTACCGAGTGCTTTTGCTATTTTCAGTAAATACCGCATACTAGCAATAGTGAATTGACATTTTCAGTATCGCATGCGATATGTGGTCATGTGACTGACTTAACTCATGCGAAAAGCTTAATGAATTGTGCCCATAGTCTTGGTTACTGTTACAGCATTGATGCAACTTCAAATTTCAGTTTCTTAATCGTTCATCAATGGACCAGGATCAGTGAAATTCAGAACCATTGGGTTCTACTGCTGCCTTTAGGAGGAATAGGACACTGACAAACAAAAAAAACTATTGACCATCCAAGTATAACTGCTACAGATTTTTGCTAGTGTCCAAGGTGATTGGACATTTTATATTTTCAGAGAAAAGTATACCCATTGATTATAGACATTTTCCTTTTGCCAAAACCTTTTGTTTTTTAAGATTCTTAGTTAAAGTCCAAGGTTTGTCCCAGTATGTGCATAGAATCACTGTTTCTCCAGTTATTCCCTGAAAGGTTATCACACTGGTGAATTAAAGTGCTGTGGCACTCGGATTGTCTCCTCCTGCCTTTCAGAAAAAGGTAGCTTCCTGCCACTGCTGTGTCTGCAATCATTATGGGTTTACTATGTAACCTCTCCTGCTTCCACTGTTGGTTGTGAGTACCCTGGGTGCTTCTGCTGTGTATTATTTTCCCTTAATTGTATTGAAGTATGCCAAATGCTAGGCACAAAGGACGCAGCCCCTACTCACCCGGAGTCCTCCCCAGCTCTCTCAGGTGTGGCTTCTCTTCCACTCTGTCCAGACAGGAGTATCCTTCAGCTATGCAAATTTTGTACTCAAAATCTCTGCCATGATATTTGACTCACAATGAAGGATCCATAATATTCTTTGGCAAGCACTGGAAACGTTTTCGAAATCTTAATTTTCATCAGCAGCCCTGCATCCCACATGTTATTGAGCTAACACTGGGGGTTGTGGTACAAGAAAATATCTAAAGATTCTATATCATTCTTACTGATCATTCAGTTATGGATTGTTTACAGCCTTTATATTTTCTATATTTTGTTGATGGGTTTGTGAATGTTGTCCTATCATTTTCTGAATGAGTCTTATGTCCATAATTATGCAGCGGACACTCTGGTTCAAATACTGGCCTGTGTAACAACAATGTAAAAAGAGATTGCTCCACATTCCCTTTGATGGAAGATGTCTCTTTGGGGCTTACCTCAATATCTTTTCAAGGAGGTCAATAATGGTAAAAGTACCTTTTTACAACAAAAGAAACCCAAGCCATCAACTGGTAAAACACATACTACCTCCGAAGGAAAAAAGAGTTCCTTTCATTTCTCTCAGCCCTCTAAGTTCAGGTTACCCAGTTCAGTAATAAATCCTGGGCTCCTATGTTCTCCAAGCCTGTAGACAAATCTTTTGTACAATAATGGTAGGCCCTAACTTTCCAAAGTAGGGGGGACTTCTACTTGCCTATGTGGACATCTGAACTAACAGCATATCTTTGGCTCTTCCTGTCTCTTAAACCAGAACTAAATCCTCCTATCCTTCTCAGCCAAAGAAGCTGGCATCTTAGGTCGGCCATAGATGGTTCGAATCTTGGCCAGTATAGCAGGAACTGGCCAAGATGCAAACCAATTATGGGCAGACTGAATGTACCAAGTTTATCAATCGAGCCTGCCTGATTTTACATACAAATAGCAGCTGGTATAGCTTGCTAGCATTAATCACTGTCTTCTCCCAGCAGGACAGCTTCCTTCATCGGGAAAATAAAAAGGCACGACAGGAGGGATTCCCTTGTCAACCCATTGCAAAAAAGAAATTTCCTCTATGTATGGAATGCCTTAGTCTTAGCTTAATCTGCAACTGCTATGGTGCTGCACATGTAATCAGTTATAACACCAGCCATTTGATGGTTTGACAGTGTGGATGACAGCACAAACAAATGTAACAGTTAGCACTCCCTGCATGCCAGGATTGTACCTGTTTTATTAAACCATTAAATCAATAGGTTTGGTTCCCCTCTAATCTCCTGTTTCATATTGTCTGCCAGCTTCTCTTCAAAGACTAACAGATCTCTAGGCTGCCTTGGCAGGGCTCATAGTTTAAGGAGTAATTGCCATTGTTCCTCAAGTGGAAAGGTTTCAAGGTTTTTATTCAAACTTGTGAACCGATCCAAAGGCCATAGGAAGTAACTGTACTAGGCTGGATCTAAAAGCACTCAATGTCTTCCTTCTACTGTAAAAATGATGCCTGGAATTCAACAGGTCAGTCATTGCCTCCCTCCATTTGTGAGGCTATCTGGTTGCTGTGGACATCAAAGATGTGCACTTACATGTCCACATCTTTTCTGCTTCCTGCATTTAGCTGTTGGCACACAACACTACTAGTCTGATGCCTTTCTGTTTGGTCCGTCTACTGCAACATGATTCTTCACCAACATCTAAGCTCCAGTGCTAGCTTTGTTACCTTCACAGGGAATCCCCATATTGGGATACCTGGACAATCTCTTACTGAGAGACCAGTCAGCACAGACCTTGTAGGACAATGTCAGCAGGACTGTCCACACTCTGCAAAGGTTCAGCTGGATCCTGAATCATCAGAAGTTGTTGCTGGAGTTGGCTCAATGCTTGGAATATCTGAGTCTGATACTGGATACAACTCAATCCAGTTTTCCTTTCTGAGAAACTCTGCTTCCAGATCCAGAGCTTACAGTCCTGGAGCAACATGTGTGCAATGTAGACATCTGCTATTGATTTGTGTACACAATGGATATTGGTGAAATCAGTTTCCACAGGCAGTGTATTGGTGATGTACACTGCTGTGTTCATCCAATTCAGTGAAAGAGCACACTTTTGCTAACAATAGTTTAATACTGAAAAAAGTCCTCATTTACCATCAATCTTTCCTGCAACTTGAGGTACATGGTGGCATAACATGGAGTATGTGTCATTGATTCCTGCACCTGAATGTAGTATGTCGAAACAGAAAATTGAGGATTAAAGTGGTAGTAAAGTTGTTTCTTTCACTTGTACCTACAGGTAAGCCTATAATAAGACTTACCTGTAGGTACTGTAAATATCTCCTATACGTGCACAGTTTAGGAGATATTTACTTGTAAAAGACACCAGCACATGCACTCTGAAGGAATGGCATACAGTACATGTTCCATTCCTTCAGAGTTGAGTGCCCTAAAAAATGTCTCCCACGCACATGCACGGGAGTGACATCATCGTGTCTCAGCCATTCAAGCCGTCGGAGCCCTGCAACCTGGAAGAAGGTATGGAATGCATACTAGTACATTGTTACATTGTCTTGCAGTTTCGTTTTTTTTTAAAAGGTCGCAGTTTACCAGCACTTTAACGAAAACATCAATAACATGCTGCTCTGTTTTCCTCTTCTTTTAAAGAGGCTTGCATCTAGATTATAGACCCTGTTTGTAACCTCTGGAAGTGGTTGTAAACCTCAGACACGAAATATGAACAAAACATATCCTTCTATAGTGTGTCTCAATCTAGATCACTAAGTGACATTTCTGTCTGCTGCTTTGTTCCTCTGCTAACAGCATCACTTCTGACAAATTTTCCTGAAGTGAAAAATGGTGACAGGGGAGGGACCTTCAGCAGATTGACAGCATCAGGTCTATTCCTGTGAGCTGTGTGGAAGAGGGTATGTCTCTTCCCTCCAATCAGCTCTCAGAACTTTCCTCACTGAGTACTGCAGTGTGTAATTTCTGCTCTCTGCCCCATTTTTTTCTGAACTCTTAGGCAAGCTTTATAAATTAAGGACTTTGAATGAATGTAGAGAAGAAAAACAGGTAGAGGTAGAAAGCTACAGCTCACGTAGGAGGATTTATTTCATCTATGTGTACCACCTGAGGCAAGTCACTTCACTGGGTATATGTAAGGGTTCACAACCACTTTAAAGCAAATCTTGCTTGGAAATGCAATGTCTGATATTTTTTAGACTCCCAAGCAGGAGGTCTGAAAGATAAGTGGACTCTGCATTTTCATGCTCCCCCCTTTTTTTTTTTTTTACATTACACAGCTACGCCTGTTTACTAGGAATAAATCATTTCTACATTTCAAAAAGGTATGAAATACTTATAATGCAGTATAATATACAACAAAAGGAATGCTCAAATTCCCACACAGCAAGGAAGGTCATGCACATTGCAGAAAAATATTTCAATCTAAGGAAATGAAAAGTCCATACTTTATCGAGATGAACAGGTTCAACCTTGCACATGCTGGGACTTCTCATATGGAGTTTCTTTAGCTTTTTCCAACAATAACAGTGATTCCAGTTTACCTTCATAAATTACAAATGTTGGATTTACTTCCCTAGGGATGGTCACTTGTAATTCATTGTCCATAGAAATGCAAGGCTTGTCATTTACAGAAACGGTTTTAGAAAAGATTGCCAGCAAAGAGCGTTTTTATTACAATGGATATTGATACTCTGGCTTGTGAAGAATCTAGGTATTCAGGCCCCTCAGTATACTTCATGTTATTTAGAAATTAAAAAAGAAATATAAAAAAAGAACAAGTGAGTTGGATTGTAGCAATACTTCTGTGTAAGGGAAGAAAGGGGGGTTCACCAACTTTTTTGATGGGACAATATACCTGAGTACTAATTAAAGACCATCAAAATCTTAACAAATCATAGACAAAAAGAGGATTATCTAATTTGAAATAAATGAAACAAAATAGCATAGAGGGACATTTATTAATTATGTGGTGCAGTAAGACGATATTAAACAGGAACAGTGAGACAGATTGTGTTGCAAATTACATAAGGTTACAGTTTAATTCCCAACTTTCTCACTATGCTGCTTTAATGAAGCACTGCAACAGACTAAAACCTGACCCTGACCACTTTTTAAAGTAGAACTAAGCCCATTGTTTTACCAGTTTAAAAAAAGTTACATTCCTGGCACATGCTGGGAATGCTAACTCTCACATTTGCTTGTGCTCTCCACCAAACTGTCAAACCGTCAAATGGTTAGTGACATAATTGCTCAAATGTCCAGCATCCTTGCAGTTGAAGATCAAACAAAGGCTAAGATGGCAGCCTATTTGGCTGAAAATGATAGGAGGGTTAAGTTACGCTTTAATTATACATCATTGTAGAGTAAAATTCTTACTAATCTTCAATGATAAATCTGTTGCATTTGGCTGTCCAGGATTCCAAGCTCATAAATTATGTTCTCTGAATCCTGTGTCATGGATGTACTATGTATTATTGTTCATTTTTACAAAAGAATTATATATATATATATATATATATATACATGGTAAAACACCAGACTAATATGTACAAATGTTAGAGATATATAAAAATTGATCCTCAAACCTTTAGAATTTTCCTTGAATATTATATCCTTTCTCTTTTAATCATATCTCTCACTATTAATATTTCTCCAAATATGATCAGTTTTATAATATGAAACTTCGATTATGTATTTCCATGGATATTCAGTCCTGTTTACTGTATATCATTTCCACATAGTTTTGTTTGCAGAAGATTCATAAAATTTGTGATTGCAATGAAAATGAAATGAGGACATCTGTGTATGCTGCTTATAAAAATTATTATTATTATTATTATACAGGGTTTATATAGGATTTATATAGAGCCAACAGTTTGCTCAGCGGGAGACAATACAGCAACAATACAGTTCAATACAAGAGAGATAGGAGGGGATCATATTCCTTCATTTAAAGATTTTAAATTCTTGGCAGTAAAAACATGTTTTGGAGTAATGTGTCTGGGAGTTTTTGTAGTGATGAGAAGAAAATAAAATTCTGTTTTGTTTCTAATTAAAGGCCAAGTTCGGTCAGCACAATTTTTTTGTTGTTGTTTTGGATAGAGTGGAAAGAAGTAAGAACCTCCATCAGGTTGTCATTGTTTTATATTGTATTTCTTATTAGGAGAAAATAAAAATTTAATTTTCCTTTTGTCAGGTAAATACACACTGATCGGCCACATTATTAGGTAAACCCTCCTAGTATCGGGTTGGATCCCCCCCTTGCCTTCAGAACTGCCTTAATTCTTCAGCATAGGTTTGACAAGGTGTTGGGAACATTCCTCAGAGATGTTGGTCCATATTGATATGAGTTACTATTGCCTTTCTATCATTTGGAACCAGTCTGCCCATTCTTCTCTGACATCAACATGGCATTTTCGTCCACACAACTGCCACTCACTGGATATTTTCTCTTTTTCAGACCATTCTCTGCAAACCCTAGAGATGGTTGTGCGTAAAAATTCCCAGTAGATCAGCAGTTTTTTAAATACTCAGACCAGCCTGTCTGACACCAACAACAATTCCATGTTCAAAGTCACTTAAATCCCCTTTCTTCCACATTCTGATGCTCAGTTTGAACTTCAGCAAGTCGTCTTTACTACGTCTAGATGCCTAAATGCATTGAGTTGCTGCTATGTGATTGGCTGATTTGTGTTACCAAGCAATTGAACAGGTGTACCTAATAAAGTGTCCGGTGAGTGTAAAATATTGTATAATTACTTTCATAGGGATGGCCAGGCAGCATTTGCTATATGTGCAAAGGTACATAGCAGACGTTCACATTCCAGCAGACTTACCTCCGAGTGTGCTGTCCTTCAGTGATGTAGGGGTCCAAAGCTCTGCACCTACATTCTGTCACTGCATTGATCTTCTTCCTTGTGCAAGGTACTCTTCTTCTGGCCATTGGGCATCCACTGTAGATATAGCTCCTGTATGTGCATGCCGGGGTTAAGTTATCTTAGCACCTGCCTCTGTTTTCTGCATGTTAGTTACTGGCAATAGGCCACTGTACTGCTCATGCTCCACAGTCAGTGTACAGATAAACTGGATCAATTGGGTAAACATTTTTCTGAGAAAGGAGACTTAATAAGTTTCGTCTACCAAAAAAATCCTACCTGTTGGTATATCTTTCTATGTGGTGTGAAGGCACCTTATGGATTTTGATGGCTCTCGGATGAATGTCTTTGACACTGGCAGCCCTTGGTGTGGATCTCCAGAGGCTATACATGGGCGCTTTGAGTGATGCTCTAGGCAACAGAACGGGTTGTAGTGCAAAGTTTAGTGATTAAGGATCCTCCTGCGCTTCTATGGACAGTTCCCCCTCCTAATAAGTAAGCTGCTGACACTCCAACCAATAACCTAATCAGTGTAAGAATCTGTATACATTAGTGTAGCGCTCTAAAAAATGTCATAAATACCATAAATAAACTATAAAAAATATTAAATAAAATGTGAATGTGACCAGTGCTGTAATCTTCACAGTGCTCTTATGCCACTAATAGCACTAAAATATAGACAAAACCAACAATATCAGAATATACAGTATAAAATATATAATAAATGTGACAAGTGCTGTAGTCTTCTCAGTGCTCTAATAACACTGAGTAAGAAAAAAACATAAATCAAAAAATAAAATAAAAGTGATAGTGTCACTCCAAACAATAAATAAATCAAATAGGTAACAGGTGACGGTGCCACTTCAACTTCATTCAATGTCCAATTTTTCTCATTAACATTCGTCTATTTGAAGTGTTCTTGATAACCATGCATAGTGTGTATAGGTAGTGCCACACGTGAACCAACACACTTCTTATCCACTTTGGCTGAAATGCCTGCTCACCTCCTTCCTGTGACCCCAAGGGGCCCACAAGCCTTTAGGATCACCCTGGATCCTCAGGATTCCTGGTATTGGCACCTTCCTGATATTCCTCCTATCAGGTCTCCTCCACTCCTTCACTGCTATGCCTCCCAGGTTCCTCACCACCGGTTGTCTGTAAGCTCTCTCTCACAAAGACAGTGAGTAGAAAAACAGATCCTCCATTGTGTAGTATTTTCCAATCAATAGGGTTTATTCATAAATAGTAGTAACAGGTGACTTACATTCGGTTTGTACAGTCTCAGTGTATTCCTCTCAGGGTAAACTGCAACCTCTTAGTAGTGACTTCCTGATAACCAGGAAAATGGCGTCCCACACCGGAAGTGCGACACTCCGGATACCGGAAGTAGCGTCTACGTTTTGCCAGGCAAAACGTAGACGCTACTTCCGGTATCCGGAGTGTCGCACTTCCGGTGTGGGACGCCATTTTCCTGGTTATCAGGAAGTCACTACTAAGAGGTTGCAGTTTACCCTGAGAGGAATACACTGAGACTGTACAAACCGAATGTAAGTCACCTGTTACTACTATTTATGAATAAACCCTATTGATTGGAAAATACTACACAATGGAGGATCTGTTTTTCTACTCACTGTCTTTGTGAGAGAGAGCTTACAGACAACCGGTGGTGAGGAACCTGGGAGGCATAGCAGTGAAGGAGTGGAGGAGACCTGATAGGAGGAATATCAGGAAGGTGCCAATACCAGGAATCCTGAGGATCCAGGGTGATCCTAAAGGCTTGTGGGCCCCTTGGGGTCACAGGAAGGAGGTGAGCAGGCATTTCAGCCAAAGTGGATAAGAAGTGTGTTGGTTCACGTGTGGCACTACCTATACACACTATGCATGGTTATCAAGAACACTTCAAATAGACGAATGTTAATGAGAAAAATTGGACATTGAATGAAGTTGAAGTGGCACCGTCACCTGTTACCTATTTGATTTATTTATTGTTTGGAGTGACACTATCACTTTTATTTTATTTTTTGATTTATTATTATTATTATTATTATACAGTATTTATAAAGCGCCAATAGTTCACTCAGCGCTGTACATTACAAAGGGGGACAGAACATGTGACAGAACAATACCAATACAATGCAAAACATGAGGGGATCGAGGGCCCTGCTCTTTCGAGCTTACAATCTAGAAGGGATGGGATAGTGGTACAGGAGGAGATAGCTGTGGGGGATGGAGTGGTAGGAAGAGTGGAGGAGGTCAGCAAGTTAGCAGGGGGTGAGGTAGGCTTCCCTGAAGAGATGGGTTTTCAGGGTGCGCCTAAAGGAGAGGAGAGTAGGTGATAATCTGATGGGTTGGGGCAGGGAGTTCCAGAGGATGGGTGACACCCTGGAGAAGTCCTGGAGGCGGGCATGGGAGGAGGAGACCAGGGAACTAGAGAGAAGGAGGTCTTGTGAGGAGCGGAGTGTGCGTGTTGGGCGGTACTTGGATATTAGGTCAGTGATGTAGTTCGGGGCAGTATGGTGGACAGCTTTGTACGTCAGTGTTAGGATTTTAAATTTGATCCGTTGCGCAATCGGAAGCCAGTGGAGGGATTGGCAGAGGGGGGTGGCGGAAATGGAGCGGTTGGAAAGGTGAATGAGTCTGGCAGCCGTATTCAGGATCGACTGAAGCGGGGATAGCCAGCGGCGAGGCAGGCCAGTGAGGAGGGAGTTGCAGTAGTCGAGTCGTGATATGATGAGGGAGTGGATGAGCTGTTTAGTGGTTTCTGGGGTTAGGAACGTGCGGATTTTGGCGATGTTGCGGAGGTGGAGTCTGCACGAGTTTGTTAAAGATTGGACTTGGGGCTGGAAGGATAGGTTGGAGTCCAGAATGACACCAAGTACTCTGGCCTGCAGAGCGGGTTTGATATTGGCGTTGTTGGATGTGATGTAGAAGTCAATGGGGGGTGGGGTTCGGGCTGGGGGGAAGACAAGGAGCTCGGTTTTGGAGAGATTCAGTTTAAGGAAGTGGAGCGACATCCAATCTGATATGTCGCTCAGTAGGTGTGTGATTTGGGCAGAGACCGAAGGGGTGAGGTGGGGGGTTGAGAGATAGATTTGTGTGTCGTCGGCATAGAGGTGGTAGTTGAAGCCGTGAGAGTGTATGAGTTGGCCAAGGGAGGAGGTGTAGATGGAGAAGAGAAGGGGCCCAAGGACAGAGCCTTGAGGGACCCCAACAGAGAGGGGGAGTGAGGGGGAGGTGGTAGCATTATAGGTAACGCTGAAAGAGCGTTGTGACAGGTAGGATGAGAGCCAGGAGAGAGCAGAATCTCTGAGGCCGAGGGAGTGTAGTATTTTGAGGAGGAGGGGGTGGTCAACTGTGTCGAAGGCCGCAGAGAGGTCAAGGAGTAGGAGCACTGAATAGTGGCCATTAGCTTTGGCGGTTAGAAGGTCGTTGGAGAGTTTGAGTAAGGCGGTTTCGGTGGAGTGTAGGGGGCGGAAGCCAGACTGTAGGGGATCGAGGAGGTTGTTGTCGTTGAGGTGAGAGCATAGGCGGGTGTAGACGAGACGCTCGAGGAGTTTAGATGTAAGTGGGAGCAGGGAGATGGGTCTGAGGTTGTTCGGGTCATTGGGGTCCAGGGAGGGCTTTTTAAGTATGGGGGTGATGTGTGCATGCTTCAGTGGGGAGGGGAAAGTGCCGGAGGAGAGGGAGAGATTAAAGATGTGGGTGAGGGAGCGTAGGATGGTTTATGGTTTTTTTCTTACTCAGTGTTATTAGAGCACTGAGAAGACTACAGCACTTGTCACATTTATTATATATTTTATACTGTATATTCTGATATTGTTGGTTTTGTCTATATTTTAGTGCTATTAGTGGCATAAGAGCACTGTGAAGATTACAGCACTGGTCACATTCACATTTTATTTAATATTTTTTATAGTTTATTTATGGTATTTATGACATTTTTTAGAGCGCTACACTAATGTATACAGTGCAAAGTTTAGATCCACTAATCAGATGGAGCTCTAGTCTACATTGCATATAATCATCTATTTCAACTTTCAGCTGTGCTGACAAAATCTCATTATTTACAGAACCCCAATGAGTTATCAAATTATCACAAAGCTCAGCAGGAGGTGTTAGTCAGACAAGGGGAGCACCTGATGTTTAAGCT
The DNA here is from genome assembly GCF_062004578.1 of Staurois parvus. Classification (NCBI taxonomy): domain Eukaryota; kingdom Metazoa; phylum Chordata; class Amphibia; order Anura; family Ranidae; genus Staurois; species Staurois parvus. The sequence continues at coordinate 1,254,241 of NW_028318415.1, forward strand.
ACTCCATAGTGCTTTGGCAATCCTTTTTTCATTAATTGTCTATTTGTACAACAAAGATTCAACATTATAATCTCCATTCAATGTTTAAGAAATCAGCACATTTATAAGATACACACAAAAGTGCCACCTGTGTTGTCTATTCCATTTGTTTTTCAGTTAAATTGACAACTAGTATTTATTCCCATGGAAAATGTAGGCAGTTAGATACACAAAACATGGTCTCAACAGACAGGAGTCCAACTGGTCTGTGCCCAATAAACAGTACTGTCTAGTGACTGACTTCATATGTGTTGAAGGTAAATGCCTGCTGTGAGTATACTGTATGAATCACTTGTTTCTATGTCTTTTACATCCCTAGGTACCTTAAGATATGTACATAAACAGGCCAATAGTACAAACATGCTTTTTAGCATGCTGCAAACCTACATTAGCAAGATGGTGGCTTGTAATGGCACAGGTCTTTAGTGTGAAATAATTTATAATTTACTGGTCTATCACAATGTTATCTCTGCTTATTTTGCTCTAAAAATTAGACCTGGGGCCATATAAGACATCATACAGTATAAGACATAGCACTCAATATAACTATGCATGGCATAAACTGAACAACATTTTTTATTACTATAGCAGGTACCAACTAAAGTTTAACCTTTTATACCATGTATAGTTTAATACTATGGTATCAGCATGGGTTCATGGTTTGCTTTCAACTTTGTATAAGATACTAATTCTGTATATTGGGTATGGCGCCAGATGTTAATCTGTGTATTATTACCAGCGTTATATAATACCTAGTTGTAAATACATGAAGGCTAACATTACTGTTTAACCCCTTCACGCCTAAGAGTAAAACAAATCCTAATGCCTAAGCACAATCTTGCAACTTTGACATGTGTTAGTAAAACCGTACATATCATCACAACTACTTTGCACACCTTGTTTTTTCAGGACAAATTGGGCTTTCATTTGGTGGTAAATGGTTATGGATATCTCCTGATTTTTTTTTTTATTATCAAAGGAAAACTGGCCCAAAATAGTAAAAAAAAATTTTTTTAAATGTAGCTGTGTATTTCTTGTTACTGCCATAACCTACCACCAAAGAGCAACCCAAAATACATTTTCCAGCTCTTGACGATCACAGCAATATCATGTGTATGTTATTTGTACCCACAGTACAGCCCAGAAACAATAGTGCGCATTTTGTTTAGTTTTTTTCACCTAAAACACACTGACACTAACTGACACTGATGCCAATTAAACAAAAAAAAAAAAACCCTGACATTTGACCTTGATGATTGACCATGACCCAAACATTAACTCTGGCACTGAATAGAACAATTCTTGATCTAGGTATTTTTTATTTATTTTATTTTAAAAAAAAATATTTTTATTAACAGTTTGTTTTTTTCCTCTATGCAAGGTGAGAGATATACAATGTATCACTCTCCTCCATTCATAGAGGGAAAAAAAAACAAGGGGGGGCAGGCTGTACAGTGACTGATCACTGTGATAGCCAATCAGAGGCTATCACAGCAATCATGTGACCCGGAATTGGGAGTCCTGGGTCCCGATCATAAGAACGGGACCCAGGGCTCTCAGTGACACCCCGGTCTGTGTCCTGGGAGGGCTCTGTGCGGCACGATCCCAGCACAAAAACAGGTATGCAAATATAAGGCACCACAGAAAAAAGCCCAGTTCTTTGAGGCCGCATATTTGTGTGACATCGGTGAGAAGGGGTTAAGGTTGTAAAGTCTGTTTAAACATCCTTTTCTAGGCAACTGATTTGTGCCAATAGGACAGCAATTTCCACAGACATACTTCTTATATCAGGGGGACCTCATGGTTTCACTCTGCATGGTCCGAAATATAAAATTACCGGTAGTATTATATAGGGCATATGTTAAATATGATCATCAGAGTTCCTGTTCCCTTTCTAAAGTGGCAGCGTGTTTTTCTAAAAACTGTAAAGTAGAACTAAAAAAGAACATTAAAAAGAGACCCTATTGACCCCTGTAGATGTAGGCACTGAAGAGAAATTCATCTTTAAAATCCACAATAGAGGCACTGAAATGAAACCACCTCTCTCCTTATTTTCTTTCCCATCAGAGACTTGGCATTTTCCATACGCCTTTTACAGCATAGGTTCCCTCTTTCTCAAGATCATACAGCCCACTGTCAATAGCCTGTCAAAATGTATGACAGGCTGATATGCACAGCAGCTGTGCATGTTTTAAGGCCGTATGTATTCAGGGATGTATGCCCTGAACTTGGAATGTTTGCATTCAGGGCAGTATCACTTAACGTTTTTTTTTTTCTGCGAAAAATATTATACCTAATGAGTATCATATGGTTACTTGTGATTAGTATTACCGTATCTAAAGTTAAAGCCTAAAATTTATATCTCTGGAGCAGATATTAAGCTCCTTGTCGTCACAATTTATTTTCACCCACTTTTTCCTGCTTTACAGTCTCTCGGTCCAACTTTTCTCATTCTCACAAGTATTAGTTTAAGCTTTTAAACCGCACTTGTCATATTGTTTATATCAAGCAAACTCTCTGTGTAGACCATGGTCTTATTTTGTAATAGACTGTTTGTATTTATGCTTTTTGCCATACTTGTCACCAAATACTTAGAGCCAGTACATGTATTTGTCTACTTTTTAACACTGAAAAAGATTTATATGTATATTTTCAACAGTTTATAGTAGAATTTTGGGTTTTGGCCACTGGTCTGTGGCCCACTAGGGATACTTAGACAGAAGGACTGCCAGAAGGCTGTATCACCCATTAGGACAAAAAACAAAAATACTGTTTTTGAAACCGAAATGATGTATTATGTTTGTTTGTGCAGTCATGTGTGTACGTTTTCTTTTTTGGTTTGTTTTAATAATTATGTTGATTTTACAGTGATTGCCAGTTAGTCTAGGTTCTATATCCACTTGAAGACTAGGCCTTTTCTGGTACTTTTTTTTACATGTAACAATCAGTATTTTTTGCTAGAAAAGTTGTTAGAACTCCCAAACATTACATCCTTTTTTTTTTTTTTTTTTTTTTTTTTTTTTAAAGTGGAGGCTCTAGATAAATGGTGGGTTTTGCAATTTTTTTTATGTCTCAAGCTATTTGTGCAGCTGTTTTTCAAACATAATTTTTGGGGAAAAAAATAACATTTTTGATTTTTACTGGAAAAAAGCACAATGCATAAACCAATTTTTGGTAAAATATAAAAGATGTTACCCTGATCAAATAGATACCAAACATGTCACACTTTAAAATTGCGCATGCCCATGCAACGTCAATATACTGTATGACATAAATTTTACTATCCATAGGCGACGCTTTAAAAACTTTTACAGGTTACCACTTTAGATTTACAGAGGTGACCTGGTGCTAAAATGACTGCTCATGATCCGATGTCATGCTGGACCGCGTGTATGCGTTCTTTTTTTTAAGTTTTCGTCTATTGTTTATTCTATTTTTTTTTTTTTTTTTTACACTGTCACTCATTTTTTTTCTTATCACTTTTATTGCTGTCACAAGGAATGTAAACATCCCTTGTGACAGCAATTGGCATGTGACAGGTACTCTTTATGGAGAGATCTGGGGTCAATAAGACCCCAAATCCCTCCTCTGCCTGTAAACGCATTTAACCACACCAAGATCAGTGTGCTTAAATGCTTTTCTTTTTTTAAATTGGCATTGTTTGTAGGCATCATCCCAGTACAACCACTTGAAGTACAATGTTGTACCAGGTACGTGACTGGTCAACAAGTGGATATTATTTGAATATTATAGGACCTAACTGTAAGTCATTCAATAAGAAAAAAAAATGCTAAGTGAAACAATAGTGGTTTTGTATATTTTTGTTTTGCTATTTATTATGACAGGACTAAAAAATACAAAATGCAAGAATGTATTTTCTTCTTTTGTCAGCCAGGTAAATGTAAAGTGTTACTAAACCCAGGACCCTGCATTCACTATATCTGGTCTCCCACAGTACACACAACATGGAAATGCAATTATTTTAGTAAATATAAACTGCTAAATACCTTTTCTCATCAGCAGTTAGAACAGTCTTGTGACTTCAGCAGAGCACTGGTTAAAGCTTGTAGTAGGAGTTTTCTTTCTGCTCTAGGAAGAGGTGAAAGTCCTGACCCTCTGTCTGGACAGTGCTGTTTGGCCCTGTACTGATCACATGCACTCTGCCAAGAGAAAAAAGAAACCTCTCTAGCAATACACACCAAGCTGAGCATGTGCATGTGACTACGTATTCAACCTGCATCAGGTGGTCATTTCAACAAGAGGATGGGCAGAGACGAAAGGATCAATCTGCCTTTTTACACATGTGGAGGATTAACCCCTTAGGCTCCACAGTGAGTATAACAAGCATGTTTTACTGCATATACAGACTGATTTTACTGTTGTGGGTTTAGTAACACTTTAAGTTTTCTCAGCAATCGACACTTAAAAATAAAGCCATATCTCTTTTTAAGAAGCACTTTTGCCTTTAACCTCCTTAGCGGTATTCCCGAGTGTAGCTCGGGGTAAAATTTCTATACCAAGAGCGGTAACCCCGAGCTACACTCGGGCTTACCATGCAGCGTTGCTCTGGGGGTCCCTGCAGCACTTACCTTGTCCGCGATGTGTCCCCTGCAGCGTCCCCGGCCATCTCCTCCGGCCGATGCCGGCATCCGGCTTCTGTGTTCCGGTCCCTGTGACGTCGGGACGTACAGGCGCCGGAACCAGCGGGAAATTTTAAAGTTTAAAAAAATGTCATTTTTGCTGTCATTGCTGTTTCAATGCATTTCACATATATTTTGTCCCTACTGCTTTGTCCTGTGCCCTGCCTGCATTTTGAATGTTCTTTCTGCCTGGAAACTTAGAAAAGTCCATGGCGTCCAAAAAGCGTCCCTTTACGTCAAAAGCGGTTTTAGAACAGCGATAGTAAATCAGAACCACTTGCAGAATTGAGTGACAATGATTTGTGGGGAAATTCATCATCAGACACTGAAAACGATTTTGCGACTTTGCTCAGCGATGTGCGAATTTGCCTCTGTATTTCAAATTTCAGTGTTTTTGGTTTGATTATATTATTGAATTAAATGTATTATTATTATATTATTATTTTTTATGATTATTTATTAAATTATAATTTATGATTTCGTGTTTCAAATTTTATCCTACCTGGGATGTTTACTAGACTCTTGTTCGGGCAGATTTCAGTGAGTTATTCCTAAAAATTACAGCCTACAATAAAAAACTACATATTTCCATGCAAAAAAATGGTACCGCTTTCAGAACAAAAAATCGGAAAGAATCATACCGCCAGGGAGGTTAACTTCCAAGTTTGTTCCCAGGGCAACACAATGTTTATATTTAGATGTGCCGGCACAGACTTTCAGATGCCTGCATGAGCACCTCGGGCCTCTGAATACCATGAATCCTGTGTCATTCTCCTAAGCAAATTCTGACACTTCCTGATAGAAGTGTCCCTGAAGAAATAGGCCCCGGGGATGTATAAATTATACTTAAATACCATACCTAAATAATACCTAAATACATAAAAATTTAACAAAAAACATAAGAGAACATCTTAAAGTATGCCTATACGTCATGAGAAAATGATGTAGGCTGTCACTGTTGATTTTGGCTGTTTCTGGTTGTCATGCTGAAGTTTTCACTCACTTTAGTTATTTAACTGACCTAAAGCAAGCTTAGAGATTAGGAATTGTGTCACTCAATTACAACATGCTTGTTCTAGTTCTCCAAATCAAAAGCCAGCAAAGACAGCCCTTGTACTTCTTTCTCTCTCTTTTTTTGGGGAGAGTAGAGAACTCTTAGGCTCCATGTACACGGGACATTTGGAAAACTCTTCTGAACGATGGAAACTGACTGCTGGGAAAATGTAGGTTAAAAAACGTCTGTTTAGCCACGTTTGCATACCGCGTTTATGAGCGTTTGCATTTAGAAGTGTTTTTTTAAAGATAACCTCAGGAGATCTTCCAAAATGCCCAGAATGCACCGAAAAACAGTAAAAAATTAACTATTTCAGGCATTTTAACAGACATAGAGAGCAGAAGCAGAGAGAGCAGTATGTGTTGAGATCAGGGGCGGACTGACCATTTGGAAACTTGGTTACTGCCCAAGGGCCCTGAGTCAGTAGGGGGCCCCATGAGATGCCCCTCGTACCTTTTTCATAGGCTTTTTTGAGTTTAGGCAAGGACACAGGGGCCCCATGATCCCCTATTGCCCGAGGGCCCCATGAGTTGTCAGTCCGCCCCTGGTTGAGATCACCTGTCTTTTCTGGTTGTATTCACTATGGATCCCATCATGAGCATAATGGGGCACGTTCTACCATTTTTTCCTTCATGCGAAACCTGGAACTGACTGCGCTGGTGTACTGGGTCCATTTGAATACATGGAAAACACTTTGCATGTATTTCTGACGATGACAAAAAGGCTCTGGACAGCATCTGGATATGGAACAGTTAAAAAAATGCTTCTAAACGCAAACACTTATAAACATGCTTAGCTGCGTTTACAAGCATTTGGCATTTGAAACTCTGATAAAATCTATTCCTGAACGCAAGTTTGGTGCGTTCAAAAAAAACAACTGTAAACTCAACTGCCTGTAAGGGTACATGGACACATAGGAAAACATTAGGGAGAGTTCAGGGGCTGCTGAAAAAAATGCAGAAAAGCTCCTGAACGTCAGTTTATCAGCTGCAGTGTACATGAGCCCTTAACTATGACACGTTTTTTAATGTTCTCTGTGTCCTGCAAGAGAGGTTCACCTTCACCTCCTGTTCCAAGAACACAACAGGAATTAAGAGAAGATCTCTACTACGTGAGGGCATACCCGTCTTAGGCAATTGTCCCCAGGACAGGTTTAAACATTTCCCATTACCTCAGTTTCCTGTGATGATTCAAAAAACATTGGATTTCCTTGTATGCAGACTCTGCTTCAAATTTATATTGGACACATACACTTAATTTGGACTTCAACACACTATTGTGGTACTCCAGTCCTAATGACTTTCTCCAGTACAAGTCCAGAGCAGGGGCGGACTGACAACTCATGGGGCCCTTGGGCAATAGGGGATCATGGGGCCCCTGTGTCCTTGCCCAAACTCAAAAAAGCCTATGAAAAAGGTACCAGGGGCATCTCATGGGGCCCCCTACTGACCCCGGGCCCTCGGGCAGTGCCCGAGTTTCCAAATGGTCAGTCGTGATTTGTAATAATTGTGATGATTATGGCTTACAGCTCATGAAAACTCCAAATCCACAATCTCAGAGAATTAGAATATTGTGAAAAGGTGCAATATTCTCGGCTCAAAGTGTCCCACTCTAATCAGCTAATTAAGCTATAACACCTGCAAAGGGTTCCTGAGCCTTTAAATGGTCTCTCAGTCTGGTTCAGTAGGAATCACAATCATGGGAAAGACTGCTGACCTGACAGTTGTGCAGAAAACCATCATTGACACCCTCCATAAGGAGGGAATGCCTCAAAAGGTAATTGCAAAAGAAGTTGGATGTTCCCAAAGTGCTGTATCAAAGCACATTAATAGTTATGTGGAAGGGAAAAGTGTGGAAGAAAAAGGTGCACAAGCAGCAGGGAAGACCGCAGCCTGGAGAGGATTGTTAGGAAAAGGCCATTCAAAAGTGTTGGACTTTCACAAAGAGTGGACTGAGGCTGGAGTCAGTGCATCAAGAGCCACCACACACAGACGGATCCTGGACATGGGCTTCAAATGTCGTATTCCTCTTGTCAAGCCGCTCCTGAACAACAAGTAACGTCAGAAGCGTCTTACCTGAACTAAAGAAAAACAGACCTGGTCTGTTGCTCATTGGTCCAAAGTCTTCTTTCTGATGAGAGCAACTTTTACATCTCATTTGGAAACCAAGGACCCAGAGTATGGAAGGAAGAATGGAGAGGCACACACTGCAAGATGCTTGAAGTCCAGGAAGAAGTTTCCACAGTCTGTGTTGATTTGGGGAGCCATGTCATCTGCTGGTGTTGGTCCACTGTGCTTCATTAAGTCCAGGGTCAACGCAGCCATCTACCAAGAGATTTTGGAGCACTTCATGCTTCCTTCCACAGACGAGATTTATGGGGATACTGACTTCATTTTCCAGCAGGACTTGGCATCTGCCCACACTGCCAAAAGCAACAAAACCTGGTTCAATGACCATGGGATTACTGTGCTTGATTGGCCAGCAAACTCGCCTGACCTGAACCCCATAGAGAATTTATGGGGCATTGCCAAGAGAAAGATGAGAGACATGAGACCGAACAATGCAGAAGAGCTGAAGGCTGCTATTGAAGCATCCTGGTCTTCCATAACACCTCAGCAGTGCCACAGGTCGATAGCTTCCATGCCACGCCGCATTGAGGCAGTAATTGGTGCAAAAGGGGCCCAAACCAAGTACTGAGTACATATGCATGCTTATACTTTTCAGAGGTCCGATATTGTTCTATGTACAATCCTTGTTTTATTGATTGCATGTAATATTCTAATTTTCTGAGATTGTGGATTTGGGGTTTTCATGAGCTGTAAGCCATAATCATCACAATTATGACAAATCACAGCTTGAACTATCTTGCTTTGCATGTAATGAGTCTATCTCATATATTAGTTTCACCTTTTAAGTTGCATTACTGAAATAAATTAACTTTTGCACAATATTCTAATTTTTCGAGTTTCACCTGTAGATCAAGGACTATTGTAGGTTAGTGTCAAGGTTAAAGGTCCGGTCAGTATGTAGGTAGGATAAAAAAAACATTTATTTTCAGTGTCAAAGTGTTTAGATAAAAAATGTGCACTATTGTTTATTGGCCCTATTACAGGTAAAACAGCAAAGAAACACATAATATACACATACTAGGGGGCATTCAAGTCAAACTAGCAGCATGGAGCCACTACACGCCATATAAGTGGCAAGTATGGCCTAATACTGATAGGCAGTGCACATGTCACGGGCCAGTCCTGAGACTGTTAATCAAGATGGCAGACAGTGTTTGTGCGTTCATGGAACAGCTTGTGGTGATGAAGTTCTTGAACAAAGGTGTAAAACCCGCAGATATCTGCTGAAGAATTCAAGCACAGTACAATGATGATAAGACATTCAGCTTCAGTAAGACATTTGAATGTGTAAAAGTTTCAAAGATGGCCGTACATCTGTCATTGATGATCCAGGCCATGGTAGTTCCCAGACCATAGCAGTCATTCTTGTGAACATACTCCAAGAGATAGACAAACGAAACCAGCGCTCCAATCTTCATGCAAACCAAGGAATTGCCAAAATGCCAATCGAAGAGGTGCTGCCCTTCTAAGACCGGGAAATCTGACCACTGGTAAATGAAAACAAACAAGGGCACAGTCTCATCATGCATTACCGTGGTATACCACGTAATTTATTAAATAAAAAAGGATGTATACTCACAAACCAACGTGATTATAGGCAGTATGAGTGATCTCAGAGCTCTGAGGAAGGGGGTTCAGCCCCCGAAACGCGTCAGCTTATCCGCATCATTAGACACAGTTGTATTGTGACTGTTTTTGTGGATCACTCACACTGCCTATAATCACATTGGTTTGTGAGTATACATCCTTTTTTATTTAATAAATTACGTGGTATACCACAGTAATGCACGATGAGAGTGCGCCCTTGTTTGCTTTCATTATTCTTGTGAACATATTAGAACGCCTGATTCTGGATAATTGATGCATAACCTGTCGTGAAATTGCACAAGAGATTAATCTTTCTGTGGGAATGGTGAACACAATAATAATGAAATGAGGCAGGTTGTCCTAGGAGGGTTCACGCTTACTGACAAATCTTTTTATGCCAAAGCTTTCCAGGCTTTAGTTAAACACTGGGATAAGTATATACATTTTAGCAGGGGAGTATACTAAAAATTTAACTGCAGTTTCCACTCCTTTGAAATTTGTTCTTTTATTATATAAACTCAAAGGTCCGGGTTTGACTTGAACGCCCCTCGTATATGGCGTGAACCTCGGGAATGGGAGACTTTAATTTGGGGTTTTTGGTGGTGGGTCATGGTAATGGCAAGAAATATAATTTATTTTTTTTTTACACTTTTGGGCAGTTTTAACTTTATTTAATAAGCTGCATTCAAACATTAGGATTTGTTTTACCTGCAGGCATTAAGGGGTTAAAGTAATGTCTGCATCAGAAAATATTATATACCCTTAGGGGTCGCTGTTGATTTGGGTCCCCCTATAGTCATGCACAGCCAGGCAATCTGCATTCTCCACACAAGCTTGCATTCAAAGTCAGAAATCAGTCCTTGAGCTTTTGTTTTGTTTTATTGAGGGGGTTTTGAGGACAAACTTCCTGGAACTATTCACAAGCTTTCTCTTCTGCATCACAGTCTCCTAGATGAAATTCTCCTCTTTACCCAGCAATTTGGAGGTTTTCTTGAGCAGGGAATCTGATTCCTGTCCCTTTAAATGGGTGAACAAGTAGGGTTACTAGTATGGGGCTAATCTGATTTCCCATCAGATTGCTCCTTCCTCTATCCGCACAGGGAGTGCAGGTGTACTCACTCAGACTTTCTCCTCTACCGCTTGCAGGTTGGCTGCTGCTACCAGGCCTATCAGCTGGGCTGCTCTTTCCCTGCCATACAGGTGGTCCTCGCTCAGAGGGCCAGTGAGTATCTAGTTTTCCGCCTTTCCAACTCCAGGCTCGCAGGCAGGCCCCATCCCACTAGGCCTCCTGACAGCCTTCCTCCTCACAGCCTTACATCTTCCTTTCCACAGTCCTTTCCTTCTTTCACCTCCTCCTACTGAGCAGGCTCCATCACGTTTAAGGGAGTTCAGCCCCTTGCCAAGCATTGGGGATTGGCTGAGGTCCCTCAAGAGTGCAGCCAGCCACTCCTCAGATCCACCCACTGCTTCCAAGGCCCCACCTCCGAAAGCCTCAGAGCAAAGGGAAATTCCAGAGGGGCTGACCTGCAGAATGCCTCAGCCCTGACCACATTTGACCCCTCTGGCTATTACACCTGAGCTGCTATCAGCTCCTGTCTAACCATTAGGATCTAACTCCCCCTAGCTAAACTAGGAGGGTGCTACATATAGAATGTGGATCTTCATGTCTCATCTCTCCTCATTTTAACCCTCATCATCGTGTGTTTTTTTGAGGGGAGTGTTGATGCATGTTGCAACTTGGAATGAATGCACCCATTTTTGCCGCAACACACAGATCATTAGCATTTGTTTGTTGGGATGCCCTGAAAAGAAGATATGTCCTGCAACACCCTGTAGTGCATGTATGACAATCTAGTGTTTGTAGGCAGTGTGAGAACTAGCATCAAGGGTAGAGCTTTAAAGCACACAGCCACTCACTTTCTTCTTTTTAAGGGCCATTTTTGCCAAATTTTATTTAAAAGAAAGTTCCATAAGTCCAAAACCATAGATTTCCCTCACAGGGGTTTTCAGAATTTTACTCTTCCAAACACAGACCTTTGGCCTCCTGGCTTATACATCCAATCCTGTTGCTCTGGCCTTCCACTTCAGGCTCATAGCTGTCTCCTGCAAACTCTTTTCTAAAGAGCTCTTTGCACACAGCTAGCAGCCCCTTGCTGCTCTGGCTCCCACCTCTCCTCGGTGGAGATCTCCTGACTCCTAGGCAATGACCTCCTGTCAGCCGGGGTGGAGCCCAGTACCCTAGTCAGGTTAATATTTAAATCCCTGCACACACCTGTACAATTAGTGTGCTGGGGGTTAAAAAAATATGGACCCAGGATTGGAGATTTCATCCCTCCCAAATCACTTTGAAATCTCCTGGCCCCAGGTCCTGAAACAGACTTTACGAACAAATGAGGAAACGGAAAAGCCATTTTTCTCTGCATTGAACAAACCGCCTGGAGCCCCTCAACCTGTTTAGTTGAGAATCCTGGGTTATAACCTTGATTCCCACTGTGAGAGAGCACAGAACTGTCACAGCAGATTTACAATAATCATAAAGTTAAAATACATACTTTGAAGATGCTTTACCTGTCAAGGATTTGTATCTCGTTTCTGAAACTTTCACATCAAAATGCAGAGCTAGCATGGTGGCCTTAAACTTATCTGCTGCAGATATACAAAGCAGTTAGGGGATCTCCTTGCTTTTAAATATGTTACTATAGCTCTCTGTATCCCATTGGGGAGATTTCCAATTTGATTTCTGTCCTGTAGATACAACAGGAATTGGAAATCTTTCCAAAGTGAGGCCTCTCAAAACAATGGTCACTGCAATAAGTATCCCCACTGGAAGATTCCCTCTTTCAAAACTCAAACATTTGGGTTTTCAATGGTCATGGTTACAAGACAAAAAAAGTGAATCTTCCTACAGGGGACACAGCAATAAAATCTTGACAGGAGTTCTAATGCCTCTCCTCTCTATCCAAAATTAAAAAAACACATTTTGGCTTTAGTTAAAATAATCTTTATGAATGGGTAAAATATAATAGTGAAACAGTATTGTTAAATTATGGCAAAATTGGTGATGACATTTTTTAGAGCAAGCTTTTAAAATTACTGCCATCCTTGAAAATTAAAATAATTCTGGTCTTTCCACATGTCCGACACACATAGCTGGGTTCCACCTAACATACAGAGTTGCAGGGCATCATGTTTGTGCTCTACCCAAGCATACATACTGGGTTCATGTGCATAAATGTTGGAGCTAGAACTCTCCTCCACATCCTCCTGGACACTGCATACTTTAACCCCTTCACGTCTGGAGTACTTTCACATTAGCAACTTTTTTACAAGTGGTTCAGAATGAAGCTGAAGAAGTCAATTGACCTACTGAAACCCATGAAACATGGGGGCCTGGGCCACCTGAGGCATGGTATATGAGGGGGTTGTCTTTCACCACCAGGCAGGGCACTCATTTCCCTATATCACCACCCACTCTATAGCTGACCAGATTTGCACTAGTAAAGTATATACTCCTCATCCCAGGCATTGGCTGTACTTAACACATCCCTTCCAGTAAAATATCACTCAGAGGCTTCCTTTTGCAAAAGTAGTTTCTTTACGTTTCTAAAATGCAAACAAAAGCGTCCAAATTCTGGACATAATTTCCATATAACAGCAAATAAAATTTGATCCAAAACTTTAAAACATTGTCCTTTTAGAGTAAAGAGAGCACTTATACCCATAACCCTAGTTCTTAATCTCCTAGTCCAGGTCTTTCTCTGAGATTTCCCTTCTGACCCTCCCCTCAAAGGGAGAGACCACACAAAACTCCCTCCAGTATTCTCTCTCTCTGGTAGCGCTAGACAGTCTCTCCAAAGAAGCCCTTAATCTGAGACTCCTCCTACCTTATAAAGGGGCACCCCACTTCACCCTCTGACGCTAGAAAGAGCAACCCTTAAAGGGGAATCTTCCACCTGCCTACATGTCTCATAAATATGTTTACGTCAAAGCTGCTTAACTTAGCCTATGTTGTTTAATTTATGTGGTGTCCTAGAGAAAGGATAAAATTAGTAGTACGTAATAATGAATCTCAGAATTTGTAGAGAACATGAGATGGTCACAGAGCAAAACGTCTACTGAAACGTCACTTAACTGATCCTAAAAGCTGAACACCAGTCTGACTTTTTATTACACCTTTTAAAAGCAATCCCCCACTTTAACCAAATCTCTACATATATTTTTTATATAACAGCAGCACCTGAATAATCCACCTTGAAAGATGACATCCACAGTGCTTGATTATTCTGTCTTCTGGTTCATAAAACCAATCTCTGCTGTCCTAATCCCTTCACCTGTGCTACTGATTGTGTGAATGTCCCTGTACTTTCTTGGCAAGGCACCACCGATGTCTTTAAGTAAGAAGTGCCTGGGATGTGTGGACCTGTTTTCCCGATCTGCCCTATCCTCCTTACTTTTTGGTGGGCAGCATATGCAAATGTCAGTGTTCCAGGTGGGTAAATTACGTGGTTATGTGGGTGGTTACTTGAAAGCAAGAAACTGTTCTGTCACCAACTCTCCTGATTACATGTCCCCAAGATCATGGGAATTGTAATTCTATGAGCAGCAGCTAGATCCTGGGGTAAAATGATGTATGGCTCATCAAAGATCCCTCCTCTAGGCTGCCATGGACATGGATGAATGTATGAGTAACTTATAGTCATGTCATGGCAACTTGAAAACTTTTTCTTAGAAATGCTATAAGCAATTTATATTATTTTTGGCTATTTGGGCGAACATTGGGAACAGAAGTTTATAATGGAAACTCGTGTTCATCCTGGAGTTCAGCTTTAAGGCTCAGAATGTGTTGCTATGGACACTTTATTCAATCTAGTGAATCAACTGCTCTAAACATGTTTTGCATGCTTGTTGCTGAATCCATCATTTTGCTGTGAAATGTTTGTGTGGTTTACTGGCAGCGGTGTGAATGGAAAGGTTATAGGTCACATCTGCGGTAAGCTCTTACCTCAACGCTAACCTGGCCTTTCTGTAACAAGCTAATGAGACAAGACTGAAGAAGGGTGACTAGTGTATGCTGCATACCATAAATGTTTTCTTGTCAGGGTTCAATGGCTGGTTTGATAGCATAAGCTAGCTGGTGCACAAAGTGATACATTGTAAACAGTTTTAGGACCAGAGTATTTCGCCAATGTGCTAATTACGTTGTTAGGCCTGATGATTGCGTTGTCTGAAAGTGATTATAAATACAACCTTTCAGATACATATTAGAGGCTTTTCAATTTCGAGGCATCCAATCAAACCAATAACATGCACACATGGAAAGTTGCACACATTTTTTTATAAGTTTCATACAGGATATAGTATTTTACAAGCTGGATGTTTACACTGTATTTTATGAAGTTTATATTATTAAAAAAACTATAACTGTATTATTAATAATATATATATTTTTTAACCTATGCCTTGTTACATAATAGGTCTAAGTGAGGTTGAGAGTTATGTTACTTGATATTTTCAGTTTATGTGCACTGGATGACACATGCGCACACCAATATGTACACACCGAAGTGACGAGTTAAAAAAAGATCTCACAATAGAAGTTAGCATTGATATGTGTTTTTTAGCCCTGGTATATCAGTGGGGGGCAGTTTACCTTATCAATCTATAAAATGTTCATAAATTCATATTGGCCTTGCCTTCTTTGCCAAAACCTACATTTGCTTGAATACCTTACTCCAGACATTTTTTTTTTTTTTTTTGATAGACCAGGAAAGAATTTAAATTTATATTAGGTTCTGTATATTAATCCATTGAGGAAATTTTCCCGCACTTCCTTTGCCACAAAAAAATTAGGGCAGTACCAGAACTGAAAGGAACGGACATCAATAAAACATTGACAGAGGTTCTAACCCTTCCCTTCTTTCACATACTGTACCTGTATGCGGATCCTGGAATGAAGAGGATAGCCTCTTGCACAGTTTCTATCCATGTGTCCTATGGAGGTTGAGACAGGGTCTACAGAGGTGAAGGAGTCCAAGTGCCAGGGTTCACACTCTGAAGATTGGATTTTGGGCGCTCTGGCATCAGATGAGCAGGGGTATGACTGGCGGTACGCTGTGGATACATCAAGCTCAGTTATAAGTGGAGTTGAGTCACAAGTCTGCTCCAGTAACAGCTGAGAAAGAAGGCACCAAATAACAGGCAGTTTCAAAGTTAGGAATAAGAAGAGGTCGGCATCAAGCAGGCAGGGAGGTACAAAGTCAACGGGCAGGATATTGGTCAGAAATTCAGGCCGAGATTGGTAATGAAGATGAGCAGCAAACATAGGCAGACAATGATAATCCAAAAGCAGGTCAGGTGAAAGCTGGGTAAATAACTAGGTTAATGTAAGTTTCAGGATCAGGGACACGGGCCTGAAAAGCCATTCAGCAATAATCCGGTGCAGGGCTCTGCTTTAATTAGCTACCTTGACACCAGTGAACATGCCCACATGTATGCTGTGATGTGCACGTGCTGGTGTGAACAGCATGCACATGCGCAACCCTGCATGTGTAGTAAGGCTTTAATGCCAATGAACATGCACACACTTATGAGCATGCACATTAGCCTGATGGTTGGCACAATGTTCCTAGCACCAATGCTACTAAAATTTGTTTTTACTTTTCTGTGCGCCCTTTCATTAAAAATGCTTTTTTTCCTTTATTTATACTGTAAGAAACCTGTATCTATTGATTTGAATACCAAACATAATAAAAATTGGTTTTGTATTTATATAGACTTTAACTACCAAGTAATTATAGACCTGTTAGTTTAACTTCTACAGTTGGGAAGATACTGGAGAGTTTAATAAAAGACCATATAGATGAGTTCTTGCTTGAAAAAAATATTTTAAGCAACAGACAGCATGGATTCATGAAAGACAGAAGTTGTCAAACAAATCTGTTTTTTTTTCTTTTTATGAGGAGGTAAGCAAAACCTTGGACAGAGGGGTGGCGGTGGACGTTGAATGCTTGGATTTTGCGTTTGACACAGTTCCCCACACACGGCTAATGTGTAAGGTAAAGTCTACAAGCTTGGAAAAATCCCTATGTATATGGATAAGAAAACTGGCTAAAAGACTGAATTAAGAGAGTAGTGGTTAATGATTCATACTCTGAATGGTCTAGGGTTGTCAGTGGTGTACCCCAAGGTTCAGTGTTGGGACCCTTACTTTTTAATATATTTATAAACGATATAGGGTCTGGGATTAAAAATACCATTTCAGTCTTTGCAGAGGACACCAAGGTTTGCATTGGAATAATATCCTTACAGGATGTCTCCAATTTACAAGCCGACCTCAATGCACTGTTTAATTGGGCAACTATGTGGCAAATGAGGTTTACTGTTGATAAATGTAAGGTTTGGCACTTGGGGGCTAAGAATATGCATGCATCATACATACTAGGGGGGGTACAACCTGGGGAATCAATGGTGGAGAAGGATCTGGGAGTTCTGGTAGATCAGAAGCTTAATAATGGCATGCAATGCCATGCTGCGGTTTCTAAAGTGAGCAAAATCCTCTCTTGTATTAAAAGAGGTATAGACTCCAGAGAGAGAGATATCATTTTACCCCTGTACAAAGCATTAGTAAGACCTCATCTGGAATATGCAGTTCAGTTTAGGGCACCAATTCACAAAAAGAATTTGGGGGAACTAGAGAACGTGCAGAAAAGGGCAACCAAACTGATAAGAGGCATGGAGGAGCTCAGCTATGAGGAAAGTTTAGAAGAACTGAATTTATTCTGTCTTGAGAAGAGGAGATTAACCCCTTGACATCAACGTAACACAAATATATGGCCTCACAGAACTGGGCTTTTTTCATGGGGCCGCATATTTGCATACCACAATGTCACTGAGAGCACTGGATCTTGTTCTAACGATCGGGACCCGGGACTCCCGATTCCGGGTTACATGATCACTGTGATAGCAAATCAGAGGCTATCACAGCGATCAGTCACTGTACAGCCCGGCCCCCTTGTTTTTTTTTTTTATTCCTCTGAATGGAGGAGAGAGATACATTGTATCTTTCTAACTCCTGGCATAGAGGGGGAAAAATGTTTGTAAAAGAAAAAAAGATAAAAAGAAAAAGGAAAAAATAGCTAGATCAAGGTTTGATCTAGTTCAGTGCCAGGGTTAGTGTTTGGGTCAAGGTCAAAAGGTCAGGGTCAAAGGTTAGGATTTAAAAAAAAAATTGGTATCGGTGTCAGTTAGTGTCCGTGTCAGTGTGTTTTAGGAAAAAAAAGACAAAAACAAAATGTGCACAATTATTTCTGGGCTGTACTATGGGTATAAACAACAAATAACCTATGCATATATGGTATTGCTGCGATAGTCAAGAGCTGGAGAATTTTTTTTGGGTTGTTCTTTGGTGGTAGGTTATAGTAGTAAAAAGAAACTCACAGCTAAATAAAAAATTTTTTTTTGTACTATTTTGGGCCAGTTTTCCTTTGGTAATAAAAAACAATCAGGAGATATCCATTACCATTTACCACCAAATGGAAGCCCAATTTGTCCTGAAAAAAACAAGGTATAATTTACCTGGATGCACAAAGTAGTTGTGATGATATGTACAGTTTTACTAATACATGTCAACGTTGCAAAATTGTGCTTAGGCATTTCGATTTGATTTACCCTTAGGCGTGAAGGGGTTAAGGGGGGATATGATCAACATGTATAAATACATCAATGGTTCATATAATGAACTTGGTGTAGAGTTATTCACCCTGAGGTCATCACAGAGGACAAGGGGACACTCTTTACGTCTGGAGGAAAAGACATTTAATCTCCAAATATGGAAAGGTTTCTTCACAGTAAGAGCTGTGAAAATGTGAAATAGACTCCCTCAAGAGTTCATTTTGGCCAGCTCAGTAGATTGCTTTAAAAAAGGCCTGGATTCTTTCCTAGATACACAGAATATAACTGGATACTAACATTTTATAGGTAAAGTTGATCCAGGGAATACCCAATTGCCTCTCAGGGGATCAGGAAGGAATTTTTTTCCTCTGCAAGAGCAAACTGGATCATGCTTTGTTGGTTTTTTGCCTTCTGGATCAACTGTGGGTATAGGATTATCACTTTTTTTTATGGCTGAAAAAAGACAAAGGTCCATCTAGTTCAGCCAGACTAACTATCTAACTAGATATAAATGGCCTTTATGAGCACTAATTGGCCCAGTCACCCCTTTGTTATCAGACTAAACATCAACATATCAGTGCCTAAGGCCATTTTTTCTTTGTAATCTATCACAGGCTTAGAATTTAGAGAAGGTAGCTAAGTATCGAAAAAAAAAAACATATGGCAGAGGAATTATAGTGTTAAGCCATTAAAGTGTTGAGCTTTTTGCTACTGAAGAAATATGTTATCTTAGTCTGTTTCCATTATTTGAGTTCTGTGATCTTCTTTTCATATCTGACATTTCAGCCAGATGGACAGGGGCCAACCAGAGCTATATCTTGCATGGTATCTGAAACCAAAACCAATGGCAGGTGGAACCATTTATTCAATATACCTAGATAAAATCCTCTTCGCTGACAATGGTAACAATCTGCAGTCATCTAATACTTGCATTATATTTAGCCAACCGATTAAAATCCCAGACTCCTTTCATATTTGAAATGTTATAATAAAATTTTTCCTCCTTTCAAAGTTGGCATTTGTAGTGTTATGAAACTTCGCAGGGTGTTTTGATAGGATGATGTGATGAAAGCATCCTAAAGCTAATGTGCTACCTGCATTGGCTTTGTAATCTAAAGCAGATGTAAACAAACACGTGTACTTTATTTCCTGTATTTTCATATAATTTATTTATTGTTTCATATTTTTATTAAAATTAATTAAAAGTAAGACATGGTTCTTAGTGTATTATTATTATTATACAGGATTTATATAGCGCCAACAGTTTGCGCAGCACTTTACAATATAAGGGAGACAGTACAATTACAATACATTTTAGTACAGAAGGAATAGGACGGCCCTGCTGGTGGAGCTTACAATCTAAAGGAAGGGGGAGGTGATACAAAAGGTGATAGCTGCGGGGGATGATCTGGTGGAGGTGATTCAAGTACAGTTCTTAGATGAAGGTGGGGTAGGCTTCCCTGAAGAGGTGAGTTTTCAAAGATCGCCTAAAGGCAGACAGGGTGGGGGCTGACTGGACATGCTGTGGTAGGGAGTTCCAGAGAATGGGAGAGGCTCTGGAGAAGTCCTGGAGGCGAGTGTGGGAGGAGGTGATGAGGGATCTAGAGAGGAAGATATCTTGGGAGGAGCGGAGTGGGCGATTTGGGCGGTATCTGTGGATGAGGTTGGCGATGTAGCTAGGGGCAGTGTTGTGGATGGCTTTGTAAGCTGTGGTTAGTATTTTGAATTCTATACGTTGGGTTAGTGGAAGCCAGTGGAGGGATTGGCAGAGAGGGGCAGCAGTCGCTGATTGGTTGGTGGTGTATATGAGTCTAGTAGCAGCATTCATAATAGACTGAAGGGGGGATAGCCTGTGTAACGGTAGACCAGTGAGGAGGTAGTTGCAGTAATCGAGGCGGGATATAACCAAGGCGTGGATAAGTTGTTTTGTGGTGTCATTGGTCAGGAAGGGGCGGATTTTGGAAATGTTCCGGAGGTTGAGGCGGCAGGATTTAGCCAGTGAGTGGATGTGGGGCCCTGTGCATACCTTTAGTGTACAAGAAATATAAACATCAGTACAGGACAGTCACACATTGAGACTTTGTCAATAACGTTTGTCAGATGGCATGGGAAGACATGCTAACTAGTACACTAAATCATGAGCCTAAATTGAAACCATAGTGCAGGGTTACTGACTACCAGTATACACCCAATAGTGGTGCCTACTAGGCACTTAGAGTCCACACTCACAGAATGGGATTGTCCGAGGAACCGTGACCTAACGGGAAAAGGGTAGAGAAGAAATGGAGGGGAAGAGAGGAGCAAGGGTTGGTCCTGGGGGTTCAAGGAAGATCCAGGCTATTAGCCAGGCAAGTAAGAGGGCTACTCAGGATTAAAGTAGCGCATTAGGGCAGCAATAAAGACTCATTGAAATGAGAAGGAAGTGGTGAACCCAGGGTTTCCAAAACTTTGTGTAGTAATCCACTCTATTCTGAAGGACTGCGTCAATTTTAGCATGAATCATAGCCCTAGTAATCTTGTGTTTTTATTTTGATTATGATAAGGGAGCTAGTTTTCCAAGCCTTCATTATGTTATGTTTGGTGGCCAAAGTTATAGAGGAGCAGCTTAATTCAGTTAGGTTAGGTTAGAGGGTGTAAATTGAGCAGTGCAAAAAGTGGATTGGGGTCAATTATAGTAGACAAGAGCATTGAAATTATTTTTTCCCAGAATCGTATAGCTATGGGGCAGAACCACCAGATATGTAGGTGTGCACCACTGTCCGCAGAGCCTCGAACCGGTCGGTGGATAATGTGGGATGAACCTAAAGATTCTGGCAGGGACCAATGGGTCAGGACTTTATTGTTGACTCTACTGCATTAAAGTTTTGGATGGAGGATTTATCCGTGGTCCAGACTGGCATCAAAGCAATCACTTCTGGGGAAAGTCCCAGGTCCAGTTCCCAGCAATGTGTAGTTGGGGGGTATGGAATCAGGTTTGTTCAATAGTTGGAAGCAGGGGAGGACTGACTGACTCATGGGGCTCCTGGGCAATAGGGGATCATGGGGCCCCTGTGTCCTTGCTCACACTCAAAAAAGCCTATAAAAAAGGTACCAGGGTCATTTCATGGGGCCCCCTACTGACCCCGGGCCCTCGGGCAGTGTGCAGTGCTTGAATGGTCAGTCCGCCCCTGGTTGGAAGTAGAGATGAGATACTGTATAAGCCCAGGGGTGTAAATGTCCCATTTGCAGACACTTTCAAAGAAGGTCATCCTATTTAGAGGGAAGTTTGGTGTGGTATAAGGAGCAATAGAAATGTTTGAGCTGCAGGTATCGAAATAGACCTGAGTTGGGGAGGCCATGGGTTTTCCGTGGAGAGGGAAAGGATTTAAATGCTTCCTGTAATTTTTTTTACTGTTTTTAATTGTAAAACCTCCCATATCTATGTATTATTTACTGTGCACATTCTTAAGTTCTGTTTTTACAGTACACGTTAAGCATTTTAGCAGCACCCAGTTATTGACACAGAATATGCCTTTTCCTTATCACCCTAAAAATTGTTAACTCACGTTGACATCTCTGCTTTGCTGAAGGTTAGCCATGCCAAAACAGCTGTTTGCAAACTAATTACTGGTTATATATTTGGCTGTACCTGTTATAACAGCAGTTTTTGGATTATCAATCTGCATTAAACCATAACCACACAAACTGTACAGTATATTTCATTTGTCTATAGTAGATTAGAGAGCAATAGAAGGTGATTGTTTCTATGGACTATTGTGCTTGTCATTGCTTTTTAGCTTGTTTATTATTTTGTAAATAACCTGCTGGTTTTAAATTGGCATTCAAGAGCAGTCTACAGAGGCACCCTCCATGAGGTTTATAGCTTCAACGGGGCATTAAAATTGCTTGCCAATGGATGGCACCATTGAATAACATGAGTACATCAGCCTTATCATTCTCCAAAAAATCTCAGCTTCTATTTATGTCATAATGTAGCAATGTTTCAGAGACTCTATGAAACACGTTCCTCGGACAGTAGTGATATGCTTTGTCATGCAGGACAACGTAACAAATTTACTTTTATGGAGACCCTACCAACAGCATAAACTTATCCTCTGTTTTCCTACTAATTCAGTAGGGGAAAGGAGTCAGCAGGGGCGGACTGACCATTTGAGCACTCGGACACTGCCCGGGGTCAGTAGGGGGCCCCATGAAATGCCCCTGGTACCTTTTTATAAGCTTTATTGGGTGTGCTTTGAGTGTGGGCAAGGACACAGGGGCCCCATGATCCCCTATTACCCGGGGGCCTCATGAGTTTAAGTCCGCCCCTGGTCAGGGGTTAATTAAAATATTCATTTGTTCTAAGTATGAAAAGCCTGTGACTCAGTCCCCTTCCTCTCAAAATGATGGTGCTGGTGCTTGGTAATTGGCCACTCTGGCACCCAGTGCTGTCAAATGGAAATGGAAATGTTCTCAGTCCTGCTTAATCTTCAGATCATGATGGTCTTGAGTGCCGGGCAAATGAAATGAAGGTGAGTATAAGCAAGCAGCTGTTGAGGCTGCTATTAAAATTAACCTGTTACTTTTTCATGCATGGGCAAAACACAGGTTAATTTCCAAATTTATGAACGTGGTTTCATCCAAAGGCATAGTGCAGTGACTCACAGCAAACAAATTCTGAATACATTTCAAGTCAATGCAAATTTAATTCTACACTGTACTCATGAGTTAGAGCTGATTCACATATGTGCGGAGAAGATTGAAGCTCAGGTTTCACAGCTAATTGATACAGAAGTTTTTTAATGGTTCAGGTCAGGTTTACATCAGTTTCAGGACAGGATTAGTTCAGGATTTTATCATGTTCAAATATATACATAACCGTTCCCATAAAAGTCAATAGCCTGTAATCCACACCTGAACTGGACCACACTACTCAGGACTCTTTTTCAATCACTGAACCCATACTGCCAGTGCACCAGACATATGTGAACAGGCACCATAGGAAGCAATGTTATTTCACATGTCATGCAGATTGGATTCGGTTCAAACCACATATATGTGAACCTGCATCAACTGCCTATTTCACATAGTCATTTTACATTTTAATTTATAAAGCAAATTTGAAGTATGATATAGGATGAATGAAAGAATGGAGAAGTTGGATGAAAATTTATTTTTGTGCCTTTTACATACAAACAGTAACTTTACAAAATACTGTCTGCCTGAACTTTGCTCACAGATACTCATAGTGGTCACTTCATTAGTATCGCTAGAAAGCTAACCACTTGGCCATATATTGATCCCTAACAATAATAAGATTCACTAACTGTATAATGTGATGTTTCTTTCTGTATAATTTACTTAAATGCCTTGATTGGGTCCTCACACTAAAAAGCTGTTGCTAAATTATGTTAATATGATAGAAGCAATTTATGAAAACATTATTTAATATAAGCAGCTGTTGCATGTCTTGCAAACTCTTTTTTGCTTGTTAATAGATTTTCTTTAAATAACCCAGAAAACATGAATAACTTGACATGTGTCAGAATTATAAGGTATACTGTTCTAAAATGCTGTTTTTCATCACAGAACTGCCTCAACAAGCAGCAACTCTTAGCTGCCATTCGACAGATGCAGCAGTTCTTAAAAGGACAAGAAACAAGATTTGCAGAAGGAATCCGAATCATGAAGAGCCGACTAAATAACTTACAAAATACTGTCATTAAAGCTAGCCCAGATGCACCACCAGGTTAGTATCTTTAATACATAAATAGTGATATGTGGGGGTATTTTACTAAAGGTGTAGAGCATTTCAAGTGAACTCACACCCACTAAAAAATACTTTTTAGGGCTTGTTGGCTCACTTTTCTTTAAAGGAGAAACTAAAAGTTCCACAGAATGAAAGGTTACTTTTCTAGGAATTTCGACCATCATTTCGAAACGTGAAAATAAGGAACTTTAGCCTCCTGACTCACTCGTGTAGCACCACTGCTTAGGCCTCAAGCCTAGGCCTTTGGTCTGGTCCCACAGACTGTTATATAGCACCACTGTGGTCATGTAGCATCCAATACCTCTCTTGCAACTCTATTTGCACTTGTCCATGAACTGGACTGGGCAGGGAACCCTCTATGTCCCAAGTGGGACCCTCCTGTCTCCTAGCCTGTGACCTCCTGGCTTTTGGGTGGAGTATACTTGTTCCCTCACTTGAGTCCTGAGCTGTTGCAATGTCTTTGAATATAGAGGGTGTGCACACTTGCGCACACACACACACACACAGCTTGCCAGGCTCCAGTAAGACCTGGACACCATGTAGAAGGCTTCATACCTCCCAATGTTCCTTGAAGCCTCTAAACTCCAAAACCCAGTCCAGGAATACCAAAACATAACCTGAAAACTGTAAGAGCAACTTTCTCCACATTTGTTAGAACCCTGTGTAACCTTTGCCTACTTTTACATAGTGGCAAGGCTTCACACTTACCTACCTTCCCTTGTTTCGAGCCAAAGCCCTTCACTTTGGTCCACTTCTCTCTTTTCCCACATTCCTTATTGTATTAACAGAGAATTCTATTTTCTGGGCTGTAGGGCTACACCTCTGATTCTTTTTGAGTATGCTTCCACAGGCATTTCTTCCCAGTCCTTATCAGGGGTCCACGGTTTTCTTTACTAATCTTTCTCCCTTTCTTTGGCCTCCTGGGCTCACTTTTACTTTCTAGGTGTACTCTGGCTTTCCCGACACTTCTCTCAGAACCACTATTCTGAGGTTTGCCAATCCTTTTGCCGTTACCCTTGGTAACCAAAACATCAGAGATTAACCATGCAGTATCCTGTTCAATAGTAGCATAATATGTTACTGAATATTACTGTATGTCTTCGCTGTTAATGGCACCAACACCATCAGTACTTCTTTTTTCAGTGTCTGTTAGGGCAGTGTCTGCAGAGGGCACACACTCAGGCAAGTAGCCATCTCCCATGAGAACCTCACAAGCCACTAACTCCCTTATTACATGCAATGTAAACAGCTTTCTTGACATCTGATGTTTCTCACATACCATTTTTACCATTTTGTTCTTGCATCATAAGGGGTTTACCAGGTTTGTCACAGAAACCTATTTTTGGACAAATAATTCCAATCTTGTTACCCATCTTGATGTCTCCTGGTACTTTAACCAGTATCTCTGTTTGGTTATGGACAGAGTTTCTGCTATTTCCTCATCCATTCTCAGGCCTGGCAACTCACAAGATCTGTCTATTGCAGTATGAGCTTCCTTGACTACACATGGATCAGCAACACCTTGGACTTCAATAGCAGAAATATTTTATGTCATACTGTTATACAGAGAGGCCTCCAATATCTCTGACACCTTAGGCTTATTCAACAATTCTCTGGAGTGTCTTCCATACACAAAAGTATCAAAAAGTAACTGGGCAGGGAACTGTGAGGCAACTTTCAAAACCATTAACAGCCATTATACCAGACATTTCCAGTTTTGACTATCTTTGTTCATTACAGCCTGCAATACCTTGCTCCAACTAATAATACTCCACAGTATCAGCTTGTCTGTCCTAAGAGGTAACACCCAGGTATATCACTGCAATACATTTAAAAGTTCAAGCATTTCCTTGAACATTTTGGTCATAAAACACCCTGACTCCATACTCAAGACCTTCCTGGAGACCTTCATGTTAGTGGAGATGTGGAAAGACTTATTTACTGAAGCCCTAGAGGTTTTGTTTCTTAAAGGGGCTTCATTCCAGCTGGAGGTAGCCAACACCACAGCCTGATGCTTTCTCAGAATGCTGCCAGGTGCGTGATTCACCATCAGCCTCTCAGTGTCAATGAACTGTTCCATGTCTTCTCCAGGAACACTGTCATTTTGGTACACCACACCATTGAAGTGTTACTAAACCCAGGACCCTGCATTCACTCTATATGGTTTCGCACAGTACACAGAACATGGAAATGCAATTATTCTAGTAAATATAAAATGCTAAATACTTTTTCTAATCAGCAGTTAGACTGCTCTATCAGTGTTCAGCAGATCACTGGTTAAAGCTTGTAGGAGGAGTTTTCTTTCTGCTCTAGGAAGATGCAGAACCCCTGACCTCTGTCTGGATAGTGCTGATTGGCCCTGTGCTGATTACATGCACTCTCCCAAGAAAAGAAAACCTCTCAAACAATACACACCAGACTGAATATGTGCAGAGTTTCTCCACACGATATGTCTTATCAGGTGACAAGAGGGAGACACAGTAAGAAGGGGAGGATCAGAGAAGTCAAGATCAAACAGCCTTTTTACACAATGCAGAGGATTAACACCTTATGTTCCACAGTGAGTATATCAAGCATACATTACTGCATATACAGACTGATTTTACTGTTGTGTGTTTAGTAACACTTTAACTTATTTATGGGTCGTGGACAAAACCTCTGCTGTGTGGTCCTTCCATCTCCCAAGGGATGCTCTGTGCAGCAGCAAGTGTGCCCTTGACTACAGGCTACTCTGCAGATCCTGCTTTTGGCACAGCAGAAATAGGGTCCACTTCATGGTTTCACAGAGAAGAATTGTTTTTCATAGCTAACAGGCTTTTTGCCCTACTGTCTCAGTCTATTCCAGCAATGGGCAAACTACGGCCCGCGGGCCGTATACGGCCCGGCGGACCTTTTAATCCGGCCCGCGGAGCTAGGCTCCCGCTAGGCTCCTCTCACAGTCCGCCGTGAAGACCGGTGTAGCATGAAAATCTGTCCCCCTCGACGTATCTGCGCATGTGCCGGAGATCGCCGATCGGCTGCTAATGCCTGAAACTGGCACATGCGCAGATACGTCGAGGGGGACAGATCCTCATAGGAGACAGATTTTCATGCTACACCGGAACGGCGCGGGAATACGGCGAGAGGAACGCGCGGAGCAAAGGTAAGTGAATTGACACAGGGGGGACTTAATATGGGGGATGAATTAATATGGGGAATGAATTACTATAGGGGGGATGAATTACTATATGGGGGATGAATTACTATATGGGGGATGAATTACTATGGGGGATGAATTACTATATGGGGGATGAATTACTATGGGGGATGAATTACTATATGGGGGATGAATTACTATATGGGGGATGAATTACTATGGGGGATGAATTACTATATGGGGGATGAATTACTATGGGGGATGAATTACTATATGGGGGATGAATTACTATGGGGGATGAATTACTATGGGGGATGAATTACTATATGGGGGATTAATTACTATGCTTACTATGGGGGAATATTACTATACTTACTATGGATGACACATACACATCATTCATCTACTCTTGGTCCGGCCCCCGGGTCCAATATATGAACCCATTGCGGCCCTCAAGTCAAAACGTTTGCCCACCCCTGGTCTATTCTCTCTCTGCTCCAATCAAAGGTATTACACAGTAGTGCTCTATCTGCTGATGGAGACACAGAAGGACAACGTGGCTCAGCAGCAGACACTTTACACATGTTATCCACAGTATATCAGCTCCTTACTGTGAAACAAATAAAAGTTCCTGGCATAAACTCACTGTTTGGAGTAAGTATCTGAAAAAACTACAGGTGGGATCCAAGAGAGGCTGCAGGCTGCTTGATGGTGTATGTAGAGCCTGACTCTTGTTCCCGGGGATGGCCGGAGCTGTGAATATGAGTGTCTCTTTATCACCGGGCAGGGGCGTATTTATCACAAGGCAAACAAGGCGTTTGCTAGGACGGCATCTTTCAGGGGGGCAGCGGCATCTTTCAGGGGGGCAGTGCCGCTCCCCTAAAGAAGGGATGGAAGAAAAGACGCACACAGCATGGGGACCAGATGGGACTCGAGAGAGGCTGCAGGCTGCTTGATGGTGTATGCAGAGCCTGACTCTTGTTCCCAAGGATGTCCAGAGCTGTGAAGGTGAGTGTCTTCTCTCTCGCTGGGGTGGGGCAGGGGTTGCCAGTGTATGGGGGGTGGTGGTAGTGGAAGGCTATCTCTGGTGTGGGTGAGGGGGGGGCGCGGGGTGTTGTTGGTCAATGTCAGGCACTCTTCGTGGGGGAGGGGGGTGTTGGTCGGTGTCAGGGCCTCTCTGTGGGGAGAGGGGGATTTTTGTGTTGCCTAGGGCAGCACGAAACCTAAATACACCACTGGTCTTGCCCCCATCCGAGCGCCACTTATATGTGTGGGTATTTTGCTCACGGTGTAGTATGTCTCCAGTGAGTTCACTTCAGCCAGAAAATACTGTTTAGGGCTTGTTGGCCCACTTTCATTTAAAGGAGAGAATAAAAAAGTTCCACAGAATGAAAGGTGACTCTAGCAGGGGTTTCCACCATCACTTTAAAACATGACAGCTGCTGATTGCTATCAATACAGACACTCTGGAGCCCTTCACGATGCATTCATGAGAACCCTGTGCAATGTTTGCCTACTTTTACAGTGACAGGGCCTCTTACTGTCACAATATACTGTGTATATTGTGATATTTCAGGGGTTTCACTCCAGTGTAGTGCTTTCCAGTGAGTTCAGTCCAACCAGAAAATACTGTTGGCTTGTTGGCCCACTTTTATTTAAAAAAGGAAGTAAAAGTTCAAAAGCAGTTTCCACCATCACTTCAAACACAAAGAAAAATTACATCAAGCCTCCCGGCTTCCTCTTGCAGTATCGCTGCTCAGGCCTCAAAACTAGGCCTAGGTCTCTCAGGCCCATTCTGCTCACATGCAACTTTGCATCTCTCTTATGCAGTTCAGTGCTGGTCTTGCCCACGCACGCAACTCTGGGTAGGGACCTCCTGTCTTCCAGGTGATGCCCCAAACTACTATCAGCCCCTTGATGCACCCCTGCACACACAGCTCGCTGGTCTCCAGTAAGACCTGAACACAGAGTTAGAGGCTTCAGCCTTCCCAAGACTCTTTAAAGCCTTT
Organism: Staurois parvus; assembly: GCF_062004578.1. Classification (NCBI taxonomy): domain Eukaryota; kingdom Metazoa; phylum Chordata; class Amphibia; order Anura; family Ranidae; genus Staurois; species Staurois parvus. Next base: position 1,283,254 of record NW_028318415.1, read on the forward strand.
GGACTCCAGAACCCAATCCTGGAATCACAAATCCCAGAGAAAAAAAAAATTTCTCTGCTCATAACAGCCATTCTGGAGCCCCTCAATATGCCTCTCTAGTACCCTTTGTGCCATTTACCTCTTTTTACATAGTGGCAGGGCCCTTGTTCTGTCTCTCCAATCTAAGCATTGAAAGTGTGATCTCTGTAACTTACAGTTGTGATGAGATAACGATAACTCCAATCTCAGTTGGATACCACAGTCAGTGACTCAATCGAGATGATATCTTGTAGATCTTGTGAAGTTTATTCCATAAACTGAGAGAATCTTACAACAATGAACATCTGATAGGTCAAAAGATCATAATGTGTCCTGCTTCATGACATGAGGCTAGAGCTGCAATGCATTTCTAGGGAAAAGGGTGGGATATCTATACAGCATTAACTAAACCAAAGGAAATGGAGGAGCAGAGACAAAATATAGAGAACACTTAAAGGCATATGACAGTCAATATGACAGTCATGTGAAACATGACAGCCCTGCGCTGTGTATATACAGTATATATATATATTTTAGTAGGCAAAGTAGTAATAGTTAGTCAAGGTAACTGATGTACTCTAATGCTGCTATATTTTTGCCTGTGCATCTACTGTAGGTTTCAATGATCACTGGTTATGGGGGGGTTAAAAAATGCAGCTGTCAGTAGTCTGTATCCTTCCTGCTGCTAATCATTTATTATCTAGCATGTCATACTACCCAAGCCAAAGCAAGTTCCATGTCATTGTAAGCCATAATGCTGAGCATAATGTGCACCACATTCACATTAAGGCTGGCTTATTTAACCAGTTGCCGACCGCAGATAGCCAAATGACGGCTTCACTGCGACCAGCCAGTTCTGGGAGGGCGTCATATGACGTCCTCCCAGAACGCGTCCTCCCACGCGCCCCTGGGGGCGCACACCCAGTGATCTCCATGATCGCTGTGTCCTACGGAAAAGGCCAATCACAGCTGCCTTTTACCACATGATCAGCCGTGTCCAATGACACAGCGGATCACCGGTAAATGCAGTTGCCGGTTATCGGCTGCACTTTCCTCACACTGTCACACTCACGTGATCCAGTAGCTCCGTCTTTCCTGCGTCAGTGAGTGGCTGCTGCAGGGAAGAGGAGGAAGTGCTGGCAATGGCTATGCCATATAAGTCTATGGGTGATATCAATGCAAATTGAATTCCTGGCCATAGTTGAGCGCTTTGTGGGAGCTGTAGCTGCAGGATTACATGATTGCACTGGAGCTGACCGAAAAAAAGCTAAGTATACAGATCTTTTTTACACAGAGCAGGCAGGGTAGATATGAGGAAGGGGAATGTAAAATTTTTCAGAATAACTAGTACTTGACTTCCCCTTTAATAAAACAAGTAACAACTAGCAAAATAACAGTGATCTATTTAACCAGTCAGCAGCATGCTTTCATTGTTCTCACTGTTCTAAACTAATGAGAGGTGAAATTGCATTGGTTGTTACATTGCCATTGTTTTACATGATTACTGTTTGCTGCACAACCTTTCTGAAAGTTCTTAACTACTTGAGCTGCAATAAAACTGCAATAAAACAATAATGATTTCTTTTCTCAGGCCTGCTTAATTAATAAACCAAATATTAAAGGACTTTTTTTTTATGACCATCTAAAATATATTTCAGTTGACATTTATATTGTTTGGATTGGATAGAGAAAATATTACTCATAACGACTTTCTTGTAATTAGTAAAAAAACCCTTGTCCTCAGATGACACAAAAACAAGGGCTCTTAAAAAACAATGTCATATTGCAGCAAGCAGTGTAACTCTGTGTTCTGTATTATAGCACAGCCCTAAGATTACCACCTTCTGGTACTTGGAAAATTGAACGGGATTAGAGATGAGCGAATTATTCAAAAATTCGATTCGGCTGATTCGGCGAATTCGCGGAATAAATTCGATTCGAGTCGAATATATTCGCTGCGAATTTAACTTATAAAAAGGGTGTTTCTAGGCTTCAGAGAGCCTTTATATTAGTGCAGAACACTGTACCTTTAATTTAAATGCCCTTGGAGTCTGCTGGGGAAGAGAAATAATACTGTCAGTCAGTATGACATGCAGATGAGTGCCGTCGATCTTAGAATCACCGCACACTTCACTCATTTCGGCAGTCAGGGGGCCAAAACCAGAGTGTGGAGCCACAGTGTGGCGGTGGAGGCAGCAGCAATGGGAGGCCATACAGCACCCTATGAAAAAATGGAACCCACCAGCAGTGTGAGGAGACCTGAAAGTGGCACATGGCAGAGTGTGGCGATGGAGACAGCAGCAATGGGAGGCCGTACAGGGACCCATGACACACTCTGGACCTGGCAGCAGCATGAGGAGGCAGTACAGGGGCCCATGACAGATTACGGGCCTGGCAGCAGCATGAGGAGTCGGTACGGGGGCCCATGGCAGATTACGGGCCTGGCAGCAGCAATGGGAGGCCCGTAATCTGCCAGCACCCTATGACAAAATGGAACCCACCAGCAGTGTGAGGAGACCTGAAAGTGGCACATGGCAGAGTGTGGCGATGGAGACAGCAGCAATGGGAGGCCGTACAGGGACCCATGACACACTCTGGACCTGGCAGCAGCATGAGGAGGCGGTACAGGGGCCCATGACAGATTACGGGCCTGGCAGCAGCATGAGGAGTCGGTACGGGGGCCCATGGCAGATTACGGGCCTGGCAGCAGCAATGGGAGGCCATACAGCACCCTATGACAAAATGGAACCCACCAGCAGTGTGAGGAGACCTGAAAGTGGCACATGGCAGAGTGTGGCGATGGAGACAGCAGCAATGGGAGGCCGTACAGGGACCCATGACACACTCTGGACCTGGCAGCAGCATGAGGAGGCGGTACAGGGGCCCATGACAGATTACGGGCCTGGCAGCAGCATGAGGAGTCGGTACGGGGGCCCATGGCAGATTACGGGCCTGGCAGCAGCAATGGGAGGCCGTACAGGGACCCATGACACACTCTGGACCTGGCAGCAGCATGAGGAGGCGGTACAGGGGCCCATGACAGATTACGGGCCTGGCAGCAGCATGAGGAGTCGGTACGGGGGCCCATGGCAGATTACAGGCCTGGCAGCAGCAATGGGAGGCCCGTAATCTGCCAGCACCCTATGACAAAATGGAACCCACCAGCAGTGTGAGGAGACCTGAAAGTGGCACATGGCAGAGTGTGGCGATGGAGACAGCAGCAATGGGAGGCCGTACAGGGACCCATGACACACTCTGGACCTGGCAGCAGCATGAGGAGGCGGTACAGGGGCCCATGACAGATTACGGGCCTGGCAGCAGCATGAGGAGTCGGTACGGGGGCCCATGGCAGATTACGGGCCTGGCAGCAGCAATGGGAGGCCGTACAGGGACCCATGACACACTCTGGACCTGGCAGCAGCATGAGGAGGCGGTACAGGGGCCCATGACAGATTACGGGCCTGGCAGCAGCATGAGGAGTCGGTACGGGGGCCCATGGCAGATTACGGGCCTGGCAGCAGCAATGGGAGGCCCGTAATCTGCCAGCACCCTATGACAAAATGGAACCCACCAGCAGTGTGAGGAGACCTGAAAGTGGCACATGGCAGAGTGTGGCGATGGAGACAGCAGCAATGGGAGGCCGTACAGGGACCCATGACACACTCTGGACCTGGCAGCAGCATGAGGAGGCGGTACAGGGGCCCATGACAGATTACGGGCCTGGCAGCAGCATGAGGAGTCGGTACGGGGGCCCATGGCAGATTACGGGCCTGGCAGCAGCAATGGGAGGCCGTACAGGGACCCATGACACACTCTGGACCTGGCAGCAGCATGAGGAGGCGGTACAGGGGCCCATGACAGATTTCGGGCCTGGCAGCAGCATGAGGAGTCGGTACGGGGGCCCATGGCAGATTACGGGCCTGGCAGCAGCAATGGGAGGCCGTACAGGGACCCATGACACACTCTGGACCTGGCAGCAGCATGAGGAGGCGGTACAGGGGCCCATGACAGATTACGGGCCTGGCAGCAGCATGAGGAGTCGGTACGGGGGCCCATGGCAGATTACGGGCCTGGCAGTAGCAATGGGAGGCCCGTAATCTGCCAGCACCCTATGACAAAATGGAACCCACCAGCAGTGTGAGGAGACCTGAAAGTGGCACATGGCAGAGTGTGGCGATGGAGACAGCAGCAATGGGAGGCCGTACAGGGACCCATGACACACTCTGGACCTGGCAGCAGCATGAGGAGGCGGTACAGGGGCCCATGACAGATTTCGGGCCTGGCAGCAGCATGAGGAGTCGGTACGGGGGCCCATGGCAGATTACGGGCCTGGCAGCAGCAATGGGAGGCCGTACAGGGACCCATGACACACTCTGGACCTGGCAGCAGCATGAGGAGGCGGTACAGGGGCCCATGACAGATTACGGGCCTGGCAGCAGCATGAGGAGTCGGTACGGGGGCCCATGGCAGATTACGGGCCTGGCAGCAGCAATGGGAGGCCCGTAATCTGCCAGCACCCTATGACAAAATGGAACCCACCAGCAGTGTGAGGAGACCTGAAAGTGGCACATGGCAGAGTGTGGCGATGGAGACAGCAGCAATGGGAGGCCGTACAGGGACCCATGACACACTCTGGACCTGGCAGCAGCATGAGGAGGCGGTACAGGGGCCCATGACAGATTACGGGCCTGGCAGCAGCAATGGAAGGCCCGTAATCTGCCAGCACCCTATGACAAAATGGAACCCACCAGCAGTGTGAGGAGACCTGAAAGTGGCACATGGCAGAGTGTGGCGATGGAGACAGCAGCAATGGGAGGCCGTACAGGGACCCATGACACACTCTGGACCTGGCAGCAGCATGAGGAGGCGGTACAGGGGCCCATGACAGATTACGGGCCTGGCAGCAGCATGAGGAGTCGGTACGGGGGCCCATGGCAGATTACGGGCCTGGCAGCAGCAATGGGAGGCCATACAGCACCCTATGACAAAATGGAACCCACCAGCAGTGTGAGGAGACCTGAAAGTGGCACATGGCAGAGTGTGGCGATGGAGACAGCAGCAATGGGAGGCCGTACAGGGACCCATGACACACTCTGGACCTGGCAGCAGCATGAGGAGGCGGTACAGGGGCCCATGACAGATTACGGGCCTGGCAGCAGCATGAGGAGTCGGTACGGGGGCCCATGACAGATTACGGGCCTGGCAGCAGCATGAGGAGTCGGTACGGGGGCCCATGGCAGATTACGGGCCTGGCAGCAGCAATGGGAGGCCGTACAGGGACCCATGACACACTCTGGACCTGGCAGCAGCATGAGGAGGCGGTACAGGGGCCCATGACAGATTACGGGCCTGGCAGCAGCATGAGGAGTCGGTACGGGGGCCCATGGCAGATTACGGGCCTGGCAGCAGCAATGGGAGGCCCGTAATCTGCCAGCACCCTATGACAAAATGGAACCCACCAGCAGTGTGAGGAGACCTGAAAGTGGCACATGGCAGAGTGTGGCGATGGAGACAGCAGCAATGGGAGGCCGTACAGGGACCCATGACACACTCTGGACCTGGCAGCAGCATGAGGAGGCGGTACAGGGGCCCATGACAGATTACGGGCCTGGCAGCAGCATGAGGAGTCGGTACGGGGGCCCATGGCAGATTACGGGCCTGGCAGCAGCAATGGGAGGCCGTACAGGGACCCATGACACACTCTGGACCTGGCAGCAGCATGAGGAGGCGGTACAGGGGCCCATGACAGATTTCGGGCCTGGCAGCAGCATGAGGAGTCGGTACGGGGGCCCATGGCAGATTACGGGCCTGGCAGCAGCAATGGGAGGCCGTACAGGGACCCATGACACACTCTGGACCTGGCAGCAGCATGAGGAGGCGGTACAGGAGCCCATGACAGATTACGGGCCTGGCAGCAGCATGAGGAGTCGGTACGGGGGCCCATGGCAGATTACGGGCCTGGCAGTAGCAATGGGAGGCCCGTAATCTGCCAGCACCCTATGACAAAATGGAACCCACCAGCAGTGTGAGGAGACCTGAAAGTGGCACATGGCAGAGTGTGGCGATGGAGACAGCAGCAATGGGAGGCCGTACAGGGACCCATGACACACTCTGGACCTGGCAGCAGCATGAGGAGGTGGTACAGGGGCCCATGACAGATTACGGACCTGGCAGCAGCAATGGGAGGCCCGTAATCTGCCAGCACCCTATGACAAAATGGAACCCACCAGCAGTGTGAGGAGACCTGAAAGTGGCACATGGCAGAGTGTGGCGATGGAGACAGCAGCAATGGGAGGCCGTACAGGGACCCATGACACACTCTGGACCTGGCAGCAGCATGAGGAGGCGGTACAGGGGCCCATGACAGATTTCGGGCCTGGCAGCAGCATGAGGAGTCGGTACGGGGGCCCATGGCAGATTACGGGCCTGGCAGCAGCAATGGGAGGCCGTACAGGGACCCATGACACACTCTGGACCTGGCAGCAGCATGAGGAGGCGGTACAGGGGCCCATGACAGATTACGGGCCTGGCAGCAGCATGAGGAGTCGGTACGGGGGCCCATGGCAGATTACGGGCCTGGCAGCAGCAATGGGAGGCCCGTAATCTGCCAGCACCCTATGACAAAATGGAACCCACCAGCAGTGTGAGGAGACCTGAAAGTGGCACATGGCAGAGTGTGGCGATGGAGACAGCAGCAATGGGAGGCCGTACAGGGACCCATGACACACTCTGGACCTGGCAGCAGCATGAGGAGGCGGTACAGGGGCCCATGACAGATTACGGGCCTGGCAGCAGCAATGGGAGGCCCGTAATCTGCCAGCACCCTATGACAAAATGGAACCCACCAGCAGTGTGAGGAGACCTGAAAGTGGCACATGGCAGAGTGTGGCGATGGAGACAGCAGCAATGGGAGGCCGTACAGGGACCCATGACACACTCTGGACCTGGCAGCAGCATGAGGAGGCGGTACAGGGGCCCATGACAGATTACGGGCCTGGCAGCAGCATGAGGAGTCGGTACGGGGGCCCATGGCAGATTACGGGCCTGGCAGATGACGACGAGGCTGCCAAGTGCGATCAGCCTCATCTTCATCAATTAGGGTCTCCGCCTCACTACTAGCCCCCTCGGCTGCGTGTGGGTCAGGAGACAGACCTGTCTCTAGACCGGCTACTGAGCCACTCTCCTCGCCAGTACTTCTTCGCCTGGCTGCTGAAGAGGCGGATGTCTCCCCCCGTTCCTGACCGCCCTCTGTTAGCTCTTCCTCACTGTACAGTGGGGCTGAGCCCACAGCATGCGATACTTCGCTTGGTGAGGGAACACCAAAGGACAGGGGCAGGTAGAGGACACGTGATTTCAGTGGGCTTGCTCCCGGGCCATGCCAACTAACGGTTGTGTCTGACGTACCCACCGACCGTTGGCTGTAGGTGTCAGAGGTGACCTGGGAAGAGGAAGACGACCGAGCCAACCAATCGATGACGGCAGGGTTGTCGGTGGAGACACGACCACTGGATGACACCGGGAGCACTGGCCTCTGGCTGCGACTAGTGCTGCCTCGACCCCTTCCTCTGCTGCCACGTCTGCTCGCTCCTGAAACATTGCCTCCTCTGCCACTCCTCTGCGTGTTGTCTGACATACTCTTTAATTCAACGATTCTGTGTCCCTGAGTAACGATTCTGTGTCCCTGAGTAACAATTCTGTGTCCCTGAGTAACGATTCTGTGTCCCTGAGTAACGATTCTGTGTCCCTGAGTAACAATTCTGTGTCCCTGAGTAACAATTCTGTGTCTGTCCCTGAGTAACGATTCTGTGTCCCTCAGTAACGATTCTGTGTCCCTGAGTAACAATTCTGTGTCCCTGAGTAACAATTCTGTGTCCCTGAGTAACGATTCTGTGTCCCTCAGTAACAATTCTGTGTCCCTCAGTAACAATTCTGTGTCCCTGAGTAACGATTCTGTGTCCCTCAGTAACAATTCTGTGTCCCTGAGTAACAATTCTGTGTCCCTGAGTAACAATTCTGTGTCCCTGAGTAACGATTCTGTGTCCCTCAGTAACAATTCTGTGTCCCTCAGTAACAATTCTGTGTCCCTGAGTAACGATTCTGTGTCCCTCAGTAACAATTCTGTGTCCCTGAGTAACAATTCTGTGTCCCTGAGTAACAATTCTGTGTCCCTGAGTAACGATTCTGTGTCCCTGAGTAACGATTCTGTGTCCCTCAGTAACGATTCTGTGTCCCTGAGTAACAATTCTGTGTCCCTGAGTAACAATTCTGTGTCCCTGAGTAACGATTCTGTGTCCCTGAGTAACAATTCTGTGTCCCTGAGTAACAATTCTGTGTCCCTGAGTAACAATTCTGTGTCTGTCCCTGAGTAACAATTCTGTGTCCCTGAGTAACGATTCTGTGTCCCTCAGTAACAATTCTGTGTCCCTGAGTAACAATTCTGTGTCCCTGAGTAACAATTCTGTGTCTGTCCCTGAGTAACAATTCTGTGTCCCTCAGTAACAATTCTGTGTCCCTCAGTAACGATTCTGTGTCCCTCAGTAACAATTCTGTGTCCCTGAGTAACAATTCTGTGTCCCTGAGTAACAATTCTGTGTCTGTCCCTGAGTAACAATTCCAATTCTGTGTCCCTGAGTAACAATTCTGTGTCCCTGAGTAACAATTCTGTGTCCCTCAGTAACAATTCTGTGTCCCTCAGTAACAATTCTGTGTCCTTGAGTAACAATTCTGTGTCCCTGAGTAACAATTCTGTGTCCCTGAGTAACGATTCTGTGTCCCTCAGTAACAATTCTGTGTCCCTGAGTAACAATTCTGTGTCCCTGAGTAACAATTCTGTGTCTGTCCCTGAGTAACAATTCTGTGTCCCTGAGTAACAATTCTGTGTCCCTCAGTAACAATTCTGTGTCCCTGAGTAACAATTCTGTGTCCCTGAGTAACAATTCTGTGTCTGTCCCTGAGTAACAATTCTGTGTCCCTGAGTAACAATTCTGTGTCCCTCAGTAACGATTCTGTGTCCCTCAGTAACAATTCTGTGTCCCCGAGTAACAATTCTGTGTCCCTGAGTAACAATTCTGTGTCTGTCCCTGAGTAACAATTCTGTGTCCCTGAGTAACATTTCTGTGTCCCTGAGTAACGATTCTGTGTCCCTAAGTAACGATTCTGTGGCCCTAAAGTCTCTCTGGCCCTAACTCTGTCCCTAATACAGACAGGTCTGTCTCTCTTGAATGACCGGAGGCTAATGGAGAATTGTAAGATGGCCGCAATTTATAGCTCCACCATTACACAGTGCTGGCTGGCTGGCTGCTGATTGGCTAATGCGATCACATGTCATGAATGAATGCATTATGGGTCAGCGCGCCTTGTCTGCGCGCCTTCCCAGAGATCCCCGCTCCGTCGCCACACATGTCGCCGCCATTTTTGGGAAAATTCGATTCGTGCATCCGAAGTTTGCTAATTTTCGGATTCGGTGCGAATCAAATTTTTCCTGATCTTTGAAACGAATTCCACTTCGCCATGTTCGATTCGCTCATCTCTAAACGGGATGGTGACAGTTTTGTGATGTAGTGAAACTAGTGTGATTTAGCTTTGATCACCATGAAACAGCCAGGATAATATTTACGTTATCAAAATTCTTTCTTCCACCTGGGAACTATGGTATCTTTTAATTCATCAAAAGAGCACATTTTATTCTGTGTTTGATCCCTTTTATAAAAGCACTAAAATAATGTTTCTGGTACATAGTATTTTAATGTGGAGCTATAAAACAAATTAAATACAAATTAATTAAAGCCTATCTCGGGGCTTTGAAATGTACCTTTGCAATGGGACCCCTTCCCACACTGCAAAAATTAAATGCTCATTTGGCTGGAGGGTGGAGGTGGTAAGTAAAAATATTACCCTTTTCCTCATTTCTGTAGGCTTCCACCTCTTCATGCGAGCCACTTCACTTCACTGCCTGGTCAATCACAGTTCTCTGACATCTTCACGTACAATGCAAGACCAGCAGTTCTGCATTGTATGGGAGAATGGTGAGGACCCATCCAAAATCCAGAGCATGTGGCAGCAGAAAAGAGTGAGGGTAGCAAGGAATAATGTAAGTGTTCTACCTATTTCTTTGCCCCCTAGCCAAACTGGCATTTGACCCATGCTGTTCCATGGGACCCCAATGCATTGGTGCATTTCAAAGCAGCCTGGAGTTGAGCTTTAGGTTTAACATTCCCTATTTACTGCAGGCTGCTAGGCTAATTCTGGTTTTTGGCTTCACTGCAGTCAGTGGAGCAGCAAGTGATTATTTTTGTCCGGTCAGGGTTTCCTAGCTGAATGTTTTTTGATTTCTCTCTCCTGCTTTTGGAAAAAGCTTCCAGAATATAGGGTAGGGAGAGTCAAATGACCAGTATGAATAATTAACATGCCCCAGCCAATCCAAAAAATGGAGGTATCCAGAAGTTGGCTGGGAAATGTTTGAGATTCCTGTCCAGAGTGTTCTTTCCTCTGCCAGGAGGGTTCCAGTTCTCTTGGGACTGCTACCCCTGGAGTCAGCTTTACTGAGTCAAAGAGTGTCACCTGGGCCTCATCAAGAGTTAAGCTAAGGGCCTGGAGAAGATTGCAAAGAGGATTCTTGCTACAATCTGGGCCTCAGTAGGAGCTGAGTGTCTGGGAAAGGCCGGTAAAGTATCAGTAATGGAAACACTGCCAGAAGTACTCCCTCACTGAGGATCTCCTAGTGGAAGCTGAGTGCTGTACAACTCCTGGAACACTGTAAGTAGGACCTAATTTGGAGACTTTGGTGTGTGACTGCAGTTATGAAGATTTAGTTTGAAGATTGTCCTCCTATTGATTGCTATTATCGTTTTGGAGTAGCCTGTGACCCACCCCTCTCCTGTTCAAGTTCTTCAGCAATACATTTTAAAAAGACATGTACTGGCAGGGGAGATCCAAGCATATTCTCAGCGGCCCCTCCAAGGGTGAGCACTATACTGTACATGGTAATGGTATAAAATAAAAACAGCAACAAAACAAAGCTATGGAATAAAAGGGCTGTAGGGGCAGGGGTGTATTTACCACAGGGCAAACAAGGCATTTGCCTAGGGTGTCATTTTTCAGGGGGGCAGCAGCATTTTTCATGGGGGCAGCGCTGCCCCCCAAAAGAAGGGATGGAAGAAGAGTCACATGCAGCATGGGGACCAAGTGGGATCTGAGAGAAGGTACGAGCTTCTTGATGGGAGGGGGGTATTGTTCGATGTCAGGGTCTCTCCGTGGTGGTGGCGGTGGGGAGCCGATTTTTGTGTTGCCTAGGGCAGCACGAAACCTAAATACACCACTGTGTAGGGGTAATAAAATGTAATTACAGTTAACCATGGTTTAAACTCTTATGAAAACATTTTTTTAAAATAAAGCTCACAGTAAACACTAAGTTATGAATGAAAGGTTCAACTGTTGCAGGACTTGGCTTTCACAAGGACAGTACACTGATTTTACTGAAGGACCAGTTTAAGGTGGTTGTTACTTATGCCTGTGGCTTGGTCTGGCACTGCCTTCACTACTTACTCTTCAAATAAATACACAAAAGCAGCTTCCCCTAAAGACCATATAAATTATACAAATATATATCGCCTAAAGAGGAACTTCAGTTTGGTTGCTTTTTTTTTAAAGGCAGCACTGTCTTCCTGCAGCCTCTTCTATTTAGCACTGTGGGTCCCCTGTTTCACCACCATGGATACAGGAGCCAGGTGGCTCCCCACTGCAGTGCTTTGTGAATGGTCCTGCAACCTTCTGGGGACATGTGATATGTCCCAGAAGGCTGCAGGAGGGATGGGGTCTGGGCAAGTGATGTCCTTGCCTAAGTAAGGATTGTGGGAGTGGGTACCAATACAGTTTGGAACTCAATCTCCCCTCCCCCCCAAAAAACATTAAAATTCAGTCACAGGCTGGAGGGAGGGAGTGAACCAACAAGACTTTGAGTGAAGTTCCACTTTAAAGTGTGTTCAAACTGCTTTAATTGCTTTCTCTTTCTCTGCTAAATGTAACACTGAAAGTATTTTGTCATATCTGTTCAATAAATGCAAAAAATACCCATTGATTTTCCCAGAAATCCTAAAAACTCCCTTTCCTAAGGGTATGGAGATGAGGAGGGTGGAGGAGATGTGTAAAGTTCTGCGTTCTTTATAATTCATCAGAAATGTATTAGGCAGGGCTGACCCCAGATGCTTACAAATTCAGAGCTGTGCTGTCATGTCAAAGAGGAAAGTAGGAGCACACTATTTTTTTTTCCAATCAGCAGTTATTTTTCTATACTTGCAGTGTTTTTAATATGATAAAATATGGATGAAATGAACATGTATTCCAGAAATGTACTAAATAACTTTTTTGCTTTATAAAATATAATAGTCCACATATACAAATCAATCAATTATTCTCAATCTAGTGGGCAGAGCCAACTGCTGACCTATTATATTCAATACAAGAAACTGTGCTTGTGTAAAAAATTCAATAATGCTCAAATATAAACCATTATCAATGGACTTTACTATAAGATATTTATCACAGTATATCGTAAATTTTAATATATATTGCGGCTTGATATATTATAATTTGCTGACATATTATACCTCCTTGAAGTGTTAAGTGACAAGATTTCCCTGCACTGGACCTCATATAATGACTGCAGCTATTGTGTAAACCTGGGAACTTAAGCGCTGAGATCTTCCCACTGTCACAAAAACAAATAAAAAACTATCAAATGTACTAAGAACTGAAATATTCATGTTATTTAAACGGCCCTTTCATTCTGTAGATGGCAACTCATGTCAGTTTTAATTAAGGGAACAGTCAGAGACAATGTCAACATTTTGTAAGTATTACAGCTTTTTAGTTAATTACTTAACACAGTAATCTACAGCTTTTGGTATATATTACTGTTTATTTTTAGACTAAATTATGTCATTTTGTTAAAATAATAGTGGGCAGAGTTTATAATTTGTTGCATATGTTGAAGAAGCCATATACACAGATGTGCTCTTGAAACACAAGTCACTTACTGTTTTGCATTTGTTTTTTTTTTTAGTTACTTGCCCAGCACTGGAAGATCCTGAAAATGGCAAAAAGTTTGGGTCTAAATATCTCGTAGATCATGAAGTTCATTACACATGTGACTCTGGATACCAGCTAATTGGTCCCAGCAGCAGACTGTGTCAGCAAAATGGAAGTTGGACTGATGATGCTCCTTACTGCAAAGGTTTTATTTTAGGATTTATTATTAACACTTATAAATAATTATACAACAATAGAATCATTTTAATAAAAGAAATATACATTTCAAGCTAAATACAGACCTAAAATATATTTGTGAACTGTATTTTTCAATTGACCTGTGCCAGTAGAAAAAAAATAAGCCAACCTGAAAAGGAGGGATGATGTCATTATCCAGGCAGACAGAACAAAGACGGACTTTTGAAGGTAAAGTAAATTTTTACAGCGCTTACACAGCTTCTATCTAGGGATCACTAGAGCGCTAAAAACAATAAAGAACTTGCAACAGCCTCTAAAAAAAAAGTATGACTTTAGAGACACCTTCTATTTTCTTAATGATACAAATTCACTTAAAGGGTTTCACATCACCAGAATATGCAAGATTTATTAAATACTTGTAAAACAGTGACTTACAATAGCTGTTTTTGTCTGCAAATAATTCCTTCATAAGAAGAGTTATCAGCTATGTTATCAGGCAGAGAATTAACAATTTCTTGCATTTTGTATCTTCTAACTTCCTATTCCCAAGCCAGAGTTATCACTGTGTGTTATTACTGCAAGTATAGAATAATCAGAAAAGTTCAGAGCTAAAAACACTTCAGGAAATGTTGATTCTCACTCTTACTATTGGCCCTTTGTATTTACTATACCATGTTTATTGTGGTAACAAGTTTACTTAACCATGTTTTTAGTACATTTCCAATTTGTTATATATTACTGGCAAACATGGCATTTTAAAAGTTAGTTCTTAAATCTCAGTTTATTCTGTGTTGTAAAGAAAATAAATGCTTCAGCAGAACTGATGCTCCTTCAAAAAACTATGAACATCTCATCTGCTGCCAGACAAGAAAACAAAAGTGATGAGGGGAGATGACATAGGCTGCCACATTTGGATGGACAACAACTGATATGCACACACTGGGCAACACATTGAGGACCTCTTATATATCTGATACCCCTGCATACCTATATCCTTGTATATCCTGGGACAGGAACCACAGTACATCCCTTTAAAAACTGATTAATATGTTTTTGCCATTTTTGCTCTCAAGTCATTTTGCCTTTTTCAGATCAGGAGACATCATCCCACATATATATATTTTCAACCTTTTGTAAGTCCACTTATTGTTCTCTAACAGTCATTCCTACTATCTGTATTTTATGGGTGTTATATTGCTCCGTGCAAGTGATGGTTTCTCCATTGTGAAAAATGTCTTCGGTCCTAAGATGTTCCTCTCTGAACTAATTGGCATCCTCTTGTGGCTATTTGGTGAGCCCCCTCTGCCCTGCTGACCTCCTTTCACAGGTCCAGCACTCAACCCTGAGTTGTTTAGCAGCAGCATTTTCAGCATCCCATTCTACATTCTATATTATTTAACTCATTCATACTGCTGAGAAAGCATAAACCAATTTCTGAGAAACATGTCGAGTTGAGAGCTAGCTCCCCTCCCAGTTGATGCCTCTAATATATGTTGGCCTTTATATATGACTCACTAGTGCATATAGATATGTAGCTGCAGATATTAACTGGATATTCCACAAAAGCGTAGAGGCTGCCTGTCTATCCAAGCAACAGCCAATTCACTCTGGCTCCAATAAACAGTCTAGTGGTTGTCTTTTTGTAGTTTATTGCAGTGTAATCCATTTCCACCTTCAGCAGCTCTAGAGAAGACAAGGTGGTTCCTTAGACCCTGTGCCTCAACCCTTTCAAGGGCTCTTACATTTTCTGTAAGCCCAGGCACAGTGGATTCTCTCCCATTGATACAAATGGGTATTATTATTATACAGTATTTATATAGCGCCAAAGGGTATGCTCAGTGCTGTACAGTAGCGAGGGGGACAGAACATGAGACAAGACAGTAACAATACAATACACGAGGGGTTCGAGGGCCCTGCTCTTTCGAGCTTACAATCTAGGACTGGGTATCTTCCCAGTCCTAAACCCCTCGTGCACACCAACTGTATCCTGTGTACCTGCATTCCCTGGGACACCTGCGCATCTCCATTCTCCTAGTACATAATGTTACCCCTGTGCTCCCAATAGCTCAGCAGCCCACTGCTGTAAGATACACCTGTACTATTGCCCCCCTTGTGTCTTTTACTAGTACTTCTGTCTGCCTGTAAGTCCAGTATTCCATGCTTTGCCAGATAAATAAATGAGGGCAGCTGTTGTTACTGAGAAAGGAAGACAAAGACAGGTCTAAAACAAAAGGTTTAACTTTTCTCACTCTGCTGAAAATGTTTCTGTGTTTTTTTTAGGGCTATTTCCCAGTACTTACTGTTTAGACAGAAACACAAACGGCATTTACACCCTAGTTGGCTGCAACCATGAAAACATAAAAGAGAAGCCTAAGATATGTAATTATCCTTCATTCTTTAACTCATATCTTCAATCTCTCCCTTTCTACTGGCATCTTCCCCAACTCTCTAAAACATGCGCTAGTCACCCCCATACCTAAAAAATCCTCACTGGCCCCACCAATCTTAGCAACCTTAGACCCATCTCCTTACTCCCTTTTGCCTCCAAACTCCTTGAACGTCTAGTCTACAACTGGCTGAGCTGCTATCTTTTTGAGAATAACCTTCTCGATCCCCTTCAGTCTGAATTTTGCCCACAACACTCCACAAAAACTGCTCTCCTAATACTCACAAATGACTTACTAACCGCTAAAACCAATGGTCACTATTCCGTACTCTTGCTCTTGGACCTCTCCGCTGCCTTTGACACAGTTGACCACCACCTCCTCCTCAAAAAACTCTATTTACTTGGTCTCCGTGACTGTACTGTCCATTGGTTCGAATCTTACCTTTTTCACCGCACCTTCAGTGTCCCTTACAAATGTATTTCCTCCTCTCTTACTCCTTTTACTTTCAGGGTCCCCCAAGGTTCTGTCCTTTGGACCTTTCCTATTCTCTATCTACACTTCTTCCTTGGGTCAGCTGATAGCTTCCCATGGTTTCCAATGCCATCTATCTCTCTACTCCTCAGCTCACCCCCTCAGTTTCCTCATGTATCAAAGATTTACTAACAGACATATCAGACTGGATGTCACGCCACTTCCTAAAACTCAATCTATCCAAAACTGAGCTCTTAATATTTCCTCCCTTATGTGCCTCTTACCGAGATTTCTCGGTCACAATCAATAGCACCACTATCAACCCATCCCTGCATGCCAGGGTGCTAGGTGTAACCCTGGATTCTGAACTATCCTTTCAGGCCCACATCCAATCCCTGCCCAAATCATGCCGCCTCAACCTCCAACATCTCCAGAATACGCCCCTTTTTAACCAATGATACCACAAAGCTCCTAATTCACTCCCTGGTTATCTCTCGCCTTCAATACTGCAACTCCCTCCTCATTGGCTTACCTTTACATAGGCTATCCCCCCTCCAGTCCATCATGAACACTGCTGCCAGGCTTATCCACCTTACCAACCGTTCAGTGTCTGCTACCCTTCTCTGTCAATCCCTCCACTGGCTACCACTTGCCCAACGAATAAAATTCAATATACTAACAACTTACAAAGCCATCCACAACTCTGCCCCCAGCTACATCACCAACCTGGTCTCAAAATATAAACCAAACCGCTCCCTTTGATCCTCTCAAGACCTTCTGCTGTCTAGTTCCCGTGTGACCTCCTCTCATTCTCACCTCCAGGACTTCTCCCGAGCTTCTCCCATCTTATGGAACTCCCTACCCCAATCTGTCCGGCTGTCTCCTAATCTATGCACCTTTAGACGATCCCTGAAAACCTTTCTCTTTAAATAAGCCTATCCTGCTTCTACCTAGTAAACCGCCATTTATTTCCTCCATCAGTTATTCCCCCCCACAGCTATTACCTTTTTGTATCACTCAACCCTTCCTCCTAGATTGTAAGCTCTAGCAAGCAGGGCCCTCTGTTTCCTCTTGTACCAAATTGTATTGTAACTGTAATGTCTACCTTCATTTTGTAAAGCACTGCATAAACTGTTGGTGCTATATAAATCCTGTATTATAATAATAATAATATGTAATTAGCTAGTTTGTATGTACCTTGTATCACCATGAAAAGATTTAGTTTTTTTTTTTTTACCAAACGCAGAAAGAAAGATGTTTGAAGAGTGGTAAGCAAGTTTTTGCCAAAAGCCAGGGTTTCAATAAGATATCATTCTCATGCCAACATATAGCATAGTTTACTTTGTGGTTTCAGTATGACTTAATGTGTAGATGAAAGCTTGTACTTGGAAATGACAGCTTGTTGACATAGAGACTCAAAGGGAAAAGTAGTTGTATGTCAAAAGATCTATGTAACATGAACTTTAGAAATGCAAATTGATTAAATTAAAAAAAAAAAAATCTTTTGGCAAATCAGTTTGTTTGAAGTATTTCACAGGTATAAATGCTTTCCTGGAGAATTAAGACCCCCCCAAAACTAAAGCTCATAATTTGAACATACTGTACATAGGTCTGGCAAACAGCAAAAAATGCCCAGTGGTATGTGAGAAGATTGTAGCTTGTACATCATAGAGAGCCGGTCTCAAAGGGAGAAAGCGTAGGACGAAATTGGACAAAATATGGTAGTGTCAGGTGTTGAACCGATGCACTAGTCTTGATAAGCATGATAATACTAACCTGCATTTAAAGGCTAACTTCACCACTGGAACATGTTACATGCAGGGGCGGACTGACAGCTCACGGGGCCCCCGGGAAATAGGGGATCATGGGGCCCGTGTGTCCTTGCCCAAACTCAAAAAAGCCTATGAAAAAGGTACCAGGGGCATCTCATGGGGCCCCCTACTGACCCCGGGCCCTCGGGCAGTGCCCGAGTTTCCAAATGGTCAGTCCACCCCTGGTTACATGTTCCACCCGCATTTAGGGTGGAACATGTAACATGGTCCAGCTTCTGCCTCCTCGGCTCTCCGATGATCCCCCCTTCCCCTGACAGCAGGTGGGGGATCTTTTCCCAGCACCTGCTGTCACAATTTAAAAACAGCGCAGCTGCGAGGCTCCACCCACAGGGGCGCGTCATTCATTCACATTTTCCTGTGAATGAATGCCTACAAGTACTGTCAGCTATTGTGGCTGACAGCTTGTAGTTCTCAATGAACTGCGACGGCACTGGTGAGAGTCCATTAATTCCTTGTGCCATTCAGTAACTGCCCGCCTGACAGCTTGCTGAGTGTCTGCAGGATCTAGGCATTGCACCCACGATCTGTTGAATGTGGGTGAAATGCCTTAACAGACTGCAGTGTCAAAAAATAATAAATGCACATTTTTTTACCTTCAAAAATATGCAGCCGGATACCTAATGAACCTGATATCTTCTTTGCAAATTTAAACTTCTGACCTTACTCTAATTTCACTAGCTGCTTACTTGTTTTGGGTATTTGACAAAGAATGTTTGAAGCCTTTGATAACTACATGACTTGTATTCTCAGAGTGAGGTAACCAATGGCAAGCTATGCTTTTCCCTCAGTAACATTTTCCCTTAAATGTGGTCTGGATTTTCCTGCATTATATTTATAAGCATATAACATTTCAGTGTAAAAATAAAATAACAGGAGGGACAAGGATTTTTTGAATTATTGTGTTAAATGTTAGCATTTGTGCTTTTCTTAGTACTGTATAAACAGATTTATTGTAAATGTCTGCAGAAGCTATTTTATTGCTTTAATGTGTAATACATGCTTTTTAGGGTCCATGCACACTGGCTTAAAAAAAACGCTGCTCCTAGAGGAGTTTAGCTTTTTGCCTGTAAAAGCAACTAATGTTATCCTATGTGTCCATGCACATCATTTAGAGGCATATTTTAAGCTCAGCATTTAGAGGCAGAAAAAAACCCTTGTATTTTGCGTTTTTTGAATAGTTTTTTGGCAGCAAAAATGCTAAAAGCTTCTAAATGGCTAAACGCTCCTAAACGCTAGTACAAAAACCACTCGAGATTAGCATTGTTTCCTGCCCAGAGCACTGCCACTTTTTTTAAGCCAGTGTGCATGGACCCTTATACTGGGTTCACACTGGTAATGACTTTGAAATTGTTCAACTTCCCTTGAAGTCGCACAATTTCAAAGTCGGAAGTCAGTGCGACTTGTAAGACATCTGTGCGACTTCAAGCATAGATTTCTATGCAAGTCACACCCGAAATTGCCAAAAGCAGTGCAAGAACTATTTTTCAAATCGGTGTTAGTGCGACTTGTAAGACATCTGTGCGACTTCATGCACAGTCGGAGTCACACCAATTAGAACGGCTCCATTGCCAATCATTGGGTGCGACTTGTCATGCGAGATGAACTGTCAAATCACATGACAAGTCGCATCAGTGTCAACAGTGGCTTAAAGCACTTTTTTATAGTGTTTATAGTAAATTTAATAAAATGGAAACATTGTTTTGATTACAGTCCAACAAATCATTTATTCAACTCAAGTTTAACTACAAGCATTACATTTTATCCAGAAAGTGCTATAAGTCAAATTTTTCGTGTCATCATCAGGTCCACCACATTATACTGTAATTGTTATTTCCTTCAGTTCTATACTGAATCTTTACCTTTTTTGCAACAGAAAAAAATACAAAATATAGGAAGATTTTTATTGATTTCATGTTTTAAAATATTAAGGTGACATATACAAAACCATTTAAGCTGACAGGTCTCCTGATTTCCAGGGACAACTCCTGGTTTTGCAGATTTGTACCAAGAATTTTGTTGTTCTTGGTTTCTAACACTTACCAACTGTAACAGAAATCCCTCTTTTTTTCTGTTTGTGTCAATTTACCTTGTTTCGTCTATTCATTAATATATTTACATATTTGATATATCTTGAACTGGGAAGGGTAAACAAAAAGGAAATGGTGAACAGTAGGGCGTAGCCAAAATTGCAATGCCTTTTGGCAGGTAACACAGTTGACCTGTGTATTGGAGCAGAGTGTTTAGCTATTTGGAATTCTACTTCAGTGTTTTGGTTTATTTATCATACGGTATGTAAGAAAATAATAATTGCAACAGATAAATTTTGGACTCATTAATTACTGTAGACCAATTGGCTAAGCTGAATATGCCCAGCCAAAATGCTCAAGGCATGTTATTTCTTGCAAGTTAAATGTGTTTATTTGTGTTAGCTTTACATTTTAATACGGACCATTTTCTTTCATCCACTAAAAATCCTGAAACACAATTTATACACATATATAATAAACTTATATGGCAGTGCTGCTTACCAATTAACATTATATGTAGTACTCAGCTCAATGTATTGTAGCACAACATACATTAGTACACATTCTTCCTTTTGTAAACTAATTAAAATAGTCATTGTTAATACTTTATTTTAAGATATTGGACCATGCAGTAGCCAACCTTGTCTGAATGGGGGGACATGCACGGAAGAGAGCAGCCACTACAAATGCAATTGTCCTCCTGAGTGGAAAGGGTCCAACTGCCAGTTTAAAATACCAACAGGTATGGCTTGCTTTCATAAAAAACACAAATAAGAGGAATATAGGTTAAATATGCTATAATTTGTATTTATGTATGGTAGTAGTACTGAGTAATAGTGAGAATGAATACTTTGGGACCTGCTAGTGGAATAAAACCTCATATGGATTTTGGGGTCACCTTGCTTTGTATAAAGATGAAGATTATGGCTAGCAGAAAATTGCTGAAGATGGTCAAGGAGTTTGGCTATTTCCAGAACTGCAACAAGGGACAAAGCCTACAATCTGACTACTCTCCAAAGAAATAGTTGTATGGATCAAATGCATTGCTTAATATCTTCCGCAAGGGTGTTTTGCAAGATGTCTGTAGGTGCCTGGGTCAAATCACAGTGAAACATGTGTTGCAGGAAAACACAACCTCTGAACTCCTAAATTGACTTCCTGGTGTACTAAGCAGCTATTAAAAACTTTAATTAGAATGTAGGGCTTTGTATTCAAGTAGTTATATCAGAGAGAAAAATATATTTAAAGTAAAATTCCAGAATAGCCATAACTAACCTTAAAAATACTCCTTCCCCACTCCTAACTACTATGCCCGCTAACCTGTGTAAGAAAGACGACCATACTTACCTAATTGCATGCTCCGGTCCAGTCATGTAATCTCCTGTGGCTGGCTGCAGGGGAGAGAAAAGAGCTCTTGACAATGGCTGGTAAAGCCTGGAGTAGTGACATCACTCTTAGGCTTCATTGGCCCATCCATTGTCGGCACTCCCTACTCTCCCCTAAAGCCACCGCTGGCTGAGAACAGGGGAGGCAATCATGTGACCAGATCAAAGCGGCATGAAAATAGGTAAGATTTGGCAGTACTTATTTCAGGTGATTGCAAAATGAGCAAACAGTGTTGCCAGGCAGTGGGAAAAATAATTAGAATTCTAAGATGAATCATTGAGTCACAAGCAGGAGGAAGGAGGTCCTGGATCTCCTATATTGATCTTTCGGTAGACCACATTTAGAATACTAGGGCTGATTTACTAAAACTAGAGAGTGCAAAATCCGGTGCAGCTCTGCATAGAATCCAATTAGCTTCCAGGTTTTATTGTCTAAGCGTAATTGAACAACCTGATGTTAGAAGCTGATTGGTTACTAGGCACAGCTGCACCAGATTCTGAGTGCACTAGTTTTAGTAAATCCCACTGTGCCCAGTTCTGGAGACCCCACTTACAAAAAGATATTGAAAAGATAGAACAAGTCCAGATATGGGCAACAAACTTAGAGAAAAGAATTTTATAGTGAATACAAAACATTCTATTTTATATTTGTCCAGTACTCTACCTATGTTTGCATTTTAATTACTTTAATCTTATTTATTAAGCACCACCTGATTTGCCAGTCAATGATGCTGCTTTAAGCCGGAAAGCCGTGTGCACCAGAGTGGACCGTACTCAACACTGTAGCTGTGATCCCGGCTTCCAGATGAAAGGCACTCCTGAAAACAGCATATGTCAAGGCAAGTGATTTCCATATTATCACACAATGTTTGCAAAGTGACTTTTCTTGTTATTATTGATTTATATATATATATATATACAGTATGTTATAATCCATTGAGGAGCTCTCATTGCACTTATACACCTGCTAGGATGAGCTTAGTTCTGACAGTCACAGTCGGAGATGGATTTTCATGTAAAAGTAGAAGCAAGGACATTATGTTGTCTGGTACTCTGCACGATTTTTTATTATAAAACTTGAAAGGACAATCACTGAAGTTGTCCTTTGCATGATGAAATGGCTATGAATGGTCTGACTGCAGTTTGAGTACTGTGAAGAACAGCCTCAGAAGATTTGTGCTGCTCAATAAAAGAGTTGCAAGATGCGGAGACCCAACTGAGTTGTTTTAAAACTTATATTATCCTTAACATTTACTAGTCCCCATATTTATAGTATTACTTCTGGAAAAACACTTAAACGTCATATCCTTGCTTATCACTTTTAGGCCCCAATCACACTTTGAGATTTGAAATCACTTGGCAGTCACCGCAAAACGCTCAATGTGCATTTGATTTGGATTTCTATTCTGTTCATTTACTTTTCATTTTGTTCATTGATAAAAAAAAAAATTATTAACACTTCAATTTATGAAAGCATTTCTTAACTGAGAGCATTTTTTCACACCTGTCTAAAACATCTGCATAGTAGTGTGTGCTAAAAGGCGTGTAAATCAAATTCTTGCATAGAAATTATTTTATACAGTACATCCCATATGTAAACACACAAGAGAGTCCTGAATGTAGGTAATATACATACATTTGGTGCATGGCACATTTTCAGATTGTCAAAAATACATGTTATATCTCATATGGAGAACATGTTAAAAAAAACTGTTTTGCTATATATACAGTAGTTACTGACTACAGAGGCTAGAGATTATAGCAGTATGTTTTGTCTGCAGATGTTAATGAGTGTGAGGTGTACAAGACAGAAGGAGTACCTCGCCTCTGTATTTTTGCCTGCATCAACACTCCGGGCTCCTACCGTTGTGCTTGTCCATCTGGTTACAAATTACTAGGTGATGGTAAAAATTGTGAAGGTAGGTGGATTTAAATGTTTTAAAGGCAATACAAATTCAAAAGGAATGTATAGTGAGTTTGTATATATTTTCTTTCTGTATTATGGTATTGTGGCATTTTATGTGATATGGCTTTAAAACTTTATTCACCTTTCAATGCGCCACCTTTGGAGACAGAGAGAGAGAAAGAGAGAGATTCTGAAAGCAAACAGCTTCTGCTATCTCTTTTGATATTTATTTGTAAAACAAAGAGTTAGGATGTGTGTCAATTAGACTTTAGGCTGTGTGGTTGAGCTTGCTCTTACATCAGTTTAAGGCTTCTTTCACACTGAGGAGTTTTTTGAAGCGTTTTTGCTTTAAAAAAAGCACCTGAAAAGCTCAAGAAAAACACTTCCCTATGTATGTGAATGTGTATAATATGTTAGTTTTCACACTCAGGCATTGCGCTTGTGGTGCGGTGCAAAAACTCCTGCTTGCAGCATCTTTGGTGCATGTTTGGTTAATTTAAAAAAAAAAAAACGCTCCAAAAACGCCTCTTCCCATTGAAATCAATGGAAAACGCTTGAAAAGCACCTGAAAAACACCTCTGGGAAGCATTTTTGGTACAGTTTTTAAGTCATGTGTCCATGCTCAGAAAGTGCGGCAAAAGTGTGGTAAAAACGCCTATGCGTTTTGTGGCAAATCAGTGTGAAAGTAGCCTAAGACACTTCTGAAATAGCTCAGAATTCATTAATAGGTGCCTTTATTATTAATATTATTATTATTATAATACTGTATTTATATAGCACCAACAGTTTGCTCAGCTTTACAATTTAAAGGGAGACAGTAGAGCAACAATACAGTTCAATACAAGAGGGTTAGGAGGGCCCTACTCCTTGGAGCTTACAATCTAAGAGGGAGGGGCTAGTGGTACAAAAGGTAGTAACTGTGGGGTATGGACTGGTAGGAGGAGTAGAAGATTCCATTATTAGCTGAGGGCAGGATAGGCTTCCCTGAAGAGATAGGTTTTCAGAGATCGCCTAAAAGTGAGCAGAGTAGGCGATAGTCTGATAAATTGGGGTAGAGAGTTCCAGAGGATGGGGGAAGCTCTGGAGAAGTCCTGGAGACGAACATGGGAGGAGGAGACAAGGGAGCTAGAGAGTTGGAGGAGTGGAGAGTATGGTTTGGTAGATATTTGGAGACAAGATTGGTGATGTAATTTGGGGCAGAGTTCTAAATGGCTTTATATGTTATTGTTAATATTTTGAATTTTATCCGTTGGGCAATGGGAAGCCAGTGGAGGGATTGGCAGAGAGGGGCCTTTAACCTTTAAGTGTAAGGGAAACCTAAACGATATAACAGGTAGCACAACAACAAAAAAATAGCACATGAAAAATTATGTTCACATTACATATAACACCACATTTCCTCTCTGACGTTGACTTTCCTTCCTCAGTTTCCTTTAACAATTAAGATGCTAGGCAATTAGTTGGACATCTCATCCGACTTTCACCTGCATGCTTTGAAAGACAAAAACATTGAGACCCGGGGCCCAGGCTTGAGCGTGCCGATGTCCTCTCTTACCTTTCTCTCCCTTTTCCTTTTTATTTTTTAGGCCCTTCGGCATGGATGAATTGTGCATTTTTCTTATGTACTTTTTTTGTTCTGCTGCCTGAATAGTGCTTTTTTTTTTTTTTGATATTTTAGCACTGACGCCCGATTCCTCAGTTAGGGCGTATGGCTGCTTTGTTGTTACTTATGCTGTTCTTCTCTTGATGCAACATGGTCAATGGACCACTTTGATACACCATAAGCTTTGTTTTTGTTACGGTTTCTGTGTAAGATGTACTACTTGTCTGGAAATATGACAGATTACATTGTATACTTGGAAAATTTTTCAATAAAAATGTATTGAAAGAAAGACCAGAACAGTCCACATTAACATGATCAATCATCACAAACTGTAATAAATGGAACCCTACTCCCTAGGAAGTAACAACACTTCATTCCTCTACAAGGCATACTTTTTTTCTCTGAAAAGTTTTGCTTGGAAGCAAACTGTAGCAGCCACAGCGGCTGAAACTTGTTCATGAGAAAACAAATCACTTGCTCATGAAGATCTCTTATTTAACTGCTAAGATTCCAAACTGACTATACAGTTCAAAAACACAGCCTCTCCATCCTCTATTCTCTTAAGTATCTGGAGGGCTCTCTTTTGGACAGTTGTAAACAAAAAGTGAATGTCCGGAAACTTTTAACTCGGGTTTACTGTAGCAAAATTCGACTTACCAATAGAACCAGGCATGAAGGGTAATACATCCCCCCCACACGATCTTGAGAGTTCACCCTGTGTGCTATATCTCTGCCCCAGGCCTCTGTAACAAAGTTATGGGTGGTCTGGGAGCCTGTAGTAGTCTGGAAGGGATATCCTCCACTCCAAGGTTCCTATGCTGCCTGTTGCTGGAGGTAAACTGGCCATCTCTTAGCAAACTCACACTATCGTCCTCCATGCCAGACACGCATGCACAACATCTCCTGGGGAACTACTCTCAATTTTCACTTGGCCCAGAGTCTGGACCTCCTCCTGATTTCATTGTTAACCCTTTAGACTCAGGCAAAGTGACAGCCTGAGATTGGTCTCCTTTCTCCATGCACCATTCACTAGGTTCTTCCCCACAGATCTCTCAGCATAGCAATATAGTCCCTTGGGCCTGAGATGTTGTTCTATTATGTGATACCTGCAGCACTATGATGATTTCCCAGCTAGCTCAGTAGGTACAGCATTTTTTTCACTTTTTGTCTTTTCCAAATGTTTATTTGCTCCATGCTTACAGGAAAGAGGGTATAGGACTTTAGATACCTTCAGCAACATATTTTCCAGTCTTCAAACACCCTCTTGCTGTCACAGTGCAGAAAGAGAACATGGATCACTGGGTATTGCAAAAAAAACATAAGGACCATCAGGCATAAACTAGCAACACTGTCTTCATAGCTCCACAGTTAGGCAGTGAAGACTACCATGCATCCCCTCCAATTGAGTAACAGAATCTTCAGAAGGTCAGACTCATCCCCCCTCCAGCAGGATGTATTCCCCTGGCTCTCTGCATTGGGTGTTGTATCCTCCCTGACCAGGCAGGCCAACTTCAGGATGTTGTGCTAAGGCTCCAGCCTAGTCAGCAAAAACTACTGCACACACACCCCCAGGCCGCAGCCTGGGGAGAAAGAAGACTCACCAAACCACTCAAAAAAAAGTATATCCTCCCCCAACATGCACCACTGGCAATAAACCTCCTAGTGGTTGGCCAGGGGGACATATTCATAACCTATATTTACTGTAGCTCCCCTGTCTATTGCCAACGGTGCCAGTGACACCTGATGGCAGCAACCAGGAACAGCAGCAACACTAAGTTTGGAGGAAGACAAACAGGATAATACAAATTAGCCTGGGCATATTAACACCTGATTTTCGAAAGCAAGATAAAGCTGTATTCACTTCAATTATACAATATTTTGCAAGATCTGAAGATACACTTTCATAACTGAACAGTATCTACTCCTTTCCAGTGCACAAAAATTCACCATTAGAATGTGACTTTTAGTTTCTCAGTTATATTGGGTTATAAAGCCTACTGTACACATCATGGAGGGCTAGCTGGTGATCTTCCAACTCTTTCTGCTAGCAAGCTGGAATAGTAGGAGAGTAACAAGATTTACATTATGATATCTTTCTGTATAACATTGAAGTCCATGGTCTCTCTCTAGAGGTGCTATTAGTACTTTTAACCTAGTATTATGATTTAGCGAAAGTATTTTTCTCTGTACTCACGTAATTATTTATTAAAGGGAAGATGGAAGATTTGGCACATACACTTAGAGCACATATTTTGAGTTATTATTCTACGATTTGACTTAAAGTAATTTAGAGCATAGTGTTCCCATCTTTTTTTTTTTTAATCAAGGAAAGTGTTTATTGAAAATAAAAAATAAGCATACAACAATTCCAGAGTCATGACCACAACAGAAACGTTCCCATCTTTACATGCTTGGTCCTTTTATACGTGTCTTGTTTTCAGAGAAGATTTGTAGATCAGCCCCCAGAAACAATGTAAATTAACTAAAATAACTCTGATGCTCATTTAAGAAAGGAGTTAAGAATCTTCACTCAAGAAATTCTATTGAAACATTTAATGCAGGGGTCAGAAGTGAGTATCACTGAGAGCGCAGAGGTCAGGAGTAACATCTACAGTGCAAGGGCTAGAACTGTGTAATGCACAGAGTGCAGGGCTCAGGAGTACCCAATGTACAAAGTACAAGGGTCACAAGTATATAATGCACAGAGTGCAAGGGTCAGGTGTATGTAACACACAAGATAGTGCTTTAGCCTGCTCACTAAGCTCAACATGCAGAATCCCATTCTTTGCAATTTGTCAAACATGTACACCCAGTAGCCCTGTTCTCTACACCAGGGCTTGAAAAAGCTGCTCGCCCGCTCACCAAATGCGAGGAGAAATTCTCGAGCGGCAAGCCGTCATGGAATATCTGCTGACCTAAGCAGCATAAACCCCGAGCCAGTGTGAATGGTAAAGCAAGGTGATCACTAGTATCAAGCTAGCTGGACCGGAGACTGCAGTGGACAGGAACTGACGTCACAGGAGGAAGCGGAAGTCTGCCAACAAAAACCAGGCTGAACCGCAAACTGAACTGATGCACAGCGGTCCCTGGTCTGGCTAACTTGGTTCTAGTGATCACCTTGCTTTACCATCCACACCGGCTCGGGGGCTTATGCTGCTTAGTGCAGCAGATATTCCATCACGGCCACACATTGGGCTTTTACTGCTGTTATTAAATGACTATATAGTTCTTTTAATGGAATAAATTTATACCCTTTATTGGAGTACATTGTGGGGTCAATACTACCTAAAGCCTAAGTCTTCTTAGACTGTTCCTTTGGACTCTATTTATCACTTCTTTAGTGACATCAGCAGCTGAGGACTAATCGGCTTCAAATAATCTGGGATTTCAGCACTTGGATCGATTGATGTTAACTTCTATCTTATCGTATCGTGTCTTACAATATAACTTTTTCATATCTTATCTTATATAATATAACTTTTGCAGCATCTTATCTCATCTTACTTTACAATATACCTTCTATCCTATTCATATATCTTATGGTTAAAGCTATTTTTTGCTTTTTTAATCTTATTTTATTTTGTCAGTATATAATTTATTTCTATATACTGTATAATATACTGTATACAGTTTTATATTTTGGACTCTTTATTCTAAAGAAAAATGTAATTTCATAAGCTTTAAGGGGGTGTGGTTGGGGCGGGGTTGGGGACGGGACGGGACGGGGGTGGGGTTGGACCTGGGCAAGGTTGGATGGTGCAACTGGTGGAGAGTAAGGTTTGTGTCTGGCTAGTAGGTCTAGACTCGACATTTTTAGCCCTGCTCTACACCTATTATTAAAAAAAGTACATGAGATTTTTTGGACCATTTTCAGGTATTTTAGGTTCCATGGATTTCAATGGGAGTGCCTGAACACATGCAATATGCAGGTTTTTCCACGTTTTTACATCTGAAGAACCCCTCCTATAGAACTCCTCTCTTTCCCCTTGCTCAGCGTGATACACATGCAAAAACACTTGTAAAAGGCCTGTAGTATGCCTAAATTAAATGATTCAAAAACACCAGGGACAAGCTCTGCTCAGGTGTAACTGATACTTTTATCTTAACTAATACAAACGTCTCTACCAGACCCCCACAATACATACCTCTCCAAGGTACAGGCTCCCCCAAGAACAGAAACTCTGTGTGCAGTACAGACCCCCTCTCTGTACAGATTTCCCTCCTGTTTGCCTTAAAGTGGTTGTAAAGGCTGAAGGTTTTTTTTTTTGTGCATTATATGCCTTCTGTGTGCTGCTACCCCCCCCCCCCGTGTGCTGCTACCCCCCCCCCCCCCGCTTGCTCACCGAGCAGCGATGTGCACGGGATTCTTGGTTGTCCTGAGTCTCTCTCTCCTCGTTAGCTGAGACACATCAGTGGGAGCCATTGGCTCCCACTTCTGTCGATCACAGCCAGTGAGCCAGTGAGGAGAGAGTGGGGGGGGTGGGCTGACCGGTGTCTATGGACACAGAGTGGGGCTTGGGAGCGAGCTTGCACCAGTGGCCTCATAGTGAGCAGCTTGCTATTGGGGGCACTGGCCAAGGGGGAGGAGTCAGAAGTGCCGGCAGGGGACCTGAAAAGAAAAGGATTGAGTTTGCTCTGTGCAAAACCACTGCACAGAGCAGGTAAGTATAACATATTTGTGATTTTTTTTTAAAAAAGAAGCTTTAATATCACTTTAAATTCATTCACTAGACCTTAAATTGGGCAGCAGTTCAGAATAAGGGGAAGCCTTCCATTCATCTTTGTTACGTGAACAGAGCCAAGAAGTTGCTAAGGGGAACCTTCTTCAGTTCAAACTGTCACTGGCAGCAATCTCAGGACCAAAGGCACCTCGCAAAGGATTCCGAGTACATGCCTCATGTGCCTGGTGCTAGTGATTCCAATAAATTAAGATTCCTGTCAGATTTTTTTTTTCCTTTGTTGTCTATGGCTTGTTAGGGAGTTTTCCTTTACTTGATAGCCCAGAGACAGGACAGGAATTAAAAGGAAGTCTCTCCAAAGTGAGGAAAGTTCCCCTTAATACAAACATCATTAGAACAGTTGTTCCCATTGGAAGATTTTCCCTAGTTCCTGTTTCTGTGACAACTCACATTATGGGTTTTGCCTCACTTTCTATAGCAGAGACAAGGATCATCAGGACAAATAATATGAGTGAACCCTAAGTGGACAACCAGACAGAAATAAAAAAAAAAAATACAAAGGTTTTAACGCTTTCTCGCTCTATCCAAATCTAACTAAAATGATATGGACAGGGCTTTTTTTCAGTGGGAACGCAAAGGACGCAGTTCTGGCACCTCCAACACTGACTGTATATAATAGCAAGGAGTGCTGGGGTGTGCTACGGGGTCTATTGATGCCGGCCATGCAGGAGATCTATTGTTGCTGCAGGTCTGTTGTTGCTGGAGGGGATCTATTGTTGCTGTGGATGCGTCTTATGTTGCTGGGTGGTCAGTTGTTTCAGGGATCTACTGTTGAGTGAGGGGGTCTATTTGTTGTTTCTGCAAGGGGTCTGTTGTTGCTGGGGGGGAGTTTTGTTGCAGTTGATCCATTTTTGCTTGTGGGGTCTTTTGTTGCTGGCTGCACTGGGTCTATTTTACTGCTTTTCTTGTTGA
This sequence comes from Staurois parvus, assembly GCF_062004578.1. NCBI lineage: Eukaryota > Metazoa > Chordata > Amphibia > Anura > Ranidae > Staurois > Staurois parvus. Next base: position 1,313,758 of record NW_028318415.1, read on the forward strand.
CATTAACAAGTTTCATACAAATTACTCAGTACTGCAAAATGATACTTGGTTCTGTGTTCTCTAAAAGGGTGGTACTGGGAAGTGGGTAGGGGGTGAAACCAAGGAACGGTGTTCAGAGGTGGGTAGGGGGCAAAAACAAGGGGTAACTTGAAAAAAGGGGAGTTCTTGCACCTATTCTTTGAAAAAAAAAAGCCCTGATTATGGCTATAAATACACTTTAACACAGACTGATAAGTTTAGAAAAAAAATAAAGCCAATAGCTTTGAAGACTCAGCCCAAAAGTTTAGAATTGTTTAATAAAAAATTTTTTTATGACTGTTTAATTAGAATGAACACAGGTGTATCTAGGGCGTTTCTTCTCAGAGAATAGCTGCAGGTACTCTCCCCCCTACCCCAGGTCCCCTTTGTCTCTACCCTCTATCCATCTCCAAGCACCACCCCTTGACTCTGCCTCTACCCTTCTCCCAGCACCCGCTTCCTTTTTACAGAATAGTTCCCCCAGCAGCAACAATAAATTGCTCAGGAGTACCAATACATCTCCTAGTAGCAGTAATAAATTCTCGAGCAACATTATTAGAGCTCCTTCTCAGCAGCATCAATAAACCACCAAAAGCAAGAACAGATCCCACAGCAGCAACAATAGATCCCCAGCCTAGAACAATAATAGATCTCACAGTGAGCAGCAGCGGTAGATCCCCCAACCAGCCTCAACAGTAGATTCCAAAGTCAGCAGCAGATGTCAGTGTCCTCGGCAGTGGCCAATATACAGCTCGGTGTCCCCAGCAATATCAGACTAAGAGCACATTAGCCCATTCTCTGTATCGCTATCTGTGGTGGTTTGCATTTCAGAGTGTGGCTAAGTAGCCATTATCAGGGGTTCAGGAGGCAAACCTGCCACCTCCTGGATGCCTATGGGTTGTTTTTTTTGCCAAATGACAATTTACAATGAAACTATAATGCCCTGCAACCACAAGCCAAGTGTTTGGTTCGTTGTTGTGGCATGATGCCATCTATGAAATGCACTTACCTATACTGATAGCTCTTAGCAGCCAGGGTGGCAATACAGGCTGTTTAGTGATTGCCTCAGAGCTTGTAAAAAGTGTGGGTGGGCTGCTGGCTGAATAAACACACACTGCCTGCCAGTACCAGGGTGGCCATTGCTGTGCCAGCAAGTCAGTGTTGTGCCACACTGTCTGCACTCGGCCACACTTAGCTCATCACCAGGGGCAGACTGACAACTCATGGGGCCCCCGGGCAATAGGGGATCATGGGGCCCCTGTGTCCTTGCCCAAACTCAAAAAAGCCTATGAAAAAGATACCAGGGACATCTCATGGGGCCCCCTACTGACCCTGGGCCCTCGGCAGTGCCCGAGTTTCCAAATGGTCAGTCCGCCCCTGCTCATCACTCTCTACTACTGAAGAGGGTGGCTGTGGTAGGCTGGGATACTGTGCTGCCACTGCTAACTGCCCATACTGCTCTGGCTATAAAAGACATATATCACTTTGCAGATAACAGTTCAGGCCTGTAGATCATTACTATAGGATTTTTGTCAGAAAGTGCAGCTTCAGGATTACTTTGTGGCCTGACTGCAGTAAAATAGCCCTAAACTATTTTACAACAGTTAAATGTATTTTACAAAAAAAAGAAAAAAATTTTTTTGCCTGGAGAAATTTTGGATTTGCTTAATCAAAATGAAGCACCCCCCTACCAGTACATATACAACCAGGACCATTGTAGGAGGTGGCAGTACAGAGTACTGGCATATTCTGGCTAAAAAAAAGCCTTGGGAGTATCAGATTGGTAAATGTTTCATTTTATGTGTTATGTGTAGTTCTGTTGCATTTATTAACAGTTCATTATTTGATACTGATTGCTCTTTATTATGTTTGTTAGTCTAAGTCAGTAATGCCAACAATTCTCAACTAATTAAGAAAAGAAAATTTCTTGTGTTTTATATTATCATCATTGTGTTTTAACGTGTTCATGTACTAAATAGCCAAATAATTAACTAACCCTAAAAGAATGTTGGATTAAAATGTAAAACTATGGATAATTGCAGAGAGCCATGAAAAGAATACCTACATTATCAAACTAATGATTTAAAATATGCTCTTGGCATCACTTAATATTAAAATATGCTTGGTTTTAATTTCAGTACTATGCTACATAGATGACAGCCATAAAACAACACCCCTTTGTCCTATACACCTGGCACTTTCAATTTTGTGAATTTCCTGTAAGTTAATACTGCAGTCTGATTTAATTAAAACTATCTCGGGCAAAATTCAAAGGAATATGGGTACATTACGGACAAAATGTAAACCTCATGTGTAAACCCCAGCTCCTGTTTTTTTTTCTTTTTATAATGACCTGTAAAGCAAAGTTTTATTCACCTAAATCCACTGGGTTTCCCGCTGGTGCCATTTCCAAGAACAGAAGACCAGCAATCTAGAGATGCAGATGTGCCCATGCCGGCCTCTTTTGCTGATGTCACCACTAAATCCAGTCATAGGTGGTTCAGCAGGAACCGGCCGTGATTCAATCTATCTATGGGCAAGCTGATTGTACACAAGTCAACCCATTGATTGACTTGGGTACAACCAGCCTGTTGGATTTTTAGCATGCAATTACTGCCTGCTGCTATAGCCACTACCAGTAATCATTGTGTTCTCCCGGCAGGGAAGGCTCCCCTCTGGAAAAACATAATAGCTCAGTGGGAGGGATTCCCCCATCAACACCGACTGGAAAGAAAACTGCATAATCAATGACTTGCCTAAGACTCCTCTTCTGGATTTTGAGAAGAGCCCGCCACTGGATAGTCAATAGGAAGTGTACATATCAAACAGGCAGGCAGTGGCCAAAATTACATCTGATCACGTGTAAAAGGACATTTCATTTTTTCTGTAGAAGTGATTATTTAGATGGCAGTGTTTGTGTGTTTGGGGGTGAGAGTTGGCAGATTGGAATGGAGTCTTAAAAAGAAAATACCAATTATATTAAATATTGCCACTGACAACTCAATGCAAGGAGGGCTTACATACTTTATGCACCTGTTGGGGTTAGCTTGTTTCCTTTACAAACATGTAAACCATACCAATAAGACTGAAGTTAGATTTAAGAAAATGTATTTTGTTTTCCACCCCATCTTTCCAGTTTCTACTGTGCATTGTGGTGGGATGCATTGCCAAAAGAGTCAGGTCAAGTTTTAGGTGCAATGAGATTCGTTGGCAGCCCGTACGCTATAGTAATACAACACATGTTCATATATGGCCTAACAGACTTTAAAACGTGTGCAGTAATGTACCCAAGGTATAAAGGAGGTCTTATACTCTGCCTTTGATCTGTCAGCTAACAGCGAACTTGTCTTCTATTTTTTTCAAACCAACCTGATTCTTTCAACTATATTTTTTAACTAAGGTGGGATGCATATGACACATCAGATCTAGGTGCCTGCATTAAATACATACTGCACATTTACTTTAATTGCGCCATCATGGCACATTGGTTTTAAGGTTGCTGTGGGGTTTTTTTTTTCCATTCTGTTTTCAAAGATGTGTGCAGTTTTACATTATGCAAATAACTGCAATATATCCTGCTAAAAGCTCAGTTAAGCCTCTACCTTCGTTTAGCAGAGCCCCCTTATGTTGCCCAGTCTGTATGGGAACAAAGTAGTATTTACACCAGCTCTGACCCTGGTACCTCCAGGAAGGGTGGGCCATGTGACAGAGATGGAAGAGCATAGAATTTTTTTGAATGGCCATTGCTTACTACAAAGCATCACAGTAGAAACCCCAACCCCTTTTTTAATACAGGGTAGGAGACCACCCTTCTTGCATGTACCAGAGCCAACAACAATGTAAATTCTGATTCAACTTTGTACACATGGGAATATAAATAGTACAACCAGATGACAAATGGCCATTTGCAGAAGATGTTATATCGATTGGGGCACTGTAAATTGAGGGCTGCAACAACTGTAGCACATACCACAAATAAATGAAATTACATTTTGTAGACATTGTCTTTAACTTCTTGTGTTGCTCTGTACGGTTCGTTCTATGCCATTATTGTAAAGCCTAATTTTTCTGTTATCTAGATATAGATGAATGTAATTCTGGACTTCACAACTGCTCCAAACTTAGCATGTGCATAAACACTGCAGGAGGATTTCAGTGTGTCTTTCCTGAATGTCCAAAACCCAATGGAAACATCAGCTATGTAAAAACGTCACCTATGTAAGTATTGATTAATTAACCTTTCTTGTAATGTCTAGCCACTTTAGTGTAGAGCTTGTTGGAAAGCTAAACAGAAATCTGTTCAAATCTCACTCACTTAGTCTGTTGGCAGATGGAAAAGGTTGGATGATGGAGGTCGGGTGCACTTATATACCAGTGGTGGTTGTATTTTCCAGGAAAATGCTGTTACTGTGTAAACTATTCAATGGTGTTAAAGGCATGAACCAATCTGTCAAGTAACCAGCCCAGATCATTTGCTCTGAAGTGTCTTACTTTCACAAACTCAGAATAAATGTACAGAGAAGAACTTTTCTCTGACTCTACTAATTTGATATGCACCCTAGCAACTGGCACTTTCAAACAAATGACAGCAAAGAAAACTTATATATTTCTTCTCTTCCTCACCTCATTTTTTATTTTTTGTGGAGTTTAAAAAGCATTTTATTTCACCTTTTTGTTCATTTTTTGTTGTATCTTCTTCAGCCTACATGCAGTCACTTCTTGGCTACGCATGCATGTAGTTTCGAAAATGCTGCATGGCATTTTTCAGGACTGGCTGACAACTACTTTTAGTCTATTAAAAGCCCATGTGATAGGGTGACTACCATAAGCACAACTGGGAGAGAGGGACTGTAAGGTACCTCCTGGTGGCACCTCTAGCAGCCCACTGGTCAGGCTTCCCCAGAGCGCGGAGTCTAAGTTCCGGTTCACTTGTTCACCAGGGCTCCTGATGGTGGGGATGGACTTGGAGTGTACCGAAACCAGGTCGCGGCTGCTGGGTATACCCACCAGTGGTAGAGGGGTTCGCCAGAGGTCCCTGCAGGGTGAGGGCCTGATGTGAGGAGGCCGGGAGACCCCGACAGGATGGATGGATGAGCGAGTGCAGGGTCAGACAAGCCGAGTCAGGAGCCGTGGGGTCGGTGCGGTACAAAGCAGCGGGCAGAGAATGGTCGGGTCACACGCAAGTTCAGCAACAGAAGATCAGATCCTATAGGCGGCATCCAGGAGAGAGGTCAGGCAAGCCAGGGGTCAGAACAGGAGAGTACAGCACAGTCAGGAACAATCAGAAACACAGGTACACAGGTTCAGGAACACAGGGAGACCAAACGGCAACCAGTGACAGCTCAGGGGGGATTTAAATATCGCGCCCTGCGCTGTCGTTGGCGCCAGGCGCGCACCCGTGGACCCTAGTGCACATGCGCAAGCTACGTCGCTGCGGCTGGCCAGGACCCGGCGCCCGCATCCCCGTACGAGACGGTGCACTGCACCTGCGCCGGGACCAGCGCCGCGGCGATCCCTGACAGGGACAGAGTATTGTTACCCTATAACAGGAAGTTCCTAAACAAGGACATTCATGGCAATATTAACAGATATTATATTGAAAACGGCAGAATTAAACATTTTTAAATGTCTTGAAATTGCATAAGGTTATAGAAGATTATACTTACTGGGTTTACATATGACTGCAGTTAGTAAATTTGATACGATATATACATATATTATAGATCTGAATTTTCACTAATGCAGGTATCCATATCTTACAACATTATGGTACTAAAAGGTGGTGCTCCGTTTACTGTAATTGGTGCTATAGATAGGGTGGTGGTGTGTTGCTTGTGTCATGTGCAATCAGTACAGATGGTTAAAATTTTATTTTATCTCCTAGACAATGTGAGCGGAACCCTTGCCCAATGGACAATCGAGCATGCCATCATGCAGCGAAAACTATATCTTTCCACTACCTTTCCTTACCTTCAAATCTTCCCACACCTGTTACACTTTTCCGTATGGCAACAGCATCAGCACCTGGACGGCCAGGCCCAGACAGTTTGAGATTCGGAATAGTCGGAGGGAACAGCAGAGGAAACTTTGTGATGCAACGATCAGATCGACAGACAGGAGAGCTTATACTCGTTCAAAGCTTGCAAGGACCTCAAACCATAGAGGTGGATGTGGATATGTCAGAGTACTTAGACCGAATGTTCCAAGCGAAGCATGTTTCAAGGATCACCATGTTTGTTTCCCCTTACAACTTCTAAGTTATACATTGATTGGGACCTTTAAAGAAAGATACTGTGAACATTAAGATGAAGCACAGTTTGAGATGGATAGTGACTGGACAGCAAACGAGTTTGCAGACTGTTAAAAGAAAAAAGAGTGGATTGTAAACTTTCACTGAGTAACACCACAAATAATTTTATATACCATGCCATCTTTGAAACCATAGGATTGCTCTTTTATAATTACGCGATACAGCACATAATGTATGCCACAGCATTGTAGAATATGTCAATGGTGACAGCTAAACTAACAATGCAATTAGATTTAGTGCCTCAGTGACGTCACTTGTCCACAATAAATAGACAGGCTGTATTGTTATAATTTGATGTAGCATACAGTATTGCAGCCTCTGCTCTAAGCAGGTGACAGGTGTAATGGTATTCTCAAATCAAGACATACAAAGGACTCTATATTCAGAGGGATAGCCGTGTTTTGTAATTATGTGAAATAAATGCATATCCCTCATTTCCCGTTTTGCATCCATCTTTTCTTTGATTTCCTCTCTAACCAGAAGGGTGTAAAAAAAAATTTACATCTGGTAGTACAGGTAAGTGATGTGACTGGAGAGGTAGAGTACTGTATATGCATAAAATATTAGGAATTTTGGAAGATGTTTCAAACTTGGTTATGATTTTCACAAGACAAATGCAAAACGGTATAAAAGAAACAAATTAAATGAGAATTTGTCATGAAACAACACATCTGTCATAGAGAAATACAAGTTCTCGATGCAACCTTGAACACTTTTTTCAAGGCATCAAAGTTATACAGTAAAACCCATTGCTGCTTTCTGGAGTTGCCTTCACTCTTCTTCAAGGCAATGATCTACTTCTCTGAAGAAGAATGGTATACAACAGTGTTTTTTATTGTATACTGCTGAAGCTGTAATAATAAAATGAATAAATTGACCTGGTTTGTGATTCATGTGGGACCTTATTAGATCTTCTTCTGTGACATAAGGACAGTTACTGACTTTTGGGTCTGTGCACCATAGAAAAGCATAATTTGTGTTGATAAAAGACATTTTCCCAATGCTACAATCACTGGCTCCAATTCATTGGAGTCATTGGTTTTCATCTATATGAATTCTCTGGTGGAAGCAGTTACTCTCTGTATCCAGTTAAACATACTAGTTCTGGAGCAGTGATGCTATTGCAAATTTCTTCACTGAGTCACTGCCCTTAGCCATTTTCCAACTGCTGACATACTAGTCTGTTTCCTTCAGTGCTTTGTCTCCCGTTAAGAAATGTACTCTTTTAAAGGAATTTAAAATAGATTATACCATTTGCAGAGTGGTGCAGAGTTCAATAAGAGGATGTTTTCATCCTTAGGCCATCCTAGAGAAGTAACTACCAATCGTGGGGTCCTATACATCGCCCTCCCACTGGAGGGTGGTTAGGAAATGGTTTTATAGAGTTAGATAGTCAGACAGTTTTTTTAATTCTCTTTTTTCCAATAACCGGATATCTTACCTTACTTTGCAGACACAGCCAAACCCACTAATTACTTTTAGGTAACTTAAAATAAGCTTTTATTAATAAGTGAACCAGACAACAGAGCTGACAAGTATCTTAAAGAAATTAGACATGCAATCTTGTACACTCAACAGAGGGTCTCTATAAGAATAGTTTTTGTGCCTCATGGGTTTATTGTTATACTGCTACCCTTAGCGGAATACACCCACACAAATAACTGGAAACATAGCTTGTAAATGCAAAGAAGAACCCAATGAAAATAGTTGCATGCAATATTGCTTGACATGTCAAGGTAGTTTTGTTCTGCCAAAGTGCATAGCCAAAAGGATGACTGCAAACGTATTGGATAAAGAGTCATGTTATAATGCTTAACTATGGTCCACACAGCAGGCTGGAGAGAGGTATCACAACCCTGTGTGCCTGGTTTGAAAAGAAGGGAAGTGCACCAAGCAAACAAAAGGTTATTGCTGATTTTGTTATGGGTTACTGCATGTTGCCTTTTTAAATAAATGGAAGCCACAGAAGGTAAAAAATATTCTGTGTGCAGCATCCCCCACCAGCCCCCCCTATTACTCACGTAAGCCCCCCTCTCGATCCAGCGATATGCACTGGAGTCTCGGCTATCCCAGGACTCCCTATCCACATTGGCTGAGACAGCAGCGGGAGCCATTGGTACCCGCTGCTGTCAATTGCAGCCAATGAGGAGAGAGGGAGGGTGGGGCTGAGCCACACCTCCATGTGTGAATGGACACACGGAGCAGCAGCTGGGGAGTGCGCATGCTCTGGTGCCCCCATAGCAAGCTGCTTGCTGTGGGGGCATCCGACAAGAGGGAGGGGCCAGGAGCGCCAGCAGAGGACCCGAGAAGAGGAGGATCTGGGCTGCTCTGTGCAAAACCACTGCACGCAGCAGTTATGTATATACATGACTGTTGTTTTTTTTGTTTTTTTTTGTTTTTTGTTTTTTTTTTTATGTAAGCCTATAGAATCACTTTCAATACTAACAATTTCAGCACAGTAAAATGAATTTTGGACAGAGTTGATGGCACAATGGTTATGAGAGACAAAGTCTGTACAGTAAACATTTAGCCTTCTGGACTGAACCTTTTATTGTTTACTGCTGCAGATATCGCTATAAAGGTAATTACAAAAGTGCTATAAAAGTTTCCATACATTAACTAGTTGCAGACTTTAGTATACATAATGGGGGGACTTACCAAAGAGTTGTGGTGCAAGTACAAGCTTGCATAACTCTTCTAAACATATAAAAATAGAGCAAATTTGCCACAGACTGAATTGGATAGACCAGTGTCTTTATTCAACCTTATCAACCTTACCAAGTATGTAACTATGCATGCAATGCCAGCCCCTTTGTTAAATAGGAATGATTAGGTTTTAGTTCTGCCGTGTCTGTGACAGGCAGTACACAGAACATGAGAGATATGGCTGCATGCTCTGGTATCTCTGCTGTCCCCCCTTCCCTCCCTCTGCCCAGCTCTGAATGGGAGGCAGAAGGTTGTTAACCGTGCAGACTCTGCTCATGTAGTGTGATCACTGCACAGGCAGAGTGAATGATGTGAATTGTCTACTGATACCTTACCTCCTCTGTGACAAACTACACCTGGGTGAATTTCCTGCAGAAGGTTTCTATATGGAAAACTAATAAATTCCCTGATTAATTAAGGGCAGACCTGTGCTAGGTTCTATTTCACTCTGAAATGGATCTATATGCTTAGTCAATGTGGCAAAGTCCTGATAGTGTCCTGTGCCATTATAATGGTGCAGATAGCTTAGTTAATTCCCCAGAAGATTATTTACAGTCAGTTCAACCCACTGTTTGATTTGTGTTTGATATAAAATAGAGTGAGAAACGTTTGTGCTGTCAGTGAAAAGAGTTTCTGTGCAAAACTAGAGAGTAGTGTTGAGAATAACAGTTAGAGATGGAAGGGTATTAAGAAGGGCAGCAGAGAGGCAGTAGCTGAGCAGGTCTGGGATAGAGTGGGAACTAAAACAATGGCTGCATTTGCCAGTCTACACAATCCCTTAGGCAGCTTGCTTTTATAATAGAAATATGAGCTCCAAATAAATACTGTATGTATTATGTTTAAGTGCATCTGTACTTACTGGTTTCCCCCCTGCAAAGTTCCACAAGTACATGTTGAGCATGCCAGCAAAGTCCACCACATGCAGCTTCCTGTGATTTGGTGGCAATGATGCTGCAATGTACCTGAATTAGAGTAGTTCCTACTCTCATGCAGGCTGTGCCTGCTTGCACTATAGTGGGATAGAAACACGTTGCACTATTTTTGGATTGAAAAGACTGCCTCTGTTGCTTAAACCCTGCCACTGTAAGCTGCAGTGTCTGGGAGGGGGAATGCGTGAGACACAAATGAAGGAGAATTTGTCTTAGTCTTAAAAGGTAAAGGAAGCTTTTTGCTTACATTGTGAGACTTGTGCATCATATAGTAACTAGATTTGGTATTTCACTTTCCAAATGCCACATGTAATAAAGTTTATCAAGACAGCACAAGCACGCAGAGTGTTCCCACCAACAAAATACTCAACCGAACGCATTTCACCCTAACAAGCTTGCCTGAGACTGAGAATGGGGAGTACTAAGTGAGGTATGGAGCAGTGTTTCTCTCATGAGCCTACAAACAATGAATTTGGTACTTGTTTACAGTAATGTACAGAAGCCTTTACTTGTACACCTAATATTATTGTAGGTACAAGTGTTTTGCTACCCTACAACGAGCCGCTTGGTAAATTGTGTTGTCTGTTCTGCGCCTCGACTCCAAAAACAACCTCAGCCCCTCTGGCACACCTTGTTGACTGAAAATTACTGCTTGCACTTATAGGAACACAAGTGTGAACACTTTTAACTCAACTGTAAATTAGTATCAGGAAATAGACACAAGATCGTTTAGTGGTAATTTAACTCAATGTATTGTTTTGGGTTAGAGTAAATGGTGGTTTGAGCATAAATGATCACAAAGAAGAAAGATTCAGACATAGGAGGAGATTTACTAAAGCTGGTTCACTCAGAATCTGGTGTGCCTGTGCATGGTAGGCAATCAGCTTTTAACATCAGCTTGTTCAATTAAGCTTTGGCAATAAAACCTGGAAGCTGATTGGTTTATCTGCGGAAGTGCACCTGATTTTTCACTCTCCAGCTTTAGTAAATAAACCCCAGAGTCTGCTAAACATGATGTGATCACTAGGCCGAAGTGACATAAGTTTACAGTGTAGCAATTGTATGTACAGATATGGACGCGGACATCCATTTTGCTCAAGATCCACCATCTTGTGTCATTCTCACTCCAAATCACTCCCCCTCCCTTTTTGTTAAATGGCATGTGGTCTGTGTGTGTGTGCTGAGTTCAGGAGTGCACAGGGCACAGCTGGATACCCTTCTGCACATTATTCTACCAGTGGATAGGATGCTATATGTACCTATGGAAGGTTATAGACCATGGTGTGGACTTGTGAGGGATTTGGGTCACAGCCGAGTCTCCGCCTAAACCCCCTCCCCAAATGAGGCGATTGACCCTTGGCTTCAGTAGACACCCCCTGCTGGGGGACTAGAAAACAGGCTGTCAGGCCTGAGAGAGGTAAGATGAAGAGATCTCCCTTTAACATCAGGAACCAACTTTGGGAGAAACGGTACCCTTTTGTTCAGGACACTTGAATCTGCTTAAACCAAGGACTCTGGCAAGTATTCTACCTCTCTAAACTTCATTCTGTTATCTCTCTGTTATGTTATTGCTCTCTGTATTTATATATATATATATATATATATATAGATATATATAGATATATATAGATATATATATATATATATTGGCTACATGTTTTTCTGTAAATATTTTTATTGCACCATTTTGACTTTTTAGTAATAAATACTATTTTCTGAAAAGTGTTGAAAAGTGTTTCTAAAGCTCTTTGTTTTATTATTATTATTATTATTATTATTATTATTATTATTATACAGGATTTATATAGCGTCAATATAGCTCAGCGCTTTACAATATAACAGAAGACAATACAGCAACAATATAGTTCAATACAAGAGGGTTAGGAGGGCCCTGCTCCTTGGAGCTTACAATCTAGGAGGGAGGGGCTAGTGTTACAAAAGGTAGTAACTGTGGGGGATGGACTGGTTGGAAGAGTAGAAGAATCCAGTATTAACTGAGGGCAGGATAGGCTTCCCTAAAGAGATAGGTTTTCAGAGATCGCCTAAAAGTGAGCAGAGTAGACGATAGTCTGATAAATTGGGGTAGAGAGTTCCAGAGGATGGGGAAGCTCTGGAGAAGTCCTGGAGACGAGCATGGGAGCAGGAGACAAGGGAGCTGGAGAGCAGGAGGTCTTGCGAGGAGCGGAGTATACGATTTGGGTGATATTTAGAGACAAGATCGGTGATGTCATTTGGGGGAAAGTTATAAATGGCTTTATACGCTATTGTTAGTGTTTTGAATTTTAGCCGTTGGGCAATGGGAAGCCAGTGGAGAGATTGGCAGAGAGGGGTGGCAGATACAGAATGGTTAGTAAGGTGGATGATTCGGGCAGCAGTATTCATGATAGACTGAAGAGGGGATATCCTGCAATGAGGTAGGCCAATGAGGAGGGAGTTACAATTAGAAAAGGCGAGATATAACAAGGGAGTGGATAAGTTGCTTAGTGGTTTCCGAGGTTAGGTTTTAGATTGGCTAGTCCTTTGGTCATAAGTTGGTGAGAAGGGCTGGGAGTCTGACGCCGCGCCTGTCACAGACAGCGCTGCACCCGTCACAGACAGTGCCTTCCATTATCCAGCACTTTTCTGCTGTTCCTGGGGAGCTTACCACCTCCATCCTGCTCAGTAAACTTCTCCCTTCACCTGAGGGATCTGCTCCCACCCTTCCCATGCCAATGAGCAAGTCCTCCAGGCAGCAGCAGGTTTCCGGAGGGCCCCGGAGTACCCAGTCTGCTGTACATGGCGCGGCCATCTTGTCTACACGTGAGCCCTCCAAAACATCTGTAGTGATGCAGACAGTGAAGCAGCCCAAGCCTGTCCCTCATTGGGGGACTCAGCCACCTCTACTACACTGTCGGCCATAGAGGCAAGTAAAACTTCCCTCCTGTCTAATTTAGATTCCCTGGCCCTGGAGTGTGACCTCATCTGGCAAGATCTGGATAAAATCCGAGGACGCCTAGCACCTGTGGAGTTCTGCATTTCTGAAGTCGAGGATATCACATCTATCTATGCTAGAGCCCTATCTGAGCTCCAACACCAGGTGAACCTCCTGATGTCACACTCTGAGGATTCAGAAAACAGGCTGCGCCACAACAATGTGCAGGTGGTCGGCCTGCCCGAGGGGGCTGAGGGGTGTTCACTGATTCCTTCTTTAAACATGTCCTGAATCTCCAAAGAATCTCACCACCCTATCAAGTTGACCGGGCACACAGAGTCCCCACAGGTCCTAAAAAACCAGGTGCTCCTCTGCGTTCCATTTTGATTCACTATCCTAAACTTTCAGAACTGGGACCTGATTCTAACTGAGGCACAGAGACAACAAGACCTGCTTTATGAAAACGCCACATTGCATTTATTTCTGGACCTCTCACCAGAACTACATAAATGCAGAAGATCCTTTGTGGATGTGAGAAAGAGGCTTTGTGAAAAGGGCTTCCAATACTGCATGCTGTACCCTAGCAAATTGAGGGTTCAACATAATGGATCCACTCACTACTTTGACATCCCTGCCTCGGCCTTGGACTGGCTGGACTCCCTGCCCTGATCTGGAGGATGGACTCTCTTGTGTACCCTGGCTTATCGCTTTCCCATGGTTTGGTAAGACATTCTCCTGTATTTTCCCCATGCTTATATTTAGCCTCTGCATAATGGATAAAGAGTTATGTCTACTACATGCCACCCAATATTGATTGTGTTTGTCTGTTGTTTGATCAGGAAACAGGGATGTTTTTTGCTTGGGCCTTTCCCCCCTATCTTCTTTTCCATTTTTCCTTTTTGTTTTTCATGGGGTTTTATTTTATCCCTTTTTTACCTGCCTGTAGTGTCCATGATGGGACCTGTGGAACTGACTTCGCACCACTCTATCTCTCCTGGAATATCAGGGACCTGAACTCTAAGATCAAGAGGTCCTTGGTCCTGCAATACCTAAAGACATACAATCCACACTTGATGCTTCTACAGGAAACCCATTTGATGGGCAATGGGATTATTTCCCTGAGGAGGAACTGGATCCAATGCTCCTTTCATGCAAACTTTTCTACATATACCCTAAAGGTTTCCATATAGTTACATAAATGTCTTAGTTGCATTATGCATCATGTGTTTTCTGACCCTGATGTGAGGCATGTGGCTGTTGTCTTAGAAATCAGAATTCACACCTGAATCCAATGATTTAGAAGGGTGTCCCAGAAACAGAATGCGGAATTCGAAGCCGAGGATGGGCGGAGCCTAAACATGGCGGCAGCGGAGAGCTCGTGGTAGGAGCTCCCGGCCGGAGCCCCTCCGACTGATCCCCTGCTGTGACCCACGGAATTCCCCTGAAACATGGAGCCTTAGAACCCTGAGACCTACCCTGGACAGGCGGGCTCCCTCGGCTGAGTGGCGGCCCGCGGGAGAAAGAGCGGAGGAACGATGCTCTCTGAGAGAGGTGGAGATGCTCAGTGCGGTTGCCGGGAGACAAGGAGGTGCGGCCGGAACATGTGACCGGCCGCAATGCATCCCTGGGAGACGAGGAAGCCGGCCGGCCGGCTGGCTGGAGGAAGACGGGGAACAGGAGAGATATCGTCCTGCTGGACGACTAGCCCCTATTGTAGCCCAGTGGGGGTGAAACGTGAAGAACTGCCTGCTCAAGAAGAAAGTGGAGGAAAGTCCTGGAGGGTCCCCCTGAGAGCAAGAAAGCCGACCTGCGGGAGAAACTGAGCCTGGAGCAGTCTCATGTGAGGAGCAGGAAGGGTGAGTGGCTCATGGCTGTGGCCTCAAATATAAAAACTGTGCAGATTTGGGAGAAACTGTATTAAGCTGAAGGAAGCCAGAGAGTGAGAAAAAAAAGGGGGGGCCCCCAGAGAATATAAAGAAGAACGTAAGGTGTAGGCAATAACATTCAGAAAAGTTAACAGAAGCGGCTGGGAGCTCTATCTCTATACCATAAAGACTTCTTTTCTCTGGGTAAAATTCAAGTTTACGAGAGAAAAATAAAAGAAATAGAAGAAATGAAAAATAAAAGTGCAAAGGTAATCGGGCCAAAAGGGACCCAAACGGGTACAATAAAAAAGTACACATCCCAGGGAAACGTGACCCCGGAAAGGCCCCGGAGTAGAAATGACAAAGGAGAATTAGACTTAAGCATGCAAAGTACCGTATTTGCCAGCGTATAAGACGACTGGGCGTATAAGACGACCCCCTACTTTTCCTGTTAAAATATAGAGTTTGAGCTATACTCGCCGTATAAGACTACCCCTCTTCCAACACGCCCCATCATTGGTATCAGTGGGAGGAATAGTGCCCCATCATTGGTGTCAGTGGGGAGGAGGAATAGTGCCCCATCGTTGGTGTCAGTGGGGAGGAGGAATAGTGCCCCATCGTTGGTGTCAGTGGGGGAGGAATAGTGCCCCATCATTGGTGTCAGTGGGGGAGGAATAGTGCCCCATCATTGGTATCAGTGGGGAGAAAAGTGCCCCATCATTGGTGTCAGTGGGGGAGGAATAGTGCCCCATCATTGGTGTCAGTGGGGGAGGAATAGTGCCCCATCGTTGGTGTCAGTGGGGAGGAGGAATAGTGCCCCATCGTTGGTGTCAGTGGGGGAGGAACAGTACCTCATCGTTGGTGTCAGTGTGGAGGAGGAATAGTGCCCCATCGTTAGTGTCAGTGGGGGAGAGGAGCGGCTGCTCCTTCTTTCAGTTCGGCCGCTTGATTTTCGCGGGGCGGTTCGGCTCCGCCTCCTTGCCGGTGATTGGTCGCCTGTGTGCCTTTCCAGTGCTGGCGCCCAATCACCGGTGAGGAGGCGGAGCCGAGCGGGCGGCGGGACCATCGAGCGGCCGAACTGAAAGAAGGAGCAGCCGCTCTTCCTGGACCGGATCGTCGTGGGACCGGGACCTCAGCCAGGTAAGGTACAGCAGCCCCTCTGCCCACCCCTGTACTTGGTGTCCGTTGGAGGAGGAGGGGGGGCGGTGCCGCCCCTCGAAAAAGTGCCGCCCTGACACCGGCTCGCCGTATACCGGCGTATAAGACGACCTCCGACTTTTCAAAAGATTTTCACGGGTTGAAAAGTCGTCTTATACGCCGGCAAATACGGTAGTTCTAAACAATTAATGGAGTTGGATATCAGTAGTCAACAATTATCAGAGACAGAAAAAGATCTACAAATCCCAAATAAAAAAGAGATGACAGAAATGTTTCAAGATCTAGAGAGAACAATAAAGAAAGAAATGGTAATTATTCGGAGTGATCTGGGGCAGCTGTTGTTACGAGTGGAGGAAACGGAGCAAAAAGTTGAATACCAGACCCAGACTATTTCCGAATTAGAAAAGAAGATAATTAATATGGAAAAAGTTCAGGAAAAATTGCTGTACAAGGCGGAAATTCAAGAGAATAGAGAAAGAGAAACATAAGGATAAGAGGGGTACCGGAAAGCCTAAAAGGAGAACTAATGGAAGAGGCGGTTTGTAAAATACTGAACTTTATAATGGGAAACTCTGATATGGAAAAGTCTAATATAGAAAGGATCTCTAGAAATGGGAAACTCCAGGGGAACCAGGAGAAGGAAAGGCTGAGAGACATACTGGTCAAATTTTATGATCTGCAACAAAGGGAAAGAATCTGGAGGAAAACCAAGGGAAAACCAGTAATAAAATATGGAGAAATGGACATCCAAATATATGCAGATTTGTCATCGAAGACTCTCCAAAGGAGGAGAGCTCTGAGGCCATTGCTGGAGCAGATGAGAAAACAGAAGGTGCAATATAGATGGGGGATACCGGAGTGCTTAATAGGATGGAAAAACGGAATAACAGCCCATTTGAGGTTCCCAGAGGACTTGAGAAATTTTTTCGATAGACTGGAAATGCAGAGAATTGAAATTAATGGATGGGAAGAAGAACCCGGGGGAAAGAGATTAGGGAGAGGGGAGGGTGGAGACTGGTGGAGGGGGGGAGGTAGGGCGTGGAGGGAGGAGTGGAGGGGAGAGAGGTAGTGTGTTTTTTTTTTGTTGGTTTTTTTTTGTTTTTTTCACCTCTTGTCCCCACTCCATCGCCTGTTTCCCCCTCACCCCTCTAGCTTAACTCCTTTTTCACCTTCTTTTCGTTAAGAAGTATGAGTAGAAAGGGGGTCAATGGGGAGATCTGGAAGGAGGGGAGGCTGTCCATGGGAGGAGTGTAGCCCTAAGGATTATATCAAAGGTGGAAGCTAGTTCCACAAATGATAGTAAGGCAAAGCGAAGGCCTAAAAAGAGGGGGGAGGGAGGGGGGAAGGGAGGGCAAAGATGCCGTGGGGGAGGGGATGGAGGGAAGGGGGAGGAGGGGGAGAGGGGGGGAGGGATAAGGGGGGAGAAAAGGTTAGTGGGATAAAAACGCTCTATAGGAACAAGAAAGAGGAAAGTAAGGAGGGAAAAGGAGTTAGGAGGAAAAGAGTAAGATGGAAGAAATTCAATATTTAACCTACAATGTAAAAGGGTTAAGTTGTCCAGGAAAGAGATTTAGGTTATTTAAAGAACTACAACATAGAAAATCTTCAGTGGTATTCCTGCAAGAAACACACCTAGAGACAGAGTCGAAGGTTAGATTGAGGACCAGATATTTTCCAACATGGATTTATGCGGACTCACCAATCAAAAGAGCAAAGGGAGTTGCTATAGGCTTTGCTAAAAATATAAGGTTTGAGGTTGAAGAGAGATTAACGGATTTGTAAAGAAGGTTTTTATTTTTGAGAGGTAAATTACAGGGAATTGAATGCACAATAGCAAATATATACAGTCCAAATAAGAAGCCAGAGACATTTATGAGAGAAGTGTTGAAGAGATTGATGGATTTTAAAAGAGGGTGTATGATTGTAGCGGGAGACTTTAACCTCTGTATGGATCGGCGCATAGACACTAATTCTGGTATGCGGAGAGAGGAGAGCAAGTCCTTAAGAAGGTTAAAGAAACTGATGCATGAGTGTCAACTGGTGGACATCTGGAGAATCAGGAATATGAAGGAGAGAGATTATACTTTTTTTTTGCATGTACATGAGACTTATTCTAGAATAGATTACATATTAGTAGAACATCAAATGATAGTGTCAGGAATGGACTGGCCAGCAATGGTGGGACTCACCTGCCTTTTGATCTGCAGTACCAGGGCTGGCCAGCGGGTGCTCCCAGCAATCAGAGACTCAACCTTTCAGCCAGCTAACACCTGGAACTGATGACACTGGTGTATTTAAGGGATGGCCAGACTTGCAGACTCTGCCTTGGTGTTGTGTTTGTCCTGGGCCCTGTATCTGTCCTGCATCCTGTTTCTGTTCCTTTGCTGACCCTCTGTACTACGCTGCTTGCTACCTGTTCTGATCCCTGGCTTGTGACCCTGACCATCCCTCTGCTTGACCCTCTGTACTACGCTGCTTGCTACCTGCTGAACCTGGCCTGTGACCCCGACCATTCTCCGCTTGCTCCCCCTGTACCTACCTGCCCAATTGATATTGATCCGGCCTGCCTGACGACGCTTGCTTGTATGTACTGTTATCTGTGGGTGGTTGGTTTGGTTTGTTTGCACTGTATTATGTTTAGTATTGCACTGCGTTTATGTTTGTATTGTTAGTGTTAATAAATTATATTGTTTATCCCATATCTGAAGTCTGCGTTTCCCTGCGTCAGTCACACATCTCTGGTCATACCTGGGAGCCCTGACATTACACCAAGGCCAATCCTGACCAGAAGTGGCTGCACAGGGAAGCCATCTTGGCTTGTTGATGGGAAGGATGGATCTGGATGAGGTTGCGTATTTATATCTGCTAGTGTTTGATGACAGGGAGTATGCTTATCAAACTCTGAAGGAGTATCCCCGGGATGAACTGCTAGAATGTATACGGCTCGCTCATGTTCTAGTAGATCAGGGCACAGAGTTCTCTGAGGTGCAGCCTTTGATTGAGGTTTGTGCAGAGTTGGTTTCATCTGGTACCCCCGAATGCAGGGATGAATTTTTGCCACCATTTAGTGCAGACCAGGTAGAGTCCCTGGTGTGGTTATTAGAGGATGATGTGGGTTACTTTCTGGAGCGTTATTCCACATGTTCACCACAGACACTAAGAGATTGTATAAACGCAGTGCAGTCATTGACCAGACAGGCTTTGTGTAAGCTCAGCTTTGTTCAACCCATACTGCAGACATGGACAGACTTGTTGCACCCAGCCTCAGTCAGCTTACAAAAACCCAGTCCTGCTTCTAACTCTACTCCTGTATTCCCAACAGCTCCTCCAGTTACAGCCCAGTATACTTGGCTATCTACCGCATGTCAGTACCCTGTTCCCACTCGCTGCACCTATCCTGCCTTTAACCCTGTAAAAAAGCCCTCTGTAGCAACTGCTCCCTCTCCTGTTCCATCCTCCAGTTCTTCTCTGTCTCCAGCTGCTCCATTCGTTTGCAGACCTGCGTTTACTTGCAGTGCTCCAGTAGTTAAAACCAGAAAAAAGCGAAAATTCTTTCCAACCAATACCATCCTGCCAGTATCCAAACCGGTGAGCCTGCCTTCCGTGGTTCAGCCTGAAGCCTCTACTCGGCCTGAAGCCTCTACTCGGCCTGATGCCTCTACTCGGCCTGATGCCTCTACTCGGCCTGAAGCCTCTACTCGGCCTGAAGCCTCTACTCGGCCTGATGCCTCTACTCGGCCTGAAGCCTCTACTCGGCCTGAAGCCTCTACTCGGCCTGATGCCTCTACTCGGCCTGAAGCCTCTACTCGGCCTGAAGCCTCTACTCGGCCTGAAGCCTCTACTCGGCCTGATGCCTCTACTCGGCCTGAAGCCTCTACTCGGCCTGATGCCTCTACTCGGCCTGAAGCCTCTACTCGGCCTGATGCCTCTACTCGGCCTGATGCCTCTACTCGGCCTGAAGCCTCTACTCGGCCTGATGCCTCTACTCGGCCTGAAGCCTCTACTCGGCCTGAAGCCTCTACTCGGCCTGATGCCTCTACTCGGCCTGAAGCCTCTACTCGGCCTGATGCCTCTACTCGGCCTGAAGCCTCTACTCGGCCTGATGCCTCTACTCGGCCTGAAGCCTCTACTCGGCCTGATGCCTCTACTCGGCCTGAAGCCTCTACTCGGCCTGATGCCTCTACTCGGCCTGAAGCCTCTACTCGGCCTGAAGCCTCTACTCGGCCTGATGCCTCTACTCGGCCTGAAGCCTCTACTCGGCCTGATGCCTCTACTCGGCCTGATGCCTCTACTCGGCCTGATGCCTCTACTCGGCCTGATGCCTCTACTCAGCCGGACGCCGGCATTCAGCCTGATGCCTCTACCCAGCATGATGAACTGATCCAGCCTGACGATCCTATTAGGCCAGTTGACTCGATGCCCGCTGTTGATCCAGATGATCCGGTACCTGATCCGGTGCCCGCTGTCGTGCCAATTGACTCAGAGCCCGCTGTCGTACCTGGTGACTTGGTGCCCACTGCCTTGCCAGATGACGCGGTGCCCGCTGGCGAGCCAAATGACCTGATGCCTGGTGACCCAGTGCCCGCTGTCATACCTGGTGACCCGATGCCCGCTGTCGAGCCAGACGATCCAATGCCTGGTGACCCGGTGCCCACTGCCTTGCCAGATGACGCTGTGCCCGCTGGCAAGCCAAATGACCTGATGCCTGGTGACCCAGTGCCCGCTGTCATACCTGGTGACCCGATGCCTGCTGTCGAGCCAGACAATCCGGTACCTGATGACCCGGTGCCCACTGTCGTGCCTGTTGACTCGGAGCCCACTGCCTTGCCAGATGACGCGGTGCCCGCTGTCGAGCCAAATGACCTGATGCCTGGTGACCCGATGCCCGCTGTCCAGCCAGACGATTCAATGTCTGCCCCAGTGCCCGCGGTCATGCCAGTTGACTCGGAACCCACTGCCTTGCCAGATGACGCGGTGCTCGCTGTCAAGCCAAATGACTTG
This sequence comes from Staurois parvus, assembly GCF_062004578.1. Taxonomy (NCBI): domain Eukaryota; kingdom Metazoa; phylum Chordata; class Amphibia; order Anura; family Ranidae; genus Staurois; species Staurois parvus. Next base: position 1,334,656 of record NW_028318415.1, read on the forward strand.
ATGCCTGGTGACCCGATGCCCGCTGTCCAGTCAGACGATCCAATGTCTGACCCAGTGCCCGTGGTCATACCAGTTGACTCGGAGCCCACTGCCTTGCCAGATGACGCGGTGCCCGCGGTCGAGCCAAATGACCTGATGCCTGGTGACCCGATGCCCGCTGTCCGGTCAGACGATCCAATGTCTGACCCAGTGCCCGCGGTCATACCAGTTGACTCGGAGCCCACTGCCTTGCCAGATGACACGGTGCCCGCTGTCGAGCCAAATGACCTGATGCCTGGTGACCCGATGCCCGCTGTCCAGCCAGACGATCCAATGTCTGACCTAGTGCCAGCGGTCATGCCAGTTGACTCGGAGCCCACTGTCGTGCCTGGTGACTCGGTGCCCGCTGCTCCGCCTGGGGGCCCGAGACCTGTCGCTCCGCCTGGGGGTCCAGCGCCCGCCGCTCCACCTGGGGGTCCGGCGCCCGCCGCTCCGCCTGGGGGCCCGAGACCTGTCGCTCCGCCTGAGGGCCCGAGACCTGTCGCACCGCCTGGGGGTCCGGCGCCCGCCGCTCCGCCTGAGGGCCCGAGACCTGTCGCTCCACCTGGGGGTCCGGCGCCCGCCGCTCCGCCTGAGGGCCCGAGACCTGTCGCTCCACCTGGGGGTCCGGCGCCCGCCGCTCCGCCTGAGGGCCCGAGACCTGTCGCTCCACCTGGGGGTCCGGCGCCCGCCGCTCCGCCTGGGGGCCCGAGACCTGTAGCTCCGCCTGGGGGCCCGAGACCTGTCGCTCCACCTGGGGGTCCGGCGCCCGCCGCTCCGCCTGAGGGCCCGAGACCTGTCGCTCCACCCGGGGGTCCGGCGCCCGCCGCTCCGCCTGAGGGCCCGAGACCTGTAGTTCCGCCTGGGGGTCAGGCGCCCGCCGCTCCGCCTGGGGGCCCGATGCCCGCCGCTCCGCCTGGGGGCCCGATGCCTGTCGCCCCGCCTGGGGGCCCGATGCCTGTCGCCCCGCCTGGGGGCCCGATGCCTGTTGCTCCACCTGGGGGTCCGGCGCCCGCCGCTCCGCCTGAGGGCACGAGACCTGTTGCTCCACCCGGGGGTCCGGCGCCCGCCGCTCCGCCTGAGGGCCCGAGGCCTGTAGTTCCGCCTGGGGGTCCGGCGCCCGCTGCCCCGCCTGGGGGCCCGATGCCTGTTGCCCCGCCTGGGGGCCCGATGCCTGTCGCCCCACCTGGGGGCCCGATGCCTGTCGCCCCGCCTGGGGGCCCGATGCCTGTCGCCCCGCCTGGGGGCCCGATGCCTGTCGCCCCGCCTGGGGGCCCGAGGCCTGTCGCTCCATCTGGGGGTCCGGCATCCGCCGCTCCGCCTGAGGGCCCGAGACCTGTAGTTCCGCCCGGGGGCCCGATGCCTGTCGCCCCGCCTGGGGGCCCGATGCCTGTCGCCCCGCCCGGGGGCCCGATGCCTGTCGCCCCGCCCGGGGGCCCGATGCCTGTCGCCCCGCCCGGGGGCCCGATGCCTGTCGCCCCGCCCGGGGGCCCGAGGCCTGTCGCCCCGCCCGGGGGCCCGGTGCCTGCCGCTCCGCCCGGGGGCCCGGTGCCTGCCGCTCCGCCCGGGGGCCCGGTGCTTGCCGCTCCGCCCGGGGGCCCGGTGCCTGCCGCTCCGCCCGGGGGCCCGCTGCCTGCCGCTTCGCCTGGTAGCCCGATGTGCCTCTGCCCGGGGTCCTGCCCGATGTGCCTCTGCCCGGAGTCCTGCCCGATGTGCCTCTGCCCGGAGTCCAGCCCGATGTGCCTCTGCCCGGAGTCCAGCCCGATGTGCCTCTGCCCGGAGTCCAGCCCGATGTGCCTCTGCCCGGAGTCCAGCCCGATGTGCCTCTGCCCGGAGTCCAGCCCGATGTGCCTCTGCCCGGTGTGGCTCTGCCCGGTGTGCCTCTGCCCGGAGTCCAGCCCGATGTGCCTCTGCCCGGAGTCCAGCCCGATGTGCCTCTGCCCGGAGTCCAGCCCGATGTGCCTCTGCCCGGTGTACCGCTGCCCGGAGTCCTGCCCGGTGTGCCAGTCTTTGATATCCCGCCAGTTACCAGACCCGGGCGGTGGAACATTTTTCCCAGCTAGGACTGTTTGGAGCGTCCTGAGGCCGCTCCTTGAGGGGGGGGTACTGTCAGGAATGGACTGGCCAGCAATGGTGGGACTCACCTGCCTTTTGATCTGCAGTACCAGGGCTGGCCAGCGGGTGCTCCCAGCAATCAGAGACTCAACCTTTCAGCCAGCTAACACCTGGAACTGATGATACTGGTGTATTTAAGGGATGGCCAGACTTGCAGACTCTGCCTTGGTGTTGTGTTTGTCCTGGGCCCTGTATCTGTCCTGCATCCTGTTTCTGTTCCTTTGCTGACCCTCTGTACTACGCTGCTTGCTACCTGTTCTGATCCCTGGCTTGTGACCCTGACCATCCCTCTGCTTGACCCTCTGTTCTACGCTGCTTGCTACCTGCTGAACCTGGCCTGTGACCCCGACCATTCTCCGCTTGCTCCCCCTGTACCTACCTGCCCAATTGATATTGATCCGGCCTGCCTGACGACGCTTGCTTGTATGTACTGTTATCTGTGGGTGGTTGGTTTGGTTTGTTTGCACTGTATTATGTTTAGTATTGCACTGCGTTTATGTTTGTATTGTTAGTGTTAATAAATTATATTGTTTATCCCATATCTGAAGTCTGCGTTTCCCTGCGTCAGTCACACATCTCTGGTCATACCTGGGAGCCCTGACAGATAGAATGGGTGGGGGAAGTAAAAATAGGAGAAAGTACTCTGTCGGACCATGCCCCGGTTACAATGAAGTTAAAATGGGGTAGAGAGGAGCGAGAGGGATATGTGTGGCGGATGAATGAGGCACTCCTCATGGATGAAGAGATCGGTCAAAGAATTAAGAGGGAAATAGAATGGTTTTTTGAAGAGAATGAGACAGAGGATGTATCGGTTGCAACGGTGTGGGAAGCACATAAAGCCTACATCAGAGGTTTACTCATTGCAATGGGGTCAAAAAAGAAAAAAGAAAGGAGAGAAAAGATAAATAGATTATTAAATGAAATACATGATTTTGAACAGGTGCATAAAAGGGAAAGATCTAAGGAGATAATGCAGATGTTAATAAAGAAGAAAGAAGAATTAGAGAATGTAATGGAGGAAGAAAAAAGAAGAGTCTTTAATAAAATAACATGTGAAAGGTATAGATGGGGAGATAGGCCGGGAAAGTATTTAATGAGAACTTTAAGAAAGAAGAAAAATAGAAATTATATTGAGAAAATAAGAAATTCCAAGGGGGAATTTGTTTACTCAACTAAGGATATTGCCAGAGTATTTAAAGAGTACTATAGTGGGCTGTATAATATCATACCCCAGGACATGTTTAAAAAAACGGAAATAGTAAATAGAGGGAAAAGAAAGATATATCTAGAGGACACAGGCCTACCGAAATTAAAAGAAATACAACTGAACTCTTTAGAGGAAGAAATAACTTCAGAGGAAATAGAAATAGCGTTAAAAAGCATGGCGGGAGGGAAAAGCCCGGGTCCTGACGGATTTATGGTTAAATATTATAAAAAATATAAAGAGCTTTTAATACCCAAGATGAAGATCTATATGAACGCCTTGGGAAATGGGATGGAGATGAGGGGAGAATCTCTACAGGCCAATATAGTACTGATACAGAAGGAAGATAAAGACCCCTCGCAATGTGCAAGTTATCGACCAATAGCGCTATTGAATGTAGACACTAAAGTATTTGCAAAGGTGCTGGCAAATAGACTGAAAGAACTGATGCCGGAGTGGATACACAGAGATCAGGTGGGGTTTGTCCCGGGAAGAGAGGGTAGAGATAACGCTCTGAGATCACTGTTGCTCATCCAGGAGGCTAAAAAAAGGAAAACCCCAATGATACTTATGTCGATAGATGCTGAGAAGGCATTTGACAGAGTAAGTTGGGGTTTTATGATGGACACCCTGGAAGTGCTAGGACTGGGAGACAGAATGAGAGGGTGGATTGGAGAGTTATATAGAGGGCCTACCGCCACCATAATGGTAAATGGAGGAAGATCAGAACATTTTGGGATGTCAAACGGCACAAGACAGGGATGTCCGTTGTCTCCATTGTTATATGTGATATCACTGGAGCCATTGTTGTCTAGGATTAGGAAGAATATAGATCTAAAAGGAATAAAGATAGGAGATAGAGAACATAAGGTAGTGGCGTATGCGGACGATCTGATGTTTTATGTTGGTAACCCCAGAACATCACTTCCAAACTTAATGAAAGCATTGAGGGAGTATGGAGAACTGTCAAACCTGAAAATTAACCCGACAAAGACTGAAATCCTAAATTTAAAACTAAAAAATAGTGAAAAAGAAAAATTACAAGAGGAATTTCCTTTCCTTTGGAGAGATAAAGAATTAAAATATTTAGGAATAAAATTATCAGCCTCAATTAAGAACCTATATAAAGCCAATTATATAACATTATTAAATGAGATCAAGGAGGAGTTGAGGAGGGTGGGAAATGGAAATCCATCGTGGATAGGGCGCATAAACCTGATAAAGATGGTAATTGTCCCCAAAGTATTATACAAATTTCAAATGATTCCAATCAAACTCCCAGAGACATATTTTAAAGAACTTAGGAAAATGATAATAAAATATATATGGAGAAATAAAAAACCTAGAATAGGCTATGGGATGTTGACTAGAAGTAAAGAGAGAGGAGGAATGGGAGTACCAGATTTTAGGAGATACTATAGAGCGGGGATTATAGCGAGAATCTTCGACTGGATCCATAATCCGGAGAAAGGTTGGGCTAAAATTGAGAAAGCACTGAGTGGAATAAGTTTAAGTAAAAGTATTTGGATACCTCCACAATACAGGGAATTAGAGGAGAACACCAGCATGTACACTCTTAACGTTTTAAGAGAATGGGATTTACTACACAGACAAAAGGGGTGGGTTTATAATTCACAATTAATACCACTTAGGAACACAAAATATTTCACCCCGGGTATGGATAGTATAGCAGGGAAATGGATTAAAAAGCAGGAGGCACAATTGAGAGATATATTGGTAGGAGAAGAAATTGGGTCATATAAAGACATGGAGGAAAGAACGGGAGAAGTCTTTAATAAGATGGATAGATTAAGATACTACCAACTGAAGTACTTTTTTGAGAGCCTCCCAAAGCCTATAAGAACTAGAAAAGACTGAAATCCATTTGAGAGAATATTTGAGTCACGGGGAAACGGTAGACATGGAATTGCAAAAATACACAAGATATTAATGGAACTCGACACTGACACAAAATTAACACACATAGAGAAATGGGAAAGAGACATGGGAAGAAAAATAGAGGAGGAGGAGCAGAGGAAAATGTTCACATTAATTTATGAAAATATTGGTATGAGGGAAGTAGAAATAAACTATAAGTGTTTACATAGATGGCACATTACCCCTAACGTGGAGCACAAGATGAATACGGAAATGTCACGGATGTGTTGGAGAGGTTGTCGAGAGGTGGGCACGTGGTACCATATGTGGTGGGAGTGTTCAGAAATACAGGTGTTTTGGTGGAGGATAGTTTATTTGATTGGGAAAATTACTGAAATCAAAATAGGATTGGATCCAGAATTATGTCTCCTCCATATCTCAGAACTCTCAATGAAAGCATATAAGAGTTTGGGGATATGGCATTACTTGACCGCAGCAAAGAGTCTGATCCCCAGGTACTGGAAGAGAAGAGAGGTGCCAACTGAGGAGGATTGGATGGATAGAGTAAATCAGATATCCGGGACAGAAAGATTGTACTATACGTATGAGGACAAGTTGGAGATATACAATAAAAAATGGAAAGGTTGGGAAAAATACAAAGTAAAGGTGAAATACATGAAGAAATAAACACTCCTGGAAGAAGGTTTAGAATGAGGTATAGGAATAATAGAAATATGTTGGAGTTAATGAGACAAGAAGAAAAGGTGGAGCGTGGGAGGGAGTGGGGAGGATGGGAGGGGAAAGGGAGATGGGGGGGGTGTATGGGAGGAGGGGAAGGAAAAGCAAGTTATATATATAAATAAATTATATAATGGAGAATTATTGTTCAGATAACTATTTTAATAGAAATGTTGAATTGTTTTATATATGATGTGAAAAATAAATAAATATTTATTAAAAAAAAAAAAAAAGAAATCAGAATTCCCTAAAATTGGATTTGATAAATGTTTATGTCCCCCCTCCATTCAATGGCTCAATCTTATACACGATTTTAGACAAATTGGCCTCTCTTATTCCCTTGAAAATCCTAATCATGGGTGACTGTAATCACATGTTGGACTATTCACTTGATACCTCCAACCCTTCCAGAAGACCTAACCTAGACCTTTCGGCTTGGGCTGACTCTGCTGGACTTAGTAAAATTTGGAGGTGGAAGCATCTTGGTACTAAACAATTCTCCTACCTGTCGCATGTGTTCGGTACCTGCTCCATATTGGACATGGCCTTTACGAATGCTTCCCTTTTACCTTGGGTTACTGAAGCCAAATACCTAGTGGGGGGAGTATCAGATCACACACCTCTACAAATTATATTACAGTTGTCTACCACTCCAGGCTCCCGTGCCTGGCGTTTGCACCATGGCTGGGTGGTGCAGTTGAACCCCCTGTTAGCGGCACACTTAGCCACCTTCTGGCCAATCAATGCGGACTCCACCCCCCCCCCCCCCAAATAGTTTGGAACTCCTTTAGGGCCTCTACGTGGGAAGAATACATTTCGGCTATTAAGGCTGCTCGTGTGAGCCAAAATGAGGATACCTTTGCTCTACATGAAGCGGAATTGGCTTGTGCCCATGACCATGCGGTTAATCCCTCTTCTGACTCCCTCATAGATCTACAGCAGGTGAGGAGGAATTTATTACTACATTATCTCGTAATCTACCTCAGTGTTCAACTCGCAGGAGTGCCGAGAAAATTTTTGAGATGGGTGATAAAAATGGAAAATTGCTTGCCCTGCTGACAGCTCATTCTTACATACCTACAGTAATACTGTGTGTTTACTCCCAGGATGAGACCCTTCAGACCTTGGGAGAGGGTATCCTCCAGGGATTTGTATATTTTTATAAATCCTTATACTCCCCCATTCCACCTTATGATGCCTCCCAGCTCAAGACCTCTCTGGAGGGTTTACCCATGCATACACTATCAGATGAGGCTAGGGTCATGCTAGATGCTCCATTCACTGAGGAGGAGGTAGCTGGTGCAATTGGCTCTTTCCCCAGTTGTAAGTCCCCTGGCTCTGATGGGCTTCCTGTGGAGTGGTATAAGCAATATTGTGAAGAGTTGGCTCCCAGGCTCCTTCACCTTTATGGGGAATGCATTTGGACCAATGCCTTGCCCCAGTCCTTTTATGAAGCTCATGTAATTTTGTTAGCCAAACCTGATAAGGAATTGTTACACTTGCCCTCTTATAGGCCCATTGCCCTCTTAAATATGGATCTCAAGATCCTTACTAAGATACTTGCAACCAGACTTACTAGAGTCCTCGATCTTCTAGTGTCCCCAGATCAAGCGGGCTTTATGTCCAGTAAGGCCATGGACATTAATCTTAAGAGGGTATTTGCACACATTGGATTGCACCCAGAGGGTATTGGTCTTTTTAGACCTTGAAAAAACATTTGATTCTGTGATTGGGGTTTATGCGGGCAGTCCTGACATGTATGGGATTTGGAGAGGCGTTCCTCCATTAGATAGGTTTGCTCTATAATCATCCTGTTGCCACCATAAATACTGGTGGCAGACTTTCTGAGTTCTTTCTGGTAGGCCGTGGCACCAGACAGGGTTGCCCCCTGTCAGTAGGGCTTTTTGCTTTGATGATGGAACCCATTGCCTTGGCCTTTCAGGCCTCCTCCTTGGTGCATGGGGTGCAGGTGGGGAGCGTGGAAGAAAAAACTGCCTTTACGCTGATGATATGGTGCTCTTTCTGGAAGACTCTAGGGCCTCTCTGTCATCTGCTCTATCCATATTAGATCATATAGCTTCCTTTTCTGGTCTCCAGGTGAATTGGCCTAAATCCAAAGTTCTCCCTTTGGGCAGGGATGCAGGTAGCCAGTGCGGCCTGTTTCACTGCTCCAATGGGTGTCACAAGTAAAATATTTAGGGATAACCATTACTAATTCAGTGTCTGATTTTATAAGGTTGAATCTTTCCCCTATCCTTTCCCATTTCAAGCAAGAGATCAGTACCTGGAGGAATCTCTCTCTCTCTCTCGATGATTGGCAAGGTTAATTTGATCAAAATGAAACTTCTTCCACTTCTGTTATATATACTATGAAACTCTCCAGTGTGGATTCCCCATACTATTTTCCAGTCTATACATGGTTTAATTTCTCTGGCAAGGTGGAGTTCCCAGGCTTTGGCTTGGGATCCTACAACAACCTGGGAAGGAAGGTGGTCTAGCAGTACCCAAATTTTATAAATATTTTGTAGCTGGTCAATTCGTTTTCGCACATAGATGGTTGATGAGCCCCCAGGATGATGCTACAGTTGCCTTGGAGGCGGCTGTGGTTGGCTCCTATGAAGCCTTGGCCCATCTGGTACACAGAGGTCCGAAGTCCCCATATGTTTTGACCGTTTCCATGAGATCTGTAATAAGGGCTTGGTCTGTGGAGCACGGGGCTGAATTTGGGGGACCCTTCGCTCCTTCCTCCCATGCTCCGTTATGGAAAAATCCTAACCTACCCCATTTTTACACATATCAGGACCCTATTGTATTGACGGAATATGGAGTCAAAACATTTTGATGAGTTAAAGGCCTTTTTTTACCTGCCCAATAAGCAGTTTTTGCGATATATCCAATTGTGGCAGGCTTATGAGGCACAATTTGGGCCCTTTGGGTTTCCTTTTCTCCCCCGCACTTAGAGTCTTTACTGCAGGATAATGAGTTGTCTAAGCCCTTGTCCACTATTTATAAGTCTTTCTGTAGGTGTGCCATCTTTATGCTGATGACACACAAATCTATCATTCTACTCCTCACCTCACCCCTTCAGTCTCCTCTCGCATTACTAACCTACTAAGTGACATATCGGCATGGATGTCACTCCACTTCTTCAAACTCAATCTTTCCAAAACTGAGCTCTTAGTATTCCCTCAAGCCCGTGCCCCCCCCCCCGACTTCTCCATCAAGATCAATAACACAACCATCCCTCCCCTCATGCGAGGGTGCTAGGTGTAATCCTAGACTCCCATCTGTCCTTTCAGCCCCAAATCCAATCGCTGTCCAAATCTTGTAGACTTCACCTCCGCAACATCTCCAAGATACGCCCGTTCTTAACCTCGGAAACTACTAAGCAACTTATTCACTCCCTTGTTATCTCTCGCCTTGACTATTGTAACTCCCTTCTCATTGGCCTACCTCATTGCAGGCTATCTCCTCTTCAGTCTATCATGAATGCTGCTGCCAGACTCTTACTTACCGTTCTGTATCTGCCACCCCTCTCTGCCAATCCCTCCACTGGCTTCCCATTGCCCAACGGATAAATTCAAAACATTAACAATAACATATAAAGCCATTTATAACTCTGCCCCAAATTACATCACCAATCTTGTCTCCAAATATCACACAAACTGTACTATCCACTCTTCGCACGACCTCCTGCTCTCTAGCTCCCTTGTCTCCTCCTCCCATGCTCGTCTCCAGGACTTCTCCAGAGCTTCCCCCATCCACTGAAACTCTCTACCACAATTAATCCGACTATCGCCTACTCTGCTCACTTTTAGGTGATCTCTGAAAACCTATCTCTTCAGGGAAACCTACCCCGGCCTCAGCTAATAATGGAATCTTCTACTCCTCCTACCAGTCCATCCCCCACAGTTACTACCTTTTGTACTACTAGCCACTCCCTCTTAGATTGTAAGCTCCAAGGAGCAGGGCCCTCCTAATATATTATATTGTAAATTGCTGAGCAAACTGTTGGTGCTATATAAATCCTGTATAATAATATAATAATAAGTCACTTTTCTCTGAAACTCGTAAACTCCTGGAGGTGTATAGGTCTAGATGGGAGGCAGTGGTCCCTGACCTGGACACAGAGGACTGGGAAGACGTTTGGGATGCTCCTTTCACCAGGCTGGTCTCCACTCATGACAAACTAATACACTTTAAATTCTTACACCGTATATACATGACCCTAGCAAAAATTGCTAGGATCTTTGGATCAGCCTTCTCCTCCTGTCGGTGGTGTCAGGTGGATGGGGCTGAATTCATGCATATATTTTGGGATTGTCCAGCTATACAGGGGTTCTGGTCAGAGGTCTTCCAGTGCATTCAAGCTGTTACCATTATACTGCTACACCCTTCTGTGAGACATTGCCTACTAAGTTTGGTAGATGACCTAGCCCCCCACTAAAGCTATATGCACACTGCTTACCTTACTTTTCTTCCATGCTAGAAAACTGATTGTTCTCTCATGGAAAAAAACGTGTGCTCCTACCAGGGAGGCTTGGAAATCCCAGGTTAATAAGACGTTACCCTTATACAAGGCTAAGTACCTTAATAGAGGTGCACTCTTCAAGTTTCACAAGGTTTGGGGCGGGTGGGTAGCATCTTCCCTTACGGTTTCCAATTGAGTAATATTCCAATGAGTTTTTCTCCTATTGGGGTCTCTCTGCAATGGTACATACTGTATACTAGATTTAGTTTGTCGCACTGCTTGATTGTATTTTGTATGCCCATCCTACTACAGGTACTTATTGCGACATCTGCAGGCATGGTTACTGTTTTTATTGTTTTTTTTTTGGGGGGGGGGGTTTACGTTGCTTGCCGCCATTGGTGACTGGCAGCTTGATTTTAATGTTTTGTATGTTGTATACTATGTTAAACCTCTCAATAAAAAGAAATAAAAAAAACGTATGCAGTAGCTGGCTTACCAGCCCTCTCCTTAACAATGGCAGCCCCACTCCCTAATGCTGAAGTTACTAAATGTAGCTTACACACTAAGCTAAACACTGCTAAATGCAAGCAAAAAAGCTAAAACAACAGTATTTTTTGTCCAGCGTTTCTATAGGAGTTTTTTGCTTCCCTGGTGTGCATGAAGCCCAATTTCCTTTTAAACTATCAGGGTTGAAGCATTAGATCAATGACCTTTCTTTGTTCAATATACAAGCTGCACCTCTGTTATAAAGTATTAAGGCATTTTTTATTAAGGCATGTTTTTTGGAACTTCCTTTGTAGTAAGGCCTTATTAGCTTTTTCTAAATGCAGGAGATGTTATCTGGGAAGTAGAAACAACATTTATGCTTCCCAGATCGCTTATTTCTGCATTTAGATGTTCCTGCTTTAAAGCAGGTTAAGCCAGGTTTACAAGCGTTTAGCCACCTTTAGAGTGTCTATACAAATCCTGGACATAGAGAATTCTATGTTCTGTAAACCGACTGCACCTAAATGCAGATAAATGCTCAGTGTGAAAGGCACCATTGAAAAATAATTAATTGCATTTATATTTGTGTCCTCTAAATGTCCTCTAAATGCTTATAACCACAGTGCCAGTGCCAATGAGGCCTAAAGTACAAAAATCTGCATAGAGTTGTTAGAGATGTTATTAGAGATGAGCGAATCGAACCAGGCGAACCGGAATTCGAGTCGAATTTCAGGAAATATTCGATTCGCGTCGAATCCGAAATTTTGCCTACTTCGGGTGCGCGAATCGAATATTTCCCGATCAGCCGGCAAAAGTGTCCCTGCAGTGAGCTCCGCTATTTCTGACAGTTCTCTGACAGAAGGAACACATGTTTAGCGGTTGAAACATTGTATCTATTAGTTTACATTTAGGATACAGATGTTTCAACCGCTGTACATGTGAAGAAGCTGTCAGAGAACTGTCAGAAATAGAGGAACTCTGCACATACACTTTTTGCCGGCTTGGAATTATTCTTATTTTCATCCTACTTCTTCTTCTTCTTCTTCTTCATCCTCATCCTCATCCTCTTCTTCTGAGGATGAGGATGAAGAAGAAGAAGAAGAAGAAGAAGTAGGATGAAAATAAGAATAATTCCAAGCCGGCAAAAAGTGTATGTGCAGAGTTCCTCTATTCTGCAGATACACTTAGAGGAGCTCTGCAGATACACTTAGAGGAGCTCTGCACATACACTTTTTGCCGGCTTGGAATTAATCTTATTTTCATCCTACTTCTTCTTCTTCTTCTTCTTCATCCTCATCCTCAGAAGAAGAAGAAGAGGATGAGGATGAAGAAGAAGAAGAAGAAGTAGGATGAAAATAAGAATAATTCCAAGCCGGCAAAAAGTGTATGTGCAGAGTTCCTCTATTCTGCAGATACACTTAGAGGAGCTCTGCAGATACACTTAGAGGAGCTCTGCACATACACTTTTTGCCGGCTTGGAATTAATCTTATTTTCATCCTACTTCTTCTTCTTCTTCATCCTCATCCTCAGAAGAAGAAGAAGAGGATGAGGATGAAGAAGAAGAAGAAGAAGTAGGATGAAAATAAGAATAATTCCAAGCCGGCAAAAAGTGTATGTGCAGAGTTCCTCTATTCTGCAGATACACTTAGAGGAGCTCTGCAGATACACTTAGAGGAGCTCTGCACATACACATTTTGCCGGCTTGGAATTAATATTATTTTCATCCTACTTCTTCTTCTTCATCCTCATCCTCATCCTCAGAAGAAGAAGAAGAGGATGAGGATGAAGAAGAAGAAGAAGAAGAAGAAGTAGGATGAAAATAAGAATAATTCCAAGCCGGCAAAAAGTGTATGTGCAGAGTTCCTCTATTCTGCAGATACACTTAGAGGAGCTCTGCACATACACTTAGAGGAACTCTGCACATACACTTTTTGCCGGCTTGGAATTAATATTATTTTCATCCTACTTCTTCTTCTTCTTCTTCATCCTCATCCTCAGAAGAAGAAGAAGAGGATGAGGATGAAGAAGAAGAAGAAGAAGTAGGATGAAAATAAGAATAATTCCAAGCCGGCAAAAAGTGTATGTGCAGAGTTCCTCTATTCTGCAGATACACTTAGAGGAGCTCTGCACATACACTTTTGCCGGCTTGGAATTATTCTTATTTTCATCCTACTTCTTCTTCTTCTTCTTCATCCTCATCCTCAGAAGAAGAAGAAGAGGATGAGGATGAAGAAGAAGTAGGATGAAAATAAGAATAATTCCAAGCCGGCAAAAAGTGTATGTACAGAGTTCCTCTATTCTGCAGATACACTTAGAGGAGCTCTGCAGATACACTTAGAGGAGCTCTGCACATACACTTTTTGCCGGCTTGGAATTAATCTTATTTTCATCCTACTTCTTCTTCTTCTTCATCCTCATCCTCAGAAGAAGAAGAAGAGGATGAGGATGAAGAAGAAGAAGAAGAAGAAGTAGGATGAAAATAAGAATAATTCCAAGCCGGCAAAAAGTGTATGTGCAGAGCTCCTCTAAGTGTATCTGCAGAGCTCCTCTAAGTGTATCTGCAGAATAGAGGAACTCTGTACATACACTTTTTGCCGGCTTGGAATTATTCTTATTTTCATCCTACTTCTTCTTCTTCTTCTTCTTCATCCTCATCCTCATCCTCTTCTTCTTCTTCTTCTTCTGAGGTTGAGGATGAGGATGAAGAAGAAGAAGAAGAAGTAGGATGAAAATAAGATTAATTCCAAGCCGGCAAAAAGTGTATGTGCAGAGTTCCTCTATTCTGCAGATACACTTAGAGGAGCTCTGCACATACACTTTTTGCCGGCTTGGAATTAATCTTATTTTCATCCTACTTCTTCTTCTTCTTCTTCTTCTTCATCCTCATCCTCAACCTCAGAAGAAGAAGAAGAGGATGAGGATGAGGATGAAGAAGAAGAAGAAGAAGAAGAAGTAGGATGAAAATAAGAATAATTCCAAGCCGGCAAAAAGTGTATGTGCAGAGCTCCTCTAAGTGTATCTGCAGAGCTCCTCTAAGTGTATCTGCAGAATAGAGGAACTCTGCACATACACTTTTTGCCGGAAACCGCTGTATGGGAGTGAATGTCCCAGAACTGTCAGAAATAGACTATTTCTGACAGTTCTGGGACATTCCTTCCATACAGCGGTTGAAACATTGTATCTATTTGTTTCCATAAATGGATCCATTTATGGAAAACAAATAGATACAATGTTTCAACCGCTGTATGGAAGGAATGTCCCAGAACTGTTAGAAATAGTCTATTTCTGACAGTTCTATGACATTCCCTCCATACAGCGGTTGAAACCGCTGTATGGAGTGAATGTCCCAGAACTGTCAGAAATAGACTATTTATGACAGTTCTGGGACATTCACTCCATACAGCGGTTGAAACATTGTATCTATTTTTTTCCATAAATGACATTCTGCAAATACACTTAGAGGAGCGCTGCAGATACACTTTTTGCCAGCTTGGAATTAATCTTATTTTCATCCTACTTCTTCTTCTTCATCCTCATCCTCATAAGAAGAAGAAGAGGATGAGGATGAAGAAGAAGAAGAAGTAGGATGAAAATAAGAATAATTCCAAGCCGGCAAAAAGTGTATCTGCAGCGCTCCTCTAAGTGTATCTGCAGAATGTCATTTATGGAAAAAAATAGATACAATGTTTCAACCGCTGTATGGAGTGAATGTCCCATAACTGTCAGAAATAGACTATTTATGACAGTTCTGGGACATTCACTCCATACAGCGGTTGAAACCGCTGTATGGAGGGAATGTCATAGAACTGTCAGAAATAGACTATTTATGACAGTTCTGGGACACTCACTCCATACAGCGGTTGAAACATTGTATCTATTTGTTTCCATAAATGGATCCATTTATGGAAACAAATAGATACAATGTTTCAACCGCTGTATGGAGTGAGTGTCCCAGAACTGTTAGAAATAGTCTATTTCTGACAGTTCTATGACATTCCCTCCATACAGCGGTTGAAACCGCTGTATGGAGTGAATGTCCCAGAACTGTCAGAAATAGACAGAAACTGTCACAGAAACTGTCCTTCTTCTCATCCTTCTCCTTCTTCTCGTCCTTCTTCTCATCCTTCTTCTCATCCTTCTCCTTCTTCTCATCCTTCTCCTTCTTCTCATCCTTCTCCTTCTCCATCTTCTCATCCTTCTCCTTCTCCTTCTTCTCATCCTTCTCCTTCTCCTTCTCCTTCTCTTTCTTCTCATCCTTCTCCTTCTTCTCATCCTTCTCCTTCTTCTCATCCTTCTCCTTCTTCTTCTCATCCTTCTCCTTCTCCTTCTTCTCATCCTTCTCCTTCTCCTTCATCTCATCCTTCTCCTTTTTCTCATCCTTCTCCTTCTTCTCATCCTTCTCCTTCTTCTCATCCTTCTCCTTCTCCTTCTTCTCATCCTTCTCCTTCTTCTCATCCTTCTTCTCATCCTTCTCCTTCTTCTCATCCTTCTTCTCATCCTTCTCCTTCTTCTCATCCTTCTCCTTCTTCTCATCCTTCACCTTCTCCTTCTTCTCATCCTTCTCCTTCTTCCTCATCCTTCTCCTTCTCCTTCTTCTCATCCTTCTCCTTCTCCTTCTTCTCATCCTTCTCCTTCTTCTCATCCTTCTCCTTCTCCATCTTCTCATCCTTCTCCTTCTCCTTCTTCTCATCCTTCTCCTTCTCCTTCTTCTCATCCTTCTCCTTCTTCTCATCCTTCTCCTTCTCCTTCTTCTCATCCTTCTCCTTCTCCTTCTTCTCATCCTTCTCCTTCTCCTTCTTCTCATCCTTCTCCTTCTCCTTCCTCATCTCCAAGGGCATTTAAATTAAAGGTACAGTGTTCTGCACTAATTTAAAGGCTCTCTGAAGCCTAGAAACCCTTTTAATAAGTTAACTTCGTAGCGAATTAATTCGCATCGAATCGAATTTCATACTGGAATTCGCCGAATCAGCCTAATCGAATTTTTGAGAAATTCGCTCATCTCTAGATGTTATCTCTGTCTGCACCTAGTTTATACTTTTACACCAAGTCATTTACAGAGACAAGTACTAAAGTAAAGTCTTAATATGTTGTGGAATTATGCTTTTGGGGATTTCATTCTCTTGGCAACATTCAATGAAAAGTATTTATCTAAGAATTAGTTTGATCATGTGTTGGCTGAAAACCATTGAAAAACAGTCCAGTGATGCCAGAGACAAGTTTTCTTTAACAGAATGTTAGCCAAGTGTATAAATTTCTCAATCACAAAGTCACAGATGTCTGCCAAATTTTAAAGTTTTAGCTGTTATTTGCCACATATAGCTGACACTTGTGTCACATCCTTCACTTTATTATCCATGGATTTTTGGACAACAAACATACGTTGCCAAGGAGAGATCAAAATCAATGGCAAAGTTGCTTAAAATGGTATTATAGTCAAAATATTTTTCTTTTTTTTTAAAGGGATAAAAATAACATTTTTTTTTAAGTTTCCTCTTCAGTGTTTCCTTTTTCAATTGTTCCCTGTTTGCGATGCTATATTCCAATTTTTTCTGTGTTCTCTGTGCTGCTGGGCCGTAGGGGAACTTGTGTGAGTCTCCACAATGTGTGTGCTCCTACTCTGGACAACAACTACCTGTGGCAGCTCAGTGTGCCACATTCCCAGCCAGTGAAAGAGAGACTTAGGTCTAAGCAGTACAGGAGGCACAGAGGGAATGGGGATTTAGTGATGTTGCTGGGAGACAATTGAAAAAGGAAGCTCTGAGGAGGAATAAAAAAAAAATTGGGCCAGATATTTTTTTTTACATCCATACCTATTCAGTTTGTATCTAGTGAACATGGGAAGACTCATCATAGCTCTATGAGTGGTTGGATGTAGAGAAATTAGCCCTTTTTTAGAGTCAGCCGACTCTAGTTGATGCAAGATCAGGTTCTTTTGTTCTTTTAATTTATATGAATGTCATTGGGCCATTAGGGCATGTTTAAGTTGTAAATATGGAAATTTTGTTTCGGGGGATTGAATTCCGTTTGGAACATCTGAAAGGACTTAAAAGCTTGACCCTCATATAGTTGAAATAAGTACTTTATACCACATTTCTCCCATGTTCTAAAACCTTTCAGTTTATTAATTTCCACAACAGATATATATCGAGAAACGAGATAAACCTTCCCATCTTAGTAGGGATTGTATTTACATCCAGAGCTTCAGGGAGAGGCAGACTGTTGGATAATGTTGATGTAGGATGAAGTAATCGGCCTCTAACTGAGAAATCAAAGGGTAGTTTGAGTTGTAGTTTGAGTTGAGAGATAGTATTATCACCTAGGGTCTCCATCTATATGAAAATTCACCATGCCACATCCAAAAATTGGTACAAATAGCTTAGGAACAATATGTCCCTCAAAAAAAGGCAGAGTCCTTCTCATGGTTGGGTATTGTGTTATTTAAAAGGCAATTTATGAGAAGGTGTTGTATTGATTTGAACATATTTTCTTTTATGTTTAACACTTGGAAATAAAAATTGTGACTTTACAAGCTGCCTCATGTTGTGCCAATAAAGTTCACCTTGTTTTCAGGGATATTTTGTTCCTAAGCTATTTGCACCTAGGGTCTCCCTCATCTTAATTAGCCCAACCCATTAAGTGTTGGAGAGAGGCAAAAAAGTACATTTTGGTGTGAGGTATCACTAATCCAGTTGTATCGCCAGTTGGAGAGTGGTCAGTTTCATTTAGGGTGATTTCTTTCTCCAGATAAAGTCCATAAAGAAGGCATTTATTTGTTTGTACCACTTCTGCGATATCCAAATGAGGGAGTTGTGTAAAATACAGTTGCAAGAAAAAGTATGTGAACCCCTTCGGATTACGTGGAGTTTTGCATGAATTGGGCATAAAATGTGTGGTCCAAACTTACTCCAGATCATTGTACAGGTCTGATCTGCAACTAAAGGAAACTTTTGGTTGAGGGTCAACCAGTTATTAAGTCCAAAGGTTCACATACTTTTTCCTCCCTGCACTGTGAATGTTTACATGTTATGTGCAATTAAACCATGGCAACATCTAATGTTTGTGTAGTATTATGTTCAGCAGACTGTGTTCTTCTAGTGTTGTGACTTAGATGACGTTCAGAGCACATTTTATGCCCAATTCATGCAAAACTCCACGTAATCCCAAGGGGTTCACATACTTTTTCTTGCAACTGTAGCTATCATTTTAGAGTAAAACTTTATATCTTCATTTAGAACAGAGTGTGAAATATGGCTACCTGGATTGTTTTAGTGTTTGCCAGGTTTCAGTATGACAGAGACATAGAAGGAAGGAACAACAGAATGAAATCTGGTGGAGATTTATGGTTTCTTTGTATTTTCTCTAGCCTTTCTAGAATGGAAGGAACAACAGATTGAAGTCTGGTAGAGATTTATGATTTCTTTGTATTTTCTCTAGCCTTTCTAGAATGGAAGGAACAACAGATTGAAGTCTGGTAGCTATCATTTTTGAGTAAAACTTTATGCCTTCATTTAGAACAGAGAGTGGAATATATCTATCCGGATTGTTTTAGTCTTTACAGGTTTCAGTATGAGAGAGACATAGGCAGCCAAAATTATATGGAGAGAATACAGAGATTTTGCATGTCTCAGTGCACATTCAATAGAAGATTGCAAAAAGGAAGATACGTTTTTCCTAATGTAGAAGAGACCAAGCATAGCAATTTTTGAAGCTAGGTTTATTTCCACTGTTTCCCAAAAAAGCCCAAGTTAGATATGTTCAATAAATTTTATTAAATAATTTATCAAACATACAAGTGTTGCTTTATGCAGGGTTTTCATTTGCATTCTGCCTACTAACATAGGAGCAGTGTATGCTGCATTCAAAGCATGCCTCTGGTGATAACTGTCACAGTTGTCATGTCTGCTGTCAACCGCTATCCTCGTCTGATATAACTGGCAGCTGCACTCCTAAATAGAGGGTAAGATGGCGCTATCTTCAGTGGGTGGGGGGAGTTGCAGCATAAATAAGTTTTAGAGATGAAAAAAATTAATTTTTCATTTTTCATCCCAGGTCATCTAGCAAGAATAGAAATGCAGATTTTAGTTTTATTACTGCAAATGATAAGTGGATTTTAGTTTTGTTTAAAACTGTACATCCATATAAGACTATCCTGTGTACATGGTGGCAATGTTGCTATGCGATTTCACTGCATAACATACAGGATTGTCACCCTATTATAGTAGGTGGAATAATAGTGGACCTACTGGTAGAATCAAGAGGAAAAAACTGGAACTTAGAAAAGGAAAAACTACTGTGTAAAAGCTATTTAAGAGATTACATCATACTGTATATGTAATTTTTGATTTTGCCCAAATTTCAGTAAATAACTTTATTGTAACAAAAAGAAAACACAGAATACAAAAAGCGTGATTAATGCACTAAAATGTCGATACTGTTTATTTTGCAAAATAGTCATCAAAGTGGTTAAAAGGCTGAAGGTTTTTTACCTTCATGCATTCTATTCAAGTATGTACTAAAAAAATAAAGGCCCACTCTCTTAAAATAAACAATAAATTGGCAGCCTATCAGGTTTATCAAATAGGTAGCACAATGAGCAACAGAAGTGACTTGCACAATAAGTTGATAACACTGCTGCTAATTGTGAGGCAGTGGCTGAAAAAATTATATTAAACCCTAAGTTTTTTAAGCACTTTTGGTTGCTGATCTAATCACTTACTTCTTTATGTTTTGATCATTGCCTGTGTTCTAGTTTAAGTTGGTGCCATGACTGCTGCCCAAGATTTCCTGTTTCAGGGTTGTGACGGAACCGGACCCCGACTGCACTTGGGTATTTCCATTAGACTCCAGCTTCCCTGTCCGAACACAGATCACCGGACACCACCGTTGACCAAACAGGACGAGACACACCAGACTTGTATGAAAGACAGGAAATGGACTGGTTTATTTGAACATAGATACAAGATATATACACAGGGCGGGGAAATACACCCAGACAGGAAACATATCAGCAGGCCATCCCATCAGGGGGAAGGGCTGCAGGAAACATTACATCCCATCCCAAGCAAGACACACAATAGAACAATGGGATACACCATATGGCAGTAGACAATACACAAACCCATACATCCCATAATAGTTTGCTCCCAAGCAAGAC
The DNA here is from genome assembly GCF_062004578.1 of Staurois parvus. Classification (NCBI taxonomy): domain Eukaryota; kingdom Metazoa; phylum Chordata; class Amphibia; order Anura; family Ranidae; genus Staurois; species Staurois parvus. The sequence goes on from NW_028318415.1 coordinate 1,354,721, forward strand.
ACATAATAGAACAATGGGACAACCACCTGGCATTAAACAATGAACAACCCCCACACCAATACACAAACATTACATCCCATAATAGTTTGCTAGAACAATAGGATGCAGCCACATGGCAGAGAACAATGAACAACCCCACATCAATATTAGAACATTTCACCCTGTACCCCTAACAGGCACAGGGTGACTTACACATAATGGGAACATGGGGAGCTGAGGCAGGGGTCCCCCCACCCCCAAAAGTCACTCCCGTCACAAGAGTGGCTCCTTTTTCTTGCAGCATCCTGTGGAGCCAACCTTGTATGCAAAGACTTGTGTCTCCCTACACTGTTAGTTCAATAGAAACACACAACCCCGTAGTCTTGAATGGCAAAGCCCTCCCTTGCTCTTCTTCACTCCTCCTTTCTTCAAGCTAACAGACTGACTCCCAACTGCACTGTCCATTGCTAACTTTTCTGTATGAAGACCAGAAGTTCAGGGAAGCAACACTGAGACAGCAGAAGCCAGCCAGCAGCATTGAAAGTTGTAAATTGCATGTGCTGGGGTAAGAATTTTAACAAATCCTTTACTGGGGAATGCTTATTTAATTTAAATATGTTATGCTAAAAACTCTGAGGGTATAATACTACTTTAAAGTGGTTCTAAAGCTAAAATATTTTTTTACCTTAATGCATTCCCTGCATTAAGGTAAAAAATGTGTTATAACTTGCTGTTATACCCCACCTCCCTAAATACTTACCTGAGTCTTCAATCAATGTGCTAGCTGCATCTCTTCTTTCAATTCTCCCTTTCATCACAGGAACTGAGGCAGCAGTGGGAACCATTGGCTTCTACTGCTGTCAATATAATGCTGTGAGGAGGGAGTGGGGGGTTAGCGACAAGCCTCTCCATGTGGGAGTGAGCCTTTCTTCTTCTTTCTTGACGAAGTCCCTGCCCTGCACATAACGAGTATGGGAAGAGGAGCTTGAGTCTTGACATCTCCCAATGACTAAGTCTCCGCCCTGGATGTAATGTGCATGAGGGTGGAGCCTGACGCATGACGTCATCCCGAAGCCACCATGCTTTCTTGGCATATTGTTGGGTATTGTTATGTGCAATTCAATACTACCACCTGTTTTAGTGCCAACTATTGTAAGGGTGTTTTTTAGACCAATTTGTGTCTTCTACATTTACATACAGTTGTGTTCAAAATAATAGCAGTCAGACATCACTAACCTGATCAATCACTGTTTTTGGTAGAAATGATATTTCTACATGGCAAATAATTTACTAGCAGGTGTAGTAGAGTAATAGAAATCCAACAGAACCAACAGTCATGACATGCATGCTGCTGATTCTGTGTAATTGAATCACTAATTGAAAGGGGCATGTTCAAAATAATAGCAGTGTGGAGTTCTATTACTGAGGTCATTCATTCTTTGAAAAACAGGTGGCAAGTATTGCCCTTCTTTAAGGAAGGAAGGCAGCAAATGTTGTACATGCTGGTTACAGTGCATTTCTCTTGGAAATTCTGAGGGAAAATCGGTCGTTCCAGACATTGTTCAGAAGAACAGCGTACCTTGATTAAAAAGTTGATTGGAGAGGGGAAAACATATAAAGAAGTGCAGAAAATGATAGGCTGCTCAGCTAAAATGATCGCAAATGCTTTAAATTGGCAACCAGAACCTAAAAAACGTGGAAGAAAGTGAAAAACTACCATTCGAATGGATAGAAGAATAGCCAAAATGGCAAGGACTCAGCCAACAATCAGCTCCAGGAAGATGAAAGAAGGTGTAAAGCTACCTGTAAGTACTGTTACAATTAGAAGACGCCTATGTGAAGGCAAGCTATCTGCAAGAAGCCCCCGCAAAGTCCCACTGTTGAAAAAAAGATATGTGCTGAAGAGGTTACAATTTGCCAAAGAGCACATTGACTGGCCTAAAGAGAAATGGCGCAATATTTTGTGGACTGATGAAAGTAAGATTGTTCTTTTTGGGTCTAGTGGCCGGAGACAGTTTGTCAGACGCCCCCAAACACTGAATTCAAGCCACAGTACACTGTGAAGACAGTGAAGCATGGTTGTGCAAGCATCATGATATGGGGATGTTTCTCATACTACAGTGTTGGGCCTATTTATCGCATACCAGGGATCATGGATCAGTTTGAATACATCAGAATACTTGAAGAGGTCATGCTGCCTTATGCTGAAGAGGAAATGCCCTTGAAATGGGTGTTCCAACAAGACAACGACCCCAAACACACCAGTAAACGTGCAACATCTTGGTTCCAGACCAACAAGATTGACGTTATGGAGTGGCCAGCCCAATCCCCGGATCTTAATCCAATAGAAAACTTGTGGGGTGACATCAAAAATGCAGTTTCTGAGGCAAAATCAAGAAATAGAGAAGAACTGTGGAATGTAGTCCAATCATCCTGGGCTGGAATACCTGTTCACAGGTGCCAGAAGTTGGTTGACTCCATGCAACACAGATGTACAGCAGTTCTCAGAAACAGTGCTTATACAACTAAATATTAATTAAGTGATTCAAAGGAAAGCAAAATCTTCAAACATATTTCAGTTTATATAGTGAATGTTTGAGTTTGTAAAGAAGAATACAAACACTGCTATTTTTTTGAACAGTCTAATATTCACTTTTCTTCAATTTTTTTAGAGGAACAACACAAATTTGATATATTTTTCTTCATGTTTTGATTTGGAATAGAATGTGTAGTGTTCCCAATGCATTTGTGTGTATGGAAATAAAAGCTATTAGAAGGATTTTGAGCTTTATTCACTTTTTTCAACACACTGCTATTATTTTGAACACAACTGTATGTACTCCTGCCCTTTTTGAGCGACTGATTCGATGGGTGAAAACGAATTTGCTATTCACATCTAGAGCTGTTTTCTCCAAGAGGGGAGCAAGAGCTTTATGACCTGACTGGATTTTGTGTTTTGTGGATTTCACTTTAGTTGCACGTGGCGTGGACTAGGTTATTCAGATTTATATATAAATAATAAGAAGCTTGCTATGGGGGCAGATACAGAAGAGGAGGAACGTAGAATGCCAGCGGGTGACCCCAAAAGTGGAGGTTCGGGGCAACACTCTGTGCAATACCATTGTACAGAACAGGTTTATATAATGTTTATTAATTTCATTTAAGAATAAAATTGCCTTTAGAAATGCTTTAATGTTGTCATCCAGCATTGTGTAAAATATAAAAAAAAAATAGATTTTGGGCTTACATACATACATTAAGGTGTGGTTTGCTAAAATGAACTAAAAGCCTAAACTAGGCCAGTTTAGAAGATTATTTTATTTTAAGAGCATAACATTAAAGAAAATGAAAATGTTTTACTGTTTGCCAACACCATATACCATTTTTAAAAATGTTTTATTTTGTGGTATTCCAAATGTGAGATGCTCATACATAACATATAAATCAAGAGAAGATAGTGACTATTTAACAACATTTGATCCCTTCTGAGGACATTTCTTGGATGACAGAACATGGTATTATTTCCTTTCCTCATTCTCTGTACAAGATGCAGTAATTATTTGTAAGACTGCCATAATCATGGAATTATTTAAAGTGATACTAAAGGCTTAATTTTTTTAAATAACAAACATGTTATACTTACCTGCTCTGTGCAAGGGTTTTGCACAGAGCAGCCCCAATCCTCCTCTTCTTGGTTCCCCACCAGCCCTCCTCCCTGTTGAGTGCCCCCATAGCAAGCTGCTTGCTATGAGGCATCTGTGCATGCTCACTCCTGAGCCCAGCTCTGTGTTTCCATAAAACACACAGAATTGGACTCTGCCTCACCCCCTCTCCCTCCTCACTGGCTGGGACTGAGCCATTAACTCCTGCTGCTGTCTCTGAGCCAATAAGGAAGCAGAGAGCCAGGACAGCAGATGCTCTCGTGCACATCACTGGATTGGAATTGGGTTCGGGTAAGTGTTAGGGGGGATGTGGGGGGAGCTGCATACTGAAGGTATTGCATTGAATGCATGAAGGTAAAAAAAAAATTGGTATTACAACTACTTTAAAGGTTTCTCCTATGTGGAATCATTAGTTAATATAAGGTCAGAAGACTGTTATACAAATGGAGCTGCATTTTCAGCTGATGCAGCAATAGGCATTTATTTACTAAATTAATGGTTGGTCACTCTGCAGTGTAATTCTTTCCACATATTATTAAGTCCATTTCATTTCAGGTGTGATGTAAAATAAAGAAAAGTAACCGCTTGGCGACTGCCCTAGCAGATTTACTGCTACAGGGCAGCTGCTCTGCACAGAATCATGTATATATATATGTGATTCTGCACTTCTGGGTAGGGGATGTGAGTGCCATCATACCTGCACTGTCATTGGCTCCTGTAGATGTCAATCATCGTATCCCAGCCAGCAATTTATGGCCGTCGGTGGAGCAACTGACAGGAGAGAGATCTGTGAGTGTAAACAACACCGATCTCTCTCCTGTCAGTGGAAACTTGCAAAGGAGGGAGATAAAAACCGGCACATCCCCTAGTAAAACACCACAAAGTACATAGTTAAATCACTCCCTAACATGCACTTAACCCTTTGATCACCCCAGATGTTAATCCCTTCCTGCCCTGCGTCATTAGTACAGTGTCAGTGGTTTTTATTAGCACTAATCACTGTATTAGTGACACTGGAGATGCTAGTGGCTGTTAATCAGTTCCCACCCAGTACTAGTTAGTTTCAGAATGCCCACCGTACTATCGCAGTCCCACTATAAGTTGCTGATCGCCGCCATTACAATTCCAGTATATATATCATAGCTTGTAGACTATATAATTTTCACGCAAACCAATTAATATACAATTACTGGGGGGGGGGGTTCACCAAAGACATGTAGCAGAACACATTTTGGCCCAAATTTAGGAAAAAATTTAGTTTTTTTAATTTTTTTATTGGATGTTTTGTAGCAATAAGTAAAAAATACAGTTTTTTTAATTATCTGCCTTTTTTGTTTATAGTGCAAAAAAAACAGTGTTGATCAATACCACCAAAAGAAAGCTCTATTTGTGTGAAAAAATTATATAAATTTAATTTGCGTACAGTGCTGCATGACCACTCAGTTGTCAGTAGCGCAGCACCGAATAGCAAAAAATGGCCTGTTCATGAAGGGGGATAAATCTTCCGAGGGCAAGTGCTTAAGGAAAATCAGATTCTTTTCACTCTTCTTTACTGTATTGTCAAAAATAAAATGACAATTGTATTAGACACAATGATCAGCACATACTGACAGAGACAGTTTTTCACTAAGAAGCATGAGAACAGATGTATAACAGTGTTGAGTTTTTTGACCCACATTCCCATTGGAGAGCAAGTGCTGTAACACAGAGACATGTGTTGTCTAATACTTCACACATGTTGGATAACCTGCGCAGCCCCACAATAACGGTCGTAGGGTATTTTTGTGACGCTGTTCCCTTAAGTATACTTCAAAAGTCAAATGTGCAGCAATTTAAAGTGGAGTTCCAGTTAAAATAAAATGAATAAAAGTCAGCAGCTACAAAACTGTAGCTGCTGACTTTTAAAAAACAGCACTCACTTGTCCTTCAATCCCGCGGTGTCCCCCTCACAGCCCATTTCACCGGCCACCCTGTGTTCCTGGCTCCGGCATCTTCATTGTGGGCACAAGGCTGTGACAGCTTGCGGCTTCACAGCCGGGTGCCCACTGCGCATGCGTGAGAAGTGCTGCGGTTTGTAAATGGCCCCGTAGTCTTCTGGGACCTGTTACGTGTCCCAGAAGACTATGTAAAGGGAGGGAGGGAGGAAAACTTCCGTTTCTGATAGCCTAGGCCATGGGTGTCAAACTGGCGGCCCTCCAGCTGTTGTCAAACTACAAGTCCCATGAGGCATTGCATGATTGACAGTTACGAGCATGACTCCCAAAGGCAAAGGCATGATGGGACTAGTTTCACAACAGCTGGAGGGCTACCAGTTTGACACCCCTGGCCTAGGCGATCATAGCGGAAGTGGGAGCGGGCACTTGTCAATTTCAGGTACCCGCTCCCGAAATTGACCAATCCTTAAAGCGGTGGACCAATCCTTAAAGCAGAACTTCCCCTTTTGGGTGGTGGTCCACTTGAATGTCTCAGCAGGTACAAAACACACAGCCTTGCCATGACATACACCTGGGACAGGTTCTTTACAGGCAAACAGCAATATATATATATATATATATATATACACACACATACATCTTGTCTTACATGTCCTCTGCGTGGATCTAAAATATGATATATTTTTATATATTAGGCACTAAGTAAGGTGTAAATCTAGCACTTTCGCAGAAATTGCAGTAGGGTACGCCTCCTTATCTGCTTCTCTTTTTATAAAGGACAGCAATGTCTTTGTTCAGTTACTATCAAGGGTCAACATCTACTTTGTGGGCTGAGATGCTGGGTCAGAGACAACAGAGTCATATATTTTGTGGTGTCTTTTCATTTCTTGGCTGGTTTCAGAATATCTTTCACAGATCAGTCCCTGCTGCAGTCACATTTTCTCTGACGTGATACCAGGGGCGGACTGACAACTCATGGGGCTCCCGGGCAATAGGAAATCATGGGGCCCCTGTGTCCTTGCCCAAACTCAAAAAAGCCTATGAAAAAGGTACCAGGGGCATCTCATGGGGCCCCCTACTAACCCCGGGCCCTCGGGCAGTGCCCGAGTTTCCAAATGGTCAGTCCGCCCCTGCTTGATACTGTAAAATGTTATAAGGTTGCAATGTTATAACTGGGGGAAAGGAGACTGAGGAAATGCCTCCTCCTGCCTTCAACAGACTAATAACATAATTTAGCCGAGGCTAAATAATTAGACTTAAAACATAACTTTATTGAGAAAAAACAATCATATATGGGTGATCAATGCACATTTCAAGGATTTTAACAAACAGAGTCCTAACTTTTTCTGTTCTAAAGACAAAGCTGTTTGTTCACTATGTTTTTTGAGACTGATTCCTGAAAAAGAGGGTCTGTGTTCATTATAACCATCTGGTCACTTTCATTGTTTTATTGAGGAAGGCTACGTTGTTTGCATTTCTTTAGAAGAACCCTCAGGGAGTATCCTACCAAAAAGGAACTTCCTACTGCAAGGGATGCCTAAAATGTAACTTGTATATTAGAGAAGATGTCTGAGAAAATTAGTGAGCCAATCATACAAGCAGGAAATTACATTTTGGGACATTCTGTACATCATCAGTGTACAGAACCCTTCCAGGTTGCCATATTGCATTGCATTTTTTTATATTTATGGAAATTTACAGCAACTTCAGACTGATATGGAAAGGTAACATTTTAACAACAGTAAATTACAAAATAGCTTGCATAGCCATTTTTTTATGTTATATATGTTACGCAGTATGTTCTGTATATTGTATATCATCATTGTGTTGAATAGGGAGCCATATATTGGGTGTTCACTGCAACTGCACCTGTTGTTATTATTCCTCTTAAACAAGAACAGGAAGCGTTCATTAAACTAAAGATTTCCCATCTACCACTGCAGTTCCAGTTTAGCTTCCAGAAGAATGCCGGTGAAGGCCTCTTTCCTCCCTACACACATATGCCTTTTTACAGAACTATTCACAGAAGTAAATCCAGCTTTGGAATGAAACACAACGCTGCTTCTGTCAGTTTTGTTTGCTAGCTCTCAGAAATTCCTTCCTTTGGGGATATAAAAGTTAACAGAATGTTGGGAGCAGGCTTTTGGCATTGAGTGAGGCACAAGATGGTGGAGGGTTACAGTCTCAGCTGTTCTAGCACGAGAGGCAGGCTCTTGGTGCCAAAATATAGCCAAACCCAAGCCCCCTCTTACATGTTGATTAGACAAAAAAGAGACAGCAGAAGTCTAGCACCAATCCACCAAGTTCCATCAGTTTTGGTTCAGTTTTGGTTAGAGGGACCTAAATACAATCTAGTCCCGCTGAGGCCATTGTTCCTATTAAAAACTGCCTATCTGCTACTTTTCAGAAGTATACTTATTGTTATATTCCATTATTATCCAGTTCACTGTATTTCCTGCAGATCAAAAACATACAGTATTAGAAGCCAAACAAAATGAATATAAACTTTAGACCATAATCTTTATTTTTGCATTGTTAATGCATCAGAAGAAACGTTTAGAGAATACTATTTAAGCAGTTAAAGTCTATTTTGTTATTGCAATAAAACAGTAGCTTTTCAGTCGATTTATAGAAAAATGGTTTTAATAAATCAAAGCTTTGATGTAAAACCTTTCCTGTTTATAGAATCTTTCATAATGATTCATCTTGAAATGCTTTGTACACTGTGGCTGGAAAGGCTGTAATTTCAAAGAGGTAATGCTTTGATTTCTTGAATGAACATGCCATGTGCCTGCTTGCTGGTTGAGCTTGCACTAAATGACTATAAATCAAGATTGTTTCTTTATAAACTAGCACTTTGGTCTCATTGGATTTATTCTCTATTCAATACGCACTCAGTGTCTTCAATGGAAAATTCATATACCTTCAATAAACTACGAGTGCAAACAGATGTGACAATGAACATTTTATCACTAGTATCTCCAGCTACCAGGTGACCAAAAAATTCCTCTAGAAGATATTATAAAATAATTTACAATCAGTATCAGTTGCCTTGATGTTGTATTTTAGCTGCTTTACTATAACTACAGTGGTGGAAAAGAATGAAGCCATGAAAAATAGTATTCCTTTAAAATGATCTCCAGGAAATTATTCAAACAAACAACATTAAGCAAAGTTTTTCCTTGCTATACATAAAAGTGTATACAGAACAATTTTTTTTTCGTTTTTTTGAACAATTTTTTTTTTCATTTTTTTTAATGGTTAAGACTCATGCCAGTTTTTGGGGTTTTTTTGCTGTGTATTTCCTATCTGCCTTTCATTTCCTTTTCAAAATACACAGCAGGAATAATGAGGTAATCTCCACAAAGTGAGGGGAAGCAAAGAGCGGGTGTGGCCAGCAAAAAGTGGGTGTGGCTTAATATACCTGCAAGAGCTTTGATAAGAATCCCACCTGGAATCCCACTGTAATATATTATATTAGGACAGAAACATCCGCGGGTCTGGGGCGGTAGGGAGGCATTGGGGGGGCACTGAAGAGGGGTCTCTGGGGGGGTGGGGAGGCCGAGGAGTGGTCGGGTGGGGTGCTGGGCCTTAGGCGGTTCTTTCACCCATTTTTTCCAGTGGGGCTTGATGGTGAGGACCTCATCTGCCAGTGTAGCGGCCCTCTCAAGGGTGGCAGGGTTCCTTTCCCTCACCCACTCTGGCACCTCTGCAGGGCATTAGGTGTAAAATTGTTCCTTTAGAAAGGCCTGGATAACATTTTCCACGGTGAGGGCCTGCTCCCCTTCCAGCCAGCGCCGGCAGGACCGCGACATTTTGTGCGCGTACATTTTGTAGGATGGCTCGGCATGACAGAAAGGTCCCAGAAGTGGATCCAGTGGGTTTCTGGGGTCACAGCATAGTGTTCCAGCACAGTCTGTTTGACCCTCGCGTAATCTCTATTCCATTGTGCATCCATTGTGCAGTATGCAGCGGCTGCACCCCCTTCCAGCAGGCCAACAAGGTGCCACACCCAATCTGCCTGGGGTACTTCCAGCAGCTGGCATAGGTGTTCGAAGTCTTGGAAGAACCCCTCCACATCTCCTGTGGCTTCATTAAAGGGCTTAATATCTTTATTGGTCACCCTGGGAGGGTCAGACCCCAGGGTTCTTGGGCTGGGGAGGGAAACCCATTCTCTGATGCCCCCAGGTTTTCCCTCTCGTGGGCCCTCCGGATAGCCTCCCGCCTGTTGTCTAGCGTGGCCCCAGGATGGCCATCTCCTCCTCATACCAGGTCATCCAGGGGCTCCTGGGGCTTTGGTCGCTTGATGCAGGGTATCCCGTCCCTGGCGGAGGGGCCTCCCTACTGTCAGCCCCTTGGGGGCTGGCTTCCTCAATGGCGGTGATCAGCTCTTCCTTGGATAGGTCCCTTCCGGAGAGGCCCAGTTCCAGGGCCTTCTCCTGAAAACTCACCACAGTCCAGTTCCTGTACTCACTAGCCCGGGCTAGGTCCAGCGTCAGGGGGCTATAGCTCTCCATCATCTCCTTCCGTGTTCTGATCCCACCACTGCCAACCAGTATGTGACAGAGGTGTAGGCGGGACAGAACGCACACGGAGAATGATAGACACACAAGGGTTTTATTGAAGGATGTGAGACACTTTGTCAGACACTTGGTAATGTCCGGGCACACAATAGGGCGGCGTCCAGGCAAAGATAATCAGGGCACACAGCAGGGCAGTTCAGGCAAATGTAATCCGGGCACACAATGGGGCAGTTCAGGCAAAGATAATCCGGGCACGTAATGCGCAGTTTAGGCAACAATAATCCGGGCACACAATGGGGCAGTTCAGGCAAAGATAACTGGGCACACAATGGGGCAGTTCAAGCAAGGATAATCTGGGCACGTAATGGGCAGTTCAGGCAACAATATTACAGGCACACAATGGGGCAGTTCAGTCAAAGACAACTGGGCACATAATGGGGACAGTTCAGGGAACGCCGCAACATGCGGCTTATAGGGACACTCACGGCAGGTGGCTTCCATGGACACTCAGCAGCGGACAGCTTCCATGGACACTCAGCAGCGGAAAGCTTCCAGGGACACTCAGCAATGGACAGCTTCCAGGGGCACTCAGCAGCATTCAGCATGCAGAGACACTCAGTAGCAGGCAGTGTGCAGGGACACTCACAGCGGTCAGCTTCCAGGGACACTCAGCAGACAGTGTGCAGGGACACCCAGCAGGCAGTGTGCAGGGACACTGGCAGTGGTCAGCTTCCAGGGCCACTCAGCAGACAGTGTGCAGGGACACTCTGCAGTAGTGTGCAGGGACACTCAGCAACAGGCTTGCAGGGACTTGGCAGGGTCTTGGCTGTGGGGTCTGGCCTCAACTCAGACCTCACACAACACTCTCGGACGAGCAGGGGACCAACAACCAGCCTGTGTCCTGCTCCGGTCTTTTTATCGCTGGAGCAGGATGCTTCCTGGTTGCTCCGGCAATGTCCAGCCCGGCGTCGGGTTTCCTTGGCAACAAGCCCCCCCCCCATTCTGGCCGTGCACAGGGAGCGCGGCCTTTGTCTCCGGCAGGCGCAGAGCGTGGGAACCTCGGGGCCACGCTGTGCCTGCCGAGACAAGGGGAGGGGGCGCGTGGAGACACCAAGGTGGCCAGCACATGGAAAATCCACGTGCAGACACAGCAGGGTGTCAGACTCCTTGGTGTCCAGCTGAGGAGAGGTGCAAACCGCACTGGAGGGGGCAGATCCCTGGCGTCTGGCTCACCACTTTGTGTGGGCTTTTGCGACCGCAGGGACATGTAATGAGAAAGGGAGTGGGGAATATGAGGGAGTGCGAGGGGGGACCGTGACAGGGATGAACAAGCTCTTGTGGTAAATGCATTTGTAAGTGAGATCCTGTCAGTCCAGAAAAGTCCAACACAAAGTACAGTTCATGTAAAGTCTCCCACACAGGGATTTTCCAACTTTGTCAATACGGTAGATATCTGAAAATGCTAGCCCACCTAACTACGCTTCAGCAACACCACTGCTGTTTGCACTGGTCTCTCAGATCACAGGCTCTTTAGGCTCACTTAGCCTTTTTGTCCCAGCACCTCGCTCTACTGGTCCACTCCTATCCTTCAGATAGGGTTTTCAGCACCCTGAGTTCCATCAGACTCCCTCAAGCCCCCTCTGTGGACTTGCTAGTCACCTCAGCTTTCTCAGTCTTTCTGGACTTGCCTAGCTGTCCTGACTCTCCCAGTCCTGTGGGCAAGAAGCTCCATCAACATAGGGTCTGTCCAGAAGGTCACACATCCTGACTGGAGCACACCATTATCTTTACACAAAGGCTGTGTCTCTGAATGATAGGAACTGCTCTGAGCTATTCTCAGATTTGATTTATAACAACTGTTCTGTATATCATAATTGTGTTGAGTAGGGAATCATCTATTGGGTGTTCACTGCAACTGCACCTGTTTTTATTATTCCCTTCAACAATAACAGGAAGTATCTCATGTTTGTTGAAAATAAAGATTTTCCATAATCCATTGCAGCCATTTCAGCTTCTAGAAGAGCACCAGTGAAGGTTTCCTCCATTCTCCCTTTGATACACATATGCCTGCAAGTTCTATCATTGTGTTTGTTAAAGTCACATACATAGCTAGATTGCATTTCAATGTATTCAATGTGATTGGTAGGTAGCTGTTTGTAAGAAATGTTTTCATTGTATGCATTTGTGAGAGACATGTCTACAAGCATATTGTAATTTCAATTTGTGTGATTGTATTGCAGTTTTACAGAACTATTCATAGTTACATAGTTAGTCTGGCTGAAAAAAGACAAAAGTCCATCCAGTTCAACCATAGAAAATAAAAAGTTATAATCATATACCCATAGTTGATCCAGAGGAAGGCAAAAGAAAAACCCAGCAAAGCACGATCCAATTTGCTCTTGCTGGGAAAAAAATTCCTTCCTGATCCCCTGAGAGGCAATTGGATATTTCCTGGATCAACTTTACCTATAAATGTTAGTATCCAGTTATATTCTGTGTAGCTAAGAAAAAATCCAGGCCTTTTTTGAAGCAATCCACTGAGCTGGCCAGAACCAACTCTTGAGGGAATCTATTCCACATTTTCACAGCTCTTACTGTGAAGAAACCTTTCCATGTTTGGAGATTACATTTTTTTTCCTCCAGACGTAAAGAGTACCCCCTTGTCCTCTGTGATGACCTCAGGTGAACAGCTCTACACCGAGTTCACTATATGAACCACTGATGTATTTATACATGTTGATCTTATCCCCCCCTTAATCTCCTCTTCTCAAGAGAGAATAAATTCAGTTCTTCTAATCTTTCCTCATAGCTGAGCTCCTCCATGCCTCATATCAGTTTAGTTGCCCTTCTCTGTATTTTCTCCAGTTCCCCAATGTTCTTTTTGTGAATTGGTGCCCAAAACTGAACTGCATATTCCAGATGAGGTTTTACTAATGATTTGTACAGGGGTAATATGATATCTCTGTCTCTGGAGTCTATACCTCGTTTAATACAAGAGAGGATTTTGCTCGCTTTAGAAACCGCAGTTTGGCATTACATGCCATTATTAAGCTTGTGATCTACCAGAACTCCCAGATCCTTCTTCACCATTGATTCCCCCAGTTGTACTCCACCTAGTATGTATGATGCATGCATATTCTTAGCCCCCAAGTGCATAACCTTACATTTATCAAGATTAAACCTCATTTGCCACATAGTTGCCCAATTAAACAGTGCATTGAGGTCAGCTTGTAAATTGAAAACATCCTTTAAGGACGTTATTCCGCTGCACAGCTTGGTGTCATCTGCAGACTGAAATGGGATTTTTAATCTCAGACCCTATTCACGTAAGTAAATTCAGTTTTTTAATGAAACACAACGCTGCTTCTGTCAGTTTTGTTAGGTAGCTGTTGGCTGCACCTGTTTTTATTATTTCCTTTCAACAAGAACAGGAAATGTTCATTGAAATAAAGATTGCCAACCTGCCACTGAAGTTCGAGTTTAGCTTCTAGAAGACCAATGAAGGCCTCTTTCCTTCCTTTGATATACATACATCTTTTTACAGAAGTAAATCCAGTTTTTGGAAGAAACACAACATGCTTCTGTCAGTTTTGTTAGCTAGCTGTTGGCTAATTGTTAGTCGGACAGCACAACAACCCTGAATACCTATGTACTCACACAGGCTGCAAGCATCCAACACAACCCAGGCACAGGACTGAAGGTTCTGTCCCACCCAAGACACTCTGGAACCTTCAGACTCCAGGCCCCAATTCGAGACTACCAAACCAAACCAAATCACAATACACATGCTGGTGCTTCTCCAACTGAAACTTTGAGAATCCCATGTCATCTTTATATCCCTTTACTAATCTTGCACTGTGGCAGGGCCTCGCACTGTCACAATTAGACATACGTATGAGTTTCCTTTTTCAGATGTAAACTTAATTTTCAGAGTTTCGGATATATATATATGAATCTCCAAATAGACATAGTAACAAATACCAATGAATCCAAAAAAAGTTTGAAAAAAAATTAACAAATGCATTTGTTTTATTCAGATGGTGTCACATGATGCATTAGTAGTTTAAGCCCCTGTGGAAGTTAATTAAAAGTTCAATTCTGTACGATAATTCTGATTTAGATACCGAATGGATCTGAATTTCGTTCCATTTGTTAATTCAGATGCACATGACGTCAGTCTATCTTGTCCAGTCAGCTCATGCCATTTCTCTTGGTGGGTTGAATTAGCATCTCAAAATATTGAATCTTTCCAATTCAAATCTATCCAATTTGATAATATATACTGTACAGCAATCATCCAGAAAAACTGTTAAATTTTTGGAATCCACCCGAACCAACAAATAAAAAATGAATACCGAAGATACAAAACAAATATCAGAAAGAAATTGGGTCAACATAACTAATATGATGAAACTAAATTCTTCAATGAACAAATGTATCCGAAACGAAAATTTATGGCATGCGCTTTTAGTCACAATACACAGGGGTTGCTTCTGGCATCCAAAACAGCCTGAATTTTAATGGGAAATGACAAATATAAGTCTTAGATGGTGAATAATGGAATATGATACCACTCTTCATGCAAAAATTACACAAGGTCTCATAGAGATGCCTGAGATGGAAAACAAGCCCCAACCTTGTTCTCTAAAATTGACCATACTGGCTCTATGATACAGAGGTCTGGCAACTGCGATGCCAAGGGAAGGTGTGAAACTTCAGCTGTGTGCCATGGTTTGACAACACCAGCTGTGTGAATCAAAGCATTATCATCTTGGTAAATGGTGCTGTCTTCGGGAAACAATGTCTGCAAACCATGATTGCAACGCCAACATGCTTTACCGTTGGCACAAGACAGTCATCAGACTGGGATGGTGTTCACCACACATAAACACATTTGGTGCTTGGGAACAGTGTGAAGCTCAGTTCATCAGACCATATTACAGTCTTCCATTGATCGATTCCATGATTTATGGGTGTTGCACCACTCTCCCCTCTTCTGAGCATTATTATTGGTCACTAGTGGTTTGGTCATTTCTGCTGGCTCATATATGTTTTGCTTATGGAGTTTCCTCCACACAGTTTTTGTGGACACAGGCTTTGGAAGACTGAGCTCTGCAGTCACTTTTGGAGCAGTTGTTTTCTTATTCTGGGTCACAATCTTGTGCAATGTCCTTTTATTTCTTTTGGTCAGTTGACCATGTTGACTGCACTTATGCTTATCAGACGTCATTTTCCAAAAAACTGTATATGCCGCCCTAACCTCTGATATTGTACCTTGCAACACCGTAAATAAATTGTCAACTTCAGTCATAGAGCCACCAGCTAAGCGGGCACCGACAATTTGCCCTTTTTGAAGCTCAATAAGCTCTGACATGACTCCGTATTACTAGCAGTGCATGCAGTGAATGAGTAAAGTGAGGTTTTCCACCTGTTAGCTAGGTGTCTCATCACACAGTGGAAGCAATAGACTGTTACATCACTTCCGCTCTCAACGTAAAACATGCTGTCACTTGCAAATCATGTAGTGTTTCCATATTAATATTTTTTTAATTCTTTATTTATTAGTCTTCATGTCATACATGGATAATCAGGGCCTGTAGACTCCCATAAACAACAAGCAGGATGGGGAAAGAACAAAGAGAGGGCGCACAGGCCTAGTGCAGTACTATAAAAAATGTTTAATAAAAAATAAAGTAGGTGTTGTACTCACAAACGACAATATAGTCAAGGCACATCATAAAAGAACAGCTGGGTCAACACCGCGCTGAGTAACAGTCCGCAATAGGGAGTTTAGACATCCAAAAGACTGACGCGTTTCGAGGACCTGCCTCTTCCTCAGAGGCAAGTCCTTCCTCAGAGGCAAGTCCTTGAAACGGCTGCCACTATGCCAAAACAGGCCAAGAAGACTCAAGGACCCAGCCCAGTGACCTACAGCTCCATAGTGCTGGGTTTCTTCTTCCCCCAAGCGTCAGCAGCCAGTGCTCTGGTGGAATCCAATATGATACCCGAATCACATGGCACTGCCGTGGCTGTACCAGCTGATGATCTCCTGTTCCCAGACTCTCTACCTCCACTTTTGGGTGAATTTCCCCGGGACTTGTTGCCACCTGCACCGCTAGATTTTCCCCCCTCCTGCAGACATAGACTCTCCAATACCTGCCGCCTGAGTCCTACCCTCCGGCCATTTTGGCAGACCCTGAGGCGCAAGCATTTCTGTTTACCTTTACCATAACAGGAAACATTCAGCTGCTACCTCTGATCCTGAGAAAGACTTTCAAGGAAGAATTATGGGAAGTCAAGGATACCCTAAACTCTCTTACTGCTCAGGTAGATGTGCTTGAAACAGGTCAGTTGACTGTGGAACAACAGGTGTCAGCTCTGGAAGCCACTCTCTCACAATACCGGTAGCACATGTATGCTCTGAGTCTACACCAAGATGGCTTTGAGAATAAAATCAGGAGGAATAATTTCAAACTGCGGAGTGTTCCAGCTTCGTCCCGTGACCTCCACACCACTGTAACCACTATACTGAACAGGATGTTGGATAGAGATCCAAATGTTGACCTAGAGCTTGACAGAGACCACAGAATGCAGTGACCTGCCCCCATGGAAGATGGGTGCCCACAGGATACCTTGTGCAGAATGCGCTTCTATAACATCAAGGAGGAGATCCTCAGCAGAGCGCAGCGCAGAGGACCAGTAGATCTCAACGGGGTGACCATTCAAAACATCCCTGACTTTTCCAGATGAACCTCACAACTACGCCGTAACTTGAAACCATTACTGGAGAAAATACATGAGGTTGATGACACATACCAGTGGGGTTCCTATACTACCTGTCGGAAAGGGACTTGCTCGATGATGCTCCGTACTTCAGCTCAACTACCTGAGGTCTTTGCCCTGCTAGAGATCCCTGCCATCTCTGTCCTGGATTAAACCACCCTGGATCTTTTTCTGACCTCCCTACCACGGCCGCAGTGGTCTCTTGCACCATCATCATGGCGGACTGCACAAAGGTATGGCCAGGCGGATCCACACGGGAGGGAGTTGTGAACTTCCGTTAAGCTGAGTTCCAACTAATCCTCCCTCTTTTCACTGCTGTAGGCCAATAACCTGACTGTATCTGTCTGACTATTGCAGGCGCTGTAGGTTTGCAACCTCTTGGTTGCTGGGCCTAGATTTGCCGCTTATGTAAGAGAGGGCCGGAGAATATCCTTGCTATTAATTATTAGGACTATGCATGATGATCCGAATTACAGTTAGGGGGTTAATACTCCTTATATCCTTGCCTGTTACTTTGAACATTTACTGTCTGATGTGCTCTGCTAACGGCAATTTTTCTGGTTACCAATAGCATCTGCTATTCAGAATTTTTGTGGTAGGCTTAGTATATTCTCCCAACAAACGCACCAAAGGCATTGCCCGCAGAGGTGATAGTTGGTTGAGGATCTACGAGTCCATATACATTGAGAGACTAATTGTGAGATCCAGTTATGTTTTTGTGGCTCTTCTGGGGAGGGTCTACGGTGTGAGGGCCTGGGGGGCACCTGCCTAGACCTGAACTGTTTGGTACCCATAAAAAATCCTTGTCTCAGGTAGTAGCGAGTAATGGGGTACACTACCGAAATCGCTTCTGCTTGATACTAAATATAAGCTCTGGAGAGTTCGCCAGCTGTTTTATGAACACAGCAACAAACCCAGAAGACTATTGGGTCGATCTCTCCCAGAGCTTTCTCTTCAGAGCTATATACCTTCTATTGACAAGGGGCAGGGACAGCATTGCCATACTTGCCACAACATAGCAGACTCCTTCTGCTCTTATTACTCATCGCTTTATAATCTAAGTGCCCCCCGACACCCTCTCAGACTACCATTAGATATAAACAAATTCGATCGTATTTAACTGACTCGGGCTTACCTTCAATATCTCTGGAACAGGCTGAACATCTTAATGCCCCATTGTCCACCGATTAATTTTTTTTTAGTGGTTAAACTCCTTAAGCCCCTCAAGGCCCTGGGTCCTGACAGATTTACGGGGGGCATATTAAAAAGCATTTGCCTCTGTCTTGGTGCCCAAATTTGTTGCCACCTTTAACTCTCTCCTTGAGGGCCACACCTTCCTGCTAGATTCCCTGAGGGCCCACATAGCAGTTGTTTTGAAAAAAAATGCAATGATCCCTCCCAATGCATAAACTATAGGCCAATCTCGCTTTTGAATACTGACCTGAAGATTTTCACAAAAATTCTCTCACTTCATTTATTGCCTCTCCTTCAGGAAATAGTCCACCCAGACCAAGTGGGCTTTATGCCCTCTAAGGAAGCCAAAGACAATACTACTAGGGTCTTAAATGTTATTTATCTGAGCAACTCAGAAAAGATCACTATGTGTTTACTTTCTGCTGATGCAGAGAAGGCATTTGAAAGGGTGGACTGGACTTTTCTGAAGGAGAGACTTAGACATGTGGGAGTAGGACAGAGTTTCCTTACCTGGATTGAGGCCATCTATTCATGTCCACTAGCTGCAGTGAGAACCAATGAGGCGACCTCTGCATACTTTTGGTGTAAGGTCCCAGTCCTACTACAGAAAATCTATCTGGAGGCGATGAAGTGCTGCTTGTGCTATAAGGAGGAAGATGGCACATGCCTTCATGTTTTTTGGTCCTGTAGAAAATAGGCCAACTATAGGTCACAAGTTAGGGAGACTGTTAAATGTTTGACAGACTTTGACCTAGGTGAGGACCCGGCCAGATATCTACTGCTTCACTCTGATCTCTCAAGGAAACAGTATAAAAACTCCCTGCTGGAGCATTTGCTTAATTATTAGTAATTAGCGCACATCGAGAAGTGTTTGCTGACAGTCCATTCAAGAGCTGCCTTTTCTCACAGCATCCTTTTGACCAAATAATGGGAAAAAAGGAAAACACTATGCACCCAAATACCGGCATGCCAAGTGCACCATAACCCCTTGCTGTACCCCATATACCACATTTTTAAAAAAATATCAGAGCTAGAGCTCTTAGGCATGGTTTTTGGTAAAAACTGGTCAGCAGCAGGACAGTATGTAAAGGTGACCATATAGAAAAAGCTAAAACGTGGAAACACAAGACATGTATTTTGGTACACTAGAAAACCAAGTGTATCATCTCAGATAAGAAAATGACCAACAGCAGAGTAGTTTTGCGAGTGAATTGAAGAGAGTGCTTAACCACTTCAACACTGGGCACTTTTACCCCCTTTCTGCCCAGGCAAAATATTTAGCTTTCAGCACTGAAACACTTTGAATGACAATTGCGCTGTCATGCAACACTGTACTCAAACTCAAAATTTTTTTTTTCATTTTGTTCACACAACTAGATCTTTCTTTTGGTGGTATTTAATCACTGCTGGGATTTTTTAAAATTTTTGTTAAATAAACTAAAAAAGACCAAACATTTTGAAAAACACACACATTTTTCTTCATTTCTTTTATAAAACTTTTCAAATAAATAATTATTCTTCATAAATTTAAGCCAAAATTTATACTGCTACATTTCTTTGGAGAAAATAACCCAAATTAGTGTATATTATTTGGTCTGTAGGAAAGTTATAGAGTCCACAAATATATAAGGTATATATATACTGTATAAAAAATTGATCAATCCAGATGTACTGACAGCCTATCTCATTTCTTGAGGCCAAAAAATGTCAGGACAGAACAGATATCCTCCAAATTACCCCTTGTTGGAAGTTGACAGTCTGTGGTATTTAGTAAGAGGCATGGTGAGTTTGTTGAAGTTGTACATTTTTGTCATTTTTTGGAAAATAAAGAAATGAAAGAAAAATGTTTTCACCATTTGTTTTGTACATACTGTCACCAGTGCAGTACAGCATCATCATATAACTGTTTCTTTTTTCTTTTTTGATGATTTTCTTTTTTTTTTTTTTATAAAACACTGTGACCAGATTAAAGTAATGGTACGACAGTAACACTGTACTACTCTGGGGAAGTGATCAGTATTTTTTTTTTACACATTACACATTATGATTGCCTATAGCAGTGAATTTCACTGCTATAGGCAACCATTTAACTGCAAGGCATGATTGTTTTCTGCAATAAAAATTATAATGTATTATATCAGATATACTTCAGAAAAATGTAGTGACGGCATAGTATGAGAGTTGCTCTATATTGACACAAAGTGTGAACACAAGTTATTTTTTTTATAAAATTATTTTTTAAAAATATAGATTTTTTTTATCACAAACATTTCCAGTGGGTGCTTGGTAGTTCTCTGTGATCATGATCTGATGCATTTTATTAAACATTAGCTTCTCCGTTACAAATTCTCCTGTTAACACTTGCAGCAGGGCAGGCCATTATCTTAGCGCATAGTAGGCTACATCCAGCTAGAGGTACATCTTCAACATACAGTAGTCCAATTTTTTATTTATGAAATGTAAGGGGGGCTGCAATTGGCTTGATGTTGGCACCAAGTTCCTGCTCCGCTTCTTCTTGGATGGGACAGCTACCCACCTGTTGTTGATAGAATCCTCCACCATATTGTGTCATACTCCAAGCCAGAGGCCCCCTCTCGCATTTGGGAATAAAGGAATGTTCAGACATACAATGCATTTTCTGCACTTTACTGTAACTGCACAGCGCCACAAGCTTTCATGACATCTGACACCACATTTGACCTACTATCAGAATTCTACAGTTTACAACGCTGCCAGACAGTAGAAGACATTCTGGAGTTGTCGTTTTTGCGCAGAACACAAGCACATCTCATTTAAGCCATCTTCCCTTTATACATTCTATCTTCTCTTTAAGAGGACCACAGTCTTGGAATCACTTCCCCATGTATACTAAATCCATTAGCTTCCATTATCTCATCAAAGGACCCACAGCTGAGGGTCAGGAGGATCAAAGTGCTTTTTGTAATATACCAGTCTCATCCCAGTTTCCCCATTATAGCTCTGCCCAACTGGGCATGCTCCCAGATTCTCCCCGGTTTCCAACTCTACTCACCAATGCTGTTCCATATCATCTGGGGCTTCATCCCTGCAAAGGGATCATTAGGTCAGCACTGTAGAAGACTACATTTTGACAGCTCTAGGGTGTTTGGCTCCCATGCCCCTGTGAGATGGGGAAACAGCTCTCATTGTTTGAACACTGTTTGTGTGGAAGTAAATTAATGTTTTGACTGACATTCTGCGGTTTAGCCACAAAATGTCACTGTTTTTCTAACACAGCCTCAGACTGCATAGATATTTGTATATTCATGAAGAGGTGGGGTTTTTTTGCACACAGAGTTGGAGAGAACAGGAAGGAGAGAGAGAAGCCATGTTTTGGAGCATGGTGAATAAGGGGCCCTGCGAGCTGAGAATCTGATGACATCCAGGTGTGAAAGTGTCCCTCCGTAACCAGAGCTGCAGCTAAGTGAAGCTGATGAGATTGCTGCCAGGAAGCTGATGAGATTGCTGCCAGGAATGCTGATGAGATTGCTGCCAGGAAGGCTGATGAGAGCAGAGGAACTAAGCAACATATACGACGAGACCGCATGCTTGTTGGAGAGACATTTGTTCTGTTCAGAATCACCAGTCGGTACGATCGTGCACGCACCTCATTTCAGTGTTGGCGCCTTGAGACTGAGTCCAGGCCTATAGTTAGTTAGTTAGGGTCTCTGTCTGTGTCTGGCCACAAGTTTTGTTACTGATTATTGGAAGGAATCCACAACTTAAAGTGACATTTCACATTGGAGAACTGATAAAATCCTACAAACTCAAGCCAGACTGACGTTTTGCTCAGAAGGAATACTCAGGCACGTGCTACAGGACCAGTTATGGGAGAGGGAATACTGTAGATTTGTGTAAGATTGTAAGCTGTTGTGCTGCACCGCAGGCTAGCCCGTACCATACACCCATACACTGATTCCTGCTCTTTTAGGGTAATAACTGGTAAGGTGTGGCAGCTTAGTTGTGCCCGCCAGTAGCTAAATTACTACTCTTTTTACCTTCATCCATCAGAAGGTGCCGTGCTGTGCAGCACAAGGGTCTTAGCCTTTGGGCTGATTGTATGTAAATTTATTGTATGTTTCCAGCATTTGTGGTTGTGTTTATTTGCCACATCTAAGTAAAAATTTGTTGTGGCAAAAGCTGGTGTTGGGGTTGCTTTCCTCGTTCGTGACTTCACTGTATCCTGGGGAGCCCACCCCGCTACACGGCTTACACCCCTCCCACACTGACATTTATATTAACTCCACTCAATACATTGCTAGGTTTTCTCTAAAAGGGGAACTAACACCCAATTATCACTTTCCCTTTTCTATACTATAATGAGAACAGAGCCATCTAGTGGCAAGGCCATAGAAGAAAGAGGAGGTGGAGGAGAAAGAGGTGAATGAGGATGGGTTGCCACCTATTACCTCCATGTGGCAGCACCTCTACCTCTCCTTTTAGGCTTGCTTGTCAT
Source organism: Staurois parvus (assembly GCF_062004578.1). Lineage (NCBI taxonomy): Eukaryota > Metazoa > Chordata > Amphibia > Anura > Ranidae > Staurois > Staurois parvus. The sequence continues at coordinate 1,377,270 of NW_028318415.1, forward strand.
TTTTTGGGGAAGGGCTTACAGCTTATAGCCATAAGATTCTACTTTTAATTTATACTGCTGCCTGTCCTCCCCTCTGTATTGTGGAATGGCAGCCAGCATATAATTCTGGTTTTAAACCTTGCAGCTGTGTCTCCAGTGCCCTGATTATATTGAAATTAATACATATAAAAAAAATACAACTGACTGCTGAGTGCCTGAGAAGAGAAGGATTGTCTGGCAAAGCAGAGGAATTGCAGATTTGCCTGGCCTCTGCTGTTTGCAGCCCAACCACCTCACTAATAACAAATTAAAGTGGCAAAATAATATTAAATTAAAAACATAAATAAATACTAAAATAAAAAATAGCATAAATAACAACAAAAATGCATTGTCTCTGGGAATCTGCCACTCCGGGTAGAGAAAGGAAACTGTGCTTAACTATAATGTTCCCTGGAACCTTTGCTGTGTCTGTAATGAGGCAGAAATGAAGTGCTCAGACAATTCCACTGGGTCCAGTCATATCCAGTTTCAGAGGTTCTGGCAGGATTAATATATGAGGGATTAGGCATGTCAGTTGCCATTTTTATTTCTGACGAACAATTACAGTATTTTAGGGCTACTACTTCTGCCAGTCAAGCCACTTGAAAAATTTCATTTTTAACTGATATCAATCAAATAAAAGTAATTTGGGATGCTGCTGCTTTCTTTATTTTCCCACCCCAAATATGCTGCCAAAGTATGCTGTGACTGAGAATGTCCCTAAAAACTACTATTTCTGAAATACCATGTATAGCTTGAATGCATTCCCCCAGCCAGTCATTTGAAAGATTTGAGTACTTTTCATGTTACCATTTAAGCAACATGAACAGGATCCTTTCCCCACTGTAATTCTTTATTTTGTGGCATTAGTGGAGACTAGAGATGAGCGAATCGAACATGACGAAGTGGAATTCGTTCCGAAGATTTGGAAAAATTCGATTCGCGACGAATCCGAAGATTAGCAAACTTCGGATGCACGAATCGAATTTTCCCAAAAATGGCGGCGACATGTGTGGCGACAGAGAAAATGGACAGAGAAGATGGGGCGGGGATCTCTGGGAAGGCGCGCAGACAAGGCGCGCTGACCCATAATGCATTCATGACATGTGATCGCATTAGCCAATCAGCAGCCAGCCAGCACTGTGTAATGGTGGAGCTATAAATCGCGGCCATCTTAGAATTCTCCATTAGCCTACGGTCATTCAAGAGAGACAGACCTGTGTGTATTAAGGGACAGAGTTAGGGCCACAGAGACTTTAGGGCCACAGAATCGTTACTCAGGGACACAGAATCGTTACTCAGGGACACAAAATCGTTACTCAGGGACACAGAATCGTTACTTAGGGCCACAGCTATCAAAGAATCTAAAATTTAAAGTGACATACACCCTTTTTTTTTTGGTGGCTGTCGTGCACAGTTGGTGCTGCAGTTTGCCGATTGTGCAAAATAAACTGAATTTCTGCTTCACAACCACTATTGTACATTCAAAGAGTTAAATCCATTTACACGCCGGCTGGCGGTAATATTTTTTGGGTGATTAGTGCATTCCAGTGACAGAAACGTACAGTTTCCAGCCAACGGCAAGCTGCAATTGACCGATTGTGTACAATAAACTGACTTTCTGCTTCACAACCACTATTGTACGTTCAAAGAGTTAGATCCATTTACACGCCGGGTGGCGGTAATATTTTTTGGGTGATTAGTGCATTCCAGTGACATAAACGTACAGTTTCCAGCCAACGGCAAGCTGCAATTGACCGATTGTGCTAAATAAACTGACTTTCTGCTTCACAACCACTATTGTACGTTCAAAGAGTTAAATCCATTTACACGCCGGCTGGCGGTAATATTTTTTGGCCCCCTGTACCGGCTCCTCATGAACGTGGTTCAGCGGGTTTGCATCACTTAACGGCAAATCGTTGACAAACGCTGGGATGTTCAGTGTTGTGCGCATTAAGCCAGACACCAAAGGGCAGCACAGACCTGTTATTACTCGCTCAAGCATGGCTGAACAAAACCAGTCTCTACCACAAATTGGACCCAGACCTGCCCAGGGTCTCGTAAGTAGATTGCACGGAGGAGTAGAGTTCATTATTGGAATTAACTGTGAGGGACTTTTAAACCTAGGCCTGTGTATGGCCTTCAATTGAAGCTGCTTCTGCTCCGCCACTCTGCCATTGGACTCTTGATAGTCGTCTCCCCACGCTGCTGCTGGGGGGACTTTTTAACATAGGCCTCTGTATGGCCTTCAATTTCAGCTGCTTACGCTCCGCCACTCTGCCATGGGCCCCTGTACCGCCTCCTCATGCTGCTGCCAGGCCCGTAATCTGCCATGGGCCCCCGTACCGACTCCTCATGCTGCTGCCAGGCCCGTAATCTGTCATGGGCCCCTGTACCGCCTCCTCATGCTGCTGCCAGGTCCAGAGTGTGTCATGGGTCCCTGTACGGCCTCCCATTGCTGCTGTCTCCATCGCCACACTCTGCCATGTGCCACTTTCAGGTCTCCTCACACTGCTGGTGGGTTCCATTTTGTCATAGGGTGCTGTATGGCCTCCCATTGCTGCTGCCTCCACCGCCGCACTGTGGCTCCACACTCTGGTTTTGGCCCCGTGACTGCCCAAATGAGTGAAGTGTGCGGTGATTCTAAGATCGACGGCACTCATCTGCATGTCATACTGACTGACAGTATTATTTCTCTTCCCCAGCAGACTCCAAGGGCATTTAAATTAAAGGTACAGTGTTCTGCACTAATATAAAGGCTCTCTGAAGCCTAGAAACACCCTTTTTATAAGTTAAATTCGCAGCGAATATATTCGGCTCGAAGCGAATTTATTCGGCGAATTCGGCGAATCAGCCGAACCGAATTTTTGAATAATTCGCTCATCTCTAGTGGAGACCCATTCCCCATGGTATTGCCCAGTTTCCTATGCCTTTTTTTTTGCTTGCCCATGAGCCTTGAAAATAACCAAAATTTAGTATTAGGTTTCAACCCCATAGACTTCAATATGATTCGCTGCTAACTGCATTTAGTTTTATGCTTTTCAAACTCTCCACAAATCAAAACTAGGCAGATTCGCAGCACCCCTACTGTGCACCCCAGACTAAAAAGCACAAGACAGAATAAAGATACAAAACAAAGGGAAAATAAGCTAGCGGGTTATGCAAATTTAGAATTTTTTCGAACATTAATATATTTTTTCTTGAATTTACTGCAGGCATGTTAAGGCAATTTTCTGTATTTCCGTTTCTTTTTTTGTGATTTAAATAGATTTACTGACAAGTTTTATAAACACAGACTCCTTTCATTGCATTTTCTTTATTAATGTGATTCTGTGATTGGTGATTTATCCTCCCTTCACCGCTTTCCGCCTTAGGATGTAGAAGGTATTTTATTTGGCAGGATTTGCTTCCCTCTGTGTGCATGGCCAGTGCAGTCTCACACCTGGCTTTGCTTCCTGGCAGGCAGATGGGCATATTATTATGTAAGCAATAGTTACATCCTCTTGCACTCAACCTTCTGCTTTATTTATTCTATATCTTAGATAATACACGCAGCCAAAAGTTGATTGAAATTGGGACAATGAAATCTTAAAGAGTAATAGTATGAAAAAATTCACAAAGGAATATCATGGATTTCATTTTTTGTTCCCAATTTATTTTTGAGAAAAGTCATGTCATTTCTAAAATATGGCATCATGAAAGCCACAATAAATTATATGACCCATATATGGCCCAGCAGCAAAGTAGGCTTACTACAAAGCAAAAAAGAAAGGCATGTTGCAAAGACTCATTAGGAAAATTCTGTCATGAAACTTGCAGGATAAAATGTATGTGTATTGACTTTGAGCACTGAAAATTGAAAAGTAACTATGAATGCTACAACATTATCTATAAATGAAGGTATGTGACTGATGACTCTGAGGGCCATGCCATTCTACATTCTAACTAGATATAATACTTGAAAAAAATGGCTTATGCTGTGAGTGATTGCAAACACTTTTGTCAAAATGCCAATGAGTTAAACAGCATGGCCTGCAAGTAACACTTCATATGTGTTAGGGAAAATCACCAGCACACCGAGGATCACCAATATGGGACCAAACGTTTTAATGAACGATCACATAGTTACAGCAAGGCAATGTTTATGAGTCTCACAGGACCCCTTCATCAGGCACATTCACATGCCTGATGAAGGGGTCCTGCGAGACTCCGAAACGTTGCCTTGCTGTAACTATGTGGTCGTTCATTAAAATGTTTGGACCCATATTGGTGATCCTTGGTGTGCTGGTGACATTTTCCCTTGCTGATTCCGTTCGGTTCCAGCCGACAGTTGCTGCAGTACCCACTTATACACACAGCCATTTGTAACGCAGGAACATGTGCATTTGAATTGTACACTTTCTACATATGTGTTGTCACAACCAAGGCTGAGAATCTGTGCCCTATGTAAAGTACTGTATCAGAAGAAAGTGATCTCATTAATGACGTATATAACTACTGGGCATGGCTTCTGATGGAGGGAACTGAGGCTGCTTTTAGCTGATCATTACATGGCCAGATAAGTTTGCAGCTGCAGGAATACTTTCTTATCTCCGTAGCATGCCTTGAGTCAAATACAGATTCACACCCAGCCAACTCCCACTCAGCGATTTCCACTTACTGGACTTCGGGTGCCCCTAAAATGCATTTAAGGCCATACTGGAGTCATTTTCTGCATTTATACGCATGCTGTCGAATTCCCCACAATATGAGGCATTCTTTTTTAAAAAAAGTATGCGATCTCCTTGAAATAATATTAGTGAAACTAGCATCATTAACAGAAGACTAAATTGCATAGCTCAGATAGCAATTATATCCATGACATGTTGTCTTTCTTTCATGAGGTCATAAAATTGATTTGGGTTATGTCAGGTGGGCATTAAGTTATGCAGTGCTTCTTTTAAAAGAGAAGTGCCATGTTTCTCTCTCCAACTGAGCTATGTCAGCTTATCAGTGGAATAGATGAGTTTTACTCTTTGAAAATTAATCACTCTACCTGATGAACTCTAACTGATCAGCAATAGATTAGCAGAAGTTTGGTGGAAAATGCACTGTCCCATCAAAATGCCCATTTAACATTACCCAGTGAACTGCATGGACTTGGTAGACTATGCAACTACAGAAGGGTTCTCTGGGACTTATGGGACAATTTATGCTAGAATTGACTTAGGCAGTTGCTTATATCCTCTTCCACTGTCATGATGCTCTAACTATGTTCTTGGTATGTAATATGCAAGTGGAATCAATCCCTCTGACCAGCCCAGCAGATGAGTTCTCCTCTTTCATCTTGATTCAATTCCAGGAAAATGGCTCCAGTCTCATGCTCCCATAGGCTTCAGGGGTGGAAAGTTCCTCTGTGTTCTCATGTTCAATGCAGAGCTTTATGCTTTGCTTTGGTCTTGAAGATGGTGTCAGAAGGAAGCAACCACTGGAGTGAAGAGAAGAGGCTGCTGGGACCAGTCTAGCAGCATGAAGAAGCCTGCAGAAAAGGAGAATTAGACAAGTAAAATTGTTTTTCCATGCTGAAGCAGCCCAACTGCAAGAAAGGGTTTTTACCTTCCCCAGAGTTCAGCTTCAATTCAAGACTTGAAGTGTAGAGATTGTTCCTTGTCTGATCCCAGTTGCTTATTATAAACCATAGGAGCGTTTAAGGCAGGGTTTCTTAACCAGAGTTCCATGGAACCCTATGGTTCCTCCAGAGGTAGTTCTTCCCAATGACCACTGGTGTAAGGATCATTCTTCCCACTGGCCATAACACTAATGTGTCATGAGGGGTGGACTGACAACTCATGGGCCCCCCGGGCAATAGGAGATCACGGGGCCCCTGTGTCCTTGCCCAATCTCAAAAAAGCCTATGAAAAAGGTACCAAGGGCATCTCATGGGGCCCACTACTGACCCCGGGCAGTGCCCGAGTTTCCAAATGGTCAGTCCGCCCCTGGTCATGAGTTGTAGATATAGTAATTTTAAGCAGGGGTTCCCTGAGAAGAAAGTTATTCCATGGGTTCCTCTGTGTTGAAAAAGTTGGGAAAGGCTGGTTTAGGGTGTCGCAAATTGTACTAGTAAAAGAAGGTGCACGAGGTTCATAGATTAAACACATCGCTGAACGTACATTATCTGCCCAGTAACCAAAAACCAAACATCAAAAAAAGGGGGGATGTGAAAAGAGATTCACAATAAAAGGGGTTACATTATGAACAGAAAGCGATACTCAAAATTACTCAAAAAAATTATGCTTTATTACAAAATTGCATGTATAGACATTTCAGGTAAATACCTCAGTTAGCCATCACCACAAGATGAGACAATACAACAAAGTATGACCTAAAACCAATTATTGAAAACAGACATCATGACCAGACATATGTAGAAAAAGTGCTGTAAATATAATGACACATGGTCTAGTACAGTGGTCGGCAAGCCGCGGCTCGCGAGCCACATGCGGCTCTTTACAAGCTTAAATGCGGCTCTTCTGTGTGCCGGGCGCCCGCTCCCCTCCCTCCTCTCGGATGGGCGTGTGCAGGGCGGCCGCCCCCTCACCTCCCCTCCCTCCTCTCGGACGGCCGCCCGCTCCCCTCCCTCCTCTCGGGCGGCCGCCCCAAAAGTCAGGACTCTGCAGCTGTCAGGATGTAGGCGGGGCAGCCAGGATGTAGGCGGGGCAGCGTGTCGAACTCCTCTCCTCTCACAGTCCGCCCTGAAGACCAGAACGGCGCGGGAAGCACGGCGAGAGGAACGCGCGGAGCAAAGGTAAGTGAATTGACACAGGGGGGACTTACTATATGGGGGATGAATTACTATATGGGGGACTTCCTATATGGGGGATGAATTACTATTACTATATGGGGGGGGACTTACTATATGGGGGGGGACTTACTATATGGGGGACTTACTATATGGGGGACTTACTATATGGGGGATGAATTACTATATGGGGGATGAATTACTATATGGGAGATGAATTACTATGGGGGGGATGAATTACTATGGGGGATGAATTACTATATGGGGGATGAATTACTATGGGGGATGAATTACTATGGGGGATGAATTACTATATGGGGGATGAATTACTATGGGGGATGAATTAATATGGGGGATGAATTACTATATGGGGGATGAATTACTATGGGGGATGAATTACTATGGGGGGATGAATTACTATGGGGGATGAATTACTATATGGGGGATGAATTACTATGGGGGATGAATTAATATGGGGGATGAATTACTATATGGGGGATGAATTACTATATGGGGGATGAATTGCTATGGGGGATGAATTGCTATATGGGGGATGAATTACTATGGGGGATGAATTACTATATGGGGGATGAATTACTCTATGGGGGATGAATTACTATATGGGGGATGAATTACTATGGGGGATGAATTACTATATGGGAGATGTATTTTCAGTTTTAAAAATGTGGCTCTCAAAATAAATTTCAATCGTGGTTTTGGCGAGATTTGGCTCAGTTGAAAAAAAAGGTTGCCCACCACTGGTCTAGTACATATGGAGCACTGACACATAAGTTACACATATGGAGATATTACCATGGTCATTAAGTTCATCTTATTTCACCACTATGGACATGAATGTCACTGTTTGAGATCTTGTCACCAATTTTGCCTTACAATGCCTACTCTTATCACTACTTTATTATGTGTATTACACAGTTAGTAGAATTGTAGGAAGATTGCAATTATCTCTCTCTGGTATTTTCCTTAAACTGTTATTTAGGTTATACATTGGGTCACCGAATCCATCGCTTACTGGTACCTATATTATTGAATATATTACTGCATTTATATGCTCAGCCATATGGTACAATGTTTTGAAACACCCCCTACATGGTGGTGTAACCTATATGTCAGTGCTGCACATGTACTAGACCATGTGTCATTATATTTACAGCACTTTTTCTACATATGACCGGTCATGACGTCTGTTTTTAATAATTGGTTTTAGGTCATACTTTGTTGTATTGTCTCATCTTGTGGTGATGGCTAACTGAGGTATTTACATGAAATGTCTATACATGCAATTTTGTAATAAAGCATAATTTTTTTAGTAATTTTGAGTATCGCTTTCTGTTCATAATGTAACCGCTTTTTTTGTGAATCTCTTTTCACATCCCCCCCTTTTTTGATGTTGCAAATTGTATCCTTCATGTGCATCACTTTTTCTCTCACTCTCATCTATCTACAGTATTTATAAAGTAAACAAGTGTTTGTACTTGGGCAGTAGTTGAATACGGTAGAGTGCGATTTTCACGTAGGGACCCCTTTGTTGATTTTATCTACTATACCACTGGAGCTGATTAAATAAAGAGGGATATACAGTATATGTATAAGTGTGCTAAAACTAAAATTGCTTGATAACAACAAATAAGCCTCCAACTGCCATTCCTGCAATTCAGGTTAAAAATTAAACAAGCATTCTGATTGGTTGCTATTTTTCTTTTAACACACCTTTCACTCATCAGCCCAAGAATAGCACTGTTGAAGGCATACCCTGCTTTGGAAACCTAAACTGGAGGCCCATAGCAGCTGCCTGGGCTGCTGTTGCAATAGTATCACCACTGAATGTGACCTAAGTTGTTAATATCAATAATTCTTCCAAGTAAACTTTATAGCCTGCAGCACCAAGAGAACTTCATTAAGAACTTTTCTCAAGTAAATATACATGTGACACAATATATGAGAGGATAAGTGATTAAACATGCATTATGAAATGTGCAGAGGGAGAAAGATTTGGAGAAAAATTGACATAGAAGGCAAAGCCAAATGACTCATAATACATATTTAAATAATTATAGGTCACTATGTCGCCACAGAGGACTCTGAACCATAATTGTATCCTGAAACAGTTGCACAATAACATTTACATAGCATGGATAGCAACATTTTCATATTTGCCAAGTTGTGCACAGGAGACCTGCCACTTATGGGAAAACCAAAGAACATTTGTTTCATTGGAAATGCATCCAGCACAGCCAAAAAATAACTAACAGAAAGGCAAAACATACGGGGACAACATTTTTATTATTGTCACTTGCACTTAATATGCTTCTTTGTTATTTTTACTAGTATACTTTATTTATACAAGAGGAAATAGACAATATGCAGGGTCGTCTTTAAGGAGAGGCAAAAGGGGCAGCTTCCCTGGGCCCAGTCATCGTTGTGGGGTCCAAAGCAGCTGCCCAATACTTGCCAACTGTACTGGTTTACATTCCCTTTTTTCTGGAAGTCTTTGTCCCAGGCTGTGTCCAATATCTCAGTGTGAAGTGCTGTCACTTATGCTGCCCAGCTCTGTCCTATTGTCATCTACAGATGATTCAGGTTAGCAGACCATGTCAGCATTCACATGTAAATTACGGTGGCATTCATATGTACATATCGGCTGAAATATGGCATTTCATTTGTATGGCATTGCAGAGGCAATGTGGCATTCATATGTGAATAGCAATGGCAATGTGGCATTCATATGTAAATAACGGTGACATTCGTATGTATATTATGTCCCCATCAAGTAATGCCATTGATCACATCCACCACAAGCACTCCCTTTGATCCCATCCTGCAAGCACTGCCATTGATCCCTTTCCCCCATCAGCACTGTCACTCATCCCAACCTCCCCACCACTGCCCCCGATCCCATCAACCCTCCCCCTAGCACTGCCACTGATCCCCCCAGAACTGCCAGTGATCCCAGGAGTACCAGGAGTTTTTCTTATCTATTGGTGGGTCCCCTAACCTTATCAGTCCATGGTGTGCAGGCAGTGAGGAGATGATGTGCTGTAACCTTCAGCAACCAATCAGTGAGACGTATTTAAGTGCTGTAACCTCTATCAACCAATTTGTGAGTGGTTATGATGTGCAGTAACCTCTAACAACGAATCAGTGAGCAGTAATAATGTGCAGTAATCTCTAGCAACTAATCAGTGAGCAGTAAGGATATGCAGAAACCTCTAGCAGCCATTTAGCAAGCAGAAATCATGTGCTGTAACCTCTAGCAACTAATCAGTGAGCCATAATGTGTGCTGTAACCTCTAGCAACCAGTCAGTGAGTGGTAATGATATTCTGTAACCTCCGGCAACCAGTTGCAATTGCTGCCTGATCTGCTGCAGTAAACTGGTTTTGAGTTTAGCTGCTATTTATTGTATGTCTCAGAGAAGGTGAAGAGTGAAATTACAAGGGGGGGTCCAATCAATATTAAAGATGGCCCTAACAATATGTACCATGGAGAGTAAGTCATTCTAGGATTGTAATCCAATAAACCTATTGTTTCCCAAAAAGGTTGCATATTACAACCCCATTATTTTAGAAAAATGGAAAGGCGTTCAGCAAAAGGGGCATTTTTAATGTAACTGTGAGCCTCTTATTACATATCACATGGTTGTCAGTCATGTCAGAACAGAAAAATATCACCTCTCTTTAAAGTATATGTTACCCCAACATTTCATATTTCTGATATGTGTCTGTGTTACCATGTACCTGTATTAAAGCCTCTGTGCAGCCACAATCACAAACAGAAAAATCAGTGCAAGGGACATAACTTACAGTCAGCAGGATGTGTCCCTTGTGCTGATCCCTCCTCTGTTAGTGAACATCTTCCTTCATTCTGCCCTCCTCACACTTGCCTCTGTAATCTTCTGGTGTTGTGGGGGTTATAACAACTAACGGGCTGTCAGAGGCTCTCATCAAGAGATCCTGACTATGCCCCCCACTTTCCTCCCAGATCCTCCATTCATAGAAGTTGTACTGCAGATTCTATAATTGGGAAGCCATCTATGCATGGAAGATGGGAAGATGATTGATAGCTTCACTCCCTCCCTTCATAGACCATGCTTCATTCATAGAAAGTTGAATGATTTCTATAAAAGACAGATCTGGGTGGAATAGGTGGGCATAGTCAGGCTCTCTTGACAAGAGCCTGTGACAGACTCTTAGTTGTATTAACCCCTGCCACACCAGAAGGTTACAGCAGCAGGGTAAAGGGAAGGGGGGTCAGGACAGAGGTATATTTTCACTAACAGAAGAAGAATCATTACAATGGACACATTCTACTGACTGTAAATTATGTATCCTGTGCTATTTTTTCTGCTTGTGATTTTGGCTGCACGTTGGTTTAAAGAATGTCCTGCTCTCTTTGCATTGCTTCTTTGGTGGGAAATACCAGGTGATCTTGCAAGTCCTCCTGCTTTTTTATTTCCGACTAATGATGCCAGGTATGGAAGCACATCCCTCCCAGTGTGGTCAGTTTACTTCTGTGCATCTTACTTGGGAGCACAGCCTACATGTAATCCAATGGGCAGAATTGTTCTGACTAGAGATGAGCGAATCGAAGTATCCGAAGTGGAATTCGAGTCGAATATCGGAAAAATTTCGATTCGTGACGAATCCGAAAAATAGCCTAATTCGGACGCGCGAATTGAAATTTTTCAGAAAATGGCGGCTGACATGTGCGGCGACGGAGCGGGGATGTCTGGGAAGGCGCGCAGACAAGGCGCGCTGACCCATAATGCATTCCTCAACTACATGTGATCGCATCAGCCAATCAGCAGCCAGCCAGCCAGCACTGTGTAATGGTCGAGCTATAAATAGCGGCCATTTTGGAATTCTTCATTTGCCTGCAGTTATTGAACAGAGGCAGACCGCTCTGTACTAGGGACAGGGACAGAGTTAGGGCCACAGAAACGATAATTGGGGACAGAGAAAAGTTACTTAGGGACAGAGAACCATTACTCAGGGACACAGACTTGTTAATGAGGGCCACAGAATCGTTATTTAGGGACAAAGAAACGCTAGTTAGGGCCACAGAATTCATAATCAGGGACAGACAGAATTGTTACTCAGTGCCAGAGAATTGTTACTTAGGGCCACAGAAACGTTATTAGGGCCACAGAATTTTTACTCAGGGACAGACAGAATTGTTACTGAGTGCCAGAGAATTGTTACTCAGGGACAGACAGAATTGTTACTGAGTGCCAGAGAATTGTTACTTAGGGCCACAGAAACTTTAATTAGGGCCACAGAATTTTTACTCAGGGACAGACAGAATTGTTACTGAGTGCCAGAGAATTGTTACTCAGGGACAGACAGAATTGTTACTGAGTGCCAGAGAATTGTTACTTAGGGCCACAGAAACTTTACTTAGGGCCACAGAATTTTTACTCAGGGACAGACAGAATTGTTACTGAGTGCCAGAGAATTGTTACTCAGGGACAGACAGAATTGTTACTGAGTGCCAGAGAATTGTTACTCAGGGCCCCAGAAACTTTACTTAGGGCCACAGAATTTTTACTCAGGGACAGACAGAATTGTTACTGAGTGCCAGAGAATTGTTACTCAGGGACAGACAGAATTGTTACTGAGTGCCAGAGAATTGTTACTTAGGGCCACAGAAACTTTACTTAGGGCCACAGAATTGTTACTCGCACAGACACAGAATTGTTACTCGCACAGACACAGAATTGTTACTGAAGGCCACAGAACTGTTACTTAGGGCCACAGAATTGTTACTCGCACAGACACAGAATTGTTACTCGCACAGACACAGAACTGTTACTGAGGGCCACAGAACTGTTACTTAGGGCCACAGAATTGTTACTCGCACAGACACAGAATTGTTACTCAGGGCCACAGAACTGTTACTTAGGGACAAAGAAACGCTAGTTAGGGCCACAGAATTCATACTCAGGGACAGACAGAATTGTTACGGAGTGCCAGAGAATTGTTACTCTGGGCCACAGAAACTTTACTTAGGGCCACAGAATTTTTACTCAGGGACAGACAGAATTGTTACTGAGTGCCAGAGAATTGTTACTCAGAGACAGACAGAATTGTTACGGAGTGCCAGAGAATTGTTACTCAGGGCCACAGAAACTTTACTTAGGGCCACAGAATTTTTACTCAGGGACAGACAGAATTGTTACTGAGTGCCAGAGAATTGTTACTCAGGGACAGACAGAATTGTTACTGAGTGCCAGAGAATTGTTACTTAGGGCCACAGAAACTTTACTTAGGGCCACAGAATTGTTACTCGCACAGACACAGAATTGTTACTCGCACAGACACAGAACTGTTAATGTGGGCCACAGAAACTTTACTTAGGGCCACAGAATTGTTACTCGCACAGACACAGAATTGTTACTCGCACAGACACAGAACTGTTACTGAGGGCCACAGAACTGTTACTTAGGGCCACAGAATTGTTACTCGCACAGACACAGAATTGTTACTCAGGGCCACAGAACTGTTACTTAGGGACAAAGAAACGCTAGTTAGGGCCACGGAATTCATACTAAGGGACAGACAGAATTGTTACGGAGTGCCAGAGAATTGTTACTCAGGGCCACAGAAACTTTACTTAGGGCCACAGAATTTTTACTCAGGGACAGACAGAATTGTTACTGAGTGCCAGAGAATTGTTACTCAGGGACAGACAGAATTGTTACGGAGTGCCAGAGAATTGTTACTTAGGGCCACAGAAACTTTACTTAGGGCCACAGAATTGTTACTCGCACAGACACAGAATTGTTACTCGCACAGACACAGAACTGTTACTGAGGGCCACAGAAACTTTACTTAGGGCCACAGAATTGTTACTCGCACAGACACAGAATTGTTACTTGCACAGACACAGAACTGTTACTGAGGGCCACAGAACTGTTACTTAGGGCCACAGAATTGTTACTCGCACAGACACAGAATTGTTACTCAGGGCCACAGAACTGTTACTTAGGGACAAAGAAACGCTAGTTAGGGCCACGGAATTTATACTCAGGGACAGACAGAATTGTTACGGAGTGCCAGAGAATTGTTACTCAGAGCCACAGAAACTTTACTTAGGGCCACAGAATTTTTACTCAGGGACAGACAGAATTGTTACTGAGTGCCAGAGAATTGTTACTCAGGGACAGACAGAATTGTTACTGAGTGCCAGAGAATTGTTACTCAGGGACAGACAGAATTGTTACTGAGTGCCAGAGAATTGTTACTTAGGGCCACAGAAACTTTAATTAGGGCCACAGAATTTTTACTCAGGGACAGACAGAATTGTTACTGAGTGCCAGAGAATTGTTACTCAGGGACAGACAGAATTGTTACGGAGTGCCAGAGAATTGTTACTCAGGGCCACAGAAACTTTACTTAGGGCCAGAGAATTTTTACTCAGGGACAGACAGAATTGTTACTGAGTGCCAGAGAATTGTTACTCAGGGACAGACAGAATTGTTACTGAGTGCCAGATAATTGTTACTCAGGGCCCCAGAAACTTTACTTAGGGCCACAGAATTTTTACTCAGGGACAGACAGAATTGTTACTGAGTGCCAGAGAATTGTTACTCAGGGACAGACAGAATTGTTACTGAGTGCCAGAGAATTGTTACTTAGGGCCACAGAAACTTTACTTAGGGCCACAGAATTGTTACTCGCACAGACACAGAATTGTTACTCGCACAGACACAGAATTGTTACTGAAGGCCACAGAACTGTTACTTAGGGCCACAGAATTGTTACTCGCACAGACACAGAATTGTTACTCGCACAGACACAGAACTGTTACTGAGGGCCACAGAACTGTTACTTAGGGCCACAGAATTGTTACTCGCACAGACACAGAATTGTTACTCAGGGCCACAGAACTGTTACTTAGGGACAAAGAAACGCTAGTTAGGGCCACAGAATTCATACTCAGGGACAGACAGAATTGTTACGGAGTGCCAGAGAATTGTTACTCAGGGCCACAGAAACTTTACTTAGGGCCACAGAATTTTTACTCAGGGACAGACAGAATTGTTACTGAGTGCCAGAGAATTGTTACTCAGGGACAGACAGAATTGTTACGGAGTGCCAGAGAATTGTTACTCAGGGACAGACAGAATTGTTACTGAGTGCCAGAGAATTGTTACTTAGGGCCACAGAAACTTTAATTAGGGCCACAGAATTTTTACTCAGGGACAGACAGAATTGTTACTGAGTGCCAGAGAATTGTTACTCAGGGACAGACAGAATTGTTACGGAGTGCCAGAGAATTGTTACTCAGGGCCACAGAAACTTTACTTAGGGCCACAGAATTTTTACTCAGGGACAGACAGAATTGTTACTGAGTGCCAGAGAATTGTTACTCAGGGACAGACAGAATTGTTACGGAGTGCCAGAGAATTGTTACTCAGGGCCACAGAAACTTTACTTAGGGCCACAGAATTTTTACTCAGGGACAGACAGAATTGTTACTGAGTGCCAGAGAATTGTTACTCAGGGACAGACAGAATTGTTACTGAGTGCCAGATAATTGTTACTTAGGGCCACAGAAACTTTAGTTAGGGCCACAGAATTGTTACTCAGGGACAGACACAGAATTGTTACTGAGGGCCACAGAACTGTTACTTAGGGCCACAGAATTGTTACTCGCACAGACACAGAATTGTTACTGAGGACCACAGAACTGTTACTTAGGGCCACAGAATTGTTACTCGCACAGACACAGAATTGTTACACAGGGACACAGAACTGTTACTGAGGGCCACAGAACCGTTACTTAGGGCCACAGAATTGTTACTCGCACAGACACAGAATTGTTACTCGCACAGACACAGAATTGTTACTGAGGGCCACAGAACTGTTACTTGGGGCCACAGAAACGTTAATCAGGGACACAGAATTGTTACTGAGGGCCACAGAACTGTTACTTAGGGCCACAGAATTGTTACTCGCACAGACACAGAATTGTTACACAGGGACACAGAACTGTTACTGAGGGCCACAGAACCGTTACTTAGGGCCACAGAATTGTTACTCGCACAGACAGAATTGTTACTCGCACAGACACAGAATTGTTACTCAGGGACACAGAACTGTTACTGAGGGCCACAGAACTGTTACTTAGGGCCACAGAATTGTTACTCACACAGAATTCTTACTCGCACAGACACAGAATTGTTACTCAGGGAAACAGAACTGTTACTGAGGGCCACAGAACTGTTACTTAGGGCCACAGAATTGTTTCTCGCACAGACACAGAATTGTTACTCGCACAGACACAGAATTGTTACTGAGGGCCACAGAACTGTTACTTGGGGCCACAGAAATGTTAATCAGGGACACAGAATTGTTACTGAGGGCCACAGAACTGTTACTTAGGGCCACAGAATTGTTACTCGCACAGACACAGAATTGTTACTCAGGGACACAGAATTGTTACTCAGGGACACATAATCGTTTAATTAAAGAGTATGTCAGACAACATGCAGAGGAGTGGCAGAGGAGGCAATGTTTTAGGAGCGAGCAGACGTGGCAGCAGAGGAAGGGGTCGAGGCAGCACTATTCGCAGCCAGAGGCCAGTGCTCCCGGTGTCATCCAGCGGTCGTGTCTCCACCGACAACCCTGCCGTCGTCGATTGGTTGGCTCGGTCGTCTTCCTCTTCCCAGGTCACCTCTGACACCTACAGCCAACGGTCGGTGGGTACGTCAGACACAACCGTTAGTTGGCATGGCCCGGGACCAAGCCCACTGAAATCACGTGTCCTCTACCTGCCCCTGTCCTTTGGTGTTCCCTCACCAAGCGAAGTATCGCATGCTGTGGGCTCAGCCCCACTGTACAGTGAGGAAGAGCTAACAGAGGGCGGTCAGGAACGGGGGGAGACATCCGCCTTTTCAGCAGCCAGGCGAAGAAGTAGTGGCGAGGAGAGTGGCTCGGTAGCCGGTCTAGAGACAGGTCTGTCTCCTGACCCAGACGCAGCCGAGGGGGCTAGTAGTGAGGCGGAGACCCTACTTGATGATGAGGAGGTTGATCGCACTTGGCAGCCTCGTCGTCATCAGGCAATTTCTTCCGCATCATCAGGAGAAGAGGGTGGCAGCTTGGCAGCGAGCAAAACAGTCGGTGGGTTGCCCAGGAGACAGCAGCAGGGTCGCAGCAGTGTCAGTGGAGCCAAACGGCCACGGAGTAGAGCACCAGCTCCACTGCAGCCTACCACCACGGCCAGTAGTGGTGCCGGTGTGCACGGAGGAAGCAGCAGTCAGCCAGTGAGGAGTATCGGGGGCAAAGTTTCCTACTCGGCGGTGTGGCAATTTTTCGTCAAGCCGCCCGAGGAAGTAAACGTAGCCGTATGTCGACTATGTGGCCAGAAAGTCAAGCGTGGCCAGGGGGCCCATGTTGGGACTACAGCGTTGCGGCAGCATATGCAGCGTCGCCATTTGGTGGCCTGGGAAAACCGTGATAAAGATACGGCGGTTCTGCCCGCCCCAGCCCCCGCTCCATCACCCGCTCCGTTACTTGCTCCGTCACCCGACGTCAATCGCCCTCCATCAGCCAGTCAAGGCTCCAACACCTCTGCTGAGGGGAGTTGTCACTCGTTGGCATCTTCCGCTCGTTCAGATGCTCCTTCTCCTGCTACTCCTCTTCACGGATTCCGTCAGCAGTCTTTCTTGGAATCCGTTTCCAAGAGACAACAGTTTGCGAGCACGCACCCGACGGTGCAAAAGCTGAACGTCCTCCTGTCCAAGTTGCTGGTGCTGCAGTCCCTCCCTTTCCAAGTGGTGGACTCAGCACCTTTCAGAGAAATGATGGCTTGTGCCGCGCCGCGGTGGAGAGTGCCAAGCCGTCATTTCTTCGCCAAAAAGGCAGTGCCAGCCCTGCATTCACATGTAGAAGACATGGTGGGCCAGTCTTTGAGCATGTCGGTCTCTGCCAAAGTGCACGGCAGCGCCGACGTGTGGAGCTGTAACTATGGTCAGGGACAGTACATGTCATTTACGGCCCACTGGGTGAACGTGGTGCCGTCACAGCCGCACCAGCAACTTGGACAGGTCACGCCGCTTTTGCCTCCACGTTTGCACGTCCTTGGTCCGGCAAAGATGTCCGCCTCTACCACCTCTTCTTCCGCCGTGTCCTCAGCCGCCACCCCCGTGCCAAGTCCCATTACCCGACCGGCATATCACATGTGCAGGGCGCAACGGTGTCACGCTGTTCTGCACCTGGTATGCCTTGGCGAACGTAGTCACACAGGGGAGGAACTTCTGAGTGTAATGAACAGAGAAATCGACAGATGGCTGTCTCCGCGCAAACTGAAAATCGGAACCATGTTGACCGACAACGGAAAGAACATGGTGTCTGCTCTGCGTCAAGGAAGGTTGTGCCATGCGCCATGCATGGCTCACGTGTTCAATCTGGTTGTCAAGCGGTTCTTAAAATCCACCATCCCACTGCAAGACATCCTTAAAATGTCACGTAAACTTTGCATGCATTTCAGCCATTCCTACACCGCAAAGCACACCCTCCTTGAGCTGCAGCGGCAGAACGGAATTCCACAGCATCGCCTGATCTGCGACGTTGCAACAAGGTGGAATTCAACCCTACACATGTTAGACCGCCTTTACGAACAGCGAAAGGCCATCACCGATTTCCTGATGTTACAAGCGGATAAAGGTACTCCCCTGTGTAACTTCGATGTCAGCCATTGGCAGCTCATGCGTGACACCTGCCGCTTGCTCAGGCCCTTTGAGGAGGCCACGCTATTCGTGAGTCGGCAGGACTATGGGATGAACGACGTCATTCCTCTGTTGCACGTCCTTGAACAAATGCTGTTAACAATGGCTGGTCAGGGTGCGGTAGACGTGGCGCACAGATCTCAACGCCACATGACCCCTGTGGGGGCAGGACAGGGAGAAGAGGAGGAGGTAGAGGAGGACATTTGTGCTCAGGAATTATTGAGTGAAATGGGTGGTTTTTCCACTCAGCGGACAGGAGTGGAGGAGCAGGAGCATCTGGTAGAGGAGGAGGAGGAGGAGACAGAGGACCCAGACGCACCGTGGCAGTATGCTGTGGAGATGGAGGCAGGGAGTCCCTCGCATTCCTTGGCACAAATGGCCCATAGCATGCTCGGTTGCTTGCGTAGCGACAGCCGAATAATAACCATCAGACAGAGGGATGACTTTTGGCTGTCCACCTGGTTGGACCCTCGCTACCGTTCCAAAATGGTGGCCTTTTTCACACCTGCTGAGAGGGAGGCCAAAATAACGTACTATAAAAACCACCTATGTAGTCAGTTGGTCTCTGCCTTTGTGCGCCAACGTCCATCCTCAGACACTGTGGGCCCTGTGCGCTCGCGTTCCGCTGCCATGGCAGCAGGGGAGGGGTGGGGTGGTAGGAGCAGTGGCAGCTCCACCAGCAGCGGCTGCCTCAGTCTGCAGTCGATGATGAGTAGCTTTCTTCACCAGCGCAGTGAGGAAACTACTAACCAGCCGCAGCAGCAGCAGCAGCATCAGGTGGACCTGGAGCAGGACCTCAAACAACAGGCTTGGGCCTACTTGGACAGCACCCTGCCAACCGAGGTAGACAATCCCCTTGACTACTGGGCAACGAAACTTGACCTTTGGCCCCAACTAGCTGAATTTGCCCTTGAAAGGCTGTCATGCCCGGCCAGTAGCGTGGCATCGGAGCGCGTGTTTAGTGCGGCAGGAGGTATTGTAACTCCGCGGAGGACACGACTGTCCACCCAAAGTGTGGAGAGACTCACGTTTGTGAAAATGAATCAGGCGTGGATTAGTCTGGATTTCAAACCACCAGTTCCTGACACAACTGACTAAATCCGCCATGAATCATGCCTCAAACATGTGCCACTTTGAGGTCTCCTCACACACTGCTGGTGTGTAGAATTTTTTGACATAGGGTGCTGGCAGATTACGGGCCTCCCATAGCTGCTGCCAGGCCCCTAATCTGCCATAGGCCCCTATATACCGCCTCCTCATGCTGCTGCCAGGTCCAGAGTCTCTCATGGGTCCCTGTACGGCCTCCCATTGCTGCTGTCTCCATCGCCACACTCTGCCATGTGCCACTTTCAGGTCTCCTCACACACTGCTGGTGTGTAGAATTTTTTGACATAGGGTGCTGGCAGATTACGGGCCTCCCATAGCTGCTGCCAGGCCCCTAATCTGCCATAGGCCCCTATATACCGCCTCCTCATGCTGCTGCCAGGTCCAGAGTCTGTCATGGGTCCCTGTACGGCCTCCCATTGCTGCTGTCTCCATCGCCACACTCTGCCATGTGCCACTTTCAGGTCTCCTCACACTGCTGGTGTGTAGAATTTTTTGACATAGGGTGCTGGCAGATTACGGGCCTCCTATAGCTGCTGCCAGGCCCCTAATCTGCCATAGGCCCCTATATACCGCCTCCTCATGCTGCTGCCAGGTCCAGAGTCTCTCATGGGTCCCTGTACGGCCTCCCATTGCTGCTGTCTCCATCGCCACACTCTGCCATGTGCCACTTTCAGGTCTCCTCACACTGCTGGTGTGTAGAATTTTTTGACATAGGGTGCTGGCAGATTACGGGCCTCCCATAGCTGCTGCCAGGCCCCTAATCTGCCATAGGCCCCTATATACCGCCTCCTCATGCTGCTGCCAGGTCCAGAGTCTGTCATGGGTCCCTGTACGGCCTCCCATTGCTGCTGTCTCCATCGCCACACTCTGCCATGTGCCACTTTCAGGTCTCCTCACACACTGCTGGTGTGTTGAATTTTTTGACATAGGGTGCTGGCAGATTACGGGCCTCCCATAGCTGCTGCCAGGCCCCTAATCTGCCATAGGCCCCTATATACCGCCTCCTCATGCTGCTGCCAGGTCCAGAGTCTGTCATGGGTCCCTGTACGGCCTCCCATTGCTGCTGTCTCCATCGCCACACTCTGCCATGTGCCACTTTCAGGTCTCCTCACACACTGCTGGTGTGTAGAATTTTTTGACATAGGGTGCTGGCAGATTACGGGCCTCCCATAGCTGCTGCCAGGCCCCTAATCTGCCATAGGCCCCTATATACCGCCTCCTCATGCTGCTGCCAGGTCCAGAGTCTCTCATGGGTCCCTGTACGGCCTCCCATTGCTGCTGTCTCCATCGCCACACTCTGCCATGTGCCACTTTCAGGTCTCCTCACACTGCTGGTGTATTCCATTTTTTGTCATAGGGTGCTGGCAGATTACGGGCCTCCCATAGCTGCTGCCAGGCCCCTAATCTGCCATGGGCCCCTATACCGCCTCCTCATGCTGCTGCCAGGTCCAGAGTCTCTCATGGGTCCCTGTACGGCCTCCCATTGCTGCTGTCTCCATCGCCACACTCTGCCATGTGCCACTTTCAGGTCTCCTCACACTGCTGGTGTGTAGAATTTTTTGACATAGGGTGCTGGCAGATTACGGGCCTCCCATTGCTGCTGCCAGGCCCCTAATCTGCCATGGGCCCCTATACCACCTCCTCATGCTGCTGCCAAGTCCAGAGTGTGTCATGGGTCCCTGTACGGCCTCCCATTGCTGCTGTCTCCATAGCCACACTCTGCCATGTGCCACTTTCAGGTCTCCTCACACTGCTGGTGTGTTGAATTTTTTGACATAGGGTGCTGGCAGATTACGGGCCTCCCATAGCTGCTGCCAGGCACGTAATCTGCCATGGGCCCCCGTACCGACTCCTCATGCTGTGACGTTGCAACAAGGTGGAATTCAACCCTACATATGTTAGACCGCCTTTACGAACAGCGAAAGGCCATCACCGATTTCCTGATGTTAAAAGCGGATAAAGGTACTCCCTGTGTAACTTAGATGTCAGCCATTGGCAGCTCATGCGTGACACCTGCGCTTGCTCAGGCCCTTTGAGGAGGCCACGCTATTCGTGAGTCGGCAGGACTATGGGATGAACGACGTCATTCCTCTGTTGCACGTCCTGGAACAAATGCTGTTAACAATGGCTGGTCAGGGTGCGGTAGACGTGGCGCACAGATCTCAACGCCACATGACCCCTGTGGGGGCAGGACAGGAAGAAGAGGAGGAGGTAGAGGAGGACATTGGTGCTCAGGAATTATTGAGTGAAATGGGTGGTTTTTCCACTCAGCGGACAGGAGTGGAGGAGCAGGAGCATCTGGTAGAGGAGGAGGAGGAGGAGACAGAGGACCCAGACGCACCGTGGCAGTATGCTGTGGAGATGGAGGCAGGGAGTCCCTCGCATTCCTTGGCACAAATGGCCCATAGCATGCTCGCTTGCTTGCGTAGCGACAGCCGAATAATAACCATCAGACAGAGGGATGACTTTTGGCTGTCCACCTTGTTGGACCCTCGCTACCGTTCAAAAATGGTGGCCTTTTTCACACCTGCTGAGAGGGAGGCCAAAATAACGTACTATAAAAACCACCTATGTAGTCAGCTGGTCTCTGCCTTTCTGCGCCAACGTCCATCCTCAGACACTGTGGGCCCTGTGCGCTCGCGTTCCGCTGCCATGGCAGCAGGGGAGGGGTGGGGTGGTAGGAGCAGTGGCAGCTCCACCAGCAGCGGCTGCCTCAGTCTGCAGTCGATGATGAGTAGCTTTCTTCACCAGCGCAGTGAGGAAACTACTAACCAGCCGCAGCAGCAGCAGCATCAGGTGGACCTGGAGCAGGACCTCAAACAACAGGCTTAGGCCTACTTGGACAGCACCCTGCCAACCGAGGTAGACAATCCCCTTGACTACTGGGCAACGAAACTTGACCTTTGGCCCCAACTAGCTGAATTTGCCCTTGAAAGGCTGTCATGCCCGGCCAGTAGCGTGGCATCGGAGCGCGTGTTTAGTGCGGCAGGAGGTATTGCAACTCCGCGGAGGACACGACTGTCCACCCAAAGTGTGGAGAGACTGACGTTTGTGAAAATGAATCAGGCGTGGATTAGTCTGGATTTCAAACCACCAGTTCCTGACACAACTGACTAAATCCGCCATGAATCATGCCCCAAACATGTGCCACTTTCAGGTCTCCTCACACTGCTGGTGTGTTCCATTTTTTGTCATAGGGTGCTGGCAGATTACGGGCCTCCCATAGCTGCTGCCAGGCCCCTAATCTGCCATGGGCCCCTATACCGCCTCCTCATGCTGCTGCCAAGTCCAGAGTCTCTCATGGGTCCCTGTACGGCCTCCCATTGCTGCTGTCTCCATCGCCACACTCTGCCATGTGCCACTTTCAGGTCTCCTCACACTGCTGGTGTATTCCATTTTTTGTCATAGGGTGCTGGCAGATTACGGGCCTCCCATAGCTGCTGCCAGGCCCCTAATCTGCCATGGGCCCCTATACCGCCTCCTCATGCTGCTGCCAGGTCCAGAGTCTGTCATGGGTCCCTGTACGGCCTCCCATTGCTGCTGTCTCCATCGCCACACTCTGCCATGTGCCACTTTCAGGTCTCCTCACACTGCTGGTGGGTTCCATTTTTTGTCATAGGGTGCTGGCAGATTACGGGCCTCCCATAGCTGCTGCCAGGCCCCTAATCTGCCATGGGCCCCCGTACCGACTCCTCATGCTGCTGCCAGGCCCGTAATCTGTCATGGGCCCCTGTTGTCGCTTGTTGGCATATTCCGCTCGTTCAGATGCTCCTTCTCCTGCTACTCCTCTTCACGGATTCCGTCAGCAGTCTTTCTTGGAATCCGTTTCCAAGAGACAACAGTTTGCGAGCACGCACCAACGGTGCAGAAACTGAACGTCCTCCTGTCCAAGTTGCTGCTGCCAGGCTCGTAATCTGTCATGCGCCCCTGTACCGCCTCCTCATGCTGCTGCCAGGTCCAGAGTGTGTCATGGGCCCCCGTACCGACTCCAAATGCTGCTGCCAGGCCCGTAATCTGTCATGGGCCCCTGTACCGCCTCCCCATGCTGCTGCCAGGTCCAGATTGTGTCATGGGTCCCTGTACGGCCTCCCATTGCTGCTGCCAGGCCTGTAATCTGCCATGGGCCCCCGTACCGACTCCTCATGCTGCTGCCAGGCCCGTAATCTGCCATGGGCCCCTGTACCGCCTCCTCATGCTGCTGCCAGGTCCAGAGTGTGTCATGGGTCCCTGTACGGCCTCCCATTGCTGCTGTCTCTATCGCCACACTCTGCCATGTGCCACTTTCAGGTCTCCTCACACTGCTGGTGGTTTCCATTTTTGTCATAGGGTGCTGTATGGCCTCCCATTGCTGCTGCCTCCACCGCCACACTGTGGCTCCACACTCTGGTTTTGGCCCCGTGACTGGCCAAATGAGTGAAGTGTGCGGTGATTCTAAGATCGACGGCACTCATCTGCATGTCATACTGACTGACAGTATTATTTCTCTTCCCCAGCAGACTCCAAGGGCATTTAAATTAAAGGTACAGTGTTCAGCACTAATATTAAGTCTCTCTGAAGCCTAGAAACACCCTTTTTTAAGTTAAATTCACAGCGAATATATTCGACTCGAATCGAAATTTTTCCACGAATTCGCCGAATCAGTCGAATCGAATTTTTGAATACTTCGCTCATCTCTAGTTCTGACATTCCTCCTGCATCACTCTTCACTGGGAAGATCAGTGTAATGCTGTTTCACTGCCTCCTGCTTACCCCTCTGCCCCCCCCCCCCGCCTAACATTACAGTATATTTCTGTCTCTGCATTTTACATTGGACTGCATCTGTGATCCATTTAAGCTGCTGTTGCCAAGCACCCATTGTGGCAAGGAGTCTCCACCCCCACCTATCTAAGCTCCTTATGCAGCAAAGAACGGTCATGTGATCACTGATGCCTGTGACTAGGACCTTTATTATCAGGAAAAAAAACACAAGGTTGCAAAAATAAAATGTTAAAAAATCAACCTCAACTGATGGTAGATGCACAAGTCCAGCAGGCTGTTGAAGGAGCAGAGGGTCTGTTCTGTGAAGTCCAGTAAAAAGTAACACCAGGTAACATGACATTTGTAGGTTGCCACTTAGGCAACAGTTCAATTCTTTTCCATCAATAACAGCCTTCAATCAGAGATGAAACAGTCTCTTCAATTGTAGAATTCAAGATCAGGGACATTATCTAGCTTCCCCTTGCCTGTAACTCTGTCTCAGCCCCAAAGTTGGGTGACCCTGAGTCAGAATTCCCATCACAAACTCCCCCTGTGGGCTCACCTTCCAGGGCAGCAGACACCAGCACTTCTAGAACACAGGTAGCAGGTAGAACAGCAGACACCGGCTCCTCCGAAAGACATGTAGTGGGTAGAGCATGTAGGGGTAGAGCAGTAGTTACCAGCTCCTTCAATACAGGCCACAACGCAGCCTGTTTAATGCGGGAAGGTGCAAGCGGGTCCAGCTTTCCAGTGGCAATTCTCCTTCCTCTACTACAGAAATAACCAATAGCCTTCAGTCCTTGCCCTGAAGACTCTCTGGTTCTTCAAGTGCAGCATGGGTGACCAAAGCATATGAAACTTCATGACTCTCTACTGTAGGATGAGCGAATTATTGGGCCTTAGTGCAGAAGCCTGTACTCCAATCTACTCCAATTCCCGTAACTGGGTAGCAGGTCCAGCAGTGTCTCACTGCAATGCTCACAGTGACTCTCTATTGCCATTACTGCACGATAATCGAAGAAGTGGTAGTATGCCATAGTTCTTCACATTCAGTCTCCTCCAGCAGAAAACACCCTCTTGACCCGTGGCTTGTAGCTCCACCATTCTTCTTTCTTTTGTTCTGTTGCCAACTCTTCCTGCCAGACCAAATTCCTACTGATGCACTGATTAAACTTCGGTTGTCCAGCTGAAAATATCTAGGCACGAGCAGCTGCTATCCCTTGTAAAACACAGTCTCAGAAGAAAACACAAAATAGGAGCTGTAGCAATCCTCTATTGTGCTCTCTACCCCATAGTCCATAGAAGTACATGTAAAATCCACAATCTTCTGTCAGTTGCTATGGGCAATGGCAGCATGAACAAGCTCTGACATTCTGGACGATCCTTCATATGCAGAAATTATCCTCAGAGGGGTTGCCGGAAATAAAACAGGTCCCTCTTACCTGTTCAGTAGCTGCCATCACTGGTACCCGTTCCAAAACATACCGACAAACAAGAGCTCAGTTTAGGTTATGTCTTTTTTAAGTTTTAGTGCAGAACAGGGCGGAGTGATGAAGTCCCTATGTTGCAGCCTTAGGTATTTCTGGAGGAACAGCCAGCTACTCTGAGAATATATAAGAGCAGTCACAGTCTTTGGAGCAACCTCTAACCCTCAAAGCACAGGCACACTTGAAACTTTAGGAAAAAAGTTGCAATCACAATGTCCAGAGACAGCTCTCCAACCAGTTTCAA
Source organism: Staurois parvus (assembly GCF_062004578.1). Taxonomy (NCBI): domain Eukaryota; kingdom Metazoa; phylum Chordata; class Amphibia; order Anura; family Ranidae; genus Staurois; species Staurois parvus. The sequence goes on from NW_028318415.1 coordinate 1,403,392, forward strand.
TGCAACACTCTTCAGTGAAAGGGGTCCTTCTCCAGCCTAATTTCCTAAGGCAGTGTCCTCCAGGACCTCAGTCAAGCACATGCTGAGGCCTGACAGTAACAGTTCTTCAGTAATACAGCTGTTTCCAAGGAGCAGAGTCCCTAGGGCAGAGAGAGCTGAACAGATTCCCTCCCCCCCCCACGGCTGAGGTCAGATAAATATTCATAACTCAGTGGCTGACCCACCTACTCTATTTCTGGAAGCTTCTTCCAGAGGCAGGCATTAGCAATCAACCACCAGGCTTAGGGAGACCAGAACTGAAAAATAATTGATGCTCAGCTAGGTACAACAGAGCCAAAAACTAACATTTATCCAGGCTAGGCAGGGAGCTACAAAAGAAATGTCTGCATCATTCACTACCATGCCATAGGAATGTATGTTTACAATACAACTCTTTTGGACTGGGTTTACAATATGGTAGCTTTCGCAAAGGAGCAACATTTGTTTGATTTCTAATTAGAGCATTCAGAGCTTCAGCTTTTATTTTAAAATATTGTATTAATGAAAAGCAGAAAAAACTGTGCAGCAAAATATTTACAGAAAATATATTACACAACAGATATAAGCTGCAGAAAAATAGATGAATGAAAAGTGAAAAATATTAAAGTAAACTTTGTCGGGTCTTTGGTTTTGTGCAGAGTAGGCCCAGTCTGATCTATCAGAATTACTGGCTCTTGGAAATGTTACTGTCTCAGTATTTTTAGTAGTTTTAATGCCCAACAAGAGCTGCAGTAGCGTGATGTAGCTGCATTTTATTGTCCATAAAGAGATTGTAATTTGTAATGACAACCAATTAAAGGGTCTGAGGGGTGTGTCAAAAGGTGGGATGGATTTTTTGTATTCTGCTCAGCAGACACAACCTTGGCAGAGTGCCAAATATTCTAAATGCACCTACATTTCCATTATATGATTTTACAATCTGACAACCAAATGTTAGTGTGCAGAATGAATTTACAATTTATTAGAGACTAAATATGATATGGATGGATCTTATGTAGATCTCGCTTAGAAGGTTTAATGTTCTTTGTATGGCCCTGGGCCTTTGGGCTCAGGTAACATAAAGAACAAAAGGTATACCGCTCAGGCAAACAATCCAGATCAATCCACAACATGTTCAGGCTTTGGCTCGCCACCACACACGATGCAACAGAAAGAAGGGTCAGCCGCAAACCGGAGGATAGATGATAATAGTGTGTATTTATTGATCCATTGATACAGGACTTGTTGACGCATTTCACACGGTCTCGTGCTTAATCACAACCGTTATGATTAAGCACGAGATCGCGTGAAATGCGTTAACAAGTCCTGTATTCATGTCCTGGTGTTTTGTGTGTCCTATGGATCAATAAATACACACTATATTCATCTATCCTCCGGTGTGCGCTGACCCTTCTTTCTGTTGCACAGGTAACACATGCAGACCGAGCGTGCGGATGCTCATTAGCAATTTATATTGCCAAAATGGCTTGTTGCGCATGATTTCACTCATGCCTACATGACTAGTTCTTTGTTGTGTACCCCCTGTGTGGGTGATCAGCTGTATGTTCTTTTTGCTGCAACAATAAAAAAAAATATTGTACCAGAAGGTCTAATATAATCTGTTAGCCTGCTGGACCCAGTAACATAGGTGTGTTTGGTATCTAACTGATTGGTAACTTCTTACATATTTTGTAATGAAGGTAACTCCATTGAAGGTAACCTAACAGTTGCTGGAGAGAGTGTCTTTAGTGGTTAGTCTACAAACTGATATCTGTCCACTTCTCTTCATCAAAATATCTGAGTGGATCTGTAATGCTTTGAATAGTGATTTACTTATGGCCAGTGTGTAAAAAGTAAAACACAAAGAATATGGATATGCCTCATCACATATCCATGTCCACTGTTATGCATACCTTTACAGCTTTTGTGAATATTCCAGGCTTACATTTTATTGAAACCAAGTCCAAAGCCACTAGTGTTACCATACAGTCAGAGACACGTTAACTAACCCAATCCAACTACAAATTCCTTTGTAATAGCGATCTGCCACATTTGGGGATCCACCTTGCTCCAACCTTCTAATTTTTATATTAAGCCCTTTTTTTTTTTTCATAGGAGCCAACTTAATACCTTGCAGCCTGGCAATCTGCCATGATCTCCTGGTTCAACTGAATCCATATGATCAAAATTATATATATATATATATATATATATATATATATACAAATTGCTTTGAATTTCCCAGCCACATTTTATGAATTAAACATAAAAATGGTATTGATGGCATCAAACTCCAGTGCGCATGCTATCAATTGAAACATTTCATGTTAAATGCTATTTGTCCTAAGCTGCAAAAGGAATGGACAACTACTTCTACCGTCCCCTTTTCTTTTAACCTCCCTGGCGGTATTCCCAAATGTAGCTCGGGGTAAAGTTTCAGTACCACAAGCGGTAACCCCGAGCTACACCTTGTCCTGCGCTCCCATGATGTCCCTCCTGCAGTGTCCCCTGTAATGTCCTCTGGCGGATGCCGGCATCTGTCTTCTGGGTTCCATCCCCTGCGACGTCGGGACGTACGGGGATGGAACGGCAGGAAGTTTGAAAATGACAAAAAGTGACATTCACTAAATTCACTAAAATAACATAGTAAAACATTACTGTATCAAAGCATTTCACATACATTTTGTCCCTAGTGCTTTGTCCTGTGCCCTGCCTGCATTTTTACCGTTCTTTCTGCCTGGAAACTGAGAAACATCCATGGCATCCAAAAAGCGTTCCGTTTGGTCAAAATCGGTTTTAGACCAGCTAGAGAACAGTGATAGTAAATTAGAACTACTTGTAGAATTAAGTGATAATGATTCGTGGGGAAATTCGTCATCAGCCACTGAAAACGATTTTGCGACTTTGCTCAGTGATGTGCAAACTTGGCGCTATATTTAAAATTTCAGTGTTTTTGGTTTGATTATATTATTGAATTAAATGTATTATTATTATATTATTATTTTTTATGATTATTTATTAAATTATAATTTATGATTTCGTGTTTCAAATTTTAACATACCCGGGATGTTTACTAGACTCTTGTTCGGACAGATTTCAGTTAGTTATTCCTAAAAATTACAGGCCTACAGTAAAAAAAATACATATTTCCATGCAAAAAAAAAAACGCTTTGAGCGTTGGACATAATCAGACCCCTAGGGAGGTTAAGGACCATTGTTTACAAGATCGTACACTCACTGGTCTTATTTCCAAACTCTACTACACTTTAATTTCTCTTCCAATTCCAACAAACTGTCATATAAAATGAGCTTGGAAACAGATCTTAGGGAAACTCTGAATCTTTGGGAATGGAACAAAATATGGATGGCAGATGCCAATTGTTTGACCAATATCTTAACTCAGCTATTCTCCCATAAGGTTGTTTTGCCAAATTTGAACCTTGCATCTCACAAAACTGCTTCAAAGGTTGAAGGTTCAAAGGTTGAAGGTTCTCATGTTTTATCCTTCACATCTAGTGAGAATGCCCCAGAGTCAAGAAGCTATGGAAATGGGTCTGCAACCTCATATGATTGGTAATAAACACGTCATTCCCAAGGAACTCTTGGGAAGCCCTACTCCATAGACCATCATTCAACCTAAGCAAGCATGATTGAAAGCTTGTATAGTTCCTGGCTACTAGACAAACAAATGCAAAAGCTTGGAAACAACCATCGGTGAGCTTCAAGGAAGATAAACAGAAAGTAATGGGCACTATGATACAGGAGAAGACAACAGCTGACAAAACCTTCATAACCTAGTCCCACTGGATGGCTCACCGTTGACTACTTAAAGTAGACTCATAACTACTACACTTATGGATATCTATCCTGCAGATCTGGGGTTCTCCCTGCTACCCAAGGTCCCCAACCAGCCACCCTCTCCTACCTCTCCTATGCCTTTTTCTATTTTCCCCTTCCCCCTTTCCTAATTTATATTTTAGCTGAAGCATTGGGCCTCTCTCCCTCTGTTTGCTGCTTCCAGCCTTTGGATCTTATTGTCTCTAAGACATCAGTAAAAGTGTCATTCCTTATAAATCCACACAACTCAACATCCCCCCACCCAGGAGCGGACTGACCATTTGGAAACTCGGGCACTGCCCCCACCCCAACTTCATCTATTGTCTCAGAAATCTTAATTTGATGTCAGTTATATCTAAATGTTACTGTTTCCTTAAAGACTTTGTAAGGAAATCCATGATACTTAATTGCACTGTTATAGTCCTTATTTCAGAAATTAAATATAGTGTAAAACAAAAGTATACAATAATTATTTATGAAAAGAGCTTATTGTGAGAAGAGAACCCTTTACTGAGGTTTGGTAATATGGTAAGCCAAGGAGCCCCTGTAACCTATCCCATACCAGGCTCTGGTCACTATCAGGCATTTACTCCTGCATTGGGGATGGACTCAGCAGAGGCTGGGGGGACAATATAAATGTCCTGGAATATGCACTCCTTGCTGCCCTCAACGGATCGGGGTAGTCCAAAGTCACTGAATGCAAAAGAAAAACAAAAAGAGGGCGCACCGGCCTAGTGCATTATCATAAAAAATATTTAATGAAAGGATAAAAAGGTAGGTTTCATACTCACAATGGACATATAAAATATAGGCACATCACAATAACAGCGGTGTTCAATTCATATAGCATCTGAGTCCACAACAATGGAACCCTGGATAACCAACTGGCTGACGTGTTTCAAGGACTCAGCCTCTTCCTCAGAGCCAACACTCCAAGAGTCTGCACTATTATTATATATGCTAACTAATGCTGATATTGGAAATAAATGTGGACTGTCCCCAGCAAACCCAGGGGCGGAGACTACCATCACATAATAACTAGAACACAGCATAAATAAAAACAATATATGAGCAATAATAAATCCAATGGAAATTGGGTTATCTGTAAAACATATATAAAAGGAACACATCAAATAGGCATAGGACTGTACGTGGTTAATGTTCTAAAATAGCAGGAAATTCATGTACGCACATATACATATTGCAGCAACAAAAAAAAAAAGGAGAGGGCAAAGAGGGAATCGATGATGAATGAATAAATATGTAACTGTAGACTTAAATATCTGTATATACATATCATGGTTGATCAAGGATCACATATCAGGATGGTGGGATTATGGTGAAGGGTCATATGGTGGGAAGCATGGAAAACACAATAAGGGGGTTTATGGAGAGGAATAGGAGTTAGGATCTTGTTATGGATGGCTGGAACACACTCCAGCATGTGCAGTTCAAAGGCACACTGCTCATCTGCCGGTTAGTGCGCCCCAGCCTGATACACTGTGTGTCTCCTCAAGCAGGAGGAGCGGACATGTGCTCTGCACAGGCAGCCAATGGGCTGGCACAGTGGAGCCACATGATCGATGCGTCTCCCGAAGGGGGCGGATGCCGATGCGCTCCACCTGGAGTTAATGGGGGCCAACCTGATCACGTGGTGGCTCCACAAGAGAGGTGAAACCCTGTGCACTAACTCTGAACATGATAAAACAGAGGGGGGAGAGAGAACACACAATCGATCAGAAGGACAATGTGCACCCTTAAAAAGGATGATAATATAAAAACCTGACAATAAAACAATAGTAAACAATAAACAAATAGCACTTCACTGCTGGTGAGTCACCGAACAGGGCGCCACCCCTGGTGAGAGGGAAACCAACAATCCGATGCATCTACCCACACCCCATGTATGAATGAATTGGAGTGTACATATGTAACACATAGAAAACAGTCTAAAAATTGTCCTACTAAAAAATGGTAATGACATCTGTGATGGGCAAAATTGCAGCGACATCATTGTCACAATTAAAAAAAAAAAAAAAAAAAAAGCGTACAAATGGAGAAGGTGCAAAGAGCTTTGAGTGGCTTTGATTCAAAAAAGATATACAGGTGAAACTCAAAAAATTAGAATATCGTGCAAAAGTTCATTTATTTCAGTAATGCAACTTAAAAGGTGAAACTAATATATGAGATAAACTCATTACGTGCAAAGCAAGATAGTTCAAGCTGTGATTTGTTATAATTGTGATGATTATGGATTCCAGCTTATGAATCAGCTAATTAAGCCATAACACCTGCAAAGGGTTCCTGAGCCTTTAAATGGTCTCTCAGTCTGGTTCAGTAGGAATCACAATCATGGGAAAGACTGCTGACCTGACAGTTGTGCAGAAAACCATCACTGACACCCTCCATAAGGAGGGAAAGCCTCAAAAGGTAATTGCAAAGGAAGTTGGATGTTTCCAAAGTGCTGTATCAAAGCACATTAATAGAAAGTTATGTGGAAGGGAAAAGTGTGGAAGAAAAATGTGCACAAGCAGCAGGGATGACCGCAGCCTGGAGAGGATTGTCAGGAAAAGGCCATTCAAAAGTGTTGGGGACTTTCACAAGGAGTGGACTGAGGCTGAAGTCAGTGCTTCAAGAGCCACCACACAGAGACAGATCCTGGACATGGGCTTCAAATGTCGTATTCCTCTTGTCAAGCCGCTCCTGAACAACAAACAACGTCAGAAGCGTCTCACCTGGGCTAAAGAAAAACAGACCTGGTCTGTTGCTCAGTGGTCCAAAGTCCTCTTTTCTGATGAGAGCAACTTTTGCATCTCATTTGGAAACCAAGGACCCAGAGTATGGAGGAAGAATGGCGAGGCACACACTGCAAGATGCTTGAAGTCCAATGTGAATTTTCCACAGTCTGTGTTGATTTGGGGAGCCATGTCATCTGCTGGTGTTGGTCCATTGTACTTTATTAAGTCCAGGGTCAATGCAGCCGTCTACCAGGAGATTCTGGAGCACTTCATACTTCCTTCCGCAGACAAGCTTTATGGGGATGCTGACTTCATTTTCCAGCAGGACTTGGCACCTGCCCACACTGCTAAAAGCACCAAAACCTGGTTCAATGACCATGGGATTACTGTGCTTGATTGGCCAGCAAACTCACCTGACCTGAACCCCATAGAGAATCTATGGGGATTGCCAAGAGAAAGATGAGAGACATGAGACCGAACAATGCAGAAGAGCTGAAGGCCGCTATTGAAGCATCCCGGTCTTTCATAACACCTCAGCAGTGCCAGCTCAGCAGTGCCACAGTCTGATAGCTTCCATGCCACACTGCATTGAGGCAGTAATTGCTGCAAAAGGGGCCCAAACCAAGCACTGAGTACATATGCATGCTTATACTTTTCAGAGGTCTGATATTGTTCTATGTACAATCCTTTTTTTATTGATTGCATGTAATATTCCTATTTTCTGAGATTGTGGATTTGGGGTTTTCATGAGCTGTAAGCCATAATCATCACAATTATGACAAATCACAGCTTGAACTATCTTGCTTTGCATGTAATGAGTCTCATATATTAGTTTCACCGTTTAAGTTTCATTATTGAAATAAATTAACTTTTACACGATATTCTAATTTTTCGAGTTTCACCTGTAAATATATGTATAGAAAGAATTTTTATATAAAGAATTTTTATAAAATATAGAAAAAGAGATTTGTTCTTTGAGAAATATATAAACTAAAACAATAAAATGTATACAGTTGTAAATGTGGGTGCATGAAAATCCTCATCACAACTAGGTGCATGGATGAATCACTGCACACAATCACTGCACATGATGTATCACTGCACAAACACGCAACGGGTGCTACCATGCACCTTAGATGCCCTCACCTGTATAGATTGTAAAATTATTATCAGTATTATTATTATATATTGCAATCATATAAAAAATATATATACATATATTATATTATATAAAACACACGGAAACATGGTTGTACAGCACTAATCCTTCCATGATTGTTGTATGATGTAGACTGTATGATTAGAGCATTGCAAGTGAGCAGTGTAACTAAGACTTTACTATTTATATATAAGCTATTATTCAGGAATGGCATAGTGGAAAGTGCACAGGGATAACATTTTCAAGGCTGTCAGGTAAAGTAAAATATGGGGCATCTGCAGCATCTTCAAAGCAGAACTGTGAATTTGGTGGTACAACATGCTATACTTTGCTGGTAATGTGAAGACCTGTTAGAATGTTCTGTTAATATGAGTTATGCATTTTTTTTTTACCACAGAATGAGTATATCCATATAAATTTCTACACATGTTCCATATTTTGCAACCATCTATTTTTATTGGTGACATGAGCCTACTAAAGGCTTCTTGACCAGCTGTGTTTTGCTTGATTAACATTTTTGTATACAGACTTTAATATGGGCAGCATATTGCAGTGTGCTTATGTTATGGCAGAAGTATTATCCCTTTCAGAAAGCAGAGTAGAAGGCACATTCAACAGAATAAGGAAAGACTGAAAATTGTTATTTGTAGAGGCATACAGTAAGCAATGACAATAACATTGACATGTTTCATGTCCAATCAAGCCAACACATTTCTGAAATATAGTCATGCATGTGATCATTGTATATGGTAACCAACCAAGTAGTATCTGAATACATATGACTACCATGTTGTTCTTTGGAAAAAGTGTTTTGAGCATTCAGAATGTGTTTTTCTATGGAAACGCTCACAAATATAAATATATCCCTAGTTTATTTACTTAGAAGAATGGTTTGTTTCATCCAGATGTTCAGACACAACTGTTTACTGCCTGCACGGCCTCCACCATAACATGGGTTCCTGAAAGCTGGATATCAAGATCTAAAATACTTTAAACATACGGATAACTAGCATGAATAATACAGCACAAATGACATACAGTATGTTCAGGTTATGTATATATATGAAAGAGATGCAGCGCACTGTTCCTATACAGCAGTTATACATCAATTATAAATACATAAAGTCCATAAATCAAATAAATAGTCCTTCAGTAAAAAAACAAAAATAATTTAATATTGAATGTAATCTTCTGTGTCAGAAATATCTATATCCTTCACCACTTTAATAGAATCATCTGTAGTCTCTTTTTGTCTTTCAATCCTTTAATAATTATCTTTCTCATCACCTGGTGCAATATACTGTATGTGTTCACCTTTAAATTTGGACCCCAATCTAAATCAAGGTCAAACTGGCATAATTAAACAATCCCAGGGGATATCTCAGAGAATTCCACTTCCTTTTTCTCTTCCTCCACTTCCCGCTCACAAGTACTGGTGCATGCAAACAAAAAAATAAGAAATACAGTGCTCTCCGTAACCAAATGATCTATTTATATATATATAAGAATTGCACTTACATTATTATTATTATGCATGCATGCAAGCAAATATGTGACTCCAGGATCAGGAATAGTGCAAACATATATACTGTATATGTGTGCTCTGAGGACTATTGATATTTCTGACATATAAGGTTACGTTCAATATTAATTTATTTTTGGTTTTTGGTGAAGGACTATTTATTTGATGTATGGACTTAATTTATTTATTTATAATGTATAGGAACATTGCACTGCATCTCTTTCATATTAATATTTTCACTCAAGATCCACACAACTCTCACCAAGAATTCACATACAGTATTTTAAAATCGAATCTTAAAGGTTTTATTTTTCTTAAAGATTTGGAGATTTGCTGACGCATAAGTGGTTATGTGAATATTTCAGATTTATTAAAATACAGTCCTTTCTTTGCTGTTTTAAATCCTAACACAAAGTACACTAAGTTTGAGATTTTATATAACAATATCACTAGTCACATTACTACCATATATAATATATTACATATGAACCCTCTGCAATTACCTTCTATGAATTAATAGAGACTTTTAGGTGTCAAATAAAACCATTACAGAAAAACTTTACATAAAATACATATGTTTATTAGTACATTTTATAGAATCACCTACAGCACTACCCCCTTAAGGGTTGCAGAGTTATTTTCGGGCTCCCTGTCACTCTTGACCCAACTTTGAAAGCCCAACCCCTGCTGATACAACCGTACACTTCGGGCAAGAGTAAACTCTCTCAATACTACCAGTAAATAGGCTCACACACAGGGGCGGACTGACAACTCATGGGGCCCCCGGGCAATAGGGGATCATGGGACCCCTGTGTCCTTGCCCAAACTCAACAAAGCCTATGAAAAAGGTACCAGGGGCATCTCATGGGGCCCCCTACTGACCCCGGGCCCTCGGGCAGTGCCAGAGTTTGTAAATAGTCAGTCCGCCCCTGCTCACACACAAGTTAGAGTGAATTGCTACTTTGCATCTTTAAGCAAAGGTCAGCACACATATGGCAAAAATCTCAATCAGTTTTGGATGCCCTGCAATTCAGAATTTAACCAAAGGCCTCAGCCCTGAGATTTTTCTGTCCTCAGTGAGCAAAGGAAAACTATTAGAGTAAGGCTAGCTCTCTTTGGGCCCTCAGAAGCTGACAACCAGTTTCAAGTTAGGGGTAAAGAAAAGGCTTTTTAGTTAGGAAGACTAATGTCCTTTTAACTGCAGTGGAAGATCTTCCGCACGCTTGTTGAGGCCCAGTTGGTGCCCTACAAGAATTTAGATCTCCTTGGTTGCAACAGGTGGAAGTCCCTCAAAAAAGGATTTATGCAAACACAGGCACTATCCCTTTCAGTGATATTCAACTTCGGCAGTACCCCTTTAAGGCACAAGGTGAGATGCAGGTTTTAAGCAAGAGGTTTAGAGGCTGGGTAGAAGAACTTAGTGACGAAGGGTTGATTCCTTACTAGGACGCAATAGCAAATGGCAACAGTAACAAGTGTCCCTTGATGGATGTAAACTAATTGCAGAAGAAACAGGGATGTGGCTTTATCCGCAGAGGGCAGGCACTGCAGTGGGCTCTGATGACTAGATTATGCTGGAAATGTGTTTGCTAACAGGCTGGGTGAACTAGGCCTCAACTTGTGTAACTTGTGAATAATGTCAGTAGCTACTAGCTAGATAGATAATGGTTGATTTAATAGATTGTTAGTGACAACGTAATTGGCTGGAGATTGGGACTCTTTCACCCAATCTGTGGCGTCATTCCAGTTACTGAAAGATGCTGTAGATGGGAGCCCCCAGCGGTCCTGCAGTTCCTCCTGCAGAGTTAATTAGTGGCAGCAGCACTCCAGGTTACCGGCCAACAAGGTGGTTATCCAGATGCCTGGGCTATGTCAGCAGTTGGCTGTTCCTCCCTCTTTCTCTGCTGTCTCTCTCTCTCTCTCTCTCTCTCTCTCTCTCTCTCTCTCTCTCTCTCTGCAGCCTGGTCCAGTCCTCCGGCATTCCTCACAGCCCTCTCCTCACTACTTCCTTCCACCTCTCTCCCAGCTCACTTCCTGCCTCCATGCTCAGGCTTCTACATTGATATGCCTCCGCCCACTTCCAGCTCCTCTGGGAACTTTAGTCCCCCAATCAGCTGCTTTCTAACAAAGTCCTGCAGTTCAGCCTACAAAATCCATAAAGCTTTTCACTAGAATATGTGATTCTGAGTTGAAGGACACTGCCATATTGTGTCCCTTTTAACATCCTGCAGTCTGAACAATAGCAGGGTGTTACACACCATTTGGTTATGATTAAGCACAAAATCGTGTGAAACGCATTAACAGGTCCTGTATTCATGTCCTGGTGTTTTGTGTGTCCTTTGGATCAATAAATATACACTATATTCAGCAATCCTCCAGTGTGCGGCTGACCCTTCTTCCTATTACATCATGTGTGGTGGCGAGCCAGAGCCTGCACCTGTTGTGGATTGATCTGGATTGTTTGCCTGAGCGGAATACGTCTGTTCTTTGTGTTACAAACCTTTACAAAAAAATGTGGCATGGTGCAGTTCCAAAAAACCCAAACAAAACAATGTACACTTCAGTTTGTGTCACCTACCTGGTGGAGATCAACCTGGAGAGGGGGCTTCTCCTGCACCTCTTGTCCAACACCCCTGGTAGTGATGAAAGGGAGTGCTAGGACACAAGGTGGCATGAAGATCACTGTAGCAGCTAGTGCAAGCTGAGGTTTGCAGGAAGTAGATGACCGTAGTTCACCAGGCAGCAACCAGGAACTGGAACATGGTGAAGCTTGCAGACAGTAGTGTAGCCAGGACACAAGCCAAAAGGTAATCAACAGCCAAGCAGCTTGGTACAGAAACATCAGGCAGAAGCAGAGTCAGAACACAAGCAGGGATCAGTACGTAGTTGGGCAATGAGGTACAGGAATATCAGGCAGAGATAGAGTCAGAACACAATCCGGGATCAGTACCCAGCAGGGCAGCGAGATACATGAACACAAGACAGGAGAAGAGTCAGAATACAAGCCAAAGTCACAGCAGGCAGGCAGAAATCCAAGAACAGGTTGGGACAAGCTGAGTCGTACATAGGTAAGCAGGTATGGCAGATGAAGGCTGAAGAAAAGCAGAAACTAGCTGTAGACCACTCAACAATCCATGTCAGAGTCCAGCTTAAATAGGGTGTTTGGCACCAGTGCCCATACGTGTGCATGTTTTCTACACAATGCCTGTTTTGTATTGAACTTTTGCTCAGAATTATGAGCATGCACATAAGTATGAGCATGTGCCAGCCTTCTTGTTCCAACATGTACTGAGCTGAGTTTGTTTATATCCCTATTTGCCAACCTCTGGTACCACTGACTACTGCTGATATGTAACAAAATTCATAAATGCCATAACATGACCCTTTTAGGGTCCAGAGAATTCCTTGGTCCTGTCAGAGTATAAGCTTGTTACATAAGTAGATAAAGAGGTGGGTGGTATTTTTAAAGACTTACAGTATATATGAAATGTGTTTTTAAAAATATTTGTAATATATCTTGTAATAAAAATGCATTCCAACATGCTATATATATATATATATATATATATATATATATATATACAGTGGGGATCGAAAGTTTGGGCACCCCAGCTAAAAATTTGTATTAATGTGCATAATGAAGCCAAGGAAAGATGGAAAAAGCTCCAAAAGGCATCAAATTACAGATTAGACATTCCTATAATATGTCAACAAAAGTTAGATTTTATTTCCATCATTTACACTTTCAAAATAACAGAAAACAAAAAAATGGCATCTGCAAAAGTTGGGCACCCTGCAGAGTTAATATCTTGTACTGCCCACTTTGGCAAGTATCACAGCTTGTAAACGCTTTTTGTAGCCAGCCAAGAGTCTTTCAATTCTTGTTTGAGGTATCTTTGCCCATTCTTCCTTACAAAAGTCTTCCAGTTCTTTGAGATTTCTGGGCTGTCTGTCACGCACTGCTCTTTTAAGGTCTATTCATAGATTTTCAATTATGTTGAGGTCAGGAGATTGTGAAGGTCATGACAAAACCTTCAGTTTACGCCTCTTGATGTAATCCCCCGTGGATTTCGAGGTGTGTTTAGGATCATTATCCATTTGTAGAAGCCATCCTCTCTTTAACTTCAGCTTTTTCACAGATGGCATCAAGTTACCATCCAAAATTTGCTGAAATTTTATTGAATCCATTTTTCCTTCTACTCATGAGATGTTCCCTGTGCCACTGGCTGCAACACAACCCCAAAGCATGATTGATCCAACCCCATGCTTAACAGTTGGACAGAGGTTCTTTTCATTAAATTCTGTGCCCCTTCTTCTCCAAACGTACCTTTGCTCATTCCGGCCAAAAAGTTCAATTTTAACCTCATCGGTCCACAGAACTTGTTTCCAAAATGCCTCAGGCTTGTCTATATGTTCATTTACAAAGTTCAAACGATGATTTTTGTGGTGAGGATGTAGAAGAGGTTTTCTTCTGATGACTCTTCCATGAAGACCATATTTGTACAAGTATCTCTTTATAGTGGAATAGTGTACCACAACTCCAGTGTCTGCCAGATCTTTCTGGAGGGATCGTGCAGTCAAATGTGGGTTTTGAATTGTTTTTCTCACAATCCTGCGAGCTGTTCTGTCTGATATTTTTCTTGGTCTTCCAGATCTTGCTTTAACTTCCACTGTTCCTGATGACTGCCATTTCTTAATTACATTCCGTACAGAGGATACTGACATCTGAAAACGCTTTGCTATCTTCTTATAGCCTTCTCCAGCTTTGTGAGCGTCAACTATTTTCAGTTTCAGTTTTGTAGACAACTGCTTAGAAGAACCCATGGTGCTGATTGTTGGGGCAAGGTCAGATGAGTCTGGGCATTTAAAACCTTTGAGACTGACATCACCTGGTCTTCCCAGACGATGATTGAGAAAATCCATGACACTGGCAGGTCTCAGCTTTGCAAAGGGGGCAGTGCATGCTATAAATTCTGCAGGGTGCCCAAACTTTTGCAGACGCCATTTTTTTGTTTTCTGTTATTTTGAAAGTGTAAATGATGGAAATAAAATCTAATTTTTGTTGACATATTATAAGAATGTCTAATCTGTAATGTGATGCCTTTTGGAGATTTTTCCATTTTTCCTTGGCTTCTTTATGCACATTAATACAAATTTTTAGCTGGGGTGCCCAAACTTTCGATCCCCACTGTATATATATATATATATATATATATATATATATATTTAAATATTTTTTAAATATATTGAATATGGCCAAAATTGTAGCATTTCAAATATATGGCAATATATTTGGGAAGAATATTTTTAAAATATATTTCAAATATATTTTTCTTCTATATGGGTTTCCCCAACCCTTCCATTCATATTCCTCCTCTGCTTCGCAAGGGTAGAGGCAGTGGGTGAAGAATCCTGCTGACAGCAGGAGGTCCTCCTCTTCTTCCTGCAGTATCCAAGCAGAAGTCAAGGTAAGCAAGAGAATGGTCAGAGTCTAGGCAGAGTCTGAAGCAGGTGGTAGATGTTATAACAACAGGAACAGGCAAAGTACTCAATGGGGGAAGGATACAAGAGCAGGGTCAATTTGGGTCAATGGGAACAGCAAGAACATGTATATGAACATATAAATATGTCAGAGGAGGAACATTTCACCCTTTCCCACCATTTCCACTTCATATGACTCCAAAAAATGTCAATTAGATCAAGACAGTTATGTAGTGAGCAGCTACTGCTAGACATTTCTGAATACACTATAAAAAACATGAAATATATTTTTCTAATATGAAAATTTAAAAATAAATATGAAAAAAACCCATAAAGATCAGTTAATACACTTGAAACCATTAAGTTATGATACACACTTTTGTGGTGCATTGTGGTAACAAGGGCATTACTGCAGCATGCGATAATGAACATTATGTGCATTAGTACTTTGTGGGGCCATTCATTTTGAGCCTGTGTCATCTGCCAGGGTGACCTGCTTGTATACTTATCCTGCTGGTCAATGGCAGCCTCTCTACTACTATAGCTACTGGTCTCTGAGAGTGACAACTGACCATGACAACACCATTGTGTGAATTGGCTTTAAGAATGTTAAAAAAGACCAGCCAAAAAAATATTATTGTATACTATTAGGACTTTGCTATTTCGAAAGCAGTAGTATGGCTGTACAAAACAAACATTAAACTTTTATAAAGCACAGCAATATGCTTTATAGATGTGCTTAGTGCTCTGTACACTTTCGGGGTGTAAAGCAGGTGGGGTGCTAATAAATTAATGGGAGTTCTGTGGAAAAAAAAATCCATTAAGCAAAGAGGACTCTCTAGAGCTCTGCTGGCTAAACAGTGTGGTCTGCATTTTATAAATGGGTCATGAAATGTGGGGGCGCAGTAGCACAGCAGTGTATAATAGAGAGCCGAGAGTAATATCCATTCTTGTTATGAATGAGCTCCTAAAGCAAAAAGAAATGTGAAGCAACTCATTGCAACAGATAGAAATCATTTTTCAAAAGTGTTAACTCTCCAGTACCTCGAAGGAGCCAATACCAGGGAGAGGCCAGGTGGCGCAAACACCTAGCGCGTTATCCAAGGTTTCTTAAAAAATATATAAAAGGACAAAAAACATTCACAAACATAGCATGTATATAAAACCTGTAAGGCTGTAGCTCTGAGGAAAGGGATATGTCCCCGAAACGCGTCAGCAGGCCGACCACACCACCATTTGGACACTCTGCCATCATTGCGGCCATCTCTGTGGCCTTACAGGCTTTATATACATGCTATGTTTGTGAGTATGTTTTTTGTCCTTATATATTTTTTTAATAAACCTTGAATAATGCGCTGTTTGCGCCACCTGTATGCTTTCTTCCAGAAATCATTTTTCATTAAAGGCGAACTCCATGCAGATATGAAGAACACAAATGATTGCAGTCCTGTGACCATTAATACATCATTAGAAGTACTTTTTAATTTCAGTTAGTATAAGTATGTTTGTTTGACCTGGTATCAGTTGGCAGCCTTCTGTATAGTCTGTACAGCAGAGCTTAGAGAGGGGAGAGAGAAGCAGAACTAGAAGTCAGTCAAGTGGGCTGTAGTGCAAAGAACCATGCGGATAGGAGAGAGGAGAGGAATGGCAGAGAGATGAGTTCATCAATGTTCCACGTCTGTTTTCACTGTCCGGTCATTGAGTGGGGGTAGGAACCTATAAGTAAAATGTGGCAGATAAATATCAGGTCTCCTCCACTACTAGATGGGCTGTGCTGTGGGGCTGTCCAAGGTCTCTGCCTCCTCACTGGCTGAGACAGCAAGCGGGAGCCATCAATCACAGCCAGTCAGTCAATGAGGAGAGAGAGAAGGCAGGGCTAAGCCACGGACACACGGAGCCCTGGGTGCTCCCATAGCAAGCTGCTTGCTGTGGGGGCACCGACAGGAGGGAGGGGCCAGGAGAGCTTGCAGGGTACCCGAGACGAGGAAGATCCAGGCTTCTCTGTGCAAAGCCACTGCACACAGTAGGTTAGTATAACATGTTTATTATTTTCCAAAAAAAACAATTAACCTTTAGAATTGCTTTAAGATATCAAGGTAATACGTATACAGTATTGTTTTTGAGGACAAACAAGGCTTTCTTTTCAAGATATTGCAACAATGATTTTTTTTTTGCAATCCCTGGACAATAAAATGCAAATAAGACTAAAAATTGCTTTTTTAAAATTTTTGAGTAGTGTCAGTTTAAAAATAAATAAATGTGCACATTTTATTCTTTAATTATGATTCTGGTACAAAGCATTACAAAATTATTTACAAATGAAATAAAGTGGGTTTTTTTCTTCAATTTTGTGCTTTTTTTAAAACGGGATATCCGTTAAATGTGTAAAAATATTAATGCAGAGCTCCAGTCTCCTGTTAAACATGGAGCACCATAAAAGAGATGCTGGGTGAGTGCCCAGTGCTATCAACACTCAGGGCCCCTGGGCCCCCCCTGCTGAACCAACCGCATGTTCACCTTTAAAGTGAAATGTCATTTATCTTAGTGAATAAGGTGAAATCAAGTGAAAATTCTCTTTGCAAATAATGCCAAACCTCGTGAAAGGAAATGTTTAAAAAACTAAATTTTTGTTTGCACATGATTGAATGATGGAAGTCAGCACAACTTTTCCTCATTTACTATAAGTGAAAATTTACTTTGAAAGTGAACATGCTCTATTTCTTTAGTAAATCAGTCCCGGTATGTTTGTTGCAGTATTTGCTCCTGGCTACCACTAGGGGGAGCTGAAGAAGGAAGAGAGGGGACTGAACATCATCCCGTTTATCTATTGTCTCTCTTTAGCTCCCTCTAATGGTGGCTGGGAGCAGCTGCTGCAGGAGGAGAAGATGTAAACAGACAGCTTCTGTGTTTGAAATCTAGGTAATACTTTGAGTATAGAAAAAAAAAAGAATAAGAGGACTGTTGATAAATAATAAGTGTTTTATTTTTATTGTTATTATATAATAACAATTATTATTATTAGATCTAAATACACAATATTAAAATCTCATATAAGCTTTAACAAGTTGAAGCAGTTCTAAAAGTTTTAAATATACAACTTTCATTAAAATGATACTTGGAGATCCTGTTATAGGGTGACAACTCTCTCCCAATTGTGGTCCAGCATTGTCCCACTATCACATGGGGGGTGGAGACTACAAGAGGCCATGCCATCACACATGATTGAATGATGGAAGTCAGCACAACTTTTTCTCATTTACTATAAATGAAAATTTACTTTGAAAGTGAACATGCTTGATTTCTTTAGTAAATCAGCCCCAGTATGTTTGTTGCAGTATTATCTCTTTAGCTCCCTCTAATGGTGGCTGGGAGCAGCTGCTGCAGGAGGAGAAGATGTAAACAGACAGCTTCTGTGTTTGAAATCTAGGTAATACTTTGATTATATAAAAAAAAGAATAATTTTTGCAAAATAACAAACATGCCTATACTTACCAGCTGTGTGCAGTGGTTTTGCACAAAGCTGCCTGGATCCTCCTCTTCTCGGGTCTTCTGCAGGCTCTCATGGCTTCTCCTGTCTGTCAGGTGCCCCCATAGCAAGCAGCTTGCTATGGGGGCACCCGCTGCTCCGTGTGTCCATTCACACACGGAGCTGCGGCTTAGCCCCACCTGCTCTCTCTCCTCATTGGCTGACTGACTGTGATTGACAGTAGTGTGAGACAATGGCTCCTGCTTGCTATCTCAGCCAATGATGAGGCAGAGACCCGGGGCAGCCAAGGCTGTTATTCACATCGCTGGATCATGATGAGGCTCAGGTAAGTATTGAGGGGGATGGGGGAGCTGCTGCACACAGAAGGTTTTTACCTTCATGCATAGAATGTATAAAGGTAAAAAAACTTCAGCATTTACAACCACTTTAATATGTACAGTTTGGCGGAAAGAAGGGAAAGGGGAGACATGATTGAAACATTCATGTACATCAAGGGAGTGAATAAGGTTCAAGAGGGCAGTATTTTCAACACGAATCAAAATCAAGAACACGGGGACATGGTCTTAAATTAACTGGAGGAAAGTTCAAAACTAATCTCAGAAAGTATTACACAGAAAGAGTAGTTGATGCTTGGAATAAATTTCCAGCAAAGGTAGTGAGCCAATCAACAGTAAATAGCTTCAAACATGCTTGGTTCCAGGGGAAGCATAGATCTATACTCAGGCAAAAAAGTTAACTAAAAACCCCCCCAAAACCCCCCCCTTTCCCAGAAAAAAAACAGGCAGACTCAATGGACCACTCGGTTTTTTTTCTGCCGTCACATTTCTATGTTTCTATGTTAAGATTATAGTCAAGCAGAAAAACCAATGGAGAAGCACACTTTTAACAGTTAGCTATTAGTAATCTCATTATAAAGTTGTAATTGTCACATGAAATACACCATGAAATTCTATTTCTCAAGCTTGATTGATAATCACGAAGACATACCAAAATTCCTCTTCTCCACTATAGAGAAACTGATTAATCCCTCTTCTCATATTTTATCAAAGCTCCTTATGGCTGAAGAATGTAACGAGTTTGCAGAATTTTTGGAGATAAAATACTGCCATAAGATATAAAAGCAAGCATTGCATTTATAGCACAGAAACTTGAAAGTCTGTTTTTTTAGCTATTGGTCTTATACCTTGGTCCAGGGGTGGACTGACAACTCATGGGGCCCCCAGGCAATAGGGGATCATGGGGCCCCTGTGTCCTTGCCCAAACTCAAAAAAGCCTATAAAAAAGGTACCAGGGGCATCTCATGGGGCCCCCTACTGACCCCGGGCCCTCTGGCAGTGCCCGAGTTACCAAATGGTCAGTCTGCCCCTGCCCCGGTCACACCAATCCCACTTTGAAATCGTGCGACTTCCAGGTAAAGTCACACGATTTCAAAGTCTGATGGTATTCTGACTTTAGGCGCAATTTGCAAGACATCTGCGGCTTGCAAGACACAGATGTCTAAGCGAGTCGCACCTAAGTAGCGCATGCACTACTTTAGAAATCAAGTCAGAATCGCACCGATATGACTGCTTTAATTGAAGACAATAGGGTGCGACTTGCCATGTTATTTGCAAGTCGCATGACATGGCAAATCGCTTGGCAAGTCACCCCCGGTGTGACCTGGGTCTTAAAGAGAACATGTATTTGCCCTTATTCACACCATGGAGGCAGGGAAGTTGGTACTCTTTGCCTTGTCAGCGAGTAAAAGATTACCCTTTGGCCCTTAAGGGTCTCTGTAAGTGCAGTTTGCATTATAATCGGGGATTTATTTTGCTCTTTTCAATATAGGGCATTTGATTACAATTATTGGGCCATTTTTCATTACAAACAGATCTGCTTACTCCAGAGGTATATTGTATAAATGATAGATGTAATTTGCACTGGGGCATTTTTAATGCAGTCGTTTACACATTTTAATCTCACTTATAAATATAGTTGGAGACATTATAAGGTTGATTGACTAAAACTGGAGAGTGCAAAATCTGGTGCAGATCTGCGCTAGATTTTGCACTCTCCTGTTTTAATAAATCAATCCCTATGTGTCCACTAATGTTTAAGTCAGGGTTTGATGATCCTGTCCCTAAGGCACAGGCTTTAGTTCTAACTCCATATACCACATATTCACCTCCCTTTATAATTTTGTGGTTTATGTAAATGTATACACACAGTACTGGTGCCACTCTTTTCTGGATTTACAGACCTTTTGTGGTTGTATAGTAATATAGATGGTAAGGTTGAATAAAGACACCAGTCTAGTTCAACCTGTGTTAGGTTATGTTCACACTAGCTTTCTCAGCAGGCGTCAGACAGGCGTTTGGGAAGTGTTTTTAACGCTTCTCAAACGCCTGTGAAAATTCTGCACATGGCAGCACACTGCTGTTCACACTGAAGTGTTAGCATCGTGTTTCCTTGCATCATGGCAAAACTGGTGCCTCATGGTGATGCTTCTCAAACGCCTGGCGGAGCATTTGTGAGGCGTTTGGGGAGCGTTAATACCATTAAACTTCATTATATGCGTTTGTGGTGCAATTTTAATGCTTTGAAAACACCCATCAAATGCCTAAAAAACACGCATAGGGCATTTGGGGGAGCATTTGGGGAGCGTTAAAAATGCTTCCCAAACGCCTGTCTAGCACCTGTCAAACGCTGTAGGGGCGTTTGGCAGGAGATAGACATAAAGTCAAGTGTGAACATAGCCTTAGTGTGATTAAAGCGGAGCTCCACCCAAAAGGGGAAGTTCCGCTTTAAGGACTGCTCCCCCACTCCCCATTAAGGATCAGCACTTTTGGGGAGTGGGAACCCAAATTTGACAGGCACCCACTCCCACTTCCGCTGCGATTGCCTAGGCGATCGGAAACGGAAGGTGTCATCTCTCCCTCCCTATAGTCTTTTGGGAAACGTGACAGGGCCCAGAAAACTACAGGACCATTCACGAAGTGCAGCGCTACTTGCGCATGCGCAGTGGGTGCCCACACTGAAAATGCCGGCCTCCTGGAATACAGGACGGCCGGTGAAACGAGCTGCAGGGGACACACCACGGGATTGAGGGACAGGTAATTGGCTGTTTTTTAAAAGTCAGCAGGTACAGTTTTTGTAGCTGCTGACTTTTATTTTTTGATAGGTCAAGTGGAACTCCACTTTAAGTTCCAGTGATTTCCCACATCCCTGTAGATTGTGTTCCCTAAAATGTCCATCTAAATGTTTTTTTTTAAATAATGAAAAATATGAGGTTCCTTGTACCTTACTATGTTGACCATTTGCTATTACCTTCAATTAATTGACATGGTATTAGTGGTATTCTGAAAATCCTTTTTTTTATACAAGTTATCTTTATAGAGTAAATGTGCTCCTTGGGTTTTATTAACAGCTTTTGCTGGCTCATGTTTGGTGGTGTCCCCTGATCTTTTCAACTTAGCAAGCACGGCACATGAGTGTGTTGCACCTAGCAGTATATTGCTTGTATATTGGAAGGTAAAACTTTATCACACTGGTATGCATTTCTTTTTTGCTCACATGACAGATCTTTACCAATTACCTGTACTGTAATTTTGGGATGAAGATTATTGCAAAATGTATTGAAGATTAAGTTACCATCCTTGCTTTATACACCGTGTTCCAAATTATTATGCAAATTCTAGTTAAGTGTCACAAAGATTAAATATTTTGTTTTTCAGTGTAACTCATGGATGGCATTGTGTCTCAGGGCTCCTTTGATCTCTGAAAACAATCTCGGACACCTGTGATAATTAGATTGGCCGGTGAGCCCAATTTAAGGAAAAACTACTAAAGGAGGGTGTTCCACATTATTAAGCAGAGCACCATTTTCAAGCAATATGGGGAAGAAAAAGGATCTCTCTGCTGCCGAAAAGAGAGAAATAGTTCAATGCCTTGGACGAGGTATGAAAACATTAGATATTTCACGAAAACGTAAGCGTGATCATCGCACTATTAAGAGATCTGTGGCTGATTCAGAGCATAGACGGGTTCGTGCAGATAAAGGCACATTGAAGAAGATTCCTGCCAGATCCATGCATCGGATCAAAAGAGCAGCTGCTAAAATACCATTACATAGCAGCAAACAAATATTTGAAGCTGCTCGTGCCTCTGGAGTCCCATGGACATCAAGGTGTAGAGTCCTCCAGAGTCTTGCAACTGTGCATAAACCTTCTATTCGGCCACCAATAACCAATGCTCACAAGCAGAAACGGCGGCATTGGGCATAAAAATACATGAAGACTAATTTTCAAACAGTCCTGTTCACTGATGGGTGCCGTGCAACCCTGGATGGTCCAGATGGATGGAGTAGTGGATGGTTGGTGGACGGCCACCCTGTTCCAACAAGGCTGCGACGTCAGCAAGGCGGTGGTGGAGTCATGTTTTGGGCCAGAATCATGGGAACAGAGCTGGTTGGCCCCTTTATGGTCCCCGAAGGTGTAAAGATGACCTCTGCAAAGTATGTGGAGTTTATGACTGACCACTTTCTTCCCTGGTACAGAAGGTGCTTTCCGTAATAAAATCATCTTCATGCATGACAATGCACCATCTCATGCTGCAAAGAATACCTCTGCATCAATGGCTGCTATGGGGATAAAAGGAGAGAAAGTCATGGTGTGGCCTCCATCCTCCCCTGACCTCAGTCCTATTGAGAACCTTTGGAGCATCCTCAAGCAAAAGATCTATAAGGGTGGGAAGCAGTTTACATCCAAACAGCAGCTCTGGGAGGCTATTCTGACATCTTGCAAACAAATTCAAGCAGAAACTGTCCAAAAATTCACAAGTTCAATGGATGCAAGACTTGTGAAGCTGCTATCAAATAAGGGGTCCTATGTTAAAATGTAAAGTGACCTGTTAAAATGTTTAAAAAGTTAAAATGTTGTTAAAAGTTTGATTGAAATAGCTTTTGATTTCAGTAAATATGCTGCAAACACAACAAATGACAATTTTCAGTTCTTTACAACATATAAAGTGTTTTGAAACTTACTTGCGTGATCATTTGGAACAGTGCATTGTAAGTTTTTTATGTTTAAAAAAAAATACTGTTATCATTAGGAGGTTTGTTCAATAAAATGTGAATTGTACTCTTAATAGTTGATAACATGAGAATTATACTGACTGTTATTTACATCAATTATTTAGGTAAATGAGAAAAATATCATTTGCATAATAATTTGGAACAGGGTGTATGTTTTACATAAATCACATGTGTGATTTTATGTAAAAACATAAAACATAAACTATGATTACATAGCAATGCTATGTATATGTAATGTGATAGGGATGCAGAACAATGGTGGTATTGTTTAAAAAATGAGTCTACTATATGTTAAATGCCAAATTGGTGACAACAATTTAAATCTATGTTAAAATAGTTTTTTATTTGAAAAATATTCTTTAAGGGCCAGTTCACACTACATGCGTTTCAGTGTGCTTTTTCCTGCATCCAAAATGCAGAGAAAGTAGGTTATATGGTTGTCAGTATCATAGTTCACATCAGTGCTTGCAGTTCCAGTGCATTCCAGTTGTAAAAAAAAAAGTAGAACAGGCTGCATTTTTCCTGCACAGAACTGTACTGGAACACACATGTCCCTATTTTAACTGAAGAAAAAGAGAGGGGAAAAATTGAACCGGAACACATCAAAAACACACCGGAATGCGTAAAAATGCATCAAAAATGCACTGAAATGTGCCAAAAACACGTAAAAAATGTGCATGCAGAAATTCATCTGGAACGCATCTGGACTGCGTTTCTATGGTATGAACCGATCCTAAATAAAGAAGTTACTAAATAAAGAAGAAACACTTATTCTATTTAATGGCTCCTTTGAAGTCCCATGTGTTTGTATTTCCTTTTTCTCCTATTTGTTGTAAGGCAAAGCAGGGAGTAAACAGATGTAGAAAAAGGAGAAGAAAAACACTCAAGTTTGAATGGGGGGACTAAAACCCTCTTCAGTCTTTGTTATGACCTTTCAGGATCACTTAGATTGAATTACTTCACAGTTCATGCAGCTAGAGGGGTAAGTGAGGGCTTGTTTTAAGCAGTTGTCCTGCTTAAGAATGTGTACATAGTTTGTTTTCCATAGACTTTAAATTCCTAATCAAACACACCAGTACTATTTTTTGCAGTGTTTTTTTTTGCATTCTGCCTAAAAGCTCATGTGCAGTGTATGCCTCTAGTGAAAAGTGTCACAGTTCAATTACCTTTCAAGCGCTCAAATGTCTGGTGTTATAGCTGATTACATGTGCAGTTCCAATGAAACTTAATTAACCACTTGCCTACCAGGCACTTATACCCCCTTATTTACCAGGCCAATTTTCAGCTTTCAGCGCTGCCGCACTTTGATTGACAATTGCGCGGTCATGCAACATTGTACCCATATGAAATTTTGATCATTTTTTTCTCACAAATAGAGCTTTCTTTTGGTGGTATTTAATCGCCACTGGGCGCTTTACTTTTTGCGCTAAAAATAAAAAAAGTGTAAAAATTTGAAAAAAAAAAAAAGTTTCTTTGTTTCTATTATAAAATTTTTCAAACAGGTATTTTTTCTCCTTCACTGATGTGCGTTGATGAGGCAGCACTGATGGGCACTGATAGGCAGTACTAATGAGGTGGCACGGATAGGCGGCACTGATAGACAGCACTAATGAGGTGTCACGGATAGGCGGAACTAATATGCAGCACTGATAGGCGGCACTGATAGGTGACACTGATGATGGGTACTGATAGACGGCACTGACTGGCATCAATGCTGGGCACTGACTGGCGGCACTGACTGGCACAACCCCTGGGCACTGACTGGTGGCACTGACTGGCAGCACTGCTGGGCTGCACTGGTGGGTGGCACTGGTGGGCAGCACTGGTGGGTGGGCACAGGTGGGTGGCACTGGTGGGCACAGGTGGGTGGGCACAGGTGGGTGGCACTGCTGGGCACAGGTAGGTGGCACTGCTGGGCACAGGTAGGTGGCACTGCAGAGTGGCACAGGTGGGTGCACTGTTGGGCACAGGTGGGTGCACTGCTGGGCACAGGTGGGCGGAGCTAGTGGGCGCACTGCTGGGCGGAACTTGCGGGTGGCACTGCTGGGCACCGATCATCAGGGCACTGATCATCAGTGCCCTGATGATCGGTGCCGATCCCCGCTCTGACAACTGCCGGTTCTCGGCAGTACTTTCCTCACGATCTGACAGCGTGAGGAAAGTGCAGCCGAGAACCGGCACTTGCATTTCCCTCTGATCAGCGTGTCATTGGACACCGCTGATCAGGTGGTAAAAGGCCGCTGTGATTGGCCTTTTACCACATCACGTGATCAGCTGTGTCCGTAGGACACAGCGATCATGGAGATCGCCGGGTGCGCACCCCAGGAGAGCGCATTCTGGGAGGACGTCATATGACGTCCACTCAGAACTGGCCGGCCGCAGTGCAGCCGTCATTCGGCTATCTGCGGTCGGCAGCTAGTTAAAGACTAAAATGACATCACCTTTAGCTGCAAAATGATAGGAGGGTATACTGCAGGTCATATGAATCTGTGAATGAGTTCAGGCGAAATTTAAAAGCATCCCAAACAGATCTCAAATGAATGCCATACACAACTAAAAGCACACTACATTTGCCCATCTACACAAGCAGATATTACTAAGGAACATTGGAGCACTACAGTATGTAACCTCACTGGAGAGTTTTCCTGTCCTGACAGTAAGTAAGGAAAAACCTCTTCACTGGGGACACAGACTGCAAATAAAAATCTGCCAGACACTCTAACATTTTCTCACTATATTTAAAGCTAAAAAGAAAAGGTTTTGGTTGGAGCTGGTCTTTAACACCCTTTCACTGCCAGGTCCTGCGCTCCACTCAGCTGGCATTTTTGCAATTTTTCCCTTACAGCTTTCAGAGTTTGTAAAAGACCCCATAAACCATATATTTTCTGAAAGCATGTGACCAGTGGAATAAAAAGAAGCTGCTACTGATTTTTAAGCCACCATGATATTTGTGCAAATGTTTATCAAAACAATATTTTTGCTAAATTCCTACTGAATATAAAAGCTTAACCTATATTGAGTTAATAGATAACAAATATTTGTAAATTTTAAGTTGCGCTTTTTTGCGAAATGGTGAAATTAAAATGTACACAAAACTGAAAATAACCGAACATCTCTAAAAATCTGAAAGTTTTCATTTTTCAACCCATATAATTTCTGAAAGCAAATGATCTGTAGAATAAAAAGAAGGTGCTACTGATTTTTAAGGCATTGTGATAGTTGCGCAAATGTTATCAAACCAATATTTTTGCAAAAAATACACTAAAATCATTAATAGCAAATACAAACTCAGCAAATTTAACAAAATTCCTGTTAGATTCCTACTAAATATAAAAGTTTAACCTGTATTGAGTTAATAAATAACAAATATTTGTACATTTTTAATTGTGCTTTAATTTTAATTTTTAATTAGTTTATTTACGCAAAACTGTAAATAAACTAATTTCTCTAAACATCTGGAGGATTTAATTTTTCACTTACAGCGTCAGAGATTGTAAAAGACCCCCCAAACCATATATTTTCTGAAAGCACATGACCAGTAGAATAAAAAGAGGGTGCTACTGATTTTTTCAGGCCCCTCAGTATTTGCGCAACACAAATGTTTATCAAATTGCTGTTTTAACTAAAAAAAAATACTAAAATCCTTATTAGCACACATAAACACAACATAACTTACAAAATTCCTGCTAAATTTCTACTAAGGTCTCATTCAGATGGGGTGTACTAAAGCATATGCCCATGGAGAGCTAGTTTACCCGCAGAGGTGTTCTGTGCATCCCTATGCAGGCAGTCCCATTCATGTGAACTGGGATGCAGCAGCTGCAAGGATAGATCTGGCATCTGTGTGGGTGTAGGTGCATGGCCCCAAATGCAGACTGTGTGAGTTCAGAGACATACACCCACATGGATGTCAAGATGGGAGCAGTGGCTGTGTCCATGCAGCCGCTGCATCCCAATTTATATGAATGGGATTGCCTGCACAGGAATGTTTGGAACACCTGTGCATTCCCCTGCAGCTACTGTGTCCCATTTGACATCGATGGGACTGATTGCATGAGGGATGCATGGAACACTTGTGCATCGCTGTGCAGCTAAACACAGTCTCGTTGTAGTATGCCCCGCATGATTGAGGCCCTAGGCCTTGCTAAGACTTGTGGTTGGGGAGATGGCAAAAATGTACTATTGAGCTGCATTTCTGCCAACCATCCCCCTTAAGGTGCAATAGGCAACAGACAGGGTGTTTACATGCTACAGCTGTAATGTGCCACAACTGCGGCAACATTGCTTCGCTTTGCACCCACTGAACACTACACACACAAGTCAATGGGGAAGTGCTGCAAATGCCTCGCAACTGCATGCAATAGAGGTGGTTTTGGCGCATTTGTTGGCAAAAATGGTGTTAAAACAGGCAGTGAGGAAGCAGCACATCACTTCCTCACCACCTGTCAGTAGCCACTGGAGCATGAGCTTAATGCTGATCAGGCTTCAGAGGCAAGGGAGACTTAGACGTATGTCTAAATCTTCCCTTAAGTCTCTTCCACATGCTTGCTTAGTGGGGAATCTGTCTGCTGATGGCTGGTCCATTTCCACTCCGCTTATGCAGAGCAGACACAAACATAGCCCGTTGTTCTCTATGGGCGGTCAAATGTAAACGGACTGCCTATCCATTTACACCTGACTTCCTTACAATCTGCTATACAGATAGGGAATGGATCCCCATCAGCCTATTTTTTGTGGATCGGATTGGATGTAGGCGAGTGTAAACTGACATATGTTTGTTTACATCCACCGCTCCATAGAGGATAATGGAGGGTATGATCGGGTCCGCCTAAAGAACTGACAGGCGGACCCAATTGGTCCGCCCATGTGAAAGGGGCATTACTATGGGTTTTTTTAATTATTAACAGGCACAATTTTATTTTTAAATAATTTTTACTGATTTCTTTTTTTTAAGGGGTGGGGGCTTTGGAGAGACATCAGGGGTCTAAACAGACCCCTAATGTTTCTTTTTTGAGACAGACAAAGGGACTGAAGAAAGTCCCTTTCTCTGCAGCCTGAGCTGCACTGTAGGTGAATGAGACTCCTATTCATTCAAAAACTTAAATATAGTAAACTCTGTTTACTATACTTCAGTAATGAATGAACAGAAGTGATCAGTACCGATCACTGTGTTCAATCAGGAAAGAAAGGGGGCTGGTTTAGCAGCCCCTCCCTGCTCTCCATCCTGAAATTCACCGATCTCCTTGACAGCAGCTGCAGCAGGCAGGAGGTGATGGATGGAGAGCCAGCCGAACAGAGGATGGGCCCGTTGGGGGTCGGGACACTGAAGGGAGGGGGAGGGTCACAGCGGGGGGTATATATTGACATATTTTTTCAAATTTTGCGTGCTGTTGCTAGATTCAATAGGTGGCAGGAAAGACAGCGGGGGAAGCCTACAATTGCATCAAGCCACAGGGGATTGGTGCTGGCAGGGGGCAGTTGGCCACTACTGGGGGTGAGAAAGGTGCTGGGGGGATCAGTAGCAGAGGAAGGGGTCAATAATGGGGGTGGGGGCATTTCAGCTGCCAGGGCACCAGGAGATGTGGAGGGACATAGAGCAGTAGGTGATAGGCAGGCTGCGGCGGTGGGTGGGGGGGTGTTATGTTTTAGGTGAATAGCTCTGATCAGTGGATTGTCATATGCTGGTTAGAGCTATTGTTTTGTTCAACAGAGTGTGCTGAACAGTTCTGATATAAGTTCATGGTCACTGGATTGACCATGAGCTTATAGCAGAAGGAGGAATCCATATACGTACGGACCTGGCCAGCTGGAAGCAATGCTGTAGGTCCGTATGGAAATGGCAGCAAAAGGGTTAAAGGATATGTTCACCTTAAAAAAAATATCAAATGCACATTTTTTGCAGGTAAAAAATTTTTTTTTTTTTTTCTAAGGAGCCTGCAGAGCATTGCACCTTCTATCAGCAGATTGTAGGTGCAATGTGAGGCTCCTGCAGACTCTCAGGAAAACTGTCTGCCTATATCTTGTACAGACAGGCAGTTACTTGAGAGCAGGTAGATTAACCACTTCTTAACCATACTATAGCCTTCTACCAAATGTTCAGTCAATATAACTAACACAAAATATTTTAAAAAGTCATGATATGGTAGTGCATGGTCCCCTCAAAAATAGCCCATATGAATCCTAATTATTCTGGTACTGTTTCAAGGGCTGTACAACTAAAGAAGATATGTTCACAGTGGGTGGACCTGTCCAACGTTCAGTGATTTTTAGCACTACTAAGTAAACTCTTCCACAAGTGCCTACAGAAAAATCCATGCTACATGGCAAAGAAAGTAATCTCACCAAAGTACAAAGGCAAAATTCTATAAAAAACAATATACACCAACAGCGCAGAAGTTATTAAAAGTTAAAAATAGAGTTACTGACATTTTGATTAATAAAAAGCTTGCAAGCATTTTGAATGGCCCCGATTCCATATTGCCACCAGTTTATGAGGTTATAATTCATGTATCCAACCACTGATATCAATAGTCTATCGACTCTATAAACCCACCAAATAAAGATACCATTTTCTTTTAACACAAGGGCAATCCTCTGATCTTCTCTTAGTCTGACTCGGGGCTTTCGATGGACCTGCACTCTACTTTGTACCTCACCTTACGCTACTCTACCCCAACCTATCCCATTTCTATCCCTTTCCACTCAGATTTCCAAATCTCTATCTTACTGCTTTATTATCCCCTGTTCTTTGACAACCAATGATAACACAGGTCTGCAAAAACATTTTTTTTAAGATCTGTTTTGGTTATTCCACATAATCTTTATGTTTTTTGGTGCGCTGAATCCAAAAATTACCTCCATTTTGTCATAGTACATCACGTTTCCTGATAATTTAGGTAACTATGTTAAATAAGGCAATACCTCAAAATAAATGGAAATAGACTTATAAAATTAAAGTTTTATTACAATTTTTTCATGAAAATCCTTTTTTGAATTGAAATGAGCTCACCTACACACACTAAACTCGATTCTTCTTCCCTGTGAGGCTCCTCTTGGTGCATTTACGCTTGTGAGTAGCATCTGGAATGTCTCTTTGAAGCATCCAACAGTAGTCTGCCATCATTGTAATGCTCCATTTTCCCTGGTATCTCCTTTCCATCTCTTTAATGTCTTGGTGGAATCGTTCACCTTTTTCCTCACTCACAGCTCCCAAATTTTCAGGAAAGTAGTCAAGGTAGGACTGGAGGAAATGCACTTTCAAACTCATCAGGCAACCTAAAGTTTGAAATGCTTTCAGCATTCGTCCGACGATCTTTTTGTAGTGAGGATCTTTGTTATTGCCTAAAAACTTCTGTACGACTTCTTTAAATGCAATCCACCCTTATTTTTGAGGATCCGTCATGGTATTGACAAACTCTTGATCAACTATAAGCCTTCTAATGTCTGGTATGATGAACACACCTTCCATCAATTTTGCCTCCGACAGGCCTGGAAACTTGGTGACCAAGTATTTGAAGCATTCTCCATCTCTTGGAAGTAATTTTACAAATTGCTTCATCATTCCCAATTTTATGTGGGGAGGTGGGAGAAGAACTTAATGGGAAGGTACCAAAGTTTCTCGGAGGACATTTTCTTCACCGACTGTTAGCACCCTCGGCTGCCAACTCTTCTTGGTCCAGTGATTTTGTCGGTCTCGACTATCCCATAGACACAGAAAACAAGGGTATTTGGTATACCCAGCTTGTTGCCCAAGCAGCATGCACAAGACCTTCAAGTCTCCACACACTTGCCAACCATGGTCTTCATATTTTCATGGTCTTCATATATTCGCTCAGAGCAGCACTTGTATTCACCCCCTTTGCAGGGGGGGAGAGGGGCAGAGATTGTTTACCTGCAAATAACAACAAAGGGCCAGAAGAGAACTAGGGAAATGAGGAAATAGAATTTTTTTCCCTAAAACTTGCTTAGCTTATGTATATATTGCTGACCATCAGATTTAAAGTGCTATTTTTTTTTTTACATAACTCGGACAACCCCTTTAAGGTTTTTTTTGGCATTTTATATCTTAAATGCACTTATGTGAATTAATTAATAGTAATTTGGACTTTAAATTTGGTTAAAAACCCATAATATAAAAAAAAAATACCAAAAATTAATAAAATTTTATAAATTTGAAGACAATTTAGCATTTTGTGGCAAATCATGACGTCTAGGAGTCTTTTCAATATTTTATTTGTTTTCAGAACACCAAAATACATGGAAATTAGATGAAAATAATCAAACAGCTTTTTAGTCACAGACCTGTGTAATCTTTCATTTTAGCTTATTGCAATGTGTGCAATATATTTACTCCCTTCAATATACAAGACAACCCCACCAGTGTTCCTTCTGATGTTATACTATGTTAGCTTCATCTTCAGTGCTTACTAACTGAAAGATATGAAATCATTATAGGATGCTTCTATTGCAGTCCATGTATTGGATATCAACACAAATAGCAGTCACAATAACTGAGACTACCTAGCTAATCATGCAATGATGTTCAATGCAGTCCTAGTTTACCATGCACATTTAACTACAACACAGAAGAGTTTTTGTCTACTTTTTTGATGGCTGTGCATACCTGATGCAGTTTTATTCCTACAATGTATGCACATTTTAACCAGTTGGCGTCCACCCTATAGCAGCTTCATTGCTACAGGGCTGCCGCTGTGTGCAGAATCTAATATATATACGTGATTCTGCACAATCTGGTAGGATACATCCTGCGCACCGCTTCTGCTGTGATTAGCCGATCAGCTGGTGCTGGCCAATAGATGACTGCTGCCCCTCTCTGATCAGCAAGGAGAGATACAGAACACAGTTCTGCCTATGTAAACAAGGCAGAGCTGTGTCATGTCAGTGGCGATGTGCTGGATTTTGTTTCCCTGAATAAAATCCAGCACATTCCTTAGTAAAAACACCATATAGTACAATCACGGGTGAGGCACACAATTAACCCTTTGATTGTCCCAGATGTTTAGCCCCTTCCCAGCCAGTGTCATTAGTATAGTGACAATGTATATTTTTAACACTGATTACTGTATTAGTGTTACTGGTTCCCACAAAGTGTCAGTTAGTGCTCATTGTCCACTGCAATATTGCAGTCCTGCTGTAAGTTACTGATTGCCACTATTGCAAGTATTACAATATAAATACTATTTTATATGTTTTATAGCAAAAAACAATTCTCGTTTTTTTTTTGTTTATAGTGCCAAAAATAAAAACCCAGTGGTGATCAAACACCACCAAAAGAAAGCTCTTTTTATGGGAAAAAAATGACATAAATTTAATTTATCTACAGCATTGTATGACCGTGCAATTGCCAGTTAAAGTAACACAGTATGTCATATTAAAAAAAAATGGCCTGGTCAGGAGGCGGGGGTAAATCTTTTGGAGGTCAAGTAGTAAAAATGCTAACAGTAGCTAGACTGACCAATAAAACATTAAAGAAAAACACATTTTAATCAAGGAATGTCACAGCCTAACCAGGATAAATTCAGACACTGGAGCACGCATTCTCCAACAAACCATACCTATTAGTAAATTCCACACATATAGGCTTGACCTCGCACAATCAATGTGCTAGAGGATGTACATATTCTTTGTTCAATCTTTTTATGTTGTTTTCCATTGTTACTGCTAACATCTATAGGTTTTGCTAATAAAGAAGAGCTAGGTTGTTTAATAATAAATGAATAATACCACAAATGAATACAAATCAATTTTGCCCAGTGGTCACGCATTTTTACATAGCCCATATTGTGTATATAAGCAAAACTTTATTAAATTCAGAGGAGCTGTAAAAATGTATTAAAATATGTGGCATTCTTTCTTTACAAATGGATTACGTATCCACTAGTTTATATAAACCATGCTGGGAATGGCATGCAGGCTTCTATTGTGTGCTGCCAAACAAGTGGTATTGAACCTCTGTGATCTTCATCCTGTGCTGCTCACTGGGACAAACATGCCAGATTTCCAGACATATTTAAGGATTACGTATTCACTTTTAACAGACCAAAATGCCTAAAATATCTTAAAGCTCATCAAAGGAAAAGCTTTGATCACATCTCACCATAACTAGGGTTAAATCTGTATCTGGTAGGACAAAAAATTCCTGTCAGGGTTTAAAATGCCTGACGAGTTTAAAAAAATCATACATTTTCCTATATTTAAAAACTAAACTCCAGAAGATAACAAACACAATTTAATCCAGTTATGTCTTGACTAGTGCACCAGAGATATGTTCATCCAGATCCCCCCCCTTTAAATTATACTTAAAGAAAACATGACACAAATTTTGGATTAAAAATGGCCAACAC
The DNA here is from genome assembly GCF_062004578.1 of Staurois parvus. NCBI lineage: Eukaryota > Metazoa > Chordata > Amphibia > Anura > Ranidae > Staurois > Staurois parvus. The sequence continues at coordinate 1,437,069 of NW_028318415.1, forward strand.
GGCCTTTTATTAACAAACACGATTTAACACCAACCATTCCTTATAACAAAAACATACCGAGTTGTTGTTGGTCTTCGAAGGCACCCCCCAAAATGATCTGAAATGTACCTGCGGACCACCATATTACACAAGGCCTCCAGCCGCAACCAACCAGCTCGGAGACAACCATACCGTCTGCAGTGCAGCACCACCACCTTTCAGTTAAACCTTGGTTAACTGGAATGTCCTCGGGCACACCATACCACCGATGGGTCCCACACCATTATCTGTACCTCCAAGATAAGAACCGCCTCCAAAGACCAACAACCGCCACATCACGCTGGGTAAGCCCTTACCCATGCGTGCCCCACCACAAACGGACTGCTCTCTGAACTCCGTCCTGTAAAACCAGAGACCATAAATCTGTTCCAACCGCATTGAGATGCACCCCATCACTCCGCAGATACCGCCAAGTATCTACCTCCAACTCCAAGTGCCGGACCACCAACCCCCCATTACAAATGAAGAAGCGCCCCACCTCCTTGTTGACCTTGATCCAAGCCTTATTGAGCCGCTCCACTGACCGCACCAAACACCAAGAGGTGCGGGTTACCATGTCCGACCACACCAACACCACCTCCGGATAATCCCTCTGTAATAGAAGAAAGTCCAGCTTGACATCCCTCACCAGCTCCTGCATGGACCTAACCCCTAGATCGTTGCCCCCCGCATGAAGCACCAGAACATCTGGCGGTCTATCCAGGCAAGCAAAACGCTGCACCTCAGGTACCACACGACACCCACAACATACCCGGCACACCTATCCATCGGACACAAGCCTCTTGCCTAGCCAACCCCAGCTGCCGGCCATTAGGCCTCACATCCGCCCACCTGGCCCCCCAAAAAACGTAAGAGTGCCCCAGGATCCATACCAGGCACCCCGCTCCATCTGAAATAAAAGAACAATAACTACCACGAGAACAAACATCACAGAGACAGGACAAACTCCCCCAGCCCAGAGACAAAAACCCGGGATCCACCCTTAGTCCCCCAACAGATGCGGACGAACGTACAAGCGAAATCTCTGTGAATCCCACCTACCAATACGTTTTACCGCCTCATCCGACAAACCCCACCACGCAGCCTCAGTAGCAGCCCCTATCCGAAACGAGTGTGAAGCATACAAAGACGCATCCAAACCAACAACCGTTAAACATCTTCGAAAAACCGACACAAATTGAAAGTGAGTTAACGGTGACCCATCAGCATGCATAAAAAAGGACCCCTGCCCCACCGAACGACGGGACAAAAATTCTCAAACCGCACGCACCGGGCACACCAGTGATGCTGGAAGGGCAAAAAAAACGCTCCCGCGCACCACGACCCAATTGGTCCGTCTTAGACCGACAGACGAACACCTCCACCCATTCGCTAGAGCTCACGACATCATCAACCAACAACCCCCCAAGAACTGATTTGGACGGACTAACGAGCTCCCCAATACGCAATGCCCCAATGAAGGCCACTGCAAAGGCCGCCCAAAATAAGCACACCTCAAAGTCCGAAGAACAAACAGACCGCAGATGCGCAAACAAAGACCTTAACAACTTGAAGGACACCGGACGACGGGAATCCCTACAGCGATGAGCCCTACGGTAACCCCGAAGAGCCTGTCGTACCCAAAAATCTTTTGTAAAATCCCGACACTCGTGTAACTTAAAGAAGAAGGCCAAACCAGCCAACCAATGATCCACTGCCGCAGCCGACACCCCCCGCTCTAAGTTCCTCGCCAAATAGTATAACACTGCCACACACCTCTCCGGCCCCCATGGATCAATATCGACCTGTTTTAACAGGTCCAGCCACTCCCGCCAGACCGTCAAGTATGCAGACCATGTTGCCTCACTCACCGACCGCCGGATCCAGCCTGCTACGACCCCAAGGCAATCCCCCACAGTTAGTCAGGACACGGAACCCCTCGTTGCTCCGCCGCCCGCGCCAACTCTCGGAATTTGTCCCACTGAAAACGAGACAAAGCGTCAGCCAAAGTGTTGTCAACCCCAGGGAGATGCACAGCATGGAGAAAAACGTTCAGCTGCAGGCAACGCAACACTAAATGGCGAAGCAGACCAACCACCGGACGCGAGGAAGCCGAGACCCGGTTGATGACCTGAACCACCCCTTAATTGTCGCAGTGAAAACAAACCTTCTGATTCTGAAAATTTTCTCCCCAAACCTCGACTGCCAATACCACCAGAAAAAGTTCTAACAGCACCAGGTTACGAAGGAAACCCGCCGCCACCCAGGAAGGAGGCCACGGAGCCGCACTCCACCGCCACCGAAAAAAGGCCCCAATCCCCAGAAGCCGCCGCATCTGTGAACAATTCCAAGTCAAAATTGCTGACTGGGCCAAACATCCACAGAGCCCGTCCGTTAAACAAACCCAAAAAAGTGTGCCAAATCCGCAAGTCCTCCTGATGCTCCCTAGTCAGCGAATAAAATGTAAAGGGGTGGTAGTCCCTGCCGTCACCGCCGCCAACCGGCGGCAAAACACCCGCCCCATCGACAGGATGCGACAAGCGAAGTTCAGTTTGCCCAACAATGACTGTAAGGCCCGCAGCTGAATTTTGCGCTTGCCTAGTACCCCACGAATTTCCCCTTGTAGGGCCAACAGCTTGTCCCCAGGCAGCCGGCACTCCATTGCGTCCGAGTCCAAAACGATGCCCAGGAAAGTCATTACCGAAGCCGGGCCCTCCGTCTTGTCCAAAGCCAGCGGAATCCCAAAACGTTCAGCAACGTGTTGCAAAGTGGCCAGCAAAACTGCGCATACTCTGGAAGCTGGCGGACCCACACAAAGAAAATCATCCAAATAGTGGATGACCGAATTTACCCCTGAAACATCCCGCACCACCCACTCCACGAACTAACTGAACTGCTCAAACAAAGCGCAAGATATAGAACACCCCATGGGAAGGCACTTATCAACGTAAAACGAGCCCTGCCAATGACAACCCAAGAAACGAAAACTGTCCGGATGTTCCGGCAACAATCGAAACGCGGACTCAATATCCGATTTCGCCATAGGCGAACCGCGCCCATAATGACGAACCCAGAAAACCGCAGCATCAAACGGCGTGTAAGACACTGAACAGGACTTTGGATCGATAGCGTCATTCACCGGCCCCCCTTTTGGGAAAGACAGGTGATGAATTAACCTAAACGAATTCGGCTCCTTCTTGGGCACCACCCCCCAAGGGGGAAACTACCAGATCCGAAAACGGGGCGCAAGAAAACGGGCCACCCATGCGTCCCAACCCCACTTCTTTATGTCACTTAGCCGAAACCACCTCTGCATGCTGCATGGCCGACCGTAAGTTCCGAGCTAAGGGGGGAATCGAAGTCAAACTGCACGGGATGCGGAAACCCTCCGAAAACCCTGCCAACAGCAGCACAGCGGCTGCCCGATCAGGATATCTATTTAGGAAAGGCTGCATCCTTTCCACCCTCACCGGTGTCGTCCCTCTTACCCACATGCTCTCCGGGAAGGCCTCTACCCCGCTTGAAACAGCACGACAAAGGATGGGAGCAACCGGAACACTCATGCTTAAAACGGCAGGACCCTCTGAAACGACAAGCGCCCTCTTGGAACTGCCAACTGCCCGATTGTCCGGGGGAGAATGAACCACCGGCCCCGCCCTGAAAAAACGGACCAGGAGCCCTCGCTGGGGTCATGAGGCGCATCCAAAGGCCAATGTCCTTATGGTCCCAAAGCAACGAGGGCAAACAGCCCGCCCCTGGCGAAACTGCTCATCGTACCGGAGCCATGCGGTCCCCCCGTAAACCCTGTGAGCCTCGCTAATGGCGTCAAGGTAACAAAAAAGTGCTGAGCAATGCTCAGGAGCCTTCTCCCCAATGACACTGGCCATGATCGCGAACGCCTGCATCCAATTCGCAAAGGTACGCGGGATAAAGCGAAAACGCAGCTTCTCCACTTCCTCCCTCCTGCCCTCGTCAACACGTGACCCCTCTAAAGGAAAACGCTCCAAAGGCAAGAGCGTGAAGATCTCCACATACTCCCCTCTCCAAATCCTCTCTCGAACCTTCAACGGCAAGTGCGCACCCAAAGGGCCCTCGAAGCACACGTACACCTCGCACTTGGCCGAGTCCGCCAAGCTGACCGTCCCGGACACCCCCGCACCCCCATCCAAAGCCGTGGAACCCGGAGCACCAGTTTCCGCCGTAACCACCCCTGGCCCAGAACCAAGAGGAGAAGAAACCCCCAGGCTCCGTACATCCCCTCCATCCTGCACTAGGACCCTGAACCCTTCAGCCACGCCAAAGCAGGCCCAGGGCCCCTACTACTGCCCCGCTCAAGTCGCCGCAACAAGTCCCGCAGACCGGAAATCAAATCGCAGAGACCCCCCCGAAACCCGACTCGGGAACGCCTACATCCCTCACCGCCGAGGCTGCGCCCCCACCGCGCACCAACAGGTCCCATAGCGCAGAAGAAAAGGAAACAGGTAACTCATCAGGCTGCCCAGGAGATGTCCCATCAACCGCGTGACCAAACTCCAGTGAAGCCGAGCAGCCAGCTGTCGCCCCCACATCGGGTTCAGACAGCTCGCCCTCCGATCTCTCGTCCTCCCCTCGACGGCTGTCCCAGGAGCCAGGGGTCCCTCAGGGCTGTGCCGCTGCCGACTCCGCCTCCCGGAACCAGCCACACCCATTGACGTCCCTGGGCTCTGTCCTGTGACGCTCCCTGCAGGACTCCGCCCAGCGCTGTCCTTCTTCCTGTGTCTCTTCGGAGCTGCCACTCCATGCTTCCCAGGGGGCCCGCTGGCTGCAGCAGGGGACAGCCCGGCAGCCGCAGCGTTACGTCTACCTCGTTGGGCTCCCTCCCTGACAGGCACCTCGTCAGGGGAGGAGCCATTGCCGTCCCGTCTCCTTAGCCGCACAGGCGGGGGAGGGGCTTCCTCCGCGTGAGACCCCGCCTGCCGAGCTCCGCCGTTGGCGGGGATTCCTCCCGGCTTCCCCGCGAGCAGAGGCAAAAGAGTGCCCTGCCAGCGGGGCCGGAGGGTCCCGAGTGGGGCTCCCAGTGCGACGCTGAGCTCTGGGGGAGGGGGAGCCTGGACTAAAGCGCTCCGGAGGCCTAGACCTTTGAGCACGTGGGCGCTCCCGCCCCCTTTCCTCTGGTGATAAGGCTGGGTCCTGCAGTAAGGCAGAGACCCGGCTCTGCAGCCAGTCCATCCCTTTTGAAGCTGCAGCCTCACGCAGCTGTGCCAACAGATCCTCCATGACAGCTGCCACTGTCCGCACACCGAGTCCCTCAGGGAAAAGCCCTATACAGTATACGCTGGTGTGCAAGCTCTCTCACCAACGTCCAGCTCCGACTGACGCCCCCCCCACCAGGGCACCCCACCCTAAGGTGCAGAAGAGCCCACCCATGCTCTCCCTCTACCAACCAGCTCCCCCGCTATACTTTTCAAACCCCTCTGGCACTATACTTTACCCTTTCCATTCTTCCTTCTCACTCTAGGCCTAGTCATGCCTGCCCTGCGCTAATTCTTTTCTTTCTTTTCCGCTACGGGCATTTCTTTATTAAAGTGTATCTAAGGCTGAAACGTATTTTCTATGTTTGGATAGAGCAGAATATAGTGAAAATGCCTGTCTTATATTGTAAGCTCCAAGGAGCAGGGCCCTCCTAACCCTCTTGTATTGAACTGTATTGTTGCTGTATTGTCTCCCTTTATATTGTAAAGCGCTGAGCAAACTATTGGCGCAATATAAATCCTGTATAATATGAATAATTTCTTTTCATGTTGTCTGTGTCACCTTTTTCTTTACTTCATCTCCCAGAAATACAGCAAGAAATGTGGGGAAATCTCCTCTTGAACCCTTGTCCCCATTAGAAAATTTCTGCTCATCTTCTGTTCCTGTTAAAAATTTAAATTTTTGGATTTGGGTCCTTTTCTTGTGCCATGATGATGATTGACAGGAAAGTAGAGAGGGTAAATCTTCTCAGCAGTAATAAAAACCTGCCAACCTAATTAACACAGGTCCATACTGGGCATTTGACCTTTAGGGGATAAACTGTATGTAATAGCAGCTCATCTCCTCCACTGCACAGTAGGTCCTATTAGTCCCCTTTCCCTTTAAGGCAACATTTACAGTAGTGATTGGGGTCAGTGCAAACTGTAGTGGGAGGAATCAGATTCCTACTACGGCTCTCAGCGGCTAGTTGCGGCCACTGGCCCATACACTTTAATGACAGGTTGCAGCTATTTGTGGTTCTCTGCACAGCCAGAGATTACCTGCAATGACTGCTCCTGGGTGCACGCAAATTGCATCCAGCAGTGATCACCATAGGAAAGCGTTGGTTGCATGGACAGACACAAATAGCTGCAGCCGCTGGCAACCTGTCATTATAGTGAATGAGGCCATCTGCTGCACCAAGGCACTGAAAGCCGTAGCAGCAATCTCTGATTCTTGCCTCTACAATCCGCACCTAGTGTTAATAAGCGTTCAGTGTTTTTTTTCTGCCAAACCTCTGCTGCTCCTGGATGCATTGGCAGTGGGGGGGGGGGGGGTTCTGCCTTTAAACACCCCTGGCCTCAAACTACTCAAAACCCCTATGTGTGCATATAGACACATAGGCTAACATGCAGGGGCATTTAGAGGCCAAAAAAAAAATACCAGTCCTAACATCAGCGTTAAAAATGTCCAGTGTGCATGGAAGCTTAACTACTTCAATACCGGGCCAATTATGACACTTCTCACATACATGTATAAATCAGCATTTTTTTTGCTAGAAAATGACTTAGAACCTCCAAGCATTATATTTTTTTAAGCAAAGGCTCTAGATAATAAAATGGTGGGTGCTGCAATTTTTGTATGTCACACGCTATTTGTGCAGAAGTTTTTCAAACACAAATTTATGTAGAAAATACACTTTAATATTTTTTCTTTTACCACTTTAATAAATTTTAGTGAACACAAACACAATATAATACCCATTTATTGTAAAATATAAAAGATTATGTTGTGCCAACAAAACAGATACCTAACATGTTACGCTTTTAAATTGTGTATGTCCGTGGAAATCTCCAAAGGTGAAGCTTTAAAGGCCTTTACAGTTTAGAGTTACACGGGAGGTCTAGTGCAAAAATTATTGCTCCCACTCTGACGTTTGCAATGATACCTCGCATGTGTGCTGTGATCACCGTTTACATATGCACGTGAAACTTATGTATGCATTTGCATTTGCACGGGAGTAGACGGGGGGTGGGGACGCATTCAAATTGTTTTATTTTATTATTTATGTAATTTAAAACTTTTTTTACACCGTCCCTTTCATTTTTTTTTCTTTATCAAATTTATTGTTATCACAAGGGATGAACAACATATCTTGTGATAGCATGGGTTGTGATAGATCCTCTTTAACCTCTTGACGCCGACGTCACACAAATATGTGGCCTCACAGAACTGTGCTTTTTTCCATGGGGCCGCATATTTATTTATTTATTATTTATTTATTTCAGGTACTTATATAGCGCTGTCAATTTGCGCAGCGCTTTACATATATATATTGTACATTCACATCAGTCCCTAACCCTCAAGGAGCGTACAATCTAAGGTTGCGTACCTGTCTTTGTGCTGGGAGCGCACCGCACAGCGTACTCCCAGCACAAAGACCAGGGTGTCACTGAAAATCCCGGTTCCCATTCTAATAATCGGAACCCGGGACTCTCGATTCGGGGTTGCATGATCGCTGTGATAGCCTCTGATTGGCTATCACAGTGATCAGTCACTGTACAGCCTGGCCCCCTTGGTTTTTTTTTCTCTCTATGAATGGAGGAGAGAGATAATTTGTATCTCTCTAACTCCTGGCATAGAGGGGGAAAAAATGTTTGTTAAAAAAAAGAGATAAATAAATAAATATTTTAAAATTAAAGAAAAAATACCTTGATCAAGGTTTGATCTAGTTCAGTGCCAGGGTAAGTGTTTGGGTCAAAGGTCAGAGTCAAAGGTCAGTATTTAAAAAGAGTTGGTATTAGTGTCAGTTAGTGTCAGTGTGTTTTAGGTAAACAAAAAACAAAATGCGCACTATTGTTTCTGGGCTGTACTACGGGTACAAACAACAAATAACATACATGTATATGGTATCGCTGAGATCGTCAAGAGTTGGAAAATTTATTTTGGCTTGTTCTTTGGTGGTAGGTTGTGGTAGTAACAAGAAACACACAGCTAAATTTAAAAAAATTATTTGTTTTACTATTTGGGGCCAGTTTTCCTTTGATAATAAACAAAATGGATATATTAGGATATATCCATTACCATTTACCACCAAATGAGAGCCCAATTTGTCCTGAAAAAACAAGGTAAAATTCACCTGGATGTACAAAGTATTTGTGATGATATGTATGGTTTAACTAACACATGTCAAAGTTACAAAATTGTTCTTAGGCATTAAGATTTGTTTTACACTTAGGCGTGAAGGGGTTAAAGAGAGATCTAAGGTCTATTATCTCTCCTCTGGCCTCCAAAGCATCTGATCAAACCAAGATGGCAGCCCTCTAAGCCATGAGGAATCTACTACATTGCATAATGTTTTCAGTCTCTTAAACTGGATGTGCTTACAGAAGGTAAAAGCAGAGAAATGACCTCATCACTGCGGTACTGCCTGTCCATTCTCCAATCACAGGCTTTTGTAAGTTGATACCCATCTGTGTTGCATAACTGCAGTGGAGAAAAGTGAGGTCATCAAGCTAGCTGAATTGTCTGGTCAAGAAGCCAGGATCATAACATTGACTCGTTTACACATCATTTAACTATCTTTTTGCCTTAGTCCAAATGTGCATACGTTTGCCTGATGTCTAGCATTATATAGTTTGTTAGTAATTATGTTTAGTGGCTCCACTCTAAGCCCTCATGCACACTGGATGTTTTGATAATGCTGGTAATGTTAGCTGTGTAAAGTCACAGCGTTTTTGCATTAGCGCTTAGCGACGTTTTGCCGCGATTAGCGGCATTTTTCCATGTTTGCATTTTTTAGCATTTTTTTACCAAATTAATACAATTTTTTTAGTCAAAAAAAGTTCAAAAACACTGGTTTGTGGTTTTACAGCTACACAATTCATCTAGAAACTCACTAGTCCTGTGTTTTTTTTCCAGCCAAGAAACATTCCAGCCAAAAAACATTCATTACAGTCTATGTGTGCATGGACATATAGGATAACATGCTGGGGGGTTTACTAGCTGTAGAAAAAAAACATCAAAAGTCAAAAATAGCCGCAGTAAAAACGTCAAGTGTGATGGACTAACAGGGCCAATCCTCTAGCAGTGCAAACTACTTATCTACTACTGAGTAGTACATTCAAGGCTGTCCTGAACCACTTTATCTCCTTATCCCAGACAATTGTATCATTATTTGTACATCACTAATCAATGGCCAGATAATGAAATGTTGAAATTTCAGAATCATACATCTAGATTCGGTTTTTTTGTAATGCTTTGTTTAGATGTTTCAGGTTTTGTTTTAACCAGAAGACATGGTACTAAAAATGTTTTCTTGTTGAATCAATACCTAACAGTTCATAGATAAATAAACCAGATGTTTAATCAGCTCCTATATTAAAATAATTCTGACAGCTCTGTAAACAGTCCAAAATAGCTCAGTTGGGAGAGTATTAGAACGATCTGAGGTTTTCGGCAGCTGTGTTAAGGGTTTATAGGATTCCCCTTCGTAGTAGCAGTGTTTCTGATTAAATGGATTAGCCTTTGCTCAATCCATTTTATGCTGATTTATATTCTGTAAACAAAATGAGTAAGACAATAAGTATTATTTCCTCAATTGTTTCTAATTAAAAAAAAAACAAAAATAAATCCAACATTCACAAACAACAGTGTGTTGCCAACATAAAAAGGACATAATAAAACAACATAATTTAACCACTTGCAGCCCAAGGATGTTCCTGTATGTCTTTGAGTTGCATACTGGGATGATGCCTGCTACTGGATGAACTTCCAGATTAATTACCTGTCACAAGACTGCTCTCAAGCCAACATCAGAGACATCTGGTTTTACAAGAAATTCTTGACAGAAGTTAAAGATGGTTAACACGAAACTGCCCTGAGAAAAAAAAATCTCTCTCTCTTTATTCAATTTCCCCATGGTGAGCTTGCTTTGTTGAGATCCATAAGTAAAGCTGCTATAGTTGAAAATTGGACACAAACCTTCAGTGGTGTCCTACAAACAATTGAAGACTCTAACCTGTTGTTTTGACACTGGCCAACTTTTAATTGCTTCAGTTTTGTTCATTAGAGGCTTTGGCCCTATTCTCAATGCTGTAGACCAAATTCTAGGCTTCTTCCAAGCCTATTGCACATTTCTTTGGATTGGCTGTTAACCACTTTCTAGGGTTTTCTTAGGTAAACATGGTGTATTTGGAGGAGCAGTCTCTTTCTGGGCTGATAGAGCTGGTTGTTTACACAACCTTTTTTCAGTCAAGGTACCCTTTAAAATTTATGGGCAGTCTCCATGCACCCTATAAAATTGACAGTCTTGTACTAGGATTCTGTGCAGTTTGACAGTCAAACTAGGATGCTGTTCAGGCAACTGGTATCCTCCTTATCAACTAATAATGTAATTGGTTGTCAAGACGCCGGTGGCTAGAAGGTCGTAATGGTGCACAATGAAAACCTGTGGCTTTGTGTGACTAAAAAGCTGGCTTGTTCCACCTGCTGGCTTGTATACCAGTTTTTGGCAATTTTTAGACTTTTTGCCAAGGCACCTCTGAAAAAACCTCAAGGCACCCCAGGGTGCCTGGGTACCCTGGTTGAGAAAGGCTCGTTTACATTAATGACTTTCTTTCTGATCTCTTAGGGGTCCTGACTCTTTGCCAGAAATGGCAAAGTGACAGTCAGATGAAGTCAATGCTAAGGTAATGTGTAGGGCAGTTATTTAAGGAATAGCTCTTAGCGCTACCCCAAAGATGCTACTGCACAGTGAAAGAGATCACTTGCCTGTGAGCCACAGAAGTTTCCCAGTCAGCTTTAGAGGAGGAGAAGCAGTTTTATCTGTTTTTTTTTAATATAAAGAAAACACAATAGGAGGAATTTGATAAAGCACGACCTTTGTGGTGTTAATCGCTTTTGTTAATGTCTGCAAAAGTTTTGGTTCTAAAGGAAACGGCCTGAAGTGCAGCGGCAATCTTGCTGGCATTTCTGTTCCCCCTTCTGGCTGCTGGATGGAAGGCTTGGAGAGGAGGAGCCCTGTACTAGTGTCACATTTATGGATTATGAGCTTGCTAATACTCCTGTCTCCAACTGAATGCACCCCCAGTGCTTAAATTGACTTCATTTAGTGCCTCCATTTTCAAACTTGTCGCCAAATTATTGTTGTGGGTTTACTATACAGCATGCCCCATCCTTCTTCTGTTATTGAACGTTTTGGTTCTGCCAGCAACTCTCGCACAAAATTAAGGTAGTTCTGATTTTCTCCACTTCTACATTGTGATACAACAAATGCATACTAAAATGCAGACAATTCATATCTTATGAAAGTGGAACTAATTAAGATCTACTTTTTATGGCACACAGAGACAGATTTTGCGAAAATGTCTTTCATGCGTTCTAATAGCGACACACCTTGCACCAAAATCAGTTACAAGTTCTAAAACTGTGCCACTTATAGAATTCAGACATTTTTGTACAATCTGTTTGCACCAGTCTATGAATTTCAGGATATGTGTTTTTTCTTTTGTTTTGAGTACATTGTCTGGGCTTATTGCCTTGGGAGAAGTGATTGATCTTTGAATGCTATTTGGACAGTGATTATAGCTTTTCCTGGCTACTGTAAAAGAACCTGCCATACCAGAACTTTTGTAATTTAAAGGTTCATTTTTTAAAGTGAAGTGCTACACCCCATAGGAGCCGCTGATTATGATGGTTTATTTGCCTTGACACGTTAAAAAAAAACCTCAGCCCCTCTAAAATATCAGGTTGGGTGTACAAACATACAATATCACAGGCAATCACTGAAAGTAATACTTAGTACCCAGTAGTAGTATCAAAGAAAACAGAAGGCACCAAACCAGGAAGTAAAAGCAAACCTAATTTATTGTCACCCAAAATGATTAGTAACTAGGCAAACATAAAATGAATTAACAATGGTAATAACATAATTTAGCATGCAAAGTGAATAATGGTAAGGACTAGGCATAAGATGACATTTGGCATCTAAATCAGCATACAGAGTAGCAAGGCCACCTCAAGTGCAGCAGTGAGCAGTAATAAAAAATACAATCTATCAAGTGCTGGAACTTTCCTGCCAGAGCACATTTGTGATGGTAATGCTAGTCTTAGATCGACTGGGTATGCCCTGTCCAAAAGAAAAGGAGGATGGTAGTGGAGGGAGCAGGAGAAAAAAAAGAGGCTTGCTAAATAATTATTACAGGAGGGGTAGTCTTCTGCTGGCTATCATTGGGGCCCTTTAAGAGCATTGGTCCACTTAACAAAGGCCCCAGTTAACCTGCATGCAGTACAGCTACAGTATAGGTATGGTATAGTATCGGCACAGGCGCAAAGTAGATGTAATTCAGATGCTGAAAGGTTTGGTATAATGCGGTATAGGGTTGGTATAGGTGCAGTCTAGATTTGGAGTAGTATGGGTGCAGTATGGATTGGGTACACTTGGAATCTTGTTCTCAGTGGTTCAGGCCCTGCTGGCAGTATCAGCAATAGGAAAATAGCCCTCTCACAAGTCCCCTGGATGCTGCAGTGACCTCTCGCTGTTAATGAAGGGGGGGCCCCTCGTTTTCTCCACGACAGCCTTTGGTAATCAGCAGAGGGCGAATGGACTCTCTCCGGTCTCCGGAGATGCAGGTGCTGTGATGTGGGCGGTGCTGCATTGCCTCCAGGTGTCCTCACTTCCAGTCTCAGGCTTGGATTTCTACTTCTGTGGTCTCCCACTGGCAGGCAAATATCCAGACAGACCAAGCTGCTTATGTACTGTCCAGCCACTGAATAATATTTGTGGCTATTGTCTTTCAAATAAAATAATGTAATGTTTATTCCAATATAAAACCTGCCTTTTCTCTCCCTCATACAACGTGTCCTTATTAAGCAGCCTACATACTGTATAGCCACTGTACAATATTTGGGGTTATTGTCTTTCAATTGATACATTTTAATTTCTATTTCATGATGAAACCTGTCTTTCTCTTCCTCTTACATTGTGACCTAACCAAGCTGTTTACATAATGTCCATCCACTGTACAGTATTTATGTCTATTGTCTCAAATACACTGTAATGTTTATTCCATAATATAACCCACCTCCTCTCATCTTCTTAAATCGTTGCCTAACCAAGATGTTTACATACTGTCCAACCTCTAAACAATATTATTGGCTATTGTCTCTCAGATAATACACTTTAATTTTTATTGGAAGATAAAACCTGCCTTGTCTCTATTTGTTGTCTTTTCAAAATCTAACATACTGTTCTTAAGATAACCAGTTATTCCCAAAAACATGCCTATATTTTGAATGTTCATAGGAATATATATGGGATGTGAGGAGGGAAAGTGGGGTTGTGGGTTTGAAGTGTTTTTATGCATTTTGCCATTTTATTGAACTCCTAAAATAATGCAATGTGGTATTGCGATGTTTTGCTTTGTTAAAGGTTCTTGTGGTAAACCCAAGGAAACAATTATAACTATGTACTGTAATAATGTGCTTTGCTGAACAGAAAAGCCGCACATACAACTGCAAGATACACAAATCTTAACAAAATATGCCTACAACATGCACATGCTGACAATCTATGTGATAGGCACACACTAAAACAGTTCCTAACTTGGATATTTCTTTATGATGGAGTAATCTTCTAGGATCTTCCAGACTGCTTCCTGCTTCTCCCAAAGTCCTCCAAAACACTGTTTCTTCTAATTTCCAGAACAGCTGTTGTTTCTTTGCCTTCCAGATCAACTCTGTCTTTTGTCTGAGCACATGACTCCAAAGTCCTTTTCCCTCCCCCACTTCCTGTACATCATATCCTGTAAGAAGCTTCCTGTGCTGTTCATAAACCAGTCAAGAGTGTTCATTTGCATATTAATAGGGGGAGCCTAACTTCAAACACAACACATGTAACTTAAAAATCATGTACTGTATCTAAGCTGTAAAAATAGAAACTCACAAACTCAAAAACTATACTATTAAATGGTTGTGACACTGGCCAATTTGAAGTTGAGGGCTTTAGCTGTATTTTTAAAGTAAACTTTTCTATAGCTTTTGAATCTGCTATGGCTGCTATTTTCATTTTTCACTTCAGTCAAAAATTGAAGGGGAAAAAATGGGGAAGGGATTGCAAAAGGACTTTAGAGGAACAGAAATTTCAAACACATATTGCTAAAATCATTTGTACTTTATTATGACAATAGGTAATTAAAAAACATTTTGCAGTTTAAAAGGTCATAGTTATACTGTCCAAGCATACAATGTCCCACAGCCCACCATATACCAGGAACACCTTAATGATTGCAGGCATAATAACCACCAGATGAATCCCATAAGGGGTGGTGTGAAGGACATTAAACCACAGGAAAATGGCCCAGCATGTTTCTCGACAATGATCGCTTCCTCAGGGGCTTAGTAATAAAATATATGAAATCAATATGCACCATGCAGCAGCAAAACCCTCCGTATGCAAGGGGTAGGCCTCCTCTGTATATTCCACAAAGTAAGAGGCCGCTCGACAGGCCAGATATGGGAGTGCAAAAAATGGCTGAATGGCTGACAGTTCAAAACCACAATGATCTTTAATAGGAATGTTCGTATCATAGATCAAGCCCTTCCACTGGAAAAAGTCCTATCCTCCCACGAAGCAACAATTGCCAAAGGAAAAAAGATACCCTCAGATATTCAAAAGCAGCTAAGAGAAGATGACTCCAAATCACGATAATTGGACAGGATAATATAACTGATCCAGCCCATCAAATACTTGGGGGTCTCAAAAAAGTAGGCCCAGCCTTTCATCAGAAGGTAGGTCAAAAGGTGTTAACACTATGCTCAATTTTATCCAGAGACGCCCACAACCCCAGAGGGCAAGAGACAAAGTTAATGCCACAAGGCTAGTAGATCTGGTAATCTGCAGGGCTTCACCTGCTTCACCTGGTATGGGATTCATCTGGTAGTTATTATGCCTGCAATCATTAAGGTGTTCCTTGTATATGGTGGGCTGTGGGACATTGTCTACAGGGACAGTATAACTATGACCTTTTAAACTGTAAAATGTTTTTTCATGACTTATTGTCATAATAAAGTACAAATGATTTTACCAATATTTGTTTGGAATTTCTGTGCCTCTAAAGTCCATATGCAATCCCTCCCCCGTTTTTTCCCCTTCAGTTTTTGATTATTATAATTAGGACGTGGCACTTTAATTCCTTGGCGCTGCGCCTCCCGGCCCTTTAAGGGTTTCCGAAGCCGGGAGGCGGGGCGGGGTTTTAAGGTCATGTGACTGCCATGATTCGCCGTCACAGCGGTCACATGATCGGGAAAGGTCCCGTTCAAAACAGGAGATCGGACCTTTCCGTGAGTAACGGACATGTGTTCTGGGAGCGCGCAGGGCGCGCGCTCTCAGCACACATGTTTCTTTTAATTGCACGCAAATGTGCGGCCACTCGGCGTCAAGGCCCAGACACCGGGAGGCCGCACATTTGTGTGCGGCTGGCGTGCAGAGGTTAATATTACCTAATTGCTGGAAGTGATCTGGCACCTGGATACACTCCAATTTCCTCTTATGTTCTATTGTTCAGTTCAGGTCTATTACTGTATTAGAACCGGACCCCTACTGCACTAGGGTATTTCCGTTAGACTCCCGATTCCCTGTCCGAACACAGATCCACGGACACCACCACTGACCATACAAGACGAGACGGCACCAGACTTGTCTTAAAACAGGAAATGGACTGCTTTATTTTAACATAGATACAAGATATATACACAGGGCGAGGAAAAACACTCAGTAACAGGAAACATATCAGTAAGCCGTCCCATCAGGGGGAAGGACTGCCGGAAACACCCCCCACCAAGCCAGTACAAACACATATATCCCATAATAGTTTGCTCCCAAGCAAGACACACAATAGAACAATGGGATACACCACATGGCAGTAGACAATACACAAACCCATACATCCCATAATAGTTTTCTCCCAAGCAAGACACACAATAGAACAATGGGATGCAGCCACATGGCTGTCAGGGCTCCGGGAATGACCAAAGGTGTGTGGACCAACAGAGGGAAACACAGACTTCAGGTATAGCGTGTAAACAAGATAATTTATTAAGGACAACACAAACATAAACGCAGTGCAACAAACCAAACCCAAAGCTAAACACAAATACATACAACAAGGTGAAACAAACCCAAACCTAAACTGATATATATACATATATATATATATATATATATATGGAGCACAACATAGTTAGGTGGGCCGGGTTGGTAGCTAACGGGCAGACAAGGTACATGGAGTAGGCAGAAGATTGGTCAGGAGTAGCCGAGGTCGGTGCAGGCAGAGTTCAAGTAGAGTCAGGATCAAGCAGAGTCAGGATAAGTCAGGAAGCAAATGTAATATCTCCTGCGCTCCGGGACCCAGGCCGGTGGTGAGTAGATGGAATCAAACTCCAAAAAGAAAGGAACCACCGGAATAAACAAGGCCGTGCAGCTCCACATCAAGGCTGGGGAAGCCCAAACAAAACTGTGAAAGAGAACAACAAAAGAGAAGCGCACCAACCTTGCGCATTACCTCAGTAACCAAAAATTTATTGAATAAAAGAATGGTACTCACAAACAGCGAATAAAAACAAGCATGTAAGTCCTCAAAGGGACTTTAGAGGCAAGATGCCAATGCGAATCCCATCATGGAGGAAGCCACTCAGTACAGCTGACGCGTTTCGAAGGACATGCCTTCTTCCTCAGAGCTTCTTCTGAGGAAGAAGGCATGTCCTTCGAAACGCGTCAGCTGTACTGAGTGGCTTCCTCCATGATGGGATTCGCTTTGGCATCTTGCCTCTAAAGTCCCTTTGAGGACTTACATGCTTGTTTTTATTCGCTGTTTGTGAGTACCATTCTTTTATTCAATAAATTTTTGGTTACTGAGGTAATGCGCAAGGTTGGTGCGCTTCTCTTTTGTTGTTCTCTTTCACAGTTAAGTCAGGAAGCAGACAGGATGCAGGTACAGGGGCTCATGGGAACAATACACCAAGGCCCTGACTGCAGGCCTAGCCATTCCTTAAATACACCTCCTGCAATCAGCCTCAGGTGATGGCTTGATTGCAGGAGTGAGCTTCTGACTGCTGAGAGCACCCGCTGGCCAGCCCTGGTTCTGCAGCCCACACGGCAGGTGAGTCCCACCACCAGTGGTGAATCCATTCCTGACAATGGCAGTGAACAATGAACACCCCCCCACCCCAATATTAGAACATTCCACCCTGTACCCCTAACAGGCACAGGGGTGACTTACACATAATAGGGATATGGGGAGCTGAAACAGGGGTCTCCCCACCTCTCCAAAGGGGGCTGTGTTCCATGGGCCCCCCACCCAAAGTGACTCCCGTCACAATTACCACTTGATAAAAAAAATCAGTCATCGCAGCTATTGATTGGGGTGCTACTGTTGCTGTAGTTAAACCAAGCTATATGTGAAAGTTAAGAAAATCAATTACACATCCAAATTATTCAAAAATACAGAGTCACTGACATGTCCATAAAAATTTACTGGTTTATTACACATTGTACAGTTTAAAACCATCTCCCAAGCATGCGATTTAAGTGATTGGTGTTTTTCCTATGCTGCCCTCAAAGTTGCATTAATAGGACCCTCTCCCTACTGTATGCCCTTTTTGAAAATAGCTTGCCTAATAGCTTTGAAATTGGCTAAAATTCAGTTTCACGATTTGCCCACAATACCGTCCCCCTCCCCCCATAGACTTTAGAGACTTCCATAATTGTTCCCTGCTAAGTTCAAGTTTCAAGGATTTCAAGTAGGAATCCATGAACTCCCATCAAATTGAACCTGGGCAGATTCACTCACTCATCCCTGACCTTAATAAATTCTGATGTGAGACCTGGAGCCTAGAGGCTTTGTAGAGCTTTGAGTGCTAAAGCCTCCATGGCTAAGCCCATATCAAACCTGGGAGCTAGACCTTATTAATTAGTTTCAGCTTTTCACAGGCCTTTTTATGAAGCAGCTGACTAAAGCTAGGGGCTCTCTCTCTCTTTCTATCTCTACTGTGGGAACCTGATGTTGAGTGAAAAGGCTGACTGCAGACAGTACTGCCTGTTTGTTTTAGAGGCACCCTTTTAGTCCAGATCTGACATACATGTAGTTGGCGGCTAGAGGAGATGTTTTGTATGTTTAATGCTATGTACTTGCTGCATAAAGTCCTCCCTTGCCGAATACAAATTCAGGCCATACCCACTTGGCGTCACTCTTTTGTGCATGGTTTACTGCTGCCAATACCAGTTGAGTCTGTCCCTTTTACAAAATATACCGAATAAAACTTGCTGTTTTCAGTGAGCATTCTACTAGTGATTCCTGTGAGTGTGCAGTTGTTCACAGCATTTGATCATTCATAGCCTTTTCCAGGTGCTCACAGGGATCATGTCAAAGTCCTCCCATTTGATCGTAAATAACTACAGCATGATTCTCCCATCAGGAATTCATGTTGCATGAAAGCAAATCAGCCTCATATCAGATTGACCCCTTCTGGAGTTTTACACTGGAATACTGACAAGTGCTGGCAAGAGACTCTTAAGAATTCCATGCCACATATGTCAGTAATTGCAACAGATTCTCATGCCTGTCAGGACCAGGTACATATATTTGTCGCAGGAGGCAGCTATCACTGAGTTTGGAGTGTCTATACTAGACACTCTGTCCTGAGTGCAGCTCACTAATGCTAAGCCTTATAAAATCACAGGTTCAGTGTTACTAACCCCCTTCCCCAGCCACTGTGCCCATCACACAGACAGGTGTAGGAAATGAGAAGTTTTGTTGTGCGGTGGGCAGAGCTTGATAGGGAACTCTGATTCTAATTCATTTTTAAACTGATTAACGGCTATAGAACCCTCCCACTTCTGTCCACTCTCAATCACAAGGCAGGTGGAGCTGATAGGGAACTGGTCTCTGGGTTTACATTCAGCTGTTGGCCAGGAAGTGTCTAGGCTGGCAGCAGAATGGGGCTGGGAATAAGTGGCTAACTGCTAGGATGCCAGTTGCTGGCATCCTAGTGTAGAACTTACCTCTGAAGGAGGCACTGATGTATTGGTACCCTGACTCCGGATGACAATGGCCTTTCCAAACATGCCACACTCACTGAAACACCAAGGCTGAAGAAGGAGGATGTACTTAGGCTATACATCCAAAGAGGCAATCACAATAAAAAATGGTGACAGCAATCAATAGTAACAAAATAAAACAAATGTGCACAATACAACAAACAATGCAAGGATCAAGTGATGATGGACCCAGATACCCTCCAGGTATCTGATTCCTAAATCTTTGGTAGGGTAGGTCCTAACAAAAGGCAATACTTGCCTAGAGGCTAAAAGGTCCTAGAGTCTCTCCAAAGCCCTTCCCACTGGCCAGTATAGTACTAAATGTTGGTGCGTAGAGTTCTGCCTTGGCACACTAAGTCCCAAATTAGGGTGGTGCTGTCCCACTAAGAGGAGGGTAATGAGGTTGCGGTCAGAAGCTTCTCACCACTATACAGTCTGTTGTGAAACCCCCTCCTGATCTCTGGTGTTTGAAACCCTAAAAACTCAAGCTCACACAAAGCCAGTGAAGCTCCTCTCTTCTAGCTCACTGGACCTCTCCAATGGCAGCAGCCTCTAATCAAATGCATCAGCACAGTCCCAGTCCAACACAACATGTCCAACTCAACAGCACTCCAACCATCTCCCTACATGAGACTGCCGCAAGCCCTGGCTTCTCCTTCCTTTTACTCCTCTCTGCCGTACCCTGTCCTCCTGAGTCTTCTAGCCCCATACAATTCTCTACCTAATTTAGCCGTCTCCTGAGTGTTAAGAACACAGAGTCAGACCCCAGTCACCTTTACTAACTTGTGACAAATGGCTGGTCGAACTCACACCATGCTGCTACTGATACACAATAATGACACTCTTGGCCTCAACTTGCACAAAGATTTTCCAGCTTGTGGGATCCCAATCTAAGTGCCAGTAGACTGAGAGTGATCATCAATGAGTTTGGTTAACTATGCAATTAACTTGTTAAGCCCAAATCATCTGCCACCAGATATTTACAGTAATATAGCATTCACAATAATACTTATTACTTTTAATAAATGTCTGTAATCCCCACTGTCACCACAGACAGGAATATCCTGAGATTTCCAATACAGTAACACTCTTCAAAGAGACAGGGATTCTTTAAATTCTGGCTTAGTGCATTAAAGGGGAGGTACAGCTGAAGTTCGTTTGGTTGTTCTTCTCCTGTGGATCACAGGACTGCAGTTCGTTCTGCACTTCTGTGATCCATCTTTAGCCCGCTGTCAGTTGATGTCACAGGGCCGGTCCAGGCCGGGGAAATTGCGCTCCATGTATTCCTAATTGGTCTTATTACCCTGAGGTCCAGATTGTGACAAAACTGGAATGCTTTCACAGGTTTGTGATGCCTGATCCCAATACCCTCAATGCCAAGTGCTGATAACCTTTCCAGATGTTTATTGCTAACAAACATTAAAGCGGAGATCCACCCAAAAGGGGAAGTTCCACTTTAAAGACTGGTCCCTCGCTCTCCATTAAGGATTGGCACTTTTGGGGAGCGGGGGGGAGTGGGTACCCGAAATTGACAGGTACCTGCTCCCACTTCTGCTGCGATCGGCTAGGCCAGTGGTCGGCAAGCCGCGGCTCGCGAGACACATGCGGCTCTTTACACACTTCAATGCGGCTCTTCTGTGTGCCGGGCGCCTGCTCCCCTCCCTCCTCTCGGGCGGCCGCCCCAAAAGTCATGACTCTGCAGCTAGCCCAGCAATGGGCAAACTACGGCCCAGCGGACCTTTTAATCCGGCCCGCGGAGCGTGGCAAACATTGGCTGTCAGGATGTAGGCGGGGCAGCGTGACGAACTCCTCTCCTCTCACAGTCCGCCCTGAAGACCGGAACGGCGCGGGAACACGGCGAGAGGAACGTGCAGAGCAAAGGTAAGTGAATTGACACAATATGGGGAATGAATTACTATAGGGGGGATGAATTACTATATGGGGGATGAATTACTATATGGAGGATGAATTACTATAGGGGGGATGAATTACTATATGGGGGATGAATTACTATATGGGGGATGAATTACTATGGGGGATGAATTACTATATGGGGGATGAATTACTATGGGGGATTAATTACTATGGGGGATGAATTACTATATGGGGGATGAATTACTATATGGGGGATGAATTACTATAGGGGGGATGAATTACTATATGGGGGATGAATTACTATGGAGGATGAATTACTATATGGGGGATGAATTACTATGGGGGATGAATTACTGTGGGGGATGAATTACTATATGGGGGATGAATTACTATGGGGGATGAATTACTATATGGGGGATTAATTACTATGGGGGATGAATTACTATATGGGGGATGAATTACTATATGGGGGATGAATTACTATATGGGGGATGAATTACTATGGGGGATGAATTACTATATGGGGGATGAATTACTATGGGGGATGAATTACTATATGGGGGATGAATTACTATGGGGGATGAATTACTATATGGGGGATGAATTACTATGGGGGATGAATTACTATGGGGGATGAATTACTATGGGGGATGAATTACTATATGGGGGATGTATTTTCAGTTTTAAAAATGTGGCTCTCAAAATAAATTTCAATCGTGGTTTTGGCGAGATTTGGCTCAGTTGAAAAAAAAGGTTGCCCAGCACTGGGCTAGGCGATCAGAAGCGGAAGTTGTTCTCCTACCCTCCCTCCCTGTAGTCTTCTGGGACATGTGAAAGGTCCCAGAAGACTATGGGGCCATTCAGGAATCGCAGCGCTATTCGCGCATGCGCAGTGGGCACCCAGCTGTGAAGCCACAAGCTGTCACAGCCGGGTGCCCACACTGATGATGCCGGTGCCTGGAACACAAGACAGCTGGTGAAATGGGCTGTGGGGAGGACACCGCGGGAACATGGGACAGGTGAATGGCTGTTTTTTAACCATTTCCATACCGGGCACTTTTACCCCATTCCTGCCCATGCCATTTTTCAGGTTTCAGCGCTCTCACACTTTGAATGACAACTGCGCGGTCATACAACATTGTACCCAAACTAAAATGTTATCATTTTCTTCACACAACTAGAGCTTTCATTGGTGGTATTTAATCACCGCCGGGGTTTTTATTTTTTGCTAAATTAATAAAAAAAAGACAGAAAATTTTGAAAAAAAAACACGTTTATCTTTGTTTCTGTTATAAAAGTTTGCAAATAAATAATTGTTCTTGATAAATTTAGGCCAAGATGTATTCTGCTACATGTCTTTGGTGAAAATAGCCCAAATTAGGATGTATTTTTTAGTTTGTAGGAAAGTTATAGAGTTCACAAACTATGGCATAGATCTGAATATTGATCAGTCCTGAAGTACTGACAGCCAATCTAATTTCTTGAGGTCCAAGAATATCAGAACAGTACAGATATCCTCCAAATGACCCCTTTTTGCAGAGTAGATAGTCCGACGTACTTCATAAGAGGCATGGCGAGTTTTTTGAAGCTGTATTTTTTTTGTCATAATTTTTCGGAAAATGAAAAAATGTAAAAAATTATTTTCACTATTATTTTTTTTTACATACTGTCACCAGTGCAGTACAGCGTCATCATATAACTGGCATGGGGGTGATCAGGGACACTGACTGGTGACAGTATGAATTTTTTTTTTCATTTTTTTATTATTTTTAATTTTTTATAAAAAAATTTTTCTTTTTTTTTTAAGATTTTTTTTCATATTTCACTATGTCCAGAGTAGTACAATGTTACCATAGTAACATTGTACTACCTTGGGGAAGTGATCAGTATTTTTTTTTTACACAATTTGCTTATAGCAAAGAATTACTTTTCTATAAGCAAGCATTTACCCGAATGACATCGATTCATTCAGGGTTTTTTTTTTTTGTGCTTCGCTGTGATTTGGCAACAGCTAATCACATGACATGTGCATGTGATCGCTGTGACCATTCACAGCTAGACACTAGTATACAATGGATGGCATGGCATGAATGAAGCCATCCATTGTACACAACTGTCATGTGACCTGCTGTGATTGGTCACAGCAAGTCACATGGTACCGGCAACGGGGGCTGTCAGATCTGTCATCGGCCGTGTCAGAGGTACACGGCCGGTGACAGATAGCGCCACTGCGTGGCTCTGCAAGTGTGAAAACTGCGCATGCCCAGGAGGACGCCATATGGTGTCCACCCGGAAATCTACAGCATTTTGCCAGCCGCCAAACGGCTATTGGTTAAAAGTCAGCAGCTACAGTTTTTGCAGCTGCTGACTTTTATTTTTTTACAGTGTGAGTGGAACTCCGCTTTAAGAGAACTCTTGGCATACTGCAGTGTCCTGTTCCAGAACTCCTGCTAAAGCATTCAATTAGTTATTTACAGCTTTAGAAAAACCCTGTTTTTTGCTATCTGCTTAGTAATGGTCAACAGAATGGTTAATGGCTTTTCCTGAGTTCCTTTAAAGGTCCAGATCCATGGCCATTTATTCACTTACAGTAAATGGCTATGGAGATGCACTCCATATTCTAAAAAAAATGTCATGGCTGACCTTTCAACTTTGAACAACATGGCTGCCCTGTGTCTTCTCACAGTTTTTGGGGTGACCAGTTTGCATTATTATCACACTGGGGACTACATCCCCCACAGTTCCAAGCAGCTCCCAGAAGTCTTTCACAGTTCCCTGGGCAGGCTCTTTCCTTTCCCAGGCTGCCCTGAATCCAGTCACAGCATCTTCTCTATCCTGGGTGGTAAGAAGGACTTTCTTTTTTCTTTTCTTTTTCTCTCTTCCTCTGCAAAGCTGCTCCACACACCTAGCTAATACTCGAAAAGAGGGGAATGGTAGCTGCAGTGTGAGGTCATTGGTGACAGCCCGGTCTGTACAGCTGTGGTTGGGGAAGTGCCAGTAACTGGAAATACACTAGCAACCCAACAGTCCTGTTTGGAAAGCTGTCCCATTCAGAACTCATCTCTCTGCATGCCTGCTCAGACTTGGTCTTATTTACCCCCAGTTTCTTATTCTGCAGTGGGGGTATTTTTAAAAAACATCTGTTGCAGTCATTGTCACATGTGGTGGTAATAAGAATGACCTGAATCTGTTGCACATGTTGAAACCTTACCAAAACAGTTATAACACATTCCTGAATGAGGAAAATGTTGTTTTAAAGGAACCATACTGCCAGAAAAGTGTTGTAAATGTTTCATTGAATTACCCCATAGTTCAGCAGATCCTACTCCATGATAGATATATTCTTTTATTATCACCATCCATGACCCCAACACTCCAGAAGTGCATACAACTAGAGATGAGCGAATCGAAGTATCCGAAGTGGAATTCGAGTCGAATATCGGAAAAATTTCGATTCGTGCCGAATCCGAAAAATAGCCTAATTCGGACGCGCGAATCGAAATTTTTCAGAAAATGGCGGCTGACATGTGCGGCGACGGAGCGGGGATGTCTGGGAAGGCGCGCAGACAAGGCGCGCTGACCCATAATGCATTCCTCAACTACATGTGATCGCATCAGCCAATCAGCAGCCAGCCAGCCAGCACTGTGTAATGGTCGAGCTATAAATAGCGGCCATTTTGGAATTCTTCATTTGCCTGCAGTTATTGAACAGAGGCAGACCGCTCTGTACTAGGGACAGGGACAGAGTTAGGGCCACAGAAACGATAATTGGGGACAGAGAAAAGTTACTTAGGGATAGAGAACCATTACTCAGGGACACAGACTTGTTAATGAGGGCCACAGAATCGTTATTTAGGGACAAAGAAACGCTAGTTAGGGCCACAGAATTCATAATCAGGGACAGACAGAATTGTTACTCAGTGCCAGAGAATTGTTACTTAGGGCCACAGAAACGTTATTAGGGCCACAGAATTTTTACTCAGGGACAGACAGAATTGTTACTGAGTGCCAGAGAATTGTTACTCAGGGACAGACAGAATTGTTACTGAGTGCCAGAGAATTGTTACTTAGGGCCACAGAAACTTTAATTAGGGCCACAGAATTTTTACTCAGGGACAGACAGAATTGTTACTGAGTGCCAGAGAATTGTTACTCAGGGACAGACAGAATTGTTACTGAGTGCCAGAGAATTGTTACTTAGGGCCACAGAAACTTTACTTAGGGCCACAGAATTGTTACTCAGGGACAGACAGAATTGTTACTGAGTGCCAGAGAATTGTTACTCAGGGACAGACAGAATTGTTACTGAGTGCCAGAGAATTGTTACTCAGGGCCCCAGAAACTTTACTTAGGGCCACAGAATTTTTACTCAGGGACAGACAGAATTGTTACTGAGTGCCAGAGAATTGTTACTCAGGGACAGACAGAATTGTTACTGAGTGCCAGAGAATTGTTACTTAGGGCCACAGAAACTTTACTTAGGGCCACAGAATTGTTACTCGCATAGACACAGAATTGTTACTCGCACAGACACAGAATTGTTACTGAAGGCCACAGAACTGTTACTTAGGGCCACAGAATTGTTACTCGCACAGACACAGAATTGTTACTCGCACAGACACAGAACTGTTACTGAGGGCCACAGAACTGTTACTTAGGGCCACAGAATTGTTACTCGCACAGACACAGAATTGTTACTCAGGGACACAGAACTGTTACTTAGGGACAAAGAAACGCTAGTTAGGGCCACAGAATTCATACTCAGGGACAGACAGAATTGTTACGGAGTGCCAGAGAATTGTTACTCTGGGCCACAGAAACTTTACTTAGGGCCACAGAATTTTTACTCAGGGACAGACAGAATTGTTACTGAGTGCCAGAGAATTGTTACTCAGGGACAGACAGAATTGTTACGGAGTGCCAGAGAATTGTTACTCAGGGCCACAGAAACTTTACTTAGGGCCACAGAATTTTTACTCAGGGACAGACAGAATTGTTACTGAGTGCCAGAGAATTGTTACTCAGGGACAGACAGAATTGTTACTGAGTGCCAGAGAATTGTTACTTAGGGCCACAGAAACTTTACTTAGGGCCACAGAATTGTTACTCGCACAGACACAGAATTGTTACTCGCACAGACACAGAACTGTTACTGAGGGCCACAGAAACTTTACTTAGGGCCACAGAATTGTTACTCGCACAGACACAGAATTGTTACTCGCACAGACACAGAACTGTTACTGAGGGCCACAGAACTGTTACTTAGGGCCACAGAATTGTTACTCGCACAGACACAGAATTGTTACTCAGGGCCACAGAACTGTTACTTAGGGACAAAGAAACGCTAGTTAGGGCCACAGAATTCATACTCAGGGACAGACAGAATTGTTACTGAGTGCCAGAGAATTGTTACTCAGGGACAGACAGAATTGTTACGGAGTGCCAGAGAATTGTTACTCAAGGCCACAGAAACTTTACTTAGGGCCACAGAATTTTTACTCAGGAACAGACAGAATTGTTACTGAGTGCCAGAGAATTGTTACTCAGGGACAGACAGAATTGTTACTGAGTGCCAGATAATTGTTACTCAGGGCCCCAGAAACTTTACTTAGGGCCACAGAATTTTTACTCAGGGACAGACAGAATTGTTACTGAGTGCCAGAGAATTGTTACTCGGACAGACAGAATTGTTACTGAGTGCCAGAGAATTGTTACTTAGGGCCACAGAAACTTTACTTAGGGCCACAGAATTGTTACTCGCACAGACACAGAATTGTTACTCGCACAGACACAGAATTGTTACTGAAGGCCACAGAACTGTTACTTAGGGCCACAGAATTGTTACTCGCACAGACACAGAATTGTTACTCGCACAGACACAGAACTGTTACTGAGGGCCACAGAACTGTTACTTAGGGCCACAGAATTGTTACTCGCACAGACACAGAATTGTTACTCAGGGCCACAGAACTGTTACTTAGGGACAAAGAAACGCTAGTTAGGGCCACAGAATTCATACTCAGGGACAGACAGAATTGTTACGGAGTGCCAGAGAATTGTTACTCAGGGCCACAGAAACTTTACTTAGGGCCACAGAATTTTTACTCAGGGACAGACAGAATTGTTACTGAGTGCCAGAGAATTGTTACTCAGGGACAGACAGAATTGTTACGGAGTGCCAGAGAATTGTTACTCAGGGACAGACAGAATTGTTACTGAGTGCCAGAGAATTGTTACTTAGGGCCACAGAAACTTTAATTAGGGCCACAGAATTTTTACTCAGGGACAGACAGAATTGTTACTGAGTGCCAGAGAATTGTTACTCAGGGACAGACAGAATTGTTATGGAGTGCCAGAGAATTGTTACTCAGGGCCACAGAAACTTTACTTAGGGCCACAGAATTTTTACTCAGGGACAGACAGAATTGTTACTGAGTGCCAGAGAATTGTTACTCAGGGACAGACAGAATTGTTACGGAGTGCCAGAGAATTGTTACTCACGGCCACAGAAACTTTACTTAGGGCCACAGAATTTTTACTCAGGGACAGACAGAATTGTTACTGAGTGCCAGAGAATTGTTACTCAGGGACAGACAGAATTGTTACTGAGTGCCAGATAATTGTTACTTAGGGCCACAGAAACGTTATTAGGGCCACAGAATTGTTACTCAGGGACAGACAGAATTGTTACTGAGTGCCAGAGAATTGTTACTTAGGGCCACAGAAACTTTACTTAGGGCCACAGAATTGTTACTCAGGGACAGACACAGAATTGTTACTGAGGGCCACAGAACTGTTACTTAGGGCCACAGAATTGTTACTCGCACAGACACAGAATTGTTACTGAGGACCACAGAACTGTTACTTAGGGCCACAGAATTGTTACTCGCACAGACACAGAATTGTTACACAGGGACACAGAACTGTTACTGAGGGCCACAGAACCGTTACTTAGGGCCACAGAATTGTTACTCGCACAGACACAGAATTGTTACTCGCACAGACACAGAATTGTTACTCGCACAGACACAGAATTGTTACTGAGGGCCACAGAACTGTTACTTGGGGCCACAGAAACGTTAATCAGGGACACAGAATTGTTACTGAGGGCCACAGAACTGTTACTTAGGGCCACAGAATTGTTACTCGCACAGACACAGAATTGTTACACAGGGACACAGAACTGTTACTGAGGGCCACAGAACCGTTACTTAGGGCCACAGAATTGTTACTCGCACAGACAGAATTGTTACTCGCACAGACACAGAATTGTTACTCGCACAGACACAGAATTGTTACTCAGGGACACAGAACTGTTACTGAGGGCCACAGAACTGTTACTCAGGGCCACAGAATTGTTACTCGCACAGACACAGAATTCTTACTCGCACAGACACAGAATTGTTACTCAGGGAAACAGAACTGTTACTGAGGGCCACAGAACTGTTACTTAGGGCCACAGAATTGTTTCTCGCACAGACACAGAATTGTTACTCGCACAGACACAGAATTGTTACTGAGGGCCACAGAACTGTTACTTGGGGCCACAGAAACGTTAATCAGGGACACAGAATTGTTACTGAGGGCCACAGAACTGTTACTTAGGGCCACAGAATTGTTACTCGCACAGACACAGAATTGTTACTCAGGGACACAGAATTGTTACTCAGGGACACATAATCGTTTAATTAAAGAGTATGTCAGACAACATGCAGAGGAGTGGCAGAGGAGGCAATGTTTTAGGAGCGAGCAGACGTGGCAGCAGAGGAAGGGGTCGAGGCAGCACTATTCGCAGCCAGAGGCCAGTGCTCCCGGTGTCATCCAGCGGTCGTGTCTCCACCGACAACCCTGCCGTCATCGATTGGTTGGCTCGGTCGTCTTCCTCTTCCCAGGTCACCTCTGACACCTACAGCCAACGGTCGGTGGGTACGTCAGACACAACCGTTAGTTGGAATGGCCCGGGACCAAGCCCACTGAAATCACGTGTCCTCTACCTGCCCCTGTCCTTTGGTGTTCCCTCACCAAGCGAAGTATAGCATGCTGTGGGCTCAGCCCCACTGTACAGTGAGGAAGAGCTAACAGAGGGTGGTCAGAAACGGGGGGAGACATCCGCCTTTTCAGCAGCTAGGCGAAGAAGTAGTGGCGAGGAGAGTGGCCCGGTAGCCGGTCTAGAGACAGGTCTGTCTCCTGACCCAGACGCAGCCGAGGGGGCTACTAGTGAGGCGGAGACCCTACTTGATGATGAGGAGGTTGATCGCACTTGGCAGCCTCGTCGTCATCAGGCAATTTCTTCCGCATCATCAGGAGAAGAGGGTGGCAGCTTGGCAGTGAGCGAAACAGTCGGTGGGTTGCCCAGGAGACAGCAGCAGGGTCGCAGCAGTGTCAGTGGAAGCAGTGTCAGTGGAGCCAAACGGCCACGGAGTAGAGCACCAGCTTCACTGCAGCCTACCACCACGGCCAGTAGTGGTGCCGGTGTGCACGGAGGAAGCAGCAGTCAGCCAGTGAGGAGTATCGGGGGCAAAGTTTCCTACTCGGCGGTGTGGCAATTTTTCGTCAAGCCGCCCGAGGAAGTAAACGTAGCCGTATGTCGACTAAGTGGCCAGAAAGTCAAGCGTGGCCAGGGGGCCCATGTTGGGACTATTTGGGCCATGTTGGGACAATGGGAGACCTCCCATTGCTGCTGTCTCCATCGCCACACTCTGCCATGTGCCACTTTCAGGTCTCCTCACACACTGCTGGTGTGTTGAATTTTTTGACATAGGGTGCTGGCAGATTACGGGCCTCCCATAGCTGCTGCCAGGCCCCTAATCTGCCATAGGCCCCTATATACCGCCTCCTCATGCTGCTGCCAGGTCCAGAGTCTGTCATGGGTCCATGTACGGCCTCCCATTGCTGCTGTCTCCATCGCCACACTCTGCCATGTGCCACTTTCAGGTCTCCTCACACTGCTGGTGTGTAGAATTTTTTGACATAGGGTGCTGGCAGATTACGGGCCTCCTATAGCTGCTGCCAGGCCCCTAATCTGCCATAGGCCCCTATATACCGCCTCCTCATGCTGATGCCAGGTCCAGAGTCTCTCATGGGTCCCTGTACGGCCTCCCATTGCTGCTGTCTCCATCGCCACACTCTGCCATGTGCCACTTTCAGGTCTCCTCACACTGCTGGTGTGTAGAATTTTTTGACATAGGGTGCTGGCAGATTACGGGCCTCCCATAGCTGCTGCCAGGCCCCTAATCTGCCATAGGCCCCTATATACCGCCTCCTCATGCTGCTGCCAGGTCCAGAGTCTCTCATGGGTCCCTGTACGGCCTCCCATTGCTGCTGTCTCCATCGCCACACTCTGCCATGTGCCACTTTCAGGTCTCCTCACACTGCTGGTGTGTAGAATTTTTTGACATAGGGTGCTGGCAGATTACGGGCCTCCTATAGCTGCTGCCAGGCCCCTAATCTGCCATAGGCCCCTATATACCGCCTCCTCATGCTGCTGCCAGGTCCACAGTGTCTCATGCCATGTGCCACTTTCAGGTCTCCTCACACTGCTGGTGTGTTGAATTTTTTGACATAGGGTGCTGGCAGATTATGGGCCTCCTATAGCTGCTGCCAGGCCCCTAATCTGCCATAGGCCCCTATATACCGCCTCCTCATGCTGCTGCCAGGTCCAGAGTCTCTCATGGTTCCCTGTACGGCCTCCCATTGCTGCTGTCTCCATCGCCACACTCTGCCATGTGCCACTTTCAGGTCTCCTCACACACTGCTGGTGTGTTGAATTTTTTGACATAGGGTGCTGGCAGATTACGGGCCTCCCATAGCTGCTGCCAGGCCCCTAATCTGCCATGGGCCCCTATATACCGCCTCCTCATGCTGCTGCCAGGTCCAGAGTCTCTCATGGGTCCCTGTACGGCCTCCCATTGCTGCTGCCTCCATCGCCACACTCTGCCATGTGCCACTTTCAGGTCTCCTCACACACTGCTGGTGTGTTGAATTTTTTGACATAGGGTGCTGGCAGATTACGGGCCTCCCATAGCTGCTGCCAGGCCCCTAATCTGCCATAGGCCCCTATATACCGCCTCCTCATGCTGCTGCCAAGTCCAGAGTCTGTCATGGGTCCCTGTACGGCCTCCCATTGCTGCTGTCTCCATCGCCACACTCTGCCATGTGCCACTTTCAGGTCTCCTCACACTGCTGGTGTGTTGAATTTTTTGACATAGGGTGCTGGCAGATTACGGGCCTCCCAAAGCTGCTGCCAGGCCCCTAATCTGCCATGGGCCCCTATACCACCTCCTCATGCTGCTGCCAAGTCCAGAGTCTGTCATGGGTCCCTGTACGGCCTCCCATTGCTGCTGTCTCCATCGCCACACTCTGCCATGTGCCACTTTCAGGTCTCCTCACACACTGCTGGTGTGTTCAATTTTTTGACATAGGGTGCTGGCAGATTACGGGCCTCCCATAGCTGCTGCCAGGCCCCTAATCTGCCATAGGCCCCTATATACCGCCTCCTCATGCTGCTGCCAAGTCCAGTGTCTGTCATGGGTCCCTGTACGGCCTCCCATTGCTGCTGTCTCCATCGCCACACTCTGCCATGTGCCACTTTCAGGTCTCCTCACACACTGCTGGTGTGTTGAATTTTTTGACATAGGGTGCTGGCAGATTACGGGCCTCCTATAGCTGCTGCCAGGCCCCTAATCTGCCATAGGCCCCTATATACCGCCTCCTCATGCTGCTGCCAGGTCCACAGTGTCTCATGCCATGTGCCACTTTCAGGTCTCCTCACACTGCTGGTGTGTTGAATTTTTTGACATAGGGTGCTGGCAGATTATGGGCCTCCTATAGCTGCTGCCAGGCCCCTAATCTGCCATAGGCCCCTATATACCGCCTCCTCATGCTGCTGCCAGGTCCAGAGTCTCTCATGGTTCCCTGTACGGCCTCCCATTGCTGCTGTCTCCATCGCCACACTCTGCCATGTGCCACTTTCAGGTCTCCTCACACTGCTGGTGTGTTGAATTTTTTGACATAGGGTGCTGGCAGATTACGGGCCTCCCATAGCTGCTGCCAGGCCCCTAATCTGCCATGGGCCCCTATACCGACTCCTCATGCTGCTGCCAAGTCCAGAGTCTCTCATGGGTCCCTGTACGGCCTCCCATTGCTGCTGTCTCCATCGCCACACTTTGCCATGTGCCACTTTCAGGTCTCCTCACACACTGCTGGTGTGTTCAGTTTTTTGACATAGGGTGCTGGCAGATTACGGGCCTCCCATAGCTGCTGCCAGGCCCCTAATCTGCCATAGGCCCCTATATACCGCCTCCTCATGCTGCTGCCAGGTCCAGAGTCTCTCATGGGTCCCTGTACGGCCTCCCATTGCTGCTGTCTCCATCGCCACACTCTGCCATGTGCCACTTTCAGGTCTCCTCACACTGCTGGTGTGTAGAATTTTTTGACATAGGGTGCTGGCAGATTACGGGCCTCCTATAGCTGCTGCCAGGCCCCTAATCTGCCATAGGCCCCTATATACCGCCTCCTCATGCTGCTGCCAGGTCCAGAGTCTGTCATGGGTCCCTGTACGGCCTCCCATTGCTGCTGTCTCCATCGCCACACTCTGCCATGTGCCACTTTCAGGTCTCCTCACACTGCTGGTGTGTAGAATTTTTTGACATAGGGTGCTGGCAGATTACGGGCCTCCCATAGCTGCTGCCAGGCCCCTAATCTGCCATAGGCCCCTATATACCGCCTCCTCATGCTGCTGCCAGGTCCAGAGTCTCTCATGGGTCCCTGTACGGCCTCCCATTGCTGCTGTCTCCATCGCCACACTCTGCCATGTGCCACTTTCAGGTCTCCTCACACTGCTGGTGTGTAGAATTTTTTGACATAGGGTGCTGGCAGATTACGGGCCTCCTATAGCTGCTGCCAGGCCCCTAATCTGCCATAGGCCCCTATATACCGCCTCCTCATGCTGCTGCCAGGTCCAGAGTCTCTCATGGGTCCCTGTACGGCCTCCCATTGCTGCTGTCTCCATCGCCACACTCTGCCATGTGCCACTTTCAGGTCTCCTCACACTGCTGGTGTGTAGAATTTTTTGACATAGGGTGCTGGCAGATTACGGGCCTCCCATAGCTGCTGCCAGGCCCCTAATCTGCCATAGGCCCCTATATACCGCCTCCTCATGCTGCTGCCAGGTCCAGAGTCTCTCATGGGTCCCTGTACGGCCTCCCATTGCTGCTGTCTCCATCGCCACACTCTGCCATGTGCCACTTTCAGGTCTCCTCACACTGCTGGTGTGTAGAATTTTTTGACATAGGGTGCTGGCAGATTACGGGCCTCCTATAGCTGCTGCCAGGCCCCTAATCTGCCATAGGCCCCTATATACCGCCTCCTCATGCTGCTGCCAGGTCCACAGTGTCTCATGCCATGTGCCACTTTCAGGTCTCCTCACACTGCTGGTGTGTTGAATTTTTTGACATAGGGTGCTGGCAGATTATGGGCCTCCTATAGCTGCTGCCAGGCCCCTAATCTGCCATAGGCCCCTATATACCGCCTCCTCATGCTGCTGCCAGGTCCAGAGTCTCTCATGGTTCCCTGTACGGCCTCCCATTGCTGCTGTCTCCATCGCCACACTCTGCCATGTGCCACTTTCAGGTCTCCTCACACACTGCTGGTGTGTTCAATTTTTTGACATAGGGTGCTGGCAGATTACGGGCCTCCCATAGCTGCTGCCAGGCCCCTAATCTGCCATAGGCCCCTATATACCGCCTCCTCATGCTGCTGCCAAGTCCAGAGTCTGTCATGGGTCCCTGTACGGCCTCCCATTGCTGCTGTCTCCATCGCCACACTCTGCCATGTGCCACTTTCAGGTTTCCTCACACACTGCTGGTGTGTTGAATTTTTTGACATAGGGTGCTGGCAGATTACGGGCCTCCTATAGCTGCTGCCAGGCCCCTAATCTGCCATAGGCCCCTATATACCGCCTCCTCATGCTGCTGCCAGGTCCACAGTGTCTCATGCCATGTGCCACTTTCAGGTCTCCTCACACTGCTGGTGTGTTGAATTTTTTGACATAGGGTGCTGGCAGATTATGGGCCTCCTATAGCTGCTGCCAGGCCCCTAATCTGCCTTAGGCCCCTATATACCGCCTCCTCATGCTGCTGCCAGGTCCAGAGTCTCTCATGGTTCCCTGTACGGCCTCCCATTGCTGCTGTCTCCATTGCCACACTCTGCCATGTGCCACTTTCAGGTCTCCTCACACACTGCTGGTGTGTTGAATTTTTTGACATAGGGTGCTGGCAGATTACGGGCCTCCTATAGCTGCTGCCAGGCCCCTAATCTGCCATGGGCCCCTATATACCGCCTCCTCATGCTGCTGCCAGGTCCAGAGTCTCTCATGGGTCCCTGTACGGCCTCCCATTGCTGCTGTCTCCATCGCCACACTCTGCCATGTGCCACTTTCAGGTCTCCTCACACACTGCTGGTGTGTTGAATTTTTTGACATAGGGTGCTGGCAGATTACGGGCCTCCTATAGCTGCTGCCAGGCCCCTAATCTGCCATAGGCCCCTATATACCGCCTCCTCATGCTGCTGCCAAGTCCAGAGTCTGTCATGGGTCCCTGTACGGCCTCCCATTGCTGCTGTCTCCATCGCCACACTCTGCCATGTGCCACTTTCAGGTCTCCTCACACTGCTGGTGTGTTGAATTTTTTGACATAGGGTGCTGGCAGATTACGGGCCTCCCATAGCTGCTGCCAGGCCCCTAATCTGCCATGGGCCCCTATACCGACTCCTCATGCTGCTGCCAAGTCCAGAGTCTCTCATGGGTCCCTGTACGGCCTCCCATTGCTGCTGTCTCCATCGCCACACTTTGCCATGTGCCACTTTCAGGTCTCCTCACACACTGCTGGTGTGTTCAGTTTTTTGACATAGGGTGCTGGCAGATTACGGGCCTCCCATAGCTGCTGCCAGGCCCCTAATCTGCCATAGGCCCCTATATACCGCCTCCTCATGCTGCTGCCAGGTCCAGAGTCTGTCATGGGTCCCTGTACGGCCTCCCATTGCTGCTGTCTCCATCGCCACACTCTGCCATGTGCCACTTTCAGGTCTCCTCACACTGCTGGTGTGTTGAATTTTTTGACATAGGGTGCTGGCAGATTACGGGCCTCCCAAAGCTGCTGCCAGGCCCCTAATCTGCCATGGGCCCCTATACCACCTCCTCATGCTGCTGCCAAGTCCAGAGTCTCTCATGGGTCCCTGTACGGCCTCCCATTGCTGCTGTCTCCATTGCCACACTCTGCCATGTGTCACTTTCAGGTCTCCTCACACACTGCTGGTGTGTTCAATTTTTTGACATAGGGTGCTGGCAGATTACGGGCCTCCCATAGCTGCTGCCAGGCCCCTAATCTGCCATAGGCCCCTATATACCGCCTCCTCATGCTGCTGCCAGGTCCAGAGTCTGTCATGGGTCCCTGTACGGCCTCCCATTGCTGCTGTCTCCATCGCCACACTCTGCCATGTGCCACTTTCAGGTCTCCTCACACTGCTGGTGTGTTGAATTTTTTGACATAGGGTGCTGGCAGATTACGGGCCTCCCATAGCTGCTGCCAGGCCCCTAATCTGCCATGGGCCCCTATACCGACTCCTCATGCTGCTGCCAAGTCCAGAGTCTCTCATGGGTCCCTGTACGGCCTCCCATTGCTGCTGTCTCCATCGCCACACTTTGCCATGTGCCACTTTCAGGTCTCCTCACACACTGCTGGTGTGTTCAGTTTTTTGACATAGGGTGCTGGCAGATTACGGGCCTCCCATAGCTGCTGCCAGGCCCCTAATCTGCCATAGGCCCCTATATACCGCCTCCTCATGCTGCTGCCAGGTCCAGAGTCTGTCATGGGTCCCTGTACGGCCTCCCATTGCTGCTGTCTCCATCGCCACACTCTGCCATGTGCCACTTTCAGGTCTCCTCACACTGCTGGTGTGTTGAATTTTTTGACATAGGGTGCTGGCAGATTACGGGCCTCCCAAAGCTGCTGCCAGGCCCCTAATCTGCCATGGGCCCCTATACCACCTCCTCATGCTGCTGCCAAGTCCAGAGTCTCTCATGGGTCCCTGTACGGCCTCCCATTGCTGCTGTCTCCATTGCCACACTCTGCCATGTGCCACTTTCAGGTCTCCTCACACACTGCTGGTGTGTTCAATTTTTTGACATAGGGTGCTGGCAGATTACGGGCCTCCCATAGCTGCTGCCAGGCCCCTAATCTGCCATAGGCCCCTATATACCGCCTCCTCATGCTGCTGCCAGGTCCAGAGTCTGTCATGGGTCCCTGTACGGCCTCCCATTGCTGCTGTCTCCATCGCCACACTCTGCCATGTGCCACTTTCAGGTCTCCTCACACTGCTGGTGTGTTGAATTTTTTGACATAGGGTGCTGGCAGATTACGGGCCTCCCATAGCTGCTGCCAGGCCCCTAATCTGCCATGGGCCCCTATACCGACTCCTCATGCTGCTGCCAAGTCCAGAGTCTCTCATGGGTCCCTGTACGGCCTCCCATTGCTGCTGTCTCCATCGCCACACTTTGCCATGTGCCACTTTCAGGTCTCCTCACACACTGCTGGTGTGTTCAGTTTTTTGACATAGGGTGCTGGCAGATTACGGGCCTCCCATAGCTGCTGCCAGGCCCCTAATCTGCCATAGGCCCCTATATACCGCCTCCTCATGCTGCTGCCAGGTCCAGAGTCTGTCATGGGTCCCTGTACGGCCTCTCATTGCTGCTGTCTCCATCGCCACACTCTGCCATGTGCCACTTTCAGGTCTCCTCACACTGCTGGTGTGTTGAATTTTTTGACATAGGGTGCTGGCAGATTACGGGCCTCCCAAAGCTGCTGCCAGGCCCCTAATCTGCCATGGGCCCCTATACCACCTCCTCATGCTGCTGCCAAGTCCAGAGTCTCTCATGGGTCCCTGTACGGCCTCCCATTGCTGCTGTCTCCATCGCCACACTCTGCCATGTGCCACTTTCAGGTCTCCTCACACACTGCCGGTGTGTTCAATTTTTTGACATAGGGTGCTGGCAGATTACGGTCCTCCCATAGCTGCTGCCAGGCCCCTAATCTGCCATAGGCCCCTATATACCGCCTCCTCATGCTGCTGCCAAGTCCAGAGTCTGTCATGGGTCCCTGTACGGCCTCCCATTGCTGCTGTCTCCATCGCCACACTCTGCCATGTGCCACTTTCAGGTCTCCTCACACACTGCTGGTGTGTTGAATTTTTTGACATAGGGTGCTGGCAGATTACGGGCCTCCTATAGCTGCTGCCAGGCCCCTAATCTGCCTTAGGCCCCTATATACCGCCTCCTCATGCTGCTGCCAAGTCCAGAGTCTGTCATGGGTCCCTGTACGGCCTCCCATTGCTGCTGTCTCCATCGCCACACTCTGCCATGTGCCACTTTCAGGTCTCCTCACACTGCTGGTGTGTTGAATTTTTTGACATAGGGTGCTGGCAGATTACGGGCCTCCCATAGCTGCTGCCAGGCCCCTAATCTGCCATGGGCCCCTATACCGACTCCTCATGCTGCTGCCAAGTCCAGAGTCTCTCATGGGTCCCTGTACGGCCTCCCATTGCTGCTGTCTCCATCGCCACACTTTGCCATGTGCCACTTTCAGGTCTCCTCACACACTGCTGGTGTGTTCAGTTTTTTGACATAGGGTGCTGGCAGATTACGGGCCTCCCATAGCTGCTGCCAGGCCCCTAATCTGCCATAGGCCCCTATATACCGCCTCCTCATGCTGCTGCCAGGTCCAGAGTCTGTCATGGGTCCCTGTACGGCCTCCCATTGCTGCTGTCTCCATCGCCACACTCTGCCATGTGCCACTTTCAGGTCTCCTCACACACTGCTGGTGTGTTCAGTTTTTTGACATAGGGTGCTGGCAGATTACGGGCCTCCTATAGCTGCTGCCAGGCCCCTAATCTGCCTTAGGCCCCTATATACCGCCTCCTCATGCTGCTGCCAAGTCCAGAGTCTGTCATGGGTCCCTGTACGGCCTCCCATTGCTGCTGTCTCCATCGCCACACTCTGCCATGTGCCACTTTCAGGTCTCCTCACACTGCTGGTGTGTTGAATTTTTTGACATAGGGTGCTGGCAGATTACGGGCCTCCCATAGCTGCTGCCAGGCCCCTAATCTGCCATGGGCCCCTATACCGACTCCTCATGCTGCTGCCAAGTCCAGAGTCTCTCATGGGTCCCTGTACGGCCTCCCATTGCTGCTGTCTCCATCGCCACACTTTGCCATGTGCCACTTTCAGGTCTCCTCACACACTGCTGGTGTGTTCAGTTTTTTGACATAGGGTGCTGGCAGATTACGGGCCTCCCATAGCTGCTGCCAGGCCCCTAATCTGCCATAGGCCCCTATATACCGCCTCCTCATGCTGCTGCCAGGTCCAGAGTCTGTAATGGGTCCCTGTACGGCCTCCCATTGCTGCTGTCTCCATCGCCACACTCTGCCATGTGCCACTTTCAGGTCTCCTCACACACTGCTGGTGTGTTCAGTTTTTTGACATAGGGTGCTGGCAGATTACGGGCCTCCCATAGCTGCTGCCAGGCCCCTAATCTGCCATAGGCCCCTATATACCGCCTCCTCATGCTGCTGCCAAGTCCAGAGTCTGTCATGGGTCCCTGTACGGCCTCCCATTGCTGCTGTCTCCATCGCCACACTCTGCCATGTGCCACTTTCAGGTCTCCTCACACACTGCTGGTGTGTTGAATTTTTTGACATAGGGTGCTGGCAGATTACGGGCCTCCTATAGCTGCTGCCAGGCCCCTAATCTGCCATGGGCCCCTATATACCACCTCCTCATGCTGCTGCCAGGTCCAGAGTCTCTCATGGGTCCCTGTACGGCCTCCCATTGCTGCTGTCTCCATCGCCACACTCTGCCATGTGCCACTTTCAGGTCTCCTCACACACTGCTGGTGTGTTGAATTTTTTGACATAGGGTGCTGGCAGATTACGGGCCTCCTATAGCTGCTGCCAGTCCCCTAATATGCCATGGGCCCCTATATACCGCCTCCTCATGCTGCTGCCAGGTCCAGAGTCTCTCATGGGTCCCTGTACGGCCTCCCATTGCTGCTGTTTCCATCGCCACACTCTGCCATGTGCCACTTTCAGGTCTCCTCACACACTGCTGGTGTGTTGAATTTTTTGACATAGGGTGCTGGCAGATTACGGGCCTCCTATAGCTGCTGCCAGGCCCCTAATCTGCCATAGGCCCCTATATACCGCCTCCTCATGCTGCTGCCAAGTCCAGAGTCTGTCATGGGTCCCTGTACGGCCTCCCATTGCTGCTGTCTCCATCGCCACACTCTGCCATGTGCCACTTTCAGGTCTCCTCACACACTGCTGGTGTGTTGAATTTTTTGACATAGGGTGCTGGCAGATTACGGGCCTCCTATAGCTGCTGCCAGGCCCCTAATCTGCCATAGGCCCCTATATACCGCCTCCTCATGCTGCTGCCAGGTCCAGAGTCTCTCATGGGTCCCTGTACGGCCTCCCATTGCTGCTGTCTCCATCGCCACACTCTGCCATGTGCCACTTTCAGGTCTCCTCACACTGCTGGTGTGTTCCATTTTTTGTCATAGGGTGCTGGCAGATTACGGGCCTCCCATAGCTGCTGCCAGGCCCCTAATCTGCCATGGGCCCCTATACCGACTCCTCATGCTGTGACGTTGCAACAAGGTGGAATTCAACCCTACATATGTTAGACCGCCTTTACGAACAGCAAAAGGCCATCACAGATTTCCTGATGTTAAAAGCGGATAAAGGTACTCCCTGTGTAACTTAGATGTCAGCCATTGGCAGCTCATGCGTGACACCTGCGCTTGCTCAGGCCCTTTGAGGAGGCCACGCTATTCGTGAGTCGGCAGGACTATGGGATGAACGACGTCATTCCTCTGTTGCACGTCCTGGAACAAATGCTGTTAACAATGGCTGGTCAGGGTGCGGTAGACGTGGTGCACAGATCTCAACGCCACATGACCCCTGTGGGGGCAGGACAGGAAGAAGAGGAGGAGGTAGAGGAGGACATTGGTGCTCAGGAATTATTGAGTGAAATGGGTGGTTTTTCCACTCAGCGGACAGGAGTGGAGGAGCAGGAGCATCTGGTAGAGGAGGAGGAAGAGGAGACAGAGGACCCAGACGCACCGTGGCAGTATGCTGTGGAGATGGAGGCAGGGAGTTTCTCGCATTCCTTGGCACAAATGGCCCATAGCATGCTCGCTTGCTTGCGTAGCGACAGCCGAATAATAACCATCAGACAGAGGGATGACTTTTGGCTGTCCACCTTGTTGGACCCTCGCTACCGTTCAAAAATGGTGGCCTTTTTCACACCTGCTGAGAGGGAGGCCAAAATAACGTACTATAAAAACCACCTATGTAGTCAGCTGGTCTCTGCCTGTCTGTGCCAACGTCCATCCTCAGACACTGTGGGCCCTGTGCGCTCGCGTTCCGCTGCCATGGCAGCAGGGGAGGGGTGGGGTGGTAGGAGCAGTGGCAGCTCCACCAGCAGCGGCTGCCTCAGTCTGCAGTCGATGATGAGTAGCTTTCTTCACCAGCGCAGTGAGGAAACTACTAACCAGCCGCAGCAGCAGCAGCAGGTGGACCTGGAGCAGGACCTCAAACAACAGGCTTAGGCCTACTTGGACAGCACCCTGCCAACCGAGGTAGACAATCCCCTTGACTACTGGGCAACGAAACTTGACCTTTGGCCCCAACTAGCTGAATTTGCCCTTGAAAGGCTGTCATGCCCGGCCAGTAGCGTGGCATCGGAGCGCGTGTTTAGTGCGGCAGGAGGTATTGCAACTCCGCGGAGGACACGACTGTCCACCCAAAGTGTGGAGAGACTGACGTTTGTGAAAATGAATCCGCCATGAATCATGCCCCAAACGTGCCACTTTCAGGTCTCCTCACACTGCTGGTGTGTTACATTTTTTGTCATAGGGTGCTGGCAGATTACGGGCCTCCCAT
The DNA here is from genome assembly GCF_062004578.1 of Staurois parvus. NCBI lineage: Eukaryota > Metazoa > Chordata > Amphibia > Anura > Ranidae > Staurois > Staurois parvus. Next base: position 1,478,260 of record NW_028318415.1, read on the forward strand.
AGCTGCTGCCAGGCCCCTAATCTGCCATGGGCCCCTATACCGCCTCCTCATGCTGCTGCCAAGTCCAGAGTCTCTCATTGGTCCCTGTACTGCCTCCCATTGCTGCTGTCTCCATCGCCACACTCTGCCATGTGCCACTTTCAGGTCTCCTCACACTGCTGGTGTGTTCCATTTTTTGTCATAGGGTGCTGGCAGATTACGGGCCTCCCATAGCTGCTGCCAGGCCCCTAATCTGCCATGGGCCCCTATACCGCCTCCTCATGCTGCTGCCAGGTCCAGAGTCTCTCATGGGTCCCTGTAAAGCCTCCCATTGCTGCTGTCTCCATCGCCACACTCTGCCATGTGCCACTTTCAGGTCTCCTCACACTGCTGGTGGGTTCCATTTTTTGTCATAGGGTGCTGGCAGATTACGGGCCTCCCATAGCTGCTGCCAGGCCCCTAATCTGCCATGGGCCCCCGTACCGACTCCTCATGCTGCTGCCAGGCCCGTAATCTGTCATGGGCCCCTGTTGTCGCTTGTTGGCATATTCCGCTCGTTCAGATGCTCCTTCTCCTGCTACTCCTCTTCACGGATTCCGTCAGCAGTCTTTCTTGGAATCCGTTTCCAAGAGACAACAGTTTGCGAGCACGCACCCGACGGTGCAGAAGCTGAACGTCCTCATGTCCAAGTTGCTGCTGCCAGGCTCGTAATCTGTCATGCGCCCCTGTACCACCTCCTCATGCTGCTGCCAGGTCCAGAGTGTGTCATGGGTCCCTGTACGGCCTCCCATTGCTGCTGCCAGGCCCGTAATCTGCCATGGGCCCCCGTACCAACTCCTCATGCTGCTGCCAGGCCCGTAATCTGTCATGGGCCCCTGTACTGCCTCCTCATGCTGCTGCCAGGTCCAGAGTGTGTCATGGGTCCCTGTACGGCCTCCCATTGCTGCTGTCTCTATCGCCACACTCTGCCATATGCCACTTTCAGGTCTCCTCACACTGCTGGTGGTTTCCATTTTTGTCATAGGGTGCTGTATGGCCTCCCATTGCTGCTGCCTCCACCGCCACACTGTGGCTCCACACTCTGGTTTTGGCCCCGTGACTGCCCAAATGAGTGAAGTGTGCGGTGATTCTAAGATCGACGGCACTCATCTGCATGTCATACTGACTGACAGTATTATTTCTCTTCCCCAGCAGACTCCAAGGGCATTTAAATTAAAGGTACAGTGTTCTGCACTAATATTAAGTCTCTCTGAAGCCTAGAAACACCCTTTTTTAAGTTAAATTCACAGCGAATATATTCGACTCGAATCGAAATTTTTCCACGAATTCGCCGAATCAGTCGAATCGAATTTTTGAATACTTCGCTCATCTCTACATACAACACTAAACACCATACACACTTGTGTTGTACCTCTGTCTGTTCACTTGCCTCTGTTACAGCTCTTCCCATTCTGTCTGCAATGCCTTCTCTTTCATTCTAATTCACCCCCTCCCTTCTGTCTGCTCTATACTCTTTGGAATTTCTTTTCACCCCTTGAATGCAATCAAAATCTGCACCAGACTCCAAAAAACGTGTATTACAAAGCAGCAGATTATGATATTACAGAGTAGCGGAAATGAATGCAAAATGGTTTGTACAGTTCCTGGCAGTCCTGCCTGATAAGATGTTGGGTCCAAAAAACAGCCCACAACACTAAGTATGAAAAGTGGGACCTGGTGGCAATAGTGGTCAAGCTAAAACTGGGCATAGATGGTGTGACAGATTCCTTCACACACAAGAAAGATGAATGTAAGAATGCTTGATACCAAAACTGTTTTTGTTTTACATAGTTCCACTCTGTTAAGGCTACTTTCACACTGATCCACAGCAAAAACACATAGGCGTTTTTACTGCTCTTTTGCCACGCTTTTTGAGCATTTTTAAAGGACACGTGACTTAAAAACTGCACCAAAAATGCTTCTCAGAGGCGTTTTTGAGGCGCTTTTTAGGTGTTTTTCAGGCATCTTGAATTGATTTCAATGGGAAGAGGTGTTTTTGGGCCGTTTTTTTTTTAACTCCCCAAACATGCCCCAGAGAAGCTGCAAGCAGGAGTTTTTACACCGCACCGCAAGCACAACGCCTCAGTGTTAAAACATACATATTTATACATTCACATATATAAGGAAGCGTTTTTCCTGAGCTTTTCAGACGCTTTTTTTAACGCAAAAACGCTTCAAAAACTCCTTAGTGTGAAAGTAGCCTAAGTCTGCAGGAATGAAAAACAGAGTGCTATCGAGTATGGAGGAGCATGTGACTTAATTCCCATCCTCTCATGTGATAGGCCCCAGATCCAATCGCTGACAAAATCATGTAGACTTCACCTCCGCAATATCTCCAAGATACGACCGTTCCTAACCTCGGAAACTACTAAGCAACTTATTCACTCCCTTGTCATCTCACGCCTCGACTACTGTAACTCCCTCCACTGACTCCCAGTTGCCCAACGTATAAAATTCAAAACTCTAACAATGACATATAAAGCCATCCACAACACTGCCCCAACTTATATAACCAATCTTATCTCTAAATATCATCCAAACCGTGCACTCCACTCCTCGCAAGACCTCTAACTCTCTAGCTCCCTCATCTCCTCCTCCCATGGTCGTCTCCAAGACTTCTCCAGGGCGTCACCCATCCTCTGGAACTCCCTACCCCAATCTATCAGATTATCACCTACTCTACTTGCCTTTCGGCGATCACTGAAAACCTTTCTCTTCAGGGAAGCCTATCCCGCCCTCTGCTAATTCTGGAATCCTCTACTCTTCCAACCACTCCATCCCCCACAGTGACTATCTACTGTACCATTCACCCCGCCCTCCTAGATTGTAAGCTCCAAGGAGCCGGGCCTTCAAATCCCTCTTGTATTGAACTGTATTGTTACTGTATTGTCTCCCACTATAATGTAAAGTGCTGAGCAAACCGTTGGCGCTATATAAATCATGTATAATAATAATAGTGCTGGTGCTTGGTGATTGAGCCAGTGGTATCAAATGGGTGTAGGGAAAAAGCCCTTAACCCTGTGTAAGCTGTGATTTTAATGACTCAGAGCTTACTCAGGGTTTCCTTACCTCCCTGTAGCAGGGTTTGTACCTTAAAAAACAGTCAGCACTGGCTATCCTCATATCCTGGAAGGTTGTTATTGGGTTGGAACACTTTATCCTGCCTAGAAAATAATGAACCACTGATGCTACCCGTCCTGACCTTGGCTTGTCTCCTGGATTTCCTTTTGTCGACTGCGGGTTGTACTCTGCACATGCAAGTGGTCTCTGCATCCTCAGCTGGGCTTACCTGGGGGCCGCAACCTTGTTCCACCTTGCTGCAAGTCCATCCCTGGTGAAGAAGCAGGCTGGGGCTTAGACTCTGCGCCCTGGGGAACCTTGAGTTGATGATCTACAAGGGCTAACTACCACAAATGCTTGACAAAATCACTACACTGTAAGGAACTCTCCCGTGGTCTCTTTCTCATTTTTCTTTTTTCTCCTTAACTTTAGAGGCACCTCAGTTATACAAAACTAGATAGGTGAGTTCTGTTGTATCTAATGTTAACCATTAGCAGCCCGGCCAATGGCCGTTTGGCGGCTTCAAATGTGTCTCTGCACTCCGGGTGCACGCCATTTGGCGTGCTCCCGCACATGCGCAGTTTGCGCTAATGCAGAGTGGCGCAGCAGTGCGATCTGTCACCGGCCGTGCACCTCGGACACGGCCGATGACAGATCCGAGTACCGGCTCCCGTTGCTGGCACCATGTGACCTGCTGTGACCAATCACAGCAGGTCACATGACAGTTGTATACAATGGATGGCTTCATTCATGATGCCATCCATTGTATACTAGTGCCTAGCTGTGAATGGTCACAGCAGGTCACATGCACATGTCGTGATTAGCTGTGACCAAATCACAGCTAAGCACAAAAAAAAAAAAAAAAGCTGAATGAATCGATTTCATTCAGGTAGATGCTTGCTTATAGCAAAGTAATTCTTTGCTATAAGCAAATTGTGTAAAAAAAAAAAAAAAAAATACTGATCACTTCCCCAAAGTAGTACAATGTTACTATGGTAACATTGTACTACTTTGGTCATAATAAAATATGAAAAAAAAATCTTAAAAAAAATTAAAAAAAAGTAATAAAAAAATAAAAAAAATATATATTTTTTTTTTCATACTGTCACCAGTCAGTGTCCCTGTTCACCGCCATGCCAGTTATATGATGACGCTGTACTGCACTGGTGACAGTATGTAAAAAAAAAAATAGTGAAAATAATTTTTTTAATTTTTTCATTTTCCGAAAAATTATGACAAAAAAATACAACTTCAAAAAACTCGCCATGCCTCTTATGAAGTATGTCGGACTGTCTACTCTGCAAAAAGGGGTCATTTGGGGATATCTGTACCATTCTGACATTTTTGGACCTCAAGAAATTAGATTGGCTGTCAGTACTTCAGAATTGATCAATTTTCAGATCTATACCATAGTTTGTGAACTCTATAACTTTCCTACAAACTAAAAAATACATCCTAATTTGGGTTATTTTCACCAAAGACATGTAGCAGAATACATCTCGGCCTAAATTTATGAAGAACAATTATTTATTTGTAAACTTTTATAACAGAAACAAAGAAAAATGTGTTTTTTTTTCAAAATTTTTGGTCTTTTTTTGTTAATTTAGCAAAAAATAAAAACCCCAGCGGTGATTAAATACCACCAAAAAAAAGCTCTAGTTGTGTGAAGAAAATTATAAAATTTTAGTTTGGGTACAGTGTTGTATGACCGCGCAATTGTCATTCAAAGTATGAGAGCGCTGAAACCTGAAAAATGGCCTGGGGAGGAAGGTATAAAATTGCACGGTATTGAAACGGTTAAAAGAAAATGTAGATGCGAATATCCAGTGACAGAGTCACATGTCATCACCATAGAAAAGTTAGCTATTTATTATAACCATCTGTACTCACACAGGATGTTTTACATATGTAAAAACTTCCCTTTTTTTTTGTTGCCTAACTAACTCAGTAAAAACAATGATGAACTTACATTAATGCAAAGTTTACACATAGATTTTAGGAAAGGAATGCTCATGTCCATGACTTTTAAACCAGAAAATAAAGCAGATTATTAGAGTTCTGAAAAACAGACATATACTGTACAGTATATTACAACATATGTGTGTACATTAAAATGATTTAAAGTGAACCTTCACACTAAAAATAAACTTTCTTACTCTTAACCCTCTTCCTCCTCTACATGAAAATCTCCTTTGTATTTATTTTTTAACCTTTTATTTTCTAATTTTCACATTCCAGCTTGCACCCTATCTTTCATTCTTGTCTATGGGAGAACGGCATGTTGTGCTTCTGGTGCATCTTGGAAGCATCAGCCAAGGAGGCATCAATTTCAGTTCATGAAAGGAGGATTGGGGCAGGCCTGGCAGCACACCATTGGGAGGTGGCTGCCTGAACTCGGAAAAGAGACAGCCACTTCCCAAAAGAAAGCATCACAAAGGATGGCAGTGCAGGTTTCAAGCTGTGATAGAGAAGCGGAGCCAAAGGTAAGGCTGAGTCTACTTTGTGGGACAGTATCTGAATTGAAGACAACCCTACATCAGTTCAGTGGAGATTTAAAAAATATAGGGGAAATGTGAAGTTCCTCTTAAGGCGATTAGTGATAGGAAAACATGTTTTTTATTCACAATACATCCATTTAAATAGCATACAAGTCATAAGGCTGCGCTTTGTGTATAGTACTGGCTTCAGATCTAAATCCCAGTATATACAGAACTACCAGATGCACAATTGCTGTGACTGGTTAGAAGAAACCAGCAGATGATGTGTCTAGGCCTGCAAAATGACCCCCTTATACAACACACAGATTGAAAAAAACTAAATGTAAGCAGGAACATCCAAAACTCCAGGGAGTCCCCAAGAGGTAGAAAAAACCAGCAGATGATGCAACCAACCAGATTTCGCCTTTACCTAACATATCATTTTTAAGTTAACTGATTCTTTTAAAATAATGTAAAACAGCTAGAAAGTATTTCGCTATATTGCCCTTACATCTAAACAGGCTTACAGTATTTATTTCCAGAAAAAAATCCATGCAGAATGAAACTGTTCCCTAAGCAGCTGCCTTGTATGATTAAATCTTGGCTTCCTACTACTAGCTGGAAAAAAATCATTCATTCTCACAACCTACTGATGTTCAAGTCATGACTAGTGAAATTATAACACTTTTATTTTTTAAATGTTCTTTCAAGATGATAAATAATGTCAGTACCTAAACAAATTACAATTTCCAGATGTTTTCATAGTTCACTTAATTTAACATGATCTGTAATCTAGCAAATAGCACCCAGGAGGAGATAACAGTCGTGTTAACGTGAGTTTTTAACTGCTGACGGTTAAAACTAGTCTTCTAACTGTAAGTCATTCAGTAAGAAAAAAATGCTAGTGGTTTTGTATATTTTTGTTTTGCTATTTATTATGACAGGACTAAAAATACAAAATGCAAGAATGTATTTTCTTCTTTTGTCAGCCAGGTAAATTTAATATATAGCATATTACTATTTTGTATTTTCCTATCCAGTCAGAAGGTTTAGCTCTTCAGTTGCAAAAAGTCTGTTACTTACAGAGCTCAAAAGCTCAAGCTGACATTTACATGCAGAACGGAATTAGTCAGAACAGTGACTCATCACCCTTTTTCCTCCCTTTATAGCCAGCTGGGTCTATATGAAGTTTTAATCAGAGAGTGTCCGGAAGGAAACAGCTTCAGCTGGGCTCTCCCTTTGAAATGCCCATAATACTCTCTAACTTCGGTGTCATGAGTGCATTCTGTTTGTTTGTAGAAAAAACATTTTAAATATATAGTGTAAATCGTTTACTAATGACCACTAAATGGCAAAACAGGCCATATTGTGAATGACCTAAGCACACTTATAGTACATATCAGAAAGGTCACAAGGACATGTACCTCTTGCAGGGGAGTCCCTTGGGTTGGTGTCACCCCGTGCGGTAACACTTGGTGTCACCCCTCCGACGATGGATCAGATCTGCGGATTGAGCATAATGGATCCGAGTCCGATCCATTATGCTCCCCAATCCGCAGATCCAATCCATCCTGTGGGGATTGTCAGCTTGCAACCTATATGGGGTTAACTGATTTCTCCACCAAAAGGTAAGTTTTAAAGCAAGACAACGATCCCCGCAAGATAGATCGCAAGATGGATCGGATCTGTGGATTGGGGAGCATAATGGAACGGATTCTGATCCATTATGCTCAATACGGAGATCCGATCCATCCTGTGGGGATCGTCGGCATGCTTTAAAACTTACCTTTACGTGGAGCGGGTCCAGTGTCACCCGGTGTGGCGCGCACCCCCCGCACCTGCCTAGGGACGCCACTGACCCCATGGCTTATTCTTTTCCACCATAATAAATAAAGGATGAGCATCAGACACTGTTCAAATTACTTTATTTAAATTTATTGCACACTGCATTATAATAGGAAGAAGTGAGAGGCAACACAGGATACCTAAAACAACTTGGCAACACAGACTCCAGTCTGTTATACAGCTTTCTAATTTCCCTGTGCATATAGGCTATGGTGGCTGGATGACGTTTAGGGCTTTGTTTCCTTAGAGATCAAGGTTGTAGTTTTGATTATAGATTTAAAAAGGCAGGAATGCCAAGAGGGTTCTTCTGTTAACTTCTCACTTATCCAGTCTCTTACCATCTCTATTATATGGTAAAGCTGCAGTTACTTTCTCAAAGCTGATCAATTTGCCTCCAGCAAGCAAGCATATTCAGGGACCTTCCAGGAGAGGACACTCCTGCAGCATTCAAACCCTGTGTCCTATCTTCAGGGGAGATAAACAGTTTTACATACCATCCTACAAATGCTTAAAGCGGAGCTCCAACCAAAAGGGGAAGTTCCGCTTTAATGCTTTGTCCCTTGCTCCCCATTAAGGATTGGCACCTTTGGGGAGTGAGGGGGAGTGGGTACCCGAATTTGACAGGTACCCGCTCCCACTTCCGCTGCGATTGCTTAGGCGATCAGAAACGGAAGTTGTCCTCCCTCTCTCCCCATAGTCTTCCAGAAGACTACAGGGCCATTCACAAAGCGCAGCACTTCTCGGGCATGCACAGTGGGCACCTGGCTGTGAAGCCGCAAGCTGTCACAGCCGTGTGCCCACACTGAAGATGCTGGCACTGGGGAGAGAAGACGGCCGGTGAAACCAGTTGTGGTGAGGACACCGCTGGCAAGGTTGCTGTTAGAAACCATGGGGCCTCATAGAGCCAACCTGAAAGCCCTCCCCCCCCCAAAAAAAAAACAGTTATGAATAAACACAGTGAGTGATCGGCACCGATGACTCATTGTGTTCATTCAGGGAAGGAAGGGGCTGGAAAATCTGACATATTTACTAGACCCTTCCCCCACTCTCGATCCTTATTGATCCTATTGTGTGCTTACAGTTGCAGAGGAGAGGAGGAAAAGTGGCAGTACTGTGGGGGGCCTAGGCAGTAGGGGAAATGTATGGCGCACAGGGAGGGTTATGTGTGCAGTAGGAGGGGCCATTACTGGAACAGATCCCCCATCTCTCTCTGCTTCAGTGGAAAGACAGTGGGGGGGGAGAAGAAGCCAGCTTTCAGTTGCTGCAGAGAGAGTCATACAGGGGATCTGTTCCAGTAATTGCTCCCCCAGCCGTGCCGATCACCATCTCTGCCTACATCCATTTCACCCATCTGCCTGGGCCCAGTACAGGAGGACTGGTGCTACCCCCTTATCCACGGCCCTGACCACTGGATCAAGGGACAGGTAAGTGTCTGTATTTTAAAAGTCAGCAGCTACAGTTTTTGTAGCTGCTTACTTTTTTTTTTTCCAGCTGGAGGTCCACTTTAAGCACAGGAGAGAAAGACCACTGACAAGGGTCTGTGCCAAACATTTAGCACTGTCCCAGATTACACCAGCAGGTTCTGACCTCTGATAATTGGCTGGTTTGTTAACACAGGTTATTAACGCCTTACGTGTAGATTGCTGATGCATGCTCAACAGCATCTAGCAAAAGAGGTGACAATCTATGCTTAGGAAGGGAGAATGTCACCGGCACACCAAGGATTACCAATATGGGTCCAAAGGTTTTAATGCATAATCACATCATTACAGCAAGGCAACATTTCGGAGTCTCGCAGGACCCCTTCATCAGGCATGTGACCAAACACAGTAGCGTGTGCGTTTGGATTGTACACTTGCAATCTATGCATAGGCACACTCAGTATGAAGAATTATTTAGACTGGCAGCTGCATGACTGCCTCCCATAGATTAGGCACAAATATAAAAGTAGTTTAAAAGATGAATTTTAAAAAGAAAACTGTCCCAAATCATTATAATTTCCCTAATTAACAAGTGGGCTAATCTAATATATTCTGACATAAAGTTAAATGCATTATACACTTTTAAATGTTTAAATTTTTTTAAACACCTCTAAACCGGACACTTTTACCTGTCTTTTTTGTCAAGGCCTGTCACACTTTAAATGACAATTACACTGCAAGTGTGCAACACTTTTTTTTAGACAGATCTTTCTTTTGGTGGTATTTAACCACTTCAGTACTGGGCACTTTTACTCCCTTCGTGCCCAGGACAATTTTCAGCTTTCAGTGTTGTCGCACTTTGAATGACAATTGTGCGATAATGCAACACTGTACCCATAAAAAAAAGTTAGCATTTTTTCACACATATAGAGATATCTTTTGGTGTTATTTAATCACCATTGAGTTTTTTTTTATTTTGTACTAAATAAACAAAATTGTTTTTTACAATTTTTTTTACATACTGTCACCAGAGCTAGTACAGTGACACCATAGTGACACTCTACTGCTCAGGGGGTGATCAGGATTTTTTTTTACACTGTGATGATCACTGTATAAGCAATCATTTACACTCTGTTTGGCATCCATTCCTTATGCCATTGTTTACTATTGTGATTGGCCACAGCTATCACACAGTACAGGGCTGCTGTGATTGTCCCTGTACCATGTGATCACTGACCAATCACAGGGATCACGGTAGTACACATTAGTAACCAATGGCATCATGAATGACATCCAATGTTTTTTTTACTTTTCATGTGATTGGTCACAACGTTCACATGGCACCAGGGCTAATCACAGTAACCCAATACACTGATTTTTAATCCACTGTGTCCCAAGGCCACGCATAAGTGCCAGTAGTGGAGGACGCACTGGTGTGTCCTCTTACAATGGTGCTTTTCCTGCCTGATTGCATCTATGAGTTGCCAGATGGGAGCCGGTTAATTAAGTCTTAGTGTAGTTATATTCCCTGTGTTGTTTGTTTTCCTTACCTTGTAATGATGGGCACACATGTTGTGTTTGCAGATTGTGGTGTCATGGCTGATCAATTCCCTTATATCCAAGTATTGCTGCAGTTAGCTTGTCTTTAGGGACAGGCAACTTCTTGTTACAGGGCACACAGCTTCCAGTGGATCATAAATGTGGTGATTCTAATGTAATGAAATCTCTTCCAGCTACATGGTGAGCTATCTGTTAATTTCTCCGCCTCTTTGCTTATTTGTCAGATCTAATCACTACACGAGAGACACAGTCTCTTATTAAAGACTCTTTGATGTTTCTCCTCAGATCCCAGATGATTTCTCCTCTTCACCCAGCTGCCTGAGGGTATCCCTGAGCAATGGGACCCAGGAACTTCCTGTCAAGCAGTCCCGCATGAAGACTACTTGTGTATTGCACCTGACCGCCCTCTTCCCTTATCTTGTCCAGGGGGTGTACTCACTCTGTCTTTCCCTGTTTGGTTGGTGGGTTGGTGGTTGCCTTCAGGCCTTATGCTGGGCTTGCTTCACAGGTGTCCTTCCAAGGAGACGATGGGACAGAGGAGATCCTTCCTTCCAGAATCCTGCCTGAGGGTGGGCTTCTGCCTGAGGGTGGGCTCCCCACCCTGGGGCCCCCTCCCAGGCTCCTCGCTCCAACCGTCCACTCATTCAATCTTCCACCCAACACTGCTCACCTCCCCACAGACTCAGCCACATTTGAGGGTTGCCCTGGCCTCTATGCCCATCCTTCTGCCAGGGAATTGGCCAGGGTCCCTCAAACATGCAGATCCGGACCTCCTCCTCTCCTCCACCCCTCCTCCATATAGCTCTCATGTTTTTGGAGAGGTGGGAGGGCTCCAGAAGCCCTGACCTGTTAGAGCCTCCCAGCCTGTACTGAGTTAACCTCACTCCGCAGGCTGACTCATCCCCAAGCTGCTACTCAGTCTCTAAGAAACTATTGGAGGGCGTTACGCTCACTTTATATCACAAAGTTCCCCCCGGCTGCTAACATCTTCAGGTGGCTGGCTTCCAGGTCTCGATTGCCTTATACTTTCATTGGCCGGGTCAAGATTACATCTCTAAGCCTTGGCATTGCTGAATTGGTAAAATGAGCTGTGCGAGAAAAGCTCACTGTACAGGGGCGGTCAGGCAGGTAAATAACTTTAATGCAGAAGAGACAAAGCATGTCTCTTCTGCATTAACAATCCTACCTTTTTGCTTATTTTTATTTTTCCCTATAAAGTTTCACTCTAAACACCAACAGAGGGGGGCGTGGTCCCGCAGGTCATGTGAGCCGCTGTGCTTCACTGAGCTCCTGCTAACCTTCCTGTCACTGATCCTGTACCAGTGAGATTTTTGCACTTTTCGCTGCTCCTGTACAGCGGTCCCGGTCCAGAGCAGCTCTACATCCCCAGAGTGAGCCTTTCCCTGCCATGGTGACCCAGAAAAAAAGGGAAGAAACGGCTGGCATGGACATCCATCATGGCGCCGGCACTCCACAACAATGTGCGCCGAGAGGAGGAGATAAGCTGAAGAGGCTGCTGGAAGGTCTGGTAAGACGTGCCGCCCTGCAGGGAAGGAGTGCTCCAGGGACATGCTTTATTATACCCAGAAGATTACAGAGCCATTGGACCCGGACGTTCAGGGGACTCCCACCCTTTCTCCCCCTGTGCGGCCTACTACACCATCGCAGCAGCAGCAGGTGGACATGAGGGCCGAGCGGGGTGCTGAAACGGACATGGGTGATATTGAGCAGGAGAAACCCACTTTATTGGATATCCTTAAGGCTGTGCGACACTGTACCGCATCGGTGCATTCTGTGAAGGAGCAAGTGGGGGGTCTGAGAGAAGAAGGGAGCTTTCCCTGACATGATATTCAGAAGATTAGAGAAAGTCGCATAAGTGATTTGGAAGATAAATTCCCCCTTTGCTCTCTGATACCCGTTCCACAGCACATTTGGCTAAGGCTAATAATGTCACAATGGACGATCTTGAAAACCATCTGCCACCTGAACCTGTAGACCTACCTGAACGTACTGAGGGTGTTAATCCCACGCAATTAATTGAAACCTGGCTACTTGAGCTTTTTGACAAAGAAGCATTGTCTCCTCTCTTTGCAGTAGAAAGGGCACTCCGTACCCCTATTCGACCATTGCCGGCTGGACAACCACCCAGGCCTGTCCTGGCACACCTACTCAATTACAAGGATCGTAAAATCATACTGCGTCTTGCAAGGGAATGTGCCGACATTCAATTTAACGGGGCCAAGATTTCCCTTTACCCTGACTTTTCTGCGGAGATGCAACGCAAGTGGGTTAAATTTCTTGGGATTAACCACTTGCCTATTGGACACTTATACCCCCATCCTTACCAGGCCAATTTTCAGCTTTCAGCGCTGTCGCAGTTTGAATGATAATTGCGTGGTCATGCACCATTATGCTCATATGATATTTTTAGCATTTCTTTTCACAAATAGACCTTTCTTTTGGTGGTGTTTACTCACCACTGTGTGTTTTATTTTTGTGCTATAAACAAGAAAAGAGCAAAAAACTTGAGAAAAAAAAAAGTTTCTTTGTTTCTATTATACAATTTTGCAAACAGGTAATTTTCCTCCTTCACTGATGTGCATTGATGAGGCTGCACTGATAGGCAGCACTGATGATGGGTACTGATAGGCGGCACTGACTGGCGGCATTGCTGGGCACTGACTGGCGGCACTGCTGGGAGGCACTGACTGGCAGCACTGCTGGGCTGCACTGATGGGCACTGGTGGGTGGCACTGGTGGACACAGGTGGGTGGCACTGCTGGGCACAGGTGGGTGGAACTGGTGGGGGGCACTGCTGGGCACCGATCATCAGTGCCCTGATGATCGGTGCCGATCCCTGCTCTGACAACTGCCGGTTCTCGGCAGTACTTTCCTCACGACTCTTAACGGTGCTTCAGACGACTTATGGCAGGGGCTCTCTGCCTGCCTATATGACCAAGGCCACAGTAGTCTTAAGCCAGACAAGATGGCCACTGACCCTGGCTCCTATAGACCCATATCCCTATTACAGTCTGAAGTAAAGATTCTGGCCAAAGTGTTAGTACTACACTTAAATAAAGTCATTACAACTATCATAAACCCTGGCCAGGCAGGTTTCATGCCACACATGTCCACCGCTGTTAATTTACACAGACTGTTTATTAATATGCAAACACCAGCTGACAACATGGACTCTAGAGCTCTAATTCTGTCGTTAGATGCCACTAAGGCATTTGATAGCGTAGAATGGGATTACTTATGGCGGATTCTTGCCAGATTCGGTTTTGGCGATCGGTTTATAAATTGGGTGAAACTTCTATCTCACTCTCCCTGTGCCACAATTAGACAGGGCAGAGCAATTTCCTCAACTTTTCACTTGACCAGAGGCACCCGTCAGGGATGCCCCCTTTCCCCGCTTTTGTTTGCACTGGCCATCGAGCCTTTGGCGGCACGAATTAGGGCTAGTATAGATGTTGAGGGTTTCAGATATGGTACTCATCAAGAAAAAATATTGTTATATGCTGATGATGTCTTGCTTCTGCTTGGAGACACTGGACCTTCCTTGCGTACTGTTATGCATATAATTTCACAGTTTGGCCATTATTCGGGACTAGTCATTACCACCCAAAACACACTCTCCGCTCCTCACAAGACCTCCTACTCTCCAGTTCCCTGGTCTCCTCCCCCATGCCCGTCTCTAGGACTTCTCCAGGGCTTCCCCCATCCTCTGGAACTCACTAACCAATCCATCAGACTGTCACCTACCCTCCTCACCTTTAGGCGCACCCTGAAAACCCATCTCTTCAGTGAAGCCTACCCCGCCCTCACCTAAGTGCTGATCTCCTCCGCTCTCCCCACCACTCCATCCCCCACAGCTATTTCCTCCTGTACCACTCTCCCATCCCTCCTAGATTGTAAGCTCCAAGGTGCAGGGCCCTCGAACCCCTCGTGTATTTTATTGTATTGTTACTGTACTGTCTCATGTATTGTCTCCCATTGAAATGTACAGCGCTGAGCAAACTGTTGGCGTTACATAAATACTGTATAATAATAATAATAATAACTATCACTGTTGCCACCGGACGGGATCATGGATCCCATGGTGCCTACTTTCTGTCCGGTGGTGATTACATCCTCCTTCAAATATTTAGGTATCCTCATTAGTGCTGATTTACTAGATTATTGTCACCTTAATGTAGTTCCCTTGTTAAATCGATTTAGATATAAGGTCAAGATATGGTCTAAATTCTGGTTATCTCTGGCAGGTAGAGCTAATCTTATAAAAATTATATTTATGCCCCAATTGTTATACTTCCTGCATAACTCCCCAATCATGAATCCTTTGAAAACTTTTGAAATTATAATTACCATTTTTTGCTCGTTGCACTGGGGGGGCCATTCAGCATGGCTTCGGCTGGAACATTCGCAGCATCCCAAGGATAGAGCGGGGATTGCTTTGCCTAACCCATGGTTGTACTACCTTGCTGCAGCATTTTCATAAAGGTATTGTGCAAGGAGGTGTTGACCCTGCTCCGGTTGATGACTCTACACTGAAAGTGATGTTGCATTGCACAGCCTCTTTCTCCTTGCCTGAGGGTCTTGAGGTTCAATATTTTTGTAAACCTAATAAATCCTTCCCTATATATCCCCTAATGCAAAAAACTTAGCTTTAGGTTAAGCAATTACAGCAGATTACGGGTCATATGGTTTATAGTCCCATATGGAACAATGCAACAATACCAGAATTGGCCAAATTACAATATGTTTCTAAATGGAAAGCTTATGGCATCACTCACTTGAAGCATGTATTTAGCAATGGTCAGCTTCTCTCGTTTGATGTTTTACAGTCTAGGTATAAACTGCCATCCACGATGCTATTTTACTATTTGAAGTTAAAACATGCAGTTACTGCTCAGGGCCCATCGGCCATCTGGCACTCCTCTCCTACCCCTATTTTTAATTACTTAGAATCTGCTACGGTGACCAGGGGCTTACCTCTCGTTGCTATAAAAATGCTTTTGATGGACTATTTGGAAAAACACCTGAGTAGGACCGGTGGGCAATGGGAACGAGATGTTGGGGCTTTTGAGGATTATTAGTGGGAGGCTGCCTTGCATTCTGTACATCTAAGTTTGCTGACGGTTTCCTATTGTATTTCTCAACTGTATATCCTTCTTAAGGTTCATTACACTCCTGCAAAGATGGGGCTACGTCAGGACCCCCTATTTGGCAGATGCAAGCAGGATCACGGGAATCTGATACATATGCTATGGAGATGTCCAAAACGTCATAGGTATTGGGAAAAGGTGGTAACTACCCTTAATTTGGTGTATCAAATTAACTTAATGCTGGATCCTAAACAGTGCCTTTTGGGTATTTTAGATTCGGTAACGCAGGATACATTTATATTAGAGGCCCTTTCCAAGGTCTTGTTCTAGGTGTGCAAGGCACTTCTGGTACTTCCCCCACTGTTGCCGACTGGAAGCAAAATATGGGAACTATTTTATGATATGATCGTTTAGTTTACCAGCATAGAAGATGTTCGGGTAAATTTGAGATACTTTGGAATGCTTGGTTGGCCACTCCAGGTTTGGCCCCTTTTGATCTAATAATGCATAGGCTGTTGTAATTGCTTTTAATTGTAATTTGATTATCACATTCTCGAAGCTAATATACACCTCTTCTGCATTCCCTGGTGGGGGGTGGGGACAGGGTGCTCTCTGTTTTCTGTGGATCTACTGTTGGGAGGATACTCCTACTGTACTGTATGTGAAAAAATTACCATGTCATCTAATTGCATTGTAATATGTTATCTCTGTACTGTGGTAGAAACTTTTGGATTTCTTCTCTAATTGTTTGCACTGGAAGGTTTTCCTTATCATGTTGTTTGGTTTGTCTATGATTGAGTCTTTGATACCATTCTGTATATGCTTTGTCATTTTGAAATTCGTATGACTTCAACATTAATAAACGTCATTTCTGATTTAAAAAAAAAACACCAACAGAAACTTTTGACACAGCAATATGAAGATGTATTCTATTGTAGCCTGTGTGTACAGGTCAGCAAATGACACCATGAAACTACATGATTAAAGCAGGTGAAAAACACAAGGTACAGGCAGGAAGGCCTATAATGCCTTTAAATATAGTTATGAGCAAACCACTTCACTCAGACCCCAATCAACAGGATACTGGATGATTGGGAAAGTAAATACAGTAGATTGAGTGGTCAAATTCACTTGTGAACGACTAAAGAGATCTTTTAGCCCCTTTCAAGTTCAGTTCCAGCTTGGCCAGAAGTGGATGGACCTTTATGAAAGCATGCTTTATAGGTGAGAGACTTCATTATGACATAGATACCATTTGTGAAAATTTTGTTAGTTAATTTATGTAATGAATTTAATTTATGTAACTTAATTTTTTTAACTTATATAATGAATAAAGCATATACAGTGGTACCTTGACCTACAGGTTTAATTAGTTCCGTGGCCGAGCTCGTAGCTCAATTTGCTTGCACATCAAATCAATTTTTCCCAATTGAAAATACTTAAAATGCCCTTAATCCGTTCCAACCCTCAAAATGCCACCCCATATGTCCTTTTCTCACATACCTTGTTCATGTTTCTCGATAATTTCATGCTTTAATTCAATGGACATCATCCTCCTCTTCTCAGCATTGTCACTAGCACTTACTTTCTTGGGAGACATGGTTACAAGAAAGTTAGAAGAAGAAATTTGCACCAAACACGAAGCACAAAGCAAGAAACCGTCAGCACAATGAATCACAGTGTTTACTCTATGAGGTGAACACGTAAAGAGAACGAGAAAGCATGTTGGAGGCTGGGGGATGCTGTGGTGTCACTGCTCACTATGTCATCTAGCAGCGGCGTCTCGAGCTCGTACCTCAATTTTTTGCTCATGTAACAAAGATAATAAATCGAGCGAGTGACGACTCATACCTCGGAAAACTCGTACATTAATTCACTCATAGGTCAAGGTACCACTGTAGTAATATTTTTAAGCTTTTATATATATGGTGTTTGTAGGTTTCCTTTTTCATAAGCATGTGCAGGTTGTCATGCCTAGGGCAGACAACATATTGAGAAACCTGGGCAGTGACAGATCTATTGGTTGTTGTCCCTGTTGTAGAACACTGAGATTTGCTTCAAACCCTCTCTTTCTGGGATGAAGTTGGAATGTGAGGTATGTGTAGTGAAAGGATCATAATTTTCTTTGGAGGAAAGGAACTAAATATACAGATTTATCAAAAAACCAAAGGTTGAAAGTACCTTAACTCACTGGTAGGAAGAACAGCTTGAGGATGGTTTGATGGAGTCCCAAGCTCTACCTCTGGTGCCACCATTGGCCCTGAAAAGCCAAAATGTTCGGTGAGACACAGGAGGGATTAAGCTAGCAGGGCATCCAGGTGTGTAAAATGAATGTTAAATTGAACATAAGAGCAGGGGCGGACTGACAACTCATGGGGCCCCCGGGCAATAGGGGATCATGGGGCCCCTGTGTCCTTGCCCAAACTCAAAAAAGCCTATGAAAAAGGTACCGGGGCATCTCATGGGGCCCCCTACTGACCCCGGGCCCTCGGGCAGTGCCCGAGTTTCCAAATGGTCAGTCCGTGCCTGCATAAGAGACATTGCATGGTATTGTGTGTCACTGCATCAGTTTCAATGCATGATTTTTTGTTTGATCAGACTATATCTTTAAATTGATGTATCTTATTGGAAAATGTTTGATGCTGATGCACATTGCAGAAATAAAATTTAAATAAAAGCAGAAAAAAGGATTTCTTTGTTATATTCTATTAGGAGTTCACAGTACATTCAGCTGTATTATATTCATTTGTTAACACTTCAATGTTCTTGTCACATTTTTGGTAGCATGCCCCAGAAGCAGGAAACAAGACATGCGCTCTGTTGGCCAGCTTTAGAAGTATAACAGAATAAAGATAGCACAAGTAATTTGACTGTTGACTACTTCCACAAAGACCTTAAGCCAGGTTTGAAAATGTGGAGAACATACACAGGAATGTTTACATAATTCAAGAATGTCATGAAGATAACATGTAAAATAAAAGCTTGCGAGTTAGGGGGGGAAAAAGTAATAACAAACAAAATGACACAAGCAGGTTTATACATGTTAAAACATCAACTTAATAGGAATGGGAGAATATACAGTATATGATGATAAAAAAAAAATTAGGTTTGCAAAAAAAAAAGAGAGAGGCACCTTTAACAAATTTTGTCTGTTGTGGATAGGGTGCTGTCAGGTATAGGCTCATTAAACAGATGTAGAAGGCATAACCAACTCCGCTTGGCTAAAATTTGTTTATAAGAAGGCCTGCTGTAGGCCTGTTCACATCTGGCACTTTGGGATCTCGGGCAGAATCGCTGCAATCCTGCCCACGATCTAAAATCACTCTGCAACAGTGGCAAAACACAACACAGAAATGTGAAAAAACCTGCACCAAAGAAATAAAACACAATCAAAGAATGCTGCTGCTCAAAGATGAAAAAAAACATCAAAATATAAATAAAAATAAAAAGCAGCGCAAACAAATTTTATAAAAAAAGAAAATTCAAATAAGTCCCAAATAAAAGTCTCGTGTTTCAAAAAAACTTGCTACAAAAATTGTGATTCCCAATATGCTCACATCATCTGTAGTGGTTCAAATTTTCACCCACACTCACCCAATCAGGTGATTTCCCAGGATGACAATAGTTTAGGAATCAGAAAAACACAACACGCATGTTTGGGTGCCATGCATCCTCAATGGCACCTAAGCGCAGTGTGGTTTTGCCGGGATTGCTGCATGATAAATCACGCTGCAATCGCAGCAAACTGCAAAGTTTGTCACCCAAAAGAAGCTCCTGCTCCCTTCTGCACAACAACCTACGTGCTATGTGGTTTGCTGTGATTTCAGCCAGATTTATTGAGCAACAAAACTGCACCATGTTTAAGTGCTGTTGAAAATGAATGGCACTCAAACACGCATGGTACATTTTGTAACTATTGCAGTGCGATTTGGGCTCGTGGGCAGAATTGCAGCAATTCTGCCCAAGATCCCTAAATGCCAGATGTGACCCGGGCCTTAAAGTGGTTCTAAAACCTCATATAAATGTACATTAATTAGATCCATTAGATCCTCTAAATGTTAGAGTGCATTCACACCAGTTGTAGTGGGACTGAATTAAGCGGCTATTCCAGTGCAGTCCCCCCGCACCCCCACTGCAAGACAAGGCAAAATGCTTTGTCTCTGGTGTGGCCTGTTCACACCACTGCTTTGCATTGTTGTGCAGGCAGTAAGCCCTGGTTCACATATGTGTGTCCCAGTGGTCTCCCATGCCCTGGGACACGCAGGGAAGAATCCCCTGCACTTCTTCTGAAAACGCAGCCCGCACGGGAACCTCGGTTCCCATTATGATTGCAATTTCCAGTGTGGGCGGTGTGCCATTAGAATTAATGGCACCTGCCTGTGGGTCCGCATTCTTCTGTGTGGGTGGTGCGGCTGCACAGATTTTTGTGCGGATCCGCAGCGGCACCACCACAGATGTGAACCTAGCCTAAGCGCTTAAAAAAAGTATGGCTGGCTGACTTTTTTTTCCAATGCAGCACAGTCACTGCACACTGGCTGATAGAATTTTATGAACTGTCAATAAAGCTTGTTTAAAAAAAAACTGAAAAGTACAGTGTGCCTGGATCAGTGCATCAGCACTGACTGCAAAGCAAAGCACAACAGCTACTGAGTTGTATCAAAGCAGCTAGTATGAATGGACCTTAGATCCATGATTATTTTTTTAGCTAACGTGCCTAGCATCATATACTATGTTTCTACCTCTTATGGGCTGTATCCTGTGTGATTCCAGCTCTGGATTGAATTAACTTCCAGCCAGACAGTGCGATCCTAGGAAACATGCGATCCAGCTTTTGGGACAACATGTCCCAGCAGGCTTTGAGCTAACATGTATGCATAACCCATCAGTGGCTCTGAGGAAGAGGCTAGTCCTTGAAACGCGTCAGCCATTTTGGATGTCCATCATTCTCATCACCATTCAGAAACGCAGTGCGAATTGGACAGAGCAGTCTTATATGATGTACTTATATTCATGTACTTTTGTGAGTAGAATACCTTCTTTTAAATTTAATAAACATACTTTTAAAGGTAATGCACAAGGCCGGTGCGTCCTCTGTTTTGTTTTTCTCTATTAGTACTTTTGGACTCCCTGGTTCTTTGAGGGCAGCAAGGTGTGCATATTCTAAGACATTTGTTGTGTGATCCCTATGACATAGAGTCCATCCCTAAGCGCAGGAGTATTTGGGTTTTCCACTTTTACATCACTCGTAAACATAGGCGGACATGGGACGATCACACACCCTGTCAGCTGAAGAAAACACCTCTCTGCTCGTCCTCTGACATGTCCATACTCTGCCTGAAAAGCCTAAGCCCTCGTTCACACCAGTGTGCAGAGACGTTAGTTTTTCTACATGGGTTCTGTAAGGGCACAATGAAATCAATTGTTTTCTATGTGCCCTGTTCACACCACAACACTAGTATCACATGCAGATTTTTTCTGCTCAGGAATCTGCAACGTATTAAACTCATTGCAGCGTGCATGAAAACTGATGCATTTGCAAGTGAATATGGTTCTAAAGCCTTAAGGTTTTTCACCTAAATGCATTCTATGCATGAAGGTAAAAAATCTTCTGTGTTGTAGCTCCCCTCCCAGCTCCTCCCGCCCCCCCCCCCCCTTTTTTCTTACCTGAGCCTAATCCAATCAGCTGATATGCATGAGAGTAGTGGCTCTAGCTGCTGTCTCCCTCCTCATTGGGCAGTTTGATAGCAGCGGGAGCCATTGGTGCCCACTGCTGTCAATCAAATGCTGTGACACAGGACCAAGCCATCCATTCTGTGTCAATGTACGCTCTGTGTCAGTGCCCCAATGAAAAGCAGCTTTACGTGGGGGCACCCACCGAAGAGGAGGGACCTAGAGCGCAGGCAGGGGACCCAAGAAGAGGAGGATTGGGGCTGCTCTGTGCAAAAGCATTACACAAAGCAGGTAAGTATAAATGTTTGTTATTCTAAAGGTTTAATATCACTTGAAATCTGCGCATCGGTTTTTCTGCACATACGGTGTAAACGAGGCCTTAGAGAGAAGGCAATGCAGAGGTAGAGCTTCTGTTACTAACACTTGTGCAGCATTGCCAAATTTCAGCCTTGCCATTTTCAACAGTATCTTATAATACTAGAAGTCTGTTGCAGTATGCTGAAGTTTCATGTAAGCAAGCAGCCTTTTGTAACATGAAGCAATCTCTTTTTAACAGACAAAAGTTGGCCCTCTAGAGACTATGTGCTACTTATATAGTATGTGTATACATCTGTTTAACATAAGGTTTTTTTTTCTTTAAATACAGTTTTTTGTAAATTGGCTTTTCCTTTTTTCTTATTCATGCTAGTGGGCTACAATGAAATGGTGCCTTCTCCCGCAGTTTCCTCCTGTTTCTGGTTTTCTATTTACTAATACAAACTCAGGAAAAATGGCGGCGGCCACCACAATACTTTAACAAAATGATGCCAGTCACTTCCTGTTGGCCCTCTAGAGACTGTTAGTTGATTATACAGGCTATTTAAAGTGGCTCATTTTAGACCCTAGCTTACTAGCGTCCCCTGAAGACGTGTGTTGACACGAAACATGTTGGGGCGGACCTATACACTGATATCATGTGGCCACTTCTGTTTTCGGAACTGGCAGCCATCAGTAAGTGCACTGTTGTATATATTTTTATTACTTGGCATCTGGATGTTTTTGGATCATTTTATGTGATTCTTATTACTCTGGCCTGTTTTGTTTCTGACAGTTCTATGACATTCCCTCCATACAGCGGTTTCAACCGCTGTATGGAGTGAATGTCCCAGAACTGTCATAAATAGTCTATTTCTGACAGTTATGGAACATTCACTCCATACAGCGGTTGAAACATTGTATCTATTTTTTTCCATAAATGACATTCTGCAGATACACTTAGAGGAGCACTGCAGATACACTTTTTGCCGGCTTGGAATTATTCTTATTTTCATCCTACTTCTTCTTCTTCATCCTCATCCTCTTCTTCTTCTTATGAGGATGAGGATGAAGAAGAAGAAGAAGAAGTAGGATGAAAATAAGATTAATTCCAAGCTGGCAAAAAGTGTATCTGCAGCGCTCCTCTAAGTGTATCTGCAGAATGTCATTTATGGAAACAAATAGATACAATGTTTCAACCACTGTATGGAGTGAGTGTCCCAGAACTGTCATAAATAGTCTATTTCTGACAGTTCTATGACATTCCCTCCATACAGCGGTTTCAACCGCTGTATGGAGTGAATGTCCCAGAACTGTCATAAATAGTCTATTTCTGACAGTTATGGGACATTCACTCCATACAGCGGTTTCAACCGCTGTATGGAGGGAATGTCATAGAACTGTCAGAAATAGACTATTTATGACAGTTCTGGGACATTCCTTCCATACAGCGGTTGAAACATTGTATCTATTTGTTTCCATAAATGGATCCATTTATGGAAACAAATAGATACAATGTTTCAACCGCTGTATGGAAGGAATGTCCCAGAACTGTTAGAAATAGTCTATTTCTGACAGTTCTATGACATTCCCTCCATACAGCGGTTGAAACCGCTGTATGGAGTGAATGTCCCAGAACTGTCAGAAATAG
Organism: Staurois parvus; assembly: GCF_062004578.1. Classification (NCBI taxonomy): domain Eukaryota; kingdom Metazoa; phylum Chordata; class Amphibia; order Anura; family Ranidae; genus Staurois; species Staurois parvus. Next base: position 1,501,364 of record NW_028318415.1, read on the forward strand.
TCTATTTCTGACAGTTATGGGACATTCACTCCATACAGCGGTTTCAACCGCTGTATGGAGGGAATGTCATAGAACTGTCAGAAATAGACTATTTCTAACAGTTCTGGGACATTCCTTCCATACAGCGGTTGAAACATTGTATCTATTTGTTTCCATAAATGGATCCATTTATGGAAACAAATAGATACAATGTTTCAACCGCTGTATGGAAGGAATGTCCCAGAACTGTCATAAATAGTCTATTTCTGACAGTTATGGGACATTCCCTCCATACAGCGGTTTCCGGCAAAAAGTGTATGTGCAGAGTTCCTCCATTCTGCAGATACACTTAGAGGAGCTCTGCAGATACACTTAGAGGAGCTCTGCACATACACTTTTTGCCGGCTTGGAATTATTCTTATTTTCATCCTACTTCTTCTTCTTCTTCTTCTTCATCCTCATCCTCATCCTCTTCTTCTTCTTCTGAGGATGAGGATGAAGAAGAAGAAGAAGAAGAAGTAGGATGAAAATAAGATTAATTCCAAGCCGGCAAAAAGTGTATGTGCAGAGCTCCTCTAAGTGTATGTGCAGAGCTCCTCTAAGTGTATCTGCAGAATAGAGGAACTCTGCACATACACTTTTTGCCGGCTTGGAATTATTCTTATTTTCATCCTACTTCTTCTTCTTCTTCTTCATCCTCATCCTCTTCTTCTTCTGAGGATGAGGATGAGGATGAAGAAGAAGAAGAAGAAGTAGGATGAAAATAAGATTAATTCCAAGCCGGCAAAAAGTGTATGTGCAGAGCTCCTCTAAGTGTATGTGCAGAGCTCCTCTAAGTGTATCTGCAGAATAGAGGAACTCTGCACATACACTTTTTGCCGGCTTGGAATTATTCTTATTTTCATCCTACTTCTTCTTCTTCTTCTTCATCCTCATCCTCTTCTTCTTCTTCTGAGGATGAGGATGAGGATGAAGAAGAAGAAGTAGGATGAAAATAATATTAATTCCAAGCCGGCAAAAAGTGTATGTGCAGAGTTCCTCTATTCTGCAGATACACTTAGAGGAGCTCTGCACATACACTTAGAGGAGCTCTGCACATACACTTTTTGCCGGCTTGGAATTATTCTTATTTTCATCCTACTTCTTCTTCTTCTTCTTCTTCATCCTCATCCTCTTCTTCTTCTTCTGAGGATGAGGATGAAGAAGAAGAAGAAGTAGGATGAAAATAAGATTAATTCCAAGCCGGCAAAAAGTGTATGTGCAGAGCTCCTCTAAGTGTATCTGCAGAGCTCCTCTAAGTGTATCTGCAGAATAGAGGAACTCTGCACATACACTTTTTGCCGGCTTGGAATTATTCTTATTTTCATCCTACTTCTTCTTCTTCTTCTTCTTCTTCGTCCTCATCCTCTTCTTCTTCTTCTGAGGATGAGGATGAGGATGAAGAAGAAGAAGAAGAAGTAGGATGAAAATAAGATTAATTCCAAGCCGGCAAAAAGTGTATGTGCAGAGCTCCTCTAAGTGTATGTGCAGAGCTCCTCTAAGTGTATCTGCAGAATAGAGGAACTCTGCACATACACTTTTTGCCGGCTTGGAATTATTCTTATTTTCATCCTACTTCTTCTTCTTCTTCTTCATCCTCATCCTCTTCTTCTTCTTCTGAGGATGAGGATGAAGAAGAAGAAGAAGAAGTAGGATGAAAATAAGATTAATTCCAAGCCGGCAAAAAGTGTATGTGCAGAGCTCCTCTAAGTGTATGTGCAGAGCTCCTCTAAGTGTATCTGCAAAATAGAGGAACTCTGCACATACACTTTTTGCCGGCTTGGAATTATTCTTATTTTCATCCTACTTCTTCTTCTTCTTCTTCATCCTCATCCTCTTCTTCTTCTTCTGAGGATGAGGATGATGAAGAAGAAGAAGAAGAAGAAGTAGGATGAAAATAAGATTAATTCCAAGCCGGCAAAAAGTGTATGTGCAGAGCTCCTCTAAGTGTATCTGCAGAGCTCCTCTAAGTGTATCTGCAGAATAGAGGAACTCTGCACATACACTTTTTGCCGGCTTGGAATTATTTTTATTTTCATCCTACTTCTTCTTCTTCTTCTTCTTCTTCTTCATCCTCATCCTCAGAAGAAGAGGATGAGGATGAGGATGAAGAAGAAGAAGAAGAAGAAGAAGTAGGATGAAAATAAGAATAATTCCAAGCCTGCAAAAAGTGTATGTGCAGAGTTCCTCTATTTCTGACAGTTCTCTGACAGCTTCTTCACATGTACAGCGGTTGAAACATCTGTATCCTAAATGGAAACTAATAGATACAATGTTTCAACCGCTAAACATGTGTTCCTTCTGTCAGAGAACTGTCAGAAATAGCGGAGCTCACTGCAGGGACACTTTTGCCGGCTGATCGGGAAATATTCGATTCGCGCACCCGAAGTAGGCAAAATTTCGGATTCGACGCGAATCGAATATTTCCTGAAATTCGACTCGAATTCCGGTTCGCCTGGTTCGATTCGCTCATCTCTAATTGTAAGATTAAATAAAATTTTATTGTGGTTTTTAAATCTGTTTATCATTGTAAATTTGCACCCTGAAAATCCCACACTATCTAGTTCAACATTTTCAAATTCTAACGGTGTGGTGCGATTTATATATCTTGTCACTCACTCGCCACTTCTTGACAATTATAGATAAAGGTTTTGTGCGGGGTTGTGGGTGTTAACCAGTAGTAGTACATACCACCAGAGTTTTTATATTAGGGTTGTTGATTGCTGGTATGTGTCAGGTGTAGGTTTACTGAAGCAAACAGCAAAAAAGGGGTGATGTGAAAAGGGATTCACAAGAAAAGCGGTTACATCATGAACAGAAAGCGATACCCAAAAATTTCTAAAAAATTATGCTTTATTGCAAACAATGCATATATTAGACATTTAGGTAAATACCCCAGCCATCACCACAAGATGAGACAATACCAAAAAAATTACCTAAAATCAAAAATTATTAAAAGCAAGAAGTCATGACCGGTCATGAATATAATTGGTGGTGTAAATGTAATGACACTAGGTCTAGTACATATGCAGCACAGACATATAGGTAACACCACCATACAGGGGATGTTATCAACAAATTATCACCATTATAGGCTATACATCAAACATGCAATACTGTAAACATTGGTACCAGTATAAAATGGGTTAAGGAACCCGATAAAATTTGAAAAATCCAGCTTAGGGCAAGAATCAAAGAGAGACATATGCAATACAAAATGAGATTGCTTATATAGGCACCAGAACCTGATGCTATATTGTGTTGCCACACACTTGAGAACAATGATTATACAAAAATTGGCACTTGTAGCCGGGATGAGTAGTTGTGATCTAATAGATAGTCATGTCCAAAATAATACTGTAAAATATACTTAGTGACAGTGGAAATTTCTCCATATGACATCCATCATCAGTAGTTGAAACGGCAAGACCCTGCCAATATAATGTAGGGATTCCTCACCGCCAGCATGTGGCCTAGATACCTCCCTTGTTATATATCTGTTGTGTAGATTGTAGGAGTATCCATGCCGTATAATGAAAGTAGGGTGCTGTGCACCTTTCTCCAAGTGTAGCATGATGTCACCATCCTGTAGTGAGTAAGTGACATAAAAGATAGTCAATATAGTTTTCACTAAGTATATCAAATACTGACGGCCATGAGGTCGTACTTCCTTTCTTGTATTTGCAGTATTCCACTCACCACCCGTTCAATGAATAAATGGCAATGCATGATCTCTCTCATATATAGATTCAGGCCCGGAGTCCTGGAGGCAGCCGCCAGCATTGGGACTGTGGACAAAAGGGCTCCGCTTCCATCCTGGTACACGTGCAGCCTGATGGACGCCCAGCACAGGCGTATGTATCCTTGTCCCCTGCATGACTGGGTGTATGGCCCAATGCGTCTGACCGGTAGTGACGTCACTGACGTGTGATGTCAACGCGTTTCGCCGATGGGTGTATCTTACTCAGCTTCGTCAGGACCAATGAGATGCATAGCTCAAAGCTCCATTTACATTAGGTGAATCCCCGCCCATATATATAAATGCACTGCAGGACAAGCATCTCATTGGAAAATGAAATGAAAAAAGCGGTCATTATAGAAAAACCTATGAATACCAGGCAATAATCACAGTGGGAAACATAGTAATTCTATACTTCAACAATACCAATAGAGGAAACTAATTCAGGAATACTCTATTCACAGAGGTGAAAATACCATATAATCAATATAATTTCTCATACTACCCTATTTATGCAAAAACACTTGGAGATCAAGTTCAACATTTAACCCCTTAGGGAATACGGTGTCAAGCCTATGTATCCAGTGCTTTACACGTTTTAGAAGCTCCTTATCAAAATCACCCCTTCTCTGCGGGAAATTAAGTGCATAGATTTCTTTAACCTTAGCACCTTCTAATTTACCTTCATGGTACTTTGGATAGTGTTGAGCTAAATTACTCTTGGGTTCATTAGATTTAATGTCCCTGTCAGGGATCGCGGCTCCGGAGTCCTGTGTCACGACGCCGTCCCCCGCGCATGCGCACTGGCGGCGGATCGTGCCGGGACACGGGCACTAGGTCCCGGCGAGCCGCGGCTGACAGGGAGCCGCGCATGCGCAGTAGAGAGCCGCGGGCGCGCCTCAGGCGTCCAATGACAGCCGGGGGCGCGTCCTAGCCAGCCAATGACAGTGCAGGGCGCACTATTTAAAGATGCCCTGCACTGTCACCAATTGCCGCAAGGTCTTCCTGTGATCCTGAGTTCCTGCACCCGTTTTGTGACCCTGTTTTTGACCCTGACTACGCTGCCTGCCCCTGTGATTGACCCGGCTTGCCCTGACTATTCTACCCGCTCCTGTGATTGACCCGGCTTGTCCTGACTATTCTGCCCGCTCCTGTGTTTTGACTCGGATTATCCTGACTATTCTACGGACTGATTTACCTGGCTGACCCTGCATGTGACCCGACTACTCCTTGCCTGCCGATTCGGTACCCCGCTTACCCCCACGGGACCACTATCCGTACCACCCTGCTGGGGCCGCCATCCTCTTCATATCTGGCTCTCCCAGTACCTACACACATCCCCGGAGGCCTCCTCAGCCGCTAGTGGGCCCGCTCAGAGGTCGTGACCTGGCCCGGGACTGTTTCAAGTCCATCCCCACCATCAGGGGCCCTGGTGAAGGCACAGCCCGGGCTTAGACCCCACGCTCTGGGTTGGTCTGTCAGTTGGGAGCTGGAAGGCTCCGCCTGGCGGATCATAACAGTACCTTGCGGCCATGACAGAGCCAGGAAGTGGACCGGCGTCCCTAGAGGATATTTGCCAGCACCTGGCAACTTTGACCCAGGCATTCCAGAACTTCCACAGTCGCTGCGCCCGACTGGAAGACCGCATGGAGACGTTAGCCCCCCAGACTCCCCCTGCTCAGCGTTCTCCATCTGTGGAACCTCCCGCTACCCCGGCATCCGGAGCGGTTGCCACACCCTCAGCTCCTGAGCCCCGCGTTCCCCTGCCGGAACGGTTCCGTGGTGACCGGAGCCGCTTCCGAGCCTTCCGAAACGCTTGCACCCTGTATTTTGACTTGCAGCCCCGCACGTTCTCCACCGAGACCGTCAAGGTGGGGTTTATAGTCTCTCTCCTTCAGAATGAGCCCCAGGATTGGGCTCACCGTCTGATGGAGAGGCGCGACCCCCAGCTTGACTCCATGACCGAGTTCTTTCAGGCCATGGCAGTATTGTATGACGACCCTCAGCGGGCTGCCTCCGCAGAGGCTACCCTATACTCTCTGCGGCAAGGCCGCCGGGCAGCCGAAGAATACGCATCCGATTTTAGGCGATGCATGGGAGACACCAGATGGAACGATGCGGCCTTATGTCACCAGTTCCGCATCGGACTGTCTGAATCTCTCAAGGACGAACTTGCACGAGTAGGCCTACCTGACTCCCTGGAAAAACTGATTGAGTTGGCCATCCAGATTGACCGTAGGTTAAGGGAACGTCGGCTGGAAAGGAGCAGCCAGGGTCAAAGGGTGGCATGGATCCCACCAAGAGACACAGCTCCAACCCCAGGGAACCATCCCCGAAGCACGGAATCGGGGGACAACCCGGAACCCATGCAACTGGGACTGGCCCGTTCCCACTTATCGGTCGAGGAACGTCAAAGGAGACGATCGCTGAACCTATGCCTGTACTGCGGGGAAGCTGGTCATCAGGTGCGCTCCTGTCCTGCAAAAATGAGTAAGTCCGCTTCCTTTTCTTTTACCTTACCTGCAGGAAGGGATGATCAGTCAAATTACCTGGCCATACCTGTGTCTTTACAGCTCCCGGGAAGAACACTGTCGGTGACCGCAATCGTTGACTCAGGAGCTTGTAGTTATTTTATCGACCTGACTTTTGCCCACCGGCAAAAAATACCACTTCAGACCAAAGAAAGGGGGTTCAACATCTTCTTGGCAGACGGGTCCAGTATAAAATCAGGGGTGGTGGACCAGGAGACACCACCCATTTTCACCACAATGGCAGACCATCACCAGGAGTTCCTCCGTTTGGATGCCATCGCATCTCCCCTATTTCCAGTCATTCTGGGGCTCCCTTGGCTGCGGGCCCATAACCCCCAGATTGACTGGGAAAGGGGAACGATTCAATTTAGGTCACCTTACTGTTTGAATCACTGCCACGTCGCAGGATCCGTGGGTCCCCGGTTCCTCCTGTGCGTGGATGGCGATGCCAATCTATCCCAGACTATTCCCCCGGCCTACCATGACTTCTTAGACGTTTTCAGTAAGCGAGGAGCTGACGTTCTTCCCCCGCACTGTTCATACGATTGCCCCATAGACCTCCTACCCGGATCTGAAATCTCATTCGGCCGTATCTTTCCTTTGTCAGAAACGGAATCGGGAGTACTGAGGGAATATATTGACGAGAACCTTAGGAAGGGATTTATTCGTCCATCCACATCCCCAGCCGGGGCCGGGTTGTTCTTCGTAGAGAAGAAGGACAAATCATTACGGCCCTGCATAGACTACCGTGATCTGAACAAGATAACGGTAAAAAATCGTTATCCCTTACCACTAGTCCCCGAGCTCCTCCAGAGATTAAGATCAGCAATGATATTTACTAAACTAGACCTGCGGGGGGCCTATAACCTTGTCCGTATCAGGGAGGGGGATGAGTGGAAGACGGCCTTCCGTACGAGATTCGGTCACTATGAATATTTAGTGATGCCGTTCAGGCTCTGTAATGCACCGGCAACTTTCCAGCATTTTATCAACGATGTTTTTCGTGATTTCCTCAATGTTTTTGTGGTGGTTTATTTGGATGACATCCTAATTTTCTCCCCTTCACTGGAGGTTCATCGAGGTCACGTATTACGGGTATTAGAACGGTTGCGTCAACACGGGCTATACGCCAAGGCAGAAAAGTGCTGTTTCGAGCAGCGCAAAATCACGTTCTTGGGACTGGTTCTCTCTTCCGCGGGGGTCGCGATGGATCCCCAGAAGGTCACGGCGATCTTAGATTGGCCAATACCCGCCGATAAAAAGGGGGTACAGCGTTTCATCGGCTTTTCCAACTTTTATAGAAAGTTTGTTAGGAACTTCTCCGGTCTGGTCTCCCCGATCACGCAACTGACGAAACAAGGGGTCCGCTTTAAGTGGACTCCCGAAGCTCAGACGGCATTCGAGAAGCTCAAGAAATTGTTCACTTCTGCTCCCATTCTCTGCCACCCGGATTCTTCTCTCCCATATGTCTTGGAAGTGGACGCCTCCGAGAACGCGGTAGGAGCGGTACTGTCCCAAAGAAATGGAACCAAGGAACTACTGCACCCCGTGGCGTTCTTCTCCAGGAAGTTGACACCGGCAGAACGTAACTATGATATTGGAGATCGGGAGCTCCTGGCCATCAAATCCGCTCTAGAAGAATGGAGGTACTTACTGGAAGGAGCCACACACCCAATCCTAATATTCGCAGATCACAAAAACCTTGAATATTTAAGAACAGCAAGACGACTGAGACCTCGCCAGGCAAGATGGGCTCTTTTCTTCTCGCGATTCACATTCCATATAACGTACCGACCCGGTACTAAGAACACAAAACCAGACGCTCTGTCCCGCATGTTTGAGGACCCCGACGACGCAGTGGTACCTGACACCATCTTACCTTCCGGAAGTTTCCTCGCTCTACAAACGGAACTTTGTTCCAGACTTCTCGACGCTTCTATAGGACTACCAGTTCCGTCTGGGTCACCCCTCCTGAACCACGGTGGGCTGTTTTGGAAGGAAGACCGGATCATGGTCCCAGAAGAAGTGCGAACCTTGGTCCTAGGGCACTGCCACGACCATCAAATGGCAGGTCACTTCGGGGTTGCGAAAACTCTGGAACTACTACGGCGCTCGTTCTGGTGGCCGAACATGAATAAGGACTGCGAGCGTTACGTCCAGACCTGCTCCACCTGTCAAAGGAACAAGCCCTCCAGGAGCCGGGCATGGGGATTGTTACGTCCATTACCAATACCCAAGCGGGCCTGGCAAATGATAGCCATGGATTTTGTGGTCGAACTCCCACCATCCCAAGGCTACACAGCAATAATGGTGGTCGTGGACCGCTTCTCAAAGATGGCACATTTTATACCCCTGGAGAAGACCCCATCGGCACCAGAAACGGCACGAATCTTCATTAAGGAAGTAGTGAGGCTTCATGGGGTTCCCGAAGATATAGTGTCAGATCGGGGAGTCCAATTCACCTCCAGGTTCTGGAACGCCTTGTGTAAGGCACTGGGAATCAAGCTGTCGCTTTCATCCGCCTACCATCCACAGACCAACGGCCAAACCGAGAGGACCAACCAAACGCTGGAGCAATACTTACGATGTTACACGTCCTACCTTCAGGATGACTGGCTGACGTTGTTGCCGTCCGCAGAATTCTCGTACAACAACTCAAGTCACTCAGCGACGGGGCGATCCCCGTTCTTCTCCAATTACGGGTATCATCCCACATTTCTCCCTGATCTGATGCCTGAAAATCTGGTACCGGCGTCTCAAGACGTCTTGAACTTCTTTTCTGTCAATAACAAAACAATTCAGGAAGCCATCGCTAAAGCCCAAGAGGACAGTAAGAGGGCGTTCGACAGGAAAAGAAGAGGAGAATTACTGCTTCAACCAGTCGATCAGGTGTGGCTGGCAACGACCAACTTGAAGATGCTGTGTCCTTCAAGGAAGCTGGGACCCAAGTACATTGGCCCATTTCCGGTAAAGCGTGTAGTCAACAAGGTGGCCTACGAACTTGAGCTTCCGCGGACCTTCAAGATACATCCTGTGTTCCATGTATCTCTCCTGAAGCCATCCAGACCGGATTCCTTCCCGGACCGTGAATCCAGACCTCCCGAGGCAGTCACCATAGGTGACCAGGAGGAATACGAAGTGGAGACTATCCTCAGTTGCCGAAAGAGGGGGGGCCAGACACAGTTCCTGATAAAATGGAAGGGTTATGGCCCTGAGGAGAACTCATGGGAACCCGCCCAGAACATTCACGCACCCAGGCTCATCCGGGAGTTTTTTCGTGGTCACCCGCGGTGGAGAGATCAGTGGGGCTCCCGGAGGGTGCCCATTGGGGGGGGGCAATGTCAGGGATCACGGCTCCGGAGTCCTGTGTCACGACGCCGTCCCCCGCGCATGCGCACTGGCGGCGGATCGCGCCGGGACACGGGCACTAGGTCCCGGCGAGCCGCGGCTGACAGGGAGCCGCGCATGCGCAGTAGAGAGCCGCGGGCGCGCCTCAGGCGTCCAATGACAGCCGGGGGCGCGTCCTAGCCAGCCAATGACAGTGCAGGGCGCACTATTTAAAGATGCCCTGCACTGTCACCAATTGCCGCAAGGTCTTCCTGTGATCCTGAGTTCCTGCACCCGTTTTGTGACCCTGTTTTTGACCCTGACTACGCTGCCTGCCCCTGTGATTGACCAAGCTTGCCCTGACTATTCTACCCGCTCCTGTGATTGACCCGGCTTGTCCTGACTATTCTGCCCGCTCCTGTGTTTTGACTCGGATTATCCTGACTATTTTACGGACTGATTTACCTGGCTGACCCTGCATGTGACCCGACTACTCCTTGCCCGCCGATTCGGTACCCCGCTTACCCCCACGGGACCACTATCCGTACCACCCTGCTGGGGCCGCCATCCTCTTCATATCTGGCTCTCCCGGTACCTACACACATCCCCGGAGGCCTCCTCAGCCGCTGGTGGGCCCGCTCAGAGGTCGTGACCTGGCCCGGGACTGTTTCAAGTCCATCCCCACCATCAGGGGCCCTGGTGAAGGCACAGCCCGGGCTTAGACCCCACGCTCTGGGTTGGTCTGTCAGTTGGCAGCTGGAAGGCTCCGCCTGGCGGATCATAACAGTCCCGTAAGTGTTCACCTATACGTACTTTAAGCTTATGTGAAGAATCTAAATGCTGGCCTAGCCTGACCAATATGTTGCTCGGGTGACTAAAACTGAACAAGGCAAAAAAAGAAACTACAAGATGAGATTATGAAATACAGTGTTGTTTCAAACATGCATCATGTCTTATGTGAAATATATTGCTTATCTAATAACTGTCCAGTCTTATTCTGTATCATTCTACATTCATTGAAATGTTCGCACAGATCCACATGTTCTACTCACAACTATTGTAGAAAAACAGCCAAGGAATGTGTTTTTTAGGAAAACAGTCTTTGGGTTGAACTTGGGCCATTACTTGGCAAACCAAGCTGTTTAATTGTGCTTGAGTTTTTGTTAGAAATGAATATGAGTGTAATGTTTAAACCAGTGGGAAATGTTCCCATGGAGCTGTAAGATTAAAAGGAAGTAATATTACTTAGTTCTGTACATCTGTAAATAGCTATACGAAGAATGGAAAGTGAGGAAACAATGACTGGATCCAAAAGTGTTTTCATAAATCTGTATTAACTTAGTCACTGAAGAATACTACGGATATTTAGTCCACTGAGTACTTATATTTAAAGGAAGTAGGTAACAGACTTAGATTTTTGGAAAGGCCACATACACCTGGTTCTAGATTTCTGTCCCTTTTTTTCATTATCCTTCATTAATCTTAAAGGGAAGCTGTTATGGTGTTTTGTAAATTTCATTTACATTTTTTGGTAATGTTTTGTGTTATTTTATTGTTTGTTAGAAATGTTTATTTTTCAAATAAAATATGAATACAGCATATGTAAACACATGAAACTGGTGTTACAGAGCATTTGTGGTTTTCTACAGAGAAAACACAGAAGAAGCCGTTTTTTTTCGGAACCTCTCTAACTAAAACTCTATGTCACTCCATAATAACAAAACAGGCAAGGGGGTGGAGAGAGGGTTGAGTCACTTCTCTGACTAAGTTGTGTGTTTATTATAGAACATTAGCTACTGATCTCTCTTAATAATATTCTAACTTAAGCTTCTAACATGACCCTGATAACTAATCATTAGAGAAAACCAGAAATGTACCTTCCACTATCATGTTCACAAATATTTAATTCAAGCTGGCATTAAGTGAACTAGTAAAGAGGTCTACTGTACCAGACACTAGTTCCAGACCATTACGGTCTATTCTGACTCCAACTGTTGTATTAGTGACTTATCCATTGTTGAGACCTCTATGCCTTGCATGTATAAGCAGATGCAATCATTGCGGACAGTCTTTATCAGATAGTTGAACTCACCAAACACCCTTTTCTCATCCAAGGAGATCCTAACTGCATGCAGCAGGTACAGCAGATAACAAGATGTAGCAGATGATTGACTAGACAGTATTTGCAGGTCAAAACATGGTAATGTGTTCCTGGATGTGAGCACATTACATGTGGTCTACAGACTAGCAGCCATATTCATCCCAATAAAGACAGAGTGAAAAGGAAAAGGAAATACATCACCAGTGGGAGGGAACACAGGATGGAAGACAGAAAAAGATGGTGCAATAACCAAATGACCACAAGATAGCAGTATATCAACCAACTATATTGGGGTCAATAAACAATAGCTTAGGAAAAATAACTATGTAAATTCTCAATTTACAGTAATATGAACATTAACCATGACTATTCATTGTGTTATATTTTCATGCAACAAGTGTAACAACACAGGGTCCATGCAGAGTGCACATCATCCTCCAGCACCTTCAGGAAATCTCCATTCCATTTGAGTATAGGTTGGTTTCATGCCCCTCACTGGTGCCCGCCAAGCACTGGTAGTATAATCACACTTACATCTGCAAAGGGCATTATAGTGCAAAAATCCAATCCTCTCATCATGACATCTCTGCCTTAAGGAGAAAAAACTCTATTGGATATCTGATGTTTTCATCTAAAAATGGTTTGCTCCAACCAGTAAGCTCTGAACTATTAAAACCTTCAAGGTTTAATTTTGTATTTCAATGTTTTTATTCATTTATAAACAGTTTAAGACAGGAGCAACAAAACACGCCCACACAGGGGCTATCAATTGCACATAAAAATTTTTTAAAAAAACAGTGCTCTAACACCAACAGAGCAAAAGGTGCGCCCATGCAGGGGCTATCAATGGCACATAAATGACAAAAACATTGGTATAACACTGACAGCAACAGTAACTCAAACCAAAGGCAGCTATCCACTGTCACACCAAAAACAAACAAAAAAAGAAAAGGAAGGAGGAGTACAAAAGGAAAAAGATAACAAGACCAAGAGCAGGGGTCCGGGAACGCCAATACCGAGCAACATCACAACTCCAGACTAGCCGGGGGTTGCGTGAGAAAGGCATATTGCAGCCACGGCTCCCATATTTTCAAGAATTGCCGTTGGGAGTCATTACAGATACTCGACATCTGTTCATTGAGCATCCCAGTGGTCATACGGTCCCGCACCCCTTGAAGAGGAACAAACGGACTCTTCCATGCCTGAGAAATTGTTCTAGTGGCCGACAAAAACAAAGAGGAAGCCAACTTCTGCTGGTGAGCCAAGAAGCAAGGTTTAATTTTGAAGCAGTTATGAATGTGATGATATGATGTGGCCTACTGCAAATTTAAAACAAAATCCTTACATATGTTTTGGTCCACAAGATAAAGCACTTTAAATGAATGGAAAGACTGATAGGATGTTGGCCCAATATGCCCACAAATATTACACAAATAATACAAAATCAAGTTTTTCAATAAAATAGACCAGCTGGCATTCCAGAACTATTTTGCCAAAAGCTAGCCCTGAATGTCTGATTTTAGAGGGCATGCACTCTAGCAGATTATATGAACTATTTTTGAAAAATCCTCCTATTACCACATGAGACCATGGTGATTGCTAAGCTCAGCTCTACATGGTCATGGCATTTCAAGAGGGATCATTTCAGAAAACATTTCTTTCTCCAGCTATAAAAATACAAACTTTGCCATCCCAGATGGAAATTCAACTACTTTGACTTACGAGAAGGAGGTGTATATATACTAGAAGATTTGAGCCTCGCATCTAGTGTGAATATATTGGGAACTGGGAAGTCTTTGGATCTCTAGGTAATCTAGTGTTTGAATCATCTCCACCATTTCAACAGTTAAGGATCTATAGCACAGAACTCATAGTAGAAGAGGCTATATCAAGAGAGCTGTGAACTTTAAGAATTATTATTCGACTTGGTTCAAGGGGACTTCCAATTGCCTCATTATAGTACAGTATGGCACTTACTTTTATCATTTTAAGACAGGTGGCTGTGCTTTGCTGAGCTGCCACATTATGTTCAGACAGCTGTAGATCACAAGGTCTTTAAAAGTGAAATGTGGTGAGAAGCTACTGGTGTCTGTTAGTTGTTCAAACATGCTGTTTTAATTTGTGGTTGCTCTGTTGTGTAGGCTTCAGTAGAGGTCTGATGTTAGCATCACAGTCTCCTGCCCTGGATAAGTATCCACATCTGCACACATCCTGACAAACCTGATACAAATCATAATAGGCTGTGTGGGTGCACAACCTGTTAATCTGCATCACAGTTCAGTATCTCAAAGTGTGCACTTGGCATTTTTTTTAAGTGTTACTAAACCCACAACAGTAAAATCAGTCTGTATATGCAGTAAAGCAAGCTTGTTATACTCACTGTGGAACTTAAGGGGTTAATCCTCTGCATTGTATAAAAAGGAGGTTTAATCCTGCCTTCTATGATACCCCCCTTCTTCTACTGTCCCCAACTCATCTGCTGGGAGAACAGAGCCTTGGGGGCAAGCTGCACTTGCTCAGTTTGGTGTGTATTGCTAGAGAGGTTTTCTTTCCCCTACATTTAGAGAAAAAAAAAATCACATTACACTGGTTTTAGTTAAAGTGTTACTAAACCCACAACAGTAACATCAGTCTGTATGCAGTAAAGCATGCTTGTTATACTCACTGTGGAACCTAAGGGGTTAATCCTCAGCATTGTGTAAAAACACTGTTTGATCTTGAGTTCTCTGATCCTCCCCTTCTTCCAGTGCCCCCCTTATCCCCTGATAAGACATAGTGTGGAGACACTCTGCACATGCTCAGTTTGATGTGTATTGCTAGAAAAGTTTTTTTTTTTCTTGGGAGAGTGCATGTGATCAGCACAGGGCCAATCAGAACTCTCCAGAAAGAGTGCCAGGGGTCCTGCAGTCTCATATGACAGTGAGAGGAGAATGTAAACTCCTACAAGCTTTAACCAGTGCTCGGCTGAACACTGATAGAAGTCACAAGACTGCTCTCACAGCTGATGAGAAAAGGTATTTAGCAGTTTATATTTACTAAAATAATTGCATTTCCATTTTCTGTGTATTGTGGGAGACCAGATATAGTGAATGCTGGGTCCTGGGTTTAGTAACACTTTAATTAGTTTTCTATAACCGGAATCTCAATGAAGTAATTTAATTAACTAATGCAGGCTTCAGAGCAATGGGGTAGGGTCATACCATAATGTTTGTCTGTTCACAGTGTATATTGTAGTGTGTTTGCTTGTGCCCTCAATGTGTTTTATGTGCATTTGCTATTTTTTTAAGAGACATTTCTTTTATGCAACATGCTCCAATGCCAAAAAATGCTGCCTGTTTAATTTTTCTCTTGCACAAAAAGTACCTTGCTGGTGTGAACTGACACAACAGAGAAATAAGCTTTCTGCTTTGTTCATGCTGACCTATTCAGCCCAGCACATGTGGTGTGAATGAGTCCCTATCCTTTCTGTAGGGATTTTTAGCCAGATTTCTAGAAGCCACCAAACATGATACATTAGTGGTCTTTGCAAAAAGATGAGATTCGGTATGCTACTTTTAGAGTTAAGATTTTTTTGCATCTAAAAAACTAAGTTAAGGTATCCTTGAACCTCAATGTAATCCTCAAATGTAACCTTTAACCTGAGCTTAAAGCGGAGCTCTACCCAAAAGGGGAAGTTCTGCTTTAAGCCTTTGTCCCCCGTACCCCATTAGGGATTGGCACCTTTGGAGAGCGGGGGTACCCACTCCTACTTCCGCTGCGAACGCCTAGGCAATCGGAAGCTGACTTTTATTTTTTTTTTTTTTAGGTGAACTCCACTTTAAGCTTTGAACCCAAACCTAAACCTGTTAATAATAGCCTATGCCATAATCGCAACCTTTTAAATGTTAGGGTATGTAAAGAGCTAAAAACAGAGTTTGAATACATATATTTTCTTTCAAATGACAAAACTGAATAATTAAAGCGTATTTTAAGCCATTTTTTGGGGGATTGAGTGATAAATGTTTGGAACCCCTGTCAGGTGTTAATTGCTGTCTGTGTCCCCCTTGGGAGAACCACCCTCTCTATATATCCTTTTGACCAGTATCACCAGGACAGAGAGAGAATATCTTCCAATGCGGACACTTTATCAGATGACAACTGTCTAAGAGGGTATACTCTTTACTGTGGTGGGCATTTTTTCACTTTGTGTTGCATGTTCAGAATGGAAGGTGAAGAGAAACATATCCACAAACACAAATAGCAAAAATAAAAAAAAATACAAGGGTTTTAACCATTCACTTCTCTATGCAAAATGTAAAAAAAAAACAGTTTTGGCATCAGATATACTTCAACAGCTAAAGGCCACCTCTAACCAAAGCTGGTATTTTCGATTTGGGTAGGCACTAAGGGGTTGGAAAACTGAATGGCTGGCAAAATTTTAACTTAGTAGTTTTATCTTTGCTGTCATTCAAAAGCAGATATCACCCACTCACAATTCCCTAGGTATTTATTGTAGGATATCTGGATACTGTGTAATGAACCAACATGTAATTTGGGATACCAATAGAGCTAGTCTTTAAGAGGTGGGAGGTAAACGTATTAGACAAAATAAACAAATACATGTTATACCATTTTGTGTCACAAACATTATAACATTTTTCTTGTAACTGACCTTAAAATCTGATGTTCTGTGCTGCTACATTATTGTTAGTAGAATGGTAATTGGTCCAAGAACTAAATTGTTTCAGACTTCACTCAACATATTTGCATTACATAGTGAAGACATGGGAAATTACTTCGTTTTTTCTCTCCATAACAACGGATGTTTAAAGTCATTAAACGGCTTATCCGTCTTTACACCATTGATCACTGGATTCTGTTTCAAATAGCTGCATCCCATGGGTACAAAGATTAGAATGACATAGTCCCATGGAAGCTCTCTATTCTTCTTTCACTTCAAGGCACTGGCTTAAGATCATTACTAAACCCAGGACATCAGTAAAAGACTCCTAAACTTTCATTAATTCTATTAAATATTGGCAGAACCTCTGAGACAGTTCTTTATGTTTTTGGTTGTTGTTGTGTTGCTATGCTCAGATACCATTTATAGCTTCTTGATATTTTATAGATGATGTGTACAAGTTATAAATACATTTTAACCCACGCATTTCCTGCTTCTCTATAGTACTTCTGGTGGAAATAAGCTTTTTTTGCATAGAGGTCTACCTGGGGAAACTGATGCATTGGGGTCAGCCAGTGCAACTGCAATACACAAATACTATTCTGTGTCCAATATTGTCTCTGTGACTCTGGACCACAGTCAGGGGATGGTCCAGCAAACATGGCCAGAGACATTGTATCTCTTTTATGATGCACACTTAGTATGCTGATGGCCAGGAAGGATGTTAGACAACACATTGCTGAAGCTGGTGTTGCCTCCCCATGTCCTGCAACTTAGTGATAGTGACAATTCAGTCATGTCTATCCCCTCCTCCTCAATGGCCCCAGCTACCAAATTTGTGCAATTTTTTATGCAGGATCCTGTTTTGCACTTCAAAGTTTGCATGTATTCTGGTGTTACAGTACTATGAGGATGCTACACCTAATGTTTCTGCAGATGTTCCTCAACTGCCAAATTTGTGCATTTTTTACAGGGTCAATTCTGCATTGCACCTAATAATTTGGAGCATATTCTGGTGAATTTAGCACTGTCATATTGCTCTATGTAATGTTTCTGCATCTGCTTCTCAGTTACAAAATTTAGACTGTTTACTGCAAGCTAAATTCATGCTCTTTAATTCTTAATTTTCAGTCTATTTCAGTGCTCTGTCAAGAATATTTCAGGCTTTTGTCTCTCTGAAATAGTGTATTTTTATCACTTAACAGAGAGACTACCCAGTCTCTCCCCATTAAACTGCCGCCTAATAATCGTGCCTACATACTGCACAAGGAGTCAAAATATTTAGCTGATTTTTTTTGGCAAATGCACACTTTTTTTGTAAATGTTGCTGGGTGTCTCTCCTTTCCTGTTCAAAATGCAACCAAGTATTTTTTTTAATTACTCTGTATGAAGTCAGTACAATATTTTGCTGTCTTTTTTATGTGAAATAAATATTTTAAAGTTGATTTAGAAATGTATTAAAATTTAATAAAATTATGTTTATGCAGTGTGTACCATATTACTTCCATTTTAATGTAAAAATATAAGCTTTACATTTTTGGGAGAAATATGGTTTAGACATAGAAGTCTAAAAGAAATTGTTAAATTGTATGTTGTGTTTAGCATATTACTTCTATTGTAATCGGAAAAGGATAAACATTACATATATTTTGTTGCTACAGAGTTAAATTGTGATCTATTTTAGACAATGAGGTTTACAAAAAAATTGTACAAATAATATGTGTACATTATAAGTAGCATTTTACTTCTATTTTAATCTGCAAAAAAACAACAATTTCTGGGGAAATTGTGTGACGTGTTCTTGCCTCCACCAGTAGTCTACAACTCACACTTTAGCTTTTGTCACTCTGCTGCCTGCTCACACACCTGGGTTCCTATGGAAACTCACTTTACAGCAAGGACAGAGAAGAGCAGTTAAAAACAAAATGCTCCAACTTGCTCACTTCACTGGAGGTTGCCATTTTCAAACAGCTGTAGTTTAAAAATTATAAATCCTACACTGAAGAGCTTTATATTGTGAGAATCACAAGACCCAGACCTACATTTTGATGCATAGTATGTCTCTGAAATATTAAAAATGAAGGCACAGTCGCAGTTTAGAAATTGCCCTTCAAATTTGAGGTGGCTAGAGTGGAGTTTCAATGAATGTCAATGGGCGGCGTGAGTTGCAAACAAATGGTCATATTGTGAAAACTATCAGGACTATGGTTTAGCCGTGGACATTTTTAGTGGCAGCAGGGATAGCTGAACGTTTTGATATAAGATTTGTGTAGGTGAGCTTGAAAATGAGGGAGTGATGGCAGTTTAGAAATCATGTCCTGATTTTTCAGCTCACACTCTAGCTTTTGTCAGCTCCTACTCTAATTTTGAACATTCCGCCATTCATTCCTATGGGACCAATTTCACCACAAAAATGCCGATATTTTGTGAACCATTCTGCGAAACGTTCCACAAAGTAATAGCACACCAATCGGGAACAATCCGCACGTTTCGGTATATTACTGTCTATGTAGTGTAAATACTGTGGGAGGAGTTAGGGTGGTAAATTTGGCTATAATAATAAGAATATATATGTGAGATAACAGTAAGTGGTCTTGCCATGCAAGAACAGTTAAATATGAAGTTTAAAGGATAGGTTCACCCTCTGGAACATGTTACACCCATATTTTACGGTAGAACATATAACATGTTCCAGCTCCTGCCTCCCCCCCCCCCAATCCCCCCTCCCTGTGACAGAAGGCAGGGGATTTTCTCCCCTCTATCACAATTTTAAAAAATCACGAACTCGAATACTAAATGGGAATGTGTTTTTTTTTTTTGCATAGAAGTCTACAAACAATTGTATAGTATGTATGCTGTCTGTAGCTTAATTCTTCTTAATCAGAAATATATAAACTTTAATGTGCTTTTTTCTCTCCAAAGTTAAATGGGGATATGGTTTAGACAATGAGGCCTACAAGAAACAGTGTAAATGCTATGTATGCTATATGTAGCATATTATTCTGTTTAAATCAGAAAAATAAAAGCTTTAGTTAAATTTTTTTTATCTCTAAAGCTAAATGGGGATGGGGTTTAGTCAATAATTCCTACTAGAAATGGTAGAAATATTACCTATGCAGATAGATGTATTGGAAAATTAAGGGCCTTTAAAGGCGCTTAACAACATGAAAGTTATTATAATCATAAAAAATTTTATTGAAAACAACAGTTATTAGATTACATGGTTAAAATATTTCCATAAAAATCAGCCATGCATGAAGTATAATTGACAGGCAATTTTTTTTACAGCAGTTCATTGGTTTTTCCGTGGTCCCAACATGTTTTACCCATCAAGGCTTCTTCAAGAGAAATGACTGCTGCTTATTCCAGAACCAGAGTATTTCAAATAATAGATTAAAGATATGATTTTATAATTGATGTCATGAATTTGGGACCAATAGTGATCACAGGGGGCATAGAAGGACCAAGAAGATTCGTAAACAAGACCACAAGAGGGTGCCCAGAGGATGGAAACCCGCTAGTCTCAGATTCAATGGATTGGCCTCACAGAAGCTGGGAACATCACATAGACAGGGCGCACCACATGTCTCTGGCAATGTAGTTCCGCCGAAGATCGTTTTGTCTTTTGGCCAAGAATTTTCTTTGGCCAATAGGAGGTACTTCTTCCTTTGCCCAGAATGCAAGATTCATTCTCGCACTAGGACCAAACCAGGGGCGGACTGACCATTTGGAAACTCGGGCACTGCCTGAGGGTCCGGGGTCAGTAGGGGGCCCCATGATATGCCCCTGGTACCTTTTTCATAGGCTTTTTTGAGTTTGGGCAAGGAGACAGGGGCCCCATGATCCCCTATTGCCCGGGGGCCCCATGAGTTGTCAGTCCGCCCCTGGACCAAACAACTATGTGATAATAAATAATGATCATTATTCCTGAATAAAATACATGTTTTTTTTACATGGAAAGCACCTGCACTTGCAATGCTCAGCCAATTTACCTTTAGTAAATCAACCCCACTGTGTTCTCCCAGCCATCCCCGCCCCTGGAATCAAATATATTCCCATACATTACCAGGAATAAATATTGTTGTTTAAGCTGTACATGAAAAAGTGTCTAGTAGGATGGTATATTACACCCAATGTGATCCATAAACTAAGGCCAGAGATCACATCCCAGTGTTGGAGGGGATGCCAGGAATAAGGGTACAATGGCACATATCTGGTGGGAATGTCCCATAATACAGGAGTTTTGGAGGGAGATAATGCAATATATAATAATTTTCATGTTGTGAAGCACCTTTAAAGTCCCTTAATTTTCCAATACATCTGTTTATCAAAATGGGAGGTTGGTGCAGACTTTTGAATATCGCCCTGTAGATTCAGTGTAGCTTCGGTCTCCTCCGACACATGTGCAGTAATGGCCGTCTATGTCTGCACTTCTCCAGTGACGGCAGGCGCCAGAGGGGCGGGGAGCATATAAGGCCCGCATCTTGCTAGAGCCATGTGGTGCGCCCTGTCTATGTGATGTTCTCAGCTTCTGTTGTGAGATTTTAATAGTAGTTTGTTGGTGGATTCAATATTTAAATGTGGATACCTTTGTGGGGATCCAATTTGAATAGAGTATTTGTTTTCAGTAAAGTATTTACTCTGGTCAGTCTTTTATATTGTAGTTTTACTATTCACTATTCACCATCCCCCATATGTATTTCTGTATATACATAAGGGTATAAACGTGTACTTATTAGTCTCTTACCCAAATGGCTTACTATACAATTACCATATCACAAATTGTTGTTTCATGTAGAGGCCAATCCATTGAAGCTGGAGCTAGCGTTTTTCCATCCTCTGGGTGCCCTCTTTTGGTCTTGTTTAGGAACCTTGTAAGTCAGCAGTAGAACTTTGGTCTGAGATGTTTTGTCCTATAATTTGTCTCACAGATCTATAATTATTTTAATTCTTTACAGCTTGGTCCTTCTATGCCCCCTGTGATCACTATTGCACCTCAGTTATTGCCACCATTCGTATTCGTAAAATTATCTATTTAATATATTATTTGAAATACTCTGGGTAAACATGGCATATTAAAGGCTGCAGATAAAACCAAATGTACTGTTTAACAACTGCTCTAACTGTCAGGATCCAGGTGTTCTGCGGCATCGCGTCGGGCGGCGCATGTGCAGAACACCCACTCTCTCTACCCGGCGGGCGGTAGGACCTGGCCGCGCATGGCAGCGGCGGGGTTCGCGCATGCGCACTCGGGATCACGGACGCGCGCCTGGCACCAATGACAGCGGGAGGCGGGCTATTTAAACGCAGGAACAGGTATGTTAGTTGCCGTTTGGTCTTGTATCCTGTGTCCTGTATCCTGTTCCTGTGTTGCTGTATACTCCGTTGCCGACCTCTGCTTGTTCCTGATCCTGCTCTCTCCTGTTTGACCCCTGGCTTGCCTGACTACTCTTCTGTCTGATCCCTGGTACTGTATTTGCCCGCATCCTGCTGAACCTGGCTTGTGACCTGACCATTCTTAGCTCGCTCCTCTGTACCTTGTTGCCCGCATAATACCGACCGGCCTGTCTGACCACGCATACCGTATCCATCCATCCATCCATCCATCCATCCGGTTTGGGTCAGACCTGTGTATCTGTCTGCCTCTTCCAAGTAGATTCCGTTCCTGCACTCCCCTGTCAGTATTCTCTACCACCGCAGGACGCACTCGGGGGTCGCGACCTGGTTTCAGTCTGCACCAAGTCCATCCCCACCATCAGGGGCCCTGGTGAACAGCAGGCTGGGACTTAGACCCCGCGCCCTGGGAGCGTCCGTGCGGTGGGCTGCTAGAGACTCTGCCAGGCGGCATAACAGTACCAAACGGCAAAAAGGTGACGGAACCTGGAAGAGGACCTTCCCCCCTGGAAAATATGTGCCAGCATCTGGCGGCTCTTACTCAGGCGGTAAGGGCGCTGGAGGAGGGCTATAATCACCTGGATGGTCGGATCCAGACCCTAACCACCACTATTTCGGCCCCCCAAGATCATAGTCCCTCAGCTCCGGCCAGTGGTACCACTGAAACCCTGGCCGGACCAGCAGCACCTACACCTACACTTATGCCAGAACCTCATGTTCCTGTCCCAGAACGATTCAGTGGGAATCGCACCAAGTTCAGAGCATTTCGTAATGCCTGCCTGTTGTACTTTAGGCTCCAGCCACGTACGTTCGCGACAGAAACCGTGAAGGTGGGGTTTATTATTTCTTTGCTACTGGATGAACCCCAAGAATGGGCGCATCGACTATTAGAGATCCAGCAACCACCTCAGCTGGAATCTGTGGCAGCATTTTTTGAAGCGATGGGCCTCCTTTACGATGACCCCGAACGAGCAGCATCAGCTGAATCGGCCCTTCAGTCTCTCAGGCAAGGTCGTAGGCCTGCAGAAGAGTATGCGGGTGAGTTCAGGCGGTGGATGGGAGACACGCAATGGAACGACGCTGCCTTGCGCAACCAGTTCCGCATAGGCCTGTCTGAGTCCCTGAAAGACGAACTAGCCAGGGTAGGCATACCAGCCACACTAGAAAATCTCATGACCCTGGCTATTCAGATCGACCGACGCTTGCGGGAACACAGGATGGAGAGGTCAGGCCAGGGCCTGAGGCCTGCTTGGATGTTTCCCCATGCTCCAGGACCAGTCAGTAGCACTGCTGGGAATCGCAATCCAGAACCCCTGGATACGCCGGAACCAATGCAAGTTGGGCTAGCTCGTCCCTCCCTAACACCTGAAGAGCGTCAAAGACGCCGCCGCAACAACCTGTGCCTCTACTGTGGGGAAGCTGGCCACATGGTACGTTCCTGTCCGGTGAAGGCTGGTAAGTGCACTTCTGTTTACTCTGCCACACCTACCACAGCCAGTCACAATGTCAATTATTTAGCGGTACCCATTTCATTCCAGCTCCCCGGAAGGGTCGTGACGGCAACAGCGATCATTGATTCCGGGGCCTGTAGCTGTTTTGTGGATCTGGACTTCGCGGCTCGATTCCAGATTCCCTTACAGGTTAAAGAATGTGGGTTTAATATTTTCCTAGCCGATGGATCTCGGATCAAGTCTGGGGTGGTGGATCGGGAGACCCCGCCTCTCTGTGTGACTGTATCCGAGACTCACCGGGAATTCCTGTGTTTGAATGCTATCTCCTCCCCTCTGTTTCCAATTATTCTGGGGCTTCCGTGGCTGCGGGCCCACGACCCCCAGATTAATTGGAAAGCCGGTACCCTCCGGTTCGGCTCTCCATACTGCCAAGAGCATTGTTGTCCACATGAGCCGGAGGCCCCACGCACACTATTCTGCGTAGATACTGACATGGAGCTGACACAACTCGTCCCTTCAGTTTACCATCAATACCTTGACGTATTTAGTAAGCGGGGAGCTGACAATCTTCCTCCGCATAGGGCCTACGACTGTCCAATCGATCTGCTCCCGGGATCTGAGGTACTCTTCGGGCGGATCTTTCCTCTGTCAGAAAAAGAACTAGGGGTACTAAAGGAATATATTGAGGAAAATCTTCAGAAGGGGTTCATACGCCCCTCCACATCCCCGGCCGGGGCGGGTATTTTCTTTGTTGAGAAGAAGGATAAATCCTTAAGGCCCTGTGTGGACTATAGGGAGCTTAACAAGATCACGGTAAAGAACCGTTACCCACTTCCTTTAGTACCAGAACTGTTTCAGCGACTCAGGACTGCATCTGTTTTTACGAAGTTGGATTTGAGGGGGGCTTACAATCTGGTCCGTATTCGGGAGGGAGATGAGTGGAAGACTGCCTTCCGTACTAGGTTCGGGCACTTTGAGTACCTGGTAATGCCCTTCGGTCTGTGTAACGCCCCCGCCACCTTCCAGCACTTCATTAACGATGTGTTCAGGGACTTCTTGGATATTTTTGTGGTCATCTATCTTGATGATATCTTCATTTTTTCTGCATCTCTGGAGGAGCATAGGGGTCACGTCAGGGTAGTGCTGGAAAGGCTCCGTTTGCATGGGTTATACGCAAAGGCAGATAAATGCAGTTTTGAGCAGCACAGTATCCCCTTCTTAGGCTTAATTATTTCTACTACTGGAATAGCGATGGATCCACAGAAGATCTCCGCAGTTCTGGAATGGCCGGTGCCGTTAGATAAAAAAGGGGTTCAGCGGTTCATTGGCTTTGCTAATTTTTACCGGAAATTCATTAGGAACTTTTCAGGCCTAGTATCCCCCATCACGCAACTTACCAAGCAGGGAGTGCGTTTCAAGTGGACATCTGAGGCGCAGGAAGCCTTTGAGTCCCTAAAGAGGTTATTCACCGAGGCCCCAGTATTGAGCCATCCTGATTCTTCACTACCCTACATCTTGGAGGTGGATGCTTCCGAAAACGCGGTTGGGGCTGTGCTTTCCCAAAGGAAGGGCATCAAGGAACTGATGCATCCCGTGGCATTTTTCTCCAGGAAACTATCTTCGGCCGAAAAGAACTATGACATAGGGGACCGAGAACTCCTGGCCATCAAGGCAGCGCTGGAGGAGTGGAGGTACTTGCTGGAAGGAGCCGTGCACCCGATATTGATTTTTACGGATCACAAGAACCTTGAATATTTAAGAACGGCGAAGCGCTTGAGACCAAGACAGGCTAGGTGGGCACTTTTTTTCTCTCGGTTTGTGTTTCATATCACTTATAGGCCTGGATCAAAGAACACGAAACCAGATGCTCTTTCGCGGATGTTCGAAGACCCAAAGGATGCCCACAAACCTGACACCATCCTGTCGTCTGGTAATTTTTTGGCATTACAGACTGAGCTACGTTCCCAACTACAGGCGGCATCCATAGGGGCTCCAAAGGTTCCAGGGGTGCCACTACAGAATAGAGACGGATTATGGTGGAAAGGAGAACGAATCTTGGTACCTGACGAATCTCGCACCACGGTCTTGGGCCATTGCCATGACCATCCCCTGGCTGGGCACTTCGGGACCCGGAAGACGTTGGAACTTCTACAACGTATGTTCTGGTGGCCCAGCATGTCCAAAGATTGCGAGGCTTACGTAAAGACCTGCGCGGTCTGTCAAAGGAATAAGCCTTCCAGGAACAAGGCTTGGGGGCTCCTGCGACCCTTACCCATACCCAACAGACCGTGGGAAATGATTTCGATGGATTTCATTGTGGAACTTCCTCCATCTCAAGACCATACCACCATTTTCGTGATTGTGGACCGCCTATCCAAGATGGCCCACTTCTTGCCTCTCAAAGACACACCATCCGCTGCGGAGACGGCGCAAATCTTTGTGAGAGAGGTGGTGAGACTCCATGGAATTCCTAAGGATATAGTTTCGGATAGGGGTGCCCAGTTCACCTCCAAATTTTGGAAAGCACTATGCGAGACCTTGGAAATCAAGTTATCTCTCTCCTCGGCATATCACCCACAGACCAATGGACAGACCGAACGTACAAACCAGACCTTGGAACAATATCTCCGATGTTACACATCATTTCTTCAGGACGATTGGCTAACTCTTTTACCACTGGCCGAATTTGCTTACAACAATGCTAGCCACTCGACTACTCAGCAATCCCCATTTTTTGCCAACTACGGCTTCCACCCGACCTTTTTACCTGACACAATTCCTGAAAGTTCGGTGCCAGCTACACAGGACATGTTGCACTTCCTTTCTGCAAACAATAAGGTCTTACAAGAAGCAATCCTGAAGGCCCAGGAGGGCAATAAGAAAGCCTTTGACAAAAGGAGAAGAGGGGAGCTTATGTTACACCCAGGGGACCAGGTCTGGTTGGCCACGACAAACCTTAAGATGATATGCCCATCGCGGAAATTGGGACCGAGATTTATGGGCCCATTCCAGGTAAAGAGGAAGGTTAACGAAGTGGCGTACGAGCTCGTACTCCCGGAATCCTTTAGAATACACCCGGTGTTTCATGTATCGCTGTTGAAACCCGCGGCACCGGACCCATTCCCGAACCGGAGATCTAGGCCTCCTGACGCCATAAACGTTGATGGGGAGGAGGAATTCGAAATTGAGACAATTCTAGACTGTAGGAAGAGGGGGGGTCAGACCCAGTTTCTCATTAAGTGGAAAGGGTATGGTCCAGAGGAGAACTCATGGGAACCCTCCCAGAACATTCATGCCTCTAGATTGATTCGGGATTTTTTTGACAACCACCCACGCAAGAGAGAACTGTTGGGCATCCGGCGGCTGCCCGTAGGGGGGGGCAATGTCAGGATCCAGGTGTAAGAGATTTTTTTGAAATAATAATTTGGGACTTTATTTTGGACTTTTTGTTTTTTCTTTTGGATGGTTATTGTTTTTTTTGTTTACTATTTCTTTTGGGCTTTGGACTTTATGTTTATACACTAATATTGATTAGAGGGTAATCAAGGTTACTATATATTTTTTTTTCGATGTTATTTGTACTTCAGGGGAAGGATTGTGTTAGTAACTTGGTGGGGATTTTATTTGTAAAAGGATAGTGCTATATGTTGAATATTAACCTAATCTAACTGCTTAATGTTGACTATGAAGTCTATAAAATATTTCTAGCCTTCATCTCACAAAGGCATACAAAAAACCCGTGTCAGGGATCCCCTCGGTCCCCGCCGCGATGGTCCCGGCGCAGGCGCAGTGTGCCGCCCTGTGCTGGGACTCGAGCATTAGGTCCGGGCCGGCCGCGGCGTTCGAGTTCGCGCATGCGCAGTAGAAGCCGCGGCCGCCCGCTGGGCACCAATGGCAGCGCAGGGCGGGATATTTAAATGGCCCTGAGCTGTCATTCAGTGCCTTCTGGTCTTACCTGTATCCTGTATCTGCGAACCTGTGAATTGTAAGTTGCTGACCCGGATTGTGCTTGACCTTGCTGTATTTCTCCTGCCCTGACCCTTGCTTTGCCTGACCTCTCTCTTGAATGCCCCCTATTGGATCTGACCTGCTGTTGCTGACCTGGCGTGTGACCCGACTATTCTCTGCCCGCTGCCTTGTACCGTATCGTCCTCCCTGTTACCGACCCGGCTTGTCTGACCCCGCACCTGCTCAGCCATCCATCCATCCATCCGTCCATCCCTCCCAGTGGGGTCTCCTGACCTCCTCATATCAGGCTCTTCCCCGCAGGAGCCCTCGGCGAATACCACTATCACTAACGGGTTTGCCCAGTAGTCACGACCTGGTCTCGGGGGGCTCCAAGTCCATCCCCACCATCAGGGGCCCTGGTGAACAAGCACCCTGGGACTTAGACTCCGTGCTCTGGAAACACCTATTTAGTGGAGTGCTAGTGGTACCGCCGGGTGGTCCCTTACAACCTGCCTCATCTCCCCTTCTTCCATTGTGGCCTAGTAAAAAGGCTTAAATGATGTGCACTGATGTGTCTGTACAATATTTGTGGATCCTGTCTCTGACATAATACACTTTCATTTAGATTTTACAATAAAAACTGCCTGATCTCTCCCTTTTAGATTGCAGTCAAGTAAAAATCCTAATATAATGTGCAATCAGTCTGTACAATATTTCTGGTATCTCTGAAATAATACACTGTAATTTTTATTATTAAAACATTATTTATCTCTCCTTCATTCATTGTTGCCTAGTCGAGCTGCTTACGTGTTCTCCAGTCACTATGCTATATTGTTTATGAAATATTGAATGGTAATTTTTATTTTGACATAACAACTCTCTCATCTCTGGAAATGTGGGTTTGTGGTTTTTATATAATACAGTGTGGAACTGCTCTAAATGAAGAAAAGCTAAACTAT
The DNA here is from genome assembly GCF_062004578.1 of Staurois parvus. Taxonomy (NCBI): domain Eukaryota; kingdom Metazoa; phylum Chordata; class Amphibia; order Anura; family Ranidae; genus Staurois; species Staurois parvus. The sequence continues at coordinate 1,529,492 of NW_028318415.1, forward strand.
TAGACATCACTTGGCCATTGTTTAAAAACTGTTACAAAGCTTTAGCCTTTTTTTAATTCTAACTGTAAAGTAGCCCATAGATTAAACAATTGTGTTTCCCTCAACCAAGGGTGGAAGGAAAGAAAAATGCTTAATTTCCCCATCAACACAGTCATTGATAGGGATTGGCCTTTGTTTACAAATTGTTAAGAAGCTTTAGCTTTTTTTATTCTAACTGAAAAGCAACCCATAGATTACACAATTGTATTTCCTTCAACCAAGGGTGGAAGGAAAGAAAATTGCTTAATTTCCCCATCAACACAGTCAGTGTTGATAGGGGACTTCCTCCCACAGCACTATTGTGTTCTGCCAGAGGGGAACCTTCCCTGTCAACAGAACAAAATGATCACTTCTGGCAGCTATAGCCTCTAGCAATGATTACTTGAAAAAATCTGACAGGTTGGTTGTGCTGAAGTCAATTGATGGATCGACTTCAATACAACCAGTCTGCCCATGGATAGATCAATTTTTCGCTAGGTCTCTGATGAAGTCAAGATTTGATCCATCTATGGCCAACTTAAACCTTCTGATTGCCTTTTGAATTTTTATATCTGCTACTTCCAGTGTTCGATTTTGGCCTATTACTGCTTGATTAAAAAAAACAGGTGTCACAGAAAAATCTACCTAATAAAGAATTTTTTAAAGTTGAAATGAATGTGATTGGAGTGCTGATTTTGAATGTAATCCAATGATTAATGTAAAAGTGAAAAAGAATGTATTACACATCCAATTTTTGTTATGCCAAAATATGGTGTTACTAATGTCCAAGAGTTCTGTATTATTCTGTAACACTGCAGAAGGCTTAAAGATTTCTCCCAAGTATGTAATATGAAGGATTGGTGTTTTTCACATGTTGCATTCAAAATCCTACTGAACATTTTTTTTAAATAGTTTTTTGAATTGGTACATGTCCCCTAAGGAAGTACCTAGCTCCCCATTATATAAAAACTGGTGCTGCACTCCCACACTTATATAAATAATTAAATCAAAAATTAGGTTTCAATTACACCCCTAGTGAATCCTCCTGTGTGTAATTATCCCAAACTCAATTCTTCATATTATTATACAAGCTTATACAGTGATGTCTGATAAACCATATGAAACAAAATATAAATGTGCAAAACGCATAAAAACACAATACATAAACCCACTTCTGTTCCTAAACAGGGTGAAATCACAAACATGTATTAAACCACACGTGATAAAACACTTGGCATAAACGAATGCCCAAAGGTGCAGTGGAAACAGACTGACAAATGGCACTATTGTGCCTATAAAAACAAACAATAGGATGGTCAGGATAAATTAACCCTGACTATAAGACAAATCTATAAGGACTATAACAAATCCTTCAACATAAATGTGTGACCACCACTCAACAAGTGCCCACATGTACCAAAATAAATTGCCGTGCTCTAGTCCCTAAACTTGGGACTATACTGCTATATAAATAGCAGGAAGAAAATTAAAAAAAAAAGTAAATAAATAAAAATAATTTAAAAAAAAATTTGAGTGAATCCACAAATGAAAATCCAGTGACACTCTATGATAAACACATAACTTAAATTTATAACAAAGTCCATAAAAACACGTGCCACCAATTATTAATAAACAATAAACAAATCGTCCATGTGTGTAATCTTCAATATGGCTGGATATATAGAAACCTCCAGCGATCAATATAAATCTGGCAGGTGATAATAGTGTAATCCTTCACCAGTAAGATTGTCCCCCCACCTTCATGAAGCGACCCCACACCCTTGGGTGTATCAATATTGGCCCTTCCGCCGGAAGTTCCTGATGAAGTCACGTGATTAGTGACGCAACTAGTCAAACGAGAGATGGAGATGTGGTGACATCACTTCCGGCGGAAGGGCCATCTTGATAAACCGCATAGGAGTACACCCAGGAGTTCCAATGAGGATCTGTGAGCATTTTTTCTCATAACACATGTGAGTAAGCATTTATAGTATTCTTTTATATCAATAAATGAAACAATATCACTCGATGGAAGGATTCTTCTTCATGTTTTATAAACATCGATGAGGAAGCTGAGGTACAAATAGATCATATGAAAACCATCTGGACATCAGGAGAGGTGATACCTGTAAGTTCTGAAGGTGGATACCACCACTGTTTGTGATACCAAATCTGATGTGGAGGATTGGGCGGTAGGCTGTGCTTAATAGCAAAAAAGTGGTTTGACCCTGTGGGGTCGCTTCATGAAGGTGAGGGGGCAATCTTACTGGTGAAGGATTACACTTTTTGTTCACCTGCCAGATTTATATTGATCGCTGGAGGTTTCTATATATCCAGTCATATTGAATACACACATGGACGATTTGTGTATTGTTTATTAATAATTGGTGGCACATGTTTTTGTGGACTTTGTTATAAATTTAAGTTATGTATTTATCATAGAGTGTCACTGGATTTTCATTTGTGGATTCACTCAATATTTTGTTGTTGTCAGTCCGCCCCTGCACCTAAGCAATAAAAACATTTTTGACATCAGATGTTAAATTACCTTAAACATTGGAAGGATATTGTTATTTGAGAACTTAAGGCCACTAAAATTATTCACAAAAGTTAATAAAGTAAAAAAGAATCTGTTCATTATCCTATGAAACTATATCTGTAGATATCTGGATTAAAAAGAAAATGACTATCAATTTCAAAAAGCAACTCTGAAATCAAAATAGAAACTCTGAAATCAAAATAGATTATTGTTGTTTTTTTGTCTGTAAAACATACTTCTCAACTTCGGTAAAAAGCATTTATTACAAGTATGCAGGAGCATAGAGCAGAACTAAAGGTAAGAGGATCCTGCTTGCTGAAGTTAGGCTTTGAATATTTCTACTATGTACAGTAGATGCTATAAATCCAGAGAATGTAGGGAATTTGATCAACTTGATAAGTCTTTGAAAATGTCAAGATTAGGGGACAGTCAGATACATTATATGTTCATTTTGACATTATCCATTCAGTAAACTGGTTGGCTTGTCAAGTTGCATTACTTCCTAGCATTCTTCCTGCTATGTAAAGGAATCTACAAAGCTGTTAACTCCATAATTTCCAGATCACTGGGCTCACAGAGAAACATGCACCCTAGTGCCTCTTTTCAAGGCATTTCTAGATTATTATCTGGCTTTTTCAGTAAGGTGGTTTATTGGCAACCTCTTTAATCCCTAGAATCAGATAGACCTAAAGTCTGTTTTGTCATTTAACTTTGCATTGTACTTTGCACAATGATGTACTTAGCATATCACTGCTACATATGATCAAAGTGGTAAAGATACATAAAATGCTACCTACAGTTAAACAAATTGTAGTTACACATAGGAGCCAAGCAGAATTAAAAGATAAGTTCAACTGTTAACAAAAAATAATAAATGCACTTTTTTTTTGCTGGTAAAAAAATGTGCATTTATTATTTTTTGTTTGTGGACCCTCTAAGACATGGGTGTTAAACTCCATTTCATCGTATCAGCATTATGGTTGCCCTCAAAGGGCCGGTTGTATCTGTAAGACTAGATATCCAGAGCACCCCACTCCCCATTACATCAGATGTCAAGAATCCCACACCCTCCCTAACATTACCGTGCACCCCCTTTGGAAGCAAAGCTGGAAAGCAGAAAGTGCAGGGTCTGGAGGAGGACCAGAGGAGGAGTGGAGTCAGTTACCGGAGTCTGCTGAATGCTGAGACCAGGGAAGGCAGAGATGAGGGAGTGCTGCAGCTGCACTGAAAGGTGCAGAATTTGGCACAGTTCTATTCTCCTGTCTGCTGCCGACTGCTGAGACAAGAAGGGGGGTGGAGACAAGGGGAGACAAGGGGGTACCTGCAGGAGACGTGCAAGGGCCACATGAAATGGCCTGGAGGGCCAGATTCGGCCCGCAGGCCTTGTGTTTGACACCTGTGCTCTAAGGCATTGCACCAATGATCAGCAGATCGCTGGTGCCATGCAGGTCTCCCCCTGACCTGTCAGTATATCTGATTGATCGTACATCCCGTAGGGGCAAGCAGATACTTACTGATAGGAAGTTTCAATGAACTACCACGGCACTGTGGAGCGCCGTGGTAGTTTATTGAAAACTACAAGCCAACAGCTGCAAAGGCTGCTGGGACTTGTAGTTTTCCCATTCACAGAATACTTTCTGACGCGGCCAGATGGACGGAGCCCTGCACAGCCATGTTTTTTAAAAATTATGACAGCTAGCAGGGAGGAGCACAGTGGCTTAGCTAAATAATGGCAGTACTTGTTGTTGGGTTGTTAGTTCAAATCCCAACCAGGGCACCACCTGCTTGGAGTTTGCATGTTCTCCCTGTGCCTGCATGGGTTTCCTCCCACACTCCAAAGACATGCTGGTAGGTTAATTGGCTCCTATCTAAATTTGCCCTAGTATGTGTATGTATGAATGTATGTTAGGGACCTTAGATTGTACACCCCTTGAGGGTTAGGGACTGACGTGACTGTACACTATATATGTGAAGCACTGCGTAAATTGACAGCGATATATAAGTACCTATAATAATAAGTACCTTATTATTATTATTATTATAATAATAATTTGTCACAGCCCATGAAGGGAAAGTTATTGATGGTGCCTAAAAGATAGCAGATTACGAACTAGTAGCTTTATGATGACTTGATGTCAATAGTCACCAATCTATTGTAAGTTGCGTGAGGCTAACTTCACAATATTGGTATTCAGTTCACAAAAATAGTGTGGTGTAATCAACCATTGGACATATGGCTCAATTATTGGGTGCACCCACTTGGCTGGTTATGTATGGCTGGTGGGTGGCACATGTCTTTAACATAGTTTACTGAAAGGGTTCTCTGTCAAGCACTTGATGTACTGATATAATGCTGTGGTTATCTATATTGGTAATATTATTTAATATTATTTGATGCTATTGAATGATCAACTAATAAAATGTATATCAGGTATGGTTGAATTGAATTGCTCAGCTCTGTTAACAAAATCGTAACTTTCCAATGTTGAAACATGTGAAGTGTTATTTTTTTAGGGCAGCCTACCTGGCTCGGTTTTGCCCTAGTCAGAATGTTTTGTCAGTTGATTAAACTGATGTAAATGAGAGCTAGTGCTTAACAGTAACCTCCTCACTGGCAGGGGCCTTTTGTGCAAAGCTAAACAGATCTTTAGGCAGTTATGGTCTGAGAACTGTAGATAGCATTTGGAATTCCAGAATGAATATTTAAAGCAGAATTTCACTCTCTCCATCAACATTGACTATTTTAATCCTTATGCTGCTAGCATTAGTAAATAGATGGGAAAGTATATCATATTTACTTGTTTTAAACTTTTTTTTTTATATTTCTCGAGTTACTTCTGGTTTCCAAGCCTATGCAAATGATGTCATACACCCCAGGAGTCTTCAGGAGGGGGAGGGGAGAAGGGTTTTCTCAGCTAAGTACACCCTCTTGCCTGCATGTCTGAGCGAAGGGCAGATGGATTCCAGGAAGTAAATACTATATGAATTATCTGTCCTCCTCTAGATGGCCATAGTCAAAAAGGCTAGGGGATGTTTTTTGACTTGATTTCTCAGCGAAATAAAGCATGGAGAAAAGGATGGATGGGTGGGTTTGTTTGAATATTAAAAATGTGGTGCTCAGATGCAGTGTAGTTCCACTTTAAGTAAAATAGTTCAGAACACAGTTACTTGCAATATAGACAGTATTCCATTCAGTGATGTCCATGGTAGCTCTGGTAACACAAGTGAACAACTGGAGGGATCCAAGGGCCAAAGCAAAGTACCACTCCAGTGGAACTGCAGTACTCCACTGGAACCACTCCGCTGAAACATGGCACTTTTAATACAGCACTTTAACTAAGGCGCTTCAGCAAAGGTAAGCACAAACAAATGCTCCAAGTAGTCTGCAAGTCTCCTCTCTTATCTTTTTCCCTCAGCCTTCCTTTTTCTTTATTCCTCACCCTCCAACATGCTCTTATTAACTTTCCTTTTTGCTATAACGCCCTCTCTCCTCAAACTCTCATCTCTTTACCTCTCCTCCCTACCTCACAACCTGTACATATCACCCTCACTTCTGCCCTCTGAATATTACTGCACTTATCGTCTCCTGTTCCTTCTGAGCCCACATAATGTCACCACTTACAAATCACAGCGGCATTTGCCCTCATATAAATCCTGCTCCCACCTCACCTTCCTCACCCTCCTACTACTATTAACTTCCAGGGATATCGCCCCAAACCCTGGACCTTCACCATCAAACTCCAACATGCAGAACCAGCAGTCTCCCCTCTCTGGCAGCAACCACAACTCTCATGCTCTTATCTCAATTCCCCTGCTTCCAAGAGCCAGCCCCCCCCCCCCCCCCCCCCCCCGTATGTGCCTTCTGGAATGCCCGCTTAGTTCCAAACAAACTTGCCTCTGTCAATGACCTCTTCCTCTCCCACTTCCTCAACCTACTTGCTATTAATGAAACCTGGCTCCAGGAATCCGTCTGTCTCTCCAGCTGCCCTCTCCCATAGTGGCCTCTTCTGAACTTACTCACCCAGACTCAGAGGACGAAAAGGGGACAGAGTTGGACTTCTTCTTCCCCACAAAGCATCTTCCAGGTTCTTCTTACACCTCCTTCCCTGTCCCTCTGCTATTTTGAAGTGCACTGTATTCTTTTTTCTCCTGTTTGTCTGAGGATTGCAGTCATTTACTCAGGAACATATAATGTATCTGACTGTCCCGTAATCTAGCCATTTTAAAGAAGTCCAGACTGCAGGAATCATTGATACATCCCTCCATTAAGAAACAGAGGCACTGGGCATAAGAACAAAGGCATAATATAAATAAATAGGAAACGGACCTCAACCTCACACGGGAACAAATTATATATACGCAGTAGGAAAAAGGATAACTTAATATCCAAGGCAAAAAACAAGTTGGCAATAATAGAAGGGGCCCCAGTGATGGATATATTTTTTTATTTATTTCAGGTACATATATAGCGCCATCAATTTACGCAGCACTTTACATATATATATATCATACATTCATATCAGTCCCTAACTATCAAGGGGTGTACAATCTAAGGTCCCTAACTCACATTCATACATACACATACTAGGGCCAATTTAGACAGGAGCCAATTAACCTACCAGCATGTCTTTGGAGTATGGGAGGAAACTGGAGTACCCAGAGGAAACCCACACAGGCACAGGGAGAACATGCAAACTCTAGGCAGGAGGTGCTGTGGCTGGGATTCGAACCAATGCCTAGTACTGCCAGGCGGAAGTGCTAACCATTTAGCCACTGTGCTGTCTCGTATATACAAACATAATATAGGAAATGGGAAAAAAGAAGTAAGGGAAACAAAAAATATATATATATGTGTACTCAATATGTATTGAGTCACCATATCACATTTATTTAATTTATTCCATTTGCTTTTTTTTTTGTATATACATTTTTTGGGTCATATTGTTTGGCTCAATAGTCATCACAGGGGTTGGTTTTTTGGGTAGCTCATTTCTCACAACATTCCACTGAAACTGCCCTACTTAAACTCACTAACAACCTACTACCTGCTAAAACCAATGGTGATTACTCCATACTCATACTCTTAGACTTTTCCACTGCTTTTGACACAATCAACCACCCGCTCCTCCTCAGTAAACTCCACTCCCTTGACCTCCGTGACTCTGCTCTTTCCTGGTTCTTCTCTTATCTATCTCAGTGCACTTTCAGCGTCACATACAACACCAACTCCTTTGCCCCTCTTCCTCTTTCTGTTGGGGTACTACAAGGCGCCATCCTTGGGCCCCTCCAATTCTTCCTCTACACCTCCTCTGTGGGCCAATTGATAACCTATCATGGCTTCCAATACCATCTCTACGCTGACGACACCCAGCATTCTTGTTATACTCACTGTGGAACCTAAGGGGTTAATCCCCCACATTGTGTAAAAGGCTGCTTTATCCTGCATTTTCTGATCCTCCGCTTCTTCTACCTTCCCCAATCCATCTGCTGATAGTACAGAGCTCTAGGAGGCACTCTGCACATGCTTAGTTTAGTGTGTATTGTTACAGAGTTTTTTTTTTTCTTTGGGATGGTGCATGTGATCAGCACAGGTCCAATCAGCACTATCGTGACAGGGGGTCACATGTCTGATAAAGGGGTCCTGTGAGGCTCTGAAACTTTGCTTTTGCTGTAACTATGTGATCGCTTATTGAAGCTTTGGACCCACATTAAGGAGACCCTTGATGTGCTGGTGACATTCTTCTCCTTGGACTTCTTTCGGTTCCAGCCGATGGTCTCTGCAGCACCCGCCTATATACACAGCCATTTATTAATGCAGAAACATGTGCATTAGGATTGTGCATTCGGGATCTACTGCTACTCCCAGTGGTGACCACCCAAAAACTCACTGTTACATCAGTGGTGATAAAGTGGGCTTTATTGAAGCTGGAACAAGCCCTGAAAGCAAGCTCTGGCTGGACAGGTTCAACAATGGCAGGATTAATCCAGTATCACATACTGGAGCAACTATAAGTGCAGCAAAGTAAATGCCATTTGTTCCCTATGAAACAGTCTTGCCAGAATGCTCTAGGCAGTCAAAAAAGGAACAATGTTAATGCAACTATAGCACAGCACTCTACCGACTCGATGCTTAAATGAAAGTGTATGGCCACTTACCTTCAAGCATCGGGTTGGATGATTGGCGTATTATACTCTCCATATTGGCACTTCTGGATCAGTGAAACTGGACTTCTGCTCCTTCCTGATTTCCAGCGGGGAAGCACTATGAGTCTTGGGCTTCGGGCAACGCTACATGCTTCCTAAGATCGCAATGCAACTATAACAACTATAAATTATACCACAGGATAATTTAGCCTAATGTGTGTAGAACCCCTGTCTAGCCCATGGGCAGAATATTTGTGTAGCAGGGCGCCTGCCGCCTATGTGAATCCCCTGCTCACCCCCCCCCGTCCCCCCCAGCCAGTGTGTTGCCAGCTGTGTGAGATGAGCACTGGGATGCATGTCCTCCAGTCTGCCTCCCCTCCCTTGCTTCCCATGGTGGCTGTGGGCTGTGTCTCCCCACCTGCACAGTGTATAAGGGTTTGGACCTCAACATCCAGGATTCCCTGCCAGAAGAGGAGGAGGGAGCAGGAAATTTCCCAGGCAAATCTGCAGATATTGTGGGATATTGTGGGATTAGCAGTGTAGACCCGTAGCAATGGGTGTCTGCACCAGGGAGACAGAGGGCCACAGAGGGCTTGTGCGTGTTCATAGAGAACTGAAACACTGATAGTCTCTTGTGCTGCGGAAAGACAGAGAGTGCAGGCCTACTGCTGGGGTCTGGGCACTACACCCGAAGAGAGAGAGCCTGTTGCTGGGGTGTCCGTGTACACAACCAAGTACCCTAGGAACTCAGTCATTAAAAGGGCTTTTGTGGTGCTGAAACCAGGGCTGCAGGGAACTAGTTGCTGTGCGTGCCATTAATACTCATTAATAATCAGCAAGGGAGAATGTCACCAGCACACCGAGGATCACCAATATGGGTCCAAAAGTTTAATGAACAATCACATAGTTACAGCAAGGCAACGTTATGGAGTCTCACAGGACCCCTTCATCAGGCGTGTGACCCCTTCATCAGGCTGTGCACAGCCATCCAAAGCAGTGTGCCAAAGCTGACATGGAGAGTGATCAGAACAGAGTGATCTTGGAAGAGTGATCAGCACAGGGCCAATCAGCACTGTCCAGACAGAGGTCAGGGGTTCTGCATCCATCTAGAGCAGAAATAAAACTCCTCCTACGGGCTTTAACATGCGCTCAGCTGGACACAGATAGAAGTCACAAGACTGCTCTACCTGCTGATGAGAAAAGGTATTTAGCAGTTTATATTTACTAGAATAATGGCATTTCAATGTTCTGTGTACTGTGGGAGACCAGATATAGTGGATGCAGGGTCCTGAGTTTAGAAACATTTTAATGTATTATAGAGTTGATGGCATGCATACATCGCGCAGTTAAAGTTAAATTCCAATTCATCATTTTATCACAAACTGGACTCCTGGCTGCAACAGGAAGTGAAGCTCTTAGCAGTGGTATTACTACCACTAGTAAAGGTGACAAATTCCCACTCAGGGCTCTTGATTGTTAGGGAGCAACCAGCCAAGGTGTCCCAACAACCATAGTTTATTCCCACTCAGCTCATTCAGCTGCAAGTCAGGAAATCCTAGCTAACAGATGAATGTAAACAAAACAGAGTGGGGTCACCCTCAAACACTCAAAATTCACACTAAACCCATCAGGTCTGGTATGGTTTTAAGGAAGTCCCGAAAAAAAATGCTTGAGTCCCCCCCCCAGATTCCATATCAAACTTTTATCTAAGCGTGCAGCCTGGCTGAGCTGTTGAAGCATACCAGGCAATTTGCCCTCAACATGGGAAAAGTACCTTGCCTCCTCAGGTTGATGAGAACAACCTCTTCCCCACAACCCTGGCCAGGTGTTTGTGGGGGTCTGTGGGTGGAGTCCTATTGAAATCTGGAATCCCACCTAAAAATAAAAGGATACCTCCCAGATTCCATCTCCTATTTTCATTCATAAAAAAATACAGATTGTAAATAAACACATGCACTTTATGACAAGCCCCTTATTTTTATGGGCATTGGTCATTGTGACTGATGACTGATTCACTGACCATAAGGTCCTTTTTTTCCTCATACCTTATGGCCAGTGAATTGTGGAGAAGCATTTGCCATCCTAGACCTCATTGTTTAGTGAGAGGTCCCTAATTCATCCTGATTTTATGGGAGATCCATCTGGGAGTCCTGGACTCATCTGCTGGGCTTAATATCTGCTTTGTTTGACCAATCTTTTGGGTGGTCAAACTTTCCGGTAAGAGGCCAAATGATTGGGTGAAAGGTGATGGATTCTCTGTTTCCTTCTGGCTTTTGGTTCACTTGGCAAGACCACTACTGGATCAGATGAATTTTTCATGGACATTATTTAATGAACTACAGTTGTGACCAAAATTATTCAACCCCCACTGAAATTGAGTGTTTTGGCCAGTTTGACATTGCTTTTGATCATTCAGTCATCTTGCTTACATTTACATTAAAGAGGCACTTGTAGGTCAGACAAATATAACATAACAGTTATAATGAAATAACCACAAATGTCTTTTCTGTGCTCACAGCATTATCAGTTTTATTCAACCCCCAAGTGACATTCAATCTTAGTACTTAGTACAGCATCCTTTTACAGTTATAACAGCTTTTAAACGTGAAGCATAGCTTGACACAAGTGTCTTGCAGCGATCTACGGGTATCTTCGCCCATTCTTCATGGGCAAAGGCCTCCAGTTCAGTCACATTCTTAGGCTTGCGCACTGCAACTGCTTTCTTTAAGTCCCACCAGAGGTTCTCAATCGGATTTAAGTCTGGTGACTGCGATGGCCACTCCAAAATGTTCCAGCCTTTCCTCTGCAACCATGCTCTAGTGGACTTGGAGGTATGCTTGGGATCATTGTCCTGTTGAAAGGTCCAACGTCTCCCAAGCCTCAGGTGTGTGACGGACTGCATCACGTTTCCATCCAATATCTCCTGGTACTGAAGAGAATTCATGGTACCTTGCACACGCTGAAGCTTCCCTGTACCTGCAGAAGCAAAACAGCCCCAAAGCATGATTGACCCTCCACCATGCTTCACAGTAGGCAAGGTGTTCTTTTCATCATAGGCCTTGTTCTTCCTCCTCCAAACATAGCGTTGATCCATGGGCCCAAACAGTTCTAATTTTGTTTCATCAGTCCACAGAACACTATCCCACAACTTTTGTGGTTTGTCCACATGGCTTTTGGCATACTGCAGTCGACTCTTCTTATTCTTTGGAGACAGCAAGGGGGTACGCCTGGGAGTTCTGGCACGGAGGCCTTCATTACGCAGTGTGCGTCTTATTGTCTGGGCTGAAACTTCTGTACCCACATCTGACAAATCTTTTCTCAGTTCCTCAGCAGTCACACGGGGACTTCTCTCCACTCTACGCTTCAGGTAGCGCACAGCAGTCGAAGTCAGCATCTTCTTTCTGCCACGACCAGGTAGCGTTTCAACAGTGCCCTTTGCCTTGAATTTGCGAATGATGCTTCCTAAGGTGTCTCTTGGTATGTTTAACATCTTTGCAATCTTCTTATAGCCATTGCCCTTCCTGTGAAGAGAAATCACCTCTTCTCTTGTCTTCCTGGACCATTCTCTTGCCTTCACCATGTTTGTAACCACACCAGTAAATGTCTAGAAGGAGCTGAGTATCACAGTCATTTTAAAGCTGCCTAATTGGTGCTTATTATGCTTGATTGCTGCTCGGTGACATCCACAGGTGTTTTCAATACCTGATGGAAAGCACCTGTATGAACCTCTGTTCTTCAGAGTGGTAGTCTTTAAGGGGTTGAATAATTGTGGCAATGAAGAAACCACATAAGAACCATTTACTACTGTATTACATAAACAATTGATGTCATTTTAGTTGCATTTGGGTAGTTACAACGTCCTTGTAGGATTTGATTCTGAATACAATTCCAAATGTACACTATAGTCCCTAAACCCCTTTACAGCATTGGGGGTTGAATAATTTTGGTCACAACTGTATATTGTTTAACTATTTTCCTTCTCTAGTGGGAATTTGAACATTATTTTTTATTGGTTATTACTATCTGAAGTGTTACACTAAGTGTTTTAGTTTGTTTATTTTTGCCTATTTACTGTGCCAGCTGCTAATTTTATTTGCAGATTCCCAAGCGCAGGTTTTCTATTTAATAGTTCTCTGATACCTCCCCCTGCTCTAGAAACTTGGAGAAGTTTCTAGAAGCAAGGGGGGTGGGTGAGGGGGGGCTGATCTGTATACATAGGGGAATCTGGCCAATCCCCAGGCAGGAGGCCTGGCATGGTGACTAGATCAGCCCTTAAATATGAGAGAGCCTGGTCAGCAGGGGAGTCGGGTGGAAGATGGAGTGACCAAGTGCTGCTGGTGTGGAGTCTGGGAGGGGGCCCTAGAGGACGGAGGTCTGCCTACAGGCTTCAGCTGGACAGAAGGACCTCCACTGTCCCACAGTCTACCGGGGAAAGACAGCCTGTCAGCAGGGAAGGAGCCAGTCCAGCATAAGGCCTGAAAGCAGCTTCAACCTTTAAAGCTACAGAAACAGGATAGTGTGAGTACTTCTACACCCCCAAGCCAAAAAAAGGAGAGGGCGTTCAGGTGCAATGCCCAACTAGTTCTCCCTGGGACTACATTCTTTGTGTGTCTCGGAATCCCTTGCTGTGAGATACTCTCAAGACAGCCTGGTGGATGAGGAGATTTTCATCTGGGGTCTGAGAAGGTTCATTTAAGGAGACCAAGTGTTCCTTTCAAAGACTGTATGCTAATCTGCGAGAAGGGAAGCCACTTCTGAGGAGTAGAGAGCTTAGGATTCATTTTTTGCTGTTTGCTGGATTCTTGACTTTTTTCCTAAGACGTTTATGCTCCAAGTTGTTCAGTTCCATTGGGCATCTTATATACCCCTATACCCCATCCAAGTTGTTAACCCTAATAAAACAACAAAAAAACAAGCTAATGGAAAATGCCCACCCCTCCCTTCCTTCCATCCACCCCTCCCTTCCTTCCATCCACCCCTTCCTTCCTTCCTTCCACCCCGTCCTTCCACCCACCTCTTCCTTCCATCCACCCCTCCCATAACTCCACCCACCCCTTCCTTCCTTCTGTTAAGAGGGAGCAGTTGGCGGTGGGGGGGAACGGTAAAATGTCAGCTCAGCTGTGAGCTGAACCCCCCCAGAAAAAAAAATATCTACAGCCCTGCCTGCTATTGATTCTATATTTAAGTTATTGAAGGAACAAGAAGACTTGCCATCACTAAATGGGTGAGTAAGTTTAATACAATCCATACTCATTTTATTTGCCTATTAGTGGGAATTCAATGCACAAAAAATGCGCACCAAGTTTTATTACCACACCACAGTGCCCAACTGGTTCCCATTGCATTGTGGTCTGCTGAAACCCAAGTGTGTTGATGTGCGCTGGCAAGGTGCTTTGGGATGTCATTCTAAATGTTAGGCACCACAATGCAACTGTAATACCAGTTGTGCATTAACAATGCAGTATTAGTGCATGTATAGGTCAGAAGCCAGCCTTAAGCCTCTGATTGTATCTGATAACCAGTGCCATTGTTATGCCATCAATAAATAAGGACACGTGGAAGTCCTATTAGAAACATAAAATCTTATTTTCTGGTTTCTGTACAGCAGTGTACATTTGTTCATGTATTTATTATCAAAAAAATTATGCAATCTGATTATAGGGCAGGTGGATCATTTCTCTGGGCAGAGAGCATTTTGATTTAGCAGAACCTGACTTCTCCTCCCCGTGACTGTGTTCCATCAAATTGTTACCAGCAGCAAGGATAGCAGAATACAAGACCACTACTTGCTATGTGTGTAGAGCTTTGTAAAACTGTGAAAAGGAGCACTAACAAAAGCAACACAAATCTTTGATCATAATGTAAACCATTAGAAGTTTTTTAAAATAAATAGAAACTCTTCCTATATTTTTTCCTGCATATCAGTTTATACAGTATATGGACACACATGCCTAAGGAACTGATTGTAGACATTGTATAGTGATGTTGGCTACTAGTTCCAAAAACACAGTGTCCCTCTCAGTGCTGTCATCTGATTGGTTCCCAATCACATGATCATTATGAAAGTGTTTTAAGAAAAGCGCCACACCCTCTAACTCCAAAGCAGCAAATTCCCAACTCAAAAAATCAAAAAAATTATTTTTTTTTTTTTTTTTGCTTAAACAAATAAATAAAAGGAATGCGCTAATTGAGTAAATAATACAAAGTGAATATAAGAAAAAATATAAAATAAAAAAATATTAAAATAAAAATAAAAAATTCTGCAAAAAAAGTGTCCATAAATAATGTCCAAAAAAATTTTTTTTAATTAATGTCCACACTGTATTAGAACCACCACCAAAAAATGTTTTTAAATCACCCAACCGAGCTCAAAAAATGAACATTTTTTGAGCTCGGTTGGGTGATTTAAAAACATTTTTTGGTGGTGGTTCTAATACAGTGTGGACATTAATTAAAAAAATTTTTTTTGGACATTATTTATGGACACTTTTTTTGCAGAATTTTTTATTTTTATTTTAATATTTTTTTATTTTATATTTTTTCTTATATTCACTTTGTATTATTTACTCAATTAGCGCATTCCTTTTATTTATTTACATGATCATTATGACAACAAATCATAGTGATCATATGAATGACCTGTTATTATGCCTCCTACATAATGGGGAAAGTTGGGACTGATAAATTGACAGCAAAAAAAAAAGTTATATAGTTGATTCACACCCAATTCACACTCATGTGGCTTTGGACATCAAAGTTGCATGACAAGTTGTACCCCATGTTTTCCAATGATAACCATTTATATATGTGCAAAGTAAAGTCACAGCGACTTCAGCATAGTTCATACACTACATTGGTCCGGCTTTCATGCAACTTGAGGGCCATAAACTTCAATGTTACCCTCAAAGGTTGCATGAAAGTCATACCTGAATGTTTTACATGCAACAGTGGTGCAACAGTAGGTCCAACTTTGCAGAGGCATGACAGGTCACATCCAAGTTATGCCCATCCAAAGTTGAATCAAAGTTGCAACAAAATTACACCAAAGTTGCACTTCAAAGTTGGGTGACTTTGGAGTTGTACAAGTGTGAATGGAGTCAGTTATAATGAAGTTCAGTGAACATTAAATGCTATGTAATGCATTTACCTTGATAAATGCATAGAGCCATGTTTGAATTCTGAGTTCTAATTGTCTAGCAATCAGCGTTAGAAAACTATAGGCTACTACCAGCATAACCATGCAACTCAAAGTATCGCTCAGCCTCACGATATCTATGTCCTGTGACTGTAAAGTCTGAATGGAAATTGCATGAACATGAGTCTTCTGTGCCCTGATGTTGTCAAATACATAGATAGCATGGGGGAAGAGCTGAAAGACACCATTAATTGCATGGAGTCGTAGATAATAACAGGCAGTTTCCAATGGTGATTGCTGAACAAGCAGAGCACAAACAGATCTCAAACATGATGATAGCCAATTATCAAGATACGTATGTTATTTGGCTGTTTAATGTTCATTGAGTAATTCTAGGCTGAACTTCCACTTTAGGTACAAAATGCAATATATTACAAATTTTTTTTGTCCATCAATTTAAAAAAAAGGTAGTTTAATAAAAGAGAGTACTAAAAAGCCTTATATATCCTTTAAAACTCAGGTGTCAAACTGGCAGCCCTCCAGCTGTTGCCAAACTACAAGTCTCATGAGGCATTACATAGTTAGTATAGCCGAAAAAAGACAAAAGTCCTTCCAGTTCAACCATTAAAAAAAAAAAAAGTTATAATCCTACACCCACAGCATTGCAAGATTGACGATTACAAGAATGACTCCCAAAGGCAGAGGCATGATGGGACTTGTAGTTTGACACCCTGCTTTAAAACAATGTAAAGTTATTTAGGTGGGCACATTAGTTATAGAGTTACTTTCAAGTTAACTTTAAGCGATGCATATCGATGTTAATGTTAAATGATATTTGGTCTGCACATCTAAATTATGACTGCAAACACAACAGAAGAAAGGGCGCGCCAGCCTAGTGCATTACCTGAGAATACATTTTTATTAAAACAACAAGATATATACTTACAAACAACTATGTGTCAAAGGCATAATAATCTTCAAAGCGGCCATGTAACCAGGTCAACTCCCGAACCACGAGAAGACCCTCAGATGGCTTACACGTTTCAAAGAGCAATCTCCTCTTCCTCTGAGCCAATCTTGCCTGCTACATAAACAGTCTTTATGAAGCAAAATGATGAAATCACATGATGTTAAACGTAAACAGGCTCCTCTCGCTGGGCTGTGTATGGGTAGTGGCCCAAATTATACACAACTGGTTGCAACAATGACATGAAGTCATTGGAAGAACATGACATTAGATAGCATAAAATAACACAGAAGGTTTTGCTCATAAGGATCACAATAGAATGCATTAGCTCTAAAATCACCTGAAAGACTTAGTATGTGTCATGGATTTAATAAAGCATTAAAATATTAAAAAGGCATAAATTGCTTACATACGTGGATTGTTAAGGACTATATGGTTAATATCTTCATTAGTGCATTCACATATTGGACATGTTCATTTCTAGGGGGTGCTGCTGAGTAATCCTGAGTGTATGTATGTCCTAGAATTGGTAAAGAATTACCAGCATCTGCTCAGCAAAATCTAAATTTTGACCCCTTGTAATGAAAGTGTTAAACACAGTTCCACCATTTTATTTTCTTTCATTCATCTAGCCATTCATAACATGTCAAAATTTGGGACTTTTCTACCAAAAGAGAGACATTTCTGAGGTATGCCCCATGTATTGTCAAAAATGTATTGAGGTATGTGCTTAAGATGGTGAAATGTCTTGTATGGTCTTGACATTACTGGAATTTTATTGGACATTTAAAAAAATAGAAATACATTTATTTGATATGCTAAAAATCAAAAGTTACTGTGTAGACTTCAAAGACTTTGGATTGACTGCATCAGTGATCAGAGATATATCTTAAATTCTTCACATAGTTCTTTTAAATATAAACCTCTTGCAGACCATAAGGCCTGCATTGATGAGCACAGAAAAGAATCTGTTTTGGTGTAGAATTCTGCTGAAACATGCCATTGTAATTAACTCCTACATCACATCACTATGTTTTATATAGTGGTTTATGTTTATATGGTCATTCTAACAGGAAAGACTGACTGCTCCTTATGGCACCTTGTGATATTCACGTGTGTCAGTCACGTGAACTGAATTCGTAAAGGAAACTTCCACTGGGAGAAATATAAAGGCTGCCGTTGCTGACCTCTTTTTGAAAATGCTAGTTGCCAGGCTGACTCTGGATTTAATGAAGAAATTAGTAATGGCTACCCATATACTGTAGCTCTTTCAGTAAAGAATTTCTGCCAAAGGGATTCTGTTACAGCCAAAATGATAGGCGTTCCCCTCAAATTGTATGCACAGGCCAAAAAAAACCCCAAAAACATATTTAATACATCTCTGCAAAACATGCACTTGTCCCCATATTTTATGTCAGAAATACAGTGTGCTCTAACTTAACAACACAGGGTTAACAACACAATATCTTTGATAGGCTGAAATCACAAGGAGTGTCATCAACCATGTCTTCTGGACAACAGAACTATGCTCCACCCTACTTTGTTCCTCTCATTGATCAGAGCAGCCATATGACTATGCTGACCAATGAAAAGTGCATTTGAGGCGGGGGGGGCACATACGCGCAGGTGGGGAAGATGGCTGCCTAATCCTCCAGCTCTGTGCCTCCAGAACCTAGCCCTCATCATATCGGGCTCTTGTACTCCTCCACTGAAGCTCCTGCTGCAGGTAACACTTTGCGGATACCTGGGCAACGTCCGGGGATGTATTTCACCCCGAAAACTAAGCCCAAACATCGGGCACAACAGAAGGCTTCCCCACTCCTGAGAACAGGCAAGATGGCGCCCGATCCCCCTGAGCCGGATAACACCATGAGGCTTTCCAGCTGCTGACCCTGACTCCGGGGAGGACAGCCTACAGCAGTTTCCCTCTGCATTGACTAGTCCTCCTAAGAAATACTCTGAAGCCCTGCTCCAAAAGTTCCACTCTATAGTGCGGGAAGGGATCACAACTGTGTCCTGCAAACTTTCCTCTGATCTGGTAAGGGGCCTTAAAGAGCTATGACATCACTCCCATCAATTAGAACAGCGCATGGACTTGGCGACTACAGTGTTGGAAGGACATGAACAGGAGGTAGAAGATTTACATGCTGAATTGGACACCCTGAAAGATAAGCTTGAAGATGCAGAAAATAGGGCCCGCAGAGATAATAATCGCATCCATGGTGTTCCCGAAGTGATTACTGACTTGCAAGGTACTGATACAGCCCTCTTCCAAGAACTTTCTCCTGAGGTTCCCTTAGAACGCTTAGAATTTGACTGTATTAATAGAACCTTAGCCCTTAAACCAACTGAGGGCCCCCCCAGGGACATTATTATTAAGTTTCATTATTATCGCACTAAAGAAAAGCTCTTATAGGCTGCCCAGGACCATCAGGCGCTTGACTTCCAGGGCAATTCCCTCCAGATATTCGCAGAGTTTTCTCCAATCACGATATCAAAACTTCACAATCTGAAGCCCTATCTACAAATTCTACAATCCAATGGTATCAAATATCGCTGGGGATTTCTGTTTAAGCTCTCCTTCTCCTAGCAAGACCACCAGTTCTAAGCTTCCTCTCCAGCAGACTTGCGTCGCCACTTCCAAGAGCTGAAGCTTGAACTACCCCCCCCCCTCCCCCACATACACAGGCTGAAGTGGCTCCCACTTCCTCTCATTTGAGAGGATCACAATCATCACGCAAATCTCATCCACCATCCCTGTACAGCTCCCAAGCTCTTCAGTCCCTACAAGCGCAATACTTCCAGGAAGTCTCTGCAGGATGACCTCATGAATCCTGATGGCTTCATCCGTTACTCATTTCTACAATTGACATTATCACTGCAATGTCTTTTTGCAGTTCTTTTCTAAGTAGCAGTGTGGAACAAACCTTTTGTTGCCGAGACTTCCACTCCAGAGATGAGACCGTTTTGTTATTATGACGTAATTTTTTTTTATTTACAGTTGTGTTAGGCGCGGGCCCTCTGTCATGGATCTTCTCCTGCTTACCGGGATGAACCCAAAGACAGACCATTGTCTGAGTCCTCCACGCCATGGCGCTAAATTGGTTATTCTTAAATGTCCAGGTTATGAATTCCCCCCAAAAGAGGGTGAAGGTATTTAAGTATCTCAGGACACGTCATGTAGATATTGCTTGCCTACAGGAAACCTATTTCTCCACGACATCAAAGATATTTTGATGCTTGTTACACTCAAGTTTTTCAAGCCACAGGCCCTACTAAATAATGGGGGGGGTCCTTGTTGCCTTCCACAAAAAGACACATTTACGGTATCTGCGTGAAACATATTGATGACCCAAATGGCAGGTACCTTTTATTGCAAAGTACAATCCACGATGTGGATACCACAATCCTGACCTACTATGCCCCCAATATTAATCCAGGGCCATTTCTTACTCATGTCTGCTCCCTTTTGGCAGCCCGCCAACAGGGCACCCTTATGGTAGCGGCATACTCGAACTTGGTGTTGAACCCTATTCTTGATAAGTTCCCCTCAGATGGTTCCAACCCATCGCTAGGACATTTTCTCAACCTTTATGGATTCATGATCTGGTAGACCTCTGGTGCGAATTCCACCCTGTAGGCAGGGACTACACCCACTACTCTCACCCACACCACTCCCACATCCAGGACTGATCATGCTTTTATGCAATGTAAACCTCTCCCTATGATACAATCAATAACTATTCTTACAGTACCGTGGTCTGATTATGACCCTATTTTTGTGGTTTGTTGTTCTCTTCTCTTTAAACCTCTGTATTCCCCCTGGGTTATGAATGACTCAATGCTCTCCATGAAGAAGACTCAGACAGAATATTTTCAACTTAACTCGGGTTCTGTCTCCTCCCCAGTGACGCTATGGGAAGCTTACAAAGCTGTCCTACGGGGCCATATCATACAGATGGCAACAAAACGTAAAAGAGAACGACAATACAAACAGCGCCAACTTGAAACCCAGCTAGCACGACTAACTTCACAATTCAAACAATTGCCTACCCCCCATGACCCAAACATTATCCAAATGCTCAAAAAATATACTTATTTTAGAAAATGCCTATAAAATCCTCTATAGGTGGTACTATACATCAGGTCAACTGGCCCGTTTCATCCCATCTTATTCACCGAATTGTTTTGGGGGTTGCCAACAGGTTGGCACCATGGCCCAAATTTGGTGGTCCTGCCCTAGGGTATGCAGACTCTGGGTCAGGGTCAATGCGCTCCTTCGCACTATGTTTTACGCAAATATTAAACGCCTCTATGAGGCGCTATTATTTAAGCCAATAGAAGATCTACTTCACACCAAGCGACAACTGGCATCACATTTATTTACAGCCACCAAGTTGACTATTGCAAAAGCATGCAAGACCCCCCCCCCCTCAGTTTTGAGGCAGTCAAACATCAGTTGAACTTTATAATGGTTACTGAGAAGTTGACAGCCATACTGCTGGACACACATGACAAGTTCCTCTGGATTTGGCAACCTTAGATTAATATAGCCCAGCCACCCAGGTTTGACAATGCCCTTCTGTCGCTTTAGCGATCCTCTACCATGATCTACCGGTAACCTTTTTCTTTTTCTTCCTCCTTATTTTTTTTTTTTCATCTGTTCTTCCTTTTCATTCCTTAACTGAGCTGATTATGATCCTTTTTTCTGTATCCTGAAGTGTTTTGTATAATCACTGGGCTCATTCCGGACCCAAAGGATTGTTGTATCAACACTTCTCCCATAGGGTTATACATAATGCTTTGCATGTTGTTTTCATGTCTACCTACAGATTTATATGGATGAATCATAGGCCTTCACATGTTAATCAATACTGTAATTTGTTATGTATCTTAGTTTTTATTTACACATTGTAATCGCATTTCTTGTTTGTTCTGTAACTCAGTGCATTTACTATGTTTCTTGTTTATCAGAGGAACTGCATGTTTATTTCCTCTGCACTGTTATTTCTAACCTTGGATTTGTCTGATGAATTGACACTATCAATAAACACCACTGTAAAAGAAAAGTGCATTTGAGGCTTCTTTTTCCTGCAAGGTGTCTTAGAAGAAACAAGCGCTTCTCAATGGTCAGCATTATCACTGGATTGTGCTGATCAATGAGTGTTTGGCATCGCAAATATTATGGCGGTTAATCACTCTGGGCAGTGTATTGTGGACCACTACACTGGCAGCATGTGCAGTAGTCCAGAGGGGTGGCCAGGATATTTGGAGTTAGTTCACCTTTTAATTTTTCGTGAAAAAGGTGAACTTACCCTTTAAAGCCTAGTTCACACCTATGCATTTTTTAGTGCATTTTGCATGTTTCCCATAGGAAACATGGTTTCCTATGGGACACGTTCACATGTATGTGGTTTTCAGCTGCTGTGTTTTTGGAAAGGGTCAGGGACTTTTTTAAACACAACACGGTGCATTTTTGGTTAACTAGACTTTAGGCTATTAGTCATGGTGCGTTTTTTTTCTGCCAATAGGAAAGTATTGACTTTGATGCCACTTTGATGTCACTTTGGATGAGTGCGACTTCTTTTTGCTAATAGGAAGGTATGACAGTTCTGTTCACATAGTGTGACTGTGTTGCAACTTTACACTCTAGCAAAAGTAGCATCAAAGTTGCATCAAGGTCGCACCCAACCAAAGTCGCATCAAAGTCAATACTTTCCTATTGGCAAAAAAACACAAAACACATACAAAATTCAGCAAAAATGTGTGTTCAAAAATGCAAAACACACCAGAAAAATACATTAGTCGCAAAATGCAGAGGTGTGAACCTAGCCTAAAGAAGAATACCAGACAATCCACAATATTCATTTATAAATAAGACATTACAGCAGTTTTTGTTTATCTGAATCTCAGTTTGAATGCACTGTTTGGCAAAAAAGTATAGAGTATATCCTATTTTATTCCTTAAGGCTTTCTGTTGCAAAAAAATTATTTGTCGTTTTTGTGGACAACACTAGCCACTGCATACTACAGTATGTAATCTGATTCACTTGTGGAAACTCCAGATTTTGGAAACTGAGTACAAGTTTAGTCCAGGTATTTAGGAATTTATATTTGGGCAGCACAGTGACTAAATGGTTAGCACTTCTGCCTGGCAGTGCTAGGATCGCTGGTTCAAATCCCAACCATGGCACCACCTGCTTGGAATTTGCATGTTCTCCTTCTACTTGTGTGGGTTTCCTCCAGTACCCACTCCAGTTTCCTCCCACACTCAAAAGACATGCTGGTAGGTTAATTGGATCCTGTCTAAATTAGTCCTAGTATATGAATATAGGTTAGGGACCAGGGGTGGACTGACAACTCATGGGGCCCCCTGGGCAATAGGGGATCATGGGGCCCCTGTGTCCTTGCCCAAACTCAAAAAAGCCTATGAAAAAGGTACCAGGGGCATCTCGTGGGGACCCCTGCTGACCCCAGGCCCTTGGGCAGTGCCCAAGTTTCCAAATGGTCAGTCTGCCCCTGTTAGGGACTTTAGATTGTACACCCCTTCACCCCTTGAGGGTTAGGGACTGATGTGAATGTACAATATACAGTGGGGATCGAAAGTTTGGGCACCCCAGCTAAAAATTTGTATTAATGTGCATAAAGAAGCCAAGGAAAGATGGGAAAATCTCCAAAAGGCATCAAATTACAGATTAGACATTCTTATAATATGTCAACAAAAGTTAGATTTTATTTCCATCATTTACACTTTCAAAATAACAGAAAACAAAAAAATGGCGTCTGCAAAAGTTTGGGCACCCTGCAGAGTTAATATCTTGTACTGCCCCCTTTGGCAAGTATCACAGCTTGTAAACGCTTTTTGTAGCCAGCCAAGAGTCTTTCAATTCTTGTTTGAGGTATCTTTGCCCATTCTTCCTTACAAAAGTCTTCCAGTTCTTTGAGATTTCTGGGCTGTCTGTCACGCACTGCTCTTTTAAGGTCTATCCTGAGATTTTCAATTATGTTGAGGTCAGGAGATTGTGAAGGCCATGGCAAAACCTTCAGTTTATGCCTCTTGATGTAATCCCCCGTGGATTTCAAGGTGTGTTTAAGATCATTATCCATTTGTAGAAGCCATCCTCTCTTTAACTTCAGCTTTTTCACAGATGGCATCAAGTTACCATCCAAAATTTGCTGAAATTTTATTGAATCCATTTTTCCTTCTACTCGTGAGATGTTCCCTGTGCCACTGGCTGCAACACAACCCCAAAGCATGATTGATCCAACCCCATGCTTAACAGTTGGACAGAGGTTCTTTTCATTAAATTCTGTGCCCCTTCTTCTCCAAACGTACCTTTGCTCATTCCGGCCAAAAAGTTCAATTTTAACCTCATCGGTCCACAGAACTTGTTTCCAAAATGCATCAGGCTTGTCTATATGTTCATTTGCAAAGTTCAAACGATGATTTTTGTGGTGAAGAGGTAGAAGAGGTTTTCTTCTGATGACTCTTCCATGAAGACCATATTTGTACAAGTATCTCTTTATAGTGGAATAGTGTACCACAACTCCAGTGTCTGCCAGATCTTTCTGGAGGGATCGTGCAGTCAAACGTGGGTTTTGAATTGTTTTTCTCACAATCCTGCGAGCTGTACTCTCTGATATTTTTCTTGGTCTTCCAGATCTTGCTTTAACTTCCACTGTTCCTGATGACTGCCATTTCTTAATTACATTCCGAATAGAGGATATTGACATCTGAAAACGCTTTGCTATCTTCTTATAGCCTTCTCCAGCTTTGTGAGCGTCAACTATTTTCAGTTTCAGTTTTCTAGACAACTGCTTAGAAGAACCCATGGTGCTGATTGTTGGGGCAAGGTCAGATGAGTCTGGGCATTTAAAACCTTTGAGATTGACATCACCTGGTCTTCCCAGATGATGATTGAGAACAATCCATGACACTGCCAGGTCTCAGCTTTGCAAAGGGGACAGTGCATGCTATAAATTCTGCAGGGTGCCCAAACTTTTGCAGACGCCATTTTTTTGTTTTCTGTTATTTTGAAAGTGTAAATGATGGAAATAAAATCTAACTTTTGTTGACATATTATAAGAATGTCTAATCTGTAATTTGATGCCTTTTGGAGATTTTTCCATCTTTCCTTGGCTTCTTTATGCACATTAATACAAATTTTTAGCTGGGGTGTCCAAACTTTCGATCCCCACTGTATATGTAAAGTGCTGCATAAATCAACAGGGCTATAAAAGTACCTATAAAAACAAAAAGATGTGATGGAGGT
This sequence comes from Staurois parvus, assembly GCF_062004578.1. Lineage (NCBI taxonomy): Eukaryota > Metazoa > Chordata > Amphibia > Anura > Ranidae > Staurois > Staurois parvus. The sequence goes on from NW_028318415.1 coordinate 1,554,568, forward strand.
AACCATTTAAAAGCAAAATTGCACAAGTGATTTGAAACATGATTCCAGCTTTAAAGTCCACCTTTCTTGCAATATTTCATATTATATCTGTATATTTATAACATGAACATGGTCACAGGCAGAAAACGCCACCTCCAACTCCTACTGCTGGAGGGGGCACTAAGAAGGAGAACTCTGACCATCCAGTGGCCCAGACCTGAGAGCTGGCTTGGTGGCCAGGGGGAGAGGAGAGATTGCTGTGTGCTGTGTAAGGAAACCCCAGGAAAGCAAGCCAGGAGATGATCAAACAGGGGAGGGACTTGGAAGAGGAAGGTACAGGGAAGATCTGAAGAACCAGACTGATCTCCCAAGTGACAGAAAACGAACAGCCTTTCACTGTACCAAAAAAGCAACACAGTCCATTCCTTGCCCTCATCCAGCTGCGACAAAATGGTCTACTCATTTCATCTGCTCCCATCCAGCCTGCAGGAACCACCATCTGAGGACAAACTGCATTTGATTGGCCACCCATTGTCTACTTAAATTTGTCTACACTTGCTGGGACACTACTGCTTCTAGTGGAGCTTTATTAAGCAGAGAACACACCATTCTCTTACTGCCTGTCATTAGGACACTTTGCAAATATCTCCCTTAAAGTGTTACTAAACCCACAACAGTAAAATCAGTCTGTATATGTAGTAAAGCATGCCTGTTATACTCACTATGGAACTTAGGGGTTAATCCTCTGCAATTTGTGAACAGGGCTGTTTGATCCTGTCTTCTCCACTTCTCCCCTTCTTCTACTGTCCCCAATCCATCTGCTGATAGAACAAAGCCTTGGGGGTAAGCTGCAGATGCTCAGTTTGGTGTGTATTCCTGATCACTTTTGCAGCAATTGGATATTCCCTGGATCAACTACCCTTGTTGTTATCACCTCTAAATTATAATATCCAGTTATGTTTTCTGCATTTAGGAATGCATCCAGCTTTTTTTTTTTAAAACAATCTACGTAGCAGCCAAGAACTAGCTCGTCAGGGCATCTATTCCACATTTTCACTGCTCTTACTGTGAAGAAGTCTTTCCTTAAGTGAATGTTAAATCTCTTTTCCTCCAGCTGTAAAGAGTAACCCCTTGCGCTCTGTAATGACCTGAAAGTGAACAACTCTACACCAATTTCACTATATGGATCACTTATGTAAGTATACAACGATGTACAGTACATGTTGATCATTTCCCCCCTAATTCTCAAGAGAGAATAAATTCAGTTCCTCTAATCTTTCCTCATAGCTGAGCTCCTCTATGCCTCTTATCAGTTTGGTTGCCCTTCTCTGTTTTTTCCCCAGTTCCCTAATATCTTTTTTTGTGAATAAGTGCCCAAAATTGAACTGCATATTCTAGCAGAGGTCCTACAAATGATGTGTACAGGGCAAAATTACAGTATCTCTCTCTCAATGGAGTATATACCTCTTTTAATACAAGAAAGAATTTTGCTATAATTAGAAACTGCAGCTTGGCATTGCATACTATTATTAAAGCAGAGTTCCACCAAAGTTCCGCTTTAAGGTCTCGTCCACCACTGCCCATTAAGGATGGGTACCTTTGAGGAGCAGGGGGGCAGGTACCTGGTTTTGACAGGTACCTGCTCCTACTTTCACTGCAATGGCCTAGGCGACCAGAAGCAGAAGTTGTCCTCCTTCCTTCCCTCCCTTCCCCTTGTCTTCTGGGACACGTGACAGGTCCCAGAAGATGACTGGACCATTCACAAGGCGCAGCACAACTGGCACATGCACAATGTAGAACCGGCTGTGAAGCCGCAAGCTTTCACAGCTGAATGTCCACACTTAAGATGCTGGTACTGGGGAGAGAGGACAGCCGGTAAAACCGGCTGTGTTGAGGACACCATGGGACCAAGGAACAGGTGAGTATCTGTTTTCTAAAAGTCAGCAGCTACAGTTTTTGTAGCTGCTGACTTATTGTTTTACATTTTGACTGAACCTCCATTTTAGGTCTATGATCTACCAGAACACCCAGATACTTCTCCACCACTGGCTCCCCCAGCTGTCCTCCTAGTATGTATGAAGTATGTTTTTAGCCCCCAAGTGCATAACCTTACATTTATCAATATTCAACCTTATTTGCCACATAGTTGCCCATTTAAACAGTGCATTGAGGTCAGTTTGGAAGTTGGAGACATCCTGTAAGGACGTTATTTCACTGCACAGCTTGGGGCCATCTGTAAACACTGAAATGGTACTTTTAATCCCAAACCCTATATCACTTTGGTTTAGAGGATACTTCTTGTAGTGATTGTTACCATTTACTGCTCCAGGGTCATTTTCCACTCGCCTAGTGCATTTAAGGCAGAACCCTTCTCCGGAGGTAAAAAAAAAAAAAAAAAGAACACCTGTTAGACCTCATTTAATTGTTGAATCTGTCCATTGGTATTGAACTGTTGCTTATTGCAGCTTTCAAACCTATTTAACCAATACCATTCTGCAGGGCTTATGTTTGCTTGAAAAAAGGCCATTTATTGCATTCGTGTTGTTGGGTCCAGTCACAGGGCCGATCATCACTGGAAATGGTGAAAGAACCTAACATTGCCAGCATTTGGGGGGATCATTGCTACACCATTTCTTTTTTACAGATTGCTGGTCCACTGTAGATATTTTTTTTCAAAAACGCCACAGAAGAGTGACAAGATATTTATAAATCATTACCAGCAAATTCTTTTCATTTTGACTGAATGCTTAGTCTTCAAGGTAGAATTACACCCAGCATAATTTAACCCAGAAGATTGAACACCTACTAGAAATGTAGGACATCATGGCCCTATGCTCTTAGAGGGAGTCACCACAGTGCCCTTCACCCACAGGGTAAAGATTCAGAAAGGGAGGCTGGGGAGCGCCATTGTGTGTGCTCTGTAACCTCTGTGTCCTTTGGACACAGCTGATCACAGATCGCTCTAAAGGGCCAATCACAGTGGCCCTTTACCATGTGATCAGTTGTGTCCAATCACATCTAAACAGATTGCAAGTTATCGGCTTTTCCTTTCCTCAGCACTGTCACTGTGTGAGGAAATGATTGCCGATAACCAGCAATCCCGACAGCGCTTTGCTTACACTGATAATCAGTGCCCTGATCATCAGTGCCGCCCCAGCAGTGCCCATCCGTGCAGCCTATCAGTGCTGCCTCACCAGTGCAGCTTCATCAGTGCCTTATCCTCAGTGCCCATCTGTGTAGCTTATCAGTGCCCTTCAGTGCCGCCTCATCAGTGCCCATTAGTGTTGACTCATTAGTACAGTCTCATTAGTACCCATCAGTGTAGCCCTATTAGTGCTCATCAGTACAGTCTCACCATTGCTCATCAGTGTAGCCTCACCAGTGCCTATCAGTGTAGCCTCACCAGTGCCTATCAGTGCAGCCTCATCAGTGCCCATCAGTACAGCCTCATCAGCGCACATATGTGAAGAAGAAAAATTACTTATCTGCAAATTGTTATAACATAAACTAATAAAAAGGTTTTGTCAAAATGTTCAGTCTTTTTTTGTTTGTTTAGCAAAGAATAAAAAAACTCAGTGGTGATTAAATACCACCAAAAGAAAGCTCTGTCTCAAAAAAAATGATAAAAAATTTCATATGGGTACAGTGTTGCATGGCCGCAGAATTGTCATTCAAAGTGCTACAGCATTGAAAGCTGAAAATTGGCCTGGGCAGGAAGGGGGTGAAAGTACCCAGTATTGAATTGGTTAACCACTTGCCGCCCAGCCACCGCATATAAACGGCGGCAGGGCAGCGCTCGAAGGCAAAAGCACATTTTAAAACGGCTGCCTTCAAAACAGGTAGTGGGCGCGCGCCTCGCCCTACCTGTACCGCGGGTGTCAGCAGCGGGTCTCCGCCGCCGGGTCACGGCCAGTTTTTACCGGCCGTTTTTCCGCGATGAGCGGTGATCACTGACACAGAGCAGGCCTGCATTGTTTACACACAGCCCTGCTCTGTGACAGTTCGCCGACAAGCTGCAGAGGGAGAGAAGAGTTTCTCTCCCTCGATCAGCTCCCCCCTCCCTCCCCCCGTCCAGTATACACCCCCGCCCCCTAGTAAAACACTCCCCTTACACAGCAAATTCTAAAAATGTTAACCCCTTCCTCCCCAGTGACATTAGTACAGTTTCAGTGGTTTTTTTTCACTGATCACTGTATTGGTGTCACTGGGGATGTCAGTGACCCCAAGTCAGTTCCCCCCCCAGTGTCAAAATGTCCGCCGCAGTCCCGCCATAAGTCGCTGGTCGTAATCATATGTCGCTGATTGCCGCCATATGTCGCTGATCGGCGCCATTATTAGCATAAATAAAAATTAAAAATCCCAGTATCTTTCCCGCCATTTGTAAACGCTATAACTTTCACGTAAACCAATTAATTTACACGTATTGGTTTTTTTTAGTAAAGACATGTTGCAGAATGTATTTTGGCAGAAATATATGACTAAATATGATTTTTGCATTTTTTTTTAAAAGTCCAAAATATTGTTTTTTTTTCCTCAAAATTGTCAGGCTTTTTTTTTATAGCGCAAAAAAATAAAAATCGCACAGGCAATTAAATACCACTGAAAGAAAGCTCAATTTGTGGGGAAAAAAGGATGTAAATTTCATTTATGTACCGTATTGCATGACCGCGCAATTGTCCGTTAAACTAGCGCAGCGCTGTATAGCAGAAAAATGGCGTAAATTGCAGTATTTATACCATAGATTGTAGACGCTATAACTTCCACACAAAGCAATCAATATACACTTATTGGGATTTTTTTTACCAAAAACATGTAGCAGAATACATTTTGGTCTAAATTTATAACCAACTTTGAGTTTACTATATATTTTTTATAGCTGAAAGTAAAAAATATTGTTTTTCTTCAAAATTTTTGGCCTTTTTTTGTTTATAGCGTGAAAAATAAAAAGCGCACAGGTGATCAAATACCACCAAAAGAAAGCTCTATTTGTGTGAAAAAAAGGACGTAAATTTTGTTTGGGTGCAGCATTGCATGACCGCGCAATTATCAGTTGAATTAGTGCAGTGCCGAGTAGCAAAAAGAGGCCTGGTCATTAAGGGGGTAAATCCTCAGGAGCTCAAGTGGTTAACCTGTTCACATCTTCGCAATGGCCTTTCTGTACATTAATGTCATAGCCAGTCACTAGATTACTAAATTGTAATGGGAAATACCTAATATCTAGTAAGTTAAAAACATGCACATGTTTATCGACCTTACAGTGCAAATGTATGTAGATCTACACATTTTGGGATGCCTGTACTCAGGATAAATTAAAGAAAAAGATTTGGAAACAATATTTAAAATATTATAATTATACAGAATACACTGCTCAAAAAAATTAAAGGAACACTTTAAAAACACATCAGATCTCAGTGGGGACAACTATCATGCTGGATATCTACTGTATACTGATATGGACTATGTGTTAGGAACATAAAGATGCACCAGCATTTGATGGAAATGAAAATTATCAACCTACAGAGGACTGAATTCAAAGACACCCCAAAAATCAGAGTGAAAAAATGATGCCGCAGGCTAGTCCATTTTGATGAAATTTCATTGCAGCAACTCAACATGGTACTCAGTAGTTTGTACGGCCCCCATGTGCTTGTATGCATGCCTGACAATGTTAGGGCATGCTCTTAATGAGACGATGGCTGGTATCCTGGGGTATTTCCTCCCAGATCTGGACCAGGGCATCAATGAGCTCCTGGACAGTCTGAGGAAATGCCTGCATACTCTCGTCACATGAAGTCGGGCATTGTCGTGCACCAGGAGGAACCCAGGACCCACTGCACCAGCGTAGGGTCTGACAATGGGTTCAAGGTTTTCATCCCGATACTTATTGGCAGTCAGGATGCCATTGTCTAGCCAGTACAGGTCTGTGCGTCCCTCCATGGATATGTCTCCCCACACCATCAGTTACCCACCACCAAAATAATCATGGTGAAATATGTTACAGGCAGTATAAATTTCTCCAGACCCTTTCACATCTGTCATGTGCTCAGGGTGAACCTGCTCTCATCTGTGAAAAGCACAGGGTGCCAGTGGAGGACCTGACAATTCTGGTGTTCAATGGCAAATGCCAATCAAGCTTTATGGTGCAGTAAGCACAGGGCCCACTAGAGGACATCGGGCCTTCAGGCCACCCTCATGAAGTCTGTTTCTGATTGGTCAGAGACATTCACACCAGTGACCTGCTGGATGTCAGTTTGTAGGGCTCTGGCAGTGCTGATCTTGCTCCTCCTTGCACAAAGGAGAAGATACCAGTCCTGCTGATGGGTTAAGGACCTTCTACAGCCCTGTCCAGCTCTCCTAGAGTAACTTCCTGTCTCCTGGAATTTCCTCCATGCTCTTGAGACTGTGCTGGGAGACACAGCAAACCTTCTGGCAAACCTTCTGGCAATGCCATGTAATGATGTGCCATCCTGAAGAAGTTGGACTGCCTGTACAACCTCTGTAGGGTCCAGGTATCGCTTCATGCTACCAGTAGTAACAATGACAGTAGCCAAATGCAAAACTAGTGAAAAACAGTCCGAAAAGATGAGTAGGAAAAAAAATGTCAGTGGTCTCCACCTGTAAAACCATTCCTGTTTTGGGGGTCATCTCATTGTTGCCCATCTAGCGCATTCATTAATATCAAAGCAGCTGAAACTTATTAACAACCCCCTCTGCTACTTAACTGACCAGATCAATATCCCAGGAGTTGATTTGATGCTATACTCTGATTGAAAAATGTAAAGTGTTCCTTTAATTTTTTTTGAGCAGTGTATGTTACACATTAAACAAAGTAAAACTGCTTTTTTTGCATTTTTGTCCATCTCTCTGCTTATTATAAAAAAAATATTCATTGTATTCTAAGTGAAGTGCCAATCAGGGATAGAAAAAAAATTATGTGAAATTAATTTTGGATTGCAAGATGGTTAAAATGTTATTTTTCAGCAAATTGGTACATACCAAAATGTAAAATTTTGTCTGGTCATGAAGATTTTGATTCCCCCCTCGGGTTAAATAGGTGTTTACAGTTTACAGTTTACAGTTTACAGAGGAATTATAAATGCTTGTCTTTCATTTCAATGTTTTTGTGTTTTGTTTATTTTGTGTTATTTCTGGAGGGAATATTTCTGTGCAGCTCATTACTCCCACCTTGTGGTTATTGAAGAACATTTCTAAAAGTAAATTCTGCAGTCCTTCAGAATTGCAAAGAATTAAAATGAAAGTTCTATATTCAGCGTTTCTCAACCTTTTTTCAGTCACGGCACCCTTTAATAGTATGCAAAATCTTGAGGCACTCCAGTATAAACTAAAAAATATAAGCCGGCCATAGACTGTTTGAATCTCGTCCGGCTCAGCAGGAAGTTGATTGATCGATCAGCTTGGGTACAACCAGCCTGCCAGATTTTAAATGCGATTATTTTTCATGGCTGTTATAGCCATGGTTGCGGGAAAGAAATTCTCTCTATAGAGATTAATTTCCTGCAACCATGGCTATAACAGCCACTAGCAATAATCGCATGAAAACTCTGGCAGGCTGGCTGTACTCAAGCTGATCGATCAATCAACTTTCTGCTGAATCGGCCAGCCTTAAATGTTACTTATCAATGGGAAACAAAGGAAACATGAGCCAGGGATAATGCATACAACTACCTTCATGAAATTAATTTCACATTAGGAGTCGCATCCCATCACATCAGAGTTTCCCCTGCACATCAGAACTCCCCTCACTTAGTTAGAGTCCTCCCATCACAGTGTCCTTTCATCCATCTATTACCCAGGGCAAATTGGGTCTCGTGATTGGGTGTCCTGGATGATCGCATGGCCAGGGACAATGCATACAACTACCTTCATGAAATTAATTTCACATTAGGAGTCGCCTATCACAACAGAGCCCCCCTCACATCAGAGTTGCCCCTTCATGTCACAGGCCCCCATCATGTCAGAAGTCCCTCCTTCACATCAGTGCCCTCCCATCACATCAGAGTTTCCCCTGTACATCAGAACCCCTCCTCACTTAGAGTCCTCCCATCACATAGTCCTTTCATCCATCTATTACCCAGGACAAATTGAGTCTCGTGATTGGGTGTTCTGGATGATCGTATTGCACCCAGGTTGAGAAACACTTATATTGGGATGCAGGCATGTTTTTCAGCACAAATTTTCTTTTGGTTGAGTAAAGCATTAAAAAATAAGTCAGTTTGCATTTTATTTACAATATAGATGTTAACTAATAGCCTCTCACACAAAAATGCCCATAAAATAACAACACTTCAATAATATAATAGAAAATAATGTTCAAATGAAATACTGTCCCAATATGCTATATATTAGAGCACAAAAACCGTTCAGTTTCCATCAGCTTAATGCATTTCAGGTGCATCAATACAAATGGTGTTATTATTAAAGTCTTATAGCTGGAGTTATAGGTCTGATTCAGCAAATAAGCAAGGGCTTTCTTTACAAACTTCTGGTAGGCAAAAGGCGTTTCTGCTCAGGTTGTAGATATTTTCCAAAGAAAACTAAGAGTTTGCATGCACTTTTGTTTTCAATACACCTGGAATGTATTAAGTGATTTAACCCTTATTCACATGGGCATACTGATTTGTACACCTGTGCGAGGGGCCATCTTCACCTGCATGGGGTGCAAAGGTGGTCCATGCTGCCCCATGCAGGCATCCTGTTCAAATCAATGAAATGGGGGTGGTTACATGGACCTACACGGATCTCCAAGCGCATCCCCGGGCGTACTTCTATGAGGATAGGTAGGTATTCCATCTGGGGGGTGTTTAGTGGTTTTGGGGGGTTCGGTGAGTGATTGGGGGTGGTTGGTAGGGTGGGAGGTGGTAGGGGTTGGCACATAGAGTTTTTTCCATCAGGGTAGGATAGTCCCAGTGGATCTTCAATGTTCCTATTGGAGGATCCCATTTTTTCCGTAGGGTGGCTCCCCCTGTGATGTTGGATTGGTTGTTCTATCTCCGATGTTTTATTGTTGTGATTGGTATACAATAAATATTATTTGAGGTTAGCCTACTAGGGGTCCATTGGCCTGAGTTCTAATCCGTGCATTAGACCCACACTGATGTACACTCCAGAATGCGCTTAGGAATCCATACAGGTCCGTGCAGCCAACAACCTGTCATTGACTTGAACAGGCTGCCTGCATGAAGCTGCACGGAACATCTGAAGACATAATCTGAGTGAGGACCTAGGACCCAAAAAATATGTATATACAGTATATATAAACAATCTTTGTTTAATATTGAACAATGAACACACACAATGAAAATATTGTTTTCAATTCAGAGCAAATTAACACAAAGAAATAGACAGCTCATAGTACCTGTGCATGAAGAAACTCTACAAGTGGTAACTGAGAAAATGTTTTGGAATATTTAGTTTATTCAAAAGATTCAATATTGAGTCGTGAAGAAAATTACCCCAACTGGGGCACCCGAGTTGGTGGCCCTTATACAGAAACACATCTATTCAGTCCACAATTCATAGAAGATACAATTCAGAATGAACATATAGCAGATTCCAGGATTTGGAGGTCCAATTGGGTACAAGGGAGCAAATTTTCAGGAGTGAGAGGTTTGTGGAAGTATGTCTTGGTGCAAAGTTTTACAGGTTACTCTATGTAATCATTTGGGCCCTTCCCATAGAGTGGTAATGCTTGCTGAGTCAAAATATCTGGGCTCAAATTGCCCAAATAATCTATTTTATAAATAATTGTTTAAACTCCTTTGGTCTTTCTTTTTAGAGACAAATACTGTAATGAAAAAAAAATATTGTAACCAATTGGGTCCTGAAATGCATATTGGTTCTATCTGCTGGAAGGTTAAAACATCAATGGCAGCTGGAATAGATCATTGATAGTAATAGGTAATATGACTCTTTTTTTAAACCATGGCTTATCTATTTAACATCTGTATGTCTTTTTTGCTCAGGATCCTTTTTAAGCATTGATACAGATCTCAGATTGCTTAGGTATCCATAAAAAATTACATCTCTATATTTAAATCACTGTTAAACCTCTGAATTGAAAAATGACCAAAGCATATCCCTCTGTAGTATGTACTAACCTAAATCCAAAACAGTGTTTTTCTGTCTGCTCTCTCTACTGTCTGCAAGAGTCACTTCTCACAGGTTATGTTGACATTTCAGAATCTCAAACGACGGACCGTCCCCCATTCAACGTCCAGCAGGTGATTGTCAGTCTCAGCTATGCATGTTTCTCTTTGTGACTGTGTAGATGACGTTTGTCCATTACTGTATTGTCACTCATTAAAATCTGAAGATTCTTTAGCTCTTTGACAAACCAATTTCTTTCTTAGCTGGGAGCAAAATGCAGCAACTTCTGCCTCCTCTTCACTGTATGCAGGGTTTTCAGAGCTCTGCAGGAGTAAAAAATGATGGGAAGGATTCTAAAAATAATATATATATTTTAAAGTGTCATCAAACCCTCATCATAACCACTTGCCCTCCAGAGGATTTACCCCCCTTCCTGACCAGGCCATTTTTTGCGTTAAAGCGCTGCATTAGTTTAACTGACAATTGCGCGGTCATGCAATGCTGTACCCAAATTAAATTGATGTCCTTTTTCCCCACAAATAGAGCTTCCTTTTGGTGGTATTTGATCACCTGTGCATTTTTTATTTTTTGCACTGTAAAAAAAATGTAAAAAATCTAATTTCATCATAAATTTAGGCCAAAATGTCTTTGCTAAAGAAAATGCCAATACATGTAAGTTAATTGGTTTACGTGAAAGTTATAGCGTTTACAAATGGCGGTATATATACTGGAAATTTAAATTTTTTAATTTTTACTAGTAATGGCGGCGATCAGCGACTTATAGCAGGACTGCGGCAGGCATTCTGACACTTGGGGGAACGGACTTGGTGTCACTGACATCCCCAGTGACACCAATACAGGGATCAGTTCTAATAAAAAGCACTAACACTGTACTAAAGATAGTGGGCAGGAAGCAGTTAACATGTGGGGCGATCAAAGGGTTAACTGTGTGCTGTGCGCTGTTTTACTGTGGGTGTATATATACCGCCATTTGTAAACGCTATAACTTTCACGGAAACCAATAAATTTTTAGGTATTGGGATTTTTTTCAGCAAAGACATGTAGCAGAATACATTTTGACCTAAATTTATGACAAAATTTGATTTTTAAAATTTTTTTACATGTTTAATAGCAAAAAGTAAAAAATATTGTTTATTTCTCAAAATTGGCGGCCTTTTTTTGTTTATAGCACAATCAAATACCACCGAAAGAAAGCTCTATTTGTGAGAAAAAAAGGACATAAATTTATTTTGGGTACAGTGTTGAATGACGCGCAATTGTCAGTTAAAGTAACGCAGCGCTGTATCGCAAAAAATGACCTGGTCATGAAGGGGGATAAATCCTCTGGAAGGTAAGTGTTTAACTTTAGATTCCAGGAAATTAGAGGAGATGATGTTAGAATCAGGAGACTCTTGGGTGGGAGCACAATGCAGGAACTCTTGCATCTTTTTATAATATTGCTACTGTTGTGGAATTGTTTTAAGTTTCAGTTGCAACAAACAACTCAGGAGCACCGTCATAGTACATATAAAAAGCCACACTTTACTAAAATGTATACAAAATAGTATTGTATATACAAAATGATGATTCTCCATAGTGGTCACAAAAGGTCAACATGGAGGCCAACAAGCATGAGATGGAGACCTGTTCTGCAGGATTATCAATCTGTTAATAGAACACTGTTTAATATTGATTTTACATATGCTTCTCTATGCTGGTCAAATATTGATTTTAGGTCTGCTGCTCCATGCTGTTGAACAGGATATAACAATTGTCCCTTAGAACAATGAAATATCTGCCTTGCCTTTTGCCTGTCTTGCCCCATTAGCTGTTGTCTTTACTTCCACTCTTATACCTCTTTGCCATGACTCTATGTGAAGCTGATAGGCTGCTTCTGACTGAGCAGTTAATCAGTGCCTCCAAAGAGCCATGGCAAAAACATGGAAGTGGAAGCAGAGACAATGGCCAAAGGGACCCTCATCAGCTGACAGCACTTTCAAGGGAGATTATTGTAAATGAAGCAGCAGTACGGAAAAGTGTAATTAAAGTCAATATATGATTTACTTTAAGAAGACTATGGGCCTACCTTGATGCAAGCAGCCTCTGCTGCTCTCCACGTTGCCAAAATACTATGGATCAGATTTTGTGCATTTTTCAATAAAACATCTTCTGCAGAATAATCATCACAGCCCGTAGCGGCCTTCACACTGTTGAACAACATAAAAACATTTTAAAAAATTAACAAAGTAGCTATTATGAAAAGGTGATTTCATTCTCCATACCCTAATGTAGTGGTCTCCAATCTGCGGCCCTTTGCTTGCTTTTGTCCAGCCCTTGGGGCACTATTTCATTCGCGAACACCAATAATGGGGCACAGTTCCTCCCAATGACATCAATGATGGGGCATAGTTTCTCCCAATGACACCAACAATGGGGCACAGTTCCTGCCAATGACACCAATGATGGGGCACAGTTTCTCCCAATGACATCAATGATGGGGCACAGTTCCTCCCAATGACACCAACATTGGGGCCCAATGACACTAATGATGGGGCACAATTCCTACCAATGACACCAATGATGGGGCACAATTCCTCACAATCACACCAAGGATGGGACACTATTCCTACCAATGATGGTGGGGCACTATTCCTACCAATGACAGCAATGATGGTGTACAATTCCTCCAAATCACACCAAGGATGGGACACTATTCCTACCAATGATGGTGGGGCACTATTCCTACCAATGACACCAATGATGGCGTACAATTCCTCCCAATGGTTGGTTTTGAAAGGCTGGGCAGCTCAGCAGGCATGGCCTGAGTATATGACATTTGTATCTCAATGTGGTTATATTTGCATTAGTAGAATTTGGCAGGTACTGGACATGCAATTCAAACTGGTGTTTTTTCAAAGTTTCATACAGTTCCTTCCTTGTGGCCAGGGGCAGTACCAGGGGGTGCTTAACTGTCCTATAGCAACCCTAACATTTCTCAAAGCATCCCCATCAGCAGCCGCCTTGGGTGCCTTGGGGAAGAAGTTCACTTTCAGCCATGCCCATTTTAGCCACACCCACCTTTTGACCATGCCCACACCTGCAAAGTGGGCGGAGCACTACACAAGCTGCATAAGCTCCCCCACTTATGATTCCAGCATCTGCACAGCACTTCCAAATAATTTGGGCTGGAACCCTCCTGCTAAAAATGTAAAGCCCAGTTCTAGTCCCTGTGAGCCCAGGGTGACATGACAACACACCCTAAAGGGGTGTGCCCTGGGCTCCCAGGAAAATGGGTTGAAAGACAGAAGTGGGTTAAATGGGTTGAAAGTGGAATTGGCCTTAAAGTGTTCCTAAACCCACAACATTAAAATCAGTCTGTATATGCAGTAAAGCATGTTTGTTATACTCACTGTGGAACCTAAGGGGTTATTTCTCTGCATTGTGTGAAAAGGGCTGTTTGATCTTGTCTTCTCTGATCCTCTCCTTCTTCTACTGTCCCCCATCCATCTGCTCATAGAACAGAGGCTTGGGGGCAAGCTGCACATGCTCAGTTTGTTGTGTATTCCTGATCCCTTATGGAGCAATTGGATATTCCCTGGATCAACTACCCCTGTTGTTATTACCTCTAAATATTAATACCCAGTTATATCTTCCCCTTCTCCCAGTGTCCCCCTCTTATCTCCTGATAAGACATATTGTGTGGGAACACACTGCACATGCTCAGTTTGGTGTGTATTGCTAGAGAGGTTTTATTTTTTCCTTGAGAGAGTGCATGTGATCAGCACAGGGCCAATCAGCACAGAGTTCGGGGGTCCTGCATGCTCCTAGAGCAGAAAGAAAACTCCTACAAGCTTTAACCCATGCTCTGCTTTATACTGCTGATAAAAAATAGGTATTTAGCAGTTTATATTTACTAAAATAATTGCATTTCCATGCAGTGTGTATTGTGGGAGACCAGATATAGTGAATGCAGGGCCCTGGGTTTAGTAACACTTTAAAGAAGATTTATTTAGAATAATTGCAGCTAGATTTCCTTATATAATTCCATAGCCGGATAGTTTATCACAATGAAGTTTCTCTTTTGGCAGTAACAGTACCCATTGGTGGAATAGTACATTTACTTATGTAAGTGCTGCCATAGTTCAAATACAGCTGCAGAGAAAAGAATGGAGTAGTAAATACATTTTAGACAACACTTTGATACTTTACCTGGAAACAATGTTGAGTTGGTTGCTAATTGTTTGTATCTGCTCCATACCACACAGGAGATCAAATGTATTCCTCTCATCCATACAGTTTTTAGCCATTATTCCAACAAACTTTACAAAGGTCTGACCAAGTGCAGCTATGGATTTAGCAGAGGCAATGAACTGCTCTGGGGTCTACATTGAAAAATAATTACAGCCAACATGTAGGTCTTAAATGTTACATTTAAAAAAAAGTGGTTTGTAAGAATCACTGCAGGAATCACAACACTTCATGCACAAAAGAACAAAAAAGAAATGACATGCTTGAGCTGAACTGAAAAAGAATTATTGTCATTGGATTATTCACATTTTATATATTGCTATTTTTTGGCTATTATTTGGATAGAGATCCTCTTTATTGCTAGTAAGGTTGTTTTCTGGGGAACCTGTTTATTTTTTAAAGCCGCGGTCCAGTCACAATGAAAAAAAAAATAAAAGTCAGCAGCTACAAAAATTGTAGCTGCTGACTTTTAAAAAACAGACACTCACCTGTCCCTTGATCCAGTGGTGTCTTCACAGGTTCATCGGCTGTCCTGTGCTCCTGACACCGACATCTTCAGTGTGGACACCCAGCTGCGACAGCTTGCGGCTTCACAGCCAGGTGCCCACTGCTCATGTGCGAGTAGCGATGTGCTTTGTAAATGGTCCCGTAGTGTTCTGGGACCTGTCACGTGTCCCAGAAGACCACGGGGAGGAAGGAGAGGAGGACAATTTCCGCTTCTGATCGCCTAGGTGATCGCAGAAGTGGGAGCGGGTACCTGTCAAATTCAGGTACCCCCATCCCCGCTCCCCAAAGGTGCCAATCCATAAAGAGGAGCAGGAGACAAAGCCTCAAAGTGGCACTTCCTCTTCTGGGTGGAGCTCCACTTTAACTATCCCCACTCTAGTTATAAATTGATAAATAGCTTGGTTTGAGAAATCTTCAGTTGTCCTGGGTGAATCTGAGCTTATTCTTGACCTTGGACTGGACTGGGAAAGGCCAAAGATGGTGCAAACTCCAAGAGCAACCTCAGTTCCTCTGACACACCTGACTGAATTAAAGTTACTGCAAGCACTTATAGGAACGCGAGCATAGAGACCGTGAATTGGCACCCACAAATAGACACTAGATTGTTTAGTGGTAAGCAGGGGCGGACTGACCATTCAGTCACTCGGGCACTGCCCGAGGGCCCCGATTCAGTAGGGGGCCCCGTAAAATGCCCCTGGTACCTTTTTTTTATAGGCTTTTTTGAGTGTGGGCAAGGACACAGGGGCCCCATGATTCCCTATTGCCTGAGGGCCCCATGAGTTGTCAGTCCGCCCCTGGTGGTAAGTGAATTCAATGTAGCAGCACAGTTGCTAAATGGTTAGCACTTCCATCTGGCAGTACTAGGGTCGTTGGTTCAAACCTCAATCACAGCACCTCCTGCCTGGAGTTTGCATGTTCTCCCTGGGCCTGCGTGGGTTTCCTCCGGGTACTCTGGTTTCCTCCCACACTCCAAAGACATGCTGATAGGTTAATTGGATCCTGTCTAAATTGGCCTTAGTATGTATGTATAAATGTAAGTTAGGGACCTTAGATTGTACACCCCTTGAGGGTTAGGGACAGATGTGAATGTACAATATATATGTAAAGCACTTCATAAATTAATGGCGCTATATAAGTACCTGTAATAATAAATAAATATTGGTATGGGTTAGAATAAATGGTAGTTTGAGAATAAATGAGCACCCAGAAGGTAAGTTCAGACACAGTCCACTAGCCATGTAAGGTTACTTAGAATAGCATTCTGTACCACTAAACTTGGATTGACACATGAGTCAGCAAAGTCAGAAATAAAGTGAATATAACCATTACCTGCAATGTGAATAATAATGCAATAACTAGTGTAGAGTGCACTCTAGGAGAATGGCTAGGATATGGTGCGATATTCCCTGAGAGGTACCTCTGAGCATAAGCAATAGGCAAAGGTCTTTGAGTAGCAGTGGTAAAGGGACAGTCTATAGTCCTAACTCTACAGTTGGCTAGCATTGGGACCCAGTTGTACCATTGGTGTACATGAATAGTCACAATAAAGCCTTCACAGATATTAAACAGGAGAGTGCAAAAAAGAAATGCTGATATCCAAAGTGTAATAACCAAAGATTACGCCTTCTTTGACTCCACAAACAGTTCACCAGTCTGCCTTTTAATTAATTTTCTATTCTGTTTTGGATTTTTATAAGACAAAATATTAATATAAATATTCAGAGAATATACCAAATTCCCTTATAAACCATATTTTTCACAATTTAGAAAGGTGTTCCGTTGAAAATGTTATGTAGGAAAATTGTTTTTTGGTAAAAGCAACTTTAAATTACTGATATTCTGGGGGGGTGTTGTACAGAGGACAGTGGAAAAGTCAAAAGCTCATGTTAACTATTTTTATATGCTTTTATTCAGTAGTATGGAACATTCCAACTTTGGATACTTTAATTTTTTTTAACATAGAGTTTAACACATGAGCCATGACGGAAGCATGATTTTGTATTCCCAACTGCCATACAGCAATAACATTTTACCCTATTTTTGTTAGCTACAAGGTAGCTAGTATAAAACCACAAGGCATTGATGACTGATTTCTGCCTGTGGCATTGTAGAGTTTTACCTTACATGACTGATAGGAAGGATTTTGGCCATGTTATAGTTGCAGATATGCCACCTGTAAGAAGTATGTGGAGAAGAACAAATGGCAGGTCTCAAAACTTGTCTTGTCCATTTGTTGAAGTCTATTATTTATACATCCTGCCTTTGTGAGTGTGTTGCAGTATTGACACTATAGGTTAATTTACTAAAGGCAAATAGGCTGTTCAAGTTGCAATGGAATGTTCACTTTGCTAGGGAATTTTCACTTTGCATAATGAACGATGTGAAAAATTCACAGATACAAAATTCCCAAACACAAGTCAGAAGAGCTTTACCTCTTTCCCTAAGATGAGGGAAAATTCCTGTTGTAAAGTGAAAATTCCCATGCAAAGTGAACAGTCTATTTGCCTTTAGTAAATCAACCCCTATGGGTTACCAGACATACCCAATGGGTTGTAAAGTTGGTGCCCCTGGCCATAGCTGCTGCTGTTCCATGTGTTAGAATAGTGTTCACCAGGCTAAAAAGTGAGAAGGAATCACGTCATGTTCCTGGCAATTTATGTGTACAGAGCAGGGACAGCCTTGTTAGTGCTGATTCACATATGTGCAGTGCAGATTAAAGCTCAGGTTTCACAGCTAATTGAATCAATAGTTGTTCAGGTCAGGTTTACATCAGGTTCAAGACAGATTTAGATCAGGTTCAGGTCAGGATTTTATCCTGTTCACAACTGATGACATGCAATTTAGAAATGATTCCCATAGACGTCAATAGTCTGTAAGTGCCGGTTCACGTATATGCGGATTGAATGCAGTTTGAACCATATGCAATGTACATGACATGTGAAATAACATTGCTTCATATGGTGCCTGTTCACATATGTCCAGTGCACTGGTGGTGCGGATTCAGTGCAGATTGATAAAGATTCCTGTCTGATTTCTGAGCAGTGTGGTCCATGTCAGGTGTGGATTATAAGCTATTGACTTCTATGGGAATTGTTTCTAAACCGCATATGTGTGAACAGGATAAAATCCTGACCTGAACCTGTCCTGAACATGACGTAGACCTGACCTGAACTACCTAACAACTACTGCATCAATTAGCTGTGAAACATGAGCTTCAATCCTCACCGCACATGTGTGAATCAGCTCTCATCCACATCTGAACCAGACCACACTGCTCAGAAATTGTACATGACTCTTTTTCAGTCCGCACTAAATCCGCACTTCCAGTGCACCGGACATATGTAAACAGACACCATTGCATTGTCAGAGGACGGATTGGTACTGAACATCAGGGCACTGATGATCAGTGCCCAGCAGTGCCACCCACATTTGCCCAGCAGTGCCACCCACATTTGCCCAGCAGTGCCACCCACCTGTGCCCATCAATGCCAGCCACCTGTGTACAGCAGTGCCACCCACCAGTGTCCCTCAGTGGCACCCATCAGTGCTGCCCAGCAGTGCCACCTATCAGTGCCCAGCAGTGTTACCAGCCAGTGCCATCAGTCAGTGCCACCCATTAGTGCTCATCAGTGCCGCCTAGCAGTGCCCATCAGTGGTGCCTATCAGTGTCCATCATTGTTGCATATCAGTGCAGCAGCATCAGTGCCAGCACATCAATGCCGCCTATCAGTGCTGCCTATCAGTGCCCATCAGTGCTGCCTATCCGTGCCACCTCATCAGTGCCACAAGTGGTTAACATGTCTGCAACAGAACTATCAGAATCATGTGTTAAATCTGCTTCCCCTGTTTCCTACTTACTGTGTACACTACATTGTGTGAGCTCCTCCCCTTGTTTCATCCCTGACAATGCAGTTCAGTTTCAGTCCAGTCTTCAACGTCATTGCTGGAATATAGTGCTCATGTATTTTGTGCAACAACTAAAACAGTATTCAGTGAAGATAATTCCTCAACCAGTAGATGGCAGTGTTTGTAAGTTTGTAGCTGCATCTATGGTATATTCTATGACTTTTTTCTGAATAAAGTTTCCTGTTTCCTTTTTGCAATGAAGCAGAAAAGCACATGTGGACTGTGCACTGTCTGTTCTGTAATGCTATATATAAAGAATATCTAACAGGTTACATGCCCAGTCATAGCCGACTACAGCAAATAAGTGCAAAATACAGCCACAGACAGGAGACTGCAACAGAATAAAAGAAAATGGCCAGTGACACAGCTAGCTGCAAAAAAGATTTCATTTTCAAATCTGACAAACCAGAACTACCAGTCTTGGAAATTCAAGGTGAAAATGCTGCTAATAAGAGAAGGTACGTGGAAATGTATAAATGAAGTCGGGCCAGAACACCCTTCAGATGAGTGGATATAAAAAGATCAGAAAGCTCAGAGCACAATCTCTCTTAGCATAGAAGATTATCAAATCATACATACAGTATATGTAAGTGTGAAACTGCTAAAGAAACATGGGAAGGATTACAAAAGGTAAATACCAGCAATGAACTGTATTTGATTAGGAAGCTATACCAAACCAAGCTGATGAAAGGCCATGATATGTAGGATTACATAAAGCATATCCTGAAAAAGCATGAACACCTGAGAGGTATAGGAGAAGAAATTAAAGTTTTTTTTATGTTGCAGCACTATTATTTAATGGTTTACCAGAAAGTTATGAAACACTTGTCACAGCAGTTGATGCACACCCAGATGATGAACTGACATTGGGATATGTTAAGGGCAAGCTTATTGATGAATATAAGAGTAAAACAGAAAGCATTAATAGAGAGGGTGCTTCTATCACAGAGTCTGCTTTAAAGACAAAACAGTAACATGCAACAAGAAACATTTGAATGCTTTGTGTGCAAGAAACAAGGCCATTTAAAAGCAAATGGCAGAATCTGGAAAGCTATAATGCAAAAATAAACTAAACTACAAAAGGCCAAAAGTGTGAAGGAAGAAACTGATTTTTCTTCAGATAATGAATACGTTTTTCAATCCAAAAGTAACAGTTCATCTTTGCAGGCATGCTGTGTTGATTTAGGAGCTACGAGTCACGTGATGAAGGACAGAAATTTCTTTATTCACCTAGAACAGTTTTCTTTACTTCTCTATTTCCCAAAGTGTAGCCAGAAAGATACCTGTGAAAAATGTCATGTATGTCCCTGCTCTTGAATGTAATCTTTTGGCAGTGAAGAAGCTCACAAAACAAGGCAATGTAGTGACTTTCCAAGGTTACAGTTGTGCCATTACAAAAGGGGATATTTTACTTGCAAAGGCTAAAATTACAGATGAACTGTACCAGCTGAACTGCATTGAGGTGGTTAATACTGTCAAGGAGGAAAAACATTCAAACTGCATTCACAAATGGCACAGACGACTTGGGCACAGAAGGCCTGATATAATAAAGAAACTAATCGAGAATGACTATGCAAGTGAAATAAAAATTAGTCCATGTGATCAAAAAATGAACTGCACCAGATGTATAAAAGAAAAAATGACAAGAAAAGCATTTTCAAAGTGAAGCTAAAAAGCCTCTGGACTTAATTAATTGTGGCCCAATGGTAAAATTGACTCCAGGAAAGAAGAGTTCTCACTTTTATAGATAATCACTCAAGGTATACAACATTATATCTGTTACACAACAAAAGTGAAGTACCAGAGAAACTTAAACAGTATTTGGCTAAGGTAAGCAACATATTTGGCAAAATGCTGAGACAATGGAACTAAATACACAGGTGATAATGCACAGTCAATTCACAGAAAGCATGGAATAATATTTCAAACTACTGTACCATACAACCCAGAACAAAACAGGGTTGCAGAAAAAAATAACTGTACTCTATGTGAGAGTGGAAGAACCATGTTGTTTGATGCAAATATGCCAACCACACACTGGTGATAGGCAATTATGACCACATGTTATCTCCAAAATCAACTACTAGAAAACTCCATGTTAACTGTGGAATGGAAAGACTCCAAATCTGAATCATCTACAAATTTATGAAAGCAAAGCCTATGTGCACATCCCAAAAGAAAAGTGTACAAAATGGGATGCTTGCACAAAGGAAAGTGTATTTGTGGGGTACAGTAAATCTCAAAAGGGATACAGAATTCTACACCAAGACACAAACAAGGTAACCATTAGTAAGTGTATAATTGTCGATGAAACTTCCTGTTAAAATTTCCTGAACTAACAAACGCTTCAAACTGAGGGAAACTCCATATCAGTATCACATAAACATAAGCAACAAAGATGCACAGAAATAGAAATTAACACAGACAATCAAAATACTGTAAAAGAAGAAACCAGGCCACAAGAGGCTTCAGTCAGGAAATCCACCAGAATAAAGGCGTCCCAGCCAAACATCTGTCCTATGTTGCTCGCATAGCATTAAAACCAGAGCCAGATTCATGGGATGAGATGCAAAGATTTCCAACCAATTATTGCACCTTATTTGACAAAACCACTTACAAGAAACAGATCTATAGAACTGAGATCCGAAATGGGACTAATATAAGAAGTAGTTTTTGAGTAGGGATGTTCATACAGTGTTCATAAATTTTGTGCAACAACTACATCAGCATTTAGTAGAGATATATTCCTCAACCAGTAGATGGCAGTGCTTATAAGTTTATAGCTGCATTTATGGTATACTCTGTCTTTTCTCTGAATAAAGTTTCCTTTTTGCAGCGAAGCAGAAAAGCACATGTGAACTGTGCAATGTCTGTTCTGTAGGGCTATATGCAGAATTTCTAACAGTCACTCTGCATTTTATTGCTTTTGGTTACTACCTAGTTCCTCCACCTGTCCCCCAAATTAGTTTGAGCTTGGAGAGGACCCTAGACACTAGACCTAGTCTATATACAGGGATTCGACTATCCTCCGAATTGAGAGTAGGCCTGATGCCATCTTGTCTGATCATGTCTGTCCTTCGCAGGTAGGGTTTAGAGCTAGTAGTGGTGGAAGCTTAATCTCAGTTTGGAGATAAGTCAAGACCTCATATGTTGCTGGTACATTCTTTTCAGATACAAACAAACTGATTTGAAGGTCAGTACAGGAACTTTACTAAGGATATCAGTTTAGACATGACAGCATCATGTTAGGAAATGTTAAAGAAAGAGATTTATAGAAGAGCATCACCAATACCATTCATATGAATTTCTGCAGTTCAAACATACTTCCAGATTTAAGAATTGTATATAGAATGATGATAATATTTATATTTTTACTAATTATATTGTAATGAAATAAGAACCTATTCTCTCTTTGAATCTCAGTAACTCTCCTAACCCACAATGATTAGAACATATACAATTCTTACTCCGAAGACAGTAGCAGTGCTTACATTTTAAAGAGCTTTTGTCACATTTTAAGTACCTTCATCAGGACAATGCTAGTCATATGGTATCATTTCTATTTATAATGTTTTGCAGTAAAAAATAAAATCACCTTTTCACAAGACGTGACTCTCAGATGAAAATCTGATCCATGGTGACTACTTCAGAATATCCCTCCTACACCTTCTGTTTACAGCTTTGATTTCTGACCTCCCCATTTCTTCTTTCTTAATGGGGCGGACAGGGTTTTAATAGATCCCACCGTGAAAAATAAAAATAACTGCACTTGTTACAAGTGAGCTAGTAGGATGAAGGTGCCTTTGAAAATACAAATAGGGAAGGAAAACCTATGTAGAACAAAAATAGTTACGGTGGAAGTCCTAAAATGAACACTGTAGGCCAGACTTTTATAAGGACAATTTTATAAAGTATTGAGCTAACACTTCCATGTAAAGAAGTTATTTAAAAAGTGACAAATTCTGTTTCAAATGGCAAAGGCACAGCTCTCAGATGGATACCTGTATTGGTCCTTTCCTACTTAGGTACTGTACCATGTAAGACATTTGTGCTGCCATTTCCCTGGTGACTTTTACAATTGTGTTACTCTCACCCTCCCATGTCTCCACCTCTGCAGCTAGAACACATGTCGTTATTTTGCGGGGCTGCCAGCCGATGTCTTCCAATGATATGTGGCTTACCTAAAGGCATACAAGAATAAAAAATAAGGGTAGATTATTTTTGAAAAGAATTGGTTTACTACCCACCTCCTAATCACTCCCCCGCTCAGAGGTGTTCTTATCCATTTTTGATGACAACTGTCTCCCACAGTGTTTACAGCTTTAATGCAGAAATCAACCAATAGAAAAAAAGAGCACAGGTTCCCCTGAAACTTGGGCAGACACAATCAGCACCATCTAGTGACAAAGGAAAAACCTTTGTGGGGAAGCCATATTTTCTCTAATTTTTTAATTATCTGGGCTGCATGCAATGATATGCACAGGAATAAAGACATATTTTAGTGTTATTTATTTATTTCAGGTACTTATATAGCGCCATCAATTTACGCAGTGCTTTACATATATATTGTACATTCACATCATTCCCTAACCCTCAAGGGGCATACAATCTAAGGTTCCTTATTTACACTCATACATACAGTTGCAAGAAAAAGTATGTGAACCCCTTGGGATTACGTGGAGTTTTGCATGAATTGGGCATAAAATGTGCTCTGAACGTCATCTAAGTCACAACAATGGAAGAATACAGTCTGCTGAACATAATACTACACAAACATTAGATGTTGCCATGGTTTAATTGCACATAACATGTAAACATTCACAGTGCAGGGAGGAAAAAGTATGTGAGGCCCTAGCTTAATGACTTCTCCCAGAACTAATTGGAGCCAGGAGTGAGCCAACCTTGACTCTAATCAGTGTGATGATATTGGATGTGTTGCTGACAGCCGTCCTGCCCTTAAAAAACACACACCTGTTTTGGGTTTACCGGTTTCAAGAAGCACTGTCTGATGTGAACCATGCCTCGCAGAAAAGAGCTCTCAGAAGACCTACGATCAAGAATTGTTGACTTGCATGAAGCTGAAAAGGGTTACAAAAGTATCTCCAAAAGCCTTGATGTTCATGTGTCCATGGTAAGACAGACTGTCTACAAATGGAGAAAGTTTAGCACTGTTGCTACTCTTCCTAGGCGTGGTCGTCCTGTAAAAATGACTGCAAGATCACAGAGCAGAATGCTGCATGAGGTAAAGAAGAATCCCAGAGTGTCAGCTAAAGACCTACAGAAATCTCTGGCACATGCTAACATTTTTGTTGACACATCTACAATAAGGAAAACATTAAACAAGAATGGAGTACATGGGAGGACACCACGGAGGAAGCCATTGCTGTCCAAAAAGAATATTGCAGCACGTTTGAAGTTTGCAAAAGAGCACCTGGATGTTCCACAGCACTACTGGCAAAATATACTGTGGACAGATGAAACCAAGATTGAGTTGTTTGGGAAGAACACACAACACTATGTGTGGAGAAAAAAAGGCACAGCACACCAACATCAAAACCTCATCCCCACTGTAAAACATGGCGGAGGGAGCATCATGGTTTGGGGCTGCTTTGCCCGCTCAGGGCCTGGATGGATTGTTGTCATTGATGGGAAAATGAATTCCAGAGTTTATCAAGACATTTTGCAGGAAAACGTACGACCATCTGTCCGCCAACTGAAGCTCCGCAGAGGATGGGTGATGCAACAGGACAATGACCCAAAGCATACAAGTAATTCAACAAAACAATGGCTGCAACAGCACAGAATACGCCTTCTGGAGTGGCCCAGTCAGAGTCCTGACCTCAACCCGATTGAAATGCTGTGGCATGACCTTAAGAGAGCGAATCACACCAGACATCCCAAGAATATTGCTACACTGAAACAGTTTTGTGAAGAGGAGTGGTCCAAAATTACTCCAGATCGTTGTGCAGGTCTGATCTGCAACTACAGGAAATGTTTGGTTGAGGTTATTGCTGCCAAAGGAGGGTCAACCAGTTATTAATTCCAAAGGTTCACATACTTTTTCCTCCCTGCACTGTGAATGTTTACATGTTATGTGCAATTAAACCATGGCAACATCTATTGTTTGTGTAATATTATGTTCAGCAGACTGTGTTCTTCTATTGTTGTGACTTAGATGATGTTCAGAGCACATTTTATGCCCAATTCATGCAAAACTCCACGTAATCCCAAGGGGTTCACATACTTCTTCTTGCAACTGTACACATACTAGGTCCAATTTAGACAGGATCCAATTAACCTACCAGCATGTCTTTGGAGTGTGGGAGGAAACTGAAGTACCTGGAGGAAACCCACACAGACACAGGGAGAACATGCAAACTCCAGGCAGGTGGTGCCGTGGTTGGGATTCGAACCAATGACCCTAGTACTGGCAGGTGGAAGTGCTAACCATTTAGCCACTGTGCTGCCGTTAGTAGAGAAACTCCCAGTATAGGTAGCAAAAGTCCAGCCAAAAACAGACAAGATAAAAATTAATATCCAATTAAAAGATAAAAAAACACAGGTTTTGCTACAATATTCCTTCAATATACCTTCAATCTCAAGATATCCTCAGCAGTACTGTTTCTGACTCTAAGGTTGATTTGCTAAAGGAAAAAAGGCTGTTTATTTTCCAAGAGAGGTTTCCGTTATGATAGTGAATGAAGTGAGGTGATTCTATCATCCAGTCATGTGAAAGCAAAAATACTGTTTTTTTTATTATTTTCATTGCATATGACAGGATATTTTGTACACACTGAATTTTTACCACATTCTGTAAGCTAAGGGAAAATTGGAAATGTAAGCTAAGCCAAGGAAATGTGGAAATGTCCTTCCGCAAACAAAAACTATTTAGCTTTAGTATGTTAACCCCTAAATGTCCTCAGTCTGATGGCTAGCATCTTTCAGCCTACTTCCTCTGAGCCCAGGTCATCCTGGACCCACCCTAGCCTGTGATCAACCTCTAAATGTCCTTAGTCTGATGGCCTGCATCTTTCAGTCTACTTCCTCTGAGCCCAGGTCATCCTGGACCCACCCTAGCCTGTGATCAACCTCTAAATATCCTCAGTCTGATAGCCAGCATCTTTCAGCCTACTTCCTCTGAGCCCAGGTCATCCTGGACCCACCCAGCCTGTGACTGAACAGAAGATTGAAGCAACACAGTGATGAGCTCATCTCTTCATCACTCTGCTTTCTCTTCCTGCCAGCATGATTCTTTTCAGCACATTTTTTGATCAGCAACCTGTGCTTCTACTTCCTTTTTAAACTCCAACCTTGCTGTACAAGAACTGCAGGAGACGTATAACAGTTCAAATTTAGGCACTTATACTGCTTGAATTAAAAAAATATTTTAATTATGCATTAATGGTTATACAGCTGCATTCATTTGTATTTTAAACCTGCATAGAGCTCAGCTTTTAAACTTCAATGAATCTAAAACTACAAGTCCCATGAGGCATTGCAAGATTGACAGTTCCAAGCATGACTCCCAAAGGCAGAGGTATGATGGGACTTGTAGTTTCGCAACAGCTGGACGGCCGCCAATTTGACACTAATGCACTAAGGGTTCATGTACACTGCTGATCCTAAACATGAGCTTTTGGCAAAAGCCCCTGAACTCAACTCAATAAAAGCCTATGTGTCCATGTACACACAGGTCTTTACCAGACTTTAGGAGAAGCAGAGTTTAGGGGCAGTTAAACGTCCCTCTTTTGAATGCAGACTAATCGCATTCAGGAGAGGAATGCTTTTGGGCAAAAATGCTAAACGTGGGAAAAACGCTTGTAAACGTGGCTAAACGCAGATAAACATTAGCTGTGTTTAGTGCTTGGGAGTTTATCCATGTCAATGGAAAATACTCTGGCCAATCAAATGAATTTACATCCAAATGCTAAACACAGGTAAATGCGGCTAAACGCGATACAACATTTATACGCATTTTTGCCGCGTTTAAAGTTTTCCTGCTGCCAGAAGAGTTTACCAACAATGTGAGTTCATGTGTTCATGAGGCCTAACCTTATGCCATCAATCACCTCAACAGGCAGAGAGAAGTGCCAGAATTGGTGCTGTTTTGGTGCAGTGGCCTTACTGCAGCCCATAAGAATTGTTACTGATATCCAGTCTGAAGTTTATTGTCTGATATATGAAGTATTCCAACTGCACAACAAGAACACAAAAGGTGACTATTGTAAAAATGTTAGTCGTGTTCCTAAATAAGCTTTTAGCCTGTCGGGAGTAGAATTCTGTAGCTTAGATTGTAAATTGTAATGAGCAGGGCCCTCTGATTACTCCTACAATAAGATGTATTGTGACCAGGGGCAGACTGACCATTCGAGCACTTGAGCACTGCCCAAGGGCCCGGGTCAGTAGGGGGCCCCATGAAATGCCCCTGGTACCTTTTTATAAGCTTTTTTGGGTGTGCTTTGAGTGTGTTCAAGGACACAGGGGCCCCATGATCCCCTATTGCCCGGGGGCCCCATGAGTTGTCAGTCCGCCCCTGATTGTAACTGTACTGTCTACCCTCACGCTGTAAAGCACTGTGCAAACTGTTGGAGCTATATAAATCCTGTATTATAATAATAAAAACAATCATAATGCCTGGCAGGACTGGTTATACAATGATCTGACATCAGTAAATCATAGGGAACGTGGAAAAAAAAAGATTCAGCCTTTTTATGATTTTTCTACATTTGCCAGAATGAGAAAAAAAACTATATTGAGAAGTCAATTGAAATCTGCTGTGCATTGAACTGAGTGCTTTGCACATATGCATTACATTTGGCACTACAATACATGTAAAGCGCTGTGTAAATTGAACCTGTACCAAATAAATAAATAATAACCCAAGTGACAGTTCTACCTTTTGATGTTCCATAATGACAGATGTCTTCCTTAGATGTTCAGCAGGCACATGCAGCAGCTTGGACTTCATTAAACTTTCAGCTTTTGATGCTTTTAATTCTTTATTTAGAGTGTCCTGTGATACTGTAGTTGGTGTCTTGTGTGTTTGTTGTGTGGTATATTCCCGGTTGGTTGCTTTTGTTTTTTCAAGAGATATTGGGGAATATGTTTTTTTGAATTGTGATTCTTTAAAATATTTTTCATTGTGTTCATATACAGTAACTTTGTCCATTTTCGGACATATCAATCCCTGAATGCTTGCCTCCTTCTTCTTGTTCTGCAATTCATCATTCATTTTTTCAGTGTGTCCTCTATAAAGCACAGTATGACTTTTTTTAAGCTTTATATTACTCCTTGCTACTTTTGTTTGTATCCCAACAGAGTCTGAAGGAGCTTTTAGAGTCTTTTGTACCTGACTTTTTGTTTCCTTCTGCCCTGAAGGTAACATATGTTGCTGTTCAAGATTTTTTGAGCCCTGATCAACTTTTTCCTTCTGGTTTCCAGGAGTTAATTTATGTGTTCTTTGTTTTAAGGAGGTCTGTGTGTTCATTTGTTTTGGAACATTAGAGCATTCTGAAAGTGCTTTCTGATTCCTTGATCCCTGTTTGATTTCCTCCTGCCCTCCAGAGACCGCTGCATGCATTTCAAGCGGTAGCCCAGTACTTTGTGAAAGTGGCTTTTGATTTAATGATCCCTGATTGGACATATCTTTTTCTATGGTGGTGATATGAGAATTAGCATCATGATTGCTCGGTTCTTGATTTGTTCCTTCCTTTTGTATTTTTTTGCTTTCTGAAAGTGTTCTTTGATTTCTTGATTCCTGATTGGATGCATTTTTTTGTATTGTGATGTTTTCAGCATTAGCTCCCTGGTTGCTTGATTCCTGATTTGATGTGTCTTTTTGTGTTTTTTTGCTTTCTGTAAGGGTTCTTTGATTTCTTGATTCATGATTGGACACATCAATTTGTGCGGCTGTGTTTTCAACATAAGTTCCTTGATTGTTTGATTCCAAATTTGTTGCTTCCTTTTGCATTGTCTGACTTTCTGTAATTGTGTTTTGATTTCTATATTCCTGATTGAAGGTTTGTTTCAGCGTTCCAGCACTTTTGGTGTATGTCCTCTGAATCACTGAATGGAGATGGCTTGCTTCCTTCTGTACTTCAACAGGCAATGTTTGCCTTTTTATTCTTTTTGATTCTTTACGGGTTATTTTCTTTTGCACTCCTTGTGGTGTCGCCATAGCCTGTGTAGATATTACATCATTTACTTTGGATTCCACCGGATTGTTAATTTCCAAATGTTCTATATTAATTTCACATGCACTAATCTTTTTATCAGACTTTACATTGGTTGTTTGTTGTAAGGCTGTACTAAATATCTTTGTTTGTTCTTCAATAAAAGGCTTATCATATTTAGCTTGAGTTACTATTTCTTCTTCAGAGTTGAATGCCTTTAATATTTTTCTAACAGAGCTCTTTGGGTCCTTATTTAATTCTATCCACTCTCCCCTTACATTTGTACTTTGCTGTTTACATTTTATTCCATTTTCTAAATTAACTTTATCGCTGTCATTAATTTTACTGTTGTCCTCACCGCAGGATGCACTTTGCTCATAAATAGCTTCACTGCTATGTTCATTAGACTCATCTTGCCCTCTATGACTTGAATATTTTTGCTCAATTCCTTTGCCTGCCCTAGATGCCTTTATATTTTTAGTCACAGTTTGTATTGATGTATCTGATTTTACATTTTCAAGGACAGTAGGAGTGATAGAGTTTTGATTCTCTAATTTTTCACACATTTCTAAGCACTCTTTGATAAATATTAAGGTTACATCATCTATCTCTGCATCACATTGAAGGTGTGAAATTAATTGGTCTGCTTTTGCTAACCAGTTCAAAGACATGGCATTAACCATGAACATTTCCCAGGTGTTGTGATTGTCTATAAGTAACCGTAATCTAGCTACTAAATCCCCTGTAAGAAAAAAAAGATGGTCAACTAAAAATCCAACATCATTTTTCTTTTCCAAGCAAATAGCCATGCTGAGTGTGTCTTTTATTAATGTTATCTTACCAACTAGCAATTTCGCTTCATTTTCAAAAGTCTGTCTTATTAGAGATTTGTCTTTGGTTTTACTTAAGGCTAAATTTACCATTCTTTGAAGTAAAGTATGCTTTCCACTATGCATGATGTTTAGGTGGTACATAAGTAACTTTGCCTTGAACATAAGCTCCTTTTGAAGGAGAACACACTCTATGTTAAGGATCATTGTTGGCTTGGTAGCACACATAGGTTCGCGAAGTTCATCTCTTATTTTCAGCATTGACTCTGTCAGGGCATCCACCTCTTCCTTGAGAAGTTCAACAACTTTCTGAGCTTTCTCTTCTGTAAACATCTGAACTGAGAGATCAGATGCTTCCTGTAGCCATAATGAGGCTTCACACAAAAGAATAAGACTTTTGCACTCCGAAAGCTTTAGTTCTGTTATATCAGTTGATTCAGAAATTATTAAATTATCAATGCCTATGAGGTCATCTATATATTTTGATAACTGTTGGACAGCAACTGACCACTGTATACAAATATCTTCTAGTTTTTGAGTATCAGGTTTTATTTTAAAGCATAGGACTTTTGTGAGTAATTGATTTGCAACAGCCTGGCACTTGGAGAACTTGACATGAATTTTAACAAGAGATTCTTGTTTTCCAGAAAATGTGGGAAAATCCAGATAATTATGGACACTAAGTAAATGTTCATTTAAAGACTGCACAATCACTGATAAGTGTTTCATAATTCTATTAAACATCTGGATATTGGTGCTGGCATCCACATTAGTTGAACTGCAGAACAATTGGTGAGAAAAGCTATACCAGAAACTTGCAAAGGACACAAGGTGAGTTTTAATCTCTTCAATACAATGAGAAAGTAAAAGTGCTGTTTGAATAAGTCTGCCCATGCAAACTGAGTCTGTGTCTCCTTCCTTAGTTAAGTGAGCAAGACTTAATATTAGTGACTCAACTTCTTTATACCTATGTATGTCCTTTTCAGTCATATTGGCCTGAGGAAGGCACTCTTTGATTTCTTCAAGAAAAATGCTTGAGATTTCAATAAGGGTAGAACTGTATACATTAATCTCCTTCATGTTTTGATGCTTTACTGCTGAGAGAAGATCACCTACAAGTGGTTGAAGGTTTGAAATGTGCTTTGTCTTTCCAGTATCTACAACACTATTTACAAATTCTCTTGGTCTAGTGTCTAAAGGAAGAGGTTTGCTCAGATATCCTTCGTAAGATAAGCACTTGGTAGGCTCTCCTGAGTTTTCAACATAGCCCTCTTTTACTTGATCTAATTCATTTAAATCAATTATTATAGGTTTATGACTTACTGGAACAGCCTCTGTTCTTAAAGGACTAAGCAGGTCTGGATGATTACATCCACTAACACCTTCTTTAACACTGTTTATACATTCAAACAACCTATTAATTTTCTCCAAGAAAGACTTTTGGGTTACCACACAGGAAATAGATTCAACACAATACATCATGGCTTCCCTTGTTTCAGTTACTGCTCTTTCCAGTTGTCTGACTAGAACTCTTAGGCCATTCCTGAAAATGGGGTCCTTACTTTGGTCAACATGTCTATTAATAACTTGACACAAACGTTCAGCCAGATCACATAGGTCAGCACCATGATGCTGAAAGATCTCAGGCTCCTGGCTTCTGAGGTGCTTTTCACAACGATGCCTGTTATCTTCGATCTCTTTAATAGATAAGTCTAAAAATTGGTGAACCGTAAGCATGCTATCAAAACTGACCATAAGGCTTTCTGTAGCCTGGATCCATTTCTGATAAATGTACTGTGCTTTTTCAAACATTCTAGATTCATAGCATGGCTTGTCTATAATGAACTCAACAACTTCATCCCTAACTCTGCACAAAAAATCTATAGAATTTTGTATTTCTTCTACATTTCTTTCTTGAGAACATAGAGCCAGCACAAGATTAGATATTCTCAGTAGATGTTCTGCATGATTTTGAAATGCTTGAAGAAGCTGGAAGGATTTAGAGGCAATGAGACATTGTGTGTATAAAGTTTTTCTATTGTTCTTCAGAGCAGATTTCAGTAACCTCTTTAGTGGATCCTTAACAGTAAAAGCATCTAAAATTTGATAGAATATAGTAGTAATCAAGAGTTGGCTAAGATCGCTAAGTTCAGCTTTCATAGATGCGCATTGTTGCTGTAGTTGACAATGTATGTTTCCACTACCTGAAATTTCCTGTAACTCATTGAGATAGTCACACAACTTCTTCCTTTTTTCCAGGAGATGTTGGCAGTGCTTGACCAGCTGCAGCTTTATATTTGGTCTTGAACAATCAGCTACATACATGGAGAAGAACACAATAGCTCCCACAAGGAAGTCCAGATCATTGCTGTTGATGTCTTTTATGTTTGAAATGGATAATAGTTTAAGCAATCTGCTCATTTCTTGAGAAAATGAGCCTTGCCTTTTGTTTAGTTCTTGTTTGACTGGTCCATTTGTTAGCAAACATTTTAGTTCCTGTAATGTTTTTGAGGCAAGATCAAAAATGTACATCTTAGATGCAATCATTTGCTCATTATGTGGATGTTTTATGTTGCTCTGTGTTGCTGTGTACAACATTGGAACACATTTCCTGAAGGTTTGCATTGTTTCTGATAAATGGTGCTGGTGTAACGTATCCTTGATGTCTATAATTCTTCTCTCTATCAAACTATTCACCAAGAGAAGAGCTTCTGAAAATTCACAGAAGTGTGTTAGGAGATGTGGTATGCTTTCTGCTTTGTGTAAATAATGCAAGCATTCAAGGAGCCAGTTTACTGCTTCATTAATCTTTCTCACTCCCGCATCATCTTCTAATTGAAGTACCTGTTAAAGAGCATATTAATCATATGTTATTCAGATAGCTTTTGCAGTGGTATAGAAAGGATGCATTGCATAGGAATTTAAAGGTGAACTCCAAGAAGATATAAAAAATAACACAAAAATAATGCAGCTCTGTATTTATTAATACACCATTAAATGTATTTTTAATGAAACTAATGTAGGTATATACATTTGACTTGCAGTCCTCTGTCCATAAAAGCTCAGACTGGGAGAAGCAACACATTTAGGCAATCTCCAGTGCTCCTGTGCCAACAAAAAGCATGCCAATAGGAGGAGGAAGCAGAGTGACCAAGAGATCAGCTCATCAGTATCCTGCTTCTCCTTTCACTGTCCAGTCATAGGCTGAGGGGAACACAAGTCCCATACAGTAACTGTAAGTTACTGCAGCAGATTTAAAACCAGGTCTTCTGCCCTGCCAGACAGCTTTGTGCTGTCCTTTACCAGGAAAAAGCCCTCATATATGTATTTCAACCATTTTGTTAGAGTGTTTTCCTGGAATTCAACATTTAAAGGGTCAATGGAGACTACATACCAAAATATAGTTGAGATATAGTCTGATTTAAAAATATATTTCAATAAATATATATATATACTGTATGTTGAAATGCATTTTTATTAAAAAATATGAAAAATATTTTTCAAAATACATTTCAAATATACTGTATGTCTTTAAAAATACAAATCTACATTTTTGGAATGCATTTACAAATATATGTAAAAATATATGTTAAAGTTACTTTTTTATATGTTACAAAATAATCTGAAGAATATATTAAAAAAATGTTTATATATTTTGCAGATTTTTTTCATCACAAAAAATGTATCACGTGTGTACATTTGTTCTTTGTAGCAGTAGTAGGGACAAAAAACAATAGTGTGTATTTTGCTTTTTGATCCTAACATAAGCACTGACACTAACCTCAATTAACCCCTGATCTTACTAACTATTTTTTCTTAAATTTTTCAACATACTTTTATTTTGTTTACATAGACTTCTCTAATAGCAAGGAGAAAAAAGATACAATGTATCTTTTTCTCCTCATAGGGGAGAAACTGTACAGACTGGCTATCACAGTGATCACGTGATTGAGAGCCGTCTTACTGTCAATCGTTAGTACCAGGAGATGCCAGTGACAGCTCAGTCTCCAAGCTGGGGGTATAGATGGAGTGCACTCCCACCATAAGCATATGCCATATAAAAAGTACACTTCCACTTCTGTGACGCAGTTTATATGTGTTACACCATGGTAAAGGGGTTAAATGCATACCCAATGACCAAAGAACAGAATAATTGGCCGTGAAGACCTAAAGGTATGGAATCAATCCAAGTAAATTCTTTAATACCATCAACATCTCTTAATGGGGTCTACCAAAGACCTAATGATCAGGATATCCTAGTATTATTGATATTGCACATGCAGTAAAAGTAGGAAGTGTTCAAATACATATGTAGTGCAGACTCCCTCAGGAACTGCTGGATTGTGGGATTGTTCTGCTCTTTCCAGTGGTGATCCGCCCTTAACTGGACCCAACACACCAGAAGTGGAAAAATTAGGTTGCTTAAGTAGGAATAAACCGTGTAGGGAAGTGCTCAATAAACAATTTCAACAATGGCAGGATTATGCAAATATCAAATAACAGACCAATTACAAGCATGGCAAAGTACATACTGATAGTTTCATGTGGACTGTGTAACAGCATTGCCAGAATGCAATAGGGGAGCCAAATGTCTTACTAACACAAAAATATCAGCAGTAACTGATGTAAATACTCTGGCAATGTAGAGCAGCAGTGCAAATAAAAGTGCCAATAATAATGCAGCCTATCTACTGTCTAACCAGGAGTCAGTGGAATAACAAACAAGTATGTTTGTGGTGATGCCTTTAAACTCCTATTGGAGTGTTTACCCTTCAAGCAAGGGTATTTGTAATCCACAAGCAAATGAAGGGCAATGCAGTCTACTTTAGGCAGAACTCTGCTGACGGCAGGAAATCCCCATGACAGCAACATGTTCAATATACCGAAGGGTGGATAAAACCTCTCACTACTCAGGGGCGGACTGATAACTCATGGGGCCCCCGGGCAATAGGGGATCATGGGGCCCCTGTGTCCTTGGCCAAACTCAAAAAAGCCTATGAAAAAGGTACCAGGGGCATCTCATGGGGCCCCCTACTGACCATGGTCAATCCTCCCCTGCACTACACTGATACTTCACTGATGTCTTCACAGATGCAGTGTGTCCTCAGATGGCTGTTCTTGCAGGTTGGTAGAAGATGGATGAGGAGTAGACCATAATACCTCTGACTGACTGATGATTTTGGATGAGAGGTATAGGCCATACTGTCTGGACTGTATGTGCTAGCACATATTTAGGTGGGGGGAGTCAGGCAACAGTTATCCTGCAATGCTCTGGCCTTCCTCTTTTAGCCTATGCACACACTGTCTTTGCTCATGTTTCTGGGTTCTCTCTGGTGCCAACAGGTCCCATCCTAGCCTCCAATGTTCCTCTTTCCTGCTGACAGACTGCAGCTTTCTCTCTCTGTAGACTCTGGGCTCTCCTCAGGCTACTTATCAAGCACCACAGTTCTCTGGGTGTTCCCTTCAGTCTCAGTTCACAACTGGCACTGTTTCTCCAGAATCCTCGACAGCAGTTGTCTCTTGCTCCAGCCTGCTCCCCCCCACCTCCCTGGGCTCTTCATTCTCTCCTGGGTCCATTGGCAGGGCCAGAGTTTTGGGTGGCCAATCATGTTCCAGCTTCCTCCTGGCCTGTCAATCAAACAGGAAACACAAGCTACGGCATGGCCAGGAAGATACCTAAGCTGTGTGGCTCCCACCTTATAGGAACCGCTGGCTGGGCTACACATATACAAACTTTATTCACAAATACATTTTAAAAAGTTGTCTACTATCTAGCCTAATCTTCAAGGAGATGATAAAAGATAATATGGTTGTACAACTGAGCTGTCCATGCTGATTATGTAAAAATTCTCAGTTGACCATAAATATATAACTTTAATAACCTTCAAGAGGCATAAGTATATTATTCATCCAACAACTTCCAGTTTGTCATTAGGCATCTAGCCACTATAAGATATTTAGTCCTGATTCACCAAGGGAAGCATCACATTATTCAGATAACGCTGCAGATGTAATCCATACAACCCAAAGCAGTTTGAATATGTTGCATGGACATTACTGTAGGTCACTGCAAACTATATAAACTTTTTTTATTATGATTATTATTACACAGAATTTATAGTAACCAGTGTTTGTGCAGCACTTTATAAAATAAACAGTACAATACAATTTAACACAAGAGGGCCTGCTCATGAGCACTTCAAAGGTAATTCTCATCATTCACTGTTGTCAACATATACTGCACAGGTTCCCCTCATGCTCTGGTCAGATAAGACCAAAATTGAACCTTTTGGCCTAAAAGCAAAACGCTATCTGGGTCGGAAAACTATAACTGCACATCACCCTGAACACATCATCTCCATCATGAAACATGGTGGTGGCAGCATCATGTTGTGGGGATGCTTTTCTTCAGCAGGGACAATTCTGCTGACGTGGCACCTAAAAAGCCCAAATGCTTACCTTTCAAATTGCCAAATAAGATTATCTTGCCCAATCTGGACATTTCTATTTGGATTGTAGCTGGACAGTTCTTATGTCTATGGGTACTAGTAGCCTCCCACGGCCATTCAACATGCAGACAACCATTGTTTTGTTTTTTTAAGTCAAATGATGCTTGTTCCCCCTAGATATATAAATAGTGGGTGTTTGTACACCAGTTAACTACTGCATGAACACATGGGTATGCATAGGGCAGAGCTTGAGCAGATAGCAACTGTGGAGAGACTATAATGTCATTTTAGCTAACTGTATAATGCCATGTTGGACCCTATTTAGACATTTGCTTTTAGATTCAGACTCTGAGATACTGTGGACATTTGAGGATTCTCAAGTCAGTGGTTTTCCGTCTTATCCTATGCAGCAAAATCAGAACAACTCTCAATTTTGGGGGAGCTCTTGTTTTCACTGCTCACAATGCTAAATCTTTCATATACTCTTATGTTGGACTGGTTAAGATGTGAGTCT
This sequence comes from Staurois parvus, assembly GCF_062004578.1. Classification (NCBI taxonomy): domain Eukaryota; kingdom Metazoa; phylum Chordata; class Amphibia; order Anura; family Ranidae; genus Staurois; species Staurois parvus. The sequence continues at coordinate 1,591,280 of NW_028318415.1, forward strand.
GTGTCTGAATCTATAGCACAATCCACTCCTTACCATGTGTCTTTGGTCTATTGAGCAGAATAAACCTCCAAAGCCCAGAGAAATATTTCTTGAGAAGAGGTTCTAATGACTCATCTCCCCAAGGACATCAGGCTTGAACAGGATCTATAATGATTCAAAGGGTCTCTGTGGAAACATATTGGCATTTTTTTAATCTGTGGCCAGTGGAGTGTTACTGCAAGTCACTGACCAGGCTGACTTGCCTGCAGCATAAGCTGACTAAAAGGGTTAAAATGGAATCCTGGATATAAATTTCTATATATGTCTTTGGACATGTTTGAGATATAGAAGAGAAGAAGCTACTGGTATTAGGAAGTCAAATGGGACAGCCTGGATGATGCAAAAGTGTACTGTCATCTGGATGTGGATAACTGAGTATCAATGACAATTTAGAGATAATTAAAAATGTATTGAATAAACTGATATTTAGAATGGGGTCCTTGCACCTTAACTACTGTTATCTTTTTCAGTGTTCAAAGCCACTGATCTAAGAAGAACATTGATATAGTATGAGTGTCCTACATCGGGTGTCTGAGACTATGCAGCTGATAGCTCCTTTTCACTGGTCCTTTGAGCACTCCAAGTTGAACAGGAATATTTTTTATTTCACAGCAAATTTTAGGAGTTTACTCAGCTTTATCTAACTTTAGCTAATTAATTATAAATCAGCTTTAGCTTGACCCTGTTTGTTTCAGACATATCAGCACAGTAAAAAATAGCATGGCACAATTACTCTCCATGCATATACAATTATATTTTGTGGAAGAATGTGAAAAACATTTTTCTCACCTTCAGAGTTCCTGTTAAGATGTTTTGTGCTGCAGAGATTAGTTCTTCTTGGTGCTTTCGAACAGTAGGTTGAATATAGAGTTTCTGTACTGACAGTAGGATGGATTTTCCAGTTATCAGAAGGCTATTTGCAGCTTGCTCCATTTCCTTCCTTAGAATACCATCATCACACTCCTCACCCAATCTGTTCAGGTAAGCAACATAGTATTATTCTCTAAACATCCAAAAACGGATTTATATTTCAATATTTTTATTGAAAAAGTGAGATGCAAGAACAAAAACATAGAAACATAGCCCACCTACATGGTGAGTTGAGGCGAATAAACAGGTTCATGAATATATAGGCTCATAAGAGGCAGCAATCAGTGATGTTGTAAACAAGAAAATATAACCCCCATATGGAAGCAAATATTCCAGTAGTCAGTAAACATGGGCAGTTTCATATTACCATTTATCAAAATAAAGAAAATAACAGAAGGAAAAAGAAAGAAAAAGAAAAAAGAGGGGGGAAGAGGAAAGAAGAAGAAAAAGAAAGAGAGAGGGTCAGCCGAAGTTCCATTAAGTGATAGAGATATACCTAATCCATGGCTCCCATGTAACCTCAAATTTAGAAGTGTTATTATTAACAATACTCGTAAGTTTATCATTTATCATAATTCAATTGAGTTTTTGTTTGACCCAATCTAGCAGAATAGATGATTGTCTCCAACATCTAGCTATTGTAATTCGTGCTGCTAACAAAATATAAAGAATTAATTTAACCGATTTCTTGGGAATATCAGTGGGCAACAGGTGAATTACGGCTACTTCTGGTGTTCTACGAATATTGATTCCCATTACTGAATAAAGAAAATTAAACAATCAGATCCAAAATCTATGCACCACCGGCCATTTCCACCATATATGGAGCATAGTGCCCTCCTGTCCGCAGCGTCGAAAGCAATTGGTTGACACGGATGGGCACATTTTAGCAAGACGTGTTGGAACTAGATACCAGCGTAGAAGTGTTTTATAATTGGATTCGATAAGAGTAGTATTGATCGAAATTTTAGATATGGTATTGGCCGTAGTTCGCCAGGTGTCTAAGTCTAGTAAGCTATTTTAATCCCTTTCCCATTGAATCATATAGAATAGCTTGGTAAGTGGGTTGAAAAGGGACTCATAGATGATTATTATTATTATTATACAGTATTTATATAGCACCGAAGGGGGTGCTCAGCGCTGTAAGTTGGCGAGGGGGACAGAACATGAGACAATACAGTACAATACAATACACGAGGGGTTCAAGGGCCCTGCTCTTTTGAGCTTACAATCTAGGAGGGAGGGGATAGTGGTACAGGAGGAAGTGGCTGTGGGGGATGGAGTGGTAGGAGGAGTGGAGGAGATCGGTTGTTAGGTGAGGGTGGGGTAGGCTTCCCTGAAAAGATGGGTTTTTAGGGTGCGTCTGAAGATGAGGAGGGTAGGTGACAGTCTGAGATAGTGGATAATCGACCTTTCATCCTCCCAGTAGCCCCACAGGAGATTTCTAGAGGGGTGAGTTTACTAGTAATAAAAGATATAAGCTGATGGTAATGGAGCAGTTCACAGGAGGACATCTGAAAAGTTGTAAAAATGTATTGGAGAGAACAAAGATGAAGTCCATCCAGGTAGTCCCCAATACGCAAAAAAACGTTATCCACCATTGAAATGCAGATGGAGATAAGCCAGGAATAAACTCGGGGTTACAAAAAACAGGAGCTAATGGGGTATGTAGAGAGCTGAGAGGTTTGCGAGCCCACCATCTATCCCAGACCGTTAAGGAGTAAGATAATGTAGGACAAAGGATAGGAGGAAGCAACCGACTAGGAAGCCACAAGAGAGCACCAATAGCATAAGGATGGCAAGATAAGGCTTCAATGCCAACCTAGCGGTAGTACAAGAGAGCTGTGCCATCTGATCCACCTGAAAAGTAAATCTGAAGATTAGGAAGTCTCAAACCGCCATGCTTTTTAAAGGAAAATAGAATTGACTTGTTAACCCGAGGACGTTTTCCTTTCCAAAAACGGGTATTAACTCCAGTACTGGGTATAGACCAGCAATGGGCAAACTACGGCCCGGCGGACCTTTTAATCCGGCCCGCGGAGCTAGGCTCCTCTCACAGTCCGCCCTGAAGACCGGTGTAGCATGAAAATCTGTCTCCTATGAGGATCTGTCCCCCTCGACGTATCTGCGCATGTGCCGGAGATTGCCGATCGGCTGCTAATGCCTGAAACTGGCACATGCGCAGATACGTCGAGGGGGACAGATCCTCATAGGAGACAGATTTGCATGCTACACCAGAACGTGGGAACACGGCGAGAGGAACGCGCGGAGCAAAGGTAAGTGAATTGACACAGGGGGGACTTGGGGACTTAATATGGGGGATGAATTAATATGGGAAATGAATTACTATATGGGGGATGAATTACTATGGGGGATGAATTACTATGGGGGATGAATTACTATATGGGGGATGAATTACTATGGGGGGATGAATTACTATATGGGGGATGAATTACTATATGGGGGGATGAATTACTATGGGGGATGAATTACTATATGGGGGATGAATTACTATGGGGGATGAATTACTATGGGGGATGAATTACTATATGGGGGATGAATTACTATATGGGGGGATGAATTACTATATGGGGGATGAATTACTATGGGGGATGAATTACTATATGGGGGATGAATTACTATATGGGGGATGAATTACTATGGGGGATGAATTACTATGGGGGATGAATTACTATATGGGGGATTAATTACTATGCTTACTATGGGGGAATATTACTATACTTACTATGGATGACACATACACATCATTCATCTACTCTTGGTCCGGCCCCCGAGTCCAATATATGAACCCATTGCGGCCCTCAAGTCAAAAAGTTTGCCCACCCCTGGTATAGACTGTGCTCCAGCAATGGAATGGAGCAGGTAACTATGGGCTTCTGGATAGTTTGGCATTAAAGCAAACCCACTGTTTTGCCCTGCATTTGCAAAGCACAAGTTTGTGTTAACATTTAAGGGTTCATATAGGGCCCAATTAAGAATATTTTAGGACTTGTGAACATGGGTTTGATTGCTTGTCTCCTTTAAGCTACCTTTACAATTACCATTTACTTGTATGGGGAGAAAAGCAGTTCACACGAAAAGAGAAATGTCCATATAGTCAGAAAAATTAGGGTGGTACCTTATATTTTAGGAGAATACATTTTTTTAGCATTGGGTAATTGCACTATCCTTTTGTTAAACTGGCCCAACCATTTGCATCAAATACTGTGGGGGAAAAGGTCTTACAGAGGCTGTCTTACTTCTGAACATATTTTCTTTATTTAATCATGTCAGGGCAGAACAGTCTTCTGAATGCAGTGAGCCTGTATGCAAGAACATAAGTTGGGCCCCACTGTGGACTTGCAACAAGGGAAGAACCATGTCACACTGAAGTCTACATTCCCCCCTTAAATCAGAATCCCACCTTAAATTAGAGTCCCCTTTTAGATCAGGAGTCCCCCTTAGAGTAAGAGTGCTCCCTAAGATAAGAGTCCCCTTTTAGCTCAAGGTTCCACCGTTAGATCAGAGTCCGCTTTATGTTACAGGGTGGGAACCAGGAAGCAGAGCAGCTCTACGCAGAGGACGTTCGAGGCTGCTGTGCGTGTCGTGGAAGGGGTAGAATTTGTTTTAATTTTCTTAGGCTTATATGAAATATTGTATATTAATCAAGAGATAACAGCAGTAGCTATTTGTACTCTATATAGCTATACCCAATGGCTAAAAATCAGAAATACGAAATCAGAATATGAAATTTTAATTTTCTTAGGCTAATATGAAATATTGTATATTAATCGAGAGATTAATATACAATATTTCATATTAGCCTAAGAAAATTCACATTTCTGATTTCATATTTCTGATTTTTAGCCATTTGGTATAGCTATACAGAGTACAAATAGTTACAGCTGTGATCTTACTTTAGTAACCCCATTAAACTGTGTGACAGCAGTAGCATAGGTGCACCCTGTATTAAATGTTTATTTGTAAAATTATGATAGAAATATAAATAGTAAAAAATATAAACCATAGATAATTGTAAACTTTACCTGATTGAAATGTTAGCAAAGTTCTCTGTAGCTTTGGATAATTCTTCTGCCATCTGTTCTATGTCACAGCTTGCCACAGTATATTTGCTACCATCACATTCCAGTGCAATAACCAAGTGACAGAGCTGTACTGCCATCGGAGAAATTATCCTGTCTACAGTTTTGGTTATAAATAATGAAGTAATATCACAGTATGATGTAAAATCCATTGCGACCTATATGGTATTATAGAAAAAAAGTCACTAAATTTACCAAACAATACTTGACTACTTTTAACTGAAAGGGTAACTCCATTTTCGTGGGGAATAAATGCACCTAATTGCATATAAAAAAAAATAATATAGAATATACAATTGCGACACATGTCATTTTGTAATTGAATGTTATTAAAAATTACCTTTCCTTTTCAATCGGTACCTCTGTAATGTTATGTAAAATGCAATGCAATATGGCTACTTCAAGCTGTTCTGTACACCGAATGTGTACAGAATGCCCCCCATATATATTATTTCCTGGCTGTGTGATTGGCTTACTGATTTTCCCAGACGTCTGCACTAAGATACAAGTCAGATTTCAGGCATCCCCTGCAAAAAATAAAATTTTTGCTGAGATACTCCTGAAGGGAAATCCAGTCTAAGGGCCAGATCACACTACATGCATTTCAGTGCTCTTTTTTTCTGCATCCAAAACGCACAGAAAGTAGGTTATACGGTTGTCAATGTCATAGTTCACATCAGTGCCTGCAGTTCCAGTGCGTTCCGGTTGCAGAAAAAAAAAGTAGAACAGGCTGCATTTTTCCTGCACAGAACTGAAATGTACTGGAATGCAGTTAAAATGCATCAAAGATGCACTGGAACTCACCTAAATGTGCCAAAAATGCACTGAAACACGCATGTCCCTATTTGAATTGAAGAAAAAGAGAGAGGGGGAGGAAATTACCCGGAAAGCATGAAAAATGCAACAGAACACGCCCAAAAACGCTCATGCAGAAACGCATCTGGAATGCATCTGGACTGTATTTCTATAGTGTGAACCAGACCTTACCCTAAGTTCACACCTAAGCGTTTTCTGCAGCGTTTTCCAGACATGCAGTACAGTCCATTTAACATGATTTCCTATGGGACCTGTTCACACCTTTGCATTTTCACCCAGTGCATTTTTTTAAAGGGTCAAGGACTTTTTTGAACGGAAACAGTTGCGCTTTTGGTTCTATAGACTTAAATGGAAAATCTGCAGAAAAGCATGTATTGCGTTTTTGCTGCATGTTTGATGCATTTTTGCCACATTTTTGATGAGTTTTACCTAAATCTGCCTAGCAACAAGAAAAATAAAAAAAATATAAAAAAAAACCAAATGCAAAATGCGTGAAAACCGCAGCAAAAACTAGTCAAAAATGCAAGTGCAAAAATGCAAAATGCAACGCTAAATGCAATGCAGAAACTGCTCAAATGCCACCTGCATAGGTGTGAACCTAGCCTAAAGGAATGCAGACCCTGCAATTTTCCTCATTAGAGCTCCGCAGGTGCAGCAGCTGATTTATAATTAGGAACCATGCCCATATTCCCATTCATTTTTCAAATGGATACAGACAAACATCCATCTCTTTCTTCAGAATAACAAAAGGTATAGATCACCCAGAGGGGAATTTTTTTTTTCTCAACAAAAGTGGAGTTACTCTTGAAGCATGCAGTAATTAACCCCTTCACTACCTGCCCGTTAGTTGCTGTACCCGGCTCGTGACCTGACTACTCTCTGCCTGCTCCTCCTGTTCCTACCTGCCCGATTGTTATTGACCTGGCCTGCCTGACGACGCTTTCATTGTATGTATTGTTATCTGTGGGTGGTTTGGTTCGTTTGCACTGTGTTATGTTTTAGTATTGCACTGCGTTTATGTATTGTTAGTGTTAATAAATTATATTGTTTATAACATATCTGAAGCCTGCGTTTCCCTGCGTCAGTTCACATACCTCTGGTCATACCCTGGAGCCCTGACAACACCTAAGGGTAAAACAAATCTTAATGCCTAAGCACAATTTTACAACTTTGACATGCGTTAGTAAAACCGTACATATCATCACAACTACTTTGTACATCTAGGTGAATTATACCTTGTTTTTTTTCAGGAAAAATTGGGCTGTCATTTGGTGGTAAATGGCAATGGATATTTCCTGAATTTTATTTATTATCAAAGGAAAACTGGCCCAAAATAGTAAAAAAAAAAATAATTTTTTTTTTATTTAGTTGTGTGTTTCTTGTTACTACCATAACCTGCCACCAAAGAACAACCCAAAATAAATTTTCCAGTTCTTGATGATCGCAGCGATACCATATATTTGGATGTTGTTTGTACCCGTAGTACAGCCCAGAAACAATAGTGCGCATTTTTGTTTTTTGTTTGCCTAAAACACACTGACACTAACTGACAGTAATACCAATTTAAAAAAAAATAAAAATCCAGACCTTTGACCCTGACCTTTTGACCTTGACTCAACCACTTACCCTGGCACTGAACTAGATCAAACCTTGATCTAGGTATTTTTTCTTTGTTTTTTTCCTCTCTTTTTTAATATTTATCTTTTTTTTTTTCTTTAACAAACATTATTTTCCCCTCTATGCCAGGAGTTAGAGAGATACAATGTATCTCTCTCCTCCATTCATAGAGAAAAAAAAAACAAGGGGGCCGGGTTGTACAGTGACTGAACACTGTGATAGCCAATCAGAGGCTATCACAGCAATCATGTGACCCAGAATCGTGAGTCCCAAGTCCCAATTGTTAGAATGTGACCCGGGGCTCTCAGTGACACCGTGGTCTTTGGTGCTGGGAGAACGCTGTGTGGCGCACTCCCAGCACAAAGACAGGTACGCAAATATGCGGCCCGGTGGAAAAAAAGCCCAGTTTGTGTGACGTCGGCGTGAAGGGGTTAAAGTGTGTGTAATGCCAAATCCTTTTTTTTTTTTTCTTCACTGACTTTCTCTTTGTTGAGATCCTCCTCTATTCCAGTCCCAGAGGCACAGTAGGGAGTAAGAAAACTCTCCAAAGTAAATAGATATCCCCTCTTCTTCTCCACTGGAACAGATTTCCCAACTGGAAGCTTTTTCCCCACTTCCTGTTCCTGTGACAATGATAGAATTTTGGATTTTCCATCACTTTCTACTCTAAATTAACTTCCTCGGGATCATTTTGTAGGGATATTATATATATATATATACTGTATGTGGTGTATTCCCACGTTATTGACCAGGCCAGCATAGGACTGAGCTAGATGTATTTTACACAACAGAAGCATAGCCAAGGACTCTTTGCTATGTTAATTTTATGCAATATCACCTTGGCACTTGGGGACCAACTTGTTACATTTCAAAGGAGGTAATTTGCGAACTTGCAAAGGTGATAAAATGCAGATTGCTCAGTCAGACTTGAAAGGACTTGGTCAACATCCGCTATCTAATACATGAAAAGGGGTATTACGTATGGTAAATAACATCCTTCAAAGGGTAACTTGTTTATCTAATTAATGGTAAAAGAATGCAGTTTAGGAAATATCAGGACAACTTTTATTAGAATGTATGACTGAATCTGTCCAAGCCCAAAAGGCCCAAAAAAAAGAATCCTGGGAACTATGAATATTTTAATAAGTTTGACCCTCCCTAACTATGTAAATACTGAACTCCAGGGAAACGAAAATGTAGTGGGAGCTCCACTGCAACATTTGAAGGATAAGTTCACTTTAAAAAAAAATATATTAAATGCCCATTTTGCAGGTAAAATAATGTACATTTATTATTTTTTTTTACTTGGAGCCTAGGAAGCATTGCAGGACTCCTGCAGATTTGTCAGTGTATCTGTGTGCTTGTACCTCGTACGGACAGGCAGATACACACTGATAGGAAGAAAGAAGAAACTGCCACAGTGCTCAACAGTGCCATGGAGGTTCAGTAAGAACTACAATCCGACAGCCGTAAAGGCTGTCAGTACTTGTAGTTTTCCATTCACAGAATTTTTTAAAATATTGACAGCTAGCAGGGAAAGAAGATCCCCTCGCTAGCTGTCACTGGATGTAGCAGAGGGGGCACTGGCCCCAGGAGTAGGAACATGTTACATGTTGCACCCTAAAAACAGGTGGAAAGTGTAACATGTTGCCAAAGGTGAACTTATCCTTTAAAATGTTACTAAATCCACAGCAGTAAAATCAGTCTGTTTATGCAGTAAAGCATGCTTGGTATACTCACTGTTGAACCTAAGGGGTTAATCCTCTGCATTGTTTAAAAAGGATGTTTGATCCTATCTCCCCCATCTGTTGATAGAACAGAGCCTCGGGGGCAAGCTGCACATGCTCAGTTTGGTGTGTATTGTTAGAGGTTTTTTTTTCTTAGGAGAGTGCATCAGCACAGGGTCAATCAGCACTGTCCAGACAGAGAGTCAGGGGTTATGCAGCCTCATAGGACAACCAGGGGAGAATGAAAACTTCTCCTACAAGCTTTAACCAGTGCTCTGCTGGACGCTGATAGAAGTCATAAGTCTGCTCTAACTGCTGATGATAAAAGGTATGTAACAATTTATATTTACTAAAATTACTGCATTTCCTTGGTCTGTGTACTGTGGGAGATCAGATATAGTGAATGCAGAGCCCTGGGTTTAGTAACACTTTAAATACTTTTTTCTAGGCTACCAGTGGAAAGCATATTTACCTACTTTATACTTTACTCACCCTTGCATTCCTTGCCCCTCCTTCTATGTGACTGGTCCTCACATCCTCTTCTCTCCTCTGGCTGGTGGTTGCAGCTGTGACATCATCATGTACAATGTAGGATCATCAGTCCTGCATTCTAAGTTTGAACACTGGGTTTGCCCACAAAATGGAGCATCAGAGAGAGTGGGAGAGTTCAGCTGGCCATTCATGGATTAAAATTTGGCTAGCTCAGCAGTGACTGGCCAAATTTAGATCCACGTATGGGTAGGCTGGTTGTACACAAGTGGATCTATCGATCCACTTGTGTACAACTAGCCTGTTGGAAGATCTTCTCTCGATCAGCGCTCCCTGCTCTAGCCTGCAGTGCTAATCAGTGTGTATTCTAACGGTGGGGAAGTCACCTCACTGTCAGAATACAATGATGTGAATGGGGAATCCCTCTAATGTGTGGATAGAAGAATAGAGTCATTTTCTTTTGTTCAACCTGCTGGTTGAACAAAAAAAAGGACTTGTGTATGGCCAGCCTTCCGTTTGCCAGAGAGCTAGAGATAAAGGTAAGTATAAATGCTTTTACTGGTACCCTGGACAAAATTAGAATTTCTTTGGAGGGGGCACTGCAAGGATGGTTTTGTCATATTCCATTAGTTTAGCTTTAATATTGCATTCCAACAAAAACCTCCCTGCAAATAAAAATTTCAATAGTTACCTATCCTGCCCTCCCACAGCACCAATCCTTGTTCTGTTATGGTACCCCTGCAGGAGCCACTTGGTAATTTGGGTTTTCTGTTCTATGCCTCAACTCCAAGAACAACCTCAGCTCCTCTCACATACTTGATTGAATGAAAGTTATTGTGAGCACTTGTAGGAACATAAGTATGAATACCTTTATCTCGGCTGTGAATTAGTACATGAAATAGACACAAGACCATTTAGTGGTAAATGAACTCAATGTATTGGTGCGAGTGGTTTGAGCATAAATGAACACACAGAAGGTAGGTTCAGATACAATCTGCTAGACAGTATTATCACTTTGCCAAGGTAACTTAAAATAGAGTTCTGTACCATTAAACTGGGATGAAATCATGCAAAACCAGCAACAATTAGTGCATATAAGCATTAACTGCAATGTGAATAATAATAATAAATTTTATTTAGAGGGTGCCTTTCAGAACACCCAAGGTCACCTTAAAAGATAGCAACAGAGCAACAAAAAGTAAATAAAATAAATATACATTACATAACCATTAAATTACAAAAACAAACCAATGAAATTAAACAGAGTATGCTAGTTTAAAAAAAAACAGAGTTATTACCTGCTAGCTCACTTTCCAGGAATCCTCTAGGGTGACTTACAAGAGAGAGAGGCTCCTCTCACCTAGCAAAGGAAACACATGATCCACATTATAAAATGCATGCACAGAGACCCAAATGCCAGTCTTAACAAATACTGTAGGCAAGGTTAATATACAGCATAAGATGTAAAACAATCCTACCCCATAAAATACATAGGGCAGGAAATGGCGCTGTCCTGGAAGATTCCTGGAGCGTGAGTTACAAAGGGCAAAATGGAACTATCTGATTAGGGTGGGACAAACAGTTTGAAAGGTTTGAAAAGCTGGACCAGGTGGCAGCTTTGTAGATCCGGAGGGGAGATTCTCCGGCCCTTTCAGTCCATGACGTAGCCATCGCTTTAGTAGAATGAGCTTTAACCTTCAAAGGAGGCATCAATGAAAATGCCTGATAAGCTTCCAAGATTGCCAATTTCATCCACCTAGCAATAGTGCTTTTTGAAGCACACTTACCTTTGTTTGGACCTGAGAATAATACAAACAAACTAGGGGTGGATCGCCAATCTTTAGTGTGCTTGATGTAAGTAATTAGATATTTGCTTTCATCCATCTTTTCTTTTGTACGTCTAGGGACGCTGCAAAAGGAGGGGATTATGATCTCCTCCAAGCAATGGAAATGTGATGCAATTTTAGGTAAGCATGCATGAATCCATAGTCAAAATGATTTTGTCTGGAAGAATCACACAATAAGGCTCTGCAATTGAGAGTGCCTGGATTTAGCTTACTCTCCTAGCAGAGACCAGAGCTACAAAGATAACTGTTTTCAGGGTTAACGCCCTCTCAGAGCAGTCTTCCAGTGGCTGAAAGGGTTCTTTGCAGAAGCCTTGCAGTACAATAGAAAGATCCCATGTCAGGAATCTAGAACATGTGGGTTTCTTTTTGCGACCTATAGCCTTTAAAAATCCCTTGATTACAGGGTTTTCTACCAGACTTAGATCTAGAAACCATTCACACCCTTGTGAATGAGGTCCAGCACATTGGGAAGTCTCCAAGGGTCTGTCACACTTAACTTGAGCAACCCTGTGAACCACTCCCTCTTGAGCCAGCAAGGGGTGATGAGAATTATTATTACTGAGATCGAAAACCACTAAAGTAAGTTGTTGAATATTTTCATGCGTGAGGAAGATCTTGGTCTCTGCAGAATCGATCCTGTAGCACAGGAAAGTTACTTTTTTGGAAGCCTGGAGGTGTGGCTTTTCCAAGTTTATCAACCACCCCAAGTTCTGAAAGTACTCAATCGGCAGGTCTAGATTCTTTTGTACCTTTTTCACTGAATCCGCACACAGCAGTAAGTAGTCTAAGTAAGGGATGACCTGAACATCTGCAGACCCTAATCCCTACAGAGCCTCTGTGAATATCCGAGTTGTAGATGCTAGACTGAAAGGGAGTACGTTGCATTGGAAAAACAGAGTCACCACAAGTTTGAGGAACATTTTTGATTATTGATGGATTGGGATGTGGAAGTACACATACTTTAAGTATAAAGAGACCATAAAGATGCCCAGCGTTAAGAGTTCTTTCATGGTGTATATCAACTCTGTTTTGAACTTCTTGTACCTCCATGAAGGTATTGACTTGTTTCAGATTTAAAATTGGTCAAAATTTCCCAGAGGGTTTTATCCTTAAGAATATGTGAGAAAAACTCACCATTTTCTTGCCCCTTATCACCTTCTGGCTTAGCATGTCTTGAAGAAGCAATGTCATTGCCAAAGCTTTTGTCTTGTGCCTTGGAAGAACTGTAACAAGAGTCTTTCTGGGGGTCTGCCATTGAACTCTATCCGTTATCCCGAGGCAATGAGATCCAGGATATAGTTGTTTTGTGCAACGGGTTGCCACTGTGCAAGGAATGACTCCAGTCTTCCCTCCACCTGGCAGGTCAAGTCACTGAGATATTTTCTAAGATTGGGACTCCTTTGTTGTACTGCCATGCTTTCTTTTGATCTTGCTTGCCATCATCTTTGTTTTGTGGATGCCTGAAGGGACGAAAATTCTTCTTTGTTGTTTCTTTGGGATGGAGAACCCTTTCTTTCTGCCTGACCTTTCCAAAACTGATGCCAACTCTTTTCCGAACAACAATGTTCCTGGAAACGGAAGGGCACATAACTGGGATTCTGAAGCTGTGTTACTGTTCTATAACTTCAATCAGATTGTCCTTCTGGCTTCATTAATAGGAACCGCGGATCCTGCTGTAAACTTCACCGACTTGGTGGAGGCATCAGTGATATAAGCCACTGCTTAAAATGTAGCTGCTTTAACCACAGATCTAAAGTTCTTGCAATCAATGTAGAGGCCAAAGCCAGCTTAATTGCACTGAGCAAGCCTCCCAAACAAGTCTCAGATAGCTTTCGGCCTTCCTGTCCAATGGACACTTAAGTGAGCCAGCTTCTTCAAAGACATTTATGACCTCTTGGTAGCCTTAGATAATGAGGCGTCTAACTTTGGGCATTTATCCCACAGATCTGGATCATGCTCCTTAAATGGAAACCTCCTCTAAAGAATTTTTTTGGGGCAGAGAAAAAAAACTCCTCTCTGGTTCTTTCCACACATGAAGAATTGCCTCCTTCAGTGCCGTATGAACTGGCAAGGTTCTGGCTTGTTTACATTGAAGCACCACATATAATTGATCGTGAACTGATAGTTCTGTACTCCTCATTCAATTATAGAGTGTTTTATATTGTTTTAAGCAATTCTTCCATTTCAGCGGAAGAAAATAAAAATCTTTTTACTTTGGTGGCTTTTTCTTCCTTCAGTTCCACTTCCTCTGATTCTGAAGCAGAGTCAGAACTTTCCTCCAGTTCTTCCAGGGTGCCCTGTTCCTGAATCACCTGAATGGGTGCCGGCGGAAGAGCTGTTGCACTGGAGCTGGAGGTGCTGGAAAGAGGACTTGCAACCAAAGAATCATGTCTAAGCAACCCAAATGACTGGAGGGACTCCTCCATATTTTTTTTTCATGCCTGCTAGGAATCCTCTGAAGAGAGAGACCATTTCTTTTTGAAGAGATTGACGATTCTTGGCAAACACTTTTCTTCCAACTGGAAGATAACTTCTTGCAGGTCAAACATCTTCTCCTCGGCAGATCTCCCTTGTTCTCTCTCTGATCTTGCCCCTTGTCCTACAGAGAGAAAGCTAACCTAGGTAAGAGTCCTTAGTGGAATAATAGAGAGGTGAAGACAAACACCCCATGACAAGCATGCCAGAAAACCACCAGGAGTCCCTGGGAACCTGTCGCCACAAGGGAAAACAACCCCACACTTCAGAACCTAAGGCCAGTCTTACCTGCTAAGGGTGGTTTCTGGAGCTACCAGGTACTTGCATGAAGATGTAAAGGTGCCACAGCCATACAATGAAACCTTCACCCAAAAGAAAGCGGTGACTGTTCCATTCCTTTTATGCCCCCAAAGGCCAAAAAAAGAAGGAAAAACCCTGGTGCCTCCTCCACCAGGGAGTAAGAGATGAGGAGCACCCACACCACCTCAGTCTTACCTTAGGGTCAGACTCCAGTCCTGCATCTACCTCCTCAATGGTGATCCAGCCAGCTAGGAACTAGACAAAATGGTGTCTGCCACCTGCACCACTGACTCTCTATGTCCCCCCAGTGGCTATCCCAGCCATTGTTGCCGCCATGCGACTTCCCTTCTGTTTGATGTCACTTTCTCCCCCCTCCCCCCCCAAGCCACACTGCCTCCCCAGGAAGACTCATGTGAGTCCAAATCCCTTGAGCGGACCAGCTCCCATGATGGCTTCAGAGAGAGACCCCGTGCTGTCTTGTCATGTTACAACCAAAAATGTAAATGTATTTTAAATGGGATTTTATGTGATAGACCAACACAAAATGGCACATAATTGTGAAGTAGAAGGAAAATGATAAATGATTTTCAACATTTTTTACAAATAATTAGCTGAAAAGTGTGGCGTGCATTTATATTAAACCCCCTTAACTCTGATACCCCTAACTAAAATCTAGTGGAACCAATTTCCTTCAGAAGTCACCTAATTAGTAAATAGAGTCCACTTGTGTGTAATTTAATCTCAGTATAAATACAGCAGTTCTGTGAAGCCTGCAGAGGTTTGTTAGAGAACATTAATGAATAAACAGCATCATGCAGACCAAGGAAGAGAAGTTTAAAGCAGAGCTATGGTATAAAAAAATATCCCAAACTTTAAACATCTCACAGAGCACTGTTCTATCCGTCATCTGAAAATGGAAAGAATATGGCACAACTGCAAACCTACCAAGACATGGCCGTCCACCTAAACTGAAGGCCGGGTAACGAGAGCATTAATCAGAGGAATAGCTAAGAGGTCCATGGTAACTCTGGAGGAGCTGCAGACATCTGCAGCTCAGGTGGGAGAATCTGTCCACAGGACAACTATTAGTCATGCACTCTACAAATCTGGCCTTTATGGAAGAGTTACAAAAAGAAAGCCATTGTTGAAAGAAAGCCATAAGAAGTCCCGTTTTCAGTTTGCGAGACGCCGTGTGGGGGACACAGCAAACATGTGGAAGAAGGTGCTCTGGTCAGATGAGACCAAAATTGAACTTTTTGTCCTAAAAGCAAAACTCTATGTGTGGCAAAAAACTAACACTGCACATCACCTTGAACATACCATCCCCACTGTGAAACATGGTGGTGGCAGCATTATGTTGTGGGGATGCTTTTCTTCAGCAGGGACAGGGAAGCTGGTCAAAGTTAAAGGGAAGATGGATGGAGCCAAATACAGGGAAATCTTAGAAGAAAGAGTCTGCAAAAGACTTGAGACTGGGGCGGAGGTTCACCTTCCAGCAGGACAACGACCCTAAACATACAGCCAGAGCTACAATGGACTGGTTTAGATCAAAGCATATTCATGTGTTAGAATAGCCCAGTCAAACTCCAGACCTAAATCCAATTGAGAATCTGTGGCAAGACTTGCAAATTGCTTTTCACAGACGCTCTCCATCCAATCTGACAGAGTTTGACCTATTTTGTAAAGAAGGGGCACAAATTTCACTCTCTAGATGTGCAAAGTTGGTAGAGACATACCTAAAAAGAACTGCAGCTGTAATTGCAGGGAAAGGTAGTTCTACAAAGTATTGGCTCAAGAGGGCTGAATACAAATGAGCACAAGACTTTTCAGATATTTATTTGTAAAACATTTTGAAAACATTTTTCATTTTCGTTCCACTTCACATTTATGTGCCACTTTGTGTTGGTTTATCACATAAAATCCCAATAAAATACATTTACTTTTATGGTTGTAATAACATGACAAAATGTGAAAAACAACCCTGATAGCTCCCTCCTGCTAGACGTGTTGCAATTAAACATTCATAGGAGCTGTCAGCCAAACAGTGACTGCATCAATCAGATGTAGCCATTTTTCGGGTATTTTGACAGCCGATGGGACTGGCTGCCAAAACACCATAGCCACAGTGGTAGATTTGTCTATTCATACTCAAAACATGGCTGGAGGAAATTGTTAGATTTTTTTTCAGCTTATGGGATTTGTATGGCCAACTTTAAACCCAAACCTCTTATTTTGTTGGGTTGATGTGCACTAGAAGAATTTCTGTGTGATGGTGCTGGACAGTGAGACCCACCAAGTACCAGTTAGCCCAGAAGCTGTATCAGCCCCATGGGAGTTTTGAGTATTCTACTCCATGTATTTTTCGGTCCTGCAGAGTTTAGATATAGCATTGAAAACTACATCACTAACCACACTACATGTTTTTTTCTCAATATGCACTTTGCCTGTAATTTTAGGGACACCCTGTATTTCGAATGTGAACCTACATTCTTCGAGGGAAAGTAGGTGTGATCTATCCTGGAGCCTAGGAATGTCCTATATGGGAGTCCCTCTTGTATTCCCATGACCCTTATAGGTGAAGGCACTGTAAATATTAACATCAGGACCTGGGATGGTAAACCTCCGAATTAACAGAGACTTAGAAGCCCCTCTCTCACCACCACTGCCACCATCACTGCCAATACTACTGCTGCATTCCTAGAGGCATTCTGCATCTCATAGAGCTTCAAAACTTACACCACCTCTGTTGTTGTCCCAGTCTCCACCTCAACTCATCCAGCCTGTGTCTTGCAGCCAAGGTGCCTGCAGGTATGGTCCTGCGGCCCTTCTTCCACTCTTACTAATGCTGTGTTCCTCCTCATTGAATTGGTGGCACAGCGCTAACTCCATCCAGGCAGCTTCTTTCCACCCTGTGACAGCAGTCTCTCTGGCGTTCTTCATAGCTCCAGCACAAGGCCTCAGCAGCAATTACTATATCAGCCTTACAGGAGACCTCCTATACTGCTTCTGCCCTCCTTGCCTGCAGTGCCACCACTGGGCACTGCCGTGACTCTATGTCCCTCCTTGCTGTGACTTCTCTCTGTCCATCTAATCACCTCCTAATACTTGACCCGTCCACCTACCTGGCTCATCCACCTACCACCTCATACCTATCCTGTCCACAGTGAACCCCCGGGGGTTGACAGCAGGTCACCAATACCCCCAATCTCTCCCAAATGACTGTGTATTGTCATGATTGATCTTTTAGTGTCACAATTACTTTTTTGTTCATGTA
Organism: Staurois parvus; assembly: GCF_062004578.1. Lineage (NCBI taxonomy): Eukaryota > Metazoa > Chordata > Amphibia > Anura > Ranidae > Staurois > Staurois parvus. The sequence continues at coordinate 1,608,837 of NW_028318415.1, forward strand.
TTCTAACAATTTCAGAGTATGTAACATATAGATAAAAAAATAAAAATTTGTGGCATTGGTTTCCGGGGAACTCATCAGCAGATGTAATGTTAAGTTTCGATGAGCACAATTTAAGGAGGGAGAGGGGAATTTGTGCTGGAGGTGGTTTTGTCATGGGGGTGGGGTTTTTTTTGCTTGAGAAGAACTCTATTTTACTTACTTTTTACCTCTGCACTTTGTGCATTATTTGTTCCTGACCCCTTCACTCTGTGTGTTACTTTCTCCTGACCCCTGTACTCTGTGTTTTATTTACTCTTGACCCCTGCACTCTGAGTTACTTACTCATGACCTCTGCAACTGTGTGTTTTGCACTCTTTACCCAGAGCAGGCTCAGGTTTATTTAACCATACATCTTCAAGCCCCTCACACTATTAAGCACCATTTAACAATACTATTTTGGGGCAGCATGCTACCTGGCCACTATTAACCCCTCTGCTTACTTTGCTCCTGCCCAGCCCCTGCTACCAAAGTGTGTGTTCAGTAAGGTGTCTCTGGATTTCATTTTGAAAATGTGGTCATATTACTCAAGATTGCCTGTTGACCAAGTACTACTACAGTGTTGAGATGTAATGGTTGTGAGGTAGGGGGACATTTTTACATGACCCTCCCCCCCCATCCACAATACACTTTTAAAGTAGCAACAGGGTCACTTTATTAACTGTTGAGTTACAACAGTGGTCTCCAAACTAAGGCCTGGGGGCTGGATGTGGCCCTTTGCTTGCCCCTATCTGGCCCTTGGGGCACTGTTCCACCAACCAACACCAATAATGGAGCACCATTCCACCTACCGACAACAATGGGGCACTCTTCTTCTCATTGATATCAACACTGGAGCACTATTCCTCCATTCCCCCTACCGACACCATTAATGGGGCACTTTTCTTCTCATCGATATCAACAATGGGGCACTATTCCTCCATTCCCGCTACCAACACCATCAATGGGGCACTCTTCTTCTGATTGATATCAACAATGGGGCATTATTCCTCCAATCAAAACCAATGATGGGGTACTGATGGCAGGGCATTTTCTACTCCCACCAGCCACAGTCTGGCCCCCCTAAAGCCTGAATGACAGTAAGCTGGCCCTTTGCTTAGAATGTTTTTGGAGACCCCCAAGTTACAATATCAGCCAATTCATAGACTTGCACCGTGAAAAGGTATAGCCTAGCAGAACTGCTGTGCATCACTGAAAAGCAAGAAGCAATGCCTAAATATGTAATGAGCAAATATGGCTGCATTACGTAGATATATTACAAGTTATACATAGAGACAAGGTTTTTTTTTTAATAACAAAACACATATTAGAAACATTTTATATAATAAGAAAAGAACTGAAAAGTATTTACATTAGTTTTAATGAATAGTAGAGGAGGTACTAAGAGGCAGCGTTTGAGAAGCGTTTGAGAAGTTTGAGGTACTCAGGTACCTGTTTTGTTTTTGTAGATTTGCCCTCGCATGTAAAGAGTTACCTGGTAGTGGTCTCAGAGCAAGTGGAGGTAACCAGTATAAAGTGCTGATTTGCTAAACATTATATTAAAATATTACTATTTGCCAAATTCTAAAGACATTATTACCCAGACATTAAATATCCACCGAATGTCACAATCTACTGGTACTTCCACTAAACTAAATTTTGGTGTAAAACGTAAAACTCGAACTCACATACAGTATCTTGCCCAGAAGGCAAATGTATTGTAATCTCTAAAAACTGACAGACATTGAAATATCTGCAAGAGCAATTCTAGTTTTAAGAATATATAGATTGTCATTCAGTAGAGGGTCACAAAGCAAAGTCAATAGGCATAAAAACAATGTTAATAAAAAGCCATTTCTTACCATTTCATTTACTTGATGAAGTTATTCTGTTAGTTCAGGTGCATGCAGTACATCAATAAATGATGCGAACGTGTCACTCGTTTGAACTGCTATGTGGTCTCGTAGCAACTGTCTGTCAGCTGCTTGATGACGTCACCACACATTTCTTCTAGCACTTGAAAACACACTGGTTTATTCATTAGCAAGCTCATGTTATTCTGTCTACAGCATCTCATACAGTGTGGTAGCTTGTTAGGTACAAAGCAGACATATTATCTTTGTGAAACCTACAATAGATACAGACTTTTATGGCCTATCAGCTTGTGTATTCAGAAAATGTGCCGTATATCATTTATCATGGGAATTGTAGAAGTTCATCTCATGTGTAGACCTGATAGGCAGCTAACAGCCATGTGAAAAACAACACAAGGCAGGCCAACAATGCTAATGCTGATAATGCTGAAAAAGGAAGTGCTACAACTGCATACTGGGCCTGGTTGAAGACACGGCTCCTACCTTTGTTGAATGCCTACCCCTCTTTTACACTGGAAAGGCTATCACCATGAGTGGAAAAAAAACAGCGCCAATATGTACCTACTTTTGGAAACATTTGGTGAACTCGAATCTTCCTCTATACCAGGGGTCTCCACATTTTCTAAACAAAGGGCCAGTTTACTGTCCTTCAGGCTTTAGGGGGGCCAGACTGTGGCCATCGGGAGTAGAAAATGTCCCAGCATCAGTTGGAGAAAACAATGCTCCATCGGTGTCGATTTGTAGGAATTGTTCCCCATTATTTGTAGGAATTGTACCCCAAAATTGGTAGGAATTGTGCCCCAACACTGTGTCATTGGGCACCATTGTTGGTGTTATTGGGAAGAATTGTGCCCCATCGATGGTGTCATTGGAAAGAATTGTGCCCTGTCACTGGTGTTGTTGGGCCCCATTATTTGTGTCATTGGGAGGAACTGTGCACCATCATTGGTGTCATTGGGAGGAATTGTGTCCCATCATTGGTGTCATTGGTAGGAATTGTGCCCCAAAATTGGTAGGAATTCTGACCCAACATTGGTGTCATTGGGCACCATTGTTGGTGTTATTGGGAGGAATTGTGCCCTATCACTGAAGTCAATACGAGGAATTGTGCTCCATCACTGTTGTCATTGGAAAGAGCTGTGCCCTGTCACTTGTGTTATTGGGCCCCATTGTTTGTGTCATTGGGAAGAACTGTGCACCATCATTGGTGTCATTGAGAGGAATTGTGTCACATCATTGGTGTCATTGGAAGGAATTGTGTCCCATCATTGGTGTAATTGGGAGGAATTGCACCCCTTTGTTGCTGTCAGTGAATAAAGTAGTGCTCCAAGGGCCAGATAAAAGCAAGCAAAGGGCCGCATTTGGTCCCCCGAGCCACAGTTTGGAGACCACTGCTCTATACCAAGACACGTAAAAATAGTGGTTGAGAAAAATAATTCACTGATGTCTGGGCAAAGAGGCCAGAGGAGCCATCAGATCCAGCCCCTTAAAGGGGTAGTAAAGTCTGGGAGTAAAAAAAAAAAAACTTCCCCCTGCAAGTCAAGGGCATAATGTGCTAGTACACATTGCATACTAGCACAATATGAAAAACGTACCTTAAAGTGAAGCCCCCAGCAATGCACTGTCACCCGACAGGGCTTCCATCTTCATCCAGTCTTCCCTCTGGGTTTGCAGGCTGAGCGGAGATGACGTCACTCCCGTGCATGTGCATAGGTGTCAAGATTGCGGCACAACACTCTGTAGGAATGGCATACTCAGTGTGCCATCCCTTCAGAGCACGGTGCGCATGGGCCAGTGACATCACCAGCTGCAGAAATAGTGAATATCTCCTAAACGGTGCACATTTAGGAGATATTCCTTGTGCCTATACCAAAGCTTTATTATAAGTCACCAAGCAACGTTTACTACCGCTTTAATATTTTCAGCTAAGTACATATTGGATTCTCTGCCCTAACTATGTCCTCCCAGGTCAACCCAGAATTGAGATGCTTTGACATATTCAATATCTACTCTATAGACCAGTATGTGAGCCACTAAGTTGTGTTTTACATTGTTTTATTGTTTTTCTTTTTGTTGTGGATTGAAAGCCATCACAAGTGACCTCCCCTACATTGATTGTATCATTTGGAGTATGTAATAACCCTATTGCTCTTAAGATCTTAATAAAAAAGATTTATTTTAAAAAATATATTATAAAAAGGAAGTGCTTTTACTAGCAGGATCAGTTGCTCACTGCCCTATAGCAGAAATACTGCTACAGGGCAGCAGGGCTGCACAAACTCATGTGTGTGTATATATGTGTGATTTGCGTTTCTGGGTAAGGGGCGTGCACATGCCACCCTACCCGCACCGCCATTGGTGGTTACAGATGTCAATCACCGGCACCCAACGATCGCCAGGGGACACTGACGGGAGAGACCTGTATATAAACAACAACTCTTTCCTGCCAGCAATAACATGCTGCTGTGTACTTCTCTGCACAATTGTGAAATAAAAAACCCAGTGGTGATTAAATACCACCAAAAGAAAGCTCTATCTGTCAAAAAAAAAATGATAAAAATTTCATATGAGTACAGTGTTGCAGACTTGTGGAGAGCCCAGAGTAAAACCTTGATCAGTAGCAATTATGTGAATTTATGTCATATTCTACTATAGGCACTGATAATGCTGTTCTTATTTGCTTTCATAAGAGTATTCACAATCTTTACAGAGCCCCCTGAGATCTATTAGCCTCTGCTTCTCAAAACCCAAGCCATGAGCTTGAGCCTGTCAGGTGTTGGATGAATGTGGCTTTGGAGAATCCGATCTTACCAGCAGAGGGAGTGGATCCTTGGCACTCATTAGGAGGGGCAGAGGGTACAAAGGCCCCTTCAACCAATCTGGGATCACCACCAGAATGGATCCTTGGAACTCATTAGGAGGGGCAGAGGTTACCAATGCCCCTTCAACCAATCTGGGATCACCACCAGAATTATCTCCTTCCCCTGCCACAGTCTCAGCAGGAAGCTGGGAGGGAGGGAGAGGCAGAAAGGCATAAGCTGTCCTGGAGATCCACTCTGTGATCAGCACCTCCAACCCCATTGCTTGTGGATGCTGGACCCTGGAATAGAAAGCAACTTTATGTTCACTGAGGATGTGAACAAGTCTACCTTGGGAAGTGATTACCAAGCTCATTAGTTCTCTAAAGATATTGCAGCGGTCTGGGCTATTCATTGTCGTCCAGGATTGTCCTGGACAAATTGTTTGCCTAAAGATGTCCCTGACCAGGCATAAAGGCAGCAGATAGCTTCACGATATTGACTTGGGCCAACTCTAGAATCAGAGAAAACTCTTTCAGAAGGGACACACTAAGTGCCCCCTTGCTTCCGGATGTAGGCCACAGTCATTGTGCTGTCTAATTACACCAGGGCAGGTCCAATTTGGATGAAGTCACTGAAGGCTAGGAAAGCCTGAAATTCAGTTCTTAACTCCTACTTTGCTGGTGTCTTACTGCACCACCAGCCACTAGGTTGTCAGATGGGAATGACATTGCAGAAGATTCTGCTTTTCCAACTTCAAGTTTTGGCTTCCTTCCATACAGGGCATAATCCATATCTTCTGACATCGGCCCTCTAACTGCTACCAGTCCAGAAACCCAATTTGATAGGGGGTGAGAGTTCAACTGAGTCTACCTGACCTGCTAGATCTGAGATGTGAAGGATGAAAGATCTCCCAAATATGACCTGAATGCCTGCCTTGAGTGACTATATGTACATCACCAAAGCTCTACCTATGTCCAAGGAAGGACCACCAAGTGCCCATAAGACATGTATGGTTGGCACAATTCCCAAAATATCAGAAATCATTCTGACATGAAGCTCTTTGCTGACTTCTTGGATTATGTACTGGATTTTTCTTTGACTCCCAGCCAGAAATGCAGAAACTAGCCTCTCTGAAGTGAGCATGGAAATGGACTCTTGAACTCCAGTCTCCTTTAACTCAACAGATGTTTATCTTGACGAAGGAAGTCAAATTGACCACTATTAATTTCAGACTTCACCTTAATTCAGACGTTACCTTTCAAGATCAAGAACAATGCAGTTATAGAGTACATCCTTGAAGGCCACAGCATTTTCTAATAGTAGTCATGTATCTGGCCAATCCCATAAGGGACACACCAACCAAAGAGGTGATTCAAAACCCTTGACATCCTGCTGTGACAACATGCTCCAATCTTGTAGAACAGGCACTTGATTCAGTCACTATAAGGGAATTTTCAAGCCGTCCTCTGGAGGCACCTGAAATACTTCCACAGCTTTGCTTCTATTTAAAGAAATTTCATCAGCCTTACAAAAGGAGGAATCAACAACCTGGACAAAGATTGTTCTCATCTTGTTCAGAATGGACTGATGAGGATTGATTGGCTTGAGAAGGCTCTGAGACCAGTTATAATGGCCCTAGAAGGAAAACTGCACATTGCCAGAATAGATGGCCCTTGCAGAAGGTGAATGCTGCAATTCCTTTAGAGTGGCTTGATCACATGAATAATTGTGACAACTTGGTCACCATCATCTTAATCACTGTCTACTTAAACAAAGCAGTCATGGTTTGTTCACATGTTCTTTGGACAAATCTGGCAAGGGTTGATTTGACCGAGAAGGTTCTGCTGATTGGTCTGAAGAGGCTGTCTTGCATGGCATAGCTATGAGACTTCTAATCACCAGAACATATAATCCTTTCACAGGATGAGTGGAAACAACTCCCTTTGAGTGCACTGGCCATTTAATGAATGTGACATGTTGGGTGTCTTCGTCATTTGTGGTTGCTTGAACAAAGTAAGATTCATATTATCATGTCCATTTGTCTTTTCCCCTTTGGAGAATCTGAAGAGGCTGTTCTGCCTGGGAAAGCTATGAGACTGCTCCTTGTTAGAACACATAACCCCTTCACAGGATGAGTGAAACACTTACATGTATATCTGTCTTCTTTTTTGAAAAGTCTGAAGAGGGTTGTCTTGCTTGGGAAAGCTCTGACTGCTCATTGCCAGACTAGATAATCCTTTCACAGGGGTCTGCCTGCTGCGTAAAGCAGCTAACCCCCCCCCCCCCCCAAAAAAACAAAAAATTTAATGAAGTAGAAAATAGCTTGCTTAGTAACAAATCCTAAAGGGTTAACCACTGCTAGAGGGATGCCAATACATCAACTTCCAACAATAGCTCTGAAGTCACCAGATGGTTAATGAACCAACGCTTGCCCTGCCAGAAACCGAACATTATGAAAATATTTTAAGAAAAGCAACAAAAAGGTAGGAATCTGCATCAGAATTACAATAATATTCTGCAATGTACACGTCATCCAAGGGAATTGTTGGCGACATAGACTTTTTTTTTTGAGAAACTGGAGACCACAAATATTAAAGGGATATTCTATACTCCAACAGGCAATGTTGGCTATGGTAGTCCTCCACAGGCGACTCCTCTACCTTTTCTGGGAATGCTGGTCTTTTGAGGGGGTTGGCATAATGGCACAATAGTAAAACAAATATGAGAAGCCATCAACAGGTAAAGCCGTGTGAACAAAGTATTACTTTGTACGCCTGTTATGCAGAATGCTATCTGTGGAGGAGCTCAGGGTATGCACAGCAGCTGCAGGGAGCAAGGCACAATAGCCAGCAACTCAGCATTAATTTGGATACAAAGCATTTTTACATTTAGCTCACCCAACCTCCGCCATTCGACTCTAAACACTGGCACTGCGCTGGTGTGCGTGTCTAGAGGAGACTCTGTTTACACCGCTGTCCACTTCACATGGACCCAGTAGACCTCAGACAAGGCTGTTAGACATGATAAAAGCAGCCCTGTGGACCCAGCTGTGCTGACATGGAGCTGTCAGGAAATGGGCATTTACGGGCAAGCAGATAGTCTGACAGGAAGACTCAATTAACTTCCACAGTGCTCAACAGTGCCATGGTAGTTCAGTGAGAGCTATAAGCCGACAGGCTCACTGGAACAATGGGTGCCAATTCATGTGCCTGTCTATATTCCTAGCATAGGAACGATCTTCTCCCCAATTTGGCTGGCAGATTCATGTAGTAACTCTTTGTTCGCTTATCTACAAAACAGGTGCCCGCTCTCATGGTGTTCAGTGTTTGTAGTGTTCATGTTTGGAAGAGTTGTTAAAGCTTAAATGCTGTCAAAATAAAAACACAAAAAGCAACACAAGGGTCATAACTTAGGATGTAATCTTCCAGTGCAGCAGCAATTAATAGAATTGGGGGAGCTGTCACAAGCTTTCATCGAGAGTGCCCACCTATGCCTACCCTTTCCAAACAGCATCTCCATTCATAGAGGCTATTTTTATAGCATTAATATGGAGTAACATTTTAGTTCATGTTTTTTAGAAGCTAGGCCTCCCTATTGATATGCAAATTAACTCACTGGACTGGTTTGTGAAGTTCAGGGCAGGAAATGATGTATGGGAAGGGACAAAAGGGTACTAGAAGCCATTGTTTTCAGGACTTTGGAGAAGGAAGCAGTCTGGAAAATCTTGGATCCAGAAAATGACTCCATCATAAGACTAAAAAAAGGTAACCTCAGGTAATGTTTCCAAAGTGTCATCAGAGCCATAGCTCCCCACTCCTTTATGCCTGACACGTTATATGCTGGTGAGGGAACTCTGAAAGGATTACTCTTGACCAACATACTGCAGAGATCAAGAGGGTATGCCATCTGTGCCTAAGCACTGCTGACAGCAGATCCCAAAACTGTATTACTATTGGCAAAGAGAGGGAGCTGAATGGCATCTGCACTGGAAATGAGTGTCCCATAATGGAGTGCACATGCTGTGTGGCCTAAGGGTGGGCGTGTGCATGCACGCCACTGCCCATGCTAGGGTGAAGGACCTAGCCTGTGGAGTCAAATATGTCAACAGATTTAAACAGCATAAGGAAAAATGATGTCCAAACCTGCTGTTTCTGTGCAGCAGATGGGGGCACAAGGCTAAGCAGCACCAAACCACAGCCCTGCTCATCTGCAACTTGGAGGGCAGCAGTGTCTGAGATTCAGAAAGGGCACTTACTAGTCTGACATGTTTTGCAGCAGTGCTATAGACCTGCTCACCAAGCTTATTCTTCACCTCTTCTTGGTCAGGCTAAAGGGGGTCTTTGGGGTATGGGTTCCACCGATACTGACCACGGCCCTGAACCTGTGCAGCACCCTACAATTCTCTCAATGTAATGCAACTGTATGCCAAGTTAAGTGCTTCCTGCAGGGTCCAATACCAATCAACACCCTTAGAGGCCATACCTTTTCCTGCAGAGGAAAAGAAGCATCCAATCTGAATAAATGATGCTGGATGAAGCCCCTAGGACATAGACCCAGATACTAGAAAAAAACCTGCTACAAGATCAAAGTAAACACCAATAAAATGAGAAATTTCTCTCACAGCAGAGAAAAACAAGTTGATCACCTAGAAAAATAAAAAGCAGGCTTGGAGTGGGAGGGATTAGGCAGGGCTGGGTTTCCAGCTTTGCTAATATCCAATTGCCTAGATGTGGAACATGACCCACTGCTCAAAGAATCAGCCAATCCTTAGCCCCATGAAAAATGTTCTACTTTAGATTTTGTTTTACTTTTTTTTTTTCTTAGGTAGAACCGTACTGTTACATATTTATTACAGCGCTTGGAGAGTTCATGTGGAAAAACCTATGTAAAAGGCGTATTCTATGCAAATGTCTGGTTGACAGATTACAGGATATAACATGCATGTATGGCACCAGTGTTTGGCAGAGCTAGCTATACAGCAAAAGGAAAGTAGCAGCATCAGAGGGATTCTTACTCCATATGCACCCTCGCAATCAACCCTCACTGCACCTTCAAGGCCATGCTCTGTCCCTTGTCGCTGTGTCCCACTCAATATGTCTTCTCTTTCAACAGGAGCTCATGTAGTTGCTGACTAATCATGACCATTATTGTCTCTCCATTTCAAGAAACAGCCATTTCAACAGTTAGGACTGCTCTTGGAAGGGAACCTATAATTCCCAATGTGACAGCTGCCAGGTCTGGTTGACTTGGAACAAAGTCTTATGGGCCCACCTGTTTCTCTTGTGGGAACTCTAGTCTCAGTCACATGCAAGTCCAAGATGTTTCCCATCTCCAGAGAATAGGTCTTTCTTCTCTGACTGCCTCAGAAAAACTCGCCCCTTTACCCAAAAACTGGTGTATATATTCCATACTGAATGACCATAGTGGGAAAGGGGCTAAACTACAGTAACCACATCCTTGCAGTCATATTGGACTAAGGGAGTGGTGTCATTAAAATGCATTTAATTTGAATTCAGTTTACCAAGTTACACAATACAAACTGGAGCTGGGACATTACACACATGAACAGACCACCTATTCTTTTAGCTCTGTTACAGATGTTCTATGTGATATGCTGTCACGCGTGTAGATCTAGGAGTTACTTTAGCGTGTAAAAATCTTGAAACATTGATAATCAATCTACTATCTTGTGTTGCAGAGGACATTACATTTTTATTTAAATAAATATACACACACACAACATATTTAATTTCAATAGTGATAGAACATGTCAACTGAATTGTAGCAGATACATTGCAAAAAAAAAAAATTGTGTTCCGGCAGCATTTATGGTCAGCTAAATCCAAAAGAGCCATCTATTAAACTGTTCTACAACGCAATCTTTGAAAAGTAAAAATGCAATGAAAAGGCTAAGGCACTATACTGGATTTAGAACATAGTCTCCTTTCTGAAACCCTTGCATTGAAAGGCATATTTCCCCCTAAGGCAGAATGGTAGAAACTCTTGTATTTCAGGAGCAATTCTGACTGTTGGTAAGCTGCCTTGCCAGGCATTAGCTGTTTGTGGGTCCTCTGGAAAACAGCTCTCCAAGGCTACTACTGCTTAGAGCTACTTAGACTTTTCTAGTATAATGTAACTTTGGCCTTGCAAACACTTAAAAGCAGTGGCTTGCTGAGGGATTTGACCATAGACCTTCTTTTAATTCTATTGCTTGCGGGGGGGGGGGGGGGGGGGGAATGAAGGAGATTTCTAACCAAGCTGGCTAGAGAAGGATACCACTTTAAATTGGGTAGTCTACACCGAACAAACATGCTCGTATTGCGTAAATCACAAGAGACTGAATCACCCATCAGCTTTTTTAATTTGTAAGGGCTTTGATAGCAAGCTGTCTTACACAGGTAAAACTCAAAAAATTAGAATATCGTGCAAAAGTTCATTTATTTCAGTAATGCAACTTAAAAGATGAAACTAATATATGAGCTAGACTCATTACATGCAAAGCAAGATAGTTCAAGCCGTGATTTGTCATAATTGTGATGATTATGGCTTACAGCTCATGAAAACCCCAAATCCACAATCTCAGAAAATTAGAATATTGCATGCAAGCAATAAAACAAGGATTGTACATAGAACAATATCGGACCTCTGAAAAGTATAAGCATGCATATGTACTCAGTACTTGGTTTGGGCCCCTTTTGCAGCAATTACTGCCTCAATGTGGCGTGGCATGGAAGCTATGAGCCTGTGGCACTGCTAAGGTGTTATGGAAGACCAGGATGCTTCAATAGCGGCCTTCAGCTCTTCTGCATTGTTCGGTCTCATGTCTCTTGGCAATGCCCCATAGATTCTCTATGGGGTTCAGGTCAGGTGAGTTTGCTGGCCAATCAAGCACAGTAATACCACGGTCATTGAACCAGGTTTTGGTGCTTTTGGCAGTGTAGGCAGGTGCCAAGTCCTGCTGGAAAATGAAGTCAGCAACCCCATAAAGCTCGTCTGCGAAAGGAAGCATGAAGTGTTCCAAAATCTCCTGGTAGACGGCTGCATTGACCAGAAGATGACATGGCTCCCCAAAATCAACATAGACTGTGGAAACTTCACACTGGACTTCAAGCATCTTGCAGTGTGTGCCTCTCTATTCTTCCTCCATACTCTGGGTCCTTGGTTTCCAAATGAGATGCAAAAGTTGCTCTCATCAGAAAAGAGGACTTTGGACCACTGAGCAACAGACCAGGTCTGTTTTTCTTTAGCCCAGGTAAGACGCTGACGTTTGTTGTTCTGGAGCAGCTTGACAAGAGGAATACGACATTTGACTCCCATGTCCAGGATCCGTCTGGGTGTGATGGCTCTTGATGCACTGACTCCAGCCGCAGTCCACTCCTTGTGAAAGTCCTCAACACTTTTGAATGGCCTTTTCCTGACAATCCTCTCCAGGCTGCGGTCATCCCTGCTGCTTGTGCACCTTTTTCTTCCACACTTTTGCCTTCCACATAACTTTCTATTAATGTGCTTTGATACAGCACTTTGGGAACATCCAATTTCTTCTGCAATTACCTTTTGAGGCTTTCAAAACAATATCAATGATGGTTTTCTGCACAACTGTCAGGTCAGCAGTCTTTCCCATGATTGTGATTCCTACTGACCAGACAGAGACCATTTAAAGGCTCAGGAACCCTTTGCAGGTGTTATGGCTTAATTAGCTGATTAGAGTGGGACACTTTGAGCCGAGAATATTGAACCTTTCCACAATATTCAAATTTTCTGAGATTGTGGATTTGCGGTTTTCATGAGCTGTAAGCCATAATCATCACAATTATGACAAATCACAGCTTGAACTATCTTGCTTTGCATGTAAGGAGTCTCATATATTAGTTTCACCTTTTAAGTTGCATTACTGAAATAAATGAACTTTTGCACAATATTCAAATTTTTCGGGTTTCACCTGTATACTTGTCTGCCATTAGACAGGATTACTGATGTGGCTGTTACGATTATTATAACAATTCAAATCAGTATATTGCTAGGAAATGGAATTGCCCCTTTATTTTGCAGAAAGATTCTCAGATTACATACATGGTGATCCTGTCAGTCCACATCCCTTCTTCTGCAGGGCGACTTAGTCATTTTACCCACTGTGAATGCACTGATTCATTGTTACCCTGCTACTGCATATTAATAGAAGGTAAATAATATATTTATATATCAGATAAAAAAATTAGCTGTGGTCAATGCAGATAACTATTCTTGCCATTTAGAGTAGGATGTGTATCTGTCAGGGGCAGGAGGGGGGACCCTGAAGTTGGCGCAAATGAAGTGTGCTACAAGGGGAAGGAGTATGGAAACTGACGAGTAAAAATAAATGGAAACAAAGAATTTAAGATTGAACATAAAACATCGGGAGCATTTTACAAAAGAGAGAATATGTCCTAAGGAAGGAGCAAATAACAAGAAACATGAAAACACAATTGGCTATGCAGAATGTAAAGTGACTTTAGGAAAAGACCAACTTACAGTCGTTAAGATACCACTGTCCATAAAAGTAGAACAAACTAATCAAGTGCATGCAAGATGAATTATAACATTTATGGTCAGGCTATGCAAACATCTTGTCTAGCAATTAGATCCTAGGGTATGATAATCAATGAGGTAAGGGCAAAGTGCCCTTACATATACTCTTTGCAGTTGTGTTTTTACAATTTTTATAGAATAATGCAGCAGTGATGTAACAATCTCTGCTGGAAAAGCAAGCTACTGCAGCCCTTAGTCAATATAACAAACCAGTGAGCAATTCAGTCCACTAGCATCCAGCCATAACTGAATTAAGAGCTTTGTGTAGATTAACTCTTGAACGGCTTTTGCAAGAGACATTTAAGAGACCATCAGAGTCCCAAATACATTGGGCTGCACTTGGCCGATTTGTGAGATGCATTGCTCTGCACTCAGACCAAAAATCAGCAGCACACAGAATAAATGCTACTTGTAGAGTTCACAGAAGCCTATAAGCAGTGGTGGGGGAGTTGACTGTACTAAGCTCAGCTAAATGCAAATGGAAATTCAGCAGCTTCTTAAACAGCCAGATTACTACCAGCCCCAAGACTGGTACTAAACATACGGTACTTCACACCGTATTGTCAAGAAATACTTTTCCCAATTTTTATGTAGAAACAGTGTTCCAAGTTAGGTTATGGAAGCATCCTTCATCTTCTAGTTTATATTTAATAAAAATAAAAAAAAAACACCACACCACAAATATATACATATAAATATATAAAAACCTAATGGTTTGGCATTTAAAAGCAAAAGCAGTCAAATCCAGTTCAGCACTTCCTGGAGCCTTCAGAAAGTCCGCTGATCTTTAAATTCCTATTATCTCTCTATTTGGCATGATACTAGGCAAGGACATTGGTTTGTATTTCGACCAATAAATGTGGCAGCTGAGCATGTCAGTATGTAAATAAGGCAGAGATTTCAAAGCTTGATGAATGTATTGTCCTGGTTCCGCTTCTGCACACTGTCATTCAGGGGAAAGACAGTGGAGATGGCAAGATCGACGATGCCCTGGCAAAGTTCTGCATACAATTTCCTTTGGATTAAAAAAGAAAATAAATATTAAAAAAACAAAAATGTATATTCCAAACCCCCAATTATATATCCCCAAATACGTAAAGCAATAGTTATTTCAACTATCATCTTATTTTCAAAAATATCTCATTGCACACATATTTCTGGGTTTCTGTATTCAGTTAAATTATATCAAGTACAATTCACATTTTATTAAGCTTTAACAGAATATATTCATTAAAAGATCAGGGAACCTGCTGTGTAACATTAAAGGAATTAAAAACGGCTATCAAAAGCACAAACTTAAATGTTCCTTATATGCCTTCTTCAAAGTCAGACACGGAAAAGAAAAGAAAGGTAAAAGAAAGAAAAGCAACCACCAAATCTAAAGATTTGTAAGATTTAATATATTTTGTTATGCTTTAGATGTGCTTTAAAAAAAAAAAAAAAAAAAAAAAAAAAAAAGAAGGTTTCATAAAATGTGAAAAAGCCCATTTATAAAGGGTGGAAACTGTCAAATAGGATTTTTTTTGTCTTTGTTAGTGGACAGACCACTGAATATTGTGGAGTGTCATTTTCTGAAGCATTTATAGATTTTTGTTGAATTTTCACTTAGTTTGCCTATTATGAAGTGGCGGACATACAATTTTGGAATATTTGAGGCAGCAAAATATGCATTTTTTTTCCTCCTTTTCTGTAGTGATGTAAAGCAGTGTTGGAAGCTAAAAGGAAAATAAAGTAAAAAATTAGGTGTTACGAGTCCTGTCACACCACATAATCTGAATGCATTTTCATTTGAATTTGCCAACCATGTGCAAAGCACAAGTTCACTTTAAGGCCTCATGTACACAGGGCGATTTGTAGCCATTTTTTTTCTTTTTTTTTTTACTGCTTGTAAACGGCCCTCCATGTTATCCTATATGTCCATGCACACATAGGAGCTCTTAGTGGCAGAAGCGCATACAGGCAGGAAGAACTCCAGGGCCAGTGCATCCAGGAGCAACAGTGTTTTGGCAGATAAAAAGGTGTGTGTAAAGGCATCTAAACGCTAGGCACATTTAGGGTTTGAGCGTTAATTCATTTCAATGGCCAGAATAAACTATTATTCTGGCCAAAGAAATGAACACCCAAGCGCTTGACACCTGTAAAACACGCCTAAATGCTTGTAAAAGCATTAGATACTTTTACAAGCATCAGACATTTTTCCTGCAAAAAACGCTGCTGCCTGGAGGAAGGCTTCTAGGAGAAGGAGGAAGGCTTCTTTTTTTTTTTTTATTAACCACTTGCCCTCCAGAAGATTTACCCCCCTTCCTGACCAGGCTATTTTTTGCGTTATGGCGCTGCGTTACTTTGACAATTGCGCAGTCATGCAATGCTGCACCCAAATTAAAGTCCTTTTTTCCCCACGAATAGAGCTTTTGGTGGTATATGTTCGCATGCAAGTTTTTTTGTTTTTTTTTTATAGCACAAAAAATAAAAGAAGGTTTGACCACCCTGTAGCAGCATTACTACTATAGGGTGGATGGGAAGCTGTGAAACATCCTGTGTGCATGAGGCCTAAAGATTTCAGGGATAATAATCATTACAGATTGTAGCTTAAAGGTGAACTAAAAAAAAATTGTGTCCTCTTTCTCAGCAGCAGTCTGAACTGCACACCAGTTCTAACCTTTAAACCTATAGATAACCTAGTTGACAAAATGTGGCGATGCAGTAGAATGCATATATCATTACAAGCTAGGTACAGAAACATGATTTTTAACATAATAGTGGTTTTCTGTTTGATCTGTGGGTTCATGATTCAGAAAATATTAAGTGAATGTCTTACTGTGCACAGGCTGGGGCACCATTGATTTCAATCAACCAGACTTTCATTTCTTCATCAACCATAAAATCAAAGCCAAACAGTTGAAAACTCTGGTAAGGCAGATGCTTTGTGCTGATTGCAGGTTCTATACAAGTCAGACAGACTCTGAATAAAAAGTAGACATTGAAGAGTTAAAAGATTAGCACACAGTCAAGAAAGAGGACATCTTATTCCACAAGCCAGAACACCCCTAGTATCCAAAGCATAATTCAGTCTTTACGAAGCCTCATTGCAGGACTTTATTCCCATCTGGCTGTTGAAGTCAATACCATGTTCCTCTTATTCAAAACCCGTTACTTGAAGTAGATCCAAACCCAGGACAAAAAAAAAAAAATAAATATATATATATATATATATATATATATATATATATATATATATATATAAATATAAATATCTTTACATGTTGAATACAATAAAAGATGTTTTTCACCAATATTTGTTTTTAATAGCTTTCATTAGAAGAGATTCTGGTGGTTCTGCCATAAAGGTTCTTTATCAGGCACTTCCTATTATGGTTTAAAACACAACTGAGCAAAGCTCCCACTAGTAAATGAGGCCATTTCTCATGACCCATGGAAAACTCAGTGGTGATGGATGCGAACCGGTCGGGTGGGAAGCCTCACTGAAAGCAATGTGAGCCTGACTGTGCCTATAGCTATTCGCGGCCTCTCTCATGTATTGCAGCAATTGTGAATGGTGCTTAAAAACATTAAGCTGTATTGTAGGCAGCTGCATTGTTCTAACAGGGTTCTGTTGAAACAGAGCCCCAAAAAAGAATGCCAGTTCACATACCGTATTTTTTGCTCCATAAGATGCACTATTTTCCCCCAAAAAAGGGGGGAAAATATCAGTGCGTCTTATGGAGCGAATATATAGTAAAGCGGCCGGTCCGGTATTTCCACCGCCACCATGTCAGAATACCGGGCAGGCCGCTCAGCTGTTCTTACCTGTTCCTCGGTCCAGCGCTGCAGTCTTCCCGCGCCGGCTTCTTCAAGCCCCGGCATCTGTGACAGCCGGTTGCCCACTGCGCATGCGCGAGAAGCGCTGCGCTTTGTGAATGGTCCGGCGTCTCATGACAGGTCCCAGAAGACGCCGAGCCATTCACAAAGCGCAGCGCTTCTTGCACATGCGCAGTGGGCACCCGGCTGTCACAGATGCCGGGGCGGGAAGAAGCCGGGTGCCCACAGTAAAGGGAGGACAGCTCCGCGGAAGTGGGAGTGGGTACCTGTCAAATTCAGGTACCCGCTCCCCCTACCTAAAAGGTCCGCAGTGTCTGGTCATGCCTTGTACTGTCCGCAGTCTCTGGTCATCCCCTGTACTGTGTCCGCAGTCTCTGGTCATCCCCTGTACTGTGTCCGCAGTCTCTGGTCATCCCCTGTACTGTGTCCGCAGTCTCTGGTCATCCCCTGTACTGTGTCCGCAGTCTCTGGTCATCCCCTGTACTGTGTCCGCAGTCAATTGTTTCAGAATATTTTTTTCTTGTTTTTCTCCTCTAAAACCTAGGCGCGTCTTATGGTCAGGTGCATCTTAATGAGTGAAAAATACGGTATATGCGGATTGGAGTGGTTTGAACCGCATCCAAACCGCATGACATGTGAAACAACATTGCTTCCTATGGTGCCTGTTCACATATGTCTGGTGCACTGGTGGTGCAGATTGGAAAAGAGTGCTGCCCGATTTCTGAGCAGTGCAGTCAGGTTCGGAATACAGGCTATTGACTTCTATGGGAACTGTTTCTAAATCGCACATGTGTGAAAAGGATAAAATCCTGACCTGAAGCTGTCCTGATCCTGATGTAAACCTGACATGAATCACTGAACAACTACTGTGTCAATTAACTGTGAAACCTGAGCTTCAATCCGCACGTATGAATCAGCTCTTGCGGAGAAAAAAAAAAAAAAAAAAAAAAAGTAGAAATGTGCTTGCCAGTGTGGAGAACTTATTAATGTACTGTAGACTATGATAAACTTTCACACGAGTATAATTGAATCTGGGCTGTGTAGTGATAAAGAGATACTATTTTGCAAAGTAGTGTAGAACTGCTGGCTAAGCAAGTTACACTGAAAATTTTTTATTTTTTTTTATTTTTATCATCCCTTTGACGATAGTGATCACTTTCACTGTCATCTAAGTTAATCTTTTTCCCCCCTGGGTTCTGTCACACTCTGTGTATTCTGACCTCTCATCCTGCTTGTTTGGACAGCAGTTTGTGTAGCGTCTAGTTCTAAGAGAAATACCCACGGCAAAATGGCGTCTCGATGCGGCTATTTAAGCACTGACGTCCGTCATGTGGCTGTTGGCCTCCCCTCTGATGAAGTCCCGTAGCACGAAAGGCCTCAGGAGGAGCCGACAGCACGTGTGACGTCATACACCGCCGCGACCACAAGGAGGCCCGGCGGCCATTTTACTTTAGGGTCAGTAGACTATCCCTGTCTATTCATTTTGACACATACCTGTACCCACACAATATTTTATATTCTGGAATAAAGCATTACCTACTACACTATGGGCACTCCCTCTTTGTTTTTGACCCTCTATTGAGGGTTTCAGATCCACAACAGTATTTTCTACTACACCAAGATCCAGAGGAGAGAGCACATCCATCCAGGCTGTTCATCCGATATTAAGGAGACCTCTGAGCCCTGCTGTACATCACGTCACCAAAGTTGGACGATTCATATCCTAGAGGGATGTCCTACCATCTATCCAGTGTTATCCACCTCAGTTGATGGTTACTTACATGCGCATTCCTAATGCGTGGTCGGTAAATGTGCATTTCTGCTATTTCTACCAGTCACAAGCGTATTACAGCAGAGGAAGTTTTACTGGTGCCGCACATTAGATGTATTACATGAACTTTTATAGATCTTTTATCATTATTTGATTTATTATTGATGCTGCTTCTGGGATCCATTATACGAACTTCAATTAATTAATTTTACTACCTACTATTTTAATACTATTGTTAGCGCTGCACTATTATTTTTATACGCTGAAAATTTGCAACAGCGTCTCAGTTTTAGGCTAGATTCACACTGTTGCGAATGGTTGCGGGTGTGGGTCAGTGCGTAAAGCGCACGGATTTCCATACCAGAAAGTACCTACAGCCAAAAACATGCTGCTCTGCAGACGCATAGGGGTGACATTAATTCTTAATCGCACCCCCACAAATCAGAAAACAGTCCCTGGAATTCATACAGACTGGCGCAGGCAGCTTTAGTGGAGGTGTCACTCATGCATTCTAAAAGTGGTGAAAAATGCGGCAAATTCATGTATTTGTGGTACTCTAGTGATAAGGTCTCCTGAGTTCACTCTATGGTGTATTTATTTTTTTTCACTCATGTCTTTGTCTTATCTATATTGTGTTCCTCCTTTTTTGCGCCTCCAGTTACACCACTGCGGTGAACTCTTTGATTGCTCTGGTTCTCCCAGTTGAGACAGTGTGGACTAGTTGGCATATCCCTACTATACTTTTTATATATGGATGAGCATTTATTTGGTGTTTTTATACCTTTGGTGGATTTGTAAGTATCATCCAATGTTGTATTTTTTTTTCATATTTATTATTTTTCCTTATGTCCTGGTTCCCACGTAGAGATTTATGAATTCTTAAAAAAACTCCTGAGGAAGTGAGCACTGTCTCACAAAACGCATCGAGATCCTTGCAAGAGCTCTTCTATCATGAATTTGTCAAGATGTGGAATGTGCGTGTATTTACTCATGATATATTTATATCATTATTCTATGTGTATGTATTAAGGTTTTTATACCTAGCTTGAGCCATTTTAATGTCTATTTTCAATAAAAAGTAAAGTTTACTACTTTTGGTGTGTCTCACAAAGTCCCTGGGACATTTTTTGGGTGTTTGGAGTCACATCATGCCTACACACACTAGCCCTCTATTCCGCAAATTTATGTATCTGTCTAGAACTTGTACTTGAATTTGACTCATGCTGCACCACTTTTAGAATGCCCATGACTTTCACAAAAACAGTCTGAGCCAATTTTTCTCTTTGTATGTCAAAAGAGAGTTGCTCTTAATTGGCTCCATTTTTACATTTGGTGCATTCAATGCAAAACAATGTACAAGTGAGGCATTCAATGTGACACAATGTAAAAGTGGTGCAATTTAGTAAATTTGATGTCAGAACCCAGTGTTGCAAATGCTTCATGAATTTGGTTCAATACATTAGCAAGAAGGATTAACGGCAGAAAAGTGTGCAGCAGCTTTATTGAATTCCCCCCCAGTGTGTTTTTGGGTACATGAAACCTTTACGGTGCAAAAGCACCAGTTTCCTTGTAGCTGCAATTTTGAAAAGGTGCAGGGACCTTTTCCCTGTGTTTTCCTGAAACGAATGGACTGCTATGCCTGCGCAAATGTGGCAAACAAAAATGAGGACAGCGTGAACCTAGAATTAAACCCCTACAGTAGGATAATGCAGACACAAATTAGCACTTTAACAGAGATGAATCTCCACCAGCACACAAAGGGTTAAATGGCAAATGCATAAAGAGAAGACCACAAAACATAGCAGGACCCACCTTGAGAAAGGAGACTGTGGATCTTTGAAACCATTTAAAATGATTGGAGGAGTTACAGCTGACTCCTCTTCTATTGCATGCATTGGACTTCTTTTTTTTTTTTTGGAGTCTCACTGGCCACAAGAAAAGCGATGCCCAGGAAATGAAATATTGAGATAATACTTTTCTGCTAGAATCCTGCTGGAACACTTCTGCACAAGGATGATCTGCCCTGACTCACACTTCACATAATCAAGGACACAGCCTCATACCCCACAGGTACTTTCACTTTCTTCTAATGCAGTTCAAGGCATCATTTGCACAGGCAAATAGCACTGGTACGAATAACAGTGACAGTAAACCTGCAACTGAAATTTACAGGGCTTGGCAACTGCAGCTAACTACTCATAAGTGGTAGAAACCGCAACAGGAAATCAGCAGATTTCTGTCGCTGTCATTGCCACTGCTGTTAGTCACCCGTGCGAATAGTCGCAGATAGTGAGACACTGGTGCTGTATTTTAGCCCAGCATACTCTGAAAAGCAGATCTTTCTACTACTTTGCAACACTGTATCTTTCTACCATTACTTGTTGGTTCAGAGCCTAGATATAAGACCCCATTCTGTTACATAAAAAGCCGAGCGTTAGCACAACACGCAGGTGTAAATGGGGCCTCAAGCTGAAGGCTATGTATGATTTTTATTGCATAGTTACAGTGGTCCACCATGGAACAATGGAAGTATGCATATATCATGTCTGAACCATTGCTGGGGAATCTGACAATTACTGTAATAGCTGCTGCTACTATTGTGATTGCTGCCATCATCCAGGTCTCGTGCCAAGCAACTTCCCATCTGCACAGTAACCCCAGAGGACTGCTCTGCACTGCTCCCATTCACAGAATGCCTTTTATATTTTTGAATGAATACCATGGATGAAGGCCTTCTCCCCTTCTCCAACTGACAGGAGTTCTTGACAGCACTGTCAAGTGAGTGAGCCAATCAACTATGCAGAAGGCTGCATGGCACAGGGCCCAGAAAATCACAGCTATCACTGTAGTAGCTGTGACTAATATAGTGGTTGTCAGCTTTCACAGCTATTCCTCAGGTATGCGATACAAATACTTACGTTGGTCTAAACTGCAATAAAAAAATCATACCAAGAGTTCAGCTTTAAAGTGATATTAAAAGGCAAAAAAAGAAAGTAGCTTGCTATGGGTGCATCCAAGTACGCTTAGTCCAGAGCCACTGCTCTGCATGTCCATTTACACACACAGCTGCAGCTTGGCCCCGCCTCCTATCTCTCCTCATTGGCAGTGATTGCCAGCAGTGGGAGACAATGGCTCCCACTGCCGTCTTAGCCAATGAGGAGGGAAAGTCCCCAGAGAGCTGAGGCTCTCATTCACATTGCCGGATCACGATGGGGCTCAGGTAAGTAATAGGGAGGATGGGGGAGGCTGCTGCACACAGGTGTTTTTTTTAATCTTCATGCTTAAAAAAAAAAACCTTCAGCCTTTACGACCACTTAAAAAAAAAAAAGTGTTTCTGTGGTCAATATTGAAAATCATATAATCATTTCCACATTGTATTTTAATTATTTCTAGTCTACTGCTATTATTCTGAAAAATCTTGGAGGTTTAAAAATGTATTCAAAGAATCCTATATATTTACCATCTTGTAATCTGTGACATGGTCACTATACCATGTGAATATGAACTGCTTGTGTCACACATTTCACAAAGCCTGCTGTCTGAACTACAGAGCTAATGAAAGGAGGCAATTTAGGAGGCAGGAACACGCTTTGTAGGCATCAAGGTAACATGGGATATGCAGTACTTAGAAACTGAAGGGAAACTGCAGTAGAGAAGCTGCAAACATGCAAGGAATCCAGTTGTGGAAAGAGTCAGCAGACAGGCAGCTCTCAACACGAAAGATTTTTTTTAAATTAGGTTATATTAGATTATAAAAAATAACTACTGCTTGTGTTATTACAGTTCTGATGTTCTACAATTACAGCATACACTTTCATTGTATATCTCCTTTAACCATTTGCCTACTGGGCACTTATGCACTCTTCCTGCCCATGTCAATTTTCAGCTTTCAGCGCTGTCACACTCTGAATGACAATTGTGCGTTCATGCAACATTTTATCGATATGAAATTTTTATCATTTTTTTCACACAAATAGCGGTTTCTTTTGGTGGTATTTACTTGCCACTGGGCATTTTACTTTTTGCGCTATAAACAAAAAAAAAAGAGCAAAAAATAAAAAAGCTTTTCTTTGTTTCTATTATAAAATTTTGCAAACAGGTAATTTTTCTCCATCACTGATAGGCAGCACTGATGAGGTGGTACGGTTAGGCAGCACTGATAGGAGGCACTGATCAGTGCTGATCCTTTCGCTGACAATTGCTGGTTCTCAGCAATACTTTCCTCACGCTGTGACAGCGTGAGGAAAGTGCAGCTGATAACTAGCAACTGTATTTACAAGGTGATCTGATGTGTCAGTGGACACAGCTGATCATGTGGTAAAAGGCCACTGTGATTGGCCGTTTACTGTATCACGTGATCAGCTGTGTCCGTAGGGGTGTGTTCTGGAATGACGTCCATGGACATCGTACCAGGATTACACAACCACGCTGTAGCCATCATTCGGCTATAGCACGGTTGGGAACTGGTTAATTACACTCCTGTATCAGTTATCGCATTCAGACCATTATTCCATATCCACACTGGCAAGCGTAGTTCTACATTTTACCTCCTCTAATGGGGAGACAACTGTCTCCCAAATGTGTTTCTGTAATTTCACCATGGTACATGCACCCCGGTAAGGACTACAAGTGGTCATGACAGCACACATTGTAAATTCATGGTTAGTGCATGTAGACAGAAAGTTGCTGAAAGAGGCTGGAGCAGCTCAGCAGCACTGAAAAAAAGGTAAACACGTATGGCAATTGTTCATAAGACACAAATGGTGGTTGACGAAAATACTCAGTGCTTTGGAAAACTAACTTTTGCTCAGTTACTGCAGCGTGAAATTTGTGATATGTAGTTAAGCCACAGCAATAAAACAAATATTTATTGCTGATATACACATCATTCCCTGCATGAATCTTACATTGATCACTAAAATGAAAGCTTTATGGACCCTGTACCTTATAATTTCTTTAATCTGCCAGAGGATGCTGTTTTCTAGGTTGATGTTCAGGCTGTTCACAAGGTACTGATTAAACTCATCAAAGAACATCTCATTGCCGTCTTCGTATCGGCCATAGTTTTTTGAATGCTCCTTCTGAATGCAGTGATTGGTCAGGTGACAAGTCATGTCCTGAAAATCAGAATCATTGTATGGTTCCGAGGACGTTCTTAATACACCCTCGCGATAC
This sequence comes from Staurois parvus, assembly GCF_062004578.1. NCBI lineage: Eukaryota > Metazoa > Chordata > Amphibia > Anura > Ranidae > Staurois > Staurois parvus. The sequence goes on from NW_028318415.1 coordinate 1,632,857, forward strand.
AGGTAGATGTTGTACTGGCTGTCTAAAAGGACCCAGCTTCTACAAGACAAAAAAATACACACAATAAAAAACACTATGATATCAGGTTTAACGTGCGAACAGAAGGTTTGTGAAGTGCAGTTTTACAGGTTTTATTTACCATGTCTTTTCTGGTCGGCAATTGCCAGATAATCTTAGATTTGTTTTATACAAAGTGCATTCAGGCTTGTGTATTAAATTAATATTTTTAACTTTGCTCCCTTGACCTCACCACCACCGAAGAGCTCACTAAGATTTTCTCCGAAGCCTGCCTCATCACCTGCCCCCTGGACCCTGCCCCCACACAACTCCTGCAATCCCCCTCCTCTTCCATCCTATGCTCCCTCACTCACATCTTCAATCTTTCCCTCTCCACCGGTACCTTCCCCTCCCCTCTAAAGCACGCGCACATCGCTCCCATACTTAAACCCTCCCTGGACCCCACTGACCTGAACAACCTAAGACCCATCTCCCTACTGCCATTTACCTCTAAACTCCTAGAACGATTAGTCTACAATCGCCTGGGCTCCCATCTCACCGACAACAACCTTCGCGACCCTTTACAGTCCGGCTTCCGCCCCCTACACTCCACCGAAACTGCCCTACTCAAACTCACCAATGACCTACTATCCGCCAAAACCAAACAGCCACTATACTATACTCCTACTACTTGACCTCTCTGCGGCTTTTGACAAGGTTGACCACCCCCTCCTCCTCAAAAAACTGCACTCTTGGCCTCAGAGACTCCGCTCTCTCCTGGTTCTATCTATTGTAGCAATCCTTCAGTGTTTCCTATAACGCTGCCACCTCCCCTTCACTCCCTTTCTCTGTCAGGGTCCCTCAAGGTTCTGTCCACAGACCCCTCCTCTTCTCCATCTACGCCTCCTCCCTTGGCCAATGGATAAACTCCCACGGCTTCAACTACCATCTCTATGCCGACGACACACAAATCTGTCTCTACCCCTTGCCTCACCCCCTCAAGTCTCCAATCGCATCACCACCCTACTAAGTGACATATCGGACTGGATGTCACTCCACTTCCTCAAACTCAACCTCTCCAAAACTGAGCTTCTAGTATTCCCCCCGGCCTGTGCCCCCCCCCCCCAGACTTCTCCATCAAGATCAACAACACTATCAGTCCCACCCCTCACACCAGGGTACTAGGTGTAATCCTAGACTACAATCTGTCCTTTCAGCCCAAGGTCCAATCACTGACAAACTCATGTAGACTTCACCTCCACAACATCTCCAAGATACGACCGTTCCTAACCTTGGAAACCACTAAGCAACTCATTCACTCCCTTATTATATCACGCCTTGACTACTGTAACTCCCTCCTCACTGGCCTACCTCATCGCAGGCTATCCCCACTGCAGTCCATCATGAATGCTGCTGCCAGACTCATTCACCTTACTAACCGCTCTGTATCTGCCACCCCTCTCTGCCAATCCCTCCACTGGCTTCCAATTGCCCAGCGGATAAAATTCAAAACACTAAACACTGACGAATAAAGCCATTCATAACACTGCCCCTAAATACATCACCAACCTTGTCTCTAAATACCACCCAAACCGTACTCTCCGCTCCTCAAAGGACCTACTACTCTCTAACTCCCTTTCCTCCTCCTCCCATGCTCGTCTCCAGGATTTCTCAAGGGCTTCACCATCCTATGGAACTCCCTACCCCAATCGATCAGGCTATCACCTACTCTGCTCTTTTAGGCGCACTCTGAAAACCCATCTCTTCAGGGAAGCCTACCCCGACCCCAGCTATGACTGGAATCCCCTACTCTTCCTACCACTCCATCCCCCACAGCAAATTTCCTCTTGTACCACTGTCCCCTCCCTTCTAGATTGTAAGCTCCAAGGAGCAGGGCCCTCCAATCCCTCTTGTAATGAACTGTATTGTTGCTGTATTGTCTCCCTCCATAATGTAAAGTGCTGAGCAAACTGTTGGCGCTATACAAGTCCTGTATAATAATAAATATATTTTGGAGAATTTCTTTTCTTTGGAAAAAGGTTTTCCAAGGTACCCATGGGAGATCAAACAAGAGCCACAGACAGGTAGACAAACGCACTGAATACATAGGCAGGCACAGCTACCACTGGTTTATGTCAGGTGAAACATTGCAATCATTTATTCTTAGGAGAAAGACCTGTTGGCACCACCCTGCAAAGAACCAAGTGGAACATTGGGCACAAGTCACTAAGTGGTATCTTACCGCATCTGAGTATGCGGTAGGATACCGCACAGCATTTTTAACTCATGTTTTATTGTAGTAGTGAAAACCATGCGTTAATGTTTCAGCTGTAAGAGGGATTCCCCACCGACAGCTGAATGTAAAAAAAAAAAAAAAAAAAAAAAAAGCATTTCCGGCAATTAAATTTTTTTTTTTTTTTTTTTAAACGGCGTGGGGTCCCCCCCATCCATACCAAGCCCTTCAGGTCTGGTATGGGTTTGGAGGGTAACCCTCACGCCAAAATTAAAAAAAAAAAAAAAAAAACCCAGCATGGGGGTTCCCCCCAAAATCTATACCAGACCCTTTTCCAGCAGGTCAGGAAAGGGGGGTGGGACGGATGAGGCCCCCCCCTCCTGAACTATACTAGGCCACATGCCCTCAACATGGGGGGGGGGGGTGCCTTGCTGTGGGGCACCCCAAAGCATCTTGTTTCAACCTCAGCAACAATGGTAACGCAACCTAAGGAGGCGGCTGCCCACTGCCCCGCAGATCAGCTTGACTGCACCACAGCTGCCCATTCACCTCCAGCTCTCAGGAACAGAGGAGTAGGCAGAAGTGCCCAAAACTAAGGGCAGATGCCCACAGTCAAAATGATGACACGTGTACTGCTCATCCCGATAGGTTGCAAAGCCCCAACCTAAAGTTGGGAGCAGCCCAACTGCATGGTGCAGACACCCGCAGGGGGCGCGAGACACAACACACAGGCCGGTTAGGGGATGAGCACACTTCCCCGCAGAAGCAGCAAGAGGCCAAGGCCTGGGAAAACATCTCCCAGGAGGCTAGCTGAATACCACACAATGTGTCATTGCAAGCCTCTTGCCCCAAACCAACCCAGGGAGAGTGCCCACACACAGTGAACTCATTAGACCCCAAGGGACCCCCCAATGTCTGAGACCCAAAGGCCACCCACCAGTCCGGGAACACTGGTAAACCCTCGCATGAAGGCACTGGCCCTAGGGAAATCACCTCATACAGAACACAGACATCAGCCCAACCGCGAAGGGAGGGGGGCAAGTACAGGAGCCCAGTCCTATAGAGGGGAGGAGGAGGAGAACCCACAAAGACAGACAGCACTAGGGAGCACCCGCGCCACACACCGCATCCAGGGAGGGAAGGGAGGGGGCTTGCTACTTACCAATCCATCAGAGCTTGTGGGTGGCACTCTTGAAACAGATCCTCCTCCCCTCCTAAGTAGGGTGGCTGTTGGCCAAGGCAACATGGTGACGCGGACTCCGGCACACAGTCATTTGTGCCCCGTTACACGTTTAACTCTCTGGCCACCCAATCCAAAATGTGGTATTGTCGCAACCGACCCAGCGCTTGGCTAAAGGTCTGTGCATGCTTGTTGGCCAGACTGAGGTGACCACTGGGTTTAGATTATCCAGCCTGTGGCACAGCCCAGCTTTTAACTGAAGATCTCTACAGGCGAAAATCCCAGATAATAGAGAAAGAAAAAGAAACAAAGGAACTACAGGTCGCAGCAGGGAGCACTAGGCAGGAAGGACTGAATTGCCTATAGCAAAGAGAGAGTTTATACAAGCTTGGACTGCCCGTGAGTGGTGCAGAGTTCTTTTTGCTGCCTAATGTCCTACTGCTGTAGGTGGTAAAATAACCCTATGATAGAGAATAAAAGAGCTGTGTCGGTCAATGAGTGTAAGAGAAATCTATTTATCAGAGTTCCCCTCTCTTTTGTCAATCTGTGAGCCAAATCCAAATCCAAAGAAGAGAACCATCATAGAGGGTGAAGAACATTATATTAAATGGTGAAACAGACTGGGAGTAAAAACCCCAGACACAGTGAGGGAATAAAAAATAGAGCGAATACTGACTTATCCTGCTCTAACGCTTTAAACATGTATATACAATGAAGACTTGGGTACTGAGATCAATACAGCTGTTGCTATAAATACAAGTAGTATTTTAATATGCAAGCTCTATATCAGACTTTTTTTGAACTTTGGTAACTTTCTTACTCAATAGCGTCAATATATAAAGACAGGGTGAAAGAAAACATGCAATTAATCTGCCTACAGCTGTCATTTAACTCCAGGACTGATAAAGAAGCCAGCATTTAATTGATTGCATAAAACGGAGTAATCAGGAAGAACAGTAAATAATTTAACATACAATAGCCAATGTCAGTGATGCATAATCTATTGCTCCCAAAAAATTTTTAGATGACAGTAAAACAGAAATTTTACCTTATATCAAATTTGCGATGTCCTGGTTCTAGTAATAGAGGGTTTTCTAAATACTTTTGAATAACATGGACTTGACCTTGATTGTCTATGAAGTCTAGGAGTTGTGCTGCATCAGAGGATATAAGAATTCCTTTCCCTGAAAGAGATACAACTTCTTAGATGCCAGATATCAAGGACTTTCAATTCAATATATAAGGCTTATACGGTGTTCCTAAAGTATAACTAGAAGCAAAACCAAAGTCCAGTGATGTACCAGTACGTTGCTGGTCCTTGTTGGGTGTATATATCCTATGTTTTTTTTGTTTTGTTTTTTATGCAGCCTGTGGGCTGAATGAAAAAAAAGAGAGAAGAAATCTCTGCCAGAAAAAGTGCGTGGTATGCCCACCATTAGAATATATCGCCCTGCATCCACCCACTTCTAATGGATCACAGATCGCACGGTGCCACTTGCGCCAATTCCAAGATTGTACAAAATGTCTAAATAGTGGCATGCTTGAATAAAAATTGTCCACGTATAAGTGGTACCCCATATGGAAAAAGGATGACACCAAGTCCCAAACTATCTTGCCACTGCTGCCCATGTAGTCTGGGCATCCAGGGGGCTCCACGTTACTATCTTTTCCCTCATAAATCCGAAACTTCTATATATAGCCTTTTGCCCTCTCACAGGTCTTATACATTTTGACCCCATATCTAGCAAGCTTGCTGAGGACAGATAGTTTGAATTCAAGGCGGCCAGAAAAATGAATGAGAGAAAATAACAAACACAGATTTTTTGCTGGGGAGTATAGACATCTGAAAATTTTTGGTTAAGGTGATTTACAAGGGGCCAAATTTTGTGGAGCTGGTCAAATTCAGGGTCACCTTGAGTATGACAGAGTGTATGGTCGTTGAAATACATAAAACACATACTCTCATTTCTATGCCTGGCCATGGCAGCAAAGAACACGGGCATATGATGAATGGGGTCTGCGGACCAATACAACCGCAATTCATTTTTTTTTAGTAATGCCCATGTTGAGGGTTAGGCCCAAATTTGAATTTGGGTTGGCGGCAGTAAATTGTTGTGCATATAAATTGCTTTGATCCACAATCACTGCATTCAGATCTTCCGTGAAAAACAGCTCCAAAAAGGGGGTAGTTAAATTTGCTGTTTCTACCCGCATTCCGGGTTGGGCAGTGAATGGGGGAAGTACGGGTGCTGCAGAATTTGTGGGCTGTCAATCGGGATTTGCAAGCACATCTGGAAGGATACTAGGGGCTCTACGGGCCTGTGTGCGAATTCTTGGTGGTTGCGAGACAATACTTGTGCTCGCCACCGGACCAGCTTGTACTGCACTTACAGGACTCGCCATGTCACCAAGTGATACTGCAGTGCTGGTATGTGAAAGACCAGAATGTACTAGGCTGCTGGTGCTCACCAGTTCTCCAAAAAGGTAGAGCGGCACTAGTACTGGCACTCTGCTGCATATAAGAGTCTTCAAAATTTACCGGCAAGTGCTAGCAGAGATCAGGCCTGATTCTGCGAACACTGCGGTTTTGTGTGCAATGTATCAATGACAGTGACCTACTAACACTGCACTTGCCAGGGCGGATCCTGCTAACGCTGTGTTTTTGGGGACACTATACTAATGTGAACGCTGGTATAGTGCTGTTCTGATCAAAGATATTGATCCGTTCAGACACTATATCAGCAATGGAGGTTTATTGTGTATGCGCATGTTCCTGGCAATCAAGGGGTTAAATGTGATTACTGGTGTACTGACGGGCAATCTGACGCTATCTGAGAGGGAAGCGAAAACCCGGAAGACCGGGTGAAGAACTTTTGCACAGTATTGTATTGTATCTGTCAGAAACTACCAAATTAACAGACATATACAAGATCTTTTAAAGGTGACCTTTGGCGCCTGAAGAGGACTTGGCGATCCACACATTTCCTTTCCCACTCTCTTTTCTTTCATTGAACGATTCCAGGAACTCTTCTCGCTCGTCCGTACGGGTGCTGTTGATTAGGTCTTGAAGTCCTTTCCTCACCTGCCCCACTGGAAACGTCTCAGATTTCTCATTGGTTGGATAAATCACATAGGATTCTGGGAACCATGGACATGATCCAGATGATCCAGAAAGCTGAGGACTTGTTTTTAGGAGTCTAGAAAAAAAAAAAAAAAAAAAGTTTACAACTTAAAGCAATTACGGTTTTAAATTCAGCAATCTAGAGCCACAAGATGAGGGGATACCACATCATTCTACTTTGTTGAAACTTAAAGTAGAGGTCCAGTCAAAATTTAAACAAACTTGCCCTTCAATCCACCGGTGTCCTCGCCGCAGCAGGTTTCACCGGCTGTCCTCTCCCCAGCACCGACATCTTCAGCTTGAGGCTTCAACAGCTGGGTGCCCGCTGCGCCTTCTGAATGGTCCCGTAGTCTTCAGGGACTTGTAACGTGTCCCAGAAGACTACAGGGAAAGTGGGAACAACTTCTGATCGCCTAGGACAGTGGTGGGCAACCTTTTTTTTCAACTGAGCCAAATCTCGCCAAAACCACGATTGAAATTTATTTTGAGAGCCACATTTTTAAAAATGAAAATACATCCCCATATAGTAATTCATCCCGCATATAGTAATTCATCCCCCCTATAGTAATTCATCCCCCCTATAGCAATTCATCCCTCCTATAGCAATTCATCCCTCCTATAGCAATTCATCCCCCCTATAGCAATTCATCCCCCCTATAGCAATTCATCCCCCCTATAGCAATTCATCCCCCCTATAGCAATTCATTCCCCATATTAATTCATCCCCCCTATAGTAATTCATCCCCCATAGTAATTCATCCCCCCTATAGTAATTCATCCCCCCTATAGTAATTCATCCCCCCTATAGTAATTCATCCCCCCTATAGTAATTCATCCCCCCTATAGTAATTCATCCCCCCTATAGTAATTCATCCCCCCTATAGTAATTCATCCCCCATATAGTAATTCATCCCCCATATAGTAAGTCCCCCATATAGTAAGTCCCCCATATAGTAAGTCCCCCATATAGTAAGTCCCCCATATAGTAAGTCCCCCATATAGTAAGTCCCCCCTGTGTCAATTGACTTACCTTTGCTCCGCGCGTTCCTCTCGCCGTGTTCCCGCGCCGTTCTGGTCTTCAGGGCGGACTGTGAGAGGAGAGGAGTTCGTCACGCTGCCCCGCCTACATCCTGGCTGCCCCGCCTACATCCTGACAGCTGCAGAGTCCTGACTTTTGGGGCGGCCGCCCGAGAGGAGGGAGGGGGGCGGCCACCCGAGAGGAGGGAGGGGAGCGGGCGGCCGCCCGAGAGGAGGGAGGGGAGGGGAGGGGGCGGCCGCCCGAGAGGAGGGAGGGGAGCGGGCGCCCGGCACACAGAAGAGCCGCATTTAAGTTTGTAAAGAGCCGCATGTGGCTCGCGAGCCGCGGCTTGCCGACCACTGGCCTAGGAGATCACATCGGAGGTGGGAACCTGTCAAAAATCGGGCTTCCTCGGTCCCCAAAAGGTGCCAATCCTTAACAGGGAGTGGGACTTAGGGAACTTGCTCTTTTTCGGTGAAGCTACACTTTAACCTTTTGTAGGTTAATACAACAGTATTATATTGTTATGTGTAATAATCGGTGTGACAGTAAATACACACAGTTATATGCAGTAATACCTCAAACCCCTGCCCCAACAAAAAATATTAAATTATATTGTTTTGTTTAAAAGTAATCCTAACTGGAAGTGTGTTCATTTAACCACTTCAACACTGGGCACGTTCACCCCCTTCCTGCCCTGCTCAAGTTCTGGGAGGACATCCCTGGACGTTCTCTAACAGCCGTGCATTGGGAGCACTGTGATCACTTTGTGCCTTGGACACAGCAGATCACAGGTCGGGGTAAAGAGCCAATCACAGCGGCCCTTTTACCATGTGCTCAGCTGTGTTGAATCACAGCTGTCACACTGTAAGCAGACCGAAATCCTTTTTCCAGTAATCGGCTCTCCTTTCCTCACAGACAGCATCTGAGGAAAGGAGAGCCCATCTAGGAGGGGTACAGCGAGTACAAAATTTGCACTGATATAATTAACCTCTTTGATACAAGGCACTTTTACCCCATTCCTGCCCAGGCCATTTTTCAGGTTTCAGCGCTCTCACACTTTGAATGACAATTGCGCGGTCATACAACACTGTACCCAAACTAAAATGTTATCATTTTCTTCACACAACTAGAGCTTTCTTTTGGTGGTATTTAATCACCACTGGGGTTTTTATTTTTTGCTAAAACTACCAAAAAATATGACCAAAAATTAAAAAAAAAAAAAAAAAAAAAAAAACACGTTTTTCTTTGTTTCTGTTATAAACGTTTGCAAATAAATAATTGTTCTTCATAAATTTAGGCCAATATGTATTCTGCTACGGGTCTTTGGTGAAAATAACCCAAATTAGGATGTATTATTTAGTTTGTAGGAAAGTTATAGAGTTCACAAACTATGGTATAGATCTGAATATTGATCAATCCTGAAGTACTGACAGCCAATCTAATTTCTTGAGGTCCAAGAATGACAGAACAGTACAGATATCCCCCAACTGACCCCTTTTTGCAGAGTAGACAGTCCGACGTACTTCACAAGAGGCATGGCGAGTTTTTTGAAGTTGTATTTTATTTGTCAATTTTTTCGGAAAATGAAAAAAAATACTACTTTGAGGAAGTGATTTTTTTTCCCCCACAATTTGCTTATAGCAAAGAATTACTTTGCTATAAGCAAGCATTTACCTGAATGACATCGATTCATTCAGGGTTTTTTTTTTTTTGTGCTTAGCTGTGATTTGGCCACGGCTAATCACATGACACAACTGGGCTGTGATTGGCCCAGCTTGTGCATGTGATCGCTGTGACCATTCACAGCTAGACACACTAGTATACAATGGATGGCATGAATGAAGCCATCCATTGTATACAACTGTCACGTGACCTGCTGTGATTGGTCACATGGTACTGGCAACAGGGCCGGTACTCATATTGGTCATCGGCCATGTCCAAGGCACACGGCCAGTGACAGGCTTCGCGGCTCTGCAGGAGCACAAACTGCACATGCCCGAAAGGACACCATATGGCGTCCACCCAGAAAGGTAAGGGTTTTTGCCGGCCGCCATTCGGCCATAGGCTGGGCGGAAAGAGGTTAAACACAATGCCCTGACAATCAGTGCAGCCCCACCAGCACCCTGATTACCAGTGCAGCCTCATCAGCACACATCACTGAAGAAGAAAAATTACTTATTTGCAACATTTTACAGAAAAAACATTTTTTTTTCTTTTTCAAAATTTTCTGTCCTTTCATTTATTTAGCAAAAATTAAAGAAAAAACCCAAATACCACCAAAAGAAAGCTCTGTCTCAAAAATGATCAAATTAATTCAAGTACAGTGTCACATGAGTAATTGTCAAAAGTGTGACAGCGCTGAAATCTGAAAAATTAGCCTGGGCAGGAAGGTGGTGAATGTGTCCGGTATTGAAGTGGTTAAAAGTGCACCACTGAACTGCTTTCATAGGCAAAGTCATAAAATAATAGAAGTAGCAATTAACGGCACTTACTTTACCAAGGAAGCTTTCCGACAAAGCTTATCTGCCCCACGGTAATAATTTACCAGCTGTACTAGTCCAGGTTCATGCCCTGTAGGCAAACAAACAAAAAGAGTAAATACTACAAATAAGAAACCAAAGTTGGCAATACAACAGTTTAATTTAATTCAAATATTTGTAGACAAATAAATTTGTCAGAACATTCTACCTTGCCACCGAGTCAACGAACTTCATTTGAAAGCCTTAAAGTGTTGTTACTAAACCCAGGACCCTGCATTCACTATATCTGGTCTCTCTCAGTACACATAATATGGAAGTGCAATTATTTTAGTAAATATAACCTTCTAAATACCGTTTCTCATCAGCAGTTACAGCAGTCTTGTGACTTCTATCAGTGTTCAGCAGAGCACTGGTTAAAGCTTGTAGGAGGAGTTTTCTTTCTGCTCTAGGAGGATGCAGAACCCCTGACCTCTATCTGGACAGTGCCAAATGGCCCTGTGCTGATCACATGCACTCTCCCAAAAGAAAACAACAAAAAAAACCCTCTAGCAATACACACTAAACCGAGCATGTGCAGAATGGCTACGGTTCAGTCTGTTTTATCAGGAGATAAGACATGGACATTTGAACAAGAGGAGGAGCAGGGAAGTCAGGATCAAACGACCTTTTTACACAATGTAGAGAATTAACCCCTTAGGTTCCCCAGTGAGCATAACAAGCATGCTTTACTGCATATACAGACTGATTTTACTGTTGTGGGTTCAGTAACACTTTAAAAACTACGTTCACGTTTTACAAAAAAGGATAAGTGCACGTTTTGCAGATGCAAAATTGTGCTTTTATTACTTTTTTTTTTCCCCACAGGAGCCTGCAGAGCATAGCACTGATCAAGGTTGCAATATCAGGCTTCCGCAGTCGCTTGCTACTGCTTTCAGCCCGTACCTCTGTGTGGCCTTCCTGTTTGAGAGCTGTACAAAGTGTCAATGAACTACAAGAGCGCTCATCAGTGCCCTCACAGTTCAATGGGAACTACAAGACGTCTGCCACGGAGGTACACAGGCGGTACTTTTAGTTCTATACAAAAAAAAAAAAAACAACTGAACCCCAAAATATGTATAGCCATAGATACGCTGTGTATGATTAAGTGCTCAACCCCTGGTCGCCAAGAAGCCCATTCCCCCCCAGAAAGTCCAAAATAAAATCGAAAAATGAAATATTTCTCAGCATCCAATATAAATAAACGTCCTCAATAAGTAGTCCCAAGTGACTCCTTAATTCTTCAAGGCTTGTATAGTCTCCATTTATGAATCTTCAAAGCAATAACCTCCTCCTCCTATATATAGACTGCACATGGTGCATTACCTTTGCCACACAGTGAAAATGAAACTATAAAACACTCACATAAAAGTGTTCATAACCAGCAAAAACTCCATCAAGTGTCAAACCACATTTGAGATCCGTAATTCCTACTCTTACCCTCTAGGTATAGATTGCTCACTCAAATAAATTTCCAGCATGCGGATACTTCTCCAGAGGTGGTGGAGTATTTATGATTTCACGTAATTGGTGGCCAGTGGTCTGGTATCAAGGGAGCACTGAGTGGCACGATTTGGAAGTTATTTACAGTATCACACTATCTGCAATTCAATTTTTTGCAGGGAATACGTGGTTATGAGGAAGAACTCTGGAGAAGTATCCACGTGCTGGGAATTTATTTGAGCGAGCAATCTATACCTAGAGGGTAAGAGTAGGAATTATGGATATCATATGTAGATTGACACTTGGTGGAGATTTTGCTGGTTATGAGCACTTTTATGTGAGAGTGTTTTAGGACTCATATACACTGCAGCTGATAAACTCACATTTAGGAGCTGTTCAGTGTTTTTTTTCAGCAGCCCCTGAACTCTCCCTAATGTTTTCCTGTGTCCATGTACACTATGTCATGTACAGGCAGTTGAGTTTACAGTCGTTTTTTTGAACGCACCAAACTTGCATTCAGGAGTAGATTTTATCAGTGTTTCAAAAGCCAAATGCTTGTAAACGCAGTTAAATGCGTTCATAAGCATTTGTGTTTAGAAGCGTTTTTTAACTGTTCCATATCCAGATGCTGTCCAGAGCCTTTTTTCATCATCAGAAATGCATGCAAAGCGTTTTCCATGTATTCAAATGGACCTAGCACATCAACAGTCAGTTCCAGATTTCAAGTGAAGGGAAAAAAAAAAAAAAAAATAATGGTAGAACGTGCTGCATTATGCACATGATGGGATCCATAGTGAATACAACCAGAAAAGACATGTAATCTCAACACATACTGCTCTCTCTGCTTCTGCTCTCTCCATTTATCCCAAAAGGTCTGAAATAGTTAATTAATATTTTTCAGTGCATTCTGGGCATTTGGGAAGGTCTCCTGAGGTGATCTTTTAAAAACACTTCTAAACGCGCATAAAACGCGGCATGTAACCGTGGCTAAACTGATGTTTTTTAACCTACGTTTTCCAGCAGTTTCCATCGTTCAGAAGAGTTTTCCAAACGCCCCGTGTACATTAGGCCTTATAGTTTCATTTTCACTGTGTGACAAAGGTAAGGCACTGTAAAGTACGGTCTATTTTTTTTTTTTTTTTTTTGAGGGTTAAAGGAGGAAGAGGAGGTTATTGCTTTGAAGTTTTATAAATGGAGAATATACAAACCTTGAAGAATTAAGGAGTCACTTGGGACTACTTATTGAGGTACTTGTAGTTCATTTACAGAATCCTGTGAATCAATAATGCAACTGTCTGGGCAGAACCCTGCATAGCTGCACTGATTTTGAAGTCTGACAGCGGATGTAGGAAGAGGATCCCCAGCCCACTGTCACTGGAAATGTGGGGGGAGATCAGCATGCTTAGGTTCTCTGCAAGTGTTGTGCATATTTTATTACCGATGTTACCACTGTATTCTATGCAATTGGGATTTTGCTAGAAACTAAATCAAAGATACAGTTACCAACCACAATGACCTAAAATGCACAGATGTAAACAAAGAGTTCCATATAAAAGGTTAACAAAAGCAAACAATGTAACAGACTCCAACATTGCCTAAAGTGACTGGCATTTAGAGGTTACCTAGACAATGGTAATGAGAACTGCAATTTGATCGAGGATGGATGGATTTCATAGGATGCTGTTTTAGTGAAATATGTGCCTGTCTATTCCCAAGGCAGACATCATAAATCATTTTATAGAAGGCAATGGAAAGACAATCCCTGCACAGGCAGAAGGCCTGTGTCAGGATACAGAGCACAGGAACAAGAAGCATTATCAGTGTAATAAATAATCGAAACGTGTGTGGTACAGTTATATCATTACATAATCCAAGCTTAAATTATTTTGAGAGAAATGTAAAAGGTTAAAAGGCAATGAAAGCTACTTTCATACATACTATATATTAAAGCAGTAGTAAACTGGAAAAAAAAAAAAAAGACAAAATTAGGCCCCCGGCGGTTGCAGTCATAATGTGCTAGTATGCACTGCACTGTCACATTATGATTGAGTAACCTGAAACCGAAGCCCTCCAGGGATGCGCCATCACCGCTGTAGGAGCTTCCATTTTTACCCGGTTTTCTATTTGGGTTAGCGGGCTTGGCCGTTTGAATGGCAGAGCCGCAATGACATCACCGCAGCAGCAGAGTTCTGAACGGACGACATAGCCCACTCAGAGCCCAATGCGCATGCACTGGTGACGTTTAGGAGAAATTTACTGTACATACAGGTAAGCCTTACCTTAGGCTAGACAGTGATCATTATAAATGCTAAAAGATCTTTGATTGGAGTTGATCTTTGAAAAAACAGCAAGGATCAATATTTATATCAATAAGTGTCATTTATTGGTTCTGCACTACTTTGTATATGAGCACATGCATTTGGAGATTCCGAAAACCCTGAAGTGGTTTACATACATGTTAAAAAACATGAATTCTGTCCAATGACCAAGGTAAAATCTACATTTTAAACTTTTAGGTATATGTATAGTGCTTTGTGCGCATGTGCAAGCAGTTGCCAGTTAAAGAAAAGGTTAGTGTTAAGGTGGCAGTAAAGCCATTTTGTTCATTTTTACCTACAAGTACGCTAATAAAGCTTACCTGTAGGTAAAATGAGTATCTCCTAAATGTGCCCTGTTTAGGAAATATGTTTGTTTTTTTTTTTAGAGCCAGTGCTCTGAAGGAATGGCATATCTGTGCTGTTCCTTCAGAGCACTGTGCCGTGTCCCGAGACTCCCGTGCGCATGCGCGGGAGTGCCATCGTCACGGTTGAGCCAAATTGATGGAGCTCCTAAAGCCGAAAGACCAGGTGAAGATGGAACCCTCTACAGCAGTGACAGCGCCCCACTGGAGGGCTTCATTTTAAGGTAAGTTGTACATAATGTGCTAGTATGCGATGCAGGAGATTTTTTTTTTTTTTGAGGAGGTTTACTACTGCTTTAACCCCTAGACACCAAGCGCATACAAATATACGGCCTCTCGGAGTCTGGCCATGACGCCGAGCGGCCGCATATTTGCGTACCATTTGAAAATACATATGTGCCGAAAGCACACTCCCAGCACACATGTCCGTGACTCACGGAAAGGTTCCAATCTCCTCTTGCGATCGGTACCTTTTCCGATCATGTGACAGCGAATCATGGCGGTCACATGACCCTAAAACCCCACCCCGTCTCCCGGCTTCTGAAACTCTTAAAGCGCCGGGAGGAACCGATGCAAAGGGGTTAAGGAGGGCTAGGAAGATGGTTGGAGTTAGTGAAACAAAGAGGGTTAAGGATACAGGGAGAATTAAACCGACTATAGATGGATTGATTCTCAGCTGGTTCAGCAGGGGGCGGTTGAGATTTGATCCATCCATAGCAGAATGGATGTACTGAAGTTGATCCATCTTTCAACTTCAGTGCAGCCTGTCAGTCAGATTTTTTTCCATGCAATCATTGCCAGGGGCTATAGCTGCCAGCAGTGATCATTGTGTTCTGCAGGTGAGGAAGGCTCCTTGCCAGCAGAACACAATAGTGCTGTGGAAGGGATTCCCCTATTAACACCAACTGTGTTGATGGGGGAATTGAGCAATCTTCTTTCCTTCCACCCATGGTGGAAGAAAATTAAATTGCATCATTTATGGGCTGCTTTATTAAGACCGTTTGGGATACAGGGAGGTTTAAATATATAGGGAGGTGCCAAAACTATGCAATTCACGCCCTCCCAGAACACACCTCGTGCGTTCGATGTGACTGCTGTGTCTCTTGGCATAGCAGAACACAGATCGCAGTAAAGGGCCAATCACAGCAGCCCTTTACCTTGTGATCAGCTGTGTCCAATCACAGTTGATCACATGTGAACAGACTTGCTGGTTATTGGCTTTGCCTTTCCTCAGCGCTGTCACTGTGTGAGGAAAGGAAGGCCGATAATTGGAAATTCTGACAGTGCTTTGTTTACACTAATCATCAGTGCACTGATTATCAGAGCAGCCTCAGCAGTACCCTTTAGTGCTGCCTATAAGTGCAGCATCATCAGGACCGCCCCATCAGCAGCCTTCAGCGAAGCCCCATCAGCAGCCTTCAGCGAAGAAAATTTTTTTTACATATTCGCTAAATTTTATAACAGAAATTAAACAAGTGTTTTTTTTTTTTCAAAAATGTCAGTCTTTTTTTATTTCTTAGCAAAAAATAAAAAACCCAGTGGTGATTAACCACTTCAATACCGGGCACTTTTACCACCTTCCTGCCCAGACCAATTTTCAGGTTTCAGCGCTCTCACAATTTGAATAGCAATTGTGCAGTCATGCAACACTGTACCCAAACTAAAATTTTATCATTTTGTTCACACAACTAGAGCTTTCTTTTGGTGGTATTTAATCACCACTGGGGGTTTTATTTTATGCTAAATTTACAAAATTAAAAAAAAAAAAAAAAAAAAAAAATGTTGAAAAAAAAAAACACACTTTTCTTTGTTTCTGTTATAAAAGTTTGCAAATAAATAATTGTTCTTCATAAATTTAGGCTAAGATGTATTCTGCTAAATTTCTTTGGTGAAAATAACCCAAATCAGTATTTATTTAGTTTGTAGGAAAGTTAGAGTTCAAAAACTATGGAATATACCTGAAAATCGATCAATCCTGAAGTACTGACGGCCAATCTAAATTCTTGAGGGCCACAAATGTCAGAACAGTACAGATATCCCCCAAATTACCTCTTTTTTTCAACCTAGACAGTCCAACATATTCCATAAGAGGCCTGGTGAATTTTTTTAATTTGTAAATTTTTGTCATACTTTTTCAGAAAATTAAACTAAAATTATTTTCACAATTTTTTTTTTTTTTTTATTACATACTGTCAGCAGTGCAGTACAGCGTCATCATATAATTGGTGTGGTGGTGATCAGGGACACTGACTTGTGACGGTACGAAAAAAAGAAAATTATAATTTAAAAATAAAATTTTTAGTAAATTTTTTTCTCTTTTTTAAAGATTGTTTTTCATATTACACTATGACCAAAGTAGTACATTGTGCTACTTTGGGGAAGAGATTTTTTTTTTTTTACATCATTAATTTGCTATAAGCAATCATTTACCTGAATGAAATCAATTCATTCAGGTTTTTTTGTTGTGATTAGCTGTGATTGGCCAGGGCTAATCTCATGACACAGACGGGCTGTGACTGGCCCAGCCTGTGCATGTGATTACTGTGACCATTCCTAGATTATAAACTCTAACAAGCAGGGCCCTCTGTTTCCTCTTGTACCAAATTGTATTGTAACATCTACCTTCATTTTGTAAAGCACTGTGCAAACTGTTGGCGCTATATAAAACCTGTATAAAAATAATAATTCACAGCTAGACACAGATGTCTTTAAGTTTTCTCTATATTTTGTCTCTGCTCCTCCCTTTCCTCCGGTTTAGTTAATACTGTATAGATAGCCCACCCTTTTTCCCCAGAAATGCATTGCAGCTTCTAGCCTCATTTCATGAAGCAGGTCACATTATGATCTTTTGACCTATCAGATGTTCATTGTTGTAAGATTCTCTCAGTTTATGGAATAAACTTTGCAAGATCTACAAGATATCTTCTGTATTGAGTCACTGCCTGTGATATTCAACTAAGATTGGAGTTATCGCTATCTCATCACAACTGTAAGTTACAGAGATCACACTTTCAATGCTTAGATTGGAGAGACAGAACAACACTTGTAAACAATGGATGGCATGAAAGGAAGCCATCCATTATTTACAACTGTCATGAGACAGTTTGGCTCCCTCAGGTCCACCTGCCCTTGGTCTATCCATTAAATGCATGTGCCTGTACTATTAGGACTCTCAAGATTTATAGAGTTAGGACCACAGAAATTCAGGGTGCTGTGATGTGGCTCATGTATGCATTTGCAAATGTGTGCTAACTAAACCCGTTTTTAAACGCATGTCGTTAGACAGGTTAATTTGGTTTTTGATAGTTGGCTAACTGGCTGGCAGATTGAACTGGCTTTCTTATCCCCCTTTTTGATAAGCGATACCTATCCACGTTCCTTGCTGATAAAAGCCATTTTTAGACTGGGGTTGCTGACCAATGTTGTTGGTTAGCTGGCTGGCAAGTTGAACAGGGTAGCCCTATTTATATTTCGTATGCGATGGCCGTCCGTGTTCACTGCTGAAAAAGCCAGTTATAGACCTGGGTCGGTGACCAGTATTTTGACTGCTGTGATTGGTCACAGCAGGTCACATGGTACTGGCTACAGGGCTGGTACACAGATCTGTCAACGGCTGTGTTGGAGGCACACATTTGGTGACAGATCTCGCAACAGCGCGGCCCTGCGGTCACGCACAAAGCGCGATCCAGGAAAGACGTCATAGGATGCCCTACCGGAGGGAGGAGAGGTATGCCTGGCTGTCATTTTGCTATAGACCGGGTGGGAAGTGGTTAAACAACACCAAAAGAAAGTCCTGTCTAAAAAAAAACAAAAAAGATAAAAATGTCATAAGGGTGCACTGTAGCGTGACCACGCAATTGTCAAAGTGCGACAGCGCTGAAAGCTGAAAATTGTCCTGGGCAGGATGGGGGTGAGAGTGCCCGGTATTGGACTGGTTAAATGTCAGCGGGCCCTTTTCATAAAAGGTATATCTGCGCCCCCCCCCAATATATAATAGATGTGCACAGGGGCGGACTGACCATTTGGAAACTCAGGCACTGCCCGAGGGCCCGGGGTCAGCAGGGGGCCCCATGAGATGCCCCTGGTACCTTTTTCATAGGCTTTAAGTTTGGGCAAGGACACACGGGCCCCATGATCCCCTATTGCCCGGGGGCCCCATGAGTTGTCAGTCTGCCCCTGGATGTGCATTGATGTGATTATCTGTAGAATAAATAACAGGCGTCTTCTCTGTTGGACAGCTCCAGTCACTGTGCCTATACCAGGACATAGAGACAGGCTCAGCCCCTGGCTAGGAGAGTACTGGTGCCAATGCTGCAGTTGTACTGTCTGAGCTCCCCTCTTGGTGCAGCAGACAACACCCACATGCAGCTCCCTGTGGCCCTCGTGCACTGGGGTCCCCTGTTCTCCTATAGGGCTCTGCTAGTCTAGAGCTCACGAGGCTAAATACGGGTCACACAAGTAAAGCCGAGCCGTGTGACGTCACTGAAGTCCATGAGGAGGACAGAAGCGGCCCGTGTGTCGGCTCTCACCCAGTCTCCCGAATGGCAGTCTGTTCCGCTCCCCCAGCATGAGATGAAAGCGGGGATTGTCCCTCTTCAGTCTCTTCCATTGTCCCGTGGCCCGGAGAATCTTACACACTTCGGCATAGATGGTGCTGTTCTCATCCCTCACCACGAAGGTGTACATGACCGCCGACGGAGCGCTCCCACGAACTCTTCTATTGTCGTGCCCGAGCCGCCCCGCCTTCCAGCATCCCGTGCGGTCCCGACAACGCTACATTCACAGGAGGAGAGGCATGACTGTGATGGGTGTGACGTCACCGGCAGCCTGTCAGCCGCGCAGGTCTGATCCGAGCTGCGGTTATTGATCTGATAGGAAGAGCGGCAGCTGCAGTCAGTCCCTCTCCGGCCAAGCCGATAACCCCTCCCAAGACATTGGGGGCTGGGCTACAGGGTCAGGGAGCAATGGGCGGGGACATGGGCTGCGGGCAGCATGGCCAGGGATCGGATGAATGGGGACAGCTGGAGGCTCTTCCCTGCCACGCCCTTCTTTGTCACTTTATCGCACAGCTGGGTCCCTGAAGTGACAAAGACCAGGGGGGGGGAGGGGGCAGCACTGCCCAGCAGCTGTCACTGTCAGAATGTAGCCAATGGAGGTCTTTCTTTTAACCGCTTGTCTACCAGGGCAATTGTTTCACTTTTTTGTTGCGATCTGCATTTTTTTTTGCTAGAAATGACTGTAAACTCCCCAAAAAGTGGATCTTTTCTGACAGCAGAGACCGTGCAGAATAAAATGGTGGGAGTTGCAATTTTTGGATGTTGCAGGATAATTGCATCGTCATTTATCAACACATATTTTCAGGGAAAAAAAAGGAAAATAAAATGAATTTTAGTGCAAACGTAGTATTAGTGTCGTGTCATACCGGGTAGCGTCTTACCATACAAGTTTCAAATCGCATGACCAATAAATCGCATGGCAAGTTGCACCAAATTGTCCGTAATTAAAGCGGTTGTATCGGTGCCATTCTGACTTGGTCAAAGCTGCACCGATTTGTAAAGTAGTGCATGCACTAGGAGGGGCGGACTGACATGGGGCCCGCAGGCAACAGGGGATCATGGGGCCCATGTGTCTTTGCCCACACTCAAAAAAGCCTATGAAAAAGGTACCAAGGACATTTCATGGAGCCCCCTACTGACCTCGGGCAATGCCCAAGTGCTCAAATGGTCAGTCCGCCCCTGTGCACTACTTCAGGTGATACTTGCATAGCCATCTGTGTCTTGCAAGACACAGATGTCTTGCAAGTCGGAATGACATTCGACTTTGAAATCGTGCGACTTCACTGGAAATCGCACGATTTTAAAGTCGGATCGGTGTGACTTATACCTGATTTTTGGTAAAATATAAAAGATGGGGCTGCGTCAAGTCAATAGATACCAAACATGTCAAGTCCAAAAATTCAGCATGGCTGTGGAATTGCAAGAAATGATGGTACCCAGAATTCTTCATAGGAGGTGCTTTAGTCACTTGCTCTCCAGAGGATTTACCCCCCTTCCTTACCAGGACATTTTTTGTGTTATGGCGCTGCATTATTTCACTGACTATTGCGCAGTCATGCAACACTGCACCCAAATGACATTTATGTCCTTTTTTTCCCACGAATTGAGCTTTCTTTTGGTGGTATTTGATCGCCTTTGCGGTTATTTTTTGCGCTATAAAAAAAGCGACAATTTTGAGAAAAAAAAAACCTATATTTGAGTTTTTGCTATTAAACATTCCAGTAATTTCGTCATAAATTTAGGCCAAAATGTATTCTGCTACATGTCTTTGCTAAAAAAAATTAAAAAAAAAAGTCCCAATACGTGTAAATTAAGTGAAAAGTTATAGCGTTTACAAAGGGCCATATGTACACACACACACACACACACACATATATATATATATACAGTCAGGTCCATAAATATTGGGACATTGACACAATTCTAACATTTTTGGCTCTATACACCACCACAATGAGTTTGAAATGAAACAAACAAGATGTGCTTTAACTGCAGACTGTCAGCTTTAATTTGAGAGTATTTACATCCAAATCAGATGAACGGTGTAGGAATTACAACAGTTTGCATATGTGCCTCCCACTTGTTAAGGGAGCAAAAGTAATGGGACAATTCGGTTCTCAGCTGTTCCATGGCCAGGTGTGTGTTATTCCCTCATTATCCCAATTACAATGAGCAGATAAAAGGTCCAGAGTTCATTTCAAGTGTGCTATTTGCATTTGGAATCTGTTGCTGTCAACTCTCAAGATGAGATCCAAAGAGCTGTCACTATCAGTGAAGCAAGCCATCATTAGGCTGAAAAAACAAAACAAACCCCTCAGAGAGATAGCAAAAACATTAGGCGTGCCCAAAACAACTGTTTGGAACATTCTTAAAAAGAAGGAACGCACCGGTGAGCTCAGCAACACCAAAAGACCCGGAAGACCACGGAAAACAACTGTGGTGGATGACCAAAGAATTCTTTCCTTGGTGAAGAAAACACCCTTCACAACAGTTGGCCAGATCAAGAACACTCTCCAGGAGGTAGGTGTATGTGTGTCAAAGTCAACAATCAAGAGAAGACTTCACCAGAGTGAATACAGAGGGTTCACCACAAGATGTAAACCATTGGTAAGCCTCAAAAACAGGAAGGCCAGATTAGAGTTTGCCAAATGACATTTAAAAAAGCCTTCACAGTTCTGGAACAACATCCTATGGACAGATGAGACCAAGATCAACTTGTACCAGAGTGATGGGAAGAGAAGAGTATGGAGAAGGAAAGGAACTGCTCATGATCCTAAGCATACCATCTCATCAGTGAAGCATGGTGGTGGTAGTGTCATGGCGTGGGCATGTATGGCTGCCAATGGAACTGGTTCTCTTGTATTTATTGATGATGTGACTGCTGACAAAAGCAGCAGGATGAATTCTGAAGTGTTTCGGGCAATATTATCTGCTCATATTCAGCCAAATGCTTCAGAACTCATTGGACGCCGCTTCACAGTGCAGATGGACAATGACCCAAAGCATACTGCAAAAGCAACCAAAGAGTTTGTTAAGGAAAAGAAGTGGAGTGTTATGCAATAGCCAAGTCAATCACCTGACCTGAATCCGATTGAGCATGCATTTCACTTGCTGAAGACAAAACTGAAGGGAAAATGCCCCAAGAACAAGCAGGAACTGAAGACAGTTGCAGTAGAGGCCTGGCAGAGCATCACCAGGGATGAAACCCAGCGTCTGGTGATGTCTATGCGTTCCAGACTTCAGGCTGTAATTGACTGCAAAGGATTTGCAACCAAGTATTAAAAAGTGAAAGTTTGATCTATGATTATTATTCTGTCCCATTACTTTTGGTCCCTTAACAAGTGGGAGGCACATATGCAAACTGTTGTAATTCCTACACCGTTCACCTGATTTGGATGTAAATACCCTCAAATTAAAGCTGACAGTCTGCAGTTAAAGCACATCTTGTTCGTTTCATTTCAAATCCATTGTGGTGGTGTATAGAGCCATAAATGTTAGAATTGTGTCGATGTCCCAATATTTATGGACCTGACTGTATATATATATATGTTTTTGGGTTTTTTTTAACTTTTAGTAGTAATGGCTGCAATTAGTGACTCATAGCGGGCTATTCTGACACTGGGGGGGAACTGACTTGGTGTCACTGACATCGCCAGTGACACCAACACAGTGATCAGTGCTTAAAAAAAGAAATGCACTGACATTGTACTAATGGCACTGGGCAAGAAGTTCAAGTGCGACTTTCATGTGACTTTGGAGGGTGTACATTGAAATCTATGGTCCTCAAGTTCCATCAAAGTCGGACCAAAGTAGTGCAGGAACTGGTCACCTCTCAGCCTTAACAGGTTCCCGCCCGGCCTATGGCCAGATGGTGGCCTGCAAAACCCCTCATCCCTCCAGGTGGATGCCATATGGCGTCCTTTTGGGCATGCGCAGTTTGCATGCCCGCAGAGCCACACAATCTGTCACCGGCCGTGTACCTCAGATACGGCCGATGACAGATTTGAGTCCTGGCCCCGTTGCCGGTACCATGTGACCTGCTGTGACCAATCACAGCAGGTCACATGACAGTTGTATACAATGGATGGCTTCATTCTAGTTATGTGAAGAAAATTATAAAATTTTAGTTTGGGTATAATGTTGTATGACCACGCAATTGTCATGCAAAGTGTAAGTGCTGAAACCTGAAAAATGGCCTGGGCAGGAAGGGGTTAAAAGTGCCCTGTATGGAAGCGGTTAAAGCCGAACTAAAGGCAAAACTTGTTACTAATTTTGGATAGGAGTTGGGGGAAGTTTTTTCCCATATGTGTCCCATTGGGGAGATTTCCCTTCACTTCCTGTCCCATAGTTAAAACAAGAAGTTAAAGGAAATCCCTTCAAAGTGAGGGAAATCCCTGGTTGTCGTCAGGATCACCAGAACTAGTGCTCTTATTTGAAGATATGTCCTATATTCCTGTTATGAGGACAACCCAATATATTCTTTCACTTTCAGCGATAACAGTAAACATAACAAATAGAGAGCGTGAATCTCCCTAACACCGACAACAATAAAAACCTGATAGGTGTTTTAACTGCTTCCCAACCACCCTATAGCAGAAGTACTGCTACAGGGCGGCGCAAAATCACACATATATATATATATGTGTGATTTTACATTTCCAGGTAGGGTGCATGCGAGTGTCCTACCCGCGCTGCCATTCGTAGCCTCAGCTATCAATCACCGGGTCCTGGCCAGTGATTGCCGAGCATCCCCAACAAGAGGAGAGGGGGGGGGACCTGTTTGTAAACAAACCAGTTGTCTCCCTTCAGGTCCTGAACACTGCTTTGCATAGCCATGTATGTGAAACAGCACACAGGTAACCCTTTGATTGTCCCATGTTAACCCCTTCCTGTCCAGTGCCATTAGTACAGTGTCAGTGCTTTTTATTAGCACTAATCACTGTATTGATGTCACTGGGGATGTCAGTGACATCAAGTCAGTCCCCCCCCCCCCCCCCCAGTGCCAGAATGCCCGCTGCAGTCCTGCTATAAGTTACTGATCTCCGCCGTTACTAGTAAAATAAAAATCACAGTATATATACCATGGTAAAAGCAAAGCAAGCGCACGGATTCACACAAAGCAGCTGGCATAAAAGGATGAACCCCTATATCCTCAAACACATGAAAAAATTTAAAATGCAGTACTATACAATATGATGAAACCAAGGTGCTAATGCATAAATGAATGAATAATTAAAGTGACAATGGTGACGAATTCAAAGTGAGGCGCTGAAATTTAGCGCTAATATGAATAATATTGCATAAGTGTCCCGCAAAATGACAGCGAAAAAGTGATAATTGTAAATAAATATAAAGTAACAATAGTGAACAGTCCAATATAAAATATGGTAAGTCAGATAAAATAGCAAAGAAACCTCCAAGCAATCTCCGTGATGAATAGGTGACAGTGACTCCATGCTAGGAAATGCTGGGTGAATGCACTCACCAGAAGCGCATAATAATATATCCAGCTCCTCCACAACTAGGGAAAACTTCCATCACAAAGATCATGGTATGGAGACAAGATAAACCCCACTGGCTTCTCACAGCATTACAGGGATGACTCCGACACCACCACTGGCCTCTAGCTGCATTACAGGGATGGCTCAGGATCAGGGTTGGACTGACAACTCATGGGGCCCCCAGGCAATAGGATATCATGGGGCCCCTGTGTCCTCACCCACATCCCAAAAAGCCTATGAAAAAGCCAATGAAAGGTACCAGGGGCATCTCATGGGGCTCCCTACTGACCCCGGGCCCTCGGGCAGTGCCAGAGTGCTCAAATGGTCAGTCCGCCCCTGCTCAGGATACCTCTCCACCATGGACAGAGCCAACAGAAATAACATAATCTACATGGGGAAGTCCAAGCTGCCGACAGTGTGTGCCTAGAAGCCGCTGGCCATTGTGTACGGTGTGCCCAGGTGTGGAAGTCCTTCCTACCCCTGTCTTCTTCCTCTGCCCCCCCGTGCTGCACTCTAACATCCCTGGGCTCCTGTCAGGAGGCTCCCCTCTCCGGGTGGGATGTGTGCCAAGCTCCTTGCTGGGGTTTTCCACCTTCCCCATTAGAGGAGCATACCTCGTTGTCATACAGCGCAAGTCGCGCTACAGCTCTGTTGGCGAAACTGTCAAATCGGCCCTGCTACACCCCCTCACAGGCACTTTCAGTTCTGGGGAGGACCTTTGCTTCCCATTGGCTGCTCAGTTCCATGAGGTAGGTGGGAAGAGGTCTGACTGGGGGTATAGGGCTCCGAACTAACTTCTTCCTGAGAGTCTGTACCAGTCACCAGAGGGTAGAAACATGGTCACATGGCAGACTTGGATCTCCAGTAGCCGAAGCGCAAACTTCATTCCTTCCACCATTTGTAAACGCTAAAACTTTCACGTACAACAGTAATTTACACATATTGGGATTTTATTTAGCAAAGACATGTAGCAGAATACATTTTGGCCTAAATTTATGATGAAATTTGATTTTTAAAATTTTTTAAACTGGACATGTTTAATAGCAAAAAGTCAAAAATATTGTTTTTTTTCTCAAAATTGTCAGTCTTATTTTTTTATAGAGCAAAAAATAAAAACCGCACAGGCAATCATATACCACTGAAAGAAAGCTCTATTTGTGGGAAAAAAAGGCCGTAAAGTTCATTTGGGTGCAGCGTTGCATGACCACACAATTGTCAGTTAAAGTAACGCAGTGCCGTACCGCAAAAAATGGCCTGGTCAGGAAGGGGGGTAAATCCTTTGGAGGGCAAGTGGTTAATTTGTTCTCTCTGTTCAAAGCTAAAAAAAATGCTTTGCCTTTAGTTAAACTTAAAAGAGCCTGCCCACTTTCTCTTGCATACATCGTAAGCAAGCTGCTAGTACCAATAATTAAATAAAAAATAATAATATCAATTCATAACCAGAAACAGGGTAGAACTATTTTAGGATACAATGCTCAATACATAGGAAACATATGCATATATTGCATTAACAAATAACATTTTAAAATGCAAAGGAAATAAAAAAATGGTGATATCAGAGAGCCCTATATTCCCACAATGTTTACACTTACTACAAAACCAATGCAACTTGTAAAGGCACAAGAATCTTTCCAGAACCTGGAGTCTATTCTCACATACACTATATTGCCAAAAGGTTAGGGCCGCCTGCCTTTACATGCACATGAACTTTATTGGCATCCCAGTCTTAGTCCATAGGGTTCAATATTGAGTTGGCCATCCCTTTGCAGCTATAACAGCTTTAACTCTGCTGGGAAGGCTGTCCACAATGTTTAGGAGGGTGTCTATGGGAATGTTCGACCATTCTTCCAGAAGCGCAGTTGTGAGGTCAGGCACTGATGCCGGACAAGTTGGGTTTGGAAAGCTATTTCATGATGTGATCTACGCACTGTTGTTGTGCTAATCTGAAGGCCACATCTTCAACTCTTCTGGGAAGACTGTCCACAAGGTTTCTTCCAGAAGCGCATTTGTGAGGCTCTGATAAATCACTTGATCCATTTTCAGCAAAAGGGACCAAGTGATTTATCACACCCTTTAATATGTTCCTCTTATGCTCCCCAAAATGGACTCTAAGTTGGTGAGATGTACGGCAAACATACTGTAGATGAGCCTGGAACTAGGAATATCATCCAATACACCAAAAAACATTTATGGCAGGGGCATTTCCATTAAACCCTGCTACAATTTTTTTTAAGATGACATATGTATTTGCAAACACACATTTTTTTTACTGAACACCCATAGCTCCCCTTCTGCTCCCAAAAAAAAAAAAACAACTGAATTCCTTATTACTCTGCCTAGGCTGGGTTTCAACACTACCGTGCACATTCAGACCCCTTTTTATCTATTAAAAAAACCTAGGTCTTTTGGGAAGGCCTTTGTTCAATATAGTAAAATCCTCTTTTAAAATTCCCCAATTATGGTTAAAAACCTTCTTGATATTTAAAACCCCATTACTAAATTACCCCTTCCTTTTCAAATGTTCAAACCAAATCAAGGAAAACAAGGCTGGTAAGGTCCACTACATGAGTGAATGAGATTTCAAATAGATTATTCTGGCAGTACATTGTGAATTCCTAAAGGGTGCCGTCACTCTTCCCAAATGTCCAATATGTCATATGTTATATATACAGTGAATATAAAAAGTCTACACACCCCTGTTAAAATGTCAGGTCTCTGTGATGTAAAAAAAAGAGACAAAGATAAATCATTTCAGAACTTTACCACCTTTAATGTGACCTATAAACTGAACAACCCAATTGAAAAACAAACTGAAATCTTTTGGGGGGGAAGTAAAAATAAAAAACTAAAATAATGTGGTTGCATAAGTGTGCACACTCTCTTATAACTGGGGATATAGCTGTGTTCAGAATTAAACAATTACATTCAAAATCATGTTAAATAGGAGTCAGTACACACCTGCCATCATTTAAAGTGCCTCTGATTGACCCCAAATAAAGTTCAGCTGTTCTAGTAGGTCTTTCCTGACATTTTCTTAGTCGCATCCCACAGCAAAAACCATGGCCGCAGAGAGCTTCCAAAGCATCAGAGGGATCTCATTGTTAAAAGCTACCAGTCAGGAGAAGGGTGCAGAAATGTTTCTAAGGCATTAGATATACCATGGAACACAATCATCATGAAGTGGAGAAAATATGGTACAACATTGACATTACCAAGAAATAGACGTCTCTCCAAAATTGATGAAAAGACGAGAAGAAAACTGGTCCGGGAGGCTGCCAAGAGGCCTACAGTAACAATAAAAGAGCTGCAGGAATATCTGGCAAGTACTGGCTGTGTGGTACATGTGACAACAATCTCCCGTATTCTTCATATGTTTCGGTTATGGGGTAGAGTGGAAAGATGGAAGCCTTTCCTTACAAAGAAAATCATCCAAGCCCAGCTAAATTTTGTAAAAACACATCTGAAGTCTCCCAAAAGCATGTGGGGAAATGTGTTATGGTCTGATGAAACCAAGGTTGAACTTTTTGGCCATAATTCCAAAAGATAGGTTTGGCGCAAAAACAACACTGCACATCACCAAAAGAACACCATACCCACAGTGAAGCATGGTGGTGGCAGCATCATGCTTTGGGGCTGTTTTTGTTCAGCTGGAACTGGGGCCTTAGGCTTGGCCATACATTATACAATTTTCTTTAGAAAATTGCTTTAGATTTACCAAAAACCATTCAATATGAGGTCAAACCTAAACGACACTTTCTATTCTATCCAATCAGGCAGGCCCTTGCACTACATAGTTGAAGGTAAATCCAAAAGAAATTGGACAGAAAATTGTATAGTGTATGGCTGGGCTAAGTCAAGGTAGAGGGAATTATGAACCGTTCCAAATACCAGTCAATATTGGCACAAAACCTTCAGGCTTCTGCTAGAAAGCTGAACATGAAAAGGAACTTAATCTTTCAGCAGGACAATGACCCAAAGCATACATCCAAATCAACAAAGGAATGGCTTCACCAGAAGAAGATTAAAGTTTTGGAATGGCCCAGCCAGAGCCCAGACCTGAATCTGATAGAAAATCTGTGGGGTGATCTAAAGAGGGCTGTGCACAGGAGAAGCAATCTCACAGATTTGGAGTGTTTACTGTATGCAAGGAAGAGTGAGCAAATATTTCTAAGTCAAAATGTGTAATGCTGATAGACTCATAACCAAAAAGACTGAGTGCTGGAATAAAATTAAAAGATGCTTCAACAAAGTATTAGTTTAAGGGTGTGCACAATTATGCAACCATATTATTTTAGTTTTTTACTTTTACTTCCCTCCACCTAAAAGATTTCAGTTTGTTGTTCAACTGAGTTGTACAGTTTATAGGTTACATTAAAGGTGGAAAAAGTTCTGAAATGATTTATGTTTGTCTCATTTTTTTACATCACAGAAACCTGACATTTTAACAGGGGTGTGTAGACTTTTTATATCCACTGTACCTTGCAGTGAGAGCCAAGTTTGCCCAAACAGATTGTTGTTCAAATATGGAACTGCTCCCAATATCTCAAAAGAGATTGGTATGGCTAGGGGCAAATCTAGCTCTTACCAGTCTATAGTCTATATTACAAATTAATTACAGGACAGAGTGTATTAATTTCTTTTCAAAATAATGCTCTTTTTGAATATATTTCTTGAAACAAAGTGTTTTAAATTTCATTGGTTTGGGCTTTGTAGGGCTCTTTTTATGCCCAAAAAAGACCAGTTTGAAGCAAATGTTTTACACAAACATGTACATAAAACAGACTTTGAATCTTCAGGTTTTATATTAATTTATTAAAACATTACATAGAGCAATATGGTTACAGTAATTTCAAGTATAAGTCCGCGCATATCATAGAACTTAAATTCGAAGTCCACCTTATGCAAAAAATAATAATGCATTATTATTATTATTATTATTATTTTTATTCAGGATTTATATAGAGCTAACAGTTTGAGCAGCACAACAAGACAAATGCACGTATATTTGCGTATATGTGCATTTTTTGCAAATTAACCTACAAAGCATTGCAAACACAATCAGTGGGTCTTGGGTGCAATTCCAGGCTGCCATAGACTCATTCTCCAGCTCTATGGCCATACCAAGGTAGGGACTTTCAGTTAGAGAGCTGCAGGAAGTGTCAATGGACTGACTACGAGTGCAGTGATCACACAAAAATCATGGAATATATTTTCAATGAATGCACTGGATCAGCTGACATTTTTCTAAGAGCCTGGTGTTTAGCTCTAAAGTACATGTGCACCTAAAAATAAAATGGTTTACTTTTGAAGTGATTGATACATGGTAAAAGTGAAAGTATCCCAGCATAAAGGATGCTGTATGTATTAACAAAGCTGTTTGCATTTCATTAGTGCTATAGCAACATCATGGTAAATGCTTGAGAAGTACATAAGAAAGGTCTAAAAGACAAGCCATTTCAAAAATTAATACCGAGACCCGAGTAAGAAATCCTGAAAGTGCATCAGCTGCTTACAATGGATTAGTCACTCCCATTCAGAATCACAAGGCATGATCTAACAAAGGGCTATTCCATGAGGCCCGGTTCACATATGTGCGGGTGGTGCCGCTGCAGATCCACACAAAACTCCGTGCAGCCACACCACCCGCACAGAGGAATGCGGACCCGCGGGCGGTTGCCATTAATTCCAATGGTAAACATCCCGCACTGGAAATCGCAACAGTACTGGGAACCGAGGTTCCCGCGTGGACTGCGTTTTCAGAAGTGCAGGAACTTCTTCCCTGCGTGTCTTTGGGCACGGGAGTCCATTCAAATGAATAGGCTCTCATGCCCTCGCAAATGCAGACCGCGGATATGTGAACCAGGGTAAGAGCAGAAACAGGTAGGACTCTGCAACAAAGTTTGCGCAATTCCATGCACTCAGAGGGGAATGTTTTCTTCTCTTAACAAAAGTAGAGTTATGCTTTAAAGAAATCAACAATGCAAAAAAAAAAAATGTCACTTTGATAGGGAGAAAATCTTCCTACAGATATACATTAGCATTTGTAAGAAGCATTTCAGCCAGCATTTTTAAATAAAATGCACCTGTCCTTTATCACACCTAATAGATGCTGTCAGGTGAAAACCCAAGGCCAGTTTTGGAGAGTTGGAAGGGTTAGAACCAAAACAAAAAGCAGCAGAGAGCGCATATCTCCCTGGTGGGGGATTTATATGTTGAAAAGAATAAAACCAATGTGCTCACATATGTAGAAGTAAACATGGCACATAAATCATTATACAATCCTCCTTGATTCCTCCCTAGTCTCTGCCAAGATGTATGATACAGACTGATGCGGAGAGGGTGCTCTCAGATGACAGCTCTCCAAACAAGCCGCTGCTAAGCAGAACGTGCGGCTACTACTGCGCATGCGCCCGGACCAGCCGGTGCCTCACTTCACACAGATGACCCTGTACGATGACCCTGATGTACAGCTTCCCTTAGATTTTTTTTTTCATTCCCAGTGAGATTTCTGCTCACTTCCTGTCTTCCTGTTCCAGTGACAAGCTTAAAAGGTAGAGAAATTTACAAAAGGCAACATTTAAAACCCGACAAGATTTCTAACCCTTCCACGCTCTATTCAAAACTAAACAAAATAGCTAGAATTGGGCTAAACGAATAAAGTAGGAAGCTCTTCTTCTTGTGCTGACATGGAGAAGTGGATGGCTTCCTACTCAGACACCACAGATTGGCTGTTTCCGTATGTACAGAAAAGAATTGTGACTTGGCTACACTGCTAGAAGATGTCAAACCATTTTGGTCTTCATACTTGGGCCATTCTCTTGTGCAAATATGCCCAGACAGAAAAGCGATTCCCATGTTCTTCAAAAACCTGAAAACCCCCTTAAGACTACTGTAAATTCTGTAAAACCTCAGGTAGTTTATTCACAGAATATATAGTATAATGAGGAGTAGGGCTGGGTTTGCGGTTTATTTGAGGATTCTTATTTAACCAGATGGTTGCCTTCAATCCCGCATTCAGTCCACCTTGAATGTCTGTGTCCAGATTGTCTCCCACCATCACACAATCCTCTGGTTTTACTGACACTAGGTCACAGCAGTGGAGGAAGATAGATGGATCTGGCTTCTCTTCTGAATGTTCTCCTCCCACCACAATGGCATCAAACAGTGCACTAACACCACATGCTTCAATTTTTTCTCTTTGGACCTGCCTCTCTCCATTTGTTAACAGGACCAAGCGCACTGATTTCCGCAGTTCACCTAGCATGTTTCTGGTGCTTTCCGACAAGGTCATAAGTTGAAGACGCTTGGTTTTCCACAATGCATATGATTCATTGGCCAAGTCCTTGTAATCCCCAGGCTTGATTTCCTGCATGGATTTCTCCCAATGCAGTACCCTGAGATTGTCAATGGTCATTTCAGAAGGATCAAACATTTCATGAAGCAGTTTTGCTTGAAACCTATTACATATAATATGTATTTCGTCTTCTTTAAATTCGCTTTTGTCTTTAAGTAATTTAATCACCTGTGCAAAAAAAGACAATCAATTTTAAAAATACAAGTAATATTTCTGCATGCTTGAAAACTTAAAGTGTTTCTAAAACTTTGTTTTTTTTTTTAAATAAAAATAATAAACATGTTATACTTCCCTGTTCTGTGCAATGATTTGAACAGAGCAGCCCTGATCCTCCTCTTTTCAGGTCCCCTGCCAGCGCTTCTGGCTCTTCCTCTTTAGCCAGTTCCCACCATAGGAAGTCACTTCCTATGCAGGCACTCATGTCGGCTCGCTCCCGAGCACCACTACCTGCATCCGTAGACACAGACAGCGAGGCACGGCCCTGCCCCTGCTCCCTCGTCACAGAGTTTGATTGACAGCATCAGTGGCTCCCACTGCTATTAATCTTCCCTGTGAGGGACAGAGCCAGCTCTCATGCACAGCGCTAGATCGCGATGGGGCTCAGGTAAGTATAAGGGGGGCTGGAGGGGATCCCAGACACAGAAGGTTTTTTACTTTAATGCATAGAATGCATTAACGTATGAAAACTTTAAGGCTTTACAACCACTTTAAAGACTAATTCCACGCATCAGTGTGTTATACTAAATTACTTGGACCAGCTTGGACCAATGTAACGATGTATATGACATAACTGGCTGATGCCACTGGAAGCTGGAAATCATTGAACTAGACAGCACTGCTTCAATAATCTCCACTTGCTTCCAAGTCCCATGCTGAGTGGCTAGCCTGAAGCATTGTGAACAAAGGATGTCATCCACTAAGCACAGGCTCTATTCAAAGAATGCTTTACATTTTCTGAGTGAATACAAAACATTCTCTGATTAGATGAAGTGGAGAGTGTGAAGTCACTGCCCTGCCTTGACATCTCATCCAATCACAGAATGCTTTGCATTAATTCCGAAAATGTGAAGTGTTCTTTGAATGGTGCCCGTGCTGAGCCACCAACCTTCTGTGTTTACAATGCAGGAGAGCAGCCACTCGGCATGGGACCAGCAAACAACTGGAGATCACTAAACTTCCAGCAGCACTGGCCAGATAAGGTATGTTCACAGTTCCATAGTCCAAGCTGGACCAATGTAAGCATGTATACCAGGCCAATCCCTGGAGTTATACTTTAAATCTGAACAGGTAAGCAGCTAAACACCCACTTGAAATACATATATGAACACCATTTCATCTATCTATCTATCTATCTATCTAGGTCCTATACCTCTTTAATGCTGGGCAGTTCTTAATATGCTGAGAGCCCCCCTAGGGGCTGTACTTACAGTATATCCTCTCTCTTTGAAGTTGAAGATGTCCTGCATTACTCAACCCCAAAGACTGGGGAAATCTTTGGCCATAAAAGAGACAGAGGCAGAGACAACGCCAACGGAGGTGAGTATTGGAGCCCAGGCTGCATTTCTTGTTTATATACAAGCTGGAGGTTAAATTTAAAAACAAATATCCTGAAGCTGAGCTTTAACTTTTACGCATTAATGCATACAATGGAGATATATAGTTTATGTTGTATTAATTTATATTCACAGAGTATTTCATAAACTAGCATTTACCTCTTCTATTGCTTTCTTGCTGGCTCCAGAAGTGTCAATCAATGTGTTATCCAAATCAAAAAATATGGCTTTAATTCCATGCAACACCATTTCTGAAGAGGTATGGGCACAGGCACCAGGAAGAATCTGACAATAAATAAATTAAATATGCATTACAAGAATTAAGACATGTGGGATACACATATAGAGTGAAGCTGTGAGCTATTTGACTCAGAAGAAAACATTTCACCGACTGTTTGGGATTTCTTGCACTTTTCATCACCAATTGGTGAAAGACTATAAACTTTTAAAAGTGTGGAGCGCTGCTGTGATTAATGTTATACAGATTGCTATTCATTACATATGGGATACACAAGTGAATATTCCTTGCTTCTTAGGTCCTCACTTTTGATTTTTTAGACAGAAAATAAAAAAATGTGCTTGTTACATGGGCATCTTGTTAAGAAAGGAAAAAGTAGACCTTAATCCATGCAATGAGGTATGGCCGTATATTCCAGACTAAGCAGATCTTTACCCCAAGACCTCCTGCACACTACAGCATTTTTAAAATGTAGCCCATTATATACAATGTGCCTTTGCACACAGGTATGTAATGAAGCGCTGTATCCCATATGGAAGAAAAATACATTTGAAATATATTTTTAAAATATTCTTCCCAAAATATATTGCCATAGATTTGAAATGCTACAATTTTGTCTATATTCAATTTTTAAATATATCCTCCAGATTGTTTTTTAACATATAAAAGAGTAATTTTAACATATATTTGTAAATGCATTCCAAAAATGTAGGATTTGTATTTTTAAAGACATACGTTATATTTGAAATGTATTTTTTTAAATATTTTTCATATATTTTGTAATAAAAACACATTTCAACATGCAGTATATATGTATATATTTATTGAAATATATTGAATATGGCCAAAATTGTAGCATTTCAAATATATGGCAATATATTTGGAAAGAATATTTTTAAAATATATTTCAAATCTATTTTTTTTTCAATGTGGGATATTCTTTAGTTAAAAAAAAAAAAAGGAAAATCAGCATTTCTGGTCAGTAATGTATGCTGTGTTCGCGAATGTGAGCATAATAGCATAAATATAAATTAATTTTCCCTAAGAATATATTGTGCATTCAAATGCCCAAAAGCGCATATGCGCACAAATACACTTGAATATGCGCAAATGTCTGAAATTATGTCCAAAAAAGTAAGTCCAACACCAACATTAGCTCCAACACCAGGCGACTCAAAAGCTTAGACAGGTAGGGATGCTGCAATGACAAAGCTTTTCAGATGAACACCTACTATTTACCAAGAGGACTTTAATTAGCAAAGTAAGTTAAAATGCATGATTAAACTAGACATCTACTAACAGCCTCACACACAGAATTGAAGCTATTCTCTTGAGTACCAATGCATTTTTAATAAAATGTAGCAGGTGTCCAACTTTACTATTATGTTGCTTCTTCAAGCTGACCCTGGCAACTTTACCCAAGAATATATCAGGGAATCCTCCCGAAATAATTGTAGCAGCATTTATTGTTGAGGAGTCTGGCCACCCTCATCTGTGTGCTGGGTGATTGGTCTTCTCAATGACCCTCTTTATTAGTTTGATAGGACACCTACAGTCATGGCCAAAAATATTGGCACCCCTGTATTTCTGCGTTTCTGTTTAGGCATTCTCATGTTTATTTCTTTTGTTTGTATTAGTATGACACAAAAAAGTGGAGAAACCTTCGATTTGACCCCATTCACGGCTAAGTATAAAATAAATCCTAATGCCTAAGCACAATTTTGCAACTTAGACATGTGTTAGTAAAACCGTACATATCATCACAACTACTTTGTGTATCTTGGTGAATTATACCTTGTTTTTTTTTCAGGACAAATTGGACTTTCATTTGATGGTAAATGGTTATGGATATCTCCTGATTTTTTCTTTAATTATTATCAAAGGTAAACTGGCCCAAAATAGTAAAATTTTCAATTTAATTGTATATTTCTTGTTACTACCATAGTCTACCACCAAAGAACAACCCAAGATAAATTCACCTGCTACTGATGATCTCAGCGATGCCACATATGTATATGTTATTTGTTGTTTGTACCTGCAGTACAGCCCAGAAACAATCGTGCGCATTTTGCCTTTTTTCTTTTGTCCTACCTAAAACATACTGACACTAACTGACACTGATACTAATTTAAAAAATGTAAAAAAAAAAAAAATCCTGCCCAAAATATACTGACCCTGACCTTTGACCATTATTTGACCCAAAACAATAACCCTGGCACTGACCTAGATCAAACCTTGATCACAGTCTTTTTCTTTATTTTTTCTTTTCTTTTTATTTATTTATTTCAGGTACTTATATAGCACCGCCAATTTATGCAGTGCTTTACATATATATATTGTACATTCACATCAGTCCCTAACCCTTTTTAATATTTATTTTACACGGTTGTCTTTTTTTCTCTCTGAAAGAGAGAGAAAACATAGGGTTGGGCTTCAGAGGTGACCCGGAATCAGGAGTTCCGGATCCCAATCGTTCGTACAAGACCGGGGGCTCACGGCGAGACCCTGGTCACTGTGCTGGGAGCACGCTGTGTTGCATGCTCTCAGTACAAAGGGAGAAACGCAAATATGTGGCCAGACGGCAAAAAGCCCAGTGGAGTGGGGCAGCATATTTGTGTGAGGTCGGTGTCAAGGGGTTAATATTTGATAGCACACCCCTTGGAAAAAATAATTGAAATCCATTGCTTCCTGTAACCATCAAGGAGTTTCTTACACCTCTCTACTGGAATTCTAGACCACTCTTCTTTCACCAACTGCTCCAGGTCTCTCGGATTGGAAGGGTTCCTTTTCCAAACTACTGTTTTGAGATCTCTCCACAGGAGCTCTATGGGATTGAGATCTGGACTCATTGCTGGCCAGTTCAGTACTCTCCAGAGCTTTGTCTGAAACCATTTCTGGGTGCTTTTTGATGTGTGCTTTGGGTCATTCTCTTGCTGTAAGACCCATGACCTCTGACGGAGACCCAACTTTTTGACATAATGCCATGCACACAGTCAAGACATCCAGTACCTTAAGCAGCAAATAAACCCTAAAACATCAGTGAACCTCCACCATTTTTGACTGTAGGGACTGTATTATTTTCTTTAAAGGCCTCATTTCTTTTTCTGAAAACAGTAGAATAATGGACTTTACCTAAAAGCTGTAATTTTTTTTCATCTGCACATTCTCCCAAAAGGGTTTTGGCTTCCTCAGGTAAGTTTTGGCAAACTCCAATCTGTTTTTTTTATGTTTCTGTGTCAGCAGCAGGGGTGTATGTACCACAAGGCAAACAAGGGACTTGCCTAGGGCAACATTTTTCAGGAGGGCAGCACCTTCCCCCAGAAGAAGGGACACGTGCACCATGTAAACCAGGTGGTATCCTAGAGAGGCTGTGGGCTGCTTGATGGTGTATTTAGAGCCTGACTCTTGTTCCCGGGGATGTTCGGAGCTGTGAAGATGAGTGGTGGGGGGCAGGGGTCAATATCAGGCTCTCTCCACGGGAGGGGGTGGTGTTGGTAGGTGTCCGTGGGGGCAGACGATTTTTGTGTTGCCTAGGGCAGCACAAAGCTTAAATACATCACTGGTCAGCAGTGGGGTCCTCCTGGGTCTCCTACCATAGCATCCATTTTCATTTAGATAGTGACATAGCTGACATAGTGACATAGCTGACACAGTTGTACCCTGTCCCTGAAGGTCAGCTTGAATTTGTCTGGAAGTTGATTGAGGTTCTTTAGCCACCATTCGAACAATTCCAATCAAAAATCTGTGTGCGTATCAAACAACCGATTGTTGTACAGATCAATTCAATTATATTTTTTAAACAGATCATTTCTGATGATATTTATAGCCATTACCATATGTTTTGCATCTGTTCACTATTTTAATCAATGATGAATTGCTTGATTATAATTGCTCACGCCTGGATTCATCAAAAATCAATACATGTATGGCCATGCAAAGTTAAGTTTAAAAAAAAAGTAAATGGGGTTCTCTAGAACTGTAGGAGGAGAATGAAGGGAAAATATGACTTGACAGGAGATGGGTTTCAAATGTCTGTGAGTACCTGTGCTGCACAAATTAAACTGTTAGTTTCTCATGTGGGTATTAAAATGACTGCCTAAAATGGAACTAAACTCTCCTATCCTTTTCAGCCAAGGAAGTTGCCATCTTGGCCTTTGTTTGATTTTCAACTGCCATGATGTTGTATCAGTGATGACACCAGTCATTTGATGGTTTGACAGTTTGGTTGAGAGCACAACCAATGTGACAGTTACATTCCTGCCAAGAGTGTAACTTCTTTCTAAAACTGTAAAAATCGATGAGTTTCGTTCCGTGTTAGCCCTGGTTCACCTGATGCGGTGCGGCACATCGTATGTGATTCACACAGCAACCGCACTGCATTCCTGTGCAAATCACATGCGATTTCTGTGCAGTGAAATTTGAGCCATACATTTTCTATGGCTCAGATCGCACCGCACCCACACCAAAAGAGTGCAGGACCATTATTTTTGTCCACACCAGAATTGGATTGCATGGGTATTGACACCCATGCGATCCGATTCTGCACATCACACCGCATTTTGCAAACCGATTTCGGGGTGGTGTTAACTTAACGTACACACCTGCAGCGGTTTGCATGAACGGGGTGCGATTGTGATGCGGTGCAGAAATCGCACAGAATGTGGTTCAAATTCCACACCGCATCAGTGTAAACCAGGGCTTAATGAAGTGTATCCTAAAGTATACGTAAAGGCCAAACTTTCTTATTTTTGGACAGAGTGAAGAGGGATTACAAGACCCATTGCAAGTCACGTTTTCAGTGCTGTCTGTACCCCCGGTAGGAAGATTCACCCTATTTGTCATGTTTACTGTTATCATCAAAATTGAAAGAAAATTCAAAATTTTGGGTTTATCCACAGTACTGTAAGGCTACTTTCACACTGAGGAGTTTTTCAGGTGTTTTTGCATTAAAAAAGCTCCTGAAAAGCTCAAGAAAACTGCTTCCTTATGTATGTGAATGTATATCTATGTACGTTTTCACACTGAGGCGTTGAGCTTGCGTTGCGCTGTAAAAACTCCTGCTTGCAGCATCTTTGTGGAGTTAAAAAATGCCCCATAAATGCCTCTTCCCATTGAAACCAATGGGAAACACCTGAAAAATGCACGAGAAGCGGTTTTGGTGCAGTTTTAAGTCACGTGTCTTTTAAAAAACACGGCAAGAACGTGCTAAAAATGTCTATGCGTTTTTGAGGCGTATCAGTGTGAAAGCTCTATAAGAGGCAATGCACACTAGGGGCAGAAAGAATACCAGAACCTCTGGAAGAAGAAAGCAGCAGAAACGTGATCATAGTGGCTGATATTGCAGAAGAGTTTATGGTGTTTATAGGCATTTGCCTTTACAGGCATTTTTTTTTTCAAAACATTCCCACCCTGCTCATTTTTCAATGTACATTTAAAAATGCAGAAAGCTCCTAAACACCAAATTGATGTGCGCTTATGAGCATTAAGCAGTTTTCCTGCCCAAAAGCTCTTCACAAATGCACTTGTGATTCTTTTTTGCAGCTTTAAAACATTCCTCTGCAAATATGCCTTTAATTGCCTAATTGTGCACGAACAAATAGAGTTGCTTCGGTAGGCTGAAGAAAAAAAAACACCAAATGCCTGTATGAGCAGGCATAGCGGGGAAATTTTCCAATGGGGACACTAGTTCTTGTGACAACAAGAGATTCTCTCACCTTGGAGAGATTTGCTCTTTTGACCATGAGACAGGAACTGAAGGCAAATCTCTCTAATGGGGCAGCACAGTGGCTAAATGGTTTGCACTTCTGCCTGGCAGTACTAGCGTCGCTGGTTCAAATCCCAACCACGACATCACCTGCCTGGAGTTTGCATGTTCTCTCTGTGCTGCGTGTGTTTCCTCCGGTTTCCTCCCACACTCCAAAGACATGCTAATAGGTTAATTGGATCCTGTCTAAATTGTCCCTAGTATGTGTATGTATGAATGTTAGTTAGGGACCTTAGATTGTACACCCCTTGAGGGTTAGGGACTGATGTGAATGTACAATATATATGTAAAGTGCTGCGTAAATTGATGGCGCTATATAAGTACCTGTAATAAATAAATAAATAAATGGGACACAGATGGCAAAATAAAACCTGACCCTACCTTACTCTATCCAAAATGAAAAAAAAGTTTGGCCTTTTTTGTTCTACTCTTAGCCAAAACGTTTTCCAGTTTTGTATACAGTAGAGAATGGTTAAATCTCCTGTCAGTTTTTATTACCATCTGTGCCCCATCACAGGCGCAACAGGAAGCGAGAAGAAATCTCTTCCAAGACTGAAACATTTCTCCATCGGACGATGTTCCCTAAATTCCTGTTCTGCTGACAAGTGAAAACTTTGGGACATGCCATCACTTTCTGCTGCAATGACAATGGTCTTCAGTACAAATTACAGTTGCCACCTCATCCCTTCAAAACCGAACACATTAATTACACAGGTTCTGTAGCTGATTAAGGGGGTAATTAACCACTTTATAACTGCGCTATAGGGGAATGAGGGCTACAGTGCGGTTGTCCAGTTCTGGGAGGGTGTCATATGACGTCCTGACAGAATGCACCCCCAGCAGTGCACACCCCGCACTGTCAGTGATTGTTGTGTCCTACGACACAGCAGATCACAAAGTAAATACAGTTGCCAGTTAACACTTTCAGTTACTTTTTGTTCACTTCCAGTTGCACTTTCCTCAAGCTGTACTGCCGATACCAGCAAATGTCACAGAGGACACCCACACTGATCATCGGGGCACTGATGATCAGTGCCCTGATCATCAGTGCCGCCCACTAGTGCTTAGTAGTGCCACCCACCAGTGCCACTCATCATTGCTGCCCAACAGTGGCATCAGTCAGTGTTGCCCGTCAGTGCCCATCAGTGCTGCCTGTTAGTGCATCATCTGTGCCTCCTCCTTAATGCCCATCAGTGCTGCCTATCCATGCCACCTCATCAGTGCCTATCAGTGCCAATCAGTGCTTCCTCATTAACACACATCAGTGTAGGAGAAAAATTACCAGTTTGTTAAATTTAGAAACAAAGAAAAACTTTTTTTTCAAAATTTATATTCTTTTTTGTTTATAATGCAAAAAATAAAAAGTCCAGTGACGATTAAATAGCACCAAAAGAAAGCTCTAAGAAAGAAAGCTCTTTGTGTGAAAAAAGTGATACAAATGTAATTTGGGTACAATGGTGCATGACCGTGCAATTGTCATTCAAAGTGCGACAGAAAGCTGAAAATTGGCCTGGGCACGAAGGGGATAAAAGTGCCCGGTAGGCAAGTGGTTAAACCAGGGGTGGGCAAACTTTTTGACTTGAGGGCCGCAATGGGTTCATATATTGGACCCGGGGGCCGGACCAAGAGTAGATGAATGATGTCTATGTGTCATCCATAGTAAGTATAGTAATATTCCCCCATAGTAATTAATCCCCCATATAATAATTCATCCCCCATAGTAATTCATCCCCCCTATAGTAATTCATCCCCCATAGTAATTCGTCCCCCATATAGTAATTCGTCCCCCATATAGTAATTCGTCCCCCATATAGTAATTCATCTCCCATAGTAATTCATCCCCCCTATAGTAATTCATCCCCCCTATAGTAATTCATCCCCCCTATAGTAATTCATCCCCCATATTAAGTCCCCAAGTCCCCCCTGTGTCAATTCACTTACCTTTGCTCCGCGCGTTCCTCTCGCCGTATTCCCGCGCCGCTCCGGTGTAGCATGAAAATCTGTCTCCTATGAGGATCTGTCCCCCTCGACGTATCTGCGCATGTGCCAGTTTCAGGCATTAGCAGCCGATCGGCGATCTCCAGCACATGCGCAGATACTTCGAGGGGGACAGATCCTCATAGGAGACAGATTTTCATGCTACACCGGTCTTCAGGGCGGACTGTGAGAGGAGCCTAGCGGGAGCCTAGCTCCGCGGGCCGCATTAAAAGGTCCGCCGGGCCGTATACGGCCCTCGGGCCGTAGTTTGCCCATTGCTGGGTTAAACTCACTTGATGCCTTATCTGCATTAAATCAGCCCCAGAACCTGTGTTAGGACTCATGTACACTGCAGCTCCTAACCTGACATTCAGGAGCTGTTCAGCATTTTTTTCAGCAGCCCCTGAACTCTCCCTAATGTTTTCCTATGTGTCCATGTACACAGTCGTTTACAGGCAGTTGAGTTTACAGTCGTTTATTTGAACGCACCAAACTTGTGTTCAGGATTAGAGTTTACCAGCATTTCAAATGCCAAACACCTGTAAATGCTCTTAACTGTGTTTATAAGTGTTTGCGGTTAGAAGCGTTTTTTAACTGTTCCATTACCAGATGCTGTCCAGAGCCTTTTTTCATCATCAGAAATGCATGCAAAGCGTTTTCCATGTATTAAAATGGACCCGGTACACCAGCGCAGTCAGTTCCAGGTTTTGCGT
The DNA here is from genome assembly GCF_062004578.1 of Staurois parvus. Classification (NCBI taxonomy): domain Eukaryota; kingdom Metazoa; phylum Chordata; class Amphibia; order Anura; family Ranidae; genus Staurois; species Staurois parvus. The sequence goes on from NW_028318415.1 coordinate 1,674,704, forward strand.
GAAGGAAAAAATGGTAGAATGTGCCGCACTATGCTCATGATGGGATCCATAGTGAACACAACCAGAAAAGACAAGTGAACACATACTGATCTCTCTGCTTCTGCTCTCTCTATTCATCTCAAAAGTCTGAAATAGTTAATTTTTTACTGTTTTTCAATGCATTCTGGGCATTTGGGAAGGTCTCCTGAAGTTATCTTTTAAACTCACTTCTAAATGCAAACGTGCATAAACGCGGTATGCAAACGCAGATAAACAGATGTTTTTTAACCTACATTTTCCAGCAGTTTCCATCGTTCAGAAGTGTTTTCCAAACGCCCTGTGTACATAAGCCCTAATTAAGGTGTTCGGTTTTAAATGGATGAGGTGACAACCCTTCAAATAGAGTGAAAGATTCTACCCTGCAGGAGCGCAGACAGCATTTAAAACCTTATAGATTGGCTCAACCAGGGAAACAAAAACAGCAACCTCAATGCAAACAGTGATCATGGTGCACGGTAGTTATAGTCAGCCTCCACTAGATGGCACTGTAAAACAAAGAGAAACGCTTTCCTGGTTTTCCCTTATGTCAGCTCACGATTACATGAGGAGAAGCAAAGCATTTCCGCCCTTCCTATGGAGCGGAACAATTACAAATGTGCCCCAGCCTCACAGAAATACACAGAATACCTTACCGCAATGTTATGGAACGAAGTGCCACAAAGTCACTGCCAGCTGGCAGGAAACTGAGGTGTAAATGTAAGAATGACTGGGACTAGCTTCCTGTTTGTTCTATAGGGCACGTTTTAAAGTTATGGTCTACAACAAAATGGCCGCGCCTGAATAGACTTCTTTCCTCTGGTCTTCAATAAGATGGTCGCTGCCCTTAATTACATCACGTAAGTTTGCAGACATATTTGAAAACACATGCTGGCAATGGTACAGGGCGCTTGACAGCTACTCGTCCAGGAAGTGCAAAGATTGGCGGAAGTACGTCAAGGGCAGCATGTGTGCAGGGTTTCCGCCCACTCTGCTTGCACATGTGCTGCTGTGGCTGTAGGTTGTATGTGCAGGGCTGAGTGTTCTTCCTGCCATAATGGACTGGACTCAGAAATGGGACAAACTGCCCAGGGAGCCCAGTCTGAAGAAGCTGACAGCCCCCGGGTATGGAAAGCCTGGGAAGAAGCAGCACCCTCCTCTGCAGGACATCACAAGGGCTCACATCGACTCTTTCAACCAGGCCATGATAGAGGGGCTCTTCCAGGCAGTGCAGGTGAGCAGGCTGTACCTCTCCTGTGTGCTTTCTCTCCATTCATACTAAGGCTCCATGCAGATTAGGCATTTTAATAACGCAGGTAGCGTTGTATAAAGTCACATTAAAAACTTAAGTTTTTTTTTATCATTTAGCCGTGTTTTTCCATATTTCTTTACACAAAAAAATGTTGCTAAAAAAAATACAAAGATGCCAGTTTACTGTGTTTTACTGCATTTTTCAGTAGGGATGCACCGAAATTTTGGCCACTGAAACATATTGGCCGAAAATAACTACTGGCATTTTGCCGATCGGAAAAAATTTAGCCGACACAGGAGACTCTGTACTGCAGATGGGGGGGGGGGGTGTGCCCGTGCCCAGAGGAGGAGAAAGGCAGGAGAGGAGCAGTGTATACAGTGGCTGGCTGTCACTATATGTCATTGTTGGTTTTTAAATGCAATTGTTGGGTTTTTTTTTTTTTCTTCACTATAGTTCAGAGAGTCAGCTAAAAGAAACCGCTTCTTTCCCGAGCTAAAAGAAACAAAGTTTCTTTCCCGAGCTAAAAGAAACAAAGTTTCTTTCCCGAGCTAGAGGAAACAAAGTTTCTTTCCCGAGCTAGAGGAAACAAAGTTTCTTTCCCGAGCTAGAGGAAACAAAGTTTCTTTCCCGAGCTAGAGGAAACAAAGTTTCTTTCCCGAGCTAGAGGAAACAAAGTTTCTTTCCCGAGCTAGAGGAAACAAAGTTTCTTTCCCGAGCTAGAGGAAACAAAGTTTCTTTCCCGAGCTAGAGGAAACAAAGTTTCTTTCCCGAGCTAGAGGAAACCCGGCAATTGCATTTAAAAACTGGCACTGACATAAAGTGACAGCCAGTAAGGTAGCCTCTCTGTATACACTTCTCCCTCACTATATACACTGCTCCACTCCTGCCCTCCGTTCCCCCTCCCCCCTACAAAGATGACCTGTCACTCATGATATCACATAGGGAACTATTGGTCCCCTATGTGATAGCAATAAAATCATAAGTTTAAAAAAAAAAATCTATACATGAAAGTAGAAAAAAAAATATTGGAGCCTCCCCACATACACAGACGGCTCGGATTTTGGCCACATGCATTCTGCATTTTCAGTATCGGCAACAGAATTTGCATTTCGGTGCACCACTATTTTTCAGCATTGGAGCGTTTTTACAGTTAAATAAACTCCTCTAGAAACCCATGAGTTCTGGGTTCTTTTCCAGCCAAAAAATGCCCATGCCAAAAGAACGCTGATTAAAGCCTGTGTGTGCATGGACACATAGGATAACATGCTGGGGAGTTTACTGGGTGTAGAAAAGAAAAATCACCAAAAGCCAAAAACAGCCGCCGTAAAAACGTCCGGTGTGCATGAGGACTAATGGATACTCGTTCTTACAATGGTTCTAATCCAAAAAATGTCCAACTTTCTAATAACTTCAGTCTGTGCTCCTAAATCCCAAACAGAAAATGTAATATACTTCAGTTTACCAATCATTAAATGTGGTGGCTGCATTAGTTTTGGTTTTTTTGGGGGTTTTTTTTGTTTTTTTCCTCTGTTTACACCTGGCCAGCAACAGACCTCCTGTATTACTGTGCTCCCACTGGATAAAGGAGACACAGACACCTTGGACAGCAGCATTGCCAGACTAGGTGAAGGGAAGTGTTTAGATTAGCAGATTTAGATGGCCTTGACTAAAAAATTGAAGCCAAACATCCGGCACTCTTTTTAAGCAGTTAGGCCCTGTTCACGTCTGGCAAATTGGGATCTCGGGCAGATTTGCCATTATTTTGCTTGTGATTCCAGATCGCACTGTCAAAATGTACCTCATATGTTGGCGTGTCATTATTATTATACAGTATATATATATATAGCACCAACAGTTCACTCAGCGCTGTACATTACAATGGGAGACAATACATGAGACAGTACAATAACAATACAATGCGATACACGAGGGGTTCGAGGGCCCTGCTCCTTGGAGCTTACAATCTAGGAAGGAGGGGATAGTGGTACAGGAGGAATAGCTGTGGGGGATGAAGTGGTAGAAAGAGTAGAGGAGATCGGCAATTAGCAGAGGGCAGGGTAGGCTTCCCTGAAGAGATGGGTTTTCAGGGTGCGCCTAAAGGTGAGGAGAGTAGGTGATAGTCTGATAGATTGGGGTAGGGAGTTCCATAGGATGGGTGATGTCCTGGAGGCAGGCATGGGAGGAGGAGACCAGGGAACTAGAGAGAGGTCATGTGAGTAGCGGAGAGTGCGTCTTCGGTGGTATTTGGCTATTAGGTCGGTGATGTAGTTTGGGGCAGAGTTATGGACCGCTTTGTACGTCAGTGTAAGCATTTTGAATTTGATCCGTTGGATAATCGGAAGCCAGTGGAGGGATTGGCAGAGGGGGGTGGTGGAAACAGAGCGGTTGGTAAGGTGGATGAGTCTGGTCGCCGTGTCATTCCTTTTCAATGGCACCTCAAACTCAGCACAGTTTTGTGGCTTGACAGTATCGCAGCAAAAAATCATCGCAAGAAGGTTATCGCTAAAAAGAAGCTCCTGCTCCTTTTTTTGGCGACAAGCTTTGCGTGATGTTGTTTGCCGCATGACAATTTAGGCAAAACCGCACCATGTTTGAATTGCCATTAAAAAGAAATGCTGCCCAGACATGTGCTGCGCTTTGCTATGATTGCAGTACAATTTGAAATTGTGAGCAGAATCACAGTGATTCTGCCTGTGATCCCAAATCGCCAGATGTGAATGGGGGAAAAAAAACAGCAGCTTTTTTTTTTTTTTTATGGTTTCAGGATAAAGGTTTTTATAGAAAAGCTAACCATTATAAGCACCCCTGACATGGTAATGTGGTAGTAAACTCTCATTTTATATTTTTACCTACAGCTAAGCGTATGGTAAGGTAGGTAAAATGTATAATAAAGCTTACCTGTAGGTAAAATGTATCTCCTAGACATGCACCGTTTAGGAGATATTCTAGCGAGCACCAGCCGGTGATGACAGCGGCGCATGTGCTCTGAAGGAAAGGCATACCCATGGAAACACAGATCACTCCCCTGTCAGCACTGACATGCTGCTTTGTATTGCTCTGTAAAACAGCACGTATTTAACACTTTGATCACCCCTTTTTGCCCAGTGTCATTAGTACAGTGTCAGTGCTTTTTATTAGCACTGAGCACTGTATTAGTGTCAATGGGATGTCCGTGTTAGTCAGATCCCCCCCCCCCCCCCAGTGTCATTATGCCCGGCGTAGTCTCACTAAGTTGCTGATCACCGCCATTACTAGTATATAACAAAAAAAATTCCAGTATACATACCGCCATGTAGCAGAATACATTTTGGGCTATATTTATGATGAAATTTTTTTACTGGATATGTTTTATAGCATATAGCAAAAACTTTTTTTCTTTTCAAAATTGTTGGTCCTTTTTTTTTTTTTTTTTTTTTTTGTTTATAGCGCAAAAAAGGAAAACCGCAGAGATAATCAAATGCCACTGAAAGAAAGCTCTATTTGTGGGGGGAAAAAGGACATACATTTCTTTTGGGTGCAGTGTTGAATGACCGCGCAATTGTCAGTTAAAATAACGCAGTGCCGTATTGCAAAAAATGGCCTGGTCAGGAATGGGGTTAAATCTTCTGGTGGCAAGTGGTTAAGGGCTCAATCATATGGGTGCTGACATCTGTCTTGTGTGCTGTGCCACCAGGTTGGGTGTTTGCATCCACCTCTATAGGCTGTCTGTGAACAGCTCAGAAGTGGATGCAGGCACAGCAGCTGCACAAACACAGCCACATGTCAAAATTTGACAAGTGCAGGAGCTGGTACACGGATCCGAATGAACACTGCAGTCTGCATTCGGATCTGTGCACCCACTCTTGCACACATGCCAAATTTTGACATGCGGCCAGGTTCATGCAGCCTCTGTGTGTCTGTAGGCTGTCTATCTATTTCAGATGTATTAGGAATTTTGTATGTTATGTTGTTTGTGTGAACTATTAGTGATTTTAGTGTATTTTTATAGAAAATATTGTTTGATAAACATTTTGCACAACTATTCCATACAGTAAAAAAAATAGCAGCACCATTTTTTTTTTTCATTCAGTGGGTCCTGTGCTCTCAGAAAAGGTATGGTGTGTGTGTGTTGTTTTTGTTTGTTTTTTAGACCTGGGTTCAGTTTGTCTTTAAGACAGCCTATTACCTTGTAGAAGTCATCCAAGTGATCTTGGATGCTGAAAAAGTCAGTTTGTTTCAAGTGATTCTATAGCTATTTGTTTTGACCAAAGTTGGAAATGGGTAAAACACACTATTTTATTGGTGTCTGAGTCCCACTGTGGAGATTTCACATCACTTTCTGTCCTGGAGGCACAACAGGAAGTGAAAGGAAATCCCCTGTTTGCTGTTACCTGAAAAGGTGTCCACGTTGAAAGTATTTCCCTTGCCATCCTTCTCAATGGCAAAAGTTACCAGGAAAAATAGTGGAGACACTGGCAGCAGTGGGAAAAAAAAACTGGCAGAGGTTCTAAACTCTTTCTTACTTTTATCTAGAAAGTAAGTGGGGAGGGGGAAAAAAGATTTTAGATATGTTTATAGTTGAAGTTGAATACTTTGTATATATCCTAAGCTCTTTCCCAACTTCTCTTTTAGGCCATGAAACCAATGGAATTTAGTTTTAAAAATGCTCGTGTATCATTTAAAATTGTGGATGCAGTTATCAGTCAACCCATGGTACCTAAGGGAAGTCTCTGTAAGGATCCAAAGATTTACCCGGCTGAATGTAGAGGACGAAGGTGCACCTACCATGGAAGGCTGACTGTGAGTATACATAAGCAGGGTTCTTTATATTTTAGGAATCAAACATTTGCAGACAAGCCGCCATCAGCAAATACATTGTACTAATGTTTAAATATTAGACAACTGGTATTTATGTCAAAATATAGATTTCCAATAATCACATCTGAAATACTATAGAGACAGTGTGGGCTGGGTATAAAACTTCGCCAAATAGAACAACTTGACTTTTATCAGCTCAGAACCAGACCTATAGATATAATATATCTATCTAATCTATCTCAATAATTTTATTAGATAAAAACACATATGAAAAATTGACATAAAAACAAAAAGTTCCACCCCCCCCAAAAGTAACCTGGGGTGGACAAGCCCTGAGTTATATAGAACTCTCAATCGACTGAAAGTATAAGCACTAATCACATATTGTCAGATTAGATATCCAGAATTAGTAAAGTATTGGTATAGTAGTGCTCTTTCAGTTGTGACTGTTGCTTTCTGAAGAGTAGTCCACATTCAGATTGCTCTTCAGAGAACATTTGACAGGTAGTGAGGAGACTTTGTATCACCTCCTTACTGCCTCTGTTAGCCCGATAAACCCAGCATTTGCACACGGGTTGCGTTGAGTAGGTGGCAGAAATTTCTTTTTTTTTTCCCTGCAGTGTGATGTAAAACATCGCAGGCACGGCATATGCACTGCACCCCCTCTGATATTTTTCAGCATTCAGGGTTGCAGTAAAAACGTGTCCCAGACACTTTTTTTTTTTTTTTTTTTTTTATCATCCCCAAATACAAATGTAACTGAAGCCTTAGTCCCGCCAGCAAAATTCCACATATTCCTATTGAGTGTGCCAGTTAAATCCCTCTAATGCAGCTTCTTGGGATGGTGTAGCATTGATATTGCAGTCATCCTGAATTCCGAGCTACCACTCTTTTGTTGGCTGTGCCATACCTACCACCATCCACTTGCAAGCATTTAAGTCTGAGTTCACGTGTACAAAAAAAAAACCGTTTATGCAGGTGAGGGTTTCTATAGGTAAAAATAAACTGCAGCTTTGACCAAAGTTGAATAATCCCCTTGTTTTAGGTGTAGTCCATTTACATACCTCCTCACTAATGAATTGCAATCATGGAAAGTCTGTCTCAATCAGTGAGCGATTTATTTGCAATGTTTGGAGCTAGTGACAGAAGCTCCATCTTCAGTAGCCACTCATGTTATCCAGCGCATCTCCTGATCTATACAGTTATGCCCATATATATTTGGGCACAGGTACAATTTTATTTTTTTGGTTTGGTATTTACCAAAACTATTGTAGCTTGACTCCCTCTGTGTGAGTGTAGTATTCCCCCCCCCCCTCCCCCCTTGCTTTGAATGCATCTTATCTCTAGCCTTTTTTTTTTTTTTTTTCTCTTTCATCTCTTCTAACATTCTGCTAACTTTGTGAGTAGTACTGCTTAGACCTTGAAGAAGGGGACATTCCCCGAAAGCTTGTCCTCAAAATTGTATGTTAGTGCAAATAAAAAAAGTATCCCGGACAGTACTCAATTGTTTCTGTATTTACCAAAACATATTCAAGCTATAGTTATGTAATGGATATGGGCTGAAAGTGCACACTCTCAGGTTTAGTTTGAGGGTATGTACATCCAAATTGGAGGAAGGGTTTATAAATTACAACTCTTAAGAGTAGCCATCACCCCTTTTTCAAGGGACCAAAAGTAATTGGACAGTTGAATATAATCTTAAATTGTTCATTTTTAATATTTTGTTGAGAATCCTTTACTGGCAATGACTGCTCGAAGTCTGGAACCCATGGACATTACCAAAGACTGGGTTTCCTCTTTTCTGACGCTTTGCCAGGGTCTAACTGCAGCTGTCTTCAGTTCTTGTTTGTGGGTCTTTCTGCCTTTTAGCTTTGCCTTCAGCAAGTGAAATGCATGCTCATTTGGGTTGAGATCAGGTGACTGTTTCGGCCATTGCAGAATATTCCACTTCTTTTCCTTCAAAATCTACTGGGTTGCTTTTTGAGTGTGTTTTGGATCATTGTCCATCTGTACTGTGAAGCGCCATCCAATCAACTTTGCTAAATCTGGGCTGACAATATATCTCTAAACACTGCAGAATTCATCCGGCTGCTTCTGTCTTCTGTCACATCATCAATAAACACCAATGACCCAGTGCCACTGGAAGCCATGCATGCCCATGCCATCACACTGCCTCCACCATGTTTTACAGATGATGCTGTGTGCTTTGGTTAATGAGCTGTTCCAAGCCTTTTCCACAATATTTTTCTTCCAGTCATTCTGGCACAGATTAATCTTAGTTTCATTCATCCAAAGAATGCTTTTCCAGAACTGGTCTGGCTTTTTTTAGATGTTTTTTGGCAAAGTCTAATCTGGCTTTTCCATTCTTCAGGCTTATGAATGGTTTGCACCTTGTGGTGAACCCTCTGTATTTGTTCTCGTGAAGTCTTCTCTTGATTGTACACTTTTGAAAATGATACGCCCACCTCCTGGAGAGTATCCTTCACTTGTCTGGATGTTGTGAATGGGCTTTTCTTTACCATAGAGAGGAACCTACGATCATCCACCACTGTTGTCTTCCGTGGACGTTCATGCCTTTTTATGTTGCTGCGAATGTATGTTCCTCAGAATGTACCAAACTGTTGATTTGGCCACGCCTAAGGTTGCTGCTAGGCCTACAATAGCCTGTTTCACTTGCATGGACAGCTCCTTTGAATGCATGATGTAGGTTCACAGCAATAGATTCCAAATGCAAATGCCACGGTTAAAATCAACGCCAGACCTTTTACCTGCTTAATTGATGAAGAAATAAAGGAGTAGCCCACACCTGGCCATGAAACAGCTTTTGATTCAATTGTCCAATTACTTTTGGTCCCTTGAAAAAAGGGAGGATCGCTACTCTTAAGAGATGTAATTCCTAAACCATTCCTCCAATTTGAATGTACATACCCTCAAATAAACCTGAAAGTGTGCATTTTCAGCACATATACATTTTATAACTATAGCTTGAATATGTTTTGGTAAATACCTGGAAAAGAAAAACTAAAATAGTACCTGTGTCCAAATATATATGGACCTAAGTAAGTGTGTGTGATTTCATCAAATGTCAACAGAAAATGTTGTAATGGGATGTTTTTTGCTATTACAGGCGGATATAAGTTGGTCTGTGAATGATGTTCCCAGTGGTGTCATCAAGCAATTCCTTGGCTATGTTCCTATCATGGTAAAATCCAAGCTTTGTAACTTACATGGCCTTTCACCAAAGCAGCTTGTGCAGCATCATGAGGAGGAACAGGTAAGGATTTTATCTTGGACAAGTATTATGTTGGACAGCCCTGTAGTACCATACCACAACCTGTTGCGGTACCACCCAATTCAGTTGCATAGTGGCCGTGGCATGTGTTACATCTCTGTCCAGCAGCCTTTTTTTTAATTATCACAGATATGAGTTTTGACACCTGTTTTCTTGCACTGGTATGTAATTGTCGCATACATCAAAGGTGATTGTTCATTCATTCTGAATTGAATCGCATTATCTATTTTCATAGGAAATGGGTGGCTATTTTATAATCAATGGGATAGAAAAGGTGATTCGGATGTTAATTATGCCAAGAAGAAATTTTCCCATTGCAATGATTCGCCCCAAGTGGAAAAGTAGAGGTCCCGGTTATACCCAGTATGGTAATTGGTTTTTCTCTTACATTTTTCACTGTAATGTTGTTGTTTTTAATCAGAATAGGCTACCCTCATTTCAGACTTTGTAAGAGCTCATTAACATTATGACAATGCAACACTCTACATTAGGCAGCACATTCAAAATGAATAAGCTGCAATGCACATGAAGGGAATTATAAAAAGTGTTTTGAGACTTTCTCAGATGGAGCAGTTGCCTAGAGCAGCCTTTCTCAGGGCTTGAGGAGTGCCTTGGCAAAATGTTTAAAAATTGATCGAAACTGTATGCAAGCCAGCAGGTGGAGCACGCCTGCCTTTTAGTCACACTGAGCCACAGGTTTTCATTGTGCACCATTACAACCTTCTAGCTGCCGGTGTCCTGACAACCAATGACATCAGTTGATAAGGAGGATGTCAGCTGCCTGCACAGCATCCTTGTTTGACCCTCCCCTGCCCCTCTCCATCAGTGCTGGGGTCACATTAGCTCAGTGATGGAGAAAAAATGAGGGAGAAGAGAAACACTGGAATACTACTCGGTACCAGTGTGCAAGAGTGTATTTGCTTTGGAAAAATCAATCGCTTTTACTGTTGGGTGTCCTACATGTGTGGATGTTGCTGCTTTATTAAAAAAAAAAACTATTAGTTTTTCACATTTTAGAATGGAGTGCCTCGGGACTGTCCATAATTTTAAAGGGTGCCTTGACTGAAAAAAGGTTGAGAAACGCTAGCCTAGAGTATCCAATCAGATTTTACAGTTTCTAAGCTGTGTGGGGGAAAAAAATGAAAGCTAGAAGTTGATAGGTTGCTTTGGGCGGTTGCAGCAGTTGAACCAGATGGCACATTTTATTCTTGCCATTGTGTGTTGGGGTGCCATTGAAAATTAAGGCATGGCGTGCTACCACAGTGGCCTGGTTTGAATGCCCCCTTAAAACGCCCTTAAATGCTTCCTTAAAATGGAAGTATTTGTCAAGATCGTGAGCAGCAACCAGGATGGCTGCTTCCTAAATTAACTCCTCGGCCGCCGGACACATCGGCCGATTTTCACTCCTCAGGGGGGGTCCCTCTGTTTCCTCCCTGGCCCCCTGTCTCTCCAGTGCCCTGATGGGCAAAAAAACGCTGGCCGCCCGTGCCTCCAGCTCCCGGCAGGCTGCTCCGGAGTTTGCGGCCTACCCGCCGGCGATCGCGGCTGAAGCCGGGGCCTCGATTTTGGGCCGGCCGCCGCGGACTTCCAGGACCCCGGCCGCGAGTTCGCGGCTCTCCCCCGGGACCTCAGATGGAGCCCCAGCCGCGATTTTGGGTCCCCCGCTGTCACCATCCATGGGTGGGTCGGACCCTGGCAGTGTGGAGGACCTGGCACCAGAGCCATCCCTGCAGTCTCCCATCCCATCTCTGCGGGATGCTGAGCTCCTGCGCCGATTCAAATGTATGCTGCAGTCGGAGTTGTCCTCCGCTACCTCCAAGCTGGCCGACCGTCTTTCGCAGGAGATTCGCGAGTTGGGCAACCGGACGAACGACCTCGAAGATAAGATGGACGCTGCGGTCACGGTCATAGAGAATCACGAGCAGGATTTGTGCGACCTCAAGAAAGAATTGGCGGACGCGCTGCTACGGCTTGAGGATTTCGAGAATCGTTCCCGCCGTGGCAATCTGCGGTTAAGGGGTATCCCGGAAACGGTCACGGATCTTACTTCCACTGCTACAGCTCTGTTTCAGGAGCTGACACCAGCTATTCCCATTGACCGGCTTGAATTTGACCGCATCCATCGTGCGTTGGGCCCCAGACGACCGGATGGGCCCCCGAGGGACATTATCATCAAATTTACGTATTACCGCACTAAGGAAACTATTCTCTTGGCGGCCAGAAACAACCTTGACCTCAGCTTCCAGGGGCATCACTACCAGCTCTTTGCGGACCTCTCTCAGACCACTCTTCAGAAACGACGCCAATTGAAGCCCTTCACTTCGGTCCTAGTGAACCACAGTATCAAATACGCTTGGGGCTTCCCGTTTCGCCTCACCTTCACCTACCAGGGCCGCAGTCATTCTGTGGCTACGCCGGAGGAGGCCCATTCTCTCCTGGAATCCTTACACCTTCTTTCGCCTGAGGCTGCGGATCAGAGCCTGGCACATTCATCAGGATCCCCGGCAAGGCCGCTTCTTCCAAGCCGCATCTGGGAGCGGTCGTCCAATAGGAAGAGGGCCCTCCCTCAGACCCCTTCACGATCAAGTCCTTCCTGTTCTTCTCCGGGCTGAAGATGTGTCTTGGACTTCCCATGTATCATCTCACTGATGGACTTCCTTGACGGGACCGTGAGTTTGGCCCTTAGGGCTCCCCCAGTTTGTCAGCATTACGGGTTGGGACTGATATAGTGTGCCCCCTTGGGTTCCTTCCCTGGTTGGGGGGGGGTCTCCTCATGGACTCAAGAATTATGACTTTCTGCTGTTGCAGCCTATTTTGGGCCTGGGAGATGGTATTCCAGTTTTTGTTGGTAGCACGGAGTGAGGGCTCCCTCTGGTTTCGGGGTGGGAGGTTGATCTGGTAGGCCCGGCTGGGTGGGAGGGGGTTGGCCCCATGGTTCTCTGGGTTGCTATGGGGAGGTCATCACGGTTGCCTAGCTCCTGGGACCTTTAGTTTTATTGCTTTGGTACCCCGTTCTATTGTGTTTATTGCCTTATTGCCCTTTTGCCCCCTGGGGACTTATGTTTCTGATGTTTCCATTTGCAGCCATGTGTCCGGTGGTAGAGCCACCCCTAACTGGTATCCTTCATTTGTAGGATGCACGTCACCATTGGCGTGACACGATTGCACTATTGTATATTCTTTTTGTGTCCTTTTCCTTCTTTCTTTCTTTGTTTTTTTTTTCTTCTTTGGTTTTTTTTTGTTTTTGTTTTCTGCAGGGTTCTGGGATGCCACGGTCCGATCGCCATTGGGAGCGGAAATTGCTAGCTGCTTTATGGTTTGTTCTGCTGAGCGTGTTGCTCTGATGCCGCCATGGCCTCGCCCCTTTTGAAAATTCATTCGCAAAATGTTCAAGGCTTCAATTCGCCTCAGAAGCGGGCTAAAGTTTTTCATCACCTCAAATCGCAACAAATTGACGTGGTATGTTTACAAGAGACCAGGTTTTCTCAGTCCTCCGCCCCACGTTATCTTTCACCTCACTATCCCACCTTTTACACGGCCTCGGCTCCTGAGAAGCGTCGGGGTGTCCTGATCGCTTTTAAATGCAATCTCCCCTTTGTCTGTGCTAGGAATATAGCGGACCCCACGGGCAGGTATCTGCTTCTGCAAGGCACCCTCTGGGACCAGGAGGTTACTTTTGTCTCTTACTACGCGCCTAATCGTTTTCAGGATAAATTCTTTTCACATCTTTGCACCATTGTTTCCCGACACTCTAAGGGTCTCCTTGTTGTTTTGGGGGATTCGAATGTTACTTTGGATTCCGCAATGGATAGGCGCTGCGCACGGGGGGCGGCCCCTTCTCATGACTTGGCGCTGGAGGAACGTATGCGCTCTCTCCTGCGGACAGCGGGGCTGGCGGACGTCTGGAGGGAGCTTCACCCAACGGAACGGGACTTTACATTCTATTCCAGTCCTCATGATAGTTTTTGTAGAATTGATCATATATTTATGCAGGTTCAGCAGCTTCCCTTGGTCAGGCGGATAACTATTCCCTCCTCGCCTTGGTCGGATCACGATCCCTTGGTACTTCTCCTTGCCCTCTCTGGGTCAGAACGGCGCCCTTTTCATTGGCGCATCAATGATTCTTTATTGACCACTCAGGCTACCTGCCAACAAATAGAATTTTTTTTACGAACATACTTTACGGAAAACGCGGGATCGGTCTCCTCTGCAGTGCCCCTATGGGAGGCGCATAAGGCCACGGTGCGGGGTCATGTTATACAGCTGGCGGCGGTCCGGAAGCGGGAGCGGGAGCGCCGACTTTTGGAGCTTCATTCTCTCCTGGCCTCTGCGGATGCGCGTTGGAAGTCATCTCCATCCGCGGCCCATAAACGCGCTCGGGACGCTCTGGCGGCAGAGTTGGACTTACTTGCCTCTTCGGAGGCAAAACGGGCCCTGCGCTGGACCAAACACAAATTTTATTCCTGTGCTAATAAGCCGGGCCCGATGCTGGCCAGGAAACTCAATTCTGTGGGGAAACCCCATAAACCGATTCGACTGCGACTTCCTACAGGTGGCTGTACTTCTAATCCCCAGCAGATTGTTTCCCGTTTCTCAGACTTCCTTTCACGCCTCTACGCTAAACCAGATCCCTTCCCCGTGGCTCAGGCAGAGGCATTTTTTCAAGATCTCCGACTTCCTGGGTTATCCGAGGCGGCACAGGTGGCACTCAACGCCGGTGTCACTGTACCAGAAGTGCTCCAAGCTATCAAATCTTTACGGTCCACCGCGGCCCCAGGTCCCGACGGCTTTTCCGGTCTTTATTATAAGAAATTCTCAGCCTTGTTGGCGCCCTTTTTGGCTGAGTATTTTAATGCGTTACGACAGGGCTCCTCGCCCTCTCCAGATGCGCTTAGAGCGCATATCGCCATGATTCCTAAGACGACTGATGATGTACAGGAACCGCAAGCCTTCCGGCCTATTTCTCTTCTTAATGAAGACCTGAAGATACTGGGCAAGATCCTTAGTTTTCGCATCAATAAATATTTGCGTAGCCTGGTCCACAGGGACCAGGTGGGGTTCGTCCCCGGGAGGCAGGCGGGTGATAACGTCCGTAAGGTGGTCCATCTTATACATTTTCTGCAACAACGGAAAATCCCAGGATTCTTACTGTGTTTAGACATTTATAAAGCTTTTGATTCTCTATCCTGGGAATACCTGCGGTTTGTGCTGTCTCGTTGGGGTTTTGGGGATTCTATTCTTTCTTGGATCCAGGCCTTGTATTCTTCTCCTTCGGCCTCCGTCAAATACGCTGGGTACTTTTCAGATCCCTTTCCTATGGGGCGAGGGACAAGACAGGGTTGTCCCCTGTCCCCAGCGCTCTTTGTCCTGGCGCTTGAGCCGCTGGCTTTAGCGCTTCGGACCGATTGCAATGTATCGGGGGTTCCTTACGCAGGACAGGAATTCAAACTGAATCTTTTTGCGGATGATGCCCTCCTGACTCTTACTAACCCCCTGACGACGCTTCCTAATTTGCAACAGGTTCTTGAGCGCTTCTCCTTGATTTCGGGTCTCCGTATCAATTTGGATAAGACTATAGCCCTCAATATTACTTTGGCTTCGGATTTGGTTTCGCGCCTACAATCCCACTTCCCTTACAAATGGGCTTCCTCTTCTCTTGAATACTTAGGCGTTCGCTTGACCCCCACTTATGACTCCTTGTTTGCTGCAAATTATTATCCATTGCTTAGCTCTCTATCCTCTCTTATGCATTCTTGGCAATTTCCGCACCTGTCTTGGATAGGACGGGTTAATTCGGTGAAAATGACCATCTTGCCGAAATTGTTGTATTATTTTCGCACACTCCCGGTGCGGGTTCCCCCTCATTTTCTTAGGTTGCTTCAGGCGAAGTTAATGCGTTTTATCTGGGCCGATAAGCACCCCAGAGTATCCAAAAGTACGCTTTTTGCCCATAGACTTCAGGGTGGTCTTGGGGTGCCTAATGTGACTAAGTATTATCAAGCGAGCCAGATTGCCCCGCTGTCTATGTTGCACGCCTCTTCCGACGTCCCCCTCTGGGTCCTGTTGGAACTACCTAATTGTGCCCCTATCGCACTGTCGACGCTTCTATGGCTTCCCCCTGCCCTGCGCCCTATGGCACTGAGTCCGATGTTACTTCATGGCCTACAAGTTTGGGACTCGGTACGTTATTCTGGTGGTCTGATGTCACCTTTTCTGCCTTTGCTACCTATTATTAACAACCCTCTTTTCCCGCCGGGTTTGGATCACCCAGGGGCGTTTTCTTGGTGGGTGACTAATGGTTTTTCGCAGGTGCGACACTTTTTGATTTTTCGGTCCTTTCCCACCTGGGACTCTCTTCGGGAGTCCCGGAATATCCCCCCAGCGGAATTTTTTCGATATCTTCAATTGCGACACTGGCTGCTCTCGCTGCGGGGTACTTCTGCGTTCCCGTACCAGAAATCTGCCTTTGAACAGCTTTGCCAACAGCGTCCGGGCGCTCCGGGCCTTATATCCCTTCTTTATGCAGCTCTGAACAGACGCTCATCGCATACTTCTCTTTCATATGTTGTTCAGTGGGAGCGCGACCTGGGAGTGGCTGTGGATCCGGAGGACTGGAATAAGGCCTGGTCACTCATAGCTAAATGCTCATTTAATACGACCACACTGGAGGCAGCCTATAAGGTTTTGTTTCGTTGGTACTGGGTTCCGGCTCGGTTGGCCCGGGCTAACCCTGCCTGTAGTGATCGATGTTTTCGGGGTTGTGGTCATCGTGGTGATGTATTGCATATCTGGTGGTCATGCCCGAGACTGTTTCGTTTTTGGTCTCGTGTATTTGGCCTCCTTTTCACTTTGTTCCATCTCTCCATACGCCGGGATGTTCAGTATGCTTTGCTTCATTGCCCCATACCGGGCCTCTTGGCTCACCAGCAGAAGTTGGCTTCCTATCTGTTTTTATCGGCCAATAGAACAATTGCTCAGGCCTGGAGGAGTCCGTTTGTCCCTCTTCAGGGGGTGAGGGATCGTATGACCACTATGATGCTCAACGAACAGATGTCGAGTATCCGCAATGACTCCCAACGTAAATTTTTGAAAATATGGGAGCCGTGGTTGCAATATGCCCTTCCCTCACTCTCCCCGGCTAGTCTGGGGATGTAATGGCGTTCGGTGTTGGCGCTCTTGAATCCCTGCTCTTTGCCCCCCCCCCCCCCCTTTTTTTTTTTTTTTTTTTTTTTCTTTCTTTTCCTTTTTCTCTCTCTCTCTGTTTTTGGTGTGACTAGGACAGCTGCATTTAGTTGTTATAATCAGTTACATTAATGTTTTGTAACTTATGTGCCTTTGATAGCCCCTGCGTGGGCGTACCTTTTGCCCTGTTGGCATTAGAGCATTGTTTTTCCCCTTTTTTTTTTTTTTTTTTTTTTTTTTTTTTTTTATTATTTGGCATTTTGTTTATCTGTGCAATTGATAGCCCCTGCGTGGGCGTGTTTTACTGCCTCTGTTTATACTGTTTAAAAAATTTAATAAAAACCATTGAAATAGAAAATGGAAGTATTTAGCAGTCTAGTACTTTATCTACAAAGTTAGACAAACTAGTAAAATGCATGAAGTGCCAGAAACTCCAGTTCATAAAATACTATTAGAACATTAGATGATAATGCTAGAAAGTGTTTGCACAAAGATGGAGGCCAGCTGTATTATTCATGCATGTTGTGGTCCAGACTTTACAATTGCATAAATAAATTTAACTCAACATTGAAGAAAATATATATTATGTTGTTTTTTCTTCCAGGACCGCACGAGGCTCCACCTACCTAAAACAGAACACCCATTCACATTCTGTAAAAAGAGCATTGTCATAGTTGAGTTTCCTCCAACCTAACAGGAACATTGATATGGTTTAATTTCCATTAGGCCCATCACATTAGTTGCATGGACTCCCACTATATGCTCTCTAGGATTTCAGTAACAGTGGATTTGCATATGTGGGCTTTTTTCCTTCCCCCCCCCCCCCCCCCCCCAAGGTCTCTCCCGTGCCTGAGGAGAAGCAACTATCTCTGTGGCTAAATTATATAATAGTGTAGCACTAATAAATATATAAATAAAAATACATATACCATAAATATAGATAAACAAATCTAAAGTGATCTGATCCAATCGGGATCTACTTTGTGACACATAAACACGTGATATGAACAACGTGAAATATCAAAATGGTCCTAAAAATGGACCCCGCGTGGTGAAAACTTAAATAACACCAATAACAAGCCCTCAAAATCCCTAATTGGGATCAATAAATAGAAAACACAGACTAGTGCAAACAACCGTGAATCCCAAAATTAGGGATAATCAAAGTGACAGGTGCTTAAAAACGCAACACTCAATCAAAGACCATAAGTAAATAAAATTTAACACAAGTGTACCAATATATAAATAAAGTGAAATAAATATCAAAATGTTCATTAAAAAAGTCCACAAAATATTATATAAAACTTGATCCATTGAAAAAGATTCATGCAGGTGATGAGGTGAATGTGCGTTCACAACAACGGTGAAATCCTCAAATTGCTAAATTGCCCCCTCACCTCCTTACTACGACCCACTGTGCCAGCGTGCTTTCGGGATCACTCCAGGATCCTTCACAGGCAGTAACTCGTCACTGGATGGTATCTATAAGAAATCCCCTCAATGGTGGCACTTACACATCTCAGGTCCCCTCCAGACACAGGTAACCGCACCAAAGCTCAATCTCCCATCCAGATCATATTAATAGAGGAAAGAAGATCCTCCATAGTGTAATATGATTTATTGTAAATAAAGCATAAAAAATGCCAATTGCCTGCTCGCGAATTTCCAGTATATCATAAGCCTTTAAACCTCATGCTATGGGTGTACCTCTACATGGGTTTCAGGTGTGCCAAGATGGCATCCACCACAGAACTACGTCACCGCGTACCGGAACTATGTCACCGTGTACCTACCCGTTGCCTCGCGTTAGTTACGTGACTTCCTCAGGGTACAAGGTATCCCTGTGGCTGCAGAGGCTCTAGTGGAGCCTTCTTTACTCTCATTTGGTCAGGTTCTGAGTTCTCCCTTGTGTTGCCTTTGGAGGTATGGGGTGTTGTAAATATGAATAAATAACTAATAAAATTATTCATATTGTGGAAACCATATACAGATATGTGCGCATAGAACGCAATTACCTAAAAGTGAATATCAAGTCAGTCAACCTCTGCTCTTTTCCAGAGAGTGTAGTCTTTATTGGATATGGGCAACACATGACAAGTCCAACAGAGTAGTAAAATTATATACTAACAGAATGCTTAAGTCTTGGGAGGCTTTATCCATCTCCCACCTGAGTGTGGGCTAGATAAAGATATTCATGTACTGCAGTGTATTGGGGGAATCGCTAGGTATGTGCATCGATTAAATATGTAGTCTTAATGTGACTTGTAGTTGCTTGTATTCCAGATACAACCTGGTTATCTTCAAGTCTAGTGACTGAAGCTGTACCTATTATGGGTTACACGTATCTACTATACACCCCAGTTGGTGTACTCAACCTTGGCCTTCTGGCACCAAAACCATATAATATGAGGTCAAACCTGAACACTTTCAATTTGTATGCAATCAGGCAGGCCCTTGCAGTACATAGTTGAAGGTAAACCTAAAGGACAATGAATATGAAAACTGTATAATGTGTGGCCAGCTTTAGCCTTGTAGAATTGGCCTTCAAATCGTAGCCTAATAGTTGTGTGGTGTTTTTGGTTTTTCTTTTGTCCTCTAAGATGATGAAGATGATTGGGGGAAAAACCGAGTTGGTAACTCTGTTTCTGTGAATCTCCTAGGACATCAGGGATTTCTACCCTTTGTTCTGTATTGTATTGTTTTGTCATGTTGTTCCATCAGTTGCTGTCAGTTCTTGATAAATCCTGAGATGACTATGTGATTGTGCTCTTTTTATTCATTGTTGATGATTGTTGTGTTTCCTATTAAGATAAGTTAAGCCTCTCGTGCTGTCCTTGAAGGTTCCTGAAAATTGAGTTACCATGCCATGATTATTTATTTTTTTATATATAGGTATATCAATGCGTTGTGTCAGAGATGAACACACAGCTGTCAATATGAATCTACATTATTTAGAGAGTGGCTCCATAATGGTGAATTTCATTTATCAGAAAGAACTCTTCTTCATTCCTCTTGGCTTTGCACTGAAGGTCAGTTTTTCTGGTATTAGATTACTTTTATTAGAATAATATCTCTGCTTACTTATACTGGGAGAAGAGGCGTTTGGATGAAACCTGGCAATAAGGCTGCACTCACACTTGAGCTAAGAGCAACTCTGTCTCATAAGAAGCTCATGTAGTTTAAAGCGAAAATATTTAAACATGGGCACCATTGATTATAATGGACATACTAATGTCAAGCATTAAAGTGTTACTAAACCCACAGCAGTAAAATCAGTCTGTATATGCAGTAAAGCATGCATGTTATACTTACTGTGGAACCTAAGGGGTTAATCCTCTGCATTGTGTAAAAAAGGCGGTTTGATTCTGACTGCTCTGTTCCTCCCCCTTGTTCAAGTGTCCACCTCATATCTCCTAATAAGACAGACTGAACCACAGGCATTTTGCACATGCTCAGTTTGGTGTATATTGCTAGAGGTTTTTTTTTTTTTTTTTTTGGAGAGTGCATTTGATCAGCAGAGGGCCAATCGGCGCTGGTCATATAGAGGTCAGGGGTTTAGCATCCTCATAGAGGAGAATGAAATCTCCTGCAAGCTGTAACCAGTGCTCAGCTGGACAAAATAATTGCATTTCCATGTTCTGTGTACTGTGGGAGACCAGATATAGTGGATGCAGGGTCCTGGGTTTAGTAACACTTCAAAGTGCTTTTGGAGAAGCTTTGAATTGCTCAGGTGTGAACATGGCCTAACCTGTGTGAAGCAAAAAATTTAATACCGTTCTCTATACAGCATGCCAATGGATTTTATCCATGGGTTTACTGTGCAGTGAATGTTATGCCATCTAATAACATTGATGTCACTTTTTTGTCACCATGTAGAAGGAAAAATATAGTTTATAACTCCTTGCATGCATCACAATATAACCTCTAAACGGCACGCTGTGCGCCGAGAACTCTGTGTATCGGGGGTCCCCAACCCCCGGGCTGTGGACTGGTACCGGTCCCCGGCTTGTCAGACACCAGGCCACACTGCCACACAAAGGAGAGAGGTTGTTTATTTACATAGTGACTCTTGCTGCTATGTCTGATCCTGTGAGCCGGGTCACCTTCTGTGAGATCAGCGCATCATCGGCGCATTAGATTCTCATTGGAGGGGAACACTATTGTGAACTGCACATGTGCCGATTGTAGGTTTCCCTCCTTGAGAATATAATGCCAGCTGCCTGAGTCAGTATCGTTGGGGTTTTTTTTTTTTTTGTGTTAGAAATCCAAACCTTCAATACCATTTTAATATGGAAGTGCAAGTTTGTAAAAACAGGAAGATATTATTATTATTATTTATTTATTTTAATTTTTAAAACTGGAAAAAAGTTGCTTACTAAAAATACAGTATACTTTGAGGATTATTTATAAATTTGTTTTTTACACAAGAATTATACAACTTTTTTTCCAGGATTTACACATTTCTGATATTGAATCCATTTAGAGAAATGTTTGAATCTTGAGTACATAAAAATATTCAACTTTTCTTGTAAAAAGGTTTGTGACAGACTTACTTTAAAAAGCTGTAAGTAAAAAAAGAAATACTTGTTTTTTAACATTGCAAGCTGTATGTTGTTCTGGCTCTACCATCTAGTCAGTTACTAATTTAGGAATAGTTCAGACTTGTTTCAGGTTAATGAGTCATTTGGCCTAGACTGCCCTAGAAAGTACATTTTTAAAAAGTCAGCAGTGGCAATTTTGCTTGTTTGTGTACTCATAAAATTCCTTTAATGAACAAACACACCTTCCTTTTTTTTTTTTTTTTTCTAGCTAAGTTGACACATCTCTTTTCTGTTCTGCTGTGTATAAACAGGGTATTCTATCTACCACTATGTCCAGTCCAGAATTTTTTAAATGGGCTTCCATGTAGGAACCCCAAAGCTGAACACCAGGCAGATATGGGGTGGGGAGAGAATGATCCACTTTGGGCTGCATTGTTTAGCTAGGGGGCAACGGAATACAAATTATTCCTTGCATAAGCAAGCTTTTCCCTCTCCATGCAACCGATCCCCTCAAGCTACTCCACTTTTTTGCCCAGCCAGGAGGACCCTGCTGTATGGGTACACCAACAGCAGCCTGGAGCTGGGCTTTAAAAGTATTTAAGTATTGTTGAATTCTATTAGTTTCTATTAGTTTCAATACCTGTATTTAACTGGGTGTCAGAATCTTGTAATTCAGGGCTGCATCAGGGCCATTCAGGTGTTCTATGGATGCATGTATTAATGGGAGAGGAGTAAACAAAAAATTAGCTCCTCACTATCCTTATTCTAAAAACCCTTCCCATATATATATATATATATATATATATATATATATATATATATATATATATATATATATATATATATATATATATATATATATATATATATATATATATATATATATATATATATATAATTAGTCAGGGCACCCTCTAAAATTATGGACAGTCCCAAGGCACCCTTTAAAATTATGGACTGTCATGAGGCACCCCATTCTAAAATGTAGAAAACTATTCTAGTAGTTTTATTTTGATGATGTCATTGGTTTTCAGGATGCCGGTGGCTAAAAGGTTGTAATGAAAACCCGTGGCTTTGTGTAACTAAAAGGCAGACTTGTTCCACCCACTGGCTTGTATACACGTTTTGGGCAGTGTTTAGACATTTTGCTAAGGCACCCGTGAAGAAACCTCAAGGCACTCCAGGGTTTGGCAGGGATGTGTAAATTTCAGAACTTGATGGCAACATTACAAATCCTTTAAAGTGATTCTGAAGATGATTTTTTTTTTTTTTTTTTTACTTTAATATATTCTATGCATTAAGGTAAAAAACTTTCATTTCCTCACTAAATACTTACTCTCTCTCCTCTTACTGCTCTCACAGGTTTGGTTGAGAGCAACGGCAGCCATTAGCTCCTGCTGCTGTTGGTCAAATCCTGTGGAGAGGGAGTGGGGGACTGTGCCAAGCCATGCTATATTTGTCTATGGATGCACACAACCCAGCTTGGGTGGCTTCCTATGGGGCACACGGAGAAGAGGAGTGGAGAGCACTGACAGGGGAATCCAGAAGAGGAGATAAGGGGCTGCTCTGTGCCCTGCATGAAGTCATTAAATATAACGTGTTTTTATTTCAGTTTAAAAAATTAAATTTAACTTTCTAACTACTTTAAGTAGAATAGCTCCTATGTATGTTCAGATTTTTTTAACTGTGCATAGTTAACGACACAGAATGTGACCATTTCTTAGTTTTCTCTAAATTGTAACAAGATTGTTTTCAGATTGTTAGCTCAGGAATGACTAGTACCCTATATGATAATTTTTCTTGGTAAAGTCTTTAATAGGACCACTGGATTGGCCAATGTGATGCCAATATTTAAAAAGGGGTCAAAATCTTTACCAAATAATTATAGACCTGTTAGTTTAACTTCTATAGTTGGGAAAATACTGGAGAGTTTAATAAAAGACCACATAGATGAGTTCTTGCTGGAAAAAAATATTCATGGATTCATGAAAGACAGAAGTTGTCAAACAAATCTGATTTCTTTTTATGAGGAGGTAAGCAAAACCTTGGACAGAGGGGTGGTGGTGGACTTGGTATACTTGGATTTTGCAAAAGCTCTTTACACCGTTCCCCACACACAGCTAATGTGTAAGGTAAAGTCTACAGGCTTGGAAAAATCCATATGTAAATGGATAGAAAACTGGCTAAAAGATGGTATTCAGAGAGTAGTGGTTAATGATTCATACTCTGAATGGTCTAGGGTTGTCAGTGGTGTACCCCAAGGTTCAGTGTTGGGACCCTTACTTTTTAGTATTTAAAACAATATAGGGTCTGGGAGTAAAAATACAGTTTCAGTCTTTGCAGATGACATCAAGCTGTGCAGTGGAATAACGTCCTAATAGGATGTCTCCAACTTACAAGCCGACCTCAATGCACTGTATAATTGGGCAACTGTGGCAAATGAGGTTCAATGTTGATAAATGTAAGGTTATGCACTTAGGGGCTAAGAATATGCATGCATCATACATACTGGGGGGGGGGGGTACAACTGGGGGAATCAATGGTGAAGGATCTGGGGGTTCTGGTAGATCACAAGCTTAATAATGGCATGCAATGCCAAGCTGCAGTTTCTAAAGCGAGCAAAATCCTCTTTTATTAAGAGGTATAGACTCCAGAGAGAGAGAGAGAGAGAGATCATTTTACCCCTGTACAAATCATTAGTAATACCTCATCTGGAATATGCAGTTCAGTTTTGGGCACCAATTCACAAAAAGAACATTGGGGAACTTGAGAAAGTACAGAGAAGGGCAACCAAACTATTAAGAGGCATGGAGGAGCTCGGCTATGAGGAAAGATTAGAGGAACTGAATTTATTCTCTCTTGAGAAGAGGAGATTAAGGGGGGATATGATCCAAATGTATGAATACATTAGTGGTTCATATAGTGAACTCGGTGTAGTTATTCACCCTGAGTTCATCACAGAGGACAAGGGGGCACTCTTTACGTCTGGAGGAAAAGAAATTTAATCCCCAAGCAAAGGTTCTTCTCAGTAAGAGGTGTGAGAATGTGGAATAGACTCCCTCAAGTGTTGGTTTTGGCCAGCTCAGTGGATTATTTTAAAAAAAGTCCTGGATTCTTTGCTAGATACACAGAATATAACTGGATACTAACATTTAAAGGTAAAGTCGATCCAGGGAATATCCAATTGGGGGGGGGGGGGGGATCAGGAAGGAATTTTTTCCCCCTGCAGGAGCAAATTGGATCATGGTTTGCTGGGTTTTTTTTGCCTCTGGATCAACTGTGGGTGTAGAGTTTTTTATAACTTTTTTTTTTTTTTTTTTTTTTTTTTTTTAAATGGTTGAACTGGATGGACTTTTTTGTCTCTTTGCAGCCAGACTAACTGTGTAACTATTTCATTGAAAATTACACAGCACATCAACAAAACAAAGTCTGCCTGTTTTGATGGTTTTTTTTTTTTTTTTCCAAAACCATCCATTTGACATCTTGATTACTTGTCTGTTGTAATCTTTTTGTGAGTCACGTTGTAAGACTGCAGTGCTATCATTCAGATGCTATGACCGTTTGTGCCATAATAAGAGTACCTCCTAGATGCCAGCAAATGAAATGTAATCCTGACCAATTTCACACAGACATTCTGTTGCTGTTTTGCCTTTTTCATTTAATTATTGGATGAATAATTGCAATTACATTTTTCCATATAATGAACAAGAAGTGAAGGGAGAGGATCTCACAGAAGTAAAACTGAAGGATTCTAACATTGTTCTTTTTGTTTTTTCCAGGCACTTGTTAACTTCTCAGATTATCAGATATTCTCAGAGTTGATTAAAGGCAAGGAGGAAAACTCCTTTTACAGAGACTGCATCACCCAGATGCTCAGAGCCGTGATGGAGGAAGGCTGTCACAGTCAACAAGAAGTTCTCAAGTATCTTGGCGAGCGATTCCGTGTTAAGTTCTACCTCCCAGACTGGTATACTGATGAGCAAGCGGCAGAGTTCCTTCTAGAGTAAGAGATACTTGTAACTAAAGGGAAGGCTCACCATTTACCATGAACATTCAAATATTTTATAGTTATGATTTGGGTTCTTTCTATTTTCATATTTGTACATGTAGCACTGCAAACATTTTTATACAGAATGGGCAGAGTAAATTTAGGATCTATGTGCATTTTAGAATAAATGGAACTATATTAAAGTGTTACTAAACCCAGGACCCTGCATCCACTATATCTGGTCTTCTACAATACACACAACATGGAAGTGCAATTATTTTAGTAAATATAAACTGCTAAATACCTTTTCTCCTCAGCAGTTAGAGCAGTCTTGTGACTTCTATCTGTGTCCAGACCACCACTAGCTAAAGCTTGTAGGAGGAGTTTTCTTTATCCTCCTAGGAGGATGGAAATTCCCTAACATCTGGATAATGCTGGTTGGCCCTGTGCTGATTAAATTACTCGCCGGCGCCAAGTGATTACTGACAATCGCCGATGGGGAGGAAGACTTTTTTCTTTACAGTAAACATAGATCCATGTATGGCCAACTTAATTGTTTGAGTTATCTTTAAATCACGTGAGGACTAGAATATCCCTTTTCAAAGACTATACAGGCATTTTATGGGTTAGTAATTGTTATAAGTAACATCATTTTGCAATGTCAAACTCATTTTATGATTGCAATGTGCTAAACACGATCTGTTTTTTACATGATTTTCCAGACAGTGCATTTGCATACACCTTAAATCCAACTTAGAAAAATTCCACATTCTGTGCTATATGACTCGAAAGCTTTTTACTTTTGCCAAGGAAGAGTGTATGGAGGAGAATCCCGACAGCTTAATGACTCATGAGGTTTTGACTCCAGGACAACTGCTTCTCATGTTTTTAAAGGTTTGTTAGTGGCTTTTAAAATGGGAAGCTTATTAATGTTCAAAGGATTGTTAAAATGCAAATCTGTCATTCTTCAACTTCACACTATCCAGTGCCAATAAAGGGCAAAGCAACAGATTCACTTTAAAGCTGGCCCAGGCAACTGCTGACATTTAAAGCAGAGCTAAAAGTATTAATACTCACCTGTCCAACAATCCCGCACTGTCCTCTTCTTTTGAGTGCCAATTCATGGGCCGTTTCATTGACCGGCACAGGATGACGTCAGTCCTGCACATGCAACTAATCGTCCCAGTACTTGGAGACTAGCATGACGCTGTAAGCTGAGCTGTGAATGCTCAGCTCAGTTTACAGCTCTGGTGAAGACAGCAGGCAGGTTGGAGCGTTTTATTGCAGAAAAGACATTGCATGTTTTTTCTGAACTAAAAGTTTGCCTGTTTACTGCTTTTTACAGCGGAACATTCAATCCACTTTCATTGTCCCTTGATGCCCCAAAAGCGGCTTTCTATAAGCTTGGTGTTTTGTATTGTACCTTACGTTCTGCTGCATACTTTCTCATTATACCCATGTGATGGCAGCAGTGCCTGAGCACATAATACACCCAGTTCATAATCCACACTTTATTAACCAGTTTTATGACCGCACTTTACGCAAAAGATGGCTATAATGCAGTCGTCCAGTTCTGGGTGGGAGTCTATAAGACGTCCTCCCAGAATGCTTCCCGTGTGCCCCATGGGGCGCATTGCTGTGTGATTGCTTTGCCCTTCATACACAGCTGATCACAGATTGCGTTAAAGGGCCAATCACAGCGGCTCTTTACCATGTGATCTGCTGTGTCCAATCACAGCTGATCACATAGTAAATAGACTTGGCGGTTATTGGCAGTCCTTTCCTCATGTGGTGACAGTGAAGAGGAGAGCCGGAAACTGGCAATTGTGATAGGGGACGTTTACACTGATAATCAGAGCACTGATCATCAGTGCAGAGCAATCAGTGCTGCCTGTCAGTGCCACCTATCAGAGCAGCCTCATCAGTGCACATCAGTGACGTAGAAAAATTTACTTATTTGCAAAATTTTATAACAGAAACTAAGCAAGCTCTGTTTGTATGGAAAAAAAAAAGATAAAAATTTCACATGGGTACACAGTGTTGCATGATGGTGCAATTGTCATTCACAGTGCAACGGCGCTGAAAATTGGCATGGACAGTGAGGGGGTGAAAGTGGTTAAACACTACAGTTTAGGGGAAGTATTTTGAGGGACAGAGAATATCCCCTTCAACCACAAGTGTAAACTAATCCTAAAGCCTTGTACACACAATGAGAATATCGGACTAAAAATACAGCTTTCGGAACAATCATCGAATCATCTGATCGTTAGTACACAGCTTTTGAGAGCCGATCACAGCAGTGCATGTGAAAATATCTGAAGGGACAGTAGCACAAAAACAAACGAACGATTTTCATTTAATCCTTACAGTATTTGCCTGTATAAAATAATGACCAAGACTGCACATGCTCAGAATCGAAAGAATACATTATAGTACAATATAATACATTACATCACTTCTGAAGTCGTATTCTATCTTACGAAAATGTTTGTAACTTTAGTGACCTAATCATTTTCAATATGAGACTAGCATGCAAAAAAAAAACCTGACGCTCATTCATTTGATATTATCAACATGTGAACTAGGCTTAAGACTTGTAAAAACCTTTTTTTTGTTTTGATACACCTAGGATATATTTAGCTGATTTAATGTGCAGTTGGGCTTTAAAGCACTACTAAACCCAGGGCCCTGCATTCACTATAATTGATCTCCCACAGTACACAAAACATAGAAATGCAATTATTTTAGTAAATGTCAACTGCTAAATACCTTTTCTCATGAGCAGTTAAAGCAGTTTTGTGACTTCTGTCAGTGTCCAGTCGAGCACTTTTCAAAACTTGTAGAAGTTTTCATTCTGCTTTGGGAGGATGCAGGACCCCTGACCTCTGGACGGTGCTGATTGGCCCTGTGCTGAGCACATGCACTTTCCCAAGAAAAAAAAAAAAACCTCTCTAGCAATACACACCAAACTGAGCTTGTGTAGAATGTCTCCACACTGTATTATCGGGATAAGGGTGGTACTGGAAGAAGGGGAGGATCAGAGAACTCAGGATCAAACAGTGTTTTTACACAGTGCAGAGGATTAACCCCTTAGGTTCCACTGTGAGTATAACAAGCATGCTTTACTGCATACAGACTGATTGTACTGTTGTGGGTTTAGTAACACTTTAACTAAAACCAGTGTAATGTGATTTTTTTTTTTTTTTTTTTCTCTAAATATAGGAAAAGATGGAAGGTTGTCTTGTTGCTGCCAAACTCAACTTGGACAAGAGAGCTCAGAAACCCAATCTAGTTCTAAGCACAGAGTCCATCATGAAAATATTTGGTAGCACAACTGATCTCACGCGGGTCTGCGAATATCTGCTCGCTACAGGAAATCTTCGATCTAAAACTGGTAAGCTGAGGCTAATCTTGTAGAGAAAGCTGGTTGAAAACTACAATGCTGAGCTGGGTTTATTTTACTTCTTTAATTCAATGGGTTCTGTAGGGGACATAGTGTAAAATCATATCCATTTAAATTTCCAATAACTGCATTTCTACATCCTATTGCTTGTAGCATGGATAACACCACAGAATACTGCCAGAATTGGCAGAATAATATTGCTGGACTTGTATGCAGTGCCTCTGGATGTTTTTAAAATGTTTTGTAAGGGCCACTGGCAAATGAGGGGGGAAAAATGGGGCAAAAGGGGAGTAATTCTGTCTCTAGGATCTGCACTGGGGAGATCTTCATCTGGGGTTATGCATTGTGTTGTGCAGGCTGTTATCCAGAGGAATTGTGTTATCCTGAAGTCCTCTGATCTTCCCCTGAAAGATGCAGTTGGGTCTTTAATGGCCATAGTGTCGCTCGCCCTAGCAAACTATTGAGCAAAAATAGAAAGGGTCTTCTACTTCCAATTACTTGGAATATAGACCTTGGAAGCATAAGATAATTGTCTTCTTATATTTCTTCCTGAGCAGAGGAGCCAAATGTAATGTTTTTTAACTAAATTTTGCTGAATGTGTACTTTTTTGTTTATCTTCCCGTCTGTCTTTCTTTCTAAGGTCTTGGTATACTCCAGGCTTCTGGTCTGTCGGTAGTTGCAGACAAGTTGAACTTCATTCGGTATCTTTCACACTTCCGCTGTGTGCACAGAGGTGCTGCCTTTGCCAAGATGAGAACCACAACTGTTCGTCGTCTCCTGCCAGAATCTTGGGGTTTTCTATGTCCTGTACACACACCTGATGGCGAGCCCTGTGGGCTAATGAATCACATGACTGTGACATGTGAAATTGTGACACAGACCTCCATCAATGCTCACATGCAGGTTTTGTTATGCACATTAGGCAAGTATTGATCTACTTTCAAGTTTTGCCTATATTGTATTTTGTGAAGGCATCTGATGCCTTTTCTCTGTCAATGAATACAAAGCTCCTTCCTCCTGGCTTAATTTTGTTCCGGGAGTGGGGTGGGAAATTCTCTTCCCGCTGCCAGAACACAGTTCTGTATACTGCATGTGACTGATGCTACTTTTTTACAGCACAGACAGCCACTGCAATTGTTAATTAACCACTTGCCGTCCGGCCGCCCTCTATAAACGGCCAGGGGCGGGCTGCCATTCATTTTGGACTGTGCGTGCTCCCTGGGAGCGCGCAGCACCACGATCCCGTGCCCGCTGTGTCCTCCGGACACAGTGGAACGCTGATCGTCGTACGGGACCTCTGTGCGAGGTCCCGATCATGTGATCACTGATTGGCCAATCAGTGATCACATGAAGAGTAGTAAGCAAGATGTCACTTCTGACATCATTGCTTACTACGTGTCAAATCTGTGAATGATCAGAGGTCACATGGTCACCATAGTGACACTGTACTGCTAGGGTGACAGTATGGAGGGGAAAAAAATAAATAATGATATAAAAATGTAAAATGTTTTTAAAAATTATAATTTTTCGTTCTAAACTAATTTGGGTTATTTTATTTTTTTACTAAAAAGATAACTGAATACATTTTGGCCAAGATGTATGATGAAATTTATTTGCAAAATTTTATAAGAAAAACACTTTTTTCAACATTTTTGGATTTTTTCATTTATAGAGCAAAAAAAATAAAAATCCCAGTGGTGAATAAATACCACCAAAATAAAGTTTTTTATCTGTCTCAAAAAAATGCTAAAAATTCATATGGGTACAGTGTTGCATGACCGCACAATTGTCATTCAAAGTGTGATAGCGCTGAAAGCTGAAAATTGGCCTGGACAGGAAGGGGGTAAAAGTGTTCGGACTTGAAGTGGTTAAGTAAATATATAGTTTGGACCAGCTTGGTCCAAATGAACTGTTTAAAATTAAGTGGAACATGGAGATCAGCTTTATTCTTTCTTCTTTAGGTGTCACTCCTGTTGATGGAATTCCAGGAAAGCCCTTAGCGGATTGCTACCAGGTTATGCTAGATGGTGCCATGGTGGGCTGGATAGACCAAGACTTGACTCCGAATCTTGTCAGTACTCTAAGAACTTTTAAGGTATGTTTTTTTTTTTTTCCTTATATAAATAACATAATGTGACTAAACAACCTAGTATTTATTCACTAGTAGCGCTGTGAAAAAAAGATATTCACATAAAGCAATATCGGTCAAAAAATTAAATGTATAAATGCACAAGTGTCCTTCAACACACCAAGTGTTTCTAAAAGGATAGGTTCACCTTTTGCTAAAAAATAATTCACTTTTTTTTGCAGATAAAAAATTGTGCATTTATTATATTTTGTTGCAGGAGCCTGTAAACCATTGCACAGTCATCAACAGATCGCTGGTGCCATGCAGGTCTCCTGCAGACCTGTTATATCTGCTTGCCCATACGGGATGTACGGGCAAGCAGATATACTGACAGGAAGAATTAATAAACTACCACAGTGCTCTCCAGCGCCGTGGAAGTTCATTGAGAGCTACAAGCCGACAGCCACTAAGGCTGTCGGGACTTGTAGTTTCTCATTCACAGAGGACTGAATGACGCAGATGGGCAGGCAGAGCGGGGAGGAGCGGAGTCTTGTCTATTCATAACATGTTACACCCTGAATATGGGTGTAACGTAACATGTTATGAAAGGTGAACTTATCCTTTTAAATGAAGGTTCCCAAAGTCTTAACATAAGTGAACGTATGTGACCAGTCCAAACATTCTGCTTAAATTTAAAGTGACAAGTCTACTCTTGTATCCTCTTCCACTAAACCACACCATGGATGTACATCCAGTGACTTCACCCCAGTCCATTGTGACTCACCAGATAAAATTGCCATATTTAAGGTAGGCAATATCTGCATTAATGTCGTATCCATGCATTGTGTTCTGACTGTGTATATTGGGTACACTGCGTGTCTGTACTGTATATGCTCTAGGTGCATGTTTTTCTGTAGGGGAGCAAAGTTTAGCAGGGTATAATACCGACTTTCCTTTTTTTTTTTTTTTTTTTTTTTTTTTTTTTCTTTTTTCAAGATTAATAGGCATCAACAGCAACTTTTCAACTGCTTCAGAGGAATGTGGTGACTGCCACTGCTGATCTTTCCTTCTGAAAATGTCCTGGTCTTACATTTTTGAGTCACAGTCCTTGAACAAGTTTTCCTATAACAAATCCTGAATTCTCTTTTGACACGTATTCGCTGCATACTTCTTCTTCTCTGTCAAAGTGGTTGTAAAGGCTGAAGATTTTTTACCTTCATGCATTCTATGCAAAAAAAAAAAACTATTGTGTGCAGCAGTGCCCCCAGCCCTCTCAATACTTACCTGAGCCCCAACGAGATCTAGCGATGTGCACGACAGCCTCGGCTGTCCCGAGTCTCTGCCTCATTGGCTGAGACAGCAAGCAGGAGCCATTGGCTCCCGCTGCAGTCATTCACAGCCCATCAGCCAATGAGAGGGGGAGGCAGGGCCATGCTGCGGCTCAGTGTGTGAATACATACAGTGGTTGCCCTCATAGCAAGCTGCTTGCTATGGGGGCACCCAACAGAAAGGAGGGGCTATGAGAGCCTGCGGTTGACCCGAGAAGAAGAGGATCCAGGTTGCTCTGTGCCAAACCACTACACACAGCATGCAAGTATAGACATGTTTGTTATTTTGCAAAATAAAATAAAAAAAATTAACCTTTAGTATCGCTTTAAGAAATATTTAAAGCCATATTAATGTATTAATAATGTATGCACAACAAGAGAATCATTGGCAGTCCATAATTTTCTCTTTTGACAGGTGCACTTTAACCACTTGCCTACCGGGCACTTATACCCCCTTCCTTACCAGGCCAATTTTCAGCTTTCAGCGCTGTCGCACTTTGAATGACAATTGCGCGGTCATGCAACATTGTACCCGTAATGAAATTTTTATAAATTTTTTTTCACATAAATAGAGCTTTCTTTTGGCAGTATTTTCTCACCACTGGGTGTTTTTATTTTTTACGCTATGAACATTAAAAGAGCAAAAAATTTTAAAAAGTTGTTTTTGTTTCTATTATAAAATTTTGCAAACCAGTAATTTTTCTCCTTCACTGATGTGCGTTGATGGGGTGGCACTGCTGAGCACCGATCATCCGTGCCCTGATGATTGGTGCCGATCCCTCCTCTGACAACTGCCGGTTCTCGGCAGTACTTTCCTCACGCTGTCACAGCGTGAGGAAAGTGCAGCTGATAACCGGCAATTGCATTTCCCGGTGATCAATGTGTCATTGGACACGGCTGATCACATGATAAAAGGCTGCTGTGATTGGCCTTTTACCACATCGTATGATCAGCTGTGTCCGTAGGACATAGCGATCACGGAGATCACCAGGGGCGCGCAGGAGAGTGCGTTCTGGGAGGAAGTCATATGTCGCCCTCCCAGAACTGGCCGGCCGCAGTGAAGCCGTCATTCGGCTATCTGTGGTCAGCTAGTGGTTAAGAAAGGTATGTAGAGTTGATTCCCCGAAATGCAAATAAAACATTTTTGTATACCTGTTTTAACAATTTCTCATTTTATTATCATGTAATGTAAACAGAGTCCGTTTTACCTAACAGTAAATGATGGCCTTTGTGCTATTTATTACAGCTTTGGTTCATTTTGTTTCAATAATAGGTAACCCAGGAAAAAAAGATTCCACCCTGGACAGAAATAGTGCTGATTCCAATGACTGGGAAGGCCAGTCTATATCCTGGACTTTTTATCTTTACCACTCCTTGTAGAATGGTTCGTCCTGTCAGGAATCTAGCTGTTGGGAAAGCAGAGCTTATAGGAACATTAGAACAGGTATGTAGAGGACTCGATTAATATACCAAAGTAAAAAGTGTTCACATATGTGATTAAAATAAAACGCTACTAAAGTGTCCCTTGCATCAACTACTGTATGTTTTTCATGTTTGGCGTTTCCAATACTGCTCATGACAGTGCCTTCATCTTCGTTTCTTATCATAAGAGAAGTGCTGACTTTGTTCAGATCTCACTGAGGCTCACACATGGCCCAAACGGAGTATGTGTATCAATATGGCCTCAGACAGCTCTCCTCCACAGACTATGCCCCCTGGTGCATTTCACTCCACCCACCGGGGCTTAGTCATAGAGGATGTAACGGGAGTCACTTTCGGTGGGGGGCCCATGGAACCCAGCTCACTTTGGAGAGGTGGGGAGACCCCTGTCTCAGCTCCCCATATCCCTCTTATGTTTATATCACCCTGTGCCTGTTAAGGGTACAGGGTGATCTGTCCTAATATTGTGTGGGCTTTGTCTCAGACTGTGTAGACATGTTTAGGAGATGGGTGGGGTTTGTTGATTGTTTAATGTTATGTGGCTGCATCCCATTTTTCTATTGCTTCTGACTTGGGAGCAAACTATTATGGGATGTATGTGTTTGTGTATTAGCTTAGTGGGGGGGTGTCTCCAGCAGCCCTCCCTCCTGATGGGACTGTCTGCTGGTGTGAAGTTTGAATACCTGTGTGTCTCTTGTTACTAAATGTAGGTTGCCCTGCCCTATGTCATTATGCAGGGAGGGGGGATTGTCCCCTGAGTGTATATATCTTGTATCTGTGTTCAAATAAAGAGTTTTAGTCTTGTATGGTCGACTGTGGTGTCTCTTGTCGGTGTTTGGATGGGAAAGCGGTATTCTAACGGAAGTACTCACGCTCAGTCTGGGTCGGTTATGTTTCAGAGCACCTCTATGATTAAGCCTTGGTGGGCGGGGCAAAACGTCCCATATTGACAGACATACTCTGGTCGTGACGGTGTGTGGCTTTCTTCTAATACAAGGGCCGTCACTGGTGGATGAATGAGTTCACCCCCATCTCTGAGGACCAGAGAGATCGGTTCTCCCCTTGCAGCACTCCAAGTTCTATCTGAGATCACCGAGGCTCAGTTATACTTCTTGGGCTAAGTCCCAGCATCTGTGCTAAAGCGTTTATGCAAATTTTAACTCTGTATACTTTAACCAGCCAGTTATAAAGTCTTCACCCTCTCGCGACCAGTTCCTCTGTCACCACTAACTATGACATGCCAATGTAAAAATTCCTTGTACTCTCACACAGATCTTCCCACTGCTCCTGCCCATTGCTCTAATAGAACATAGCTCTGATCAGATTGATCACTCTCAGAGAAGAGAATATTTCTTTCTGCAGTTTTGACAGTGTTCTTGCAAAATACAGAAAGCATTGAAGGACTCTGCATAAGGAATAAGTATGGGTCCTTTTCTAAGACCCTTTGAAGGTTTGTTAGACATTTTGGGGTGTATGCATATTAAAAAAAATTTATTTACATGGAGCTTTTGAAAGGTTGTTTTTTATGTAGGAATATATGAACTGCTGTTATTGTAATTGAAGTAGTGTTAAACCTAAAACCAATAATGTAATATATTGCAGCTTACAAATCGATGTGGTAGCTGCATTAGTTTTTCTTTTTTTTTTAAGACTTTTTTTCTCTCTGTTTTCACCTGATGATCTGGCCAGTAACACACCTCCTGAATTAGAGTGCCTCCACTTTAAATGAATGAGTACAGAGGTCACATTGGGACAGCAGCATTGTCTGTTTGCGGGGAGGGGAATATTAGATGTACTAGAAGATTTACTAACAAACTGAAGCCAAACTCCATCTAATACTTTATAAGCAGTTAAAGCAATAGATGTTTTCCTTTTGGGATAAAGGTTTTACATAAAAGCTGCCCATTGTAGGCACCCCTGTCCGTAGTAAATGGTTTGTGTCAGCCCCCTAACTGCTACATCTGCAGAACTGCTTTTTCTGTTTAACAATGACTTACTAGCCAGATCACCAGGTGAAAGTAAAATGTCACATCTAAGAATTGGTAAGCTGCAATATTATTTTTTCTTTTGTATCCTGTAAAACCACTTGAATTTTAACTTTGACATGTTGTGTATTTTTTCCAGGTCTTTTTAAACATAGCAATATATGAAGGCGAAATTGTACCTGGTGTCACCACTCATCAGGAGCTCTTTCCACACAGTCTGATGAGTGTGGTAGCTAACTTCATTCCCTTCTCTGACCACAACCAGAGCCCCAGGAACATGTACCAATGCCAGATGGGTAAGGCTATTTCTGTGCATGTATTAGAAAACAAATCGTGTACTGTTGCCTACCATGAACTGACAAAGTGCAACCCTAACAGCACAAAATCTGCTCTGATATGCAGTTTTACTTCTCTTTTACGGAATATACTTAGTACAATCACTGATACATTAAACAATCCAAAATGTGACTTTTACTGCATAGACAGGTTATCCTGTAGATCCAATCAGAAAGAGGGATGCTGACCGCTCCCGCATGGATCTGATTCTGTGCTTATGGTCAGAATCTATAAAACTGGCAAGATCACCTGATATTTGCTAATAAATTACATTAACAGCAATAGAAGGGACATGTATAGCATCCTTTTATTAGGAAAAAAAAAGAATGCATTACTTGAGTATTTGTTTTAGGCCCTGTTCACACATACTGCATTGACCTGCATTTTACTGCACTGGAAGAATGCAGGTCTCCACAAAGAAAAGTAGAAAACAATTGCTTTATATGGGTCCTGTTCACACCACAATGCTGCCATTATGTGCATTGTTAAAATGCTACATGTATGCATTTTAACGGAATGCAATGCTTGTATATGCACGTTAACGCAGTGTAAATCTATTGTACATAAAAAAAAACATTTTATTAATTTCTCCCTTACAAGGACCCATAGCAATTTAACAAACATAAAAAAGCCTGTCAGCACATGCTAACACATGGTTCAACAAACATAAACATGCACACCAAGCAATATTTCACATATGCACAGACCCTTACGGGTTACATAAACTTTTAAATGAGATAGATATACACACACGTGTGTGTGTGTGTGTGTGTGTGTGTGTGTGTGTGTACACAGGAAGTATATGTGTGGTTTTTGTTGTGTGTTTTTGTTTTTTTTGTTTTTTTACTAAAATAAAAAATGTTATACATACTTCCTCTGTATATTGCACAGAGCGACCCTTGCCTTCGCATAGCTGTGTGCTGTCAGACAGTGTGCCCCTATGTGATATACATAATCTTTTAGTGAAAGTTTAAAAAAAAAAGCCCTTAAACCCCACCCCCACATACACACAAACCTGAATGCACCCATCAGGGCACCTACGTGTGAAAACTGTCTCTTGGGATAGACAATTTACCTATCTTAGCACATGCTGAAATGAGAGCAATACAGTAATACCTCAGTTTACGAATTTAATTCTGCAGGATAGCGAAAAATTCATTTACTGAAACGCCGTTTCCCATAGGAATGCATTGAAAACCAATTAATCTATTCCGAAGGTCAGAAAAAAGTAAACGCTACTAAAATACCGTCATGCGGTATTTTAGTAGTGACAACCATGTGTTAATGTTTCAGCTGTCAGTGGGGTTCCCACTCGTATGGATTTTGAGGGGAAATCCTACGCCAAAATAAAAAAAAAGGTGTGGGGGTCCCCCCAAAATCCATACCAGACCCTTATCTGAGCATGCAGCCCAGCAGTTTGGGAAAGGGGGGGCGAGTGCCCCCCTCCTGAACCATACCAGGTCACCGGCCCTCAACATGGGGAGTTGATGAGGGCAAGGGCCTCTTCCCCACAACCCTAGCTGGTGGTTGTGGGTGTTTGCGGGCAGGGGGCTTATCAAAATCCCCCCCCCCCCCTAAAAAAACTAAAATGTCCCCCACAGTAGATCCAACATCAATCAAGATGCCCGTCGACCCGAGATGAGAATGAAAAAAAAAAGGCTCCACTTCCAATGATTGCAAAACGCACCACCCCCCCCCCCCCCATGTTGAGGGCAGGTAGCCTGGTATGGTTCAGGAGGGGGGCGCTCGCTCCTCCTTTCCCGACCTGCTGGGCTGCATGCTCAGATAAGGGTCTGCTATAGATTTTGGGGGGACCCCCACAGCTTTTTTTTATTTATTTTTTTAATTTTGGCGTGGGAGTTCGCCTCAAAATCCATACCAGATCCGATACCGGATGGTATCTGTATTTGGCGTGGGAGTTCGCCTCAAAATCCATACCAGATCAGATACCCTTCGGATCTGGTATGGATGGTAGGGGGGACCCCACTCGTTTTTTTTTTTTTTTGTTTTTGTTTTTTTTTTTTTTTTTTATTTATTATGGTGCCGGGTTTTTAAATGTAATTACCACTTTATTTTATTTTTTTCTTTACTATAGCTCAGAAATTCAGCTGTCACTTTCCTCCCAGCTAAAAGAGCTTTCATTTAGTTTATTTCCTTTTAGTTTCTTAAAAGAAACAAGTTTCCTTTAACCACTTGAGCCCCAGAGGATTTACCCCCCTTAATGACCAGGCCTTTTTTTGCTGTTTGGCGCTGCACTAATTCAAATGATAATTGCGCGGTCATGCAATGCTGTACCCAAACGAAATTTACGTCCTTTTTTTCACACAAATAGAGCTTTCTTTTGGTGATATTTGATCACCTGTGCGCTTTTTATTTTTTGCGCTATAAACAAACCACGAAAATTTTGAAAAAAAAACAATATTTTCTACTTTCAGCTATAAAAAATATATCGTAAACTCAAAGTTAGTCATAAATTTAAGCCAAAATGTATTCTGCTACATGTTTTTGGTTAAAAAAAATCCTGTGCATTAGCGGGCAAACTGGTGCTATCTATCGGAAGTCACCAGTGACACTAATACAGTGATCAGTAAAAATCTGTTCACTGATCAATGACACTGGTGACAGGGCAGTGAAGGGGTCAACTCGGGGGGGGGGGGGGGCGATCAAGGGGTTAAATGGGATTACTGGTGTACTGGCGGGCAATCTGGCGCTATCTGGGAGGGGTGCTAACACTATCGGAAGTCGCCAGCGACACTGATACAGTGATCGGTACAAATCGGTTCACTGATCAGTGACACTGGTGACAGGGCAGTGAAGGGGTTAACTGGGGGGGAGATTAAGGGGTTAAACGGGATTACTTGTCTACTGGCGGGCAATCTGGCGCTATCTGGGAGGGGCGCTAATACTATCGGAAGTCGCCAGCGACACTGATACAGTGATCAGTAAAAATTGGTTCACTGATCAGTGACACTGGTGACAGGGCAGTGAAGGGGTTAACTGGGGGGGGAGGAGGAAGGGCGGCGATCAGGGGGTTAAATGTGTCCTAGGTGTGTTCTAACTGTTAGTGTAGTGCTTTGTACTCACTTTTACTGTGTCTTCTTCTCTGTCTGGAACGGAATGTGTCCAGGCAGAGAAGAATTACATCATATCCTGCCCTGTGTAAATGTCAACACAGGACAGGATAGGACAGGGACCGATCTTCTGATTTCAGCCATACATCACTGGCTGAAATCTAATGATTGATCCCTCCGGGATCGAATCGTGTCACCTGTGGGTCGGCGGGAGCGCGCGCGCCCCCTACCCGCGAAAGTGTCGGGAGCGCGGAGCCCATTTTAAAACGTGCTTTTGTGCTCCACTGCCGCCCTGCACACGTATATATACAGTGGCAGGGTGGCAAGTGGTTAACTCCGGGGAAAGTGACAGCTAATTCTGTGAGCTATAGTGAAGAAGAAAAAAAAGGCAGCAATTGCATTAAAAAATCGGCGTTTATAAAGCGAGGTATTACTATATTTCTAGGGCTATTATTTGTAGTGAACCTTAAAATATTGACCAGTAGGGGCTTTTGAAGCCTTGCCTATGGAAAATAGGGTGCTGAAGCATTTTGTGGGCAGATGCACAAATTTAAAGTTTGACTTGAGTATTAACTTGGCGCAACTTCACTTTTTCTATTTTGCCAACAAATTGGGTAATATATTGTTTGTGTGCCCCAAAATAATTTTTTACTGAAATTATTGTACTTGTGTGGCAAAAAAATTGGAACTCCCATTTTATTTTTCATGGCATCTGCTTCCAGAAAAGCAAAATGGTTAAAATACAGAGAAAAAGGTCCATCCTACCAATATCAACAAAATTTAGAAATCATATAATGCCAACCTGGGTCTGACACTCTGCTGAGGAAGCAGTTCTGCCATAATATGCAATAATTGGTATTACAGGTATTGATGAAATGTTGATATTTTATCAATAAGGCCCCATTCACTCTCGATTTACATTCAATGCGATTCTGCCTGCGATTCCAAATCGCGGTAACACACTCCACATGCGTTTGTGTGCCATTCATTAATGGCACTCCAAACACGGCGCAACTCTGCCCTGATTTTCACGTAACAGAATCACTTGGAAATTGTGGCATAACACGCCTTTAAAAAAATCATACACAGCTTGTCGTCCAAAAAGCAGCAGGAGCTTCCTTTAGGTGAGAAATGTGCATCGGGCAGCCTATTGAAGTGAATGGGTTACCCTATGCGTGACAGGCGGAAACATGTGTAAATCGCATTTAGACTATTGCGAGCAGGAACTCATTTAATTGGGGCTATTTGCAATTTAAATTATGACTTTATTAAATAGAACAGCTGTGAAGGTGTTGCTACGCAGCTGAACAAATGAATGTCTGCTTTATTTCTGTAGCACTAGGGGTAGATTTAGACATGCTTTTAAATCTTCCTAGTCTCTGAAGCCTGATCCTCCTTTTGAATCGTGCTGCAGAGACTGACAGGCGATGAGGAAGCGGGGCATTTGTGGTACTTCCCCATTTGCTAGACTGTTGACTACATGTCAGGTGAACTTTGCAGCAGACGCAAAGTGAAGCATTATGGCCGCAACATGCAAACACCTGTGTTAGCTGCCTATTGCAGGCTCAACTGCGCATATTTGCCACCCTCACCAACTGCAGGTCTAAATGAGGCCTTAGTTATTTACATTCCTTCTCTGTATGTAGTTCAGAGATGTTCTTACAATCACACATAAATAAACCCTGGAATTCCTGTTTCACTCAAAGTCAAATGTGTCACTACTTGGTACCGTTACATTGTACTTTTTGTCTAAGAGCCAAACCACAGATTTCAGATCCTTTGTACACTGCATGTGTGCAATGACACATGTATTGTGTTTTTTTCTTTTTTTTTTTTCTTTTTTAAGAAGTCTGCATTTGCATGCATCATTCAATATTCTGCCCTAAACAATGAGGTTTTAGAAAGCTTCTGTTTTATTACGCCACGCCCTAGTAGCTGTATATAGAGCTATTTGTGTCAACAATAAATTCTTTTTAGGATGCCCAGTTTCTCAAAATACTTCTCCAGTTGTTATGCTTCTTTTTCCAGGTAAACAGACTATGGGCTTTCCACTCATGACCTACCAGGATCGCTCCGACAATAAGCTATATCGCCTGCAAACCCCACAGAGCCCGCTGGTGCGTCCCTCTATGTATGATTACTTTGACATGGACAATTATCCTGTTGGCACTAATGCTATTGTTGCCGTCATTTCATACACCGGATACGATATGGAAGACGCTATGGTATGTTAAATTTTATACAGAAGTCCTCTTTCAACCATAGTCATTGGTGTAACATGAACGTACATATAAACAAATTGCTGTTTGGATGATAAGATGTATTTTTTATGCTTTTTTTTTTCTTATCTTTTGACAACTGGGCTATAGCCAAATATCAGCTACAGCACGGTTGTGCCGCCCTGGGAGGGCGACATATGGCGTTCTCCCAGAACGCGCCCTCCAGCATGCCCCCAGTGGCGCACAACCTCCGTGATCTCTGTGTCCTATGGACACCACTGATCACGTGATGTGGTAAAAGGCCAGTCACAGCAGCCTTTTACCACATGATCTTGTAGACTTCACCTCCGCAACATCTCCAAGATACGCCCGTTCTTAACCTTGGAAACCACTAAGCAACCTATTCACTCCCTTGTTATCTCTCGCCTTGACTATTGTAACTCCCTCCTCATTGGCCTACTTCATC
The DNA here is from genome assembly GCF_062004578.1 of Staurois parvus. Lineage (NCBI taxonomy): Eukaryota > Metazoa > Chordata > Amphibia > Anura > Ranidae > Staurois > Staurois parvus. The sequence goes on from NW_028318415.1 coordinate 1,716,088, forward strand.
GCAGGCTATCCCCTCTTCAGTCTATCATGAATGCTGCCGCCAGACTCATCCACCTTACTAACCGTTCCATATCTGCCATCCTTCTCTGCCAATCCCTCCACTGGCTTCCCATTGCCCAATGGATAAAATTCAAAGAATTAATAATTATTATTATTACAGGTGCTTACATAGCGCTGTTAATTTACGCAGCGCTTTACATATATATTGTACATTCACATCAGTTCGTACCCTTCAAGGGGCGTACAATCTAAGGTCCCTAACTCACATTCATACAGTGAGTGTGGGAGGAAACTGGAGTACCCAGAGGAAACCCACGCAGGCACAGGGAGAACATGCAAACACCAGGCAGGTGGTGCCATGGTTGGGATTCGAACCGATGACCCTTGTACTGCCAGGCGGAAGTGCTAACCATTTAGCCACTGCGCTGCCCACAATAACATATAAAGCCATTTATAACTCTGCCCCAAATGACATCACCGATCTTGTCTCCAAATATCACCCAAACCGTCTTCTCCGCTCCTAGCATGACCTCCTGCTCTCTAGCTTCCTTGTCTCCTCCTCCCATGCTTGTCTCTAGGACTTCTCCAGAGCTTCTCCATCCTCTGGAACTCTCTACCCCAATTTATCAGACTATTGCCTGCTCAGCTCACTTTTAAGCGATCTCTGAAAACCTATCTCTTCAGGGAAGCCTATCCTGCCCTCAGCTAATAATGGAATCCTCTACTCCTCCTACCAGTCCATCTCCCACAGTTACTACCTTTTGTACCACTAGCCCCTCCCTCTTAGATGTAAGCTCCAAGTAGCAGAGCCCTCCTAACCCTCTTGTATTGAACTGTATTGTTGCTGTATTGTCTCCCGTTATATTGTAAAGAGCTGAGCAAACTGTTGGCGCTATATACATCCTGAATTATAATAATAATAAGAATCAGTTGTGTCCAATGACACAGCAGATCACTGGGTAAATGCAGTTACCAGTGGTCAGCTGCACTTTCCTCACGCTGTTACAGCAAGAGGAAAGTACTGCCAAAAACTGGCAGTTGTCAGAAAACAGTTTGGCACTGATCATCAGTGCCACCCACCTGTGGCTAGCAGTGCCACCCATCAGTGCTGCCCAGCAGTGCCTTCAGTCAGTGCCACTCATCAGTGCTGCCTATCAGTGAAGCCTCATCAATGCACATCAGTAAAGGTGAAAAATGACTGTACCTGTTTACAATATTTTATAATAGAAACAAACGTTTTTTGTGTTTGTTTTTTTGTGTGTATAGCACAAAAAAATATAACACCCAGTGTCGATTACCACCAAAAGAAAGCTGTGTGAATAAAATGATAAAAATTTCATATGGGTACAGTGTTGCATGTCCGTTCAATTGTCATTCAAAGTGCGACAGCGCTGAAAATCGGCCTGGGCAGGAAGGGGGTATAAGTGCCCAGTAGGAAAGGGGTTAAAATCAATTGTTTACTCCATATGGAAAACCTTTCTAAGTAGTAACACAGAGGGGTATCTTGTTTTTTTTTTTGTTTGTTTTTTTTTTATTTTTGGCTGCATACAATAAAGCTTCAGTATTTATGGGTTTGCAAAGCTTTCAGTGAGCTTTGTCTAAATACAATATCTGAGGGTTGTATTTGAAAGATCTTAATTAAAGGATAAGTTCACCTTTTCAAGAAAAAAATAATAAATGCACATATTTGTGCAGGTTGAAAATTGTGCATTTATTTTGTCCTGCAGGAGCCTGGAAAGCATTGCACCCATGATCAGTGGAGCATGGGTGCAATGGTCAGGCTTCTGCAGATAAGTCATGCAGCCTTCAGCCCATACTTTCATACGGCTGTCTGTGGAAAGTTTCTGGGCTTGTGAATGAACTATGAAAGCGCCATCAGCGTATTCAGAACTACAAGCCTTCTGCCGTGGTGGCTGACCATAGTTGTAGTCTATCCATTCACTAGAAACTGAATAAATGATGCCACTGTGTGGGCAGTGCCCTGCGTAGCCACACTGTTTTTAAATTGTGACTATGGGTATTGGGAGAAGATCCTCCGCCAGCTGTCACTCTGAGGGGGAACTGGCAGCAAGAGCTGGAACATGTTACATGTTCCACCTAAATAATAGCATATTCCAAAAGGTGAATTTTAAAGCGAAAATAAACTCCCAAAATTATTCACCTCCACCTTCTAGTGATGCGATTGTAACATCCCTCTCTGGCTGCTGTCATCTTTTCCCTGGGTGCAACTTGGTGTACATTCAATAGAAGACTCCAAGCAGGCATGTAAAAGTTGCACTAGTGTGAACGGAGCCTCTAGGCTCAAGAGTCGTCCATTCAGATTTGAAAGCGTAATCAAGTGTGTACTACTCTGACTGCTAAATTAAGGAAGAACATTATCTTTGAAACCTTTTGAACTAAGAGCATATCTGTAAAATCCTATCATTTTTAAGGTCATATCTCATCTATCACTAAGATCAACGACCTTTTACATTTGTTACATCTCAACTATTTGTAATATCACCTCATTTTGATATGTCCATTACCCTTTATTATGTTCATTATTAGTGTGGTACTGCAAACATAGATTCTAGGTTACAATCATGTCCATACACACTGAGGGTGAATGGCTGAACTTGTTAGTGGCTTGGATTAGTTTCATAATCAAGCTCTGTTAGCAGTTTGTCCTAATTATTTGCTTCTTCATGTACAGAATGTTAGGAAAATTAATGGTTTGCTAAAAGTAGTAATAAGATCTGACAAAAGTGTGGACACCTAAAGTCTGCTCCAATAAAACTGTAGAAGAGAAAATAAGAAACCTAGTTATCAATAGCGGCCAGTCTGATTTCTCCTTTTTGATTTAAATGGAAATGCAGAATTAGAGGAGAAGTGTGGGTTTTCTTTTTTTTTTATCCTATTCCCTGTGAGCTGCTTATACATAAAAATCTTTCCAGCCCTCTGAGATGTGCACCCTTTTCTGTTAAAATCAAGGTAAATACTTTTGGGGGTGGTTTTAGTCTTAGGATTCTTACACCAACAATCTTGTTTGGATCCACCTTCTTTCCTTCTGTGTTTGATGTTGGCTCTGGGTTTTCATATCTCCTCCTCCTCCCCACTCACTTCTTCCCTCTCAGAAAAAATAGAGCTCACAGCTGTCTTTATCTGGGAACTTTACATATCAGAACTGCAGCTACCCAATGTGCAGATAGGTGTCTGTAAGAGAATGGATCTGAGCTGTGTGTTGTGTGAGAGGCGGAGGGGGAAAGCAGGCAGCCCAGAGCCAACATCAGTCAAACACAGGAGAAGCAAAGAAGGTGGATCCAGACAAGATTGTCGGCATAAGAATCCTGAGAAGACTGAAGCCCCTCCCACAGGTATTTTACCTTGATTTTAACAGGGTGCACTTCTCAAAGGGCTGTAAAGATTTCTAGTAGCTCACAGGGAACAGGATAAAGCTAAAAAAAAACAAAAAAAAAACTGATGCTTCTCTTTTAAAGTTGGTCCCTGCATTCTACTATCACAGTCAAAAAGCTCACAAGTCCCCAAAGCATTGTGTATTTCGACTGTGACAGCTGTATCTATTTCTAAATATGTTAAGTTTTTGGTGTCTCAGTGATAACTTTTTGAGTTTAGATTCAAAAGTATTTTGTTTTCATTTTGTTTTTCAGATTTTAAACAAGTCATCATGGGAGAGAGGATTTGCCCATGGCAGTGTGTACAAAACAGAATTTATAGATCTTTCACAAAAAATTAGAAGTAGTGAGGACAATTTTGTGTTTGGCATCAAACCAGGTGATGAACGGGTGATGGGAAAACTGGATGAGGATGGCCTACCACCAGTGGGAGCTGTTCTGAAATTTGGAGACCCATTCTATAGTTATATCAATCAAAGTACTAGAGAGAACTTCACTGTATATTATAAGTAAGTAATTACTAAGTAAATTCTCTTTTTATCCCCTCGTCCAATATTAAATTGAGGTCAGATACCACTATCCACTCTCCAATGCACATCGCAATGGCCTATACTTTGGATTGTGCATCTTATGAATGCCATGTAATGTAGATCTTTTGATGTTCCACAAACATCTCGCTACTTAAAGTGTATGTAAACCCCTAACAATGAATTTCCTTTTTTTTTATTAGTTTCCTTTTTGAGCTTTTAAATGTATACTTGAAAGTGTTTTGTTATTGGTTTTAATAGGTAAAAACTTTCTTGTATTAGTTGAAGTCTAGTTAGCCCTTAGTTTTCCCCTTGCACTACAAAACACCTCCCTTCTGCGTACAGAACAGCGGTAGGTGATCTGTAGTCTGGTAAATTACAACTGGGCAGTGCTTATGCCATCATATGTGATTTAAATTTGGTAAATGCTCTGTGGTGTCAGCCCAATACAGAAGATTTGTAGGGTCTTTAAAGGGGTAAAACATTGGTGATGTAGTGAATGTTGTGGGGGTTTTTTTTTTCTCTCCTGCCCTGAGGTGTACTGTACACAGTGCAGTGAAAACTGACTGAAGACAAGACTGGTTTTAGAGGCCATCTGACTGAGCTCTCCTCCTGGCTTTTTTTTTTTCATCACACTGAATGGTGTTCCACTTCAGTGCTGTGTGAAGTGAAGTGATGTGTAGTGCCCATTTGTAAAGCACACTGCTGTACTCTATAACTGTGCTGTTTGTTTTTTTTGTTTTGTTTTGTTTTAAAGCAGCAGCTTGGTGGCATTAAGGCAGTATCACTGCTTTATAAATGGAGGCCTAAAGCCTTCTATGGCTGTTTCTGTACCCTCTGAAAAGCAATACACATTGCAGTTCAATTGACAGGAGGCTCAGGGACTATAGGTCTCCTCATGTGGATGCCAGTTTTAAAGTGGTTCTAAAGGCAGACGTGGTGGGTTTTTTTTTTTTTTTTTCACCTTAATGTATTCTATGCAGCCCTCTCCCCCCGCCCCTCCTAAATACTCACCTGAGCCTGATTTCAATCCAGTGATGTACGCAAGAGCAGAAACTCTTGACTCTCTCTCCTCGTTGAACAGAGAGGCAGAAGCCATTGGCTCCTGCTGCTGTCAGTCACAGCCAGTGAGAAGAGAGCATTGGGGGATAAGGGGGCATGGGCTGACCAAGCCATGCTTTGTGTGTTGGTGGACACACAGCCAGTTTAGAAGCAAGCCCACATGGGTGTCTCTATTGCAAGTGGCTTGCGATGGGGGCATTTGGCAGTGGGGAGGAGCCAGAAGTGCTGGCAGGCAACCCAAGAAGAGATGGATTGGGGATTCCCTGCTCTGCAATGGTTTTGTAGAGAGCAGTATGACATGTTTGTTATTTTAAAGGTGGGAAAAAAAAACCTTCTAGGTTTAGAATCGCTTTTGAAACCTTTTGAAAGCCTGTATAACTGGGCTGCAACTGCCTGCATTACACACTGCTGCATAATGGCTCCATGCATTTGAATGTGTTATAGAATTTTCACAGCACCACAACTGCAGCACTATATACTTACATTGTTGCTGGCCATGTTAACTTGTAGCTTGAGGGATGGTAAAACTGTAGCTTAACTGCCTATTTTTAATTCCCCTTGCCTGTCCATGTAAATGAGGCCTTACTATTGAAGTTATCGTTTAATATCCAAGTAATGTTTATATTGTTAAGTTGCTAGTTGCTGTGCCTTGGTAGCTTGTTTAAATTTTGTTTGTGTCTTGTTTCAGGAGCAAAGAAGACTGTGTTGTGGACAACATAAAGGTTTGCAGCAATGACTTGGGCATAGGAAAGTTTAAATCTGTTTGCATCACCATGAGGGTGCCACGCAACCCAACCATTGGAGATAAATTTGCCAGCCGGCATGGCCAGAAGGGAATTCTCAGTAGACTCTGGCCATCGGAGGATATGCCATTCACTGAAAGTGGAATGGTGCCAGACATTCTGTTCAACCCACACGGTTTCCCATCAAGAATGACCATTGGGATGTTGATAGAGAGCATGGCTGGTAAATCAGCAGCCTTGCATGGCTTGTGCCATGATGCCACACCTTTTACCTTCTCTGAAGAAAATTCAGCTCTGGAATATTTTGGTGAGATGTTAAAGGCAGCTGGCTATAACTACTATGGCACAGAGAAATTGTACAGTGGTATTAGTGGGGAAGAGCTAGAGGCAGACATTTTCATTGGTGTGGTCTACTACCAGCGACTGCGCCACATGGTTTCTGACAAGTTCCAAGTAAGGACAACAGGAGCTCGAGACAAGGTGACCAACCAACCTGTTGGTGGCAGGAACATACAGGGAGGTATACGTTTTGGAGAGATGGAACGCGATGCCTTGCTGGCTCATGGTACCTCCTTCTTGCTCCATGATAGACTTTTTAACTGTTCTGATAGGTCTGAGGCTCACGTGTGTGTAGAATGTGGCAGCCTCCTGTCCCCTTACCTGGAGAAGCCTCCCCCATCCTGGTCATCCATGCGGAACAGACAGCACTACTGTGCGATCTGCGATCGTTCTGATACAATTGACACTGTGTCTGTGCCTTACGTTTTTCGATACTTTGTGGCCGAATTAGCAGCAATGAACATCAATGTTAAACTAAATGTGACTTAATGACAGATATTATGCTAAGTGCCTTGTTTTGCAGTCAAACGCAGTCTGTGCCTTGAGGAAAAACTGGTGAACTCAAATTTAAGAAATGTCTAATACAGTATATGCCTTTGGAAAATTATTTCTGTTCAGTGAAAATGGAAAAACAAAAATACTTCATTTTATTAAGTATTTTTTATTTGCCAATTTCATAATTTGGACATGGCAGGGGGTGGCAGTCTAATTAAAGAAAGTAAGTAGAACTAAAGATGTGCTGTAATATACAACAGTAAAATGTTTTTCTAAAATAATTTGAGGTATCTTGTTGAAGATTAAATGTGGCCACACATGTTACATTTTGTGTCCTATTTTATAGACTTCTAAAGTTGCTCATACGTATTATGATTTTGATTTGCCACTTAACTCAGCAACCACATCATATGGGGGCATTCTCTATTTAAGTATATTAGTTATTAGTAAAATCTTATAACACAAGCTTATGGTATATTTTACCACCTTGTGTCTATAGGTAAAAACAGTGTAGTTGCTATTTTCTAAAAACCCAGGATACCAAGTTTACAACCTAACCTGGAAGTCTGGTGCTAGTGCTTATTATCCCATTGGGTAAATGTAATAAAACTTGACTTTCCAAAGTAGTCTTCCAGGACAGCTTCACTTGAGAGATGGGCTCCTCCTAAAAGGACACACCTGATCCACATTTTTTTAAAGGTCCCTGCACTCCCTCAGTGCCTCTGTTTGTGTTTCCTCTGGACAGTAGGGACCCATCTTTTGTTTGTGCAAGGTGGCCCTGCTGGAGGCATTTCCTGCAGAGGGAGTGGACAGCAATAAGGTAGGGCTCTATGGGTCTGTTTTTGCTCTGACCTTGCTTGATTTGAGGCATTTTGGCTGGGGGCACTCTTGTGGCGTTATGGTTTGCTCTGTAGCACCCCTTTTGGGATTCCTTTTGCCTCTCTGATGCTTGTGTTAGTGACCGAGTCCCTTTAGTCATGGGGTATGTGCCCACGTCCCTACTGGTGACTGTGCTCTCTCCACAGGCTGGGACCCAGGAAGAGGAAAGGAGAAGGAGGAGGAAGTACCCACTGAAGTTAAAAAAAAAAAAAAAAAAAAAAAAAAAAAAAAAGGGGCATCATGTAGAAAGAGGCTATCCAGCTCTTGCCCCAAAGCACTTTTTCAAGTCTGCATTGAGAAATTGGTAAAGAAAGTGTTGGGGCCACTTATCAAAGGTTTCTTAGAATCCATGAAAAAGGAAAGTGACTTGGCAAGAATCTACTCAGATGGAGCCTTTGCCTAGCACTTCAAGCACAGGTATACCTTTCCTTCTCTCTGAAATCAGGAGGAAATGCAAGCAATGGGCTTCGGAGGACCTGGAGGAAGAGTCCACTAACATGTCTGATTCTGAAGAAGGAGAATTGGAAAGGGAAGATCCAAAAACACAGATTTCTATTCCTTCTGAAGAAACAGAAGCTCTCCTGAGAGTTCTATATGACACATTTGAACTACAGGAAGAACAAGCCCTTTCACTCCACAATCACAACCCCCCCACAAAAAACAAAATTGGCAGACTTGATGGATTTTGATCTTTTTCTGCCATCATTTTTCTGTTTCTCTGTGGGAAACTGTCCAAAACAGGACACCTGTTTTCGAAAATTTGGACAAGAACAAAATTGAAGAAGGTAAATGAGAAGATAAAGCTCATGAAGTTTTGCATTGAGTCAGTCTATACTGTAAGAGATGTCCCCAGGAATCTCCATGGTTTCCCTAGAACCAAAGGATGCATACCTTCATATTACCATAAAGAAATTCCATAGATTTGCTCTGAAGGGGCTGATGAAGACTTCTTTCAACTCAACGCTCTGCCTTTTGGGTTTTCCTCAGCCCCGCAGATTTTTACAATGGTGGTTGCAGAGGCCACTGAGGACACCGGACATTAGATTTATTTGCCACCAAGAAAAACGCAAAAGTGAGTGTGGTTTTTTTTTTTTGTTTTTGTTTTTTTTGTGTTTTTTTTTCTTCCCCCAGAAAAAGACCTTTTTAAGCTTGGGCACAAATTCCCTAGCCCAATCATGGGAAGGAGAACTGCTTTATGCTTTTCCACCATTTTGATTAGTTCCATGAGTCCTACAGAAGCTAAACTCCACACAATCAAAGATCATCCTGATCACTCATTTTTGGCTCAATCCTAAAAAAGCTAAGCATAACAGATCCTTGGATACTACCTCCGACACAGGATCTCCTGTCCCAAGGAAAATACCATCACCCTTGAAAAGAGAATCCAGCTTTAGTAGCGATCAAAAAGACCTATTAGAAAAGGTTGTGGCTGCCATCCTAAACAGTCGCAAAAGCACCACAAACACCATCTACAATAAAATTTTGGACTGTTTTCTCACTGGTAGGCAGACAACAATATGGATCATGCACCTACTGTCAATAAAAATTTTGGAATTCTTGCAAGCAGGCACAGTTAAATTAATGGTTGGCATGATTGAGGTACAGGTAGCAATCAATTTTTTTCTTGAAAGGAAATTTGTGTAAGACATTCATTTTAAAAGATTTTTGAGAGCGATTGCAAGAAAAAGGCAGAAGCCCAAATCTTGGAATTTGGGTACGGTATTGTAAAGCTTTTGGCATGAACCTTTTGAGCTGCTGCAAGAATGTTCATTAAGATTTTTAAGACAGTGTTATTGGTAGCTTTGGTCTCGGCACGCATGGTTCTTGAGTTACAAACCCTGTCTGCCAGATAACCGTATCGTAACATTTTGATAGACAGTCATAAGTTATTCACACTCTGAGCCTTCATATTTTTATTTTTTTTTACCTAAAGTAGCAACAGACTTCCACAGATCCTAAGAAAGCATTATCCATTCTTTCTGCGGAAATCCTAAATGTGACAAAGAGGGAATACAATAAGATCGATGTTGGAAGAAGCCTCATCTTATATCAAACGAACAAAGGCGTGGAGAACTCCCTTTTAGCCTTTGTTTGGTGGCCCTAGGAATAGCTTGTCAGCATCTAAGGAAACAATAGCGAGTTGGCTGAAAGAAAGCATTACAGCTCCCTCCTAGGTAGGTAGGGGGAGCTGGATGATTATTTTTTAGTTAGAGGTGGAGTAGCTGCTAGGAGGAATAGTCAGAGGAGCTCAAATTTTGCTTACAGCTGAGACCCTCTGCAGACCAGCTCTCTGGAACTTCCGCCTGATCTATGATGAGTGGCTGGTCTGCACTCTTAGGGGATCCTGACCAATTCCCAAGGAGGAGGCTTGGCATGGGGTCAGGATAGCCCTTAAGAGTGGCTGAACCTGCTCAACAGGAGAGTTAAGGTGGAAGATGGAGAAGTGAGAGGCTGGAGAGCAGGAGCCCAGATGGGAAGGGGCTCACCTTCAGGCAGGGAAACATGGAAGCGCAGGACCTCATCGGCCCCCAGAGCGAGGACCACCTATGCAGCAGGGAAGGAGCGGCTCAGCAGAAGGCCTGAGAGCAGCTACCAACCCAGCAGCTCATAGGAGGAAGACTGAGTCAGTAGATCTGCATTCCCTGAGCTGGCCAGTAAGGAGAAGGAGCACTCTGGTGGGAACTGGATTAGCTACTTAAACGGAACTGTCTTCTTTTAAACTGACAGGCACTGGATTTCACACAGAACAGCTGGATAAGAAGTATGTTTGTGAAGCTTTCCTGGAAAGTCAAAAATTAGAAAAAACTGTGTTTATTAAATACCACCAAAAGAAAGATGTCTGTTGCAAAAAATGCTAAACGTTTTATTTGGGTAGTGTTGTATAACCACGCAAATGTCATTCAAAGTGCAACAGCACTGAAAGCTGAAAATTGACTTGGGCTGGAAGGGGGTGAAAGTGCCCAGTACTGAAGTGGTTAGGATGTCTTCATTTGTTAATCATAGATCACAGGGTACCTCTTGTTCATGATTTCTTATGCTTCAACCTTCAGGGCACTGTGCACTGGCCAAAAAAGGCAGAAAATCCCTGCCCAGGCATAACCCCACCCGGTCCAGCTAAGACACCTTTTTTAACTAGTGTCCTTTTGGTGATGGATGTGCCTACTGATCCCTCTTTTGAAGATCTCCTTTCTTGGGCTTAGCTAAAAAGAATGTGGTATGGAGACATTAGGGCTGATTTAATAAAGGTAAATAAACTGTGTACTTTCCAAGTACAGTTGAACTCTGCAAGGGCATTTGCTCCAGAGCTTAGTAAATGAGGTGATGCTTCAGTTTGCAAAGAAAACCCAATATAAGGCAAGCAAAATGAAACAGAAAATGCATATTTGCTTGCATATGATTGGATGATGCAAGTCAGCATAGCTTTCGTTCACTTGGGCTCTTTCAGATTTGCTTCTTCCATTCTGCTTTATGGCCACTGGCTATGATGGCATAGTCATTGAAAACCAAACCCTGAGATCCAGGAAGGTGTACTACTGTGCATGGAAACCCTTTCACCTGCTGTGAAGCTCACAAATTTCATATGCAGCAATATGTTGTGCAGCACATTTTGGGTTTTCCCAATCTGTTGTAGAAATGTCTTTGGCTTTAAATCAGTATTGAACCGCAGGGCAGTCACATGGTGCAAAATTACCATGTGATTTCCCTGTGGCTGCATTTTTAAAATGGTGCGGGCACACTTTTTATTTTTTCTGCAGGAAATGTAAGGCACAGCAGCCTATTCAAATAAATGGACTGCTGCTCCCGCGCAAACCCCACTTAAATGTGAACTTAGCCTAATACCTCTTTTAAGTACCAACAAGGGGCAGATCTCAGCCTTGAACATTTTACTTCACATATCTGCTGTGTCCTATTCTTTTGTAAAAGTCTGTGTGCCCCTCCACCCCAAATCCTCATCTCTGTGGGACCTTCACTTAATCTTGGAGTTGGCCACACTTCAAGGATAAAGTAGTGTTGAGGCCTTGGTGCCCCCCCCCCTTTTGTTTTTCCCCATGACGCTTTCTTTGTTCCACCTGAATCAGGGTGCATAGAGAATTAGGACATAAAGCTGTCTGACTTTCACTGTGTTGCCTACTCCTCATGTTGAGTGCTTTAGGACATCCCATGTATCCCAAGTAGTTATGAATAAGAAGTAACCAGTATCCAGTGATGTATGATTAAGAAATTAGGATTTTTGGTGTACTTGTAAAATCCTTTGCTTGGAAAATCTCACAGGACAAAGGGATTCCTCCCCTTTTGTCTCTTCCTTAATGCCTATTGCAAAACCTAGGCTTCGCTGAGATGGAAGGGGATATGCCTGGGTGGGAATTTCCTTCTTTTTTTTTGGCCAGTGTCCGTTCACCTGAAGGTGGCAGCATAACCAAGGTAGTCATGAATAGTAAGTACCTAGTGCCCTGAAATGTACTCGAGGAAAAAGATTTTAAAGGTAAACCAAATATCATCATTTTCCCATCTGTAACAGAATTACGGAATATTAGTTTGGATAAAAACAAAGTAATTTTTTTTTTTCTACATGAGTTCTATAAAATGAATAGTTTTAACTGTATATACCATTTATTTGTTTGATGTTCTTGCACCTCCATTGTTTTGCCTTAATTGTCTCTTAACAAGCCTTGCACTTATGACATTCAAACAGCTTTCCTTGGTGAACGTTGCATGGTCTTGTTGCTTTTTCAAAGTGGAATTACGTAGCACAGGGTCCTTTTGAAGGCTCTTTGGAATACATTAATTGACAGTAGTGAGGAAGGAGAACTCCATCTCAGTGGGGTTTGTGAATTGGTGATACCAGACGTTCTGCAATGAATGAAAAAAAAATATGTATTATGCTTCATAGTCTTCCCCCTATGTATGCTAAGCTCTGCTGCTTGCTATCTGTAGAGGGATGAGCAAAACGCAAGCATCGGACATTCCAAAGCACTGCAAGTTATTTCTATTCCAAGGGCAAGTGAAAGTGTGCCAACCACCTATGTGTGCCAGTCATTTTAAAGAGTGAGTGCCTTTTCTACATGCATGAGTCTTACTGAAAAGAAAACTTTGGTGTTTATAATCAGGATTTGCATCACTTATTGTCTCTTTTAAGGAAAACCTTTTCTGAGCAAAATATGGAGGCTCCCATTGCTGATTTCTCCTGGAAATGCTGGCTACCGCACTGTCACACTTATAGTCTGGCTTCAGTACTTTTAAAGTGTATTTCCAATTTTGCAGCCAAATTGGGATAATGCCTACTTTATATGTGTTACTTGACCCCATTCGCATAGCATAATTTATAAAATTGTGTAAAAGTGATCACCATGTTTTAGTGAAGTTTAAATGGTCCATTTGGACCAATCTGGTGTAAATAAACGATTACCTTCACTACTAGATGTAAGTGATGTTTAAACTGTATATAGCCTAAGTTATGTGTAGTATACAGGGATGTTTTCTAGCAGCTGGACTAAAACTTCCTATACCATTCTTGGAACTAAATGGAGTCGAGCTGAGCACTGATCAGCCATGCACAGGGAGATTTGTATTCTATGAATGAATACAAGGTTTTCCTAGATTGGCTGAGGCGGGTGGATGACATCAGTCTCCGACTCACCCATTCAGAGGAAGCTTTGTATTCATTTATAAAATTCAAAGCGGCCTGTAGGTGGCTGAGCAGCGCTCATCCCAACTAGAAGTTACCAGGCTTATATTTGAATTGTATTCAATTTACAATGTATACTTTTAAAATTTAGCGCTGAAACTAAACTCAGAACATAGTCTAAGGTGGGTATTCATGTGTGATAACGCACCACAGGTCCTACACTTTAGAGCTCTTGAAGGTGCTCGGTGCTTCCTACTGTCCTTTTGCCACAAGGATTCGTGCAGGACGGTCTACACACAGGTTCCTGCGTTCTCCTGGACACACTTGCCCTATATTCCACACCCTACTCTGAGTACGCCATAGGGGAACAGCCTCACCAATCGCTATAGCAAAGAACAGGTGAAAGGGAACCATGGCAAGATTTTTGCTAACATTCACTACAAAGGCCTGAACAACACAACCTCAGAGTGATGATGCACTCCTTGCATTCTAGTACTGGTCTGCACACGATCCTAGCTCTATTCAGTCACGAAACATGAGGCCTACTTGACCAAAGCATATTTCTCTGCATCTTTGTCTCAGTTCTTCAGCCAAATAACAGTAGTGATACAGTCATCTCTATCCAGGCCTCAAACACACCAGGCCTGTTTTTCTACTCCCCAGACTGCAGTATAATTGAAGAGGAAACTACACACAACATGCTTGCTAAAGTGGCAAAGCTCACTGCTGCTGTCCACAAAAGCCTTGGCATTCAGATTGACTTTTATCTCGCATGCCCCTTTCGGTACAAATAGACCTGCAAAATCTTCTAAGACATTCCCTGTTATGAACAAATAGAATGTGCACTCTATAACGATTGGATCACACCAGAAAGGATTTTCATTCCTCCTAATATCTCTGTTGAACTCTACCCCCTGGAAAAAGAGTTCACTGAAAATTGGCCTATTCCTGTAGCTGATCCTGCCATCTAAGTCTTCTACAAGCATCTCACTATACCTAAACTAAAAATAGGGTGCAGCGCTAGTATCAAATGAATATATAAAAGTGCTAAAATAATAATGAAGAATAATAGCTCATTCAGCTCCTAAACTTATAAAGTGGTGATAGTGCAAAAAAATTCCAAATCGTGACATAGGTGTTTAAACATATGTAAATATATTGAATATAAATATACAGTGCATAACACAGACCACTTAAAGTGATAGGTGAAAGTCCAATAGATTGAACATGGGATCATGGAGGATTTCAAATAGGTATTCCAATTGCTTATTCCAGAGTGGTAGATGGTGTGACCGATAAGTAAATTGCGCACTCACCAGATGCGCGATTTCATCAGGTTAGCCAGATCATCCACTATAATGATAGCCAGGTTCCTGTTCCCTTCAGGGTCCTCCAATTAGTACCAGCAAACGTCAGGTTTTCTCTAAGGCTCTGTGAATGGTTAGACTCACAGAGAGCCCAAAAAAGGATGCCACATAGCGTGATACTGTAAAACCAGAGGATTTGTTTATTGCCAAATCAAGGTGCAAGAACAGGAAAAACAGACTGACCATGTGTATCCAAGATGGCCACCAGTGGCAGTGTGACGTCAAGACGCTGTAGCTCCTCCCTGACGCGTTTCATGCTCTAGCACATAGTCATAGGGGGGCCCATCTCTCAAGTGAAGCTGTCCTGGAAGACTACTTTGGAAAGTAAAGTTTTATTAAATTTACCCAATGGGATAAAAAGCACTAGCACCAGACTTCCAGGTTAGGTTCTAAACTTGGTATCCTGGGTTTTTAGAAAATGGCAACTACGCTGTTTTTACCTATAGATACCAGGTGGTAAAATATAAAAGATAATTCATTACAATGGCCAGAATACATTTTTGTTCTCGCCAATGAAAAGAATTATTGCCCATGAACTTGACGCTTGTAAATGTGCCTAAACGCTTGTAAAAGCGGTAGACATTTTGACAAGTGTCAGGCGTTTTTTTCTGCCAAAACGCTGCTGCCAAGAGAAGTGTTTTTAAAAACGTCCTGTGTACATGAGGCCTTATAATCATCAATAGCTGCTGCACCAGCAGGGTTCTAATGAGGAAATTGGAAAGCTCTGCATCCCTTTAGACATGATTTCCCTTTGGGAGTATCTAGCCAAAAATGACATTTTTGTTGCAGAGGAAGCCAAAAATTGATTTGTAGCCTAGTGCAAACTTTGGAAAAATCAGTAAGCCAATCACTCAAGCAGGAAATTACAATTCCAGGGGGCAATCTGTACACCATCTGTACAAAACACCTTCAGGTAGCCATATTGCATTTTAAAAAAATTACAGTACTTCAAATTGAAAAGGAAAGGTAATTTTTAATAATGTTAAATTACAATATGACTTTATGACTTGTCGCAGTTGTGAAGTCGGTGTATAAAGTTTGCAAATAATGTTAATGCTACAAATTTAGGCCAGACAGAATTCTGCTACATTTCTTTGGTGAAAATAACCTAAATAAAATCAGTGTTTATTATTTAATCTGTAGGAAAGTTAGAGTCCACAAACAATTTTTTTGTTATTTTTTTATATTTGTTCTTTTTTACGATTTTTTTTTTATTTTAACACACTGTGACCAGAGCAATATAATGTTACCCCATACTAACATTGTACTACTCTAGGGAAGATATCAGGATTTATGTTTTATTTTTATTTTTTTACACATTATGATTGCTTATGCTAGTGACTTCCACTGGCATAAGGAACCATTTTTACTGAATGAAATTGATTCATTCAATGTTTCTATTGTAGTTATCTTTCATTGCCCACAGCTAATCACATGGTACAGATGGGCTGTGATTGGCCCTGTCTGTACCATGTGATTACTGTGACCAATAACAGAGATTAACACAATAGTGCACTATGGATGGCATGAATGAATGCCATCCATTGTTCAAAATTGTCATGCGACCTGCTGTGATTGGTCACAGCAATCACATGGCACTGGCCGTGGCTGGTACACTGGTCATCACCCAGGAGGTGACAGATCTCACCCAAGCATGCCCTGTTCCTGTGAATGTCCTGCCCAGCTGTCATTTGACTATAGGCTGAGTGGGAAGTGGTTAAAGTCTACCAACACTCGATGGATAAGAACCATGATCACCAGAGCTTTACACTCTAAAGGACAAATCTTGCGCGCTCATTCAACCAGATCAGTAGAAGTTTCCTGAGCTTTCCAGCACCAAATCTCTGTAGTCCAGCTTTGTAAGGCCATCATCTGATCCTCTGTTGATACATTTTCAAACTTTAACCAGGTAGATTTCCAATCCTCTGCGGATGCAGCTTTTGGCTGCAAGGTTTTGGCATCGGCACTCTGAAGCTGGGTAATTTGATCATTTTTGTTGTTAGGCCTGTTGGAACAGTTATTGTCCTGATTTTGGCTCAACTTTGTCAATCATTGGTGCACCTCTTATGTTGAAATGGACTGGAGACATCACCACTTCTGACTATTTTGGTTGTAGAATTTGAATAAAGAAGTTTTGTCCACATAATAAAGGTGTTACCAATTCCAAAGTTCTCAAGTACCTTTCGCAAATAGGACCACTTAAAGCTGTCATGGCCTTGACCGCATCTAAATAAAAGTACTTGTTCGTATTTTCAGTGTTGCTCTGGATATTAGGGAAATTACATCTGGGATTGACAGATTATTTTCTGGGGCATAAATCCAGCCTGGTCCCATTAAAATATAGAAGCAATGGCTGTACTCTGTTTTCTAGCAAGCAATTGAGCCAGTATTTTAATATCAGTTGTAAGGTAGATAGGGTAGAGAAAACCAGGGATAATGATGTCTCTTCAGACACCATCTGAGAGATGCTGTCATTTATATTTGAGGTTATATAATTGTAGAGGATTGGTGTTGAAGTATATCTGCATACTGCCTTTAAAGCTCCATAGGTAGTAAAAGAGGCATAAAGGAAGTCTTTTCTGATCCTGAGAAAATGTTGGAAAGAGAATAGCTTGTAAGTATTGAGTTAAGGAAGGAGGAGACACTGTATATTTGGAACTATACAGTGCAGCACTATATTGCCAAAAGTTTTGGGATACCTACCTTTACACGCACATGAACTTTAATGGCATCCCAGTCTTAGTCCGGAGGGTTCAATATTAAGTCGTTATTTGTGCCTCCACATCCCCCCACCCCCCTGCAGTTCAGGTCCTTCTGTGTGCCCCCCTTTCACCTGCTGTCCAGGCCCCCCTGTGTGCGCTTCCCCCATGGCACTGCTGCTTCCTTCTCCCTCCTGCTGGCAGCTGCTAAGGGCACACGGGTAATTTCCAGATGGGGAGCTGGTAAATATGTCAAATTTACCATCCCTTTTCTTTCCTGAATGAACACAGTGATCAATTGGTACCGATGCCTCCTGTGTCCATTCATCACTGAAACATAGTAAACTGTGTTTACTATGCCTCAATTTGTAAATGAACAGGAAGCTTTCCTATTCACTGATCTGTGCATTTGAGACTGAAGAGAGAAACTGAGGAATCTGTTCTCATTCCCTTTCTCTGTCTCAAAAGTGAGACATCCGGGTTCTGTTTAGACCCCTGATATTTCACCAAAGCCCCCCCCCCCCCCAACAGGGCAGTTAATTTAAAAAAAATAAAGTTCTTAAAATATTTGTTTGGCTAATTAAATGATGGGTTTGTTCACATGTGTTTTGCTCGCTGAGGAGCGGTCTGTATTTGGATTGCTCATCAGAGAGCATTTGACAGACGTTGAGGAGGCATATTGGTTCCTTACTGCCTGCTTTAACCCCGCACTAGCATACCGCAACCACATGCTTTGCACATGGTTGCAGGGCACTTGCAGAGCAGCCCTAATCACTTGAATGGGTCTTGTTTGACAGGGGTATAATTTCTGCCATGGCTGTGAATCACAGTATCGCGGCCATGGCATATGTACACCCCGTAGCCACCAATCAGTGATTTTTACATCTGTCAGTAAGGGGCTTATTCACTAAAGCTGGAGAGTGCAAAATCAGAAACCTTTTTTCAGGCAGTTTAATGTTGGCTCAGCAAGTGTAAGAAAGAACCCCTTGACACCTTGAGGCAGCACCAGCAGCCACATATCCAGGCAGAGTTTGGAGCCAGTTTGGATTATTTTTAAATAAAACCAGGCTAGAGCCGGCAACCGCCTTTGCCGACCCTGCACCTCTAACTTTGGCTGCAGAGTGATCTCAACTGTGTTCCACCTGTCGCCTCTCTGCATGAATAGGTAGTTGGAACCCAGTGCTTGTCTGGATGCTACAACTCCTGAACCCTGTGCCCATGACCCCACATGCCCCGCAGCTACACTACAATCTTCTCCCGAGTAACCTATCCTGCAGTTCTCTATCAGGTACTGTCAAGGAGGGGGATTTGGGGGTGGGAGTAGAGCGCTGTGCTGGGGGAGGGGGCAATTTATGGGAAAAGAATGCACCCCTGAACCCTGTACTCTGTATGCAGCACATCCCTGAACCATGCACTCTGCTCTGTACTTAATGCAGTATAGTATTTAATGCCCCTTGAAGACACACTGTTAGTGCATAAGGTGATACTACTGCCTCCTAAATGTAATTTTTTGTTGTTTGTTTTTTTGTTGTTTTCCAGCCAAATTTGCATTGAAATACTGGTGTCGCAACTGCAAGCCAACCATTGAGCTCAATGGGCAAATTTGACAGGCGATGCTGTCTGTGAAACTTGACATGTCGAGTTAAGATTGCCGCATTATAAAGCTACGCATTGAAGCCATGGTAATGTGTACTCACCCAATCCCTGGAGAGGTGTGCTCAGTAGGTAGTTGGAGAGCCTTTGAATAGTCTGAAGCCTGAGGCCGCAGTGCAGTGTTCCTGGGTCCAACGCTGCTGGAGGAGACTCCTGAGCAGGGGACTTTGCACCTGAGGCAAAATACTAGAAGTGAAAGATATTAAGAGCCCAGCTAGGTTTAGCTGGGGGGACTATTCACAAGCTTAAGTCCAAGGATCAAGTTGGGTCTGGAGAAGGTCACTGTAGAGAGCCAGGAGGAAGTTGGTGAGAGAGAACCCAGCTGTCCCATGGTGGTATGGTCTACATCCTTCTCACTAGAAAGCGACTGGTGGATACCAACAGGGGGCAAACAATAATTTTGTGGCTATGAGTAAATGACCCCATTGTTGAAAAGTTAGTGAGAGTGTGCAGCTGGTAATCTCTGGCAGAGGTACTAGTCACCGTCAGGATAGAGATCCTGTGGCACATTTTTTTTTCCATATAGTGCAGCCAGAAAGTTAACGCGTCCTCAAGTTGTTTAGTTCTTCAGTTTATTGGCGTATCCCTCACCTTATCCATACTTCAAACTTCCCAATAAAAACAAACAAAAAGAAAACCCTAGATTGTTCCTTGGAGACAGTGAAAGGATGAGGAAAATGCTGTGTGCCTGTCTGTGTGTGCTGTAAGTGGGGAAATAGGAATAAGTTCACCAGTGGCTCTTCCGGGGGTGCGCTGCAAAAAAAATAGAGCAGCTCCAGCTGCAATAATCACCTTTTTTCTCTGGTGCTGTCCCTCTCACTAGAATTATCTCTTCAGGGATGCTCTGCTGCTCTTCTCTTCTTCTAGGTTGACTGGCATCCAGTAGCATTGTCTGTACTTAGAAAGGGGTCTCTATCCATCGCTTTTACAGCTAAATTATTTACACATAATAAACAGTACCATAATAGTATTATGCGCCTTGGAAATCTATAGTTATACAGTATGCATTTGTCAAGTTAATTCCAATCCATTTGCTCCTCAGTGAAACTATCTACCTGATAAATTATAAATCTTTTATTACATAGGACATGTTAGTTAAACACAGTCTGCTATTTGCAGAACATCTTCGTCCTCTTGACATTGCTGCCTTTTAGAAAAGGTTTAATAGTAATAATCTATATCTTGACAGGAATAACTTCCTGGAGATGCTCCAAATCTTCTATTAGGCTGCCCATTTCCTGACACTTCTCAAAAGCTGTTTTGTGTCATGCCAGACAATGTCATAAAGGATTTTGCCTTACTGACCTGACAGCAGACGTGGAACATCTTCCACTCAGGTAGTCCCTGCTATAAAATATGACAATTTGTTCAGTGGTAAAAACAATATTTATATAAGGTGTATCATAATGAAGATAAGGTAAGCAGATGACAAGTGATAGAACTCTTCCGTTTCATTGACGCAATGTTTATTGTTCTTCATAAGGGAAACCGAGTTTATATTAGGTCAGGGTTGTCTAACTAGATTGTGTTTTAAAGTTTTGAGCCCATTTAAAATATTATTCCCCATAAAATGATGATTACAATAGAGATGAGCTCAAAACAAGCTTAAAGTTGGCTCATGAATCTTTATCAGGGTCTTTTGTGTTGTGTATTGTAGAGAAAAGTTAAAGTATACATATAACCATCTCTTCAATTAAATCCAATTACTGGAACCGATCCCCTGTATGGCTCTCTGCAGCAACTAAAATCTGGCTTCTTCCCTCATCTTCTTGCTGGCTTTCAGCAGCTGTGGGAGGGGGCAATTACTGGAACCGATCCCCTGTATGGCTCTCTGCAGCAACTAAAATCTGGCTTCTTCCCTCATCTTCTTGCTGGCTTTCAGCAGCTGTGGGAGGGGGCAATTACTTGAACCGATCCCCTGTATGGCTCTCTGCAGCAACTAAAAGCTAGCTTCTTCCCTCTCCTTCTTGCTGGCTTTTAGCTGCTGCTGGGGGAGCCATACAGGGGATCAGTTCCAGTAATTGCCCCGGACACACCTATCACCCTCCCTGTGCTTTAAACATTTCCCCCTGCTGCCCAGGCCTCCTTGTGTGCCTCCTCCCCCGCAGTGATGCCAGCTTCCCTCCTCTCCTTCATACCAGCAGCAGCAAGTGCAAAATAGCATCCTTCAGGATGGAGAGTGGGGAAAAGGTCCTCTAAATATGTCACATTTACCAGCCCCTTCCTTTCCTGAATGAACACAATGAGGTATTGCTACTGATTACTCACTGTGTTCATTCATTACTGAAGCCTAGTAAACTGTTTTTTTTGTTTTTTTTTTTGTTTTTTTTTATTTGAGGGGAGTCCCGTCAGGTTGGCTGTCTGGGGCACCATTATTATTATTATTATTATTAGAATACAGTATTTATATAGCGCCAAAAGGTTTGCTCAGCGCTGTACATTATAGTGGGGGACAGTACATGAGACAATACAGTAACAAAACAATACATGAGGAGTTCGACGGCCCTGCTCTTTCGAGCTTACAATCTAGGAGAGAGGGTATAGTGGTACAGGAGAAAGTGGCTGTGGGGGATGGAGTGGTAGGAGGAGTGGACGAGATCGGCTGTTAGGTGAGAGTGAGGTAGGCTTCCCTGAAGAGATGGGTTTTCAGGGTGCGCCTAATGGTGAGGAGGATAGGTGACAGTCTGATGGATTGGGGTAGTGAGTTCCAGAGGATGGGGGAAATCCTGGAGAAGTCCTGCAGAGGAGGGAGGAGGAGACCAGGGAGCTAGAAAGTAGGAGGTCTTGTGAGGAGCGAAGAGTCCGGGTTGGGTGGTATTTGGGTATCAGGTCGGTGAGGTAGTTTGGGGCAGCGTTATGAATGGCTTTGTATGTCAATGTTAGTAGTTTGAATTTAATGCATTGGGCAATCGGAAGCCAGAATGACAGAGGGGGTGACAGAAGCGGAGCGGTTGGTAAGGTGGATGAGTCTGGCCGCTGAGTTCAGGATAGACTGAAGCGGGGATAGCCTGTGTTGGGGTAGGCCAGTGAGAAGGGAGTTGCAGTAGTCCAGACGTGAGATAATAAGGGAGTGAACGAGTTGTTTAGTAGTGTCTGGGGTTGGAAGGACAGGTTTGAGTGAGATAATAAGGGACGTGAGATAATAAGGGAGTGAGCGAGTTGTTTAGTAGTGTCTGGGGTTAGGAACGTACGTATTTTGGAGATGTTGCGGAGGTGGAGCCTGCATAAGTTTGCCAGCGATTGGACATGGGGTTGGAAGGACAGGTTTGAGACTAGATTGACACCTAGGACTTTGGCTTGGGGGGGTGGGACTGATGGTGGCGTTCTTGGTCGTGAAGGAAAGGATTGGGGGGGGGGGCGCGGGCTGGGGGGAAAATTAGGAGCTCGGTTTTGGAAAGGTTCAATTTGAGGAAATGGAGCGACATCCAGTCTGTCGTTCAGTAGGTGGGTGATACGGGCGGAGACTGAAGGGGTGAGGGGTGGAGAGGTAAATTTGCGTGTCATTGGCGTAGAGGTGATAGTTGAAGCCGTGGGAGTGTATCAGTTTTCTGAGGGAGGAGGTGTAGATGGAGAAGAGAAGGGGCCCGAGGACAGAGGCTTGGGGGACCCCAACAGCGAGGGGAGGTGGTAGTGTTATAGGTAACGTTGAAGGAGTGTTGGGATAGATAGAGGAGAGCCAGGAGACAGCGGAGTCTCTGATGCCGAGGGAGTGTAGTTTATTGAGCAGGGGGTGGTCAACTGTGTCGAAGGCGTAGGAGGACTGAGTAGTGGCCATTAGCTTTGGCAGTTAGCAGGTTTTGAGTAGGGCGGTTTCAGTGGAGTGTAGGGGACGGAAGCCAGACTGTAGTGGATCGAGGAGGTTGTTGTCAGTGAGGTGGGAGCTTAGGCGATTGTAGACTAAGCGCTCAAGGAGCTTGGATGTAAATGGCAGCAGGGAGATGGGTCTAAGGTTGTTCAGGTCAGTGCTTTAGGGGGGAGGGGAATGCGCCAGAGGTAGAGATTGAAGATGTGGGTGAGGGAGCGTAGGATGGAGGAGGAGGGTGGCCGGAGGAGTTGTGTGGGGACAGGGTCAAGGGGGCAAGTGGTGAGGTGGGCTTCTGAGAAGACCTTAGTGACGACCTCAGTGGTAGCAAGGCTGAAGGAGCGGAGTGTTGGGGAGGTTATAGTGTGTGGGATGCTAGGTGTGGTGGGGGACAGAGAGGTTGCGAGGTCAGAGGAGGGGAGAGTTGATGGGGTTATCGTGGGAGCAGGGGCGGACTGACCATTTGGAAACTCGGGCACTGCCCGAGAGCCCGGGGTCAGTGGGGGGGCCCCATGAGATGCCTCTGGTACCTTTTTCATAGGCGTTTTTGAGTTTGGGCAAGGACACGGTCCCCATGAGTTGTCAGTCCGGCCCTGAGTGGGAGGGAGGCTAGGTGGGGAGGTAGATTGAGCATTGGCGATGTCCTTACGGATTGCGTCAATCTTGTTTTGGAAGTGATTGGCAATCTTGTGGGCGGTGAGTGAGGTACTGGGTGGAGGTGGGGGGGGGGGGGGGCAAGAGTAGGGAGTTGAAAGTGGAGAAGAGCCAGCGAGGACAGGTAGAGAGGGTGTTGATGAGGGTTACGAAGTAGGCTTGTTTGGCGGCATGGAGGGAGGAGGTGTAGGTGAGGAAGGTGGATTTGTAGAGGGAGAACGCTCGAGGGGATCTGGTTTTGTGCCATAATCGTTCCAGCGCGCGACTGCGTCGTTTAAGATTTTTAGTGTGGTCGTTCTGCCAGGGTTGAAGCGGTTGGGGTCTAATGCTACGTGTGGTTAGGGGTGCTAAGAAGTCTAAGGCAGCTGACAGCGATTTATTATACGCAGTAGTGTCCAGGTCAAGGCATGACAGTGGAAGGATACTGTCGTACAGACGGTCAGCTGCAGAGTGGAGAGGGGCCGGGTTCAGGCAGCGGAGGTTATGGCTGGTGATCGTTTGACATTTGGGGGGGAGGTGTTAGAGGACGGGGAGACGGAGAACATATTGAAGTTGTGGTCAGAGAGAGGGAAAGGGGTGTTTGTGAGGTCGTAGAGGGTGCAGAGGTAAGCGAAAACGAGGTCCAGTGTGTTCCCGTCGGTGTGGGTGGAGGATTGTGTGCACTGTGTGACTGCAAAAGAAGAGGTTAAGTGGAGGAGTTGGGATGTAGCCGGGTTGTTGACGTTGATCGGGATATTGAAGTCACCAAGGATGATGGTGGGTAGCTCAGAGGAGAGGAAGAAGGGTAGCCAGGTGGAAAAGTCGTCGAGGAAGCGGGATACGGGTCCAGGAGGCCGATGGATTACTGCAATCCTCAGAGGGGTGGGAGAGAAGCCGGATGCAGTGGGCCTCGAAGGAGGAGAAGGATAGAGAGGGGGGGTTTGGGAGGACCTTGAAGGTGCTCAGTGGTGATAAGAGCATGCCGACCCCACCACCTCTACGACCGCTCAGTCTGGGTGAATGGGAATAGACAAGACCTCCATAGGAGAATGCCGCAGGGGAGGTGGAGTCAGTGGCTTGGATCCAGGTTCCGGTGACCGCTAGGAGGTTGAGGGAGTGGGAGATAAAGAGGTCATGGATGGCGTTGAGCTTGTTGCAAACCGGGCGTTCAGGAGTTCAACCGAGAGTGGAGGGGTGGATGCGGGGAGGAGGGGGACAGGTATAAGGTTGAGGGGGTTGCGGTGATTTGAGGGAGTGGGAGGGTGCCTAGTGGGTGAGTGAGGTGGTGAGGGGCCAGGGTTCGGGGAGATGTCCCCGGCGGTTAGGAGAAGAAGGGTGAGAGAGGTGGCATGGGAGCGGGATGTGCAAGAGCATGTGGGTCGGTGGTAGAGTGGAGTTTCAGGAGGAGGTGGTGAGATGGAAGTAGTGAGGGTGTGATGTATAGTTGTTTTGGGGGAGTAGGGGGGTAGAGGGAGGAGATTTTGGGAATGGAGGAGAGGTGTACGAGGAGGAGGAGTACAGGTGGCATATTAGGAGGGTGAGCGGAGTGCTGGTCAATTGAGGGAGGTGAAAGGTTTCACATCAGGGCGTATTGATGTGGAGAGTTTGTCGCAAAGTGGCGGAGGCTGAGTCGGGTCTCGTAGCCGGGTTCATCTGTGGGAGGAGAGGGAGAGTGGTGGGCAGCTGGGTCAACTGCTGGCTAGTCGCGGCGGTCTGTGGGTGCTGTAGGGCACGGCGTCTGTAGGTATCTCTGCCTGTGAGCTATTAGGCACCATAGTTGCAGCAGAGTGCATATTCTTGCAATGTCGGGGGACTGTTGCTCAGTCCTGGATTACTGTGAGCCTTCTACACAGGTGTGTAAATGAGGCTGGGCTCATAGGAAATGGGCTTAAATAGAAGGGGACATTTATCAGGCAAATTGACGACATAATGAGTTGCAAATCCAGCTGCATCTCTTCAGCAAAGTTTCTGCAACGGTTTATTACCTATGCATCTGCATTCCTGGGCAGCTAAGCAGGAAAGTTTGTAAAGTTCAAAGACAGATTTTGTTTTTTTTCTTTCAAGAAGGACAGATTTCCGCTTTAAACAGATGCAATTAAGAAGTGGTCAGGGTCAGTTTCACTTTTTTGCAGCTTTAGAGCAGTCAAAGGAGGAATGTATTTTTCAAGCTGTAACCTTGTCCTAAGTTTCACTATGTGTCTGTGTGTTTCAGTGTTCCGGTTTAGTATTGCTTTGTCTTGCCACAGGATTGGTAAATAAACCCCAGAGTGTTGTTCTGCCTGAATGTTCCTCCGCCACTGAATCAAGGAGGACGTTGGGGCAGCTCTGAAGCATACAGAAGGTAAGAGAACATTGGTACCATTTGTAAGGAAAAATGTCTTATTAACTGGCATCCAGTTTTCTTAAACTAGTTTCATATTCTGTAAACGGAACTACCTTATATGGTATCCCTCAGCTATTTGCAGTTTGTTCTTCACGTAAATATATTGATAAGAATGGAATGTTTCATTGGTCATCCTACGATTAAGCAACGCCTACGGAGTTCTGTATAACCGTTCTTGTCTTGATCTTGCATTAAACTTTCAGAGATTGAGCTTGTCTGGAGCTTTATTTCTCCCAGGCCTGAGGGTGAAAATAACGAGTACAGGGGCTAAAGACATAAGCATATTCCTATCGCCATTTTGTTTTAAACTGAAGGAACTTATAAATAAAAAAGAAAAGAAAACACGCGAAAAAAAACCTGGAGTTCCGCTTGAAGGCGGATGCAAGTGAATACAGCTGTTGTCTAGGACCTTTTTTTGTTTTAATCAGGTCATTAGGCTTACAGCGTAGTATTATTTCTAGCTCACTCAGAGGTTTTTGGCAAGAACATGTGAAGCGGTGAGAAAGTTTATTTGCTTTTTGTTACCAATAATAATACAGGGCCGAGCCTGCAAGTGATGGAAACACTTTACTAAGCAAACACAAATGAGAGGTTACATACTGTAAATTGGCAGCTAGTCTCAATACATAATTATCATTGTGTGATATCACAGTCGCTAAAGGTAAGCTTTTTTTTTTTTTGTCACATTCTAAAGGCCAGAGGACAGAATACCTTTTAACCCCCCCACCCCCACTATAACAAATGGAAAGAAGAAAACAATATTCTGTATTGTATTAGTTAATTCAGAAGACATTGACTTTTGCCCAATTACCTGCTGTACTTTTTCCAATTCAGTCAGTCTTAAAAGAGAAGTATGGCCAAAGAAGCTTTGGCCATACTTCTAAGACTGACCAAATTGGCAAAAGTACAATTGGCAACGTACTTCTGTTGTGGGCTTACTTTCCTTCTCCTGTGATGAAGTCAGTTGATAGCAGGCTTTAGCCTGCTATCAGCTGATAGGGCAGAGCTGCGCAATCAACTCTTGTCTACTTGAAACTTAGGTATTCTTCCTGGAGAAGGGTGATACACTTTCTGCTGAAGGGCAATAAAAGTGTCCAGGCAGAGTGCCTGACTGGCTGTCTGTTTTAAATGTCATTTCTCCAAGATTCCGTTAACATCTGTTTTTTCTTTTTTTTTTTTTTTTTTTGCTTTTTCTTTTTTTTAACGGAAGAAAATGGAACGGATGAAAAATCTGATATAAACGGACAAAAAAAATGGATGTGACATACAGTCTGTTTTTGGATCTGTGTTTGCATTGGTAAAGGATGGAAAAAAACTGATGGAAACTGATGTGAATTGATCCAGTTTTTCTTTAAAAAAAAAAAACTGAACTGCTGAAAAAAAAACGGAATGCCCATGTGAAACGATCCTTCTGTGGACTGTGAGCAAGATCCAAAAGGTCTTTTAGGCCAGGCTAAGTGTTCTCTGACATGAGTACTAGTACACCTAGGAATGAAAGTAACATCTGTAATGTGCCCAGCTGAGAAGAGCTATATAATGGAACATGGAAAGAGAAACTGGTATAATAAAGAAATCACTTGGATAGACAGAGGCTGAATGCTGGTCATTTAGTATACGTGGAGAAGTGGTCCCAATCGTGTGGCACTCCAAAGGAGTGAGTCACTGCAAAGTAAAATGACTTTAAAGATATGTGCTGGCATTCCGCACCCAAATGACTGCTACAGAATGTCTGTTCCTGTGTATGGCATTCCATGCTGAAGAGTTCTGGCAGGAAGTGTAGCAAGTAAATGAATAACCCCCCCCCCCCCCCCAGTAATTCTATTACTAGACTGCAGCTAGAGGGAGCTCTACAGATTTGAAGTGTGACTTCAGGAGACTAACAACCAATAAGCTCACATTAAACTCGGAACAAGCAAGTAAGCAACGTGTTCTGTTCTCCTCGAAAGAGGTTAGTCACACTTGGTGTATGCTATCTTTGTTCAGTTTGTTTTGACATTCATTTTCTCTGTTTAGTATCCAATATGTTATCAATGGTAACTCTCTAATACAAACTGATGCACTTTTTCATGTGATCTGTGCTGCCACTATAAATAAAGAAACAGAAATGGATCACATTGCACAGATAATTAGACACATTAAACTTGGGATGATAAAGTGAGCAACATGTGTTGTCTGTTCTCTTGATTCAGATACTACAGGCTGCATCTTTGTCATATCTCGAACTTGGATCATCGATAATATGTCAGTGTGATGTTGGATGTCATGGCCATCTTGGAAAACTGTAAAGTACACAAAAATATGTTCTTTGTGTGGACATTCCTATATCCAAATATTAAGGCCGACGACCAGGGATGTTGTGAGCGGGCCTACAGTCAGGTCCATAAATATTGGGACATCGACACAATTCTAACATTTTTGGCTCTATACACCACCACAACAGATTTGAAATGAAACAAACAAGATGTGCTTTAACTGCAGACTCTCAGCTTTAATTTGAGGGTATTTACATCCAAATCAGGTGAACGGTGTAGGAATTACAGCAGTTTGCATATGTGCCTCCCACTTGTTAAGGGACCAAAAGTAATGGGACAATTGGCTTCTCAGCTATTCCATGGCCAGGTGTGTGTTATTCCCTCATTATCCCAATTACAATGAGCAGATAAAAGGTTCAGAGTTCATTTCAAGTGTGCTATTTGCATTTGGAATCTGTTGCTGTCAACTCTCAAGATGAGATCCAAAAAGCTGTCACTATCAGTGAAGCAAGCCATCATTAGGCTGAAAAAACAAAACAAACCCATCAGAGAGATAGCAAAAACATTAGGCGTGGCCAAAACTGTTTGGAACATTCTTAAAAAGAAGGAACGCACTGGTGAGCTCAGCAACCCCAAAAGACCCGGAAGAGCACGGAAAACAACTGTGGTGGATGACCGAAGAATTCTTTCCCTGGTGAAGAAATCACCCTTCACAACAGTTGGCCAGATCAAGAACACTCTCCAGGAGGTAGGTGTATTTTATGTCAAAGTCAACAATCAAGAAAAGACTTCACCAGAGTGAATACAGAGGGTCCACCACAAGACGTAAACCATTGGTAAACCTGAAAAACAGGAAGGCCAGATTAGAGTTTGCCAAACGACATGTAAAAAAGCCTTCACAGTTCTGGAACAACATCCTATGGACAGATGAGACCAAGATCAACTTGTACCAGAGTGATGGGAAGAGAAGAGTATGGAGAAGGAAAGGAACTGCTTATGATCCTAAGCATACCACCTCATCAGTGAAGCATGGTGGTGGTAGTGTCATGGCGTGGGCATGTATGGCTGCCAATGGAACTGGTTCTCTTGTATTTATTGATGATGTGACTGCTGACAAAAGCAGCAGGATGAATTCTGAAGTGTTACGGGCAATATTATCTGCTCATATTCAGCCAAATGCTTCACAACTCATTGGACGCCGCTTCAGAGTGCAGATGGACAATGACCCAAAGCATACTGCAAAAGCAACCAAAGAGTATTTTAAGGGAAAGAAGTGGAATGTTATGCAATGGCCAAGTCAATCACCTGACCTGAATCCGATTGAGCATGCATTTCACTTGCTGAAGACAAAACTGAAGGGAAAATGCCCCAAGAAGAAGCAGGAACTGAAGACAGTTGCAGTAGAGGCCTGGCAGAGCATCACCAGGGATGAAACCCAGCGTCTGGTGATGTCTATGCGTTCCAGACTTCAGGCTGTAATTGACTGCAAAGGATTTGCAACCAAGTATTAAAAAGTGAAAGTTTGATTTATGATTAGTATTCTGTCCCATTACTTTTGGTCCCTTAACAAGTGGGAGGCACATATGCAAACTGTTGTAATTCCTACACCGTTCACCTGATTTGGATGTATATACCCTCAAATTAAAGCTGACAGTCTGCAGTTAAAGCACATCTTGTTTGTTTCATTTCAAATCCATTGTGGTGGTGTATAGAGACAAAAATTTTAGAATTGTGTCAATGTCCCAATATTTATGGACCTGACTGTATGCCTAGGAATTTGGCAGAATATAGCAAAGGCATCCAGCTACCAGCAAGTGGGTTGTTGTCCTAGCCCAGAAGAAGCAGGGAGGGGACTGGTACAATTTGGCATCAACATCTAGCCAGTTATAAGTCCCCCTTACATAAGCTTGAACAACTAAGCACTAGTCAAGCTATACATTTCAATTCAGAATGTGTAAGTATTAGGGGTATAAAAACGCAGAAGTGAGCGCTATAAGTAGAACAGCTGGGACACCAAAAAAGGTACCAAAAAACCTCCCAAGATCAAAATGCAAAAAAAAGGTGCAGCGCTAAATATGAATAACCAGCAATATGAATCATGTGATGAATACCATATGAATAAATCAGCAATATGAATCCTAAATAATCCCAACAAGTGACAGATCATACAATAAAGTGAAAATTAGTGCATAAAGTGCCAAAAATCCACAGAAATTGGTAGATGTGAAGTCTTAATGTAAGATCTCGGGTTAGGAGTGATCCTTTCCTGAATCTTGTGAAAATCAAATAATAGAATTGCACACTCACCAGATGCGCAATTACATTGCGCATTTGAGAACACAATTTCTCAGGTCAGCTGGGTCATCTAATGGGGCATCTATAACCTGGTATGGATTACTCCCTGGATAAACCGTAGATGGCAGCAGCTTCCTTCTCCTTGTCAAGAGACTCCTGTGGGTGGTTAGACTCATCAAGAGCCCAAGAAAAGGATGCCACATAGCGTGATACTGCTTCAAAGGTATTTATTATCCAGTCACAGGTGAACATAGAAAGCAACCAAAAACAAACTGACCATGTGTGTAGATAAGATGGCCTCCGGACCAGCAATGTAATTGCGCATCTGGTGAGTGTGAAATTCTGTTATTTGATTTTCACCAGAAGATTCAGGAAAGGATCACTCCTAACCCGAGGTCTCACATTAAGACTTCACGTCTACCAATTTATGTGGACTTTTGGCACTTTATGCACTAATTTTCACTTTATTGTATGATCTGTCACTTGTTCGGATTATTTGATTCATATTGCTGATTTATTCATATGATTTTCATCGCATGAGTCATATTGCTGGTTATTCATATTTAGCGCTGCACCTTTATTTTGCATTTTTATTAAGGGTAACTTACTGGAATACAAAGTTACATTTATGTTTAATTAAAAAGGAGCATTACCCTGAAAGCTGTGCCAAAAAGGCAGGCTGAGGGCAAATCACTAGTCACCCTTGTTGCCTTGTGTTTCCCTGCTGCTGATCCTTCCCATTAGTTACCTGGGTTGACTTACTAAAACTGGAGCACTCAGTATCTGGTTCAGCTGTGCATGGTAGCCAATCAACTACTAATGTCAGCTTGTTCAGTTAAGCTTTGACAAAACCTGGAAACTAATTGGTTTCTGTGCAGAGCTGCACCAGATTTTGTACTCTTCACGGTTAGTAAATCGACACCACCATGCTTTATTTTGTACTATGTCTCTCTGTGGAGGTGTCCATCCTGGTAGAGGCAGGGCTTTGCTTCCTCATGTCATCATTCTCTAGCAAGTGAGCAGCACATGAGTGACATCACCAAATCTGCTGAGACTACACTGCAGATAAAAAGCTATGAGGCTGAAGGCACGGGATTGCCTATGTACACTCACTTACCAGGAACTGTATTGCTATTTTTATAATAGGAATTCAAAAGAGAGGTTACATTTTTAGAGTAGTGCTTAGGCACAATTAGGAGTTCTTCACTTTTCAGTTCAGTTTCACTTTAAATGTGAAAATATTTATCATTCAATGGTATTCCTGGGTACTGCTCAGTGCCTACTTGTTCCAAAATATTTTTGGTGTGTGTGAATCTTTTTCCCTCTCTACATACCAATTATTTGCAAATAATTAAATGCTTCAATCTCCATTCCTTGAACTACAATGGAGTTTTAAAAGGCAAATGTACACCTGCTACTAAGTCTAAATTTTTAACTCATTGCAAATGTTTTCCATTATCCAGAAAGTCCAGCTAATATACCCACCTATCCTAGATTACACCATATTACCAAGGAACCTCATAAGAGGAATGGCAGAATCAGAAGGTTTAAAATGATTGTAAAGACACTTATTTTCATTAAAATAAAAAATGATGCTATAATTACTTGCTTTGGATCTGTCCCTTATTTCTGCTTCTGGAATCCCCCACCGGCACTGTTCACTCCTCCTTTCCCTTGGGTGCTCCCTTAGCAAGCTGGGGCCCCATGTGGGCTCGCTCCCAAGTTGGGCTGTGTGAATCCATAGACACACACAGCGTAGCACGACCACGCCCCCTACTCCCTCCATACAGAATTTGACTGACAGCAGTAGGAGCCTATGGCTTCTGCTGCTCTGAGTGTCCTGTGAGACCAGGAAGCTATGGGATCAGTGCTACTGGTAGGACAGTGCTGCTATGAGAGAGGAGTCAGGTAAGTCTTTAGAGATTGGCGGGGGGGGGGGAATCAAGTAGTGGGGGGTTTTGTACCTTAATACAGACAATACATTAATGTAAAAAAAAAACCAAAAAACTTTATATATGTCAGGAACCCCAAGCTTTCCATCCTCCATCACGAAGTACATCCTAATACTACACCTGCGTAGAAAAATTAAAGTGGAATATAGCCAAAACCAAAAATGTAATGTATTGCATTACTAATAATTAGATGTGGTGGCTGCATTGGTTTTTTTCTTTTAGGCCTCTTGCACACTGCTGCCTAAAAAGTCTTGGTTTTCAGATGTACAGCATTTTTTCTGACATAAAATACAGCCCATTGTTTTCATTGTGCCTGTGCACCCAGGCATGTAGTCCTGTGTATTGATTTTGTAAAAAAAAAAAAAAATCTATGTTGCCAGTTAGTATTTTGGCTCACTGAGGACATTAGATGTTCTGACCAGGAGAAGAAGACATCAATCTAATCAGGGAATGGACACGCACGCACATAAGTCCCCATGTGCTCCTTCTGCGCCCCCCCCAATGGGTGTGTCATTTACCTATCGTTGGTAGAATGTGCAAGGCTGGGACTTGCCATGGTTATTGTTTGTGAGGATGGCTTTGATCATAGGGGCTCCATGTTCTGCCTAGTGTCCAGACCATTCTGGGCCTGGTGTCACCCAGGTGTAATCTGCGCTCCATGCACCCCTCTAGCGACGCCACTGCAAATATGCGCAAATAAGTCCAATATTAATACCTGAAATTATGTCCAGAAATGCTGATGTTCAAACATCAGTACCATGCAAGAGGCCTTAGGCTTTTTCCCCTCTGTTTTCACCTGTGATCTGGCAAGTAACACACCTTATGTATTAGAGTGCTCTTA
Source organism: Staurois parvus (assembly GCF_062004578.1). NCBI lineage: Eukaryota > Metazoa > Chordata > Amphibia > Anura > Ranidae > Staurois > Staurois parvus. Next base: position 1,749,027 of record NW_028318415.1, read on the forward strand.
CCCTGGAAGAATGAGCACAAAGGGAACATTTGGACAGCAGCATTGTCAGTCTGGGGAAGGGAGTGTTAGCTGTACCAGCAGATTTAAATACACTAACAAACCTGAAGTCAAACTCCAGCTAATACTTTAAGCAGTTAAAGCAACAATTTTTTTCTTTTGAGATAAGTTTTACATAAAAGCTGATCATTGTAAGCACCCCATTTAGTGGTAGATGATTTGTCTCATCCCTGTAAGGGCTCGTTCACACTTGGCTGTTTTGCCAACGCTTGCCAAACGCCCCTATAGCGTTTGGCAAGCGTTGGTCCGGCGTTTGCGGAGCGTTTTTAACGCTCGGCAAACGCTCCGCAAACGCCGCATGCGTGGTTTAGCGGCGGTTGCTAGGCGTTTGCCAAGCGTTAATAATGCCCCACAAATGCCTATAATGCAGTTTGAGTGGTGTTACCGCTCCGCAAACACCCCGCAACCGCGTCGCAACTGCACCGCAAACGCCGGCCGGGCGTTTGCGGAGCGGCACCATAGACGAGAATAGGAGGCTTCAACGCCTCCTGACTCGTCCAGAGGCGTCCGTTTTGCCGCGACGCAACGCAAACGCTCCCGTTAGAACAGCACCATGTGCTGTAATGTGCAGAATTGGCAGAGGCGTTTGGGAAGCGGTAAAAACGCTTCTCAAACGCCTCTCTGCCGCCTGCACACAAGGCTAGTGTGAACGTAGCCTAACTGATAAATCCGGAAGAGAGCGTGTTCTGTTGAAAACCAACAGACTTACTGGCTGGATCACCCAGCAAAGAATTGAAGAAAGCTTAAAAAAGAAAACCAATGCAGCCACTACATCTAAGAATTGGCAAGTCTCAATATAATCAACATTTGCTTCTGCGTTTAATACTGTTTTAAGATTTCAGCATACGATTTACTGTAACGTGTTCCTGCTTGCTGGTTTGAAATAATTTGGGCAATCGACTTTATCAAGACTTCCTAAATAAAAAGGTAAAACCACTGACTATGTCTCCTCTGTTCTGTGTGTTCAATACTGTAGTCATTATCAGGAGTGGACTGACAACTCATGGGGCCCCGGGCAATAGGGGAACATGGGGCAATAGGGGAAAGGTACCAGGGGCATCTCATGGGGCCCCCTACTGACCCCGGGCCCTCGGGCAGTGCCCGAGTTTCCAAAATGGTCAGTCCGCCCCTGGTCATTACATACCCATCTGTATAAATCTTAGTCCTATCCTACGATTATATGCTTTGGCTGCATATGCAAATATGGCTTGTGTGCTTTACATGTCAAGGCGGCTTTTTAGTACCTGTCCAGCAATGGTAAGATCCGTGGCTTATGATGACTGATTTCCCAAGCCAGGTATGTGTTGGTTTGTCAAAGATAAACTTCAGACAATAAAATAAAAATAAAATCATGCAGTTATGTAATCATATAAAACTAATGTATTATTTAAAGTAGAACTATAGGCAAAATGTTGTTTTTTTTTCATTTTGGATGGAGTAAGGGAAGATTATAATCCTTGTCAGATTTTTTTTTTTATCCCAAACTGTGTCTCAGATGTTGGGGAGATTTACCTCCAGTTCCTGTTCTCTACAAAACAAGAGAGGCAATCCCTGCAAATTAAGGAGATCTATTGGGCCCCCCCCCCCCCCCCCCCGATCACCAGGACTACAGTCCCCATTGGAGGATATCCTCTCTATTGCTGTTCTGGGGAAAACCAAAATTTTGTTTTTCTCTTACTTTCACCATTGATGATAATGGTAAACAGGACAAATAGGCTGAGACTTTCCTACTGGTGGGCTGAGACAGCAATAAAAACATAACAGGTGTTCAAATCCATCTCTGCTCTATCCAAAACTAGAAAAAAAAAGTTTTGCCTTTAGGTATACTTTAAAGCAGACCTCACACCGTCCTCTTCCTCTTAAAAAGCCGCCAACGCAGTTTAAAAGTATATATAATTTAAAAATCAGTGCTATTTACAAGTTTACACAGATTTATGAAATGATCATTATACACTAATAAATTCTTACTCCTACAGGTATTAAAGTGCAAAAAATTATAATGATGCTTGTAAACAAACACCTCCTTAATAACTTAAATAGCAAATTAAAATGGATTGACACATTAAAATAGTGCATACAGCCTATGAATCCTATAAATGTGCAATAAACAAACTGTGAATGCTTTCTTATAATAGATCAATGCATTCAGTAGCACAATTAACCTCATGAACACACATGGCATGTCAACCATGTAGATGCAACTAAAAAGTGCAAATGTGCAAAATCCCCAAATAGTATTATCCAAATCCAGTGAAAAACAGTGTACATTATTCACACTGTAACCACTTGCCTCCTGAGGATTTACCCCCCCCCCCCCTTCCTGACAAGGCTATTTTTTGTGATACAGTGCTGCGTTACTTTAATTTACAATTGCGTGGTCATGCAACGCTGCACCCAAATGAAATTGATGTCCTTTTTTCCCACAAATGGAGCTTTCTTTCTGTGGTATTTGATCACCTCTGCGTTTTTAAGTTTTTTGCACTATAAACAAAAAGACTGACAATTTTCAGGAAAAAAAACAATATTTTTGACTTTTTGCTATTAAACCTGTTCAGTAAAAAAAAATAAAATTTCATCATAAATTTACGCCAAAATGGATTCTGCTACATGTCTTTGCTAAAAAAAAGAAAAATCCCAATACTTACAAATTATTGGTTTACGTGAAAGTTATAGCGTTTACCAAATGGCGGTGTATATATGTATGTGTGTGTGTGTGTGTGTATATATATATATATGTGTATGTGTATGTGTATGTGTATGTGTGTGTGTATGTGTGTGTATATATATATATATATATATATATATATATATATATATATATATATATATATATATATATATATAGAGAGAGAGAGATTTTTTTTTTTCTAGTAATGGTGGCAATCAGCGACTTATAGCAGGACTGCAGCAGGCATTCGGACACTGGGGGGAACTGACTTGGTGTCACTAACATCCCCAGTGACGCCAATACAGTGATCAGTGCTAATAAAAAGCACTGACACTGTACTAATGGCACAGGGCAGGAAGGGGTTAACATGTGGGGCGATCAAAGGGTTGACTGTGTGCTGTTTTACTATGGGGGCTGTGTGTGTGTTTCACTGCAAGCACACTGCTTTGTATGGCTCTGCTATGCAGAGCCATACAAAGCAGTGTGCAGGTGCTGACGGGAGAAATCTGTATTGTTTACATACAGGTCTCACCTCCATCGGAAATCCTCGGAAATTGACGGGTGCTGACAGCCAAGGCCGCTAATGGTGGCCCCTACCCGGAACCGCAAAATCACATGTATATATACGTGATTTTGTGCACCCATGCCACCCTGTAGCAGTATTTCTGCTATAGGGTGGCGTGGAAGTGGTTACAAAATGACTGTGCCAAAGGAAAGCAAGGTCTTCTTAGTGATGCACTCACCAGATGAGCCGACCCCTTGTTTAGTGGGTCAATACTTGTTCTAATATTCAAACTCAAATCACCCTATTTTGACTCCTCTGTTCACTCCTCCTTTCCCTTGGGTGCTCCCTTAGCAAGCTGGGGCCCCATGTGGGCTCGCTCCCAAGTTGGGCTGTGTGAATCCATAGACACACACAGCGTAGCACGACCACGCCCCCTACTCCCTCCATACAGAATTTGACTGACAGCAGTAGGAGCCTATGGCTTCTGCTGCTCTGAGTGTCCTGTGAGACCAGGAAGCTATGGGATCAGTGCTACTGGTAGGACAGTGCTGCTATGAGAGAGGAGTCAGGTAAGTCTTTAGAGATTGGCGGGGGGGGGGGAATCAAGTAGTGGGGGGTTTTGTACCTTAATACAGACAATACATTAATGTAAAAAAAAAACCAAAAAACTTTATATATGTCAGGAACCCCAAGCTTTCCATCCTCCATCACGAAGTACATCCTAATACTACACCTGCGTAGAAAAATTAAAGTGGAATATAGCCAAAACCAAAAATGTAATGTATTGCATTACTAATAATTAGATGTGGTGGCTGCATTGGTTTTTTTCTTTTAGGCCTCTTGCACACTGCTGCCTAAAAAGTCTTGGTTTTCAGATGTACAGCATTTTTTCTGACATAAAATACAGCCCATTGTTTTCATTGTGCCTGTGCACCCAGGCATGTAGTCCTGTGTATTGATTTTGTAAAAAAAAAAAAAAATCTATGTTGCCAGTTAGTATTTTGGCTCACTGAGGACATTAGATGTTCTGACCAGGAGAAGAAGACATCAATCTAATCAGGGAATGGACACGCACGCACATAAGTCCCCATGTGCTCCTTCTGCGCCCCCCCCAATGGGTGTGTCATTTACCTATCGTTGGTAGAATGTGCAAGGCTGGGACTTGCCATGGTTATTGTTTGTGAGGATGGCTTTGATCATAGGGGCTCCATGTTCTGCCTAGTGTCCAGACCATTCTGGGCCTGGTGTCACCCAGGTGTAATCTGCGCTCCATGCACCCCTCTAGCGACGCCACTGCAAATATGCGCAAATAAGTCCAATATTAATACCTGAAATTATGTCCAGAAATGCTGATGTTCAAACATCAGTACCATGCAAGAGGCCTTAGGCTTTTTCCCCTCTGTTTTCACCTGTGATCTGGCAAGTAACACACCTTATGTATTAGAGTGCTCTTACCCTGGAAGAATGAGCACAAAGGGAACATTTGGACAGCAGCATTGTCAGTCTGGGGAAGGGAGTGTTAGCTGTACCAGCAGATTTAAATACACTAACAAACCTGAAGTCAAACTCCAGCTAATACTTTAAGCAGTTAAAGCAACAATTTTTTTCTTTTGAGATAAGTTTTACATAAAAGCTGATCATTGTAAGCACCCCATTTAGTGGTAGATGATTTGTCTCATCCCTGTAAGGGCTCGTTCACACTTGGCTGTTTTGCCAACGCTTGCCAAACGCCCCTATAGCGTTTGGCAAGCGTTGGTCCGGCGTTTGCGGAGCGTTTTTAACGCTCGGCAAACGCTCCGCAAACGCCGCATGCGTGGTTTAGCGGCGGTTGCTAGGCGTTTGCCAAGCGTTAATAATGCCCCACAAATGCCTATAATGCAGTTTGAGTGGTGTTACCGCTCCGCAAACACCCCGCAACCGCGTCGCAACTGCACCGCAAACGCCGGCCGGGCGTTTGCGGAGCGGCACCATAGACGAGAATAGGAGGCTTCAACGCCTCCTGACTCGTCCAGAGGCGTCCGTTTTGCCGCGACGCAACGCAAACGCTCCCGTTAGAACAGCACCATGTGCTGTAATGTGCAGAATTGGCAGAGGCGTTTGGGAAGCGGTAAAAACGCTTCTCAAACGCCTCTCTGCCGCCTGCACACAAGGCTAGTGTGAACGTAGCCTAACTGATAAATCCGGAAGAGAGCGTGTTCTGTTGAAAACCAACAGACTTACTGGCTGGATCACCCAGCAAAGAATTGAAGAAAGCTTAAAAAAGAAAACCAATGCAGCCACTACATCTAAGAATTGGCAAGTCTCAATATAATCAACATTTGCTTCTGCGTTTAATACTGTTTTAAGATTTCAGCATACGATTTACTGTAACGTGTTCCTGCTTGCTGGTTTGAAATAATTTGGGCAATCGACTTTATCAAGACTTCCTAAATAAAAAGGTAAAACCACTGACTATGTCTCCTCTGTTCTGTGTGTTCAATACTGTAGTCATTATCAGGAGTGGACTGACAACTCATGGGGCCCCGGGCAATAGGGGAACATGGGGCAATAGGGGAAAGGTACCAGGGGCATCTCATGGGGCCCCCTACTGACCCCGGGCCCTCGGGCAGTGCCCGAGTTTCCAAAATGGTCAGTCCGCCCCTGGTCATTACATACCCATCTGTATAAATCTTAGTCCTATCCTACGATTATATGCTTTGGCTGCATATGCAAATATGGCTTGTGTGCTTTACATGTCAAGGCGGCTTTTTAGTACCTGTCCAGCAATGGTAAGATCCGTGGCTTATGATGACTGATTTCCCAAGCCAGGTATGTGTTGGTTTGTCAAAGATAAACTTCAGACAATAAAATAAAAATAAAATCATGCAGTTATGTAATCATATAAAACTAATGTATTATTTAAAGTAGAACTATAGGCAAAATGTTGTTTTTTTTTCATTTTGGATGGAGTAAGGGAAGATTATAATCCTTGTCAGATTTTTTTTTTTATCCCAAACTGTGTCTCAGATGTTGGGGAGATTTACCTCCAGTTCCTGTTCTCTACAAAACAAGAGAGGCAATCCCTGCAAATTAAGGAGATCTATTGGGCCCCCCCCCCCCCCCCCCCGATCACCAGGACTACAGTCCCCATTGGAGGATATCCTCTCTATTGCTGTTCTGGGGAAAACCAAAATTTTGTTTTTCTCTTACTTTCACCATTGATGATAATGGTAAACAGGACAAATAGGCTGAGACTTTCCTACTGGTGGGCTGAGACAGCAATAAAAACATAACAGGTGTTCAAATCCATCTCTGCTCTATCCAAAACTAGAAAAAAAAAGTTTTGCCTTTAGGTATACTTTAAAGCAGACCTCACACCGTCCTCTTCCTCTTAAAAAGCCGCCAACGCAGTTTAAAAGTATATATAATTTAAAAATCAGTGCTATTTACAAGTTTACACAGATTTATGAAATGATCATTATACACTAATAAATTCTTACTCCTACAGGTATTAAAGTGCAAAAAATTATAATGATGCTTGTAAACAAACACCTCCTTAATAACTTAAATAGCAAATTAAAATGGATTGACACATTAAAATAGTGCATACAGCCTATGAATCCTATAAATGTGCAATAAACAAACTGTGAATGCTTTCTTATAATAGATCAATGCATTCAGTAGCACAATTAACCTCATGAACACACATGGCATGTCAACCATGTAGATGCAACTAAAAAGTGCAAATGTGCAAAATCCCCAAATAGTATTATCCAAATCCAGTGAAAAACAGTGTACATTATTCACACTGTAACCACTTGCCTCCTGAGGATTTACCCCCCCCCCCCCTTCCTGACAAGGCTATTTTTTGTGATACAGTGCTGCGTTACTTTAATTTACAATTGCGTGGTCATGCAACGCTGCACCCAAATGAAATTGATGTCCTTTTTTCCCACAAATGGAGCTTTCTTTCTGTGGTATTTGATCACCTCTGCGTTTTTAAGTTTTTTGCACTATAAACAAAAAGACTGACAATTTTCAGGAAAAAAAACAATATTTTTGACTTTTTGCTATTAAACCTGTTCAGTAAAAAAAAATAAAATTTCATCATAAATTTACGCCAAAATGGATTCTGCTACATGTCTTTGCTAAAAAAAAGAAAAATCCCAATACTTACAAATTATTGGTTTACGTGAAAGTTATAGCGTTTACCAAATGGCGGTGTATATATGTATGTGTGTGTGTGTGTGTGTATATATATATATATATATATGTGTATGTGTATGTGTATGTGTGTGTGTATATGTGTGTATATATATATATATATATATATATATATATATATATATATATAGAGAGAGAGAGAGATTTTTTTTTTTCTAGTAATGGTGGCAATCAGCGACTTATAGCAGGACTGCAGCAGGCATTCGGACACTGGGGGGAACTGACTTGGTGTCACTAACATCCCCAGTGACGCCAATACAGTGATCAGTGCTAATAAAAAGCACTGACACTGTACTAATGGCACAGGGCAGGAAGGGGTTAACATGTGGGGCGATCAAAGGGTTGACTGTGTGCTGTTTTACTATGGGGGCTGTGTGTGTGTTTCACTGCAAGCACACTGCTTTGTATGGCTCTGCTATGCAGAGCCATACAAAGCAGTGTGCAGGTGCTGACGGGAGAAATCTGTATTGTTTACATACAGGTCTCACCTCCATCGGAAATCCTCGGAAATTGACGGGTGCTGACAGCCAAGGCCGCTAATGGTGGCCCCTACCCGGAACCGCAAAATCACATGTATATATACGTGATTTTGTGCACCCATGCCACCCTGTAGCAGTATTTCTGCTATAGGGTGGCGTGGAAGTGGTTACAAAATGACTGTGCCAAAGGAAAGCAAGGTCTTCTTAGTGATGCACTCACCAGATGAGCCGACCCCTTGTTTAGTGGGTCAATACTTGTTCTAATATTCAAACTCAAATCACCCTATTTTGACTCCTCTCTCAATTTCCAGTGCATACACATTAAGGCAAAGACTCCCAAACTCGAATCCCCTTTCTTTAAATCTCTCAACACTCCCAGTGGAAACATATAATGTAGAGCACAAGTGTCAAACTGGCGGCTCTCCAAGTCCCATGAGGCATTGCAAGATTGACAGTTACAAGCATGACTCCCAAAGGCAGAGGTATGATGGGACTTGTAGTTTCACGACAGCTGGTGGGCCTCCAGTTTGACACCCCTGATGTAGAGACAAAAGAAATCTTCTATCCCATAAAACCATTTATTAAGTAAAAAAAAAAACATGACATGGCAGCCAGGATGACCCACCTATTTTACAGTAAAAGAGTGCAGCTCCACTAGCTGTTCCTGCCTTTGATGTGAGCTTGCATATTTAGCAAGTGGATGTGACCCTGACCTTGTTCAACACATTTCATCATCCACAAACGTCATCACAATTTGTGTGGCCTCTGTGCCTGCGCTTACCTTATGGCAACGTTTCTCAAGTTCCATGGACCCATAACGTTCCTCCAGAGGTTGCTAGCAGTTCCCTGAGCAATGAGCAAATTCTGACTCCGATAAGTTCCCACTGACACCATTGATTTTGTTAGTTATCTGTAAGGGATTAATGTGGTGATTGGACGCGGACAACCATTTTGTTAAAGATCTACCATCTTGTATCATACTCTGCAAATATCATTCTCTCTCCCTCCAGCCCCCCTCCCCTTGCAAGGAATGTGGTCTGTGTGTGCTGAGTGCACAGGGCACAGCTGGATACGCTTCATGGTTGTAAACCCAATTAGCTGGTCCCATGATGTCTGTCAGACTCTTGCCTTGGCCTGGTCGTAAAGCTATAAATCAGTCAGTCACTGGACATGAAAAGCATTCCAGAGTGGCAGTAAAACGTACATCCCCCTTGAAACCACTTTTTCAAACAAATTCATAAATCCCGACAGGAACAAGGTACAATAAAACAAAGCATATTCAGATAGGTCAGTTTAATATGAGTCACCTTACACCCCTATGTGGCACCTACACGAGAGTAGAAAACAATATGTCTTTATCTGGAACGGTAAGATATGTCATATTTGATGTCTGGACGTTCAGGATAATATTCTGCATATTAATATACCAGTGGCAAGGCTGCTACATGTACCTAGTGAAGGTTATTGGCCAGGGTATAAACTCGTGAGGGATTTGGTCCTAGCCTGGGTCTCCACCTAAACCCCCTCCCCAAATGAGGCGATTTGGCCCTTGGCTTCAGTAGACACCCCCTGCTGGGACACTAGAAAACAGGCTGTCATGCCTGGAGCGAATGATGGAGAGATTCTCCCTTTTAACATCAGGAACCAACTTTAGGAGAAAAAGTACCCTTTTGTTCAGGACACTTGAACTCTGCTTAACCCAAGGACTTCTGCAGGTATCCTACCTTCTTAAACGTCTTTCTTTATCTCTCTGTTGTGTTTTTCCTCTCAATATTTTTATTGCACCATTTTGACCTTTTTAGTACTAAATCCTATTTTAGGAAAAGTGTTGAACTGTTTCTAAAGCTCTTTAATGCAAACTAAGGATCCCTGTCTCTGAAGAGTGCTACTGTGTTTTCAAACCTCTGGATACATCTGTCTGTGGTGACAGTGTGTATACAGATACTTATTCAAACATCATAATGTTACTGCTAAGATTTGTGAGTTTCCTCCTTCTCTGTAAAAAGGTGGTGGTGGCAGTGTGAAGGGTTAATTGCATAATTAACCTGACCCAGTAACAATCGCTCTCAGGCTGCTGGTACCTAGATTGGGGTCCAGTGAGCTGGAAAATCTTTGTGTAGGGTGCAGCTGAGAGTGGCATTGTTACGCAAGTGGTAGCGCGGTTTTAGATTGGCTAGTCCTTCGGACACAAGTTGGTGAGAAGGGGTGGGGTCTGACGCTGTGTCCGTCACAATTAATTATTCCTAATGTCCACAAATGTAAGGAACATTCTTCCCACTAACCATCACACTAATGTATCATGAGTTGTAGATATAGTCATTTTTAGCAGGGTTTCCCTGAGTCCAGAAAAGTATTTCAAGGATTCCTCTATGTTGAAAAGGTTGAGAGAGGCTGCTTTATGGGGTACTCCTGCTAACTCTTCCCTCGACCTATTGCAAACAAATCAATTGTCCTTTATTTCCCTGAGGCTGCTATATAAAAACTACCAACAGTTAGACCCCGCTTGCAAATTATAACAGAACAAGAATGTAGAGATGTGCTGGTTGCTTTAAATCTTAAACAGCAGTTGCAAAGCATTTTTTTTCTTTTCTCTCTTTGTGAGTGACAGACAGGAAAAGCAGGACTGTGCTCTAATTGGTTGTTGCTATAGCTGAGAAGGATCCACCCATAGCAGCACTGTTGCAGCTGAACTTATGATTGGCTGTGGAGGAAAGGAGAGAGGAAAAAGGAAGAAGCACATGTGGGGAGGCAGATATTTTCAGGGGACTGCATGGAGCAAGGGCTCCTGGTGTAAAGTCAAAGAGTCTCACTCTTTGTGCTGCTAGAGCCCATGGGATGGGCTGGGAGTGTGTAGCAGAGAAATTGTTGCAGGAGGACAGTGTGCAAACTAAGGATTTTCCTGCCTGACACTCAGGATTACAGCCACTCAAGTGCATGTCTCTCAAAGTCTGGAGCTGCTGAAAGAGAGAGGATTTCTACTGCTGTCTAATGCTATCTAGAGGACAATCCAGAAACAGCGAGTATTCTGTGATGAAAGGGGATTTTGATATTGCTGCATTTTCTGTTCATCTCTGGAGAATGGTCATTAGAAAGCCTGCTCTCTAATTCTCAGAGTGACACAGATCTTGGAAAGCCCAAGCTGCTAAGAATTAGCTATTCCTGCTGCTGATTGATGAGAGAACTCTGTCACTGTATATTACTGGTTTGTCTCCTCAAGACTTGTGCTGTGGCTGAAGAGTGTGTTTAGTTCCAAGTCCCCACAGAAGCTTGCTGCTTTGAATATACTGAGCAAGTGTCAGTATATCAGGATTTCACCTGTATGGTAAAGATCTTGTTGAAGTGTTGTGTTTCTTCTATTGCAATGTTCACTGAAAGATTCTGCTTAAAGGAGACTGTGCTATCCTGCTACCCCTGGATTACAAATACTCTCCCATGCAGAGTGAGCGCTCTTCCATTGATTAAAGGGCCCCGACGTTGAGAGACTTTAAGTTTTATCCCACTGATCAGTGGTTAGGTAGGACATTTCTGCTCTAGATAGTACTGCTATAACAAATGTCAATAAGCTGCTAAATCTCATTAACAGTTATTGTTTCATGTGTCAATGTCACCCTAGTCAATGTGATATTAGTATGTTTTGGAGTTTTTGGTGAGTGAATTGTGACTTCTTACTAACTGTGTTATGCAAAGTGGTATCTGTGTTTTATGTACATTACCTGTGTTAAATCAGCTAGTTCTTTTTCCGGGTTTGTCTCCTTCAATAAAACCCATATAAAATATTCTCAGAGTGTCGAAGTGTTCTGGGTATAATCAGAGGTGTCACCAGATTCAGGTGGGAGCTGAACCTATATATCTAGCCAAGCATCACCCAAGGGTGTGCTACAAGAAGAAAAAAAAAGTGAAAAGTACAGAATATTACATTTAGCAGAAGCCATCTGGGGCATTTAAAATAAATTAAAAGAATTTAAAAGTATTTTGTGAAACCATATGGTTTAGATCTCATGCATGCGTAGTACAAGATCTGGCAACATCACCCGAGCAGGGAGCGCCATCTAATTAAACAGGATGATTTGATATCGGCATGTAGACCTGCATGCAGCACTGATTTTGCCTATTGGAGGGGATGGGTCCACTTTAATGCATGGATTGTCAATATGTGCATTTACCTTGATATTATTCTCCTGTAATCTTGATTACAACAGCACTCAGTCTGTGAAAGAAAGCAGCACTAGGAGCCATTCAGGATGTTTGCATTACTCATTTGCTGAAATAGAACATGCAGACAGAATTGTAGAGCAGTGCAAACGGAAGAATTGCCTAATTGATGTGCTACTGTTTAACCGCTTTCCCGCCGCCCTATAGCAGAAATACTGCTACAGGGCAGCAGGGCTGCGCAAAATCACGAATATATACGTGATTTTGCATTTCCGGGTAGGGGGCATGTGTGAGCCCTACCCATACTGCTATTGGCGGCCTTAGCTGTCGATCACTGGGTCCCGGCCGGTGATTCCAAGCTGGCACACAGCGATAGCCGAGTACCAATGATGGGGGAGAGACCGGTATGTAAACAATAAAGCTCTCTCCCCTGTTAGCGCCTGTACGTTGCTTTGTATGGCTGTGCATAGCAGAGCCATACAAAGCAATATGCTTACACAGTAAAGCACACAGTTAACCCATTGATCACCACAGATGTTAACTCCTTCCTGCCTAGTGCCATTAGTACAGTGTCAGTGCTTTTTATTCGCCATGATCACTGTAGTGGTGTCACTGGGGATGTCAGTGACAGTTCCCCCCCCCGGTATCATAATGCCCGCCGCAGTCCTGCTATATGTTGCTAATCGCCGCCATTACTAGTATAGAAATAAATAAATTCCAGTATCTATACCGCCATTTGTAGAAGCTATAACTTTCACATAAACCAATTAATTTACATGTATTGGGATTTTTTTTTAGCAAAGACATGCAGCAGAATACATTTTGGCCTAAATTTATGACAAATTTAGATTTTTAAAAAAATTTTATTAGACATGTTTCACAGCAAAAAAATCAAAAATATATATTTTTTTTTTTCAAAATTGTCGGCCTTTTTTTTGTTTATAGCACAAAAAATAAAAACCGCAGAAGCGATCAAATACCACCGAAAGAAAGCTCTATTTTTATCAAAGACATAGAATACATTTTGGCCTAAATTTATGACTAAATTCGATTTTTATAATTTTTTTACTGGACATGTTTAATAGCAAAAAGTCAAATATAGTTTTTGTTTTTTTTTTTTCTCAAAATTGTCGTTATTTTTTCGTTTATAGCGCAAAAAATTAAAAATGCACAGGCGATCAACTACCACCAAAAGAAAGCTCCACTTGTGGAAAAAAAAGAACATTTTCATTTGGGTGCAGCATTGCATGATCGCGCAATTGTTAGTTAAAATAACAGAGCGCCATATTGCAAAACATGGCCTGGTCAGGAAGGTGGGTAAATCCTCTGGAAGGCAAGTGGTTAATAACTGTCCATCCATTTGTCTGGGGGGTGTTTTTAACCAAGCTGTGCTGCTGCTGCTGGAACCTAGGCTGATGACCTGGCTGTGTCCTCTGGCAGGGTTTACTGGAGCACAGACCTGGATGTAAAAATGTTAGAATTGCAGATACTGTACTTTAACAGCTAAGACAGATTCTATATTTGTATTTCAAATCTATATTTCCTACCTGTCTGGAGTTAAGCTTTAAATGGAATAAAACATATTCTGTAGTTAGGTTAATATGTTAATAAATAGCCGCTAATTTGTGTGCATGACCAGCTTAGTTTTTTTACTTTTTACAGAGGGTGATATTTAATTGCCCAGATCCACATCACTTAAAATTCGCTTTTAAGTCAATACTCATGTTCTGTTCTTCTCTGTTCACTTGATGGATCCACCAAGTGCATGTTCCATGAAATGTCACATCTCTCTAATTATAATAACTTTCAAGAGCACAGAGCTGTTTAATTTCCTACCATACCCAACAGATCAAATAATTAGCTGTAAAGAACCTAGATACTGGGAAGTGTCCTCTGCATGTTGGAATATATTGAAGATGTACAGGTAATCCAGTTAGTTTTTCCAAGTAACAGAGGTCAGAACAAACTATTATTCAAGCAATAGTGTGGATGTGTTTACATCCATTAGATAAAGGAATATGAGTGTTCTTATGACACTGGGTCTTGGGCAGGGCTGACCTAGGATGGAAAAATGATGTGAAAATAGTGGACAAGTCAGATTTTCAATACATAAATTTCCGTGTTGATACTAAAAGCATATTCCAGTTAAACATGAATATTTAACATTTAAATTAACTCTGTATGCCAGACTTCAGCCTGCTGGCCAGATCCCTCTATTATATATATTGGTGCACTCATCATCTGGAAGTAAATTTGAGCTGGTAAGGATGCATTTGTTGCTTCATACAGCACCTTCTCTTTCTGAACCCTTGGAATCACACCTGCTTCCACTGATGCATGAGAAGGAAGCTTTTGTCTGCCCCTTTAAACCCTGCGTGTCAGATGGCTGGTGATATGTTGTCATGTCATCCATTAACTACTTGTCTACAGGGCACTTATACCCCCTTCCTGCCCAGGCCAGTTTTCAGCGCTGTCGCACTTTGAATGACAATTGCACAGTCATGCAACACTGCACCCATTTGAAATTTTTATCATATTTTTGAGACAGATAGACCTTTCTTTTGGTAGTATTTAATCACCCAGGGTTTTTTATTTTTGCTAAACAAACCAAGAACAACTGAAAATTTTGTAAGGGGATTTTCACTTAGTTTAGTGAATGTTCTGAAATTTCACTTTGCAAAGAAAACCGCAATTCTGCATGCACATGGCTGGATCTGTGTATACCTTATTCACTAAGCTAAAAAAGATATTCCTTGTAAAGTGAAAATTTGCAAATTGAAAATTTTGAAACTCGAAGATCAATGTTACAGATAGGCAATTACATAGTTAGTATGGTTGAAAAAAGACAAAAGTCCGTCCAGTTCAACCATTAAAAAAAAGTTATAATCCTATACTCACAGTTCATCCAGAGGAAGGCAAAAAAACAGCAAAGCATGATCCAATTTGCTCCTGCAGGGAAATAAATTCCTTCCTGATCCCCCGAGAGGCAATCGGATATTCCCTGGATCAACTTTACCTATAAATGTTAGTATCCAGCTATATTCTGTGTATCTAAGAAAGAATCCAGGCCTTTTTATTAAGTCAACAATTAAAGAGTTCAAATTCTCTGCTCTTCAAATAGTGCCATGTTTATACAGTATGGTTATGTAATTTATAATAAAAGAGCATACTCTTGCTATTTATGCAGTTTTGCATATTTCGTTTTTTTTTCTATTCAGAATATGTTTTTTACACAGAAAAGCAAGAGTGCTGCTGCCTTGACTGCCATTCTTTTCTTTTCCGAGTTGACATTGTGTAGCAGGCAATGTAATGTAGTCTTTAGGTCTTACTGAGCACAAAGTGAACTGTGACTTGTGTTCCATCACAGCATGTCATAGTTTGATATCTTTTGTCTCTTACTGCCTTTATAATCGTCCCCAGAATCTCGTAATTATTACCGTATGAAACAAATATTTCCTATAGACGTTGATTAAGTCAGAGCTGAATAGAGGCCAGCAGAGCTACATGCTAAGCAGTTTATTTTCTGTTATATTAGAAATGTATTTGAAAAAGATAAAAGAACACTGACGTAAGAAAACAAGAAGCCAGAATGATGTGTGTGTGTGTATGTATGTGTGTATGTGTGTGTGGGTGTGTGTGTGTGTATATGTGTGTGTGGGTGTGTGTGTATTACTATTTTATGTTAAAAAATATGTCCACATTCAGTCGTTATTTAAATGGTTGCAGTCATGTCAAACTAACCCTTGACTGCATATTCCTGAGCAGGAATTGATATACTGTATGTGAAATGTAGGGGCCCATTTATAGTAAGTGTGGGTACTGGGATCCTTTCCCTTTTTTAACATAAACCTCCTATGACTCTCATTTGCAAGTCAGGTAAGAAGCAGGAGGCATCCTTTAGAATTTGTTACCATGCCCCTGGTTTGAAGTGGTATTGGTCAATGAGCCCTTTCTTCACCTTCTGTCTAACCAACACTAAGATATACAGGTGAAACTCGAAAAATTAGAATATCGTGCAAAAGTTAATTTATTTCAGTAATGCAACCTAAAAGGTGAAACTAATATATGAGACTCATTACATGCAAAGCAAGATAGTTCAAGCCGTGATTTGTCATAATTGTGATGATTATGGCTTACAGCTCATGAAAACCCCAAATCCACAATCTCAGAAAATTAGAATATTACATGCAATCAATAAAACAAGGACTGTACATAGAACAATATCGGACCTCTGAAAAGTATAAACATACATATGTACTCAGTACTTGGTCCCTTTTGCAGCAATTACTGCCTCAATGCGGCGTGGCATGGAAGCTATCAGCCTGTGGCACTGCTGAGGTGTTATGGAAGACCAGGATGCTTCAATAGCGGCCCTCAGCTCTTCTGCATTGTTCGGTCTCATGTCTCTCACCTTTTAAGTTGCATTACTGAAATAAATGAACTTTTGCACGATATTCTAATTTTTCAAGTTTCACCTGTAACCGTTAAAAAAAAAAAAAAAAGATAGTAAGAATTATTTTCTCATTTCCTCTTAGCATCGCTTGGAAACAGTTCAGTATGTCACAAAAGCTATTCTTTAGCTGTGTGTGTGTGTGTGTATGTATGTGTATATATATATATATATGTGTGTGTATGTATGTATGTACAGTGGGGATCGAAAGTTTGGGCACCCCAGCTAAAAATTGGTATTAATGTGCATAAAGAAGCCAAGGAAAGATGGAAAAATCTCAAAAAGGCATCAAATTACAGATTAGACATTCTTATAATATGTCAACAAAAGTTAGATTTTATTTCCATCATTTACACTTTCAAAATAACCGAAAACAAAAAAATGGTGTCTGCAAAAGTTTGGGCACCCTGCAGAGTTAATATCTTGTACTGCCCCCTTTGGCAAGTATCACAGCTTGTAAACGCTTTTTGCAGCCAGCCAAGAGTCTTTCAATTCCTGTTTGAGGTATCTTTGCCCATTCTTCCTTACAAAAGTCTTCCAGTTCTTTGAGATTTCTGGGCTGTCTGTCACGCACTGCTCTTTTAAGGTCTATCCATAGATTTTCAATTATGTTGAGGTCAGGAGATTGTGAAGGCCATGGCAAAACCTTCAGTTTACGCCTCTTGATGTAATCCCCCGTGGATTTCGAGGTGTGTTTAGGATCATTATCCATTTGTAGAAGCCATCCTCTTTAACTTCAGCTTTTTCACAGATGGCATCAAGTTACCATCCAAAATTTGCTGAAATGTTATTGAATCCATATTTCCTTCTACTCGTGAGATGTTCCCTGTGCCACTGGCTGCAACACAACCCCAAAGCATGATTGATTCAACCCCATGCTTAACAGTTGGACAGAGGTTCTGTTCATTAAATTCTGTGCCCCTTCTTCTCCAAACGTACCTTTTGCTCTTTCCGGCCAAAAAGTTTAATTTTAACCTCATCGGTCCACAGAACTTGTTTCCAAAATGCATCAGGCTTGTCTATATGTTCATTTGCAAAGTTCAAACGATGATTTTTGTGGTGAGGACGTAGAAGAGGTTTTCTTCTGATGACTCTTCCATGAAGACCATATTTCTACAAGTATCTCTTTATAGTGGAATAGTGTACCACAACTCCAGTGTCTGCCAGATCTTTCTGGAGGGATTGTTCAGTCAAACGTGGGTTTTGCATTGTTTTTCTCACAATCCTGCGAGCTGTTCTGTCTGATATTTTTCTTGGTCTTCCAGATCTTGCTTTAACTTCCACTGTTCCTGATGACTGCCATTTCTTAATTACATTCCGAACAGAGGATATTGACATCTGAAAACGCTTTGCTATCTTCTTATAGCCTTCTCCAGCTTTGTGAGCGTCAACTATTTTCAGTTTCAGTTTGCTAGACAACTGCTTAGAAGAACCCATGGTGCTGATTGTTGGGGCAAGGTCAGATGAGTCTGGGCATTTAAAACCTTTGAGATTGACATCACCTGGTCTTCCCAGGCGATGATTGAGAACAATCCATGACACTGGCAGGTCTCAGCTTGGCAAAGGGGGCAGTGCATGCTATAAATTATGCAGGGTGCCCAAACTTTTGCAGCCGCCATTTTTTTGTTTTCTGTTATTTTGAAAGTGTAAATGATGGAAATAAAATCTAACTTTTGTTGACATATTATAAGAATGTCTAATCTGTAATTTGATGCCTTTTGGAGATTTTTCCATCTTTCCTTGGCTTCTTTATGCACATTAATACAAATTTTTAGCTGGGGTGCCCAAACTTTCGATCCCCACTGTATGTGTGTGTGTGTATGTGTATGTGTATATATATATATATATATATATATATATATATATATATACATACATATATACACAGTGGGGCAAAAACGTATTTAGTCAGCCACCAATTGTGCAAGTTCTCCCGCTTAAAAAGATGAGAGAGGCCTGTAATTGGCATCATAGGTAGACCTCAACTATGAGAGACAAAATGAGAAAAAAAATCCAGACAATCACATTGGCTGATTTGGAAAGAATTTATTTGCAAATTATGATGGAAAATAAGTATTTGGTCAATATCAAAAGTTCATCTCAATACTTTGTTATATATCCTTTGTTGGCAATGACAGAGGTCAAACGTTTCCTGTAAGTCTTCACAAGGTTGGCACACACTGTTGCTGGTATGTTGGCCCATTCCTCCATGCAGATCTCCTCTAGAGCAGTGATGTTTTCGGGCTGTCGCTGGGCAACATGGACTTTCAACTCCCGCCAAAGGTTTTCTATGGGGTTGAGATCTGGAGACTGACTAGGCCACTCCAGGACCTTGAAATGCTTCTTACGAAGCCACTCCTTCCTTGCCCGGGCGGTATGTTTGGGATCATTGTCATGTTGGAAGACCTAGCCACGTTTTACCTTCAATGCCCTTGCTGATGGAAGGA
This sequence comes from Staurois parvus, assembly GCF_062004578.1. Classification (NCBI taxonomy): domain Eukaryota; kingdom Metazoa; phylum Chordata; class Amphibia; order Anura; family Ranidae; genus Staurois; species Staurois parvus. The sequence continues at coordinate 1,767,988 of NW_028318415.1, forward strand.
GGTTTGCACTCAAAATCTCACGATACATGGCCCCATTCATTCTGTCCTGTACATGGATCAGTCGTCCTGGTCCCTTTGTGGAGAAACAGCCCCAAAGCATGATGTTGCCACCCCCATGCTTCACAGTAGATATGGTGTTCTTTAGATGCAACTCAGCATTCTCTCGCCTCCAAACACGACGAGTTGTGTTTCTACCAAACAGTTCTATTTTGGTTTCATCTGACCATATGACATTCTCCCAATCCTCTTCTGGATCATCCAAATGCTCTCTAGCAAACTTCAGACAGGCCCGGATATGTACTGGCTTAAGCAGGGGGACACGTCTGGCACTGCAGGGTCTGAGTCCCTGGCAGTAGTGTGTTACTGATGGTAGCCTTTGTTACGTTGCTCCCAGCTCTCTGAAGGTCATTCACTAGGTCCCCTCGTGTGGTCCTGGGATTTTTGCTCACCGTTCTTGTGATCATTTTGACCCCACGGGGTGAGATCTTGCGTGGAGCCCCAGATCGAGGGAGATTATCAGTGGTCTTGTATGTCTTCCATTTTCTAATTATTGCTCCCACAGTTGATTTGTTCACACCAAGGTGCTTGCCTATTGCAGATTCAGTCTTCCCAGCCTGGTGCAGGCCTACAATTTTGTTTCTGGTGTCCTTCGACAGCTCTCTGGTCTTCACCATAGTGGAGTTTGGAGTGTGACTGTTTGAACTTGTTATCAGTATAAAAGACACCTATCCACAACCTCAAACAGGTGCCATTGATACAGGTAATGAGTGCAGGACAGAGGAGCCTCTTAAAGAAGAAGGTACAGGTCTGTGAGAGCTAGAAATCTTGCTTGCTTGTAGGTGACCAAATACTTATTTTCCACCATAATTTGCAAATAAATTCTTTCCGATTCAGCCAATGTGATTGTCTGGATTTTTTTTCTCATTTTGTCTCTCATAGTTGAGGTCTACCTATGATGCCAATTACAGGCCTCTCTCATCTTTTTAAGTGGGAGAACTTGCACAATTGGTGGCAGACTAAATACTTTTTTGCCCCACTGTGTGTATGTATGTATGTATGTATATGTATAGGTGTGTATATATATATATATAATTTGCAGATATTTTAATATAATTCATTCCTTTATGGTTTAAAGCCTTTATCAAAATAAATCTATCTAGTTATCTATCTGTTGTTAAATGGCTGCCCAAAAATTCTTCCCCCTCAGGGATCTTTTTTGGTTATATCCACCATTGCCTTTGAGAATAGATCAACAACAAAACTCTTATGTATAGCGCACAAAGATTATGTAATGTTGCGCCATTACCTATTAATGCTTCAGCATTAGAGAATGAGGTCATCATCACTTTATTTATCTTATTTCTCACATGTAATTACATCATTGGTAAATAAATATGTATTTCTGTTTAACAGTTTAACGTCATATACCTTTTGAATTATATCCTTATTTTTTTTTTTCCTTTCCATATGTATACTTTTAAACAGCAGGCACATATTTTCAGAGTAAAAAAAGGTTACAATAGTATCATTAAAGTATAAGCAATACTAAAATATTATATAATATCCTATTCATCATCTGTTAAACTATACATAGCAAAATTCCCACTTAAATCAAGTAAATACCTGGTGATCTTTCTAGTACAATTTACTTCTTCCTACAGTATGGCAACCCTTATGCTTTGAAGTGAAATCACTGCAGTGTTGTCACCCTATGCAGGTGCTGTAGCAACTAGCACTAAAGGGCTGTGCACTCATGCAAGCTGCAAAAGATGGTTTTCAGTGTTACTGCTGCTAATCTTCCTCTGCAATGCCAGTCAGTGGCGAGACATGCTCTATAACAGGGGTGCTGAAACTTTTTAAACGGGGCCAATTCACAGACCTTGACACTATTGGGGGGCTGGACTATAGATTGAAAAAAATATGAACAAATTCCTATGCACACTGCACTTATCTTATTTGTAGTGCAAAAAAAACCCGAAAAAACAATACAATATTTAAAATGCATTGTACTCTGTACTGCACTGGACACAGCAATACATTGTAGACTGTAACGTACTGGACACCGCAATTCATTGCACTCTGTAACGCACTGTATACTGTAACGTACCACAATGCATTGTACTCTGTAATGCACTGGACACTACAATGCATTGTACTCTGTAATACACTGTACACTGTAACGCACCGGACACCGCAATGCACTGTACACTGTAACACTCTGGACACCCCAATGCACTGTACTGTGTAGCACACTGGACAACACAATGCATTGTACTCTGTAACGCACTGAACAACACAATGCACTGTACTCTGTATCACACTTTACACTGTAACGCACTGGACAACACAATGCACTGTACTCTGTAGCACACTGGACACCGCAATGCACTGTACGCTGTAACGCACTGGACACCGCAATGCACTGTACGCTGTAACGCACTGGACACCGCAATGCACTGTACCCTGTAACGCACTGGACACCGCAATGCACTGTACCCTGTAACGCACTGGACAACACAATGCACTGTACTCTGTAGCACACTGTACACTGTAACGCACTGGACAACGCAATGCACTGTGCTCGGTGCCTGGTGTGCTCTCCTGTTGCTCCTCTGGCAGCAGCAGGTGAAATCAGGGACTTCTAGTGAGCAGCCTAGTTATTTGCCGTTCCGTTTTTCTTTTCAGCTGGCCAGGCGGGCTGGATAAATGGCTTTGGGGTAGTTTGAGGAGCCTTGCTCTATACCAATCGCAGGTATTCGCCTGCAATGTAGACCTACCATGGCTAACACATCTACAGTTTTTACTTTTTAGCCTACCCATGAGCCTCATGGAAGCAATAGTTCTGTAGAGAGCCCTGCATTCTTAGGAAATTGTGGAATCTTTCTTCCCAGCCTTGCTATAGAGATTTGTTCAAAACTAATGCAGGGACAATAAAAATAAAAAAGCTGGAGCTCAAAATACATTAGGAGAGGATAGGTTTCAGGAATAACAATGTAGAGCTGGCCGACATTCGGTTGTCTGATCTCAGTACTGTATATAGTATATACACCTTTTTAAAATGATTATCATATATGAAATTGTTACTGTATTAAATCCATACTTTTACTGTGTTCTTTCATGTTCTGTGTAATAGAACGTACCATGCATCTCTAAAGCACAGCACTACTAAGAACTTTTTCTGGGCTTTCAGCAGAACTATAACATACTACATTAACCACTTCCTGACTGGCCGTTGCATATAAACGGCCTCCCCGCACCCTGCTCCGGACACAGTGAAACACCGATCGTCGGACGAGACCTCTGTACGAAGTCCCGATCATGTGATCACTGATTGGCCAATAAGTGATCACATGCAAAGTAGTAAGCAAGATGTCACTTCTGACATCATTGCTTACTATGTGTGAAATCTGTGAATGATCACAGAGGTCAAATGGTACAAGGCTATTCACAACAGCCTTGTACCATGTGACGAGCTGTGACCAATCACAGCTCACTCAGTAGTTCTCAATGGCTGCAAGAATGCAGACAGAGAGAAAGAGAAATGATTTCTTTTACATCCTATATGGGTGTAAAAGCAATCAGGGTAAAAAAAATAAAAAATCTTCATCACCCCCCACAAGTAGTACAGTGTGACCATGGTGACACTGTACTGCTAGGGTGACAGTATGTAAAAAAAATAATAAAATAAATAATATAAAAAAAAAAATAAAAATGTAAAAAAAATGTTTAAAAATTATAATTTTTGGTTATAAACTAATTTGGCTTATTTTTTTTTTACTAAAAAGATAACGGAATAAATTTTGGCCAAGATTTATGATGAAATATTAGTTGCAAAATTTTATAAGAAAAACACTTTTTTTTCAAAATGTTTGGACATTTTCATTTACATAGCAAAAAAAATAAAAATCCCAGCAGTGAATAAGTACCACCAAAATAAAGTTTTCTTTCTCAAAAAAATGGTAAAAAATTCATATGGGTACAGTGTTGCATGACCGCGCAATTGTCATTCAAAGTGTGATAGCGCTGAAAGCCGAAAATTGCCCTGATCAGGAAGGGGGTAAAAGTGTCCGGACTGAAAGTGGTTAAAGGACCTTCCAAGGGATGAATTAGAATGCCTTCCCTCATCTAGCAGCACCACAGACTTTCAATCATGATCATGCTCTGGGCCACAATTAAGCTGCATCTAATCCCACCCAGAGTAATTAACGTACAAATAAAAATGAACTGGCCACTTTATTTAATGAATTGCTAATTGTTGATATTTTTTTTTTGTTAAAATGCGTTAAAAATAATATTTCTAAAGATTTCTAAACAAACGTGTCCAAATCACACATAACAGTTGAGAGTGTTTTTGATGTAATGGAATTTGTCCTTGCAGGAAATTAAATGGCTGCAGGGAACATGCAACAAACCACCTGTTGCTGTGCAAAATTCCTTCTTTCCTCTTTCTGTCTCCCTCGTTTGTTCCTGCAAGGCATAGCACATATATACAATGGAAAATATTTTTTCAACATAATAAAGTTTGTTGAGTAAGAGAATCCAAACAGCTATGATCTTCCATTGTTTGGGCCATCATTAACCCCTTCACACCTAAGGGCTCATGTACACTGCAGCTCCTAAACTGACGTTCAGGAGCTCTTCAGCATTTTTTTCAGCAGCCCCTGAACTCTCCTTAATGTTTCCTATGTGTCCATGTACACTGTCGTTTACAGGCAGTTGAATTTACAGTAATTTTTTTGAACGCACCAAACTTGTGTTCAGGAGTAGATTTTTCCGGCATTTCAAATGCCAAACGCTTGTGAACGCGTGTAAACGTTTAGAAGTGTTTTTTAACTGTTCCAGATGCTGCCCAGAGCCTTTTTTCATCATCAGAAATGCATGCAAAGTGTTTTCCATGTATTCAAATAGACCCGGTACACCAGTGCAGTCAGTCCCAGGTTTCTCGTGAAGGCAAAAATGGTAGAATGTGCCGCATTATGCTCATGATGGGATCCATAGTAAATACAACCAGAAAAGACATGTAATCTCAACACATACTGCTCTGTCTGCTTCTGCTCTCTCTATTCCTCTCAAAATGTCTGAAATAGTTAATTATTTACTATTTTTCAGTGCATTCTGGGCATTTGAGAAGGTCTCCTGAGGTTATCTTTTAAAAACACTTCTAAACGCAAACGCACATAAACATGGTATGCAAACCTCAGGGTCTCTAAATATCTCCCAAACCGTACTCTCCACTCCTCGCAAGACCTCCTGCTCTCTAGCTCCCTTGTCTCCTCCTCCCATGCTCGTCTCCAGGACTTTTCCAGAGCCTCCCCCATCCTCTGGAACTCTCTACCCCAATTTATCAGACTATCGCCTACTCTGCTCACTGAAAATCTATCTCTTCAGGGAAGCCTACCCTGCCCTCAGCTAATAATGGAATCTTCTACTCTTCCAACCAGTCCATCCCCCACAGTTATTACCTTTTGTACCACTAGCCCCTCCCTCCTAGCTTGTAAGCTCCAAGGAGCAGGGCCCTCCTAACCCTCTTGTATTAAACTGTATTGTTGCTGTATTGTCTCCCGTTATATTGTAAAGCGCTGAGCAAACTGTTGGCTCTATATAAGCCCTGTATTATAATAATAATAACGTGGCTAAATTGATGTTTTTTAACCTACATTTTCCAGCAGTCAGTTTCCATCGTTCAGAAGAGTTTTCCAAATGCCCCGTGTACATGAGTCCTAAGTAACCAAATGTTATTGCCTAAGTAAAATTTTGCAACTTTGACATGTTAGTAAAACCATACATATTATCACAACTAGTTTGTACATCCAGGTGAATTATTCCTTGGTTTTTTTTCAAGACAAACTGGGCTTTCATTTGGTGGTAAATGGTATTGTATATCTCCTGATTGTTTGTTTGTTTTTTTTTTGTTTTTATCAAAGAAAAACTTGCGAAAAAAAGTAAAACAAAATTTATTTTTTTAAATGTAGCTGTGTGTTTCTTGTTGCTGCCATAAACTACCACCAAAGAACAACCCAAAATAAACTCTCCAGCTCTTGACAATCGCAGCAATACCACATATGTGTATGTCATTTGTTGTTTGTACCCGTAGTACAGCCCAGAAACAATAGTGCACATTTTGTTTTTCTTTTTGTCCCACCTAAAACACACTGACACTGATTCTAATTTAAAAATTACAAAAAAAAACCTGACCTTTGACTGTAACCTTGACCCAAACACTAACCCTGGCAAAACCTTGATCCAGGTATTTTTCCTTTATTTTTAATTCTATTTTTTTATATTTACACACACACACACACACACACACATATATATATATATATATATATATATATATATATATATATATATATATATATATATATATAAAATGTGAGATGGGGAAACAGCTCTCGATGTTTGAACACTGATTGTGTGTTAGTAAATTAATGTTTTGACTGACATTCTGTGGTTTAGCCACAAGATGTCACTGTTTTTCTAACACAGCCTCAGACTGCATAGATATTTGTATATTCATGAAGAGGTGGAGTTTTCACACAGAGTTGGAGTGAACAGGAAGAGGATACTGCAGCCATGTTTTGAACAGTGCTGAATGAAGGGGTTGTGTGAGCTGAGAATCCGATGACATCCAGGTGTGGGAGCTTCCCTCGGTAATCAGAGCTGCGGGTAAGTGAAGCTGATCGTGTCCCAGACCCTGATCCTGTTCTGAGAAAGGAAGATTGCTGCCAGTAATGCTGATGAGAGCAGAGGAACAACGCAGCATACACTGCAATATCGCAAGCTTGTTGGAGAGACATTTGTTCTGTTCAAAGTCACCAGCGGATGCAAAGCAGACCCGGGTCGGTAAGATTGTGCATGCACCTCATTTCAGTGTTGGCGCCTATAGACTGAGTCCAGGCCTATAGTTAGTTAGGGTCTCTGTCTGTGTCAGGCCACAAGTGTTACCGATTATTGGAAGGACTCCACAACTTAAAGTGACATTTCACATTGGAGAGCTGATAAAATCCTACAAACTCAAGCCAGACTGACGTTTTGCTCAGAAGGAATACTCATGCACGTGCTACAGGACCAGTTATGGGAGAGGGAATACTGTAGATTTGTGTAAGATTGTAAGCTGTTGTGCTGCACCGCAGGCTAGCCCATACCATACACCCATACACTGATTCCTGCTCTTTTAGGGTAATAACGGGTAAGGTGTGGCAGCTTAATTGTGCCCGCCAGTAGGTAAATTACTTCACCTTCTACCTTCATCCATCAGGAGGCGCCGTGCTGTGCAGCACAAGGGTCTCAGCCTTTGGGCTGGGTATATGTAAATTTATTGTATGTTCCCAGCATTTGTGGTTGTGTTTACTTGCCACATTTAGGTAAAATTCTGTTGTGGCAAAAGCTGGTGCTATGATTGCTTTCCTCGTTCGTGACTTCACTGTATCCGGGGGAGCCCACCCTGGTACATATACTGTGAAGCCCGCCCCCCATGTTTTCTCTCTCTCTAAATGGAGGAGATATATTGCAGAAAAAAAAACCAGTGTCTGAAAAAAAAAATATATATATATATATATATATATATATATATACAGTATATATGTATATTTTTTCAGACACTGTTGTTTTTTTTTTCTGCAATATATCTTCTCCATTTAGAGAGAGAGAAAACATGGGGGGCGAGCTTTACAGTGACTGATTACTATGATAGCCAATCAGAGACTAGCACAGCAATCAGGTGACCCGGAATCGGGCGTTCTGGGTCCCGATCGTTTTTACAGAACCCCAGGGCTCTCAGTGACACCCTGGTCTTTGTGCTGGGAGTGCGCCATGTGGGATCATGGGGCCCATGTGTCCTTGCCCAAACTCAAAAAAGCCTATGATAAAGGTAAAAGGGGGCATCGCATGGGACCCCCTACTGACCCCGGGGCCCTCGGGCAGTGCCCGAGTTTCCAAATAGTCAGTCCGCCCCTGGTCCCGAATGTTCATGGTTTGAGCTTTATTATGTAACATTCTCTATGGCAATCCCTAGAGCTGTATTCAAGAATTTGAAAAATAAAAAAACTATAACTCCCATGAGTTGTATATTAAAGTGGAGAGGCCGAAGTGATTTTACTGGGTTGGAAAAGGAAGAACTCCCTCTTTCTGTGGGGAGCCCAGGATGACACACAGCATAGCCTACGTCTGCAGAATCTTTACCTGGAAACTGATCGGATGTTATCCTTGAGCCTTGCACCGTGACCTAAAGTCTAGGTTCACACCTATGCAGGTTGCTTTTGAGGCATTTCTGCATTGCGTTTTGAGTTGCTTTTTGGCACTTGCATTTTTGCTGCATTTTGCGGGTTTTTCTTAAAAATGTTTTTATTTTTCTTGTCGCTAGGCAGATTTTAAACGCAGCAAAAACCCAATACATGATTTTCTGTAGCATTCCCATTGAAGTCTATAGAACCAAAAACGCAACGTTTTGTGTTTAAAAAGTGTCTGACCCTTTCCAAAAAATGTACTGGCTGAAAACGCAGAGATGTGAACCTGTCCCATAGGAAATCATGTTAAATGGACTGTAGTGCGTTTCTGCAAAATGCAAAACGCTGCAGAAAACGCTTATGTGTGAACCTGGGGTTACTGTGAGGGAGCCTACTGTGCAGCAAGGAGACACATGCTGTAAATATCTCCAGGGAAAGAAAGAGGGAATCCCTTTGCTAAGCACATAGATTGAAAGCTGCTGTGCACACAGGACTGCTGAATGGTCATATATATATATATATATATATATATATATATATATATATATCACAGCTGCTAGCAGACAGACAGACTTGCCAGTTAGGAACAATTTCTCATTGCATGCAAAAACTCTTAAATTGAACGTACCTCAAACACTCTGCCACAAAGTCTTGAGCCCCAGCTAGCTGGAGGAAGGTTCAATCAGAACTGGTTAATATAAAGTGTAGGTGCAGTGCTGAGATCAGAAATGACAAAAAATAGATAAGGTACAATAATCCAACAAACAAAGGCAATCATAAACCAGCAGAAATAAAGAAATATATCACTGTTCCAAAGCAATCTGTAAAGTAATGTTAGTGCTTATAAAGTGACCATAAATAATGACATATATGAGTCCATAAAGTGACAAAGTTTAAATATACATAATAACACTCAAGGTGGTTAATAGTGCTATGATAAAGTGACAAAGTCCAAAATAAGAAAGGTGAAGATCCAATGTAAAGATCTCAGGGTATGGTGATCCACTTCCTATCTCCAATCATATGGTGATGTACCTAGTAATAGAAGAATTGCGCACTCACCAGATGCGCAAAAACATCACGCATTTGAGAACACAAACTTTTCAATAGGTCAGCCAGATCCTCTTATGCACAACCTGGTCTGGATTCCCCCTCCGGATCATCCGTGGGCAGCAGCACCTCTGTCCTCCTCCTTACACAGCTCTGTGGGTGGTTAAGCTCACTAGGAGCTGTCTATGTTGATAATAAATCTCCAATAATGACCATGATCAAAACTCTTAAAGAAGAACTTTTAAAAAGTCAAAAACCACTTAGCAACCAGCACCTCCTAGCTTATTTTGAGGACACAGAAATCTTGGGCGTCCACACCCATTCAGAAGAGAAATTTCCTGTTTGAAAATCCGCACATGCACAGTGCACTCTTTCCTGTTGCTGCAAAGACTCTCCAGCCACACATCCTCACTATTTTTTTTTTTTGTGCTTTTATCATTGAATAGTGACTGTTGCTGTGGAGATCACCTATAGGTCCTTTCACTAATTAAAGTGTTTCTAAACCCAGGACCCTGCATTCACTATATCTGGTCTCCCACAGTACACAGAACATGGAAATGCAATTATTTTAGTAAATATAAACTGCTAAATACCTTTTCTCATCAGCAGTTAGAGGAATCCTGTGACTTCTATCAGTGTCCAGCACAGCACGGGTTAAAGCTTGTAGAACGAGTTTTCGTTCTACTCTAGGAGGATGCAGGACCCCTGGCCTCTGTCTGGACAGTGCTGATTGGCCCTGTGCTGATCACATGCACTCTCCCAAGAAAAAAAAAAACTTCTCTAGCAAACTGAGCATGTGACCATGGGTTCAGTCTGTATCAGGTGGATCAAACCACCTTTTTACACAATGCAGAGGATTAACCCCTTAGGTTCCACAGTGAGTATAACAGACATGCTTTACTGCATATACTGATTGATTTTTCTGTTGTGTAGTTTAAAGCAGAGCTCCACCCAAAAGGGAAGCTCCATTGGTCTGCACCTTCCACTGCCACATTTGGCACTTTTTTTGGGGGGGGGGGGGGAACAGGTACCTGGTTTTGACAGGTACTCATTCCCACTTCTAGCTTAGTTCGTTGTTGCAAACTGAGCCAGAAGTTCAGCCCCCTCCTTCCCCTCTGCAGTCTTCTGAGACACTTCACAGGTCCCAGATGACTACAGGACCATTCACAAGGCTCAGCGTGATTCGCACATGCGAAGTAGGAAACTGGCTGTGAAGCTACAAGGGTTCACTTTCGGTCTCCCTTACTTGCTATGCTGGCGCCAGGAACCCAGAGACGTCCGTTAAAGTCTGCATCTGTTAACATCGTTTTTTTTTATAAAGGAAGAAAACCCTATTTTTCTTCCGTTAAAAAAAAAAAGAAACGGAACAGATGAAAAACTGATGTAAATGGACATACTGTCCATTTTTGCATTGGTATAGGATGTAAAAAATGGATGTAAACTGATGAAAAATGGATGTAAAGGGATGAAAAATGTATGGAAACTTGATGAAAAACTGATGTGAACTGATGAAAAACTGATCTGGTTTTTTTTTTCCATCAGTTCAGTCTAGTTTTTTCCAAGAAAAAAACAGAACGGCCGTGTGAAAGGACCCTAAGGTGGAGAAGTTGTACATAGACATGCTTGCTGTGATCAGTAGGCTGTTAAAGTGTTACGAAACCCACAACAGTAAAATCAGTCTGTATATGCAGTAAAGCATGCTTGTTATACTCACTGTGGAACGGGTTAATCCCCTGCATTGTGTAAAAAGGCCATTTGATCCTCTCTTCTCTTGTTCAAAGTCCATGTCTTATCTCCTGATAAGACAGACTGAACTGTGGCCCTTCTGCACATGCTCAGTTTAGTGTGCATTGATAGTTTTTTTTTTTCTCTTGGGAGAGTGCACGTGATCGGCACAGGGCCAATCAGTACTGTCCAGACAGAGGTCAGGGGTTTTGCATCCTCCAAGAGCAGGAAGAAAACTCCTCCTACACGCTTTAACCAGTGCTCTGCTGAACACTGATAGAAGTCACAAGACTGCTCTAACTGCTGATGAGAAAAGGTATTTAGCAGTTTATATTTACCAAAATAGTTGCATTTCCATGTTCTATGTACTGTTGGAGACCAGATATAGTGAATACAGAATCCTGGGTTTAGTAACACTTTGTCTTCTCATATTGGCATTGACAAGCGCACACAATTTCTCCAAGGAATTATAGATTTCCTGAAAGCATTTGCAGCACGTCTATGTCATCTATGGAGATCAGCATCTCCTGTAATGCAAGTTGTAATTTGCAAGAAGAGGGTGCAAGAAAGAAGACATCATTGCTTCCGGCCAGGGTCAATGCTTCCCTTCTCACAATCTCCTTGAGAGCACAGGAGCAGACTCGTGCCTGTGCATTATTGATTATGGTTGTGCACGTGTGACGTCCGCATGAATATCACTTTTCAATTATGGTATCTGGGAGCATTCTTCTGAACAGTAGACCTGTGAGATCAGATGCAACCAGGCGTAGCATACGTTTAAACAATAACCTGCAAGGAGTGTTTCAGGCTCAATCATTTGCACTTTTTAAGTTAAAAAATGAATTCTTTGCTGAGCTCTATCCTCTCCCACAGCTTAATTGTCTTTATGGACTGTACTCTTTGGTTGAGTTTTATGGTAACCTGAGCCTTTATGGACTCTTGAAATATCAGCACCCTGACCAATTACATTTTTTTGCCACTGTTGCTAGAGGAAGGAGCGTGCACTAAGTATGCATGGGTTTTGAATCAGGATAAGTACTCACTCCTGTGATGTTGGGGGCAAATGATAACTGTTGGCTTTTGGCAAAGTCAGTTGCATTCAAATGGTGAACTTAAAGTGTTACTAAACCCACAACAGTAAAATCAGTCTGTATATGTAGTAAGGCATGCTTGTTCTCACTGTTGAACCTAAGGGGTTAATACTTCGCATTGTGTAAAAGGCTGTTTGATCCTGTCTTCTTTGATCCTCCCCTTCTTCTACTGCTCCCAATCCATCTGCTGATAGAACAGAGCCTTGGGGGAAAGCTGCACAGGCTCAGTTTGGTGTGTATTGCTATTTTTTTTTCTTAGGAGAGTGCATGTGATATGCACAGGGCCAATCAGTGCTTTCTAGACAGAGGATCTGGGGTTATGCAGCCTCTTAGGACAATCAGGGGAGAATGAAACTCTTCCTACAAGATTTAACCAGTGCTCTGCTGGACACTGATAGAAGTCACATGAGTGCTCTTAGGTTCCGTTCCCACCAATGTATTTTTTTAGTGCTTTTCTCTTTTTGCAGAAACGCACTACAGTCCATTTAACATGCTTTCCTATGGAACATGTTCACATCTATGCTTTTTTGAACTGCTGCGTTTTTGGAAAGGGTCAGGGACTTTTTTTTTAAAGGAAAAGCATTGTTATTGCTACAATAGAATTCAATGGAGAAGCTACTGAAATGCATGGTAGCGCATTTTTGCCACGTTTTTGCGGAGTTTTGCAATTTGCATTTTTATTCTGTTCAGCAGCAAAAAAAAAATTCCACTTTAACACAAAAAAGCTGAACAAAACACAGTAAAAACGCGTCAAAAACGTGTGTTGAAAATTGCAAAATGATCTATGAAAAGCACTGCAAAACGGACAAAAAGCAAACTGCATAGGTGTGATGAGAAAAGGTATTTAGCAGTTTATATTTATTAAATAATTATTTTTCTGTGTACTGTGGGAGACCAAATATAGTGAATGCAGGGTCCTGGGTTTAGTAACACGTTAACCTTTAAGGCAGGCCATACATTGGTTTAACAAAAAAAAAAATAGTCAATTCCCCCATTCACACATTCAATGTGGATAGGCGCATCCTACCCACTGAGTTATTGTATTCGGACAGCAGGGAACCTTCCACGCCATCAGAATACATTGATCACTGCAGCCGGCAATTGAAAAATACCTAAAACGTTGTTTTGCAGATTTTAAGACAGGCTTGTAATATAATATTATACATGACAGACTGCCTTGTCACAGGCAGGTAACTTGATACAAGCTAACTATGCTTGCTATCACATCCAGTAGCAGCAGCATGCTTTGTGTACTACCTGTCATGATTGGGTTAAAAAAACAAAAATTAACCCGTTCTAGTACAAAAACAGCAGATAATCACTACTATAGGAGATTAATTTATACTGTGAAACAGTGAATAAATAAAAAAAATATATATGTGTGTGTTAATATATATATAAATAAATATGAAGTAAGATATATAGGGTATTTTAACTGGGAGTTAGACGTGAAGCTATATGAATCGTGAGGGAGGGATACAAATCTTTTATATTAAAGTAGCACTAGAAGCTGAAACTTTTTTGCATGGCTATGATAAAATGCACAATGCTGGTAAATTGCAAGCCAGAAAGTATAGTATAGAGTGCCCCTATATACTTCTGCCTTTAGAATCACTTTAAATCACTTCCTTCTCCTGCCCACACATTCACAAGTTCTCAGGTACTCACTGACATGTATGGATGGTGTACTTAGCTGTATGTGACATAGTCATGCCCTGGAGCGATTGTGGCGTAAAACCAAATTCCAGCGAGCTTTAACCCTATATAAATCTTAAAATACAACTCCTCCCTCTATGCTGCCAAACAAGCCTACTTTGTCACTCTTATTAATACCTTTTCATCCAGTTCTCGTTGTCTCTTCTCTACTTTTAACTCTCTACTTTCTCCACCGCCATCTCCACCCACTAACTCACTCACTGCTTATGAGATTGCCAATCATTTCAAAAACAAGATTATGTAGTGGAGATGCCCCTATGAATTGCATCAGACACCTATCCCACTTAGCATACCTTATACAAACCTCCATCAACACTTTCCTCTTTTGACCTTGCTACAACTGAAGAGGTCACTAACGTTTTCTCAGAAGCCCATCTAACCACCTGTTCCTTGGATCCTGTTCCCTCACAACTACTATGGTCACCCTTTTCTTCTATCCTATGCTCCCTCTCTAAAGGCACCTTTCTCTCCCCTCTAAAGCATACACAGATCACTTCCATACTTAAAAAGCCCTCACTGGACCCCACCAACCTGAACAACTTAAGACCCATCTCCCTGCTCCCGTTTACCTCTAAACTCTTAGAACGCTTAGTCTACAATCGCCTGAGCTTCTACCTCACTGACAACAACTTTCTTGACACTTTACAGTCTGGCTTTTGCTCACTACACACCATTTAAACTGCCCTACTTAAACTCACTAATGATTTACTAACTGCTAAAACCAATGGCCACTACTCCATACTCTTACTACTTGACCTCTCTGCAGCTTTTGATGCTGTTGACCATCCCCTCCTCAAAAAAAAAACTCCACTCTCTAGGCCTCTGAGACTCTGCTCTCTTCTGGGTCTCTTCCTGCCTATCGCAGCACTCCTTCAGTGTTATCTATACCTCTGTCTCCTCTGCTCCACTTCCACTTTCTGTAGGGGTACCTCAAAGTTCCATCCTTGGACCCCTTCTCTTCTCCATCTACATCTCCTCCCTTGGTCACTTGATAAACTTCCATGGCTTTAAGTACCATCTCTATTCTGATGTCACACAAATCTTTCTACTCCTCACTTCACCCCTTCAGTCTCCTTGCGTATTACTAACCTACTAAGTGACTTATCGGTATGGATGTCACTCCACTTCCTCAAGCTAAATCTTTCTAAAACAGAGCTCATACTATTCCCTCCAGTCTGTGCCCCCTTCCGTTACTTCTCCATCAAGATCAATAATACAACCGTCAGTCCCTCCCCTCATACCAGGGTAATAGGTGTAATTCTGGACTCCCATCTGTCCTTTCAGCCCCAAATCCAATCACTGTCCAAATCTTGTAGACTTCACCTCCGTAACATCTCCAAGATATGCCCATTTTTAACCGCTGAAACCACTAAGCAACTTATCCACTCCCTTGTCATCTCTCACCTTGACTATTGTAACTCCCTCCTCATTGGCCTACCTCATCGCAGGCTATCCCTTCTTTAGTCTATCATGAATGCAGCTGCCGCCAGACACATCCATCTTACCAAACGTTCCATTTCTGCCGTCCCTCTCTGCCAATCCCTCCACTGGTTTCCCATTGCCTAACAAATAAAATTCAAAACAATAACATATAAAGCCATTTATAACTCTGCCCCAAATTACATCACCAATCTTGTCTCTAAATATCACCCAAACCGTACTCCGCTCCTCGCACGACGGCCTGTTCTCTAGCTCCCTTGTCTACTCCTCGCATGTTCATCTCCAGGACTTCTCCAGAACCTCATCCATCCTCTGGAACTCTCTACCCCAATCTATCCAACTGTCGCCTACTCTGCCCACTTTTAGGAGATCTCTGAAAACATGTCTCTTCAGGGAAGCCTATCCTGCATTCAGCTGATAACTGAATCTTCTATTTCTCCTATCAGCTCATCCCTCACAGTTATTACCTTTTGTACCACCTCCCTCCCTCTCAGATTGTAAGCTCCAAGGAGCAGGGCCCTCCTAACCCTCTTGTATTGAACTGTATTGTTGCTGTATTGTCTCCCTTTATATTGTAAAGTGCTGAGCAAACTGTTGGTGCTACACAAATCCTGTATTATAATAATAATAATAATAAAAGTATGTGTTGCACTGTGTATACTGCCATGTGTGAACAGTCTACTCAGTTGTATGTGTGCTGCACTGTATTTATTGATATCTAAACAACTAATGCATTCTGTATGCAGGCCAACTAATTGGCTGACCAACTAATTGATAATGAAAATATTTGGCAGCTATTTGCATAATAGATTATAATCGATTATGTTGATTAGTTGTTTCAACCCTAGTAAAAAGCACAGGATTCTCTTGGTTCCTACAATCTTTATAACACTCATGAAAAGAAGGTCCCATTCAAAGAAGTACAAAAAAGAGTAAAAGATCATAGCGTAAAACAACTTCTTTTATTAAATGGTCATATTAAAACATTCCAGTGCTACTCGTAGAGTGCTCAGCACAGCACTAAGGATCTGACACCGAAGACATGGGTCGAACACCACACCAGTACACTTCCTGCTCTGTGACTGGCATCCTTTCATCATTGTGATGTCAAAGTACGCAAGCCTGCTCAATGCTTTTAATCTATACATACATCATCAGCAGTTGTGAGGGTACTGCGATATCTGTACAAATAAATACAAAGTCACAGGTAGGTCATTTCAAAGCCAGGAGAGATGTCGCTCTGATAGCTGATCACATCCCCCCCCAACCTTCACAGATCCTACCAATAAGGCTAGTAGTTACCCATTCACTTTATCTTGCTCCAATAGAGACTTAGCCCTTCTCCTGAAGGATGTTTGGGTCAAACTAGCCATACATTCTAATTTCTCCCAGATTCCTGTAAAGCAAGATACAACAATTCCTTATTAGGGAAGGATGCGTGAAGACCAGCATATTGCCTCTAAAAGTCCTGCAACCATCGGCAAGCAATACAGCAGGGCTGGCAGCCAAAATGGGCTGTTAACAAGGCCTGTGGTTGTAATCACACAGGAAGAAATAACGTTAAAGGTCCATTCACATTTTTTCCAGTCACGTCCTGATGAAGGGGGCATTTTTGGATCCCCAAAATGCATTTGTTACTCTTTGGCTTGTTTTCCTGACTTTTATTGGAAAAAAGTTGTATCTGGACCTTGTAGCAGTAGTATGACACTTCAATTTCCATTTTTCTGGGATATGAGATTCTGCCCACAAAAGCTGGCCTTTGTTTTGTTCTTTGGTTGTTCATGACAAAGGTATATTCTGAGGTCATTCCTAGTCTTCATGATGGCTTTGCAAGCCTCTATCACTTCCAAGATGGAGTAAGTGCATTCTGCAAGATCTGGATCAGTCATAGGGCTCTGCATAGTCACCAAGTCAAGGGGAGTGGGTTCCGTGCCATTCAGATCCCTCTCCATTATGGCATCCGATATTGGCATGGTGTGACCACTAATATCCCTATCAGGCATATACAAGATGGTGAATAAAGAGCACATAACCCATCCTTTCTGGGGCTGTTAAGCCTTTGGGGTTTTCTCCACCCCCCCTTCCCCAAAGAGGCATAGTGTCCCACAAGGGTCCCCAAGCACCACAGATGAGGCAAGGGGTTTACCAAGAGAGGGTGTTAAATAGATGAGTGGATATTTATTTCAGGATGCCAGGTGCTCCAGTGGACACATCTGCTCTGGCTTACATCCTAGCCATGCCCCTCATCTAATGTCCATTGTTGATGGAGTTCTTTAAGCAGATTTTTGCCCGAAAAAAGACCAACCTGCCGTCTATTCTGTATGAGAAACAAGGTGTCCTTTGGCTTTATGAAAACACTATCTGTTTCCTGGACCTCTATCTAGGCTTTAAAATTCAATATACCGTATTTTTTGCTCCACAAGACGCACCTGACCAAGACGCACTTAGGTTTAAGATGCAAAAAACAAGAAAAAAATATTCTGAACCAATGGATTGCAGACATAGTACAGGAGATGACCAGACACTGCAGACACAGTACAGGATATGACCAGACACTGCGGAGACAGTACAGGAGATGACCAGAGACTGCGGACACAGTACAGGAGATGACCAGAGACTGCGGACACAGTACAGGAGATGACCAGAGACTGCGGACACAGTACAGGAGATGACCAGAGACTGCTGACACAGTACAGGAGATGACCAGAGACTGCTGACACAGTACAGGAGATGACCAGAGACTGCGGACAGTACAGGAGATGACCAGAGACTGGAGACAGTACAGGAAATGACTGCTGACCTTTGGGGAGGGAGGGGGAGCAGGTACCTGAATTTGACAGGTACCCGCTCCCACTTCCGCGGAGTTGTCCTCCCTTTAGTGACAGCCGGGTGCCCAGTGCGCATGCGCGAGAAGCGCTGCGCTTTGTGATTGGTCCGGCGTCTTCCGGGACCTGTCATGTGTCCCAGAAGATGCCGTACCATTCACAAAGCGCAGCGCTACTCATGCATGCGCACTGGCCACCCGGCTGTCAAGCCGAGAGCCCACACTAAAGAAGCCGGTGCGGGAAGACTGTGAAACGCTGGACCGAGGAACAGGTAAGGTCCTGCTGAAGAGCTGAGCGGCTGGCCCGGTATTCTGACACGGCGGTGGTGGAAGTACCGGACCGGCCGCTCCATATTCGCTCCATAAGACGCACTGACATTTCTCCCCTTTTTTTGGGGGAAAAAAGTGCGTCTTATGGATTGAAAAATACGGTAGTTAAAAATATTCGTATTTTGTTTTTGATTGTAAACATACAGTATATGTATGCTACCAAACATTTCTTAACGCATATCTTAACACATACAATATATAGGTACTTTCATATTCACCGCGCAGCTGAGATGTAAACATATAGAAAAAAAAAATCTAACAACTGAAAAAATGCATAATAAACCACTTACCTGAGTCAATAAATGAGAGCATAGAATGTGTAAGCATGCAGCTGCCCTTGTAGTGAACAATGCAATCATCACCTCATAAACCAATGAAGAATAAAAGCAGCGCAAAAACAATGATATACACTAGCAGAGTGAAGATATAACACTGTAAAATATACAAATATTTAAGTCATTTGACATAAGTCCATCAACTGAAAAATGAAATCTGTAATGAAGAGCAAAGTCCTTATTGATCCACTGAATCACCACGTGAATAACATAACGATAATTGATGGAGTAAAGTGCACTCAGATATCACCATGTGCTTGATGAAGGGCTTGTTGGTTGATGATCTGTACTACACTGACACTCACCATAAGTGCTATTGCCTATCAGGTTTGGATGGCCCACGATATCTGGTGAGTGTTACTGAATTGGGAAAGGTTTTCCTCTGGAGCACGTGGTGATATCAGAGTGCACTTTACTCAATCAGTTATTGTTCTGTTGCTCACGTGGCGACTTCGGTGGATCAATAAGGACTTTGCACTTCATCACAATTTTCATTTTTCATTTGACTTCTGTCAAATGATTTAAATATTTGTGTATATTTACAGTGTTATATTTTGTGTCATATTTTCACTCAGCTAGTGTTATATATATATATATATATATATAATTGTTTTTGTGCTGCTTTTATTCATCATTAGTTTATAAGTACTATTTTCTACATGGGACACCGGGAAGTGATAGGTGCACACAGGACTAGGACTGAGGACTAGGATATGTTTATAGGAGTCCATCCTAAGCTAAGGTATTTATCATTTACATTTTATGACCTCTTTTGCTTCTTAACTGATTTTATGAGAATAGTGAAAGTCTCATATTCATTTCATCAGAAGAACATAAAAGTAAATCCATCTATAATTAATACACACTTGACACACATTAACCCTATATTTGCTGGATTCTCATGAGACTGCAGTACTTTCTGCATTCTTTGAAATTAAAATGTGCTACTTTGTAACACTTTTTCATCTATTAGACTACAACACTGTTTATCACTCAGTGTGTGAAAGAGACACTGTTTAATTTAAGGGTTTAAACATGCTCTTTTATAATTATCCCTAAGAATGTAATGGAATGTGTAGATTATCCTCTCCAGCATGTCTGCTCGCATTTCCTAATAAGAACAAAGCTTTGTGCAATAGCTTTACCGTGCCTAAAAATAATTGTGAAAACCAATGACTTAGTTGTGTAACAGAGTTTGGGAACGTAATATATCAGTCGTAGGTCACTCATGGAAAAGTACAGATTAAATCAGTGCAAATATTAACTTTTAGTTGTATGCACAATGGCTCTCAGTCTACAATTTGTTTGCAGGTCCCCTCCATACCTAGAGTTATTCTGATGCATTTTGAATGCAAGGAACCATGTAAAACAGGAAGAATGTAAGGAGTCTTCTTAAAAACTATACAACATTCAAAGTATACTTGTCATTAGGGAAATGCATATGCTGACATTATTTACCTCCCCTGAAAATGTTTGTTGCCTGGATGCATGCTAGTCCACTGTTTTCCAAACTTTAAAAGAGAAGTATGGGGTTGGGAAAACAAGCTTACTTACTCACCTAGGTGGATGCAGTATTTAAGTGCCAAGATTGTGTTTAGCAAGCCTACCAGTTAAGTTTTATCTATAAAATACACAAATTTTGCAAAACATTGCGCATGCAGGGAACATAGGGTTGGTGCCCAAACAACTTAAATTTTATCTATAGGCAATACATTTTTTAAGTTTTGGATAGAGCGGGAAAGTGTTTAAACCCCTGCCAGGTTGGTTGTTTTTTTCCTGTGTATGGATTTCCCTTCATTTCCTGTCCTAGAGGCGCTACAGATGTTAGAGGAAAGCTCCAAAAGTTAAGAGTATTCTCCTCTTAGACAGTTGACACCAATCAAATGTCAACCCCTTGACGCCGGCACCTGCCGGCCCTTTAAGGGGTTTTAGATGCTGGGAAGCAGGGGGGTTGTGATCATGTGACTGGCTGTCACAGTGGTCACATGATTGGAAAGCGCCCCATTGCAAGTAGCGATGGGGAGCTTTCCATTAGCCTCTGGAAACTGTGCCAGGAGCACGCACTGTGTGCACTCTCGGCACAGTTCTGTTTTTTGGGGGGGGGTACGCATATATGGGTTAAGGTCCACCTGCCAAGAGGCCGCATATACAGCAGGTAAAATAAGTATTGAACACATCACCATGTTTCTCCGTAAATATATTTCTAAAGGTGCTATTTACATGAACTTTTCACCACATGTCGGTAACAACCCCTCCAATCCATACATACAAAGAAACCAAAACAAATAAATTCAGAAATGAAGTTATCTGTACTAAAATTGAATGGCACGTTTTTCATCCTTTGTTGCATACCAGTGCTGCTGATTGCCTTTATGCTTTCTCAGACATTTCCCACATGTACATGCTCCATTGTTGGCTGCACATCATTACTGTGAACCAGTTTGAAAGACAAAGTTGGAGCACACCTGCGCCTGTGTGTTGGTACAGCCACTTAGAGTCTCCACCAGTGGGTGCATGTGACAAGGTGATAATGCAAGAGCACAATAGGGAGACAGTCACCCTACAGCAAGAGATGACTGACCAAGAATCTTCGGGGTAGCATTTCAAAATGTTCTTCAAATTAAAGCTGTAGATTTAAAGAGAGTGAAAACAATGTTTGATATTACATTGACATGTTAAAGTTATTAGTGGTTTAATCATTTGGTTTAGATTTGTTTTAGATACATTATTTATGGTTGAAATGGATCTGGAGCACTGAATGATGATCTAAATGTCACTCGTGTACAAATTTTTCATGGTCTTCTGATCAGGCAGCATGAGCCTCTGGCAATCAATTAAATTATTGTTTTACTTCCTTTCATTCCATTCAGCCATTTCTATAATGGAACTCTTCCTGTTTGTTATCACTTCCTTCTATTCTGCACAGAAAGTGTTTTGCTGAATTTCATTTTTAAAGGCTGATAAATCACACATAGAAACCCAAGTTAATAAAATTCTTACAAAGATTTGTCATACATAGAGATAAAAAAATTAACACATCTAACATTTCTCCCGCAGGAACCGTTTTGATAGGTTGGGTTCTCTGTTCTTCTGCCTTGACTCTGAGAACAACCTCAGCCCCACTAACACACCAGGTTAAGCAAATGCATACTGCACACAAATATATCTACCCTGCACAAAACCAAGGTTCAGTATTAAGTATAAAAGCAAACATCAGACTTAGTGTTAAATGAACCCAATATATTGTCGCAGGTTGCAATAAATAGCAGTATACACATAAATAAGTAAAGGATTAGTTCACATCAATCACTATATTCAGTAAGCTGTAGCAGCATAGAATGGAGTTCTATGTGGCTAAATAGGGCAAACAATAGATTATCCAACTTTCTTTCCTTCCACCATGGGTGGAAGGAAAGAAAATTGCTCCAATTTCCCACATCAACACAGTCAGTGTTAATGAGGGAATCTCTGCCATGGGGTTATTGTGTTCTGCCAGGCTGGGAGTGTTCCCTGCCGACAGAAAACAATGATTAGTGTTGCTGGGATTAGCCAGAAGCACTAATTGTTAAGGAAAAATCTGACAGGCTGGTTGTAAACAAGTTGATCGATAGATTGACTTGTGTATAACCAGGGTACCCATATAATTTGTGCAGTCCCTGCTGAACTGGCCAAATTTCAATCCATGTATGGCTGAATTTAGAGTAAAGCTGATAATCTACAAAATCAACAATAAGAAATAGCATTAGCAAACAGTGACAATGATAATCAATACTGCGATAACTCTTCTGTAAAAAGTAGGCTTTATCCACTTTAGAGTGCACTCTGTATGAATAGCAGAAAATAAATGCAAAACTCCCTTAAGAGGTTCCTCCTGCTATGGACAACAGACAAAGTTTCTTGTGAACAGTCTTTAACCCTAGTTCTTCAGCCAGCTAGCATTAGGGCCCAGTCTTTACGGTGGTGTGCATCAGTACAGTTCCAGGAAAGTCTACAAGGAGTAGATGAGTACAGTGCCAGTATAATCTGCATGCAGTAAATGCTGCTAGTTAGATGGCCATTCCCAATGTGCTCAGCCTCTGTTAGCAGCAACAGGTTTGCAGTATCCTTTCACCAGTCCCAGCTATACAGTAACAGGGGTTTCACTGTTCAGATGTCAGCTCACTTTTGGATCTGCCTGGAGTGACTATGGTCCTCCGCTCATGAAGGCTTGTATCAGGTTGAGGTGCACACAGGAGCAGAGATGTGCACACTTCAGTCCCCTCGAAGCAAAGAAAAAGTTCCTCTATATTCAGCCTGAAAAAATATAACTCTGTCTCTTTCTTCTTATACCTGGCTAGCATTGGCAATTGTAGTTCATAGACTGCCGTAGAAAAGATTCCTTCCCATACCTCATATTCCATGATTCAGATAGTGCTAACCCATCCATCTGGGGAGCAGCAAGGAAGTGGCATTTTAAATATACATGCTGCTATTTTACAGTCAAGGTCACATTAAGGCAGCTTTCTGAATGGTAATATTTATTTTATTTATCTTTTTGAGCCACAGGTATTTGGGAAGTATGAAGTCAAACATCAAACTTTCCTAGCCTCACTTTGAGGATGCAACCTATTTGCATAAGCTCCTCCAGAATGCTCTATTGTAAGTAACATATGGTCTACCTTATATATGCAGAACTACGTTTCAGCTGTACACTCCACCAAATAAGAGAAATGAGAGAATGTTTCATTTTTTTTAACTGCAGAGTCTTCTGACTTTATCTAAAGCAGACCTTCACCCTCCCTAAGTTTTTCCTATTCACCTTCTGCCCATTCCTAACAGATTTGGATGCCTTTATTTTTTGTGGGGGATATACCTTTATTGGGAAACCTTCCCCTTCTTCTGGTCTTTCACATAGGTAATGATGAACAACGCTACAACATGCATCCCAGAGGACGAGGGACACTCAACGCCAAATGCTGAGATCATTCACAGTTCATCGGCAGGTGCATTTGACCTATTTCTAAGCTGCTTTGTATGCTTCTGCATTTCCTTTGGCAGTTCTGATATGAACAAAAGTCCATCAACAATGGATTTAACTGTAATTTAAAAAGATCTACTTAAACTCTTACCTTGTTTAGACAATCACTCCTAAGTGTCCATGGATATTGTTCTGTCTTGTAAATACAATTAAAAAATGCCTGTGGATGAATTCTAAATTATTTTTCTACTGAGAACACCAAGAATATGCAGGGTCAGTTAAGCTATGGACATTCTTTAAAAATTGTGAAGAAGAGCTTAGCTGCAGCGATACTAGATACTCCTCGGGAAATTGGATCAGAGTTGCCTTATCCACTCTTTAATGAGATTATACACTCCTTTGCACAAACACAGTTTATTTAATGCAATTTAACCCACATTATTTCTGTGAGTCAAGCAAAATGGTTTATAGTGATCCAATACGCATTAGACAAAATATGAAATTATAGTTAACAAACAGAGCTTTGATAGAGCTTATGATATGATCAAGATATACAGTGGGGATCGAAAGTTTGGGCACCTCAGCTAAAAATTTGTATTAATGTGCATAAAGAAGCCAAGGAAAGATGGAAAAATCTCCAAAAGGCATCAAATTACAGATTAGACATTCTTATAATATGTCAACAAAAGTTAGATTTTATTTCCATCATTTACACTTTCAAAATAACAGAAAACAAAAAAATG
Source organism: Staurois parvus (assembly GCF_062004578.1). NCBI lineage: Eukaryota > Metazoa > Chordata > Amphibia > Anura > Ranidae > Staurois > Staurois parvus. Next base: position 1,792,427 of record NW_028318415.1, read on the forward strand.
GCGTCTGCAAAAGTTTGGGCACCCTGCAGAATTTATAGCATGCACTGCCCCCTTTGCCAAGCTGAGACCTGCCAGTGTCATGGATTGTTCTCAATCATCGTCTGGGAAGACCAGGTGATGTCAATCTCAAAGGTTTTAAATGCGCAGACTCATCTGACCTTGCCCCAACAATCAGCACCATGGGTTCTTCTAAGCAGTTGTCTAGAAAACTGAAACTGAAAATAGTTGACGCTCACAAAGCTGGAGAAGGCTATAAGAAGATAGCAAAGCGTTTTCAGATGTCAATATCCTCTGTTCGGAATGTAATTAAGAAATGGCAGTCATCAGGAACAGTGGAAGTTAAAGCAAGATCTGGAAGACCAAGAAAAATATCAGACAGAACAGCTCACAGGATTGTGAGAAAAACAATTCAAAACCCATGTTTGACTGCACGATCCCTCCAGAAAGATCTGGCAGACACTGGAGTTGTGGTACACTATTCCACTATAAAGAGATACTTGTACAAATATGGTCTTCATGGAAGAGTCATCAGAAGAAAACCTCTTATACGTCCTCACCACAAAAATCATCGTTTGAACTTTGCAAATGAACATATAGACAATATATTATAGGTAGTTATTAAGAGGTTGTTAATTAAATTATCGTGTCACCCAATGTTTGGTTTCCATTCAGTAGCCAAAGAAGGCATTCAAAAAGGGGGGGTTTGTGAAAAGAGATTCACAGAAAAGCGGCTACATTATGAACAGACCGTGACACTCAGAAAATTTTCCAAAAATTATGCTTTATTACACAGATATAAATATGACATATGGGCATTCGCCCTGGTTTACCATCACCTCAGTATGAGACAATAACACACAGACCTAAAACCATGTAAAATGACATCAAGATATAAGACATATAGACAAGCCTGATGCATTTTGGAAACAAGTTCTGTGGACCGATGAAGTTAAAATTGAACTTTTTGGCCGGAATGAGCAAAGGTACGTTTGGAGAAGAAGGGGCACAGAATTTAATGAAAAGAACCTCTGTCCAACTGTTAAGCATGGGGTTGGATCAATCATGCTTTGGGGTTGTGTTGCAGCCAGTGGCACAGGGAACATCTCACGAGTAGAAAGAAAAATGGATTCAATAAAATTTCAGCAAATTTTGGATGGTAACTTGATGCCATCTGTGAAAAAGCTGAAGTTAAAGAGAGGATGGCTTCTACAAATGGATAATGATCCTAAACACACCTCGAAATCCACGGGGGATTACATCAAGAGGCATAAACTGAAGGTTTTGCCATGGCCTTAACAATCTCCTGACCTCAACATAATTGAAAATCTATGGATAGACCTTAAAAGAGCAGTGCGTGACAGACAGCCCAGAAATCTCAAAGAACTGGAAGACTTTTGTAAGGAAGAATGAGCAAAGATACCTCAAACAAGAATTGAAAGACTCTTGGCTGGCTACAAAAAGCATTTACAAGCTGTGATACTTGCCAAAGGGGGCAGTACAAGATATTAACTCTGCAGGGTGCCCAAACTTTTGCAGACGCCATTTTTTGTTTTCTGTTATTTTGAAAGTGTAAATGATGGAAATAAAATCTAACTTTTGTTGACATATTATAAGAATGTCTAATCTGTAATTTGATGCCTTTTGGAGATTTTTCCATCTTTCCTTGGCTTCTTTATGCACATTAATACAAATTTTTAGCTGGGGTGCCAAAACTTTCGATCCCCACTGTATTACTTATGGATGCTGGGGGGATGTAGACAGGGATTTTCCTTCTGTAGTTGACTTACTTTAACAAAGCTTATAGAAGGCTTTTTTTTTCTTTTTAAATAAAAGAAGAATGCCAGTCAAAACAAACCAAAAAAATGTGCAGTCTAAAACACATCACCTGTCTAAATTATATTTACAATATTATACTGTGGTTATAATGTTACCATTTTGCAAACCCGCTGCTTACAGATATACAGTGGGGCAAAAAAGTATTTAGTCAGCCACCAATTGTGCAAGTTCTCCCACTTAAAAAGATGAGAGAGGCCTGTAATTGGCATCATAGGTAGACCTCAACTTTGAGAGACAAAATGAGAAAAAAAATTCAGACAATCACATTGGCTGATTTGGAAAGAATTTATTTGCAAATTATGATGGAAAATAAGTATTTGGCCAATATCAAAAGTTCATCTCAATACTTTGTTATATATCCTTTGTTGGCAATGACAGAGGTCAAACGTTTCTTGTAAGTCTTCACAAGGTTGGCACACACTGTTGCTGGTATGTTGGCCCATTCCTCCATGCAGATCTCCTCTAGAGCAGTGATGTTTTGGGGCTGTCGCTGGGCAACACGGACTTTCAACTCCCTCCAAAGGTTTTCTATGGGGTTGAGATCTGGAAACTGGCTAGGCCACTCCAGGACCTTGAAATGCTTCTTACAAAGCCACTCCTTCATTGCCCGGGCGGTATGTTTGAGATCATTGTTATGTTGGAAGACCCAACCACGTTTCATCTTCAGTGCCCTTGCTGATGGAAGGAGGTTTGCACTCAAAATCTCACGATACATGGCCCCATTCATTCTGTCCTGTACATGGGTCAGTCATCCTGGTCCCTTTGTGGAGAAACAGCCCCAAAGCATGATGTTGCCACCCCCATGCTTCACAGTAGGTATGGTGTTCTTTGGATGCAACTCAGCATTCTCTCTCCTCCAAACACGACGAGTTGTGTTTCTACCAAACAGTTCTATTTTGGTTTCATCTGACCATATGACATTCTCCCAATCCTCTTCTGGATCATCCAAATGCTCTCTAGCAAACTTCAGACGGGCCCGGACATGTACTGGCTTAAGCAGGGGGACACGTCTGGCACTGCAGGATCTGAGTCTCTGGCAGCGTAGTGTGTTACTGATGGTAGCCTTTTTTACGTTGGTCCCAGCTCTCTGCAGGTCATTCACTAGGTCCCCCCGTGTGGTCCTGGGATTTTTGCTCACCGTTCTTGTGATCATTTTGACCCCACGGGGTGAGATCTTGCGTGGAGCCCCAGATCGAGGGAGATTATCAGTGGTCTTTTATGTCTTCCATTTTCTAATTATTGCTCCCACAGTTGATTTGTTCACACCAAGCTGCTTGCCTATTGCAGATTCAGTCTTCGCAGCCTGGTGCAGGTCTACAATTGTGTTTCTGGTGTCCTTCGACAGCTCTTTGGTCTTCACCATAGTGGAGTTTGGAGTGTGACTGTTTGAGGTTGTGGACAGGTGTCTTTTATACTGATAACAAGTTCAAACAGGTGCCATTGATACAGGTAATGAGTGCAGGACAGAGGAGCCTCTTAAAGAAGAAGGTACAGGTCTGTGAGAGCCAGAAATCTTGCTTGTTTGTAGGTGACCAAATACTTATTTTCCATCATAATTTGCAAATAAATTCTTTCCAAATCAGCCAATGTGATTGTCTGGATTTTTTTTCTCATTTTGTCTCTCATAGTTGAGGTCTACCTATGATGCCAATTACAGGCTTCTCTCATCTTTTTAAGTGGGAGAACTTGCACAATTGGTGGCTGACTAAATACTTTTTTGCCCCACTGTATGTCATTTACTTTCACTACCTGCTTACTTTGGCATCACTTTATTATTTTTTTTTGCTGTACTCTAGATCAGGAGTCTCCAAACTTTCTAAACAAAGGAACCGTTTGTAACAAGCGTGCACACAGTGAAGGACGCAGCCTACATTTTGTTAAGAATCTCCATTTTCTCCCCTTATTCTTTCCCCCTCCCTCTCTGAGAGGCACAGTGACATATGGAAGTGTGTGTGTGTTAAACGTGTCACAGGCCAGATCACAGCAGGGGGGCTATGAGCTGTAGGACCCCCAAGGGAGCTGGGGCCTCACTGTCCAAAGAACCTGTAAAATGAAGCACCTCGTAAAAGCTACAGCAAACCTTCCCAGGAGTTCAAAGACATCCCAAGGAAGGCGGGACCAGCTAAAACTTTTAAAAATCAATTTTTCCCCTATGTCTCATATCTTGGAATATGAAAGACTTGCATAAAAACCAGGCATACCGTCAGATTGGCCAAGAGGAGGCGAACAGTTTGATAGGTCACTCGCCTTGTCTCGAATACATAGGGAAGCAGAAAAGTAGATGAACCATTCAGTGAACCATTCAGTGAAGAATTTCATAATTCATATCTAATCAATCCTCAGACGTGGCTGCATAATAATCTACCCGCGTGTGGAATGTCACTTGTGCATAGGAAAAGTTATGAGCAAAATATAAGTTAGGAGAGATTTTGGCTATAGTTTAGGCCTCTGCCCGACGATCCCTCCCTAAACGGGGCATTGGTCCTTGACTTCAGAGACACCCCCTGCTAGGGAACTACAAAATGGGCTGTCAGGCCTAAGAGAGCAAAGTTGAAGAATTCTCCCTTTTAACATCAGGACCACCTGGGGAGACCTTTGCCCTTTTGCTCTGAAACTTGATCTGCCAACCCAGGACTTTGGCAAGTACTTTAGCCCTTTAACCTCTCCCTGTTATCTCTTTGCTGTGCTGTTGTTCTGTGTGTATATATATATATATATATATATATATTGGTTATATCTTTGTTCTGTAAATATTTTTATTGCACCCCTTTTTGACTTTTCAGTAATCTTACCTTTTGAAAGTCTTGAACTGTTTCTATAGCTCTTAATTGCAATTTACGAATTCCTGCCTCTAAAAAGAGTGCTACTGTGTTTGTTTAACCCTCTGTATAACCGGCCTGTGGTGACCATGTTAGGCAGACGATTATCTCAATCATTATAGTGTTATTGCTGGTATAGCCAAATTTCCTCTTTCTCTGTTTAGACCTCTGATATTTCACCAAAGCCCCCTCAACACAAAAAAGAGCAAAATATAAAAAAATAAAATTGTAATAAAATAAAAACTTCACACAGATCATACACATCGTACACCTCTTCAAGGACATGTTTACCCGCACAGGTGTTCCATGTATTCATCTGCAGGCAGTCCCATTGATGTAATTTGGGATGTAGCAAGTGCATGAACATAGACGTTGCTCCCAAATTGGTATCCATGTGGGTCTGGGTTCCTAAACTCACACTGTCTGTATTTGGGGTTGTGTACCCACACGGATGTTAGATTGGGAGCAGCGGCTATGCCCGTGCAGCCGTTGCAACCCAATTGACATGAATGGGACTGCCTGCACAGGGATGCATGGAACACTTGTGCATCCCCAAGGTGGGTAAACACAACCCTCCACAGGCAGCCGATGATCACTGCATGGTGTGTGGAGAGACCCGCTAAGATGGACTCCACGTCATCTCTCCATGCATTCCCACCGGATGATCCCGCCAAGCTGCTTGATAAAGGAAGCGGAGCTTCTGAAAAATATTGTGGCCCGCTCACTCGCCATTCACGGCACCTGTCACATCTTCCGATCATCCTGTGGGAGTGCATGGAGAGACGCCGTGGAGGCCATCTTATCGGGTCTCTCCCCACGCCATTCAGTGATCATCGGCTCCACTATCCCAGCGATCCTAGGCTCCACTGTTCCTGCACTCTGCACTTATCCTGGATGCTGATTGTGGGAGATTTATGTAATTGCTTTTGTATTAAAGTTTCATTGTTTTTTTTTATCCACGCTAATTTGGTGCCCTGCTGTGTTCTTTTTGCATGCTTCTAAGGGATTCCCCATATCCTTGGCAAGGAGCTGCCAATATCCTGTGTGCTTCAGTCCCCATTGTCCACTCCTTCCCTATTTTACATACTACTTGGAGGATGGACCGTTTGACATATGCCAATTCCTGTCATACCGCAAGTTGGGTTAAATTCAGTGACTATTTTTGTCATTAGTTCATTAATTCTTGTGGACTAGTATACTATCTTTATTTATACCATATTCCATCATTCTGTGAACACTGAATATGCTTGTCAATTGTACAAGGTGATTGTATATACCATTGTGTTTTTACTTTCTGACTGCCTATCACATTTCTTGAGGTGCTAAAATGCCAAGGGAGTAAAAACCCCTTCCCAAATTACCTCTTTTTGGAAAGTAGACACCCCGAGGAATTTGCTGAGAGGCATGTTGAGTCCATGGAAAATTTTATTTTTTGCAACAAATTTTTGGAAAATGACAATTTTTTTTTTATTACACACGTGCCGTTGCCATTGCTATATGTGGAATAACACCTTAAAACACATTCTTCTACTTCTCCCATGTTTAGGGATACCATATGTAAAAGACTTTTTGGCAGCTTAGCCACATGCAGACCCCCAAAATCCAATGACCACCTTCAGGCTTTAAAAGAGCATACGCACAGTATTTCCTCATGTCACTTCCTCACTTCATCACAGTTTTGGAGGCCCTGAAATGCCAAGATAGTACAGACACCTCCCAAAATGACACCTTTTTGGAAAATGGACATCCAAGGAATTTGATAAAGAGGCATGGTGACTATTTTTCACATATCATTTTTGTCACAGGGTTTTGAAAAGGAAAAAAAGAAAACATAAATTTTCGTTTTGTTTCTTCATTTTCCAAAAATTTGTGGCAACAAATGAGATCTGCAAAATGCTCACCATGCCCCTTAGCAAATACCTTGGAGTGTCTTCTTTCCAAAAAGGGGTCATTTGGGGTGGGGGTGGGGGGGTTGAGGGTATTTCTACTATCCTGGCATTTCAGGGCCAACATTAGAAGCTTCTGTCACACATCAACCACTCTTCTAAAGTAAACATCACTGTGGACTATAGCGCATGTATGACAGGAAGAAACAGGGCTAAAATGCTCTCACACAGCAGCTGGTCCTGCCAGTCACTGGCTCTGTATATGATGTGTCACATACTGAGCGGGCATTAGAGAACCCACAACAGATGTGCTTTGTCTGCCATGTCCTCTCTACATATTAACATATCAGCGCTCAGGTCTCTTATTACTTAAGTGAAATTACATCCGGGAGTGAGAATAACATAATCCAAATGCAGCTACTGAGATCTTCACACGGAAATATTTAGCTGTGTCACTGGTTTACAGTTTTTTCTCATGTAAATAATTTAAACAAGTGATGTTATTCTTGCCACACAATTTAAAAGCAAAAAAAGGAAACACGAAACCCCAGTCCTACTTAATAATTTATATTTCTGAAGTTTGAAATTTCCTGAAAACTCAAAAGATGTTTTTCCATTAAAGCCTCATGTTAAAGTGGACCTATCAGTAACTTGACATGTATCCTTGATTAAATTCCTGACATGTCACAAAATAGTGAATTGTATCATTTTCTTTATTGCATATTTTTTACTTTAAAAGCCTCCCCTTACCTTGATGAAGTCATGATGTGTCAGCTTTCCATCAGTGGTGTGCACCGCAATGCATCTTTCCCAACACATGTACATTGCTGCACACCACAACGCGTGGTAATGCATGATTGTGTGTTTTGACGCTTTGCATTGTCAAAAATAGCGCAGTCACTTTTTGGTGTATTAGGCAGCCCATTTAAATTAAAGGGCTGCTTTAATATAAAGTAGATTAATGCATGTATGAGTTAAACACGTCCCTAATGTAGTGCTACTCCCTGAGGAACCGTTGGGTTTTGTGATTTCTCTGCACACCTGAAGAGAACACGCCTCACTCACCCAGCACTTACCGACACATCTTAAGATACTTCAAATAATTTATTAAGTCAAGCATACCTAAGAGAAGAGAGAATTATCAAGTGTACTTATACAATCTGTACGACAATAATGTTACTCTGTGAGTTATGGTTAACTGTAGTACCTGGCTAACAGTAATTAACACAGCTAAACTGCATTTACCTAGCAACAGTAAATAAGGACATTCCTAACTTGCTATAAAAGTCCCCATTTTATCCCACTGATCAGCGATTGATGAAACAAAAAAAAGAAAATCATTGGGTGGCAAAGTTGGGGCCCTTGAAGAAAGCACAACAGTTCCCAGCAGACAACAATGTACAATGTTAGTCTCTTACCAGACCCAGGGAGCCCCCTCTTGGTCTCCCTGGGTCAAGTAAGAGACTAACATTGTACATGTTTTGATTCAGACAGGGATAGGAATCACTGTGATGTCACTCTTTTAATCCTGCTGAGAAAGTCCATCCTTTCCTTTCTAAAAAGAGATAGGAGCTCTTCAGGACAGTGTGATCTCGCCAGGTGTCCAAGTCACACTTCACACCCTCCCAGGGAAAAGGTTCTCGGTCTCTTTGCTTCTCTGAGTTCTCAACTGATTGTAGGTAGCTAAGGCAAAGATTCATTCAGCTAGCAGCAGCAGGTCAGTCTTTTCCTCACACACCAACTTGCTTCCAGATAGTCCTCCCCTCTTTCCTCTCAGCCTGCAACCCAGTTCTTCTTGCTCTGTTGCATCAACCAATCACCTCCAGGACTGAATCAGACCCAACAATGATGGCTGCCCCCAGCACCGAAGACACTCCATAGATGAGCATTGCAATGTGGTCTCCTTAAAAATGGCTGCTTCACTTCTGAATTAATGAAGATTCAATTTAACCCTGTCCACACTGCAGAGAGACAACAGAACAGCAACAAAGGAAGAGGTTCTGCAGCAGTTAAAAGCTACAGTCCAGGTTACACTAAGATATAACTGACCCCTAACCAACTCCTCAGTAAAGATAAGCCAACAAAAAATGTGTGTGTATTTTTTTATATACTAAAAGACTGTCTATATTATTTTTTTTTTTCTTGGGTGAAGTTTGGAAGACATCTGTAGCGCTACCCCCAAAGGCCTCTTGTATGATGTCCCAGTTTCCCCTTAATTCGCCCTGCAGCTAGGTACAGTGTATTCCTTCAGCCAAATACACTTCCACTCATTGAATTCACAGGGTAGGGGACTTGTAGTAGGATACTCACTCCAAAATTAGAACTCTTCACAGTGAGGACATCTAGCTGATCTCTTAGTTGAGCATTTTTTGAAGTCTTGGCTAAAGCAGATAGCAGACTTCCCTTTTCTTTGTAGCAACAAGTGGTTTAGGAGTGAGCAAAGTTCCCTTTCACAGTAGTACTTACGGAGTTGAGCTCCTCAGGTATAAGCCAATTATAACAGACTGTGATAGCCCAAAGGTAACATAGCTGAACAAAGTGCCTTTGCGGTAGCAACAATCGGACAAGATCTTTGGAACACTAGCCACTGTTCCCTTTTTCCAGACCCATGCTAACTATCAAGCAGCAGGGGAGGTAGCAAGCACACAGAGGCCCCAAATTCATCAATGTCAGTACTCCTGGTTGTACAGAGCAGCCGTGTGGTAACACAATTTGCTTTTGTGTGTGGGCAAAGCATCAACCAGCCAGAAATACTGACCGTACCAGGTTGATATTTCTGCTGTCCAATGTTGTCTCCATTGTTCATCTGTCGAGTGGAGCCACCCTAAAACAAGACATTTGTTACTGGCCTGATCACCAGGTGAAAATAAAAACACCTTAAAGAAAACAAATGCAGGCACCACATCTAAGGAATACTATCTCCCCTAGGACAAGGGTTCCTCTTCCACCTATGCCTCTGATGGAGCAGTTCATTTAACCCCCTGGCTGCCTCTTCACCTCCAGATGTGATATACCTACAGTGGGGCAAAAAAAGTATTTAGTCAGCCACCAATTGTGCAAGTTCTCCCACTTAAAAAGATGAGAGAGGCCTGTAATTGGCATCATAGGTAGACCTCAACTATGAGAGACAAAATGAGAAAAAAAATCCAGACAATCACATTGGCTGATTTGGAAAGAATTTATTTGCAAATTATGGTGGAAAATAAGTATTTGGTCACCTACAAACAAGCAAGATTTCTGGCTCTCACAGACCTGTACCTTCTTCTTTAAGAGGTTCCTCTGTCTTGCACTCATTACCTGTATCAATGGCACCTGTTTGAACTTGTTATCAGTCTAAAAGACACCTGTCCACAACCTCAATACTGTTTTGCCCCACTGTATATGCCTGTTATCATTAACCTTCTGGTGAGTGTACATCTGACCGAGGTGGTGGATTCCCCTGTGTAATTAATTTCACGTTCACATCCTGAACTTTAGAATACTGCACTTTATGAATCTATGGACATTGTTTGAACTCAGTTTCTTTTTGGACTTATAATTGTAATATTGAACAAATTACCTACGTGCAACCATGAATATCAGTAATATTCCTATTTATTGATTATTTTAATTGCACTTGTAGTGCACTTATCACCTTTACTTACAGACATAATTTTCTTACTGTTTGCTGATTTCCTGTCTATTATATTTGCAAGTTATATATATATATTTATGTGTTGTACTTTACCGTTCCACTTGATACATTTACTTTTTCATTGTGTTTTTAGCACTGCACTTTTTTATACAAGTACTCACAAAGCCCAAGGACAGAATGATTGCCTCCGTTCAATCTTCCAAGTGAAACACTCCAGTGGTACCAGGCAGAGCTTTGGCAGACAGCTGCCCTCAGTCAGCTTACTGTAAAACAAGGGTCACTCTCTCTAACTTCAGGCCCTCCGGTTGACCCACCTGAGGCCACATGGCAGCAAATGCCAGGCGAGGCAGCCTGCCTCCAGGCTGGCTTGGTGCAATCCACTCCTGGAAAAGACACTGAGCCCATGTGCTCTCAGAATATAAACACAGATTCCAGCATGCATACGGACTGACTCCCCTGCAATTGGCCAGGGCGGTATCCATATTCATGCTGTTCATTTGCCTAGCCCCTACCAAAGTTCTAGAAGGTTCTCCTAGCTTCCGGAAAGCGGGCAGAAGTCAGACAATCTCCAACAGCACCAAAGCATCGTGAGCAGACCTGATTAATCAATCACAGCACTCTGCAAAGGAGAATACCACACTGAATTTACCTCACAGCCTCTCTGGTAAGCAGAGAAACATAGCTATGGTTAACCTAACTCAGCCTTTCTCAACAAGGGTGCCCAGGCACCCTGGGGTGCCTTGAGGTTTCTTATGGGGTGCCTGGCAAAATATCTAATTTTGCACAAAACTTGTATACATGCCAGCGGTTGGAACACGCCTGCCTTTTAGTTACACAAAGGCACAGGTTTTCATTGTGCACCATTACAATCTTCATCCTGACAACCAATGGCATCATCAGTTGATAAGGAGGATGTCAGTTGCCTGCACACCATCCTAGTTTGACCCTCCCCTGCCCCTCCCCATCATTGCTGGGGTCACATTAGCTCAGTGATGGATTAAAAACTAAGGGAGAAGAGAAACCATGGAATACTAGTCAGTATCAGTGTGCAAAAGTGTGTTTGCTTTGGAAGAATAAATCATCTCTAATGTTGGGTGTCCTACTATTGTGGAAGTTGCTGTGTTATATAAAACTATTAGAATAGTTTTTCCCATTTTAGAATAGGGTGCCGTTTTACAATTATGGACAGTCTAGAGCAGCGGTTCTCAACCTGGGGGTCGCGACCCCTTTGGGGGTCGAACGTCGCTTCCACAGGGGTCGCCTAAGACCATCGGAAAACACATATTTCCGATGGTCTTAGGAACCGAGACACCGCTCCTCGCCGCCGCCGCCGCCGCCACCGCCGTCTCCAGGTGTGGGCGGGATGACATGCCGCCCCTGTCATCTGGACACACCTCGAGATCAATCCTCGCCTGTGATTGGCCGCCGGCACTGTAGCTCAGGAGAGGCACACAGGCGGCCAATCACCGGCAAGGAGGTGGAGCTTGGAGAGGAGGAGCCGAGCGGCACCGTGAAGATCGAGCGAGTGAAGAGGAGGAGAGCGGCCGGAGAAGGAAGACATCTGACAGGTAAGTGTCGGTACCATGGGAGAGGGAGGGAGCGAGCGAGCCCAGGCTGGAGCAGGGGTCTGCAAGGTAAGTATCATTGGTGTCAGTGGGAATAGTGCCCCATCATTGGTGTCACTAATACCAATGATGGGGCACTATTCCTCCCACTGACACCAACGATGGGACACTATTCCTCCCACTGACACCAATGATGGGGCACTATTCCTCCCACTGACACCAACGATGGGGCACTATTCCTCCCCCAAATGACACCAACGATGGGGCACTATTCCTCCCCCACTGACACCAAGGATGGGGCACGATTCCTCCCCCCACTGACACCAACGATGGGGCACAATTCCTCCCCCCACTGACACCAAGGATGGGGCACTATTCCTCCCCCCACTGACACCAAGGATGGGGCACTATTCCTCCCCCCACTGACACCAAGGATGGGGCACTATTCCTCCCCCCACTGACACCAAGGATGGGGCACTATTCCTCCCCCCACTGACACCTATGATGGGGCACTATTCCCCCCACTGACACCTATGATGGGGCACTATTCCCCCCACTGACACCAATGATGGGGCACTATTCCCCCCACTGACACCTATGATGGGGCACTATTCCTCCCCCCACTGACACCAATGATGGGGCACTATTCCTCCTCCCACTGACACCAATGATGGGGCACTATTCCTCCCACTGACAGCAATGATGGGGCACTATTCCTCCCACTGACACCAATGATGGGGCACTATTCCTCCCACTGATACCAATGATGAGGCACTATTCCTCCCACTGACACCGATGATGGGGCACTATTCCTCCCACTGACACCGATGATGGGGCACTATTCCTCCCACTGATACCGATGAAGGGGCACTATTCCTCCCACTGATACCGATGACGGGGCACTATTCCTCACACTGATACCGATGACGAGGCACTATTCCTCCCACTGACACCGATGATGAGGCACTATTCCTCCCACTGACACCAATGACGGGGCACTATTCCTCCCACTGATACCAATGACGGGGCACTATTCCTCCCACTGATACCAATGACGGGGCACTATTCCTCCTCCCACTGATACCAATGACGGGGCACTATTCCTCCCACTGACACCAATGACGGGGCACTATTCCTCCCACTGATACCAATGATGGGGCACTATTCCTCCCACTGATACCAATGATGGGGCACTATTCCTCCCACTGATACCAATGATGAGGCACTATTCCTCCCACTGACACCTATGATGGGGCACTATTCCCCCCACTGACACCAATGATGGGGCACTATTCCTCCCCCCACTGACACCAATGATGGGGCACTATTCCTGCACCCACTGACACCTATGATGGGGCACTATTCCTCCTCCCACTGACACCTATGATGGGGCACTATTCCTCCCACTGATACCGATGATGGGACACTATTCCTCCCACTGATACCGATGATGAGGCACTATTCCTCCCACTGACACCGATGATGGGGCACTATTTCTCCCACTGACACCGATGATGGGGCACTATTCCTCCCACTGACACCGATGATGGAGCACTATTCCTCCCACTGACACCGATGACGGGGCACTATTCCTCCCACTGATACCAATGATGGGGCACTATTCCTCCCACTGATACCAATGATGGGGCACTATTCCTCCCACTGACACCTATGATGGGGCACTATTCCCCCCACTGACACCAATGATGGGGCACTATTCCTCCCCCCACTGACACCAATGATGGGGCACTATTCCTGCTCCCACTGACACCTATGATGGGGCACTATTCCTCCTCCCACTGACACCTATGATGGGGCACTATTCCTCCCACTGATACCGATGATGGGACACTATTCCTCCCACTGATACCGATGATGAGGCACTATTCCTCCCACTGACACCGATGATGGGGCACTATTCCTCCCACTGACACCGATGATGGGGCACTATTCCTCCCACTGACACCGATGATGGAGCACTATTCCTCCCACTGACACCGATGACGGGGCACTATTCCTCCCACTGACACCAATGACGGGGCACGATTCCTCCCACTGACACCAATGAAGGGGGCACTATTCCTCCCACTGACACCAATGACGGGGCACTATTCCTCCCACTGACACCAATGACGGGGCACTATTCCTCCCACTGATACCAATGATGGGGCACAATTCCTCCCAATGACACCAATGACGTGGCACTATTCCTCCTACTGCAAAATTACAGTTATGAAGTAGCAACGAAAATAATTTTATGGTTGGGGGTCACCACAACATGAGGAACTGTATTAAGGGGTCGCGGCGCTAGAAAGGTTGAGAACCACTGGTCTAGAGGCACCCCATTTTAAAGGGTGCCTCAAGACTGTCCATAATTTTAAAGGGTGCCTTGACTGAAAAAAGATTGAGAAACACTGACCTAACGATACACATCCTAGCATCTAACTAGGAGGGTGCTAGAATATGTCTAAGTATTCACAACTGTAGCACCAACATATTACACACCACTGTATAGGGTAGATGTCAGGCCTTCTCCCCACAGAACGTACAGTTGCAGATGGGTTACAATATAACCAATCTTTCAAAGTTTATGGGATGAAACCTGTCCATATTGTACAATAACAACCAATAAATACAATCATACATTCAGAATGAAGCTGTCATTACCCAGTACAAGTGTGAGTCTAGCAGATTTTTGCTTGGTAATATGGAGAATAATTGTTATTAGAATCTTTGAAAAATCAGAACTGCTGTTATCTTTTTTTGTAAGTTCTACCTTCAGGCTGGATTTAAAATATTGCTTTGCGGTACCACGTCGCAAAGCACGCTGTGTGCATTGGTGCATTGTGGTGCTATTCTTCCTGAAAGGCACCCCAAGGCACCTGTGTTACAGCGCACTACAATGTGTGGTAACACACTACCAAGTGTTGTGGTGAACTTCATTGCTAACAATGGAGCTTGCACCTTTTTTGTGCATTTTTGTGCATTAGAGAGCCCACTAAAATGGACTGGCTGCCTTAAGGCAATGCATGTTAAGTCCTATGAGTTAAACCCAACACCAGGGGTGGACTGACAATTTGGAAACTCGGGCACTGCCCGAGGGCCCGGGGTCAGTAGATGGCCCCATAAGATGCCCCTGGTACCTTTTTCATAGGCTTTTTTGAGTTTGGGCAAGGACACAGGGGCCCCATGATCCCCTATTGCCCGGGGGCCCCATGGGTTGTCAGTCCGCCCCTGCCCAACACACTACATTGCGATGGTATTAATCAGCCCTAAGTGACTGCCTGTTTTTAACGCTGGATCTTCACTTATTACATTTACAAAAGAAAGCACAACTGGTTTTAAAAACTGCGAGAGCCAAGAGCTAGTGGAGATCACTGGAGTAGTGGCGAGTTAAGTAGCAGGGGGGGTTGTTAATTTAATTAAACAACCACATTATAATAAAACAAACATCAGAACCGCACCCACATGAATGACAAATTGGGAGCATCTTTATCTTTGCAGCCTCTGTGTCCCAATTGACATAAATGGTACTTCCCTTGCATGTGGATGGATGGAACACCTATGCATCCAAGGAGGGCAAACAAAGCCCTCATATAGATAAACACTTTAGTATGCCTGTGTGAATGAAGCCTGGGGGTAAGTGTAGATATACAGTATGTAGAAGGAAGAAGCAGCTCCAAGTGAAGAGAAACTCGCTAGCTCCAGAGGTAATATTTGTGTTAGTGCCCGGTCATACCGGTGCGATTTGGGAATTGAAATCGCACCTGAAATCACATCTAGTGAATGTCAATGTCTTAACATTTGCGATTTGCTGCAGCGTGATTTCTAAAGTAGTTCTTGCATTACATTTTCTGCAGTTTTGTTGCAATTTCACATACATAGAATATAATGGAAATTGCACTGCAAATTGCAAGAAATCATTGAAAATCTTCACAAGTAGCAATAAAGTCTTTAGAAATCACACCTGAAGTTGCACACAAGCCGTGCAATTTTAAATCGCAGTGTTGTGAGTGGTGACTTATTCTGGCTGGTGTTATGCAACAGTGCTGCAGGCAATTGTACTAGGAAGTGGACGGAGGGGATACACTCTTATCTGTAGTGGGTACAGGGTGCTGGGATCACCAGTAACTAGGACTTTGGAGGAACTCACCCTTGTTTGTGGTGGGTACAGAGGTGTAGGAGTGGTACTTGGCAGGGGCATGGATAAAGGGGTAACACCAGTCCTACTGTATGGAGCCCAGGTCAGCAGTGGGGCCCAGGCAGCTGGGTGAATTGGATGTGGGCAGGGAGGGTGAGGGGCAATTACGGGAACCAATCCTCTGCATAGCTCTCTCTGCAACAGCTGAAAGCTGGCTTCTTCTCCTCTGCCTCCTGCTGGCATTCAGATGCTGCAGAGAGAGCCATACAGGGGATTGGATCCAATAATTGCCCCCCCCCCCCATGCACCATATGTTTCCCCCTGCTGCCCAGGCCCCCTTTTGCGCCCCACCCCTGAAGTGTTTTCCCATCTCTTCTTCCCACCAGCAGATGCAAGCACACAATAGGATTCTTCAGGATGGAGAGTGGGGGAAGGGTCCGGTGTCACATTTACCAGTCCCTTCCTTTCCTGATTAACCTCCCTGGAGTGTAGCTCGGGGTAAAGTTTCAGCACCACAAGCGGTAACCCCAAGCTACACTTGGGAATACCCTGCAGCGCTGCTCCAGGATACCTTCTGCACTTACCTTGTCCTGCGCTCCCGCGATGTCCCTCCTGCAGTGTCCCCTGCAATGTCCTCCGGCTGATGCCGGCATCTGTCTTCCGGGTTCCGTTCCCTGCAACGTCGGGATGTACGGGGGACGGAACTGGCGGGAAATGTATAAATGTCAACGTGACATTCACTAAATACACTAAAATCACATAGTAAAACATTACTGTATCAAACCATTTCACATACATTTTGTCCCGAGTGCTTTGTCCTGTGCCCTGCCTGCATTTTTACCGTTCTTTCTGCCTGGAAACTGAGAAAAGTCCATGGCGTCCAAAAAGTGCCCCTTTAGGTCAAAAGCGGTTTTAGACCAGCTAGAGAACAGCGATAGTAAATTAGAACTACTTGCAGAATGAGTGATAATCAGACTGCTAGGGAGGCTACACACAATGAGTGATCAGTACCAACCACTCACTGTGTTCATTTATAATTGAATCACGGTAAACTGTGTTGTTTTTGTTGGGGAGGCGCAGTCATGTTGGCTGTATGGGGCCCCGTGGTTTCTAACAGTGGCCCAAAGGCCCTAGTAGAGAGATATTTTATTTATTTATTTCAGGCACTTATATAGCGCCATCAATTTACGCAGCGCTTTACATATATATATTGTACATTCACATCAGTCCCTAACCCTCAAGGGGTGTACAATCTAAGGTCCCTAACTCACATTCATACATACACATACTAGGGACAATTTAGACAGGATCCAATTAACCTACCTGCATGTGTTTGGTGTGTGGGAGGAAACCCACGCAGGCACAGGGAGAACATGCAAACTCCAGGCAGGTGGTGCCGTGGTTGGGATTCAAACCAATGACCCTAGTACTGCCAGGCAGAAAAGCTAACCACTAAGCCACTGTGCCGCCCGTATATACAAGCAAGACCTGACCTCTGTTACATTGGGGAGAGGGCAGTAGATTTGGTGACTGTTCCATCCTGGTATTATACACTTATGATGAGAGAGAAGTGTCTTTATTGAGAAGGTTGAGAAGCAACATAGTGGGGTTTATTTACTAAAGCTGGAGAGTCCAAAATCAGACTCCCTTCTGCATAGAAACCAATCAGCTTCTAACCTCAGCTTGTTCAATGAAGCTTTGGCAATGAAACCTGGAAGCTGATTGGTTTCTATGCAGAAGGGAGTCTGATTTTGGACTCTCCAGCTTTAGTAAATAAACCCCATTATGTCAACACTGGAGTTTAACATAATTATTTTGAATACAAAGTACAGTATTGAATAGTTATTTTGTATATATGTAGATGCATGCTTGCTAAAATCCAAACTTTATGTACCGCTGGCTGTTTCATTTCTGTTGTTGCAACAAACACAAAGAAATAAAAGTGAGAAATGTCAAAAATTCACCAGCATGCTAGTAAATAGTCGTACACACACAATGCCAGGCTTCCAAAAGACACTTCTATTTATAGAACTCCAGATAACAAGCTATTACATTTGTTTTTCCAACACAGAGACATCGCTTTTTTTAGATAACAAACAAAAAGTTATTGAAACCAAGTAGTCCTCATGCACACTGGACATTTTTACAGCGGCTGTTTTTGGTGTTTTTTTCTACAGCCAGTAAACTCCCCAGCATGTTATCCCATGTGTCCATGCACACATAGACTGTAATCAGCATTTTATGGCAGGGGTGTTCTTTGGCTGGAACTATTGGGTTTCTAGAGGAGTTTTTTAGCTGTAAAAATGCTCTAATGCTGCAAACCGGCATTTTTTTTAGCATAAACTATTTTTTCTGCTTAACAAAAAGCTTAAAAAACGCAAACGTGGAAAAATGTGGCTAAACGCTAATGCAAAAACGCTACAAGACTCATGTTTTTAACGTGACTTTATACAGCTTAGCCTCCAGTCACATCGAAGCTGCTTTTGAAATCGTGCGACTTACATTGAAGCCACGTGATTTCAAAATTGGGTGACCTGTCGTTTTCAGTTGCGATTTGCAAGACATCTGACACAGATGTCTATGCAAATCGCAACAAAAGTAGTGCATGTACTACTTTGAAAATCGGTGCGGCTCTGACCAAGTCGCAACCGCACCGATATGACCGCTCTAATAGCGGACAATAGGGTGCGACTTGGCATGCAATTTGCAAGTCGCAGGGCATGCAAATCGCATGCCAAGTTGCACCCGATGTGACCGGGGGCTAACACTACCAGCGTTATTAAAATGTCCAGTGTCCAAGCAGCCTTATTTCTACCTACAGTAAAAGGTTACAGCAGACATACTGTACAGCATGCTGTGCAATAACAGGCTCACTTGTCTCTCTGAATTTGTACCGTGTTAAAAAAATGAAAATTATAATTTTTCATCCCAAAACGGTGGGCAGTGCATTTATCCAAAAATTTAAATAAAAGGTTAAAAAAAAAACAAAAATAGAAAAAAATAAGTGCTTCACAGCTCTAATACTCATTCCACTTATGTGCAATTTTGCATGCCTTGTTTGTGGCACGACAAGAGGAATCTTGCCATAGCAGCTATTACACAAGATTGCAGCAAACAACAGACAGAGGATGCAGGTAGATGATGTCATAGGAGATATTGTTTGGCAAAGGTCAAACAAAAATTAAAACAAAACAAAAGAGATTAGTTATGGAGTCAACCAAGATTGGTGGGTTTTCTATACTATTAGTATATATTCTAAATCAAAAAGGCTGGTAGTCAAAGCACATGAACAACTCGTTTAATTATACAAAAATATAAATATAAAAACAGACCACACTCCATGAGTCTCGCTTATTCCCCCAATGGGTGCCAATCAATCACATATATTGTAAACATTTAGCATATACTCTTCTTGGATTGACCATGACTGCTAAACATATTGAATTCAAATATCTTTGAGTCATCTTCAAAAAGTAGATATTTCCTGTGTCACAAGTTTATGCCACTCAAAAGAAAGTATGATTGGTTAAAGCCGCAGATGGATAATAATGTGTAGTCCAGAGGAGGATATCTTGTACACAATGTAGTTCACGGTAACCTCCCTCTTACACTCAGAGTTTAGCCATATAGATGCCTCATTAGCCGCTTATCCTCCACCCTATAGCATAAATACTGCTAGAGGGTGGCAGGGGTGCGCAAAATGATGTATATATACGTGACTTTGCAGTTCCGGGTAGGGGGCGCACACGAGCCACGCGCACGCCCTACCAGTGCCGCAGTTTGCAGCCTCAGCTGTCAATCACCAGCTCCCAGTCGATGATTACTCGCCGGCACCTGGTGATCACTGAGTATCGCCAATGGGGGAGAGATCTGTATGCGAACAACACAGATCTCTCCCCTGTCGGCTCCTGCACACTGCTTTGCATGGCTCTGTATAGCAGAGCCATACAAAGCAGTGTGCTTACAGTGAAACACAGACACAGCACACAGTTAACCCTTTGATTGCCCCACATGTTAACCCCTTCCTGCCCAGTGCCATTAGTACAGTGTCAGTGCTTTTTATTAGCACTCATCACTGTATTGGTGTCACTGGGGATGTCAGTGACACCAAGTCAGTTCCCAGCAGTGTCACAATGCCCGTCACAGTACCTCTATAAGTCGCTGATTGCCACCATTACTAGTAAAATACCCCCAAAAAACAGTATATATACCGCCATTTGTAAATGCTATAACTTTCACATAAACCAATTAATTTACACATATTGGGATTTTTTTTTAGCAAAGACATGTAGCAGAATACATCTTGGCCTAAATTTATGACGAAATTAGATTTTTAAAATTTTTTTACTGGACATGTTTAATAGCAAAAAGTAAAAAATATTGTTTTTTTTCTCAAAATTGTTTCACAGGCGATCAAATACCACCAAAAGAAAGCTCTATTTGTGGGGAAAAAAGGATGTAAATTTAATTTGGGTGATGCATTGCATGACCGCGCAATTGTCAGTTAAAGTAACGCAGCGCCATAAAGCAAAAAATGGCCTGGTCAGAAAGGGGGGTAAATCCTCTGGAGGGCAAGTGGTCAAGGACAAACACTGAAGTAATCCTAGAGTGGTTTCCAGACTTGATGTAATCCAGAGGAGGAAATAATTCAACTATACATGTCCTTACCTCCCTCTAGCGCTTAACAATTAGGAGCGCTGTCCAGGGGAGGATTGGTATACAGAGTTGTGACCTCCCTCATACATCAGTGCATTTTTGTAAAAGTTCTGATCCAAACAAACAAACTCATAGGCAGGGGCGGACTGACCATTCGAGAACTCGGGCACTGCCCAAGGGCCCGGGGTCAGTAGGGGGCCTCATGAAATGCCCCTGGTACCTTTTATAGGCTTTTTTTGAGTGTGGGCAAGGACACGGGCCCCATGATCCCCTATTGCCCGGGGACCCCATGAGTTGTCAGTCTGCCTCTGCTCATAGGTCATCATTTGTGTAGCATTTCATGAGAAAAGAGAGGCAGTCCATAATGTAAGAGTCAAGAAGTTCCCCAGGAGTAGAGGAGTTCAGAGCAGTAACATAAGGTCATAGTGAAGTCGGTGATGATACTTTTGCTGTTGGCACCCAGGCGCATACCATTAGGAGACCAAGGAATGTGGACATAGCCCTCCTGACCGGTTTTGCCGGTACATCAGGCTGCCTCAGAGGTAGGCTCAAGTTTGTTTTTACAACAAAAATACATGAAAATTGCACCAATAAAAAAAAAAAAGGTTTGGAGAGGAAAACATGCAGCATACAACCTTTGGTACAATTGTCCCTTAGTTAAGGACAAATACTTACCCTCTTCCTTGATCTTGTTCTATGCTTCATGGTCCTGCCTTGTTCTGCACAGCCTTTCAGGCAAAACTCTCTTCTCTATGAGCATGCACATCGCAGCCCCATTCATTGCTATTGGTCGGTAGTACTTTGCTGGAGG
This sequence comes from Staurois parvus, assembly GCF_062004578.1. Taxonomy (NCBI): domain Eukaryota; kingdom Metazoa; phylum Chordata; class Amphibia; order Anura; family Ranidae; genus Staurois; species Staurois parvus. The sequence goes on from NW_028318415.1 coordinate 1,813,775, forward strand.
CCACCATAAGTATGGCTTGCCCACAGGAAAGTAAAGGGCCATGGCACACATGTGCACTGAGAGAAGGACCCAGTAGGGGCTGTGCGCACCAGGCAGGGTCGCTAAACAAAGATTGCTGGATTGAGGAGAAAAACAAGTATTTGTCCAGATGGGCAGCACTTGGATTTAAAACTCTTCATTAAAATGAAACAAAATTATATCCTTATTTTAAAAAATGCATACACGTCCACTATGTAAAGCAGTATTAAACTCAAAAGCAAACATTTATTATATTGCAGCTTACCAATTCTTCAATGTGTTGACTGCATTAACTTTCTTTAGGCTTACTTTCCTTTATTTTCACTGGTGATCTGGCCATTAAGTCTGTTGTTTTCCAACAGAACAAGCTGTTCTGCAGATGTAGCAGTTACATGGTTGAGACAAATGATTTACCACTGAGGAGCTGTTTACAATGGTCAGCTTTTATTTATTTATGTAAAACCTTTATCCCAAAAAAAGAAAAAACTGTTTGCTGAAACTGCTTATAAAGTGTTAGCTGGAATTTGGCATCAGTTTGTTAGTGCATCTAAATCTGCTAACACCTCCCTCCCACCAAACTGACAATGCTGCTGTTCATAGGTGCCCCTATGCTCCTTTATCCAGAGTGGAAGCACTCTAATACAGGAGGTGTGTTACTAGCCCGATCACCAGGTGAAAACAGAAAAAAAAGCCTAGGGTCCCTTTCACACTGATGTCATCAGTTCAGTCATGTTTTAGCTAAGAAAAAAAAGATTCAGTTTACATCCGTTTTTCGTCCGTTTCCATTTTTTTTTTAAAATGCAGACTTGTTCTGTTTAAAAAAACAGACCTGAACGCAAAGCTGACAAAAAATGGATGTAAATGGACAACATCTGTAGGAATGCATTGCTGCCTGGTTTTCAGCCATCAACAGGACAAAAAATGGCCAGACGGATTGCCCCTGTGAATGAGGCCTAAAAAGACAACTAATACAGCTTTGCGTCCTTGTAACTTCCTCCATGTGCTCTCAAACCTCTTCTCTTCCCCATTACTTTTTTTTGTTTTCAATGAACAGTGCACGTTAAATTGGTTCATGTACACTGCCCTATGCATACTATAAACCCCATGGTTCATAGTCCTTCTCAGGAGTGAGCAACAGGGTGTTCCTACGTGCATTAGAACCATGGAGAATGAATGTAGCCACCCTCTAACTAGACATGTGCAGTTTGTTTCATTCCGAACTCAAATTCAGACAAATTTTCCGTCATTCGGATATTCGGATGTCTCCAAATTTCCAAATTATATTGATAATGAATCCAAAATAACGAAACAAAATTTGGACGAAATTAGGATCAAATTCTAATCGAATTTGAAAAAAATGTAATAAAAAATAACAGAGTAGAATTGATTAACATAGAATAACAAATAATAGAATAGACAATAAAATAATAGCATATAGATTAGAATAGAACAGAAAAGAATGGAATAGAATAGACAATAGAATAGAATCAAATAGAAAGAATATAACTGTCTTCCAAAATTCTAATTTTGAATAGAATATAAAAGGATAGAATAGAACATAAGAATAGAATAGAAAACATTAGAATAGAATAGAACAATAGAACAGAATAGAATAAAAAGAACATAACTGTCTTCTGAAATTTGGATGCACTATGTACACACTATACTGTACATTACACCCTCCTGCACTATGTACACACTATACTGTACATTACACCCTCCTGCACTATATACACTATACTGTACATTACACCCTCCTGCACTATGTACACACTATACTGTACATTACACCCTCCTGCACTATATACACTATACTGTACATTACACCCTCCTGCACTATGTACACACTATACTGTACATTACACCCTCCTGCACTATATACACTATACTGTACATTACACCCTCCTGCACTATGTACACACTATACTGTACATTACACCCTCCTGCACTATATACACTATACTGTACATTACACACTCCTGCACTATGTACACACTATACTGTACATTACACCCTCCTGCACTATGTACACACTATACTGTACATTACACCCTCCTGCACTATATACACTATACTGTACATTACACCCTCCTGCACTATGTACACTATACTGTACATTACACCCTCCTGCACTATATACACTATACTGTACATTACACCCTCCTGCACTATATACACTATACTGTACATTACACCCTCCTGCACTATGTACACACTATACTGTACATTACACCCTCCTGCACTATATACACTATACTGTACATTACACCCTCCTGCACTATATACACTATACTGTACATTACACCCTCCTGCACTATATACACTATACTGTACATTACACCCTCCTGCACTATGTACACACTATACTGTACATTACACCCTCCTGCACTATATACACACTATACTGTACATTACACCCTCCTGCACTATATACACACTATACTGTACATTACACCCTCCTGCACTATGTACACTATACTGTACATTACACCCTCCTACACTATGTACACACTATACTGTACATTATACCCTCCTGCACTATATACACTATACTGTACATTACACCCTCCTGCACTATATACACACTATACTGTACATTACACCCTCCTGCACTATATACACACTATACTGTACATTACACCCTCCTGCACTATATACACTATACTGTACATTACACCCTCCTGCACTATATACACACTATACTGTACATTACACCCTCCTGCACTATATACACTATACTGTACATTACACACTCCTGCACTATATACACACTATACTGTACACTACAATCTCCTGCACTATATACACTATACTGTACATTACACACTCCTGCACTATATACACACTATACTGTACACTACAATCTCCTGCACTATATACACTATACTGTACATTACACACTCCTGCACTATATACACACTATACTGTACACTACAATCTCCTGCACTATATACACTATACTGTACATTACACACTCCTGCACTATACACACTATACTGTACATTACACCCTCCTGCACTATATACACACTATACTGTACATTACACACTCCTGCACTATATTTTACATTTCTTATATCTGACTAAAGTGTTCATTGGCTCAACAGTTGCTGATAGTTAGCAGAGACTATTCTAATGAAGTTGTTCTATAAGGTAGGCTCAGACAAAGTTTCAAAGGCCTTGGTCATATGTACACAGGTGTACTTCGGTTTACGAACGCCTTGGTTAACCTAATTTTAATGCCTCGCTTTACAAATTTTTTTTCACAATACAAAGTGTATGTTGGTGCCGATTTTTAAATGCAATTGCCAGATTTTTTTTTTCTTCACTATAGCTCACAGAATTAGCTGTCACTTTCCCTCGAGCTAAGGATACTTTGTTTCTTTTATCTCGGGAAACAAACTAAAAGGAAACTTTCTTTCTTTTAGTTGGGGGGAAAGTGACAGCTGATTCTCTGAGCTATAATGAAAAATAAATCTGGTAAGTAAATTTAAAAACAGATACTGACCTATAGTGACAGTGACTTTTTTTTTTCTTTTCTCTGACCTCCGGAACGGATCAATTGGTTTTCAATGCATTCCTATGGGAAACCACGTTTCGGTTTACAAATTTTTCGCAATACGAAACATCCCAGAGAACGCATTATATTTTTAAACCAAGGTACACCTGTATATCTAATGATAGAAGCATCATTTACAAGGACTGGCCTTTGACTATGTGGAGCAATTGCAGGACTCTGCGAATAGCATCTCCCGCCTGGCGTTTAGGCCCACCTGATCTTTCTTAATGAGTCTAGTCAAAAAGGAGTTGAGCCTATTCACCAAAATTATTGTGAGGATTTTTTGGTCTATATTGATCAAAGAGATTGGACAATAATTTGCCCAAGTGTGGGGATCCTTATCAGGTTTAGGGATCATGATGATGTTTGCAGTCAGAAGGGAGGAAGAGAAAGCAGTGCCTTCCTGAACTGCGTTATACATGGCCGCTAGATAGGGGGTGATGACATCAGCAAACTTTTTATAAAAAAGAGCAGAATAGCCATCGGGTCCAAGCTGTTTACTTAATGTTAAGTCTTTAATGCATTGTAGAATTTCCGAGTCAGAGATACAAGGATTTTTTACCTTCATGCATTCTATGCATGAAGGTAAAAAATACTTTTGTGTGTAGCAGCCCCCAACCAAATACTTACCTGATCCCCATCACAATCCAGCGATGTGCACGAGAGCCTCGGCTCTTTGGGGACTGTTCCCTCCTCATTGGCTGAGACAGCAGCTATCAATCATAGCCAGTGAGCCAATGAGGAGAGGGAGGGAGCAAGGCCGAGCTGTGGCTCTGTGTGTGAATGGACATACAGAGTGGGAATGAGCCTGCTTGGGTGCCCCTAGAGCAAGTTGCTTGCTCTGGGGGCACTTTGAAGCAGGGATAAGCCAAGAGCAGTGGCAAATTTATCACAAGGCAAACAAGGCATTTGCCTAGGGCAGCAATTTTCAGGGGGGCGGCAAAGGTGGGAATGGCCAGCTGCTTCTTGCATTCCGAAGGTAAGGTTAGTGCTTGAATGGAGTGGTGGCGGCTGGAGGGGGGAGGTGTTAGTCGATGGTGGCGGGGGCTGGAGGGAAATTGTGGTGATAGGCGGTGGTGGTAGCAGTGGGGGGTGGGGCGTCCAATTTTAGTGTTGCCTAGGGCAGCACATGAACTAAATAAACCACTGGTCAGAATTGCTGGTGGGATACCTGAGAAGAGGGGCTGCTCTGTGCAAAACCACTACAGAGAGCAGGTGAGTATGACATGTTTGTTATTTAAAAAAAAGAAAATGCCTTTAATATCACTTTAAGACCCACCTGTCCTCTCGCCGCATATATGCATTAAATGCAATCAGGTTAAATACACACTGCTCAAACAAATTAAAGGAACACTTTTTAATCAGAGTATAGCATCAAGTCAATTATACTCCTGGGGTATTAATCTTGTCAGTTAAGTAGCAGAGGGGGTTGTTAATAATTTTCAGCTGCTTTGGTGTTAAAGAAATTAACAACAGGTGCACTAGATGGACAACAATGAGATGACCCCCAAAACAGGAATGGTTTTACAGGTCACTGTCATTTTTTTCCCTACTCATCTTTTCTGTTTTGCACTAGTTTTGCATTTGGCTAGGGTCAGTGTCTCTAGTGGTAGCATGAGGCGATACCTGGACCCTACAGAGTTTGTACAGGCAGTCCAACTCCTCCAGGATTGCACATTAATATGTGCCATTGTCAGGTTTGCGATGTCTCCTAGCACAGTCTCAGGAGCATAGAGGAGATTCCAGGAGACAGACAGTTACTCTAGGAGAGCTGGACAGGACCGTAGAAGGTCCTTAACCCATCAGCAGGACCGTTATCTGTTCTTTTGTGCAAGGAGGAACAGGATGAGCACTGCCTGAGCCCTACAAAATGACCTCCAGCAGGCCACTGGTGTGAATGTTTCTGACCAAACAATCAGAAACAGACTTCATGAAGGTGGCGTGAGGGCCCGATGTCCTCTAGTGGGCCCTGTGCTCACTGCCCGGCACCATAGAGCTCAATTGGCATTTGCCGTTGAACACCAGAATTGGCAGGTCCACCACTGGTGCCCTGCGCTTTTCACAGATGAGAGCAGGTTCACCCTGAGCACGTGACAGACGTGAAAGGGCCTGGAAAAGCCGTGGAGAACGTTATGCTGCCTGTAACATTGTTCAGCATGACTGTTTTGGTGGCGCGTCAGTGATGGTCTGGGGAAGCATATCCATAGAGGGACGCAGACCTCTACAGGCTGGACAATGGCACCCTGACTGCCATTAGGTATCAGGTTGAAATCCTTGGACCCACTGTCAGACCCTACGTTAGTGTAGTGGGTCCTGGGCTCCTCCTGGTGCACAATAATGCCCAGCTTCATGTGGTGAGATTATGCAGGCCGTTCCTGGAGGATGAAGGAATTGATACCATTGAATGGCCCCCATGCTTGCCTGACCTAAATCCAAGAGAACATCTCTGGGATATCATGTTTTGGTCCATCCAACGCTGCCAGGTTGCACCTCAGACTGTCCAGGAGCTCAGTGATGCCCTGGTCCAGATCTGGGAGGAAATACCCCAGGACACCATCCGTCATCTTATTAGGAGCATGCCCCGACGTTGTCAGGGATGCATACAAGCACGTGGGGGCCATACAAACTACTTAGTACCATTCTGAGTTGCTGCAATGAAATTTCAGCAAAATGGACTAGCCTGCTGTATAATTTTCTCACTTTGATTTTCGGGGTGTCTGAATTCAGTCCTCTGTAGGTTGATAATTATCATTTCCATCAAACGATGGGACATCCTTACATTCCTAACACATTACCCGATCCATATCAGTATAGAGATCCAGCATGATCTATTTCCCCATTGAGATCTGATGTGTTTTCAACATGTTCCGGTAATTTTTTGGAGCAATGTACTAATAAAATAAAGTTCTGATTTATAAAAGATATAACAATAATTTGGGGACAGTTTTACATGACTAATTATCTGACAAATTATCACAGCACTGAAACCGAGCCCAGTAATGAAGGGTATAGTTGTCAGGAGTGGGGAGCACAGTGACCCAGTGTAGAAATGTCATGACCCAGCCAAGAATCTGCCAATACAGAGCAGAGGACACGATCAGCACAGCAGAGGCTCCCTGGCACCACAGGCAGAACACCAGCGAGACTCGTGCGCACGCGCACAAATCAGCCGGGTCGGTCCCAGGACCCGGGAGCACTTCTCTGGACTGCGGAGACTGGGTGAAACGTCACGGGAGAGGGGCGGGCCTAATTTCAAAACCAAGAGCCAAGATGGCGGAGAGAGGATCGCTGAGGAATAGGACTCGGCTCGATTCGAAGAGAAGCCGGGAAATGAATCACGTTGAAGAGCCAGGTAGGTGCGCTTTATATAGAAGAAGGCGGAATGGAGGATTGTTCCCGCTGGCAGGCGGAGACATCGTAGGGAGCTGTTGTCACGGGCTGCTTGGCCGTATCTGTTCTGCTCTGTGTAGGCACTGGGAGCTCTGCGCGCCTCTGACGTCGGCTGGTCACCCGCTGCAGCTCTGAAGGGGTTAAGAGAGCGCGCGAGTGGCGGCGAACCGTTCTGGGCCATTTATTAGCTCGGGGGGTCACGTGACCAGCTGCGCGCCTACCTATATGTGATAAGAGCTACACAATGGCTGAGACCTATGGAGTGCCTGACAGTCCGGCCATGTGACCCGTCTTCACACCTGTCACCCCCCCCCCCCCAGCCTGTACTCTAGTGGGTGGGCTGGTGAGGAGGGGAGGGGCTGGCATCATAACAGATGTGAGCCTGGCACTGTGATTGGCCTGTCCTGGTACTGTGCACCCCTTCATGTCCGGCTCGGCACTTGTCTCTGTCTCCTCACCTCTGCCATATGGCAAGCTCCTGTACTGCTCACACTTCCATGTATATCTACAGGGGATCGTACTGTAGATTGCTGGCGATCTCTCCTACCTCTGTCGTGTTGGGCTTTCTTCTTTTTTTTTTTTTTTTTTTTTTTTTTTTTTTTTTAATTTAAATATTTTATTGGTTTCAAATCGCCATATTAAATGTACAAAAGCTAATAAAACAGACAGTACACATTACATGTCATAACACTCCCCAGAGATAGCCTTAATCTCGGTGACCTTTTACCCCCCACCCTTTGATGATGCATTTTTAACTTCATTGTAGAAATCCTGAACCTTAGCTATTACTGTGAAGTGAAAACAAAGAGCGCACCAACCTTGCGCATGACCTCAGTAAGCCAAAATGTATTAATTACAGAATAATACTCACAAACACTGAAGTATATCATGCATGTAAGTCCTCAAAGGGACTAAGGATAAAAGCAGCCTGTGCGAGTCCCATCAGAGGAGTGGACACTCAGGAAACAGCTGACGCGTTTCAAAGGACGAACCTTCTTCATCAGAGCTTCGAAGAAGGTTCGTCCTTCGAAACGCATCGGCTGTATCCTGAGTGTCCACTCCTCTGATGGTACTTGCGCAGGCTTACTGAGGTGATGCGCAAGGTTGGTGTGCTCTTTGTTTTCACTTCACAGTATTGGTCGGGCTTCCCCAGCCTTGTTTGGAGCTGCACAACCCCATATTCACTGGTGGTAGAAACCTCCAAGTCCTGACTCCATCTACCTATCCCGTGTTGGGTCATAGAGCGCAAGAGAGTTTGTTTTCTTTACCTATTACTGGTATTATACTGTACTATATTTATCCCCTTTCCCTTCTTTTCCTTATTTCACATATTCTAGGTATACCTCTGAATTTTTAAACTGTACCCACTTTTCCCTCCATATGGTAAAGTTCCTCCATTCTTTATATCTTCTCCACTCTTTCTACCCAATCCTTTATTTTCGGTGCCTGTTGTTTCTTCCAAAACTTGGGTATCAGTCCCTTCGCTGCATTTAAATAATACAATAATCCAGTTTTTTTAAATATTTTTTAACCGAAAACTCGGTACCAAAAAGAAGGCAAGTCTCAGGGTCCTTAGGGATATTTACCTCTGTTATTTCCTTAATTATACTCACTATGCCCTCCCAGTATTCTTGAATTTTGTGACACTCCCACCATAAGTGTATCATTGAACGTCTCTCTCCACATCCCCGCCAACATAAAGGTGGGTTGTCTCCACTTATTCTATGCGCTACATTCGGTGTAATATACCATCTTACTAAATACTTCTAATTCATTTCCTTCATATTTACATTCCTGTGAATTAAACTATATATTTTCTTTTGTTTTCCTTCATCAATTATTACTTCTAAATCCCTTTCCCACTTGGCCTTGTAGCTGTGATTAAACCTGTGAGAATTTTATATATTTTGTGATCCCGTGCTTCCCATCTCCTCTTATATCTAATAAGTGCTCAAAGGGGTTCCAATCTTCTTTTTTTTCTTAATGGCATTGGGAGACGACCTACAAAATGTTTTAGTTGACCATACCGCCATTCATCCATTCTCGTAAATATATCCCTCTTACTTTCCAGTTCACTAAGTGGACACAATTCTTCTCCCACGATTATATCTTTTAATTGAACATCTTTCTTCTTTATCCAATTCCCTGTAATACTCTCTTTACCTGGAGGAAAAAACTCAGTAGATCCTAGGGGCATTAACAATGGATTAAATTCCCACCCCTTTGTGTAAAGGGTCCCAAACGCTCCAAACATTACGTGTAAACAAACTTGTGCTATCTTTTAATCCTCTAAATTGAGGAGGTAACCAAATGATTCTACCTAAATTCGTGTGACCTAACCACCTCCCTTCCGGCCGTTGTATATAAACAGCCGGATGATGGCAGTGCAGGGTTGGGAGGACATTTCTAAACGGCCTCCCCACCCCTGCTTGTGCGCGCTCCCAGGGAGCGATCCGGTGCCCGCTATGTCCTCCGGACACAGTGAAACAGCGATCCTCGGACGGGACCTCCTGTACGAGGTCCCGATCATGTGATCACTGATTGGCCAATCAGTGATCACATGCAAAGTAGTAAGCAATGATATCACTTGTGACATCATTGCTTACTACATGTGAAATCTGTGAATGATCACAGAGGTCACATGGTACAAGGCTATTCACAACAGCCTTGTACCATGTGACAAGCTGTGACCAATCACAGCTCACTCTAGTTCTCAATGGCTGCAAGAATGCAGACAGAGAGAAAGAGAAATGATTTCTTTTACATCCTATATGGGTGTAAAAGCAATCAGTGTAAAAAAAAAAAATCTTTATCACCCCCCACAAGTAGTAGAGTGTCACCATGGTGACACTGTACTGCTAGGGTGACCGTATGTAAAAAAAAAAAAAAAAAAAACCCAAAAACCACATAATATAAAAATGTAAAAAAAAGTTTAAAAATTATAATTTTTGGATATAAAGTAATTTGGCTTATTTTTTTTTTTTTAATAAAAAGATAACGGAATACATTTTGGGCAAGATTTATGATGAAATATTATTTATTTGCAAAATTTTATAAGAAAAACACTTTTTTTCAAAATTTTTTGACTTTTTCATTTACATAGCAAAAAAAATAAAAATCCTAGCGGTGAATAAATACCACCAAAATAAAGCTTTATCTGTCTCAAAAAAATGGTAAAAAATTCATATGGGTACAGTGTTGCATGACCGCGCAATTGTCATTGAAAGTGTGATAGCGCTGAAAGCTGAAAATTGCCCTGGACAGGAAGGGGGTAAAAGTGTCCGGACAGGAAGTGGTTAATGTATTTTCTATATTTACCCAACTTTTCCCCTGTGCATTATGTGTCCAATCAAAAATTCTTGCCAATATTACTGAATTATAGTATCTCTTCATATCTGGTACCCCCAGTCCGCCTCTTCCTTTATCTCTACTTAAGATTTCATAGTTTATTCTGGGCTTCTTATTTCACCATATAAATTATGTTATTCTTTTAATTATTCTAAAATATGCCTCTGGGAGCTTAATTGGTATCATTTGAAATCTATATAGAATTTTGGGAACGTTTACCATTTTTATCAAGTTTATCCGAACAATCCATGACTGAAATCCTCTTCCTAATTTCCTTATTTTGTTCTTAATCTCGTTTAATAGTGGGATATAATTTCATCTATATAAATTCTTTAAAGATACACTAAGTTTTATACCCAAATATTTTAGATCTCTTTCTCTCCAAATAAAAGGGAATTCCTCCTGTAAAAAATGTTTCTCTCTATTTTGTAAGGTTTATATTTAAGATCTCTGTTTTAGTTGGTTAATTTTTAAGTTTGACATCTCTCCATATTCTTTTAAAGATTTCATTAAGTTTGGTAATGTTATGCTTGGATTTCCTACATAGAACAACATGTCACCTGCATAAGCTGCCACCTTATACTCAATTTCTCCTACCCAAATTCCTTTTATATCTACATTATTCATGATGGTAGCCAAAAGAGATCCAAAAACAGTACATATAACAATGGGGACAAAGGGCATCCCTTTCTTGTTCCATTCTGCATCCCAATGTACTCGGATAGTTCCCCATCTACCATTATTGCTGCCAAGGGTTGGCTATGTAATTTCCTAATCCATTCTTTCATTCTAGGTCCCATGCCTATTACTTCTAAGGTGTCTAACATATATCCCCAATTTACTCTATCAAATGCTTTTTTAGCATCAATCACAAGTGCCAACGCCGGAGTTCTTTCTTTCCTACTTTTTTGTATAAGGAACAAAGATCTTAAACCATTGTCTCTGCCCTCTCTCCCTGGGATAAACCCCAGTTGATCTATATGAATCAAACTCGGCATTAAGTCCTTTAATCTACTTGCCAGTACTTTTGCATATTTATTTATTTATTTATTTATCGAGTTTATATAGCGCCAAAGGGTTTGCTCAGCGCTGTACAATAGAGGGGGGACAATACATGAAACAGAACAGTAACATCAAACAGCACACGAGGGGTTAGAGGGCCCTACTCTTTCGAGCTTACAATCTAGGAGGGAGGGGGTAGAGGCACAGGAGGAAACAGCTGTGGGGGATGGAGTGGTAGGAGGAGGGAAGGGCAGCGGCAGTTAGGTGAGGGTGGGGTAGGCCTCCCTGAAGAGGTGGGTTTTCAGGGAGCGCCTGAAGGTGAGGAGGGAAGGTGACAGTCTGATGGATTGGGGTAGTGAGTTCCAGAGGATGGGGGAGGACCTGGAGAAGTCTTGCAGTCGTGCGTGGGAGGAGGAGACCAGGGAGCAAGATAGAAGGAGGTCTTGTGAAGAGCGAAGGGTACGGGTAGGGTGGTACCTGGGAATCAGGTTGGTGAGGTAGTTAGGGGCAGTGTTGTGAATGGCCTTATAGGTCAGGGTGAGCAATTTAAATTTAATGCGTTGGGCAATGGGGAGCCAGTGGAGGGAGAGGCAGAGGGGGGTGGCAGAGGTGGAGCGGCTGGTGAGGTGGATGAGTCTGGCCGCTGAGTTCAGGATGGTCTGAAGCGGGGAGAGCCTGCACTGGGGTAGGCCGGTGAGGAGGGAGTTGCAGTAGTCCAGGCGTGAGATAATCAGTTATAGCATATAGTTTAGTATCTATATTTAATAAGGAAATTGGTCTATAGCTTGAGCAGTGAGTATTCTCTTTACCTTCCTTTTGTATGAGAACCACATGAGCTTCCAGGGATTCCCTCCTCATCTCCATCTCTCCTCCCAGAGCATTCATATATATTCTCAACTTAGGTTATAGAATCTCTTCATATTTTTTATAATATCTCACTGTATACCCATCGGGTCCTGGACTTTTCCCGGCTACTGTACTTTTTAATGCAAGATTTATTTCTTCCTGCGTTATAGCAGTTTCTAGGGATTCTAATTGTTCTTCATTTAATATCGGTAATCCTGCCTTTTTTTAAATATGCCAGTCTTCTCTCTTTACCTCTGACTTAATCTTCTCCTATGGTACCATGAGTCTTAATATTATATAACTTATTGTAATATTCTTTAAACACTTTTACTATATCTTTGGTTGAATGAACCAATTCTCTTTATTATCTCTTATTTTCTCAATATAATTCCTAGATTTTTTCTTTTCCTCTGAGCCCTCATTAAATACTTTCCTGGTCTATCCCCCCATCTATATCTCTCACCTATTTTAATAAACACTCTCCTCTTCTCTTCTTCCAAGATGTTATTTAATTCTTCACTTTTTATTATCTTCTGCATGACCTCTTTTGTTACTCTATTTTTATGTGTCTGCTCTAATTCACAGATTTCCTTTAGGAGTGTATTTACTTTTTCTCTTCTTTCCCTCTTCTTTTTTTGCTCCTATCGCTATTAAAATACCTCTAATATAGACCGTATGTGCCTCCCACACCGTAGCTACTGACGCTTCCTCAGAGTCATTTTCTTTGAAGAATTGCTCTATTTCCTTCTTAACTTTCCACTCTGTCCCTTGCTCCTGGAGAAGTGACTCATTCAGCCTCCATAATTTTCCTCCTCTCTGTTATTTCCCCCATAGCAATTGCATTGTAACAGGGATATGGTCAGAAATTGACATAACTTCTATATTTACTTTGACCAGAGACTCAATAAGCCTATGGTCCAACAGTATGTAATCCAATCTTGAATACATCTCATGTACATGAGAGTAAAAAGTGTAGTCTCTTTCCTTCATATGTTTAATTCTCCAAATATCTACGAGTTGACTTTGAAATAACATTTTTTTTCAAGTTTCAAGTCAGAGATCTACTACTATCTCTCATCACAGGAGAGGCCACATTCATTTGGGGATCCATATACAAATTAAAATCTCCAGCCACAATCAAATCCCCTTTTTTGAAATCCATTAATTTCCTGAGAATATTTTTTACGAATAACTCAGGATTCTTATTCGGGCAATAAATGTGTGCTAATGTACATTCTATTTCCTGTAGTTTTCCTTTCAAGAAAAGGAATCTCCCTTCCGGATCTACCAATCTCTCTTCCAACTTAAACCTTATATTTTTTGCAAATCCTATTGCCACTCCCTTTGCACGTTTAATTGGGGATTCTGCATAATACCACTCTGGATAATATCTGGATTGTAGCTTCACATTTGTTTCTTGTACAAGGTGTGTCTCTTGTAGGAATACCACTGAAGAGAGTCTATGCTGAAGTTCTTTATATATCTTAAATCTCTTCCCTGGGCTATTTAAACCTTTGACATTACAAGTCACAAAGTGAATCTCTTCCATTCTTCTCTTTTTCTCACCTCCTCTCATCCTTCTCCTGTCCCCTTACTCTCCCTCTCTTCCCTATACCTTCTTCGTCCTTCATGATTTCTCCAGAATAATATGACTCCTATTTTGCTGCATAATCTCGGGTTACCAGAGGTCCACGTACCCGACCAGGCAAGCCCCCCCTCTCCCTGGCTAGTCTCTCCAGGGCTTCCCGCACATCTCTCCCCTTCTCGGCAGGACACTGGAGGTGCTTGGGAGTTGGGAGCCCTCACATTGAGCTCCCACTCCAAGCCATGGTCAGGCTCCTTCCACCTGTCGCGTTGGGCTTGATCCCTGCATTTGTCCGCTTGGAGTTTGTATGTGCCCGCCCATGACTTACAGCAGAATTCAACTTTGGGCAAAAACCTCAGGATTTAATACTGCATAGCGACCAGCTTTAGCCCCCGGTCCCCTCGAAGCCAATTTTGAAATCGTGCGACTTACACTGAAGTCGAACGATTTCAAAGTCGGGTGATATCCCGATTTCAGTTACGATTTGCAAGACATCTGGCACAGACGTCTATGCAGATCGCAACAAAAGTAGTGCGACCAAGTTGGGACCGCACCGAATTGACCGCTCTAATAGCAGACTATAGGGTGTGATTTGGCATACGATTTGCAAGTCGCATGACATGCAAATCACACCCGATGTGACCGGGGTGTTAAGGGCCAGTTCACACTACATGCGTTTTCAGTTGCTTTTTATTTTTTGTGCACCCAGAACGCACAGAAAGTAGGTTATATATAACCTACTTTCTGTGCGTTCTGGGTGCAGAGAAATGCCATAGTTCACATCAGTGCTTGCAGTTCCAGTTGTAGAAAAAAAAAAAAGTAGAACATGCTGCATTTTTTTTGCATGAAGATGTACTGGAATGCAGTAAAACGCACTGGAATGCACATGTCCCTATTTAAATTGAAGAAAAAGAGAGGGGGAAAAATGCACTGGAAAACATCAAAAATGCACCGGAAAGTGAAAAAAATGGGCACGCGGAAACGCATTTTTTAAAAATTTTTTTCTTTTTTACATTTTTTTTATCTTCTAGTGTGAGTTTGTGCGTTTTTCATGCCTTTTCTCTTTTTTTTTTTTTTTTTTTGTAGCGTGACTTTGTGCGTTTTTTTTTTTTTTATGCTTTTTTTTTTTTTTCCTTGTACGAGAAGGAGACAGGATTTTATACACAAACCTTGCCTAAACGCATATATATGCATTTAACAGTTGAGCGATTATAATCTCAGGCAGAATCGCTGCTATTTTGGCTGTGATCCCAAAACGCTCTGCACAAATGACCAATCACACCACACCTGTTCTGGTGCCATTCATTCTCAGTGGCACCAAAATGCGGTGGGGTTCTGCCACGCGATAAATTGCGGCAATCCTCATCGTATGAAGCTCGTCGCCCAAAAGAAGCTCCTGCTTCTTTTTGAGCGACAAGCGTAACGCAATTCAGTTTGCTATGATTTCAGCGCAATTTATCACAGCAGAACCGTATCGCGTTTCGGTGCCATTTAAAATTAATGGCACCAGAACAGGCGGGGTGCGATTTGTCATTTGTGCAGAGCATTTTGGGATCGCGGGCAAAATCGCGACGATTCTGCCTGAGATTGCAACTGCTCAAGCTTGAAGGGGACCTTACACAAGTGTTTTTTTTTTTTTGTTTTTTTTTGTTTTTTTTTGCGTGTGTGTCTCTCTATTGAAGTCTGTGAGACCAAAATCGCGCCACAGCTGCACCAAAGTAGCTTCTGCGCCTTTTCTAAAATCGCACTTCTTTGATGTGAACAGGCTCCATGGAGAATCTGATTTCTATTATTGAGCCGTGGTGCACAGCATCTGAATGCGAAAAGGCACTAGTGCGAATGGGGGCTAGAATTTTATTTTTTTTTTCATTATTATACTTAGTTTTGTACTTAGAAACCTTTGTGGCTTTTCTTCCAGCAGCTTCCTGTTCATGCACAGCGCTCATTGTGGGTAGGGGCAGTTCCTATGCCATTGATCTGGGTCAGCTCCTGCTTGGGTTAAGGCAAGGTTCACACTCTTGCAGCACAATCACATTTTCAGTGCAGTTTGAGTAGTGCAACATGGCATATTTTTTTATGCACTTTTCAAACTGCTGTGATTTTTGTTTTTGGCCAATGGTAGGCATTTCTACTGTGACATATATTACGCCAGCAATGTCCAGCCAGATTCTATGCCACTTGCAGTGGTCCTTGTACGTTGGGTTGCGTGTTATACCTAAGTGAGCGTTCACACACCAGCATTTCACCTCGTCATTATCAATGTCTGCTTTCTTGACACTTCCTTCCATCTTTTAGCATGAGGAGCACATGTTGTTGGGAGGAGGAGACTTGTTGCGCGAGAAAAAAAACCATAAAGAAATCACATGAACATGCATGTAGATGCAATTTTGATACAGTTCTATTCAGGTCTATGGGGCACAAGATCACGCTGCGTCGCACCAAAGTAGCACCTGCACCTTCCCCAAAGTTGTGCTAGAATGTGACCAGCACACCAAACCTCTCCAGAACGGGTCCAAAGCTTTATTGTAACAAAAGCAATGTTTCTGTGCTACGCAGGACCCCTTCATCAGGAAGTGACGTAACGTGTGTGTTTGGAATAGTACATTAGAATCTTCCTCAAAGTTGAATCGTAGTCATGTTGCCTTGATGTGAACGGGCACCACTGAAATCAATGTGATGTCCATTGTCATGCAATTCTGTGTGACCCAAGGCTTTAGGGCTCATTCACACCACATCAGTTATGGCTTTTTTTGTCTATTTTTGCCTAGTGATCCTGTAAGTAAGACTCTTCCTGACCCACAGTGGCAACTTTCACTTACTGTACATCAATTCAGGAGCAGAGTTGTCACCCTACACCGCTTGCTGTCAACTTGGGCTAGAGACTGGCATGCTAAGCCTGCAACTGTGCAGATTATTACCAGCTCAACTAGAAAACCGTTGTTTCAATGTACCCCGTTCAGCATCGTAATGGTTCGTGGCATAAAAATGCGGACATGTTACATTTTTGTTTTTGTTGTTTTTTACACCAGCTTAATGAAATGTTGTTTTGTGACATTTCAGTAAAACAAAGGGGGAAAAAACAACGAATGAAGGCAAACCTTGTCTTGTGTTGTAACGGGTACAAGGCACCACCACTGCATGTCAGATTCCAACCTGCACCCGTTTTAGCTTGCGTGCCGGTGTGAACGAGCTCTTAATCTGTACACTCGGGCTGGACTTAGCATGACAGCCTCTAGTCCAAATTGGGAGAAAGCAGCCAGGGGAGACTAAGGCTGACCATACATTATACAATTTTCTTGAGAATTTTGGTTTAGATTTACCAAAAACCATATAATACGAGGTCCAACCTAACATCGCTTTCAGTTTTATCCAATTACACAGGCCCTTGCACTACATAGTTGAAGGTAAATCTAAAGGAAATTGGGCAGAAATTGGAAAGAAAATTGTATAGTGTATGGCCAGCCTAAATTTTCTTTAGTATTTTGCTTTAGATTTACTACAGACCATATAATATGAGGTCCAACCTAAACAACACTTTCAATTGTATCCAATTAGGCGGGCCCTTGCACTACATAGCTGAAGGCAAATCTAAAGGAGATTGGACAGAAAATTGTATAATGTATGGCCAGCCTTATGCTAACTAATGCAGCTACCAAGTTCTCTCTCTATCTATCTATCTATCTATCTATATAGAGAGAGAGAGGTGTGTTCCAGTATGCCCCTTCACTCTGGGTTGTGGCCCTCACCATCCTCATGTACATTTCAGGGCTACTGGCATTGATTAGTACGTAATTGATGTACATGCGACTGCTGGCCAGAACAGCTTACAGAAGAGGTTTCAGGACATCGGTTGCACAGATAAAGGTAATCTATGCAGGCCTGGGTAGAACATACAAACTCCAAGCAGCTATAACCCCCAGCATTACACTTGGGACTGTTTTTCGCATCATATCCATTAAGCTGCATTGATCTGCTTATATCAGTGCAAAACAATTGTTTTTTTATGGGTCTTGTTCACATCATAATGCGGCTTTGAGCTGCATAAAAATGCAGTATGTCTGCATTTTGACACAGCACAATGCATGACACCACTTGCCACTGCAGGGGTGGTGTCATGCATAGATTTGAATATAGCATGGTCCTTTCAATAAATTTAGGTAAGTGGTGCAGTGTTTTAATGATGCATTTCTCCACATCTACACAACGCACACTGACACGCAATGGTCTTAGGCCTCGTTCACATAGGAACAGGACTAAGTTGACCCTCTTGGGGATATACAGGTGTTTCGTACAGTTAGTCCCATTGATTTCTGTTGGGACACAGTGGCTGCACAGACAGTCAATGTGTCCCAATATGACATCCTTGTGGGTGTGGGTCCCTGAGCTAGCACTGTCTACATTCGGGCACCTACACATGTCATATTGGGACACAGCAGCCGTGTCCGTGTAGCCGTTGTGTTCCAATTGATATCAATGGGACTGCCTGCATGGGTATGCAAGGAACAGCTATGCATCCCCATGACAGTAAACACAGGTGTATGGTATTGTACGCCCTGTATGAATGAGGCCTTAATGTGCAGGCTGGTATAAAAGAGCCCAAGCAACGTGCATGAGTGTTGTGCCTTTGGATTGACTTCCAGTTAGTTTCTCAGATTGATATACACAGCTCAGTAGCACTTGTCAGCCTGGATGACGCGTGTGTGACAGCTGCAACAACAATGACCGTGATCTGCAGCTGTCATGCGGCCTGTCTGTTTTACTATATTTAAGATGTCATTTATGTGTGTATGGTATGAGCAGATGTATACTCATTGCATATTTTTTTAAGTTGTGTAGCAAAAGGAATTCAACGTCTGGAATTGTAAGAGAATGTTGTGCAGGAGCCACTGAGGATATTCTGTACACTGGACGCAAACAAGCTTTGTTGTAAGTGAGGAAAAGGCAAGGATGAAGCTTGTAATTGTTCTTCCTTTTCCCCACATGGTTATAAACACACAGGAGTAGATTTACTAAAAGTGGAGAGTGCACTATCTGGTGCAGCTGTGCATGGTAGCCAATCGGCTTCTAACTTCAGCTTGTTCGATTAAGCTTTCACAATAAAACCTGGAAGCTGATTGGTTTCTTTGCAGAGCTGCACCAGATTTTGCACTCTCCAGTTTTAGTAAATCACCCCCACACTGTCACTGTGGCATGTGCTGCTTTTTTTTATGAACAAATCAGGGATGTTGAATTCCTATCGCCTGACGCCCGGGACATGTAGTTTCGGGCATCGGGCAGGTAGTTTTTATTTTTTTAACTGCTTGGCTACAGCAGGGCTTACCTGTCAGATGGAAGCATTCAGGCGGCAGTGCTGCCGCCCGAATGCTTTCTCACTGTGCCAGCCTCTCCGCCCCCCTTGTGAAGCTCCCCCCGCCCACTGTCTCCCGGGCTTCGCTTGCCCATCTGCGGGCCCTGGAGCGGCTCACCGCCAACAGCTAGAGGGGAGGGAGGAGAGCGAACACTTCCACTCCCCTCCCCTTCTTGTCCAGACCCGGAAGTGACGTTATGATGTCACTTCCGGGTTCCCATTGAGATATTCCCGGCAATTGAGGCTGGGTAAGAATGTAGTGCGATGTGCACTGCATCACAATCAGGGGAGCAGAGGGGAGACATCCAGGGTCTTTTAGTCCTTTGGATATCTCAAGGAGAACCTGTCCCCAAAAAAATCGTCAAATAGGGGACATTATCCCCTATGTGATGGGGAAAAAAATGTGTTTTTTTTTTTTTTTTTTTTTTTTAAATAATGAAAGTTGCACCCAAGCGCATAACATCTTTCCCCCCCCTTTTCACATATGCACGTACAAACGTAAAAGCACACTCTGGGGCGCCTACGCATGAAATCGTCAATTGCAATACACATGTTACATATCACCGCACACGCCAAAATGAGAGCAGTATTTCTTGCACCAGACCTCTTCCATAACACTATACTGATGACCTAGAAGGGGCTTTGAAAGCAACACCTATAGAAAATATAGGGTACTGAAGTTCGTCACCATTTCACAAATGCACGCAAATTTTAGGTTTGACAAGCTGGATATCTATTTACTCACTGCAACCTCCTCTTTCATATTTTACAAAAAAATAGTGTAACTTATTGCTTTTTTTTTTTTTTTGTGCCCTAAAATTAACTAACTTGTATTTTGTACTAAAATTTTGCAGTAATATCATGTGACATAAAAAATTGGAACTACCGATATTTTATTCTCTAGGGTCTCTGATTTCAGAAAATACAGTATCTCACAGAAGTGAGTCCACCCCTCACATTTTTGTAAATATTTTATTCTATCTTTTCATGTGACAACACTGAAGAAATGACACTTTGCTACAATGTAAAGTAGTGAGTTTACAGCTTGTATAACATGTAAATTTGCTGTCCCCTCAAAATAACTCAACACACAGCCATTAATGTCTAAACCGCTGGAAACAAACGTGAGTACACCCCTCAGTGAAAATGTCCAAATTGGGCCCAAAGTGTCAATATTTTGTGTGGCCACCATATTTTCCAGCACTGCCTTAACCCTGTTGGGCATGGAGTTCACCAGAGCTTCACAGGTTGCCACTGGAGTCCTCTTCCACTCCTCCATGATGACATCACAGAGCTGGTGGATGTTAGAGACCTTGCGCTCCTCCACCTTCCGTTTGAGGATGCCCCACAGATGCTCAATAGTGTTTAGGTCTGGAGACATGCTTGGCCAATCCATCACCTTTACCCTCAGCTTCTTTAGCAAGGCAGTGGTCATCTTGGAGGTGTGTTTGGGTTCTTTATCATGTTGGAATACTGCCCTGCGGCCCAGTCTCCGAAGGGAGAGGATCATGCTCTGCTTCAGTATGTCACAGTACATGTTGGTATTCATGGTTCCCTCAATGAACTGTAGCTCCCCAGTGCCGGTACCACTCATGCAGCCCCAGACCATGACACTCCCACCACCATGCTTGACTGTAGGCAAGACACACTTGTCTTTGTACTCAACTGGTTGCCGCCACAAACGCTTGACACCATCTGCACCAAATGTGTTTATCTTGGTCTCATCAGACCACAGGGCATGGTTCCAGTAATCCTTGTCCTTAGTCTGCTTGTCTTCAGCAAACCTTTTGCGGGCTTTCTTGTGTATCATCTTTAGAAGAGGCTTCCTTCTGGGACGACAGCCATGCAGACCAATTTGATGCAGTGTGTGGCGTATGGTCTGAGATCTGAGTGGCTGACCCCTCAGCCCTTCAACCTCTGCAGCAATGCTGGCAGCACTCATACATCTATTTCCCAAAGACAACCTCTGGATATGATGCTGAGCACGTGCACTCAACTTCTTTGGTCGACCATGGCGAGGCCTGTTCTAAGTGGAACCTGTCCTGTTAAACAGCTGTATGGTCTTGGCCATCGTGCTGCAGCTTAGTTTCAGGGTCTTGGCAATCTTCTTATAGCCTAGGCCATCTTTATGTAGAGCAACAATTCTTGTTTTCAGATCCTCAGAGAGTTCTTTGCCATGACGTGCCATGTTGAACTTCCAGTGACCATTATGAGAGAGTGAGAGAGATAACACCAAATTTAACACATCTGCTCCCCATTCACACCTGATACCTTGTAACACTAATGAGTTACATGACAGCGGAGAGGGAAAATGGCTGATTGGGCCCAATTTGGACATTTTCACTTAGCGGTGTACTCACTTTTGTTGCCAGTGGTTTAGACATTAATGGCTGTGTATTGAGTTATTTTGAGGGGACAGCAAATTTTCTTCAGTGTTGTCACATGAAAAGATAGAATAAAATATTTACAAAAATGTGAGGGGTGGACTCACTTCTGTGAGATACTGTATATCATGCTTGGGGGTTTTATGTAATCTTCAGGCCTAAAATGATTTTTTTTTTTAATCTTGTGCAAAAGACGCCAAAAAGGCTTTGGCAGTGAAAGGGATACAGGATAAGCCCGATGCTCCCCTTTCCTGACAAGCAACCAATCAATGGTCATTACACTACAAGGTCTCTCTGCTTCTTGCTAGTTCCCGGTTGCAGTGCTGAAGACAGGCAGGGAGGAGATAAACAGTGCAATGTTAAAAATATTACACGTTTTAAGTCACCATAAAACCCCTTTTGTTTTTAAAACATTCCTAATACCACCTCCGATTTAAATGCGGTTTTGGTTAAAAAAAAAAATATATATATTTTTTTCTAGACAAGTAGATTGGGACACTGATTGATTTAGTCCCTTGGACAAGTAGTTTTTTCAAAAATGTCCACACCCCTGAGCATGCACACACCTAATTCAGTTTGATTGGAGTATAGACACATGGCATGACTTGCTTCTGGAAAGGAATGCTGTAGAACACCTGTATGGCAAGCAGCTAAATATTTAAGAGATCTATTTTGAAATTGATGGAATGTTGATGCTAAAGCCTAATTCCAGCCAAGCTTTTTCAGTTTTCTAGAGAAAAGCAAAAGTCAAGATTTGCCAGATTTGTATTTCTGTTTGTGACCCTACTGAGGTGTTTTCACTCCCTTTCCATCCTTGTGGTGCATATACAAAATATGATGGGTACAACTGTCACCAAAAATAGAAGACAAACTGTAAAAAAGCATTTTTAGAATTTAATAAAGTAGAACTGTGCCCAAAGTAGCTTTAAACCAAGCCACAGCTGTAGTTTCAGGTATGGAGCTGTTGATCCATATACTGATTGTAAACCCTCACCCTGTAAAGCAGCCCATTCAATTTAAAATAGAAATGAAAGGCAAGACATTTGTGTGTAGATGTAAAACATTATATAAACTTTTTTTTTTTTTTTTCCTCCGTTTTTTTATAAGTTTTTACCTACTCTCTGTTCTCAGCTGCTTAACAGATTGGGGAGGAGACACAGCAGTACATTGATCTTCCAAGTGAATGGTTGTGTGTGTGGGGGAGGAGGCGTGTCAGCAGAAGTCTGATCATATACATCTGAACCAGCAGTAAAAACACTTTAAGATCTCATGCATATGAGTGCAAAATATGCCCCATATAGCAGTTCTAATAAATACAGTGTGTCCATACAGTGATGCTCAAAAGTCTGCATACCCTGGCAGTAATTGAGAAATTTTCGCATTGATATTCAAAATATCGTGCCAAAAAGACTTATTTAAGGATAGTGATCCTATGAAGCCATTTTTGATGGCTCCTTTTTAAATCATAAGGATAGATGTCTGGCCTTGGTACAGACACACAAGGTGACAATTTTCAATGAAAGGTTAATTTCCCACATCTGTGGCTTTTTAAATTGCAAATAGTGTCAGTATATAAATAGTCAATGCGTTTTGTTAGCTCTCATGTGGATACACAGAGCAGGCTAGATACAGAGCCATGGAAACAGAAAACTGTCAAAAGATCTGTGTAACAAGGTAATGGAACTTTATAGTGATGGGAAAAAGATTTAAAAAGATATCCAAAGCCTTGACTTTCCATCAGTTTTGTTCAGTTACTTAAGAAGTGGAACATTCAGGGATCTCTTTATACCAAGCGAAGGTAAGGTAGACCAAGAAAGATTGCAGCCACAACTGCCAGAAGAATTGTTCGGGATACAAAGAAAAACCCACAGGTAACCTCAGGAGAAATACAGGCTGCTCTGGAAAAAGACGGTGTCGTTGTTTCAAGGAGCACAATACAACCATATTTGAACAAAAATTAGCTTCATGGATGAGTTGCCAGAAGCCTTTACTGCTCCAATGCCACAAAAAAGTCCAGTAACATTATGCCCAACACCTTTACAGCATATGGCGCACTTTAATCTAGTGATGAGGCTAAACTAGAGCTTTATGGTCACAACCCTAAGCTTTATGTTTGGAGAGGGGTCAGAAAGGCTTATAGCAACAAGAATACCATCTGCACTGTGAAGCATGGTGGTGGCTTACTGATGTCTTGAGGGTATGTGAGCTCTAAAGGCATGCGGAATCTTGTGAAAATTGATATCAAGATGAATGCAGCATGTTATCAGAAAATACTGGCAGACCATTTGCATTCTTCTGTACAAAAGCTACACATGGGACGCTCTTGGACTTTCCAGCACTACCATAACTCTTAGCACAAGGCCGAGTTGATCCTCTGATGGTTGCAGCAGAAAAAAAATGAAGGTTCTGGTGTGGCTATCAGTCTCCTTACTCCAATATCATCAAGCCACTTTGGGGAGATCTCAAACATTCGCATCATAAAAGACGACCAAAGACTTTGCATTACCTGGATGCATTTTGCCAAGACGAATGGCCCTATACCACCTGCAAGAATTCAGGACCTCCTAGACAGCTATTACAAAAGACTGCACGCTGTTATTGACTGTAAAGGGGGGGCAATACACAGTATTAAGAACGAAGGGTATGCAGGCGTTTGAATGGGGGACATTTCATTTGTTTACATGTTGCCATGTTTTGTTTTATGATTGTGCTATTCTGTTATGACCTACAGTTGAATGTGAATCCCATAAGAAATAAAAGAAATATGTTTTGCCTGCTCACTCATGTTTTCTTAACAAATGGTACATACTGTATATTACAGCTTCTCCAAGGGAATGCAAACTTTTGAGCACAACTGTACATGTGGAGGTGTTTTAGCTCCATTTACAAGAGAAGTGTTCAGAGCAGCCATCCTGAAACACCTGCGTTCAGGGAGAGTATTGTGCCAATTTATTATGCTGCACGCATGTAAACATTTGTGCGTTGGATTCTGGCCATGATGTCAAGGTGGTGTTGCGTTTTTTTTTTTGTTTATGATTTGTTTCTCCTTTTTTTCTTTTTTTTATTTCCTTTTTTCTTTTCTTTTTCCTTTCTTTCCCTTTCCTTGTCTTTTTCCTTTCCTTGTCTTTTTCCTTTCCTTGTCTTTTTCCTTTCCTTGTCTTTTTCCTTTCCTTTCCTTGTCTTTTTCCTTTCCTTTCCTTGTCTTTTTCCTTTCCTTTTTTCTTTTCTTATCCTTTCTTTCCCTTTCCTTGTCTTGTCTTGTCTTGTCCTTTTTCCTTTTCTTGTCCTTTTTTCCTTTTCTTGTCCTTTTTTCCTTTTCTTGTCCTTTTTTCCTTTTCTTGTCCTTTTTCCCTTTTCTTGTCCTTTTTCTTGTCCTTTTCCTTTTCCTCGTCTTGTCCTTTTCCTTTTCCTCGTCTTGTCCTTTTCCTTTTCCTCGTCTTGTCCTTTTCCTTTTCCTCGTCTTGTCCTTTTCCTTTTCCTCGTCTTGTCCTTTTTCTCGTCTTGTCCTTTTCTTCGACATCTCTCCATCGGTTGTCCTTAAAAAGGGGCATTTTTTACTTGCATGGTGAACAAAATAGTCCTATGCCTGCTACAGTACTGAGTTGTATATGACCGAGAAATTGTACCAATTTATTATGCTGCACGCATGTAAACATTTGTGTGTTGGATTCTGGCCATGATGTCAAGGTGGTGTTGGGTTTTTTTTTTGTTTATGATTTTTTTTCCTTTTTTCTTTTCCTTTCTTTCTTTTTTTCTTTTCCTTTCCTTTCTTGTCTTTTCTTTTTCTTGTCCTTTCCTTGTCTTTTCCTTTCCTTTCCTTGTATTTTCCGTTCCTCGACATCTCTCCATCAGTTGTCCTTAAAAAGGGGCATTTTTTTACTTGCATGGTGAACAAAATAGTCATTTGTCTGCTACAGTACTGAGTTGTGTATGACCGAGAACTGTATTTATTAGTGAGATCAGTGGAGGATTTAATACACAGGCTTAAAGTTAAGTGCCTGGCAATAAGCTGCTTCCTTCTAACTCGCATGTGAATGACGACAAAAATAAAATACGGAAAGATGAACTAACTCTGAAAGATCGTTTACACTTCTTTGGACCCTGCTGCACATAGCAGGCATGATGATCATGAGCACTATGATGGATAACCCGGAGCTGCGTACTACGATATATGGAGTGCTTAAATGGCAATATGGGGCCTCATGGCCGCTATGTGCAGCGGCGTCCAGAGGGGTGGCCAGCATATTTGGAGTTGGTTTGCCTTTTTCATAAAAAGGTGTACTTGCCCTTTAAACTTGTAATGTGTGTATTTGCATAGACTATGCATGCTATCAACCTGCTGACTTTTGTTAAACTTTTAGGTTCCATGCACGTTGGGTATTTTGATAACATTGGTAATGTTAGCTGTGTAAAGTCACGGTAAAGACGTGAGGTTTTTCAGCTTTTTTTTTTTTTTTTAGTGTTTTCGCATTAGTGTTTAGCCGTGTTTGTGGTTTTCTAGCTTTTTTTTTTTTTTTTTTTTTTTTTACCAATAAAAATGAATTCTTTGGTCAAAACAGACGTCCAAAAATGCCGGTTTGCAGCGTTTTACATTTTTTTGCTATGTTTTTCAGCATTAGAGCATCTAGAAACCTACTAGCTCTATTTTTTGTTTTTCCAGGCAAAAAACATCCCTGCCAAAAAACGTTGATTACAGTCTGTGTGCACATAGGATAACCTGCTGGGGGGTTTACTAGCTGTAGAAATAAACATAAAAAGCCAAAAACGGCCGCTGTAAAAATGCCCAGTGTGCATGAGCAGTTAAGGCTCATGTACACTGCAGCTGCTAAACTCACGTTTTAGGAGCTGTTAAGCGTTTTTTTTTTTGTTTTTTTTTTCCAGCAGCCCCTGAACTCGCCTTAATGTTTTCCTATGTGTCCTTGGATCAGTTGTTCTCTATGGTGTCTGTTCGCACAATCAGATGTGAACATGCACCATAGAGAACAATTTATTTTTTAAGTTTGAGCTTTTTTTTTTTTAGCTTCAAGCTACAAAACACTCAAGTGTGAATGCAGCCTTAAGGAGATTGTACAATCAGATTGTAGAGAAAGTGGGTGAAATTAAAACAAGAGGTTGTATAGTAATGAGGGGAGGTGTGGTGTAGTAAGGTACCCTATCACGCATTTTTCGGTGATGCAGCAAGGAAGTTCATGCTAGGATACGAGCTACAGGAAGTAATGGAATCAAAAAGCATTTTTAAAAGTTCAAAGAGATGAAAGGTCAAAGCTTTTATAGATGAGGTTAGTGAGACATGAGCACATATGGATGGCTATGGAACATGTTCACGTCTATGCTTTTTTTCAGCTGCTGTGTTTTTGGAAAGGATCTGGGACTTTTTTTAAAAGCAAAAAGCAGCGTTTTTGCTACAATAGAGCTCAATGGAGAAGCTGCTAAAATGCATTGTAGTGCATTTTTGCTGCGTTTTTTTTTTGCATTTTTATTCTGCCCAGAAAAAAAAAGTCCAGTTTAAAAAAAAAAAAGAAAAAAGCTGAACAAATCGCATGTAGAAAAGCACTGCAAAGTGGACAAAAAGCAAACTGCATAGGTGTGAACAGAGCCTAAGTTTTGTTATTGCCCATCAGATTGATCTGTTGATGAACTTATATATGGACTGAAAGCAGTCACCATGTAACTTGAAAGATGAGGTTCTTCCTTTTTTGTTTTTTGTCCTTTTTTGTCTCTTTTTGGATATAGTACCAAATGCATTGGTGTGTACTCCATTACCCATGAAAAGTTGTTGAGATCTGCCATTCAGCTGCTTCTCTTTGACTCAAACAACACAATGCATTTTGTGCGAGTAGTAATACGAGCAATAAATGGTGAAGGGTACAGGTCAGCGGTGCATCTTTTCTCAGTAGCAGTGGCTTCTGTTAACTCACAGCGCTGGAAGATAGCCGCTCAGGGTAGTAGGAAGGTGAAGGAGGCACTGCAGGGATACATTTTTACCAAAATCAGCTGCCTTTACATTATAGGATACACTCCATTACACATAATTATGGTATTTGGTGCTGTATCTCAAATACAAAAACTTCAAGCGGAGTTCCAGTCAATTTTGTGTTTATTAAAAGTCCGCTACAAAAACTTTAGCTGCTGACTTTTAATAAACACACTTTCCTGTCCCATTCCTTTCTCTGCCTCTTTTTTCTCCCCAGCGCCGACATCACAACACAACTGTGGGCACCAGGGTGTGACAGCTTGCTGCTTCACAGCCGGGTGCCCACTGTGCATGTGCAAATCGTGCTGCGCATTATCATTCGTCCAGCAGTCTTCTGGGACCTGTGAAGGTTGAGAATGAAACTCCCCCTACAAGATTTAACCAGTGTTCTGCTGGACACTGATAGAAGTCACAAGACTGCGCTAACTGATGATGAGAAAAGGTATTTAGCAGTTTATATTTACTAAAATAATTGCATTCCCATGTTCTGTGTACTGTGGAAGACCAGATATAGTGAATGCAGGGTCCTGGTTTTAGTAACACTTAATTTTAACAAGCTGAGGTTAGAATCTGGCTACAGTGTACAGCTGCACCAGATTCTGAGTGCACCAGTTTTAGTAAATCTACCCCTAAGGGCTAATGCACACTAGGGGCAAAAAAAAGCCAGAACCTCAGGCAGAGAAAAGTTGCAGAATAAAATGCTCATAGTGGCTCCTATTGCATAGGAGTTTGAGAGTTTATGGTCATTTTGCTTTTATGAGTTTGGTGTGGTGTTGTTGGGTTTTTTTTTTCACTTTTTACTTTTTTTCCCCCCCAAAAACACCCCCCTCTGCTAATTTTCAGTGTACACTTGAAAATGCTGAACGCTCCTAAACACTGCATTTATGAGCATTGTTTTTTTCTGCTCCTTTCAAAAAAAGATTTTCAATGTGACTTTGCCAGGCGACTTCCTGGCGACCTGATGCATAACTTTTATGCCAGGTGATTTTTGCTTGGGTAATCTTCCTGTAATGTTGGATCAAAATCACATCACTATAGATGACAATCCAAATTCTAATAAAGTCTTTGGGCACAAGCCGGATAGAAGTCGCCTTGAAGTAGAACAGGAACCTTTTCCTAAGTTGGAGCGACTTCCGTAGTGCCAATTAAGACAGCTCTCGTTGACTAACATGGGATTTCACATGTCGTGCGACTTGGGGTCTCACAAGTTGTTTCCGAAGTTGCGGCAGTGTGAACCGAGCCTAAACACTCCTCTGAACATATCCTTGTCAACTCCCTAATGTGCATGGACACATAGGTGGACATGGAGCTGCTTCTACATGCTAAGCACAGTAAGTCCTCATGCACTCTGGACATTTTTACAGCTGCTGTTTTTGATGTTTTTTTCTACAGTCAAACTCCCCGGTATGTTATCCTATGTGTCCATGTACACATAGACTGTAATCAACGTTCTTGGCTGGATTAAAAACCAAAGACAGGTTTTAACCGTATTCTTTCCATTCAAAATAAATAATTTGTATGGAGATGGGCTTTTATGTCTAATGCAGAAAAAAATATGCGTACTTCTTTCTTTTTTTTTTTTTATCTGTATGATTCTTTTGAACATTGGCATTTTTCATGTGTTAAACCATATGGTAAGGGCAAAGTGTGGATTGTTGCCATCTGTATTCTTTCACACAGCAAACAGTCTCGGATTTGCACATAATGTATTAGGAAGAATACAGTTCATTGAGCATTTTTTTTCAAGTGTCGCTGTTTTTATTCTGGGATATATTTTTAAATTAGTTTTTTTTTGTTGTTTTTTTTTTAATCTGGGTGGCTTTGAAACTATGAAAATGCAGTATATAGAGACTATACAAAAAAGACCTCTTGGTTTTTTTTGTGTTCTGTATATTTGTAGTATTTTGTGTATAATATTATATTATTATACAGGATTTATAAAGCACTGAGCAAACTGTTTTATAATAATCCTGTATTATAATAATAATAATAATAATAATAATAATAATAATATATTTTGTGTATAGTATTTGTGTCGTTTGCCAATATTTAGAGAAATTGGTTTGACATATCTAACTTTATTTAATTGGCTTTTAACAACTATAATATGTGAAACTTCTCATGACTTGTTGGCAGGCTTTTAAAGGGGGGAGTTCTAGGTTTTGTTTTGAGGGATGGTATATCAATATGCATCTTAATTTTATTTTTTATTTTCTCAAAACTTTTTTGTTTTATAACATTTTAAACGGGTTATAACATATATATACAGTGTATATATGCAAAGTATATAGAATGAAAATAAACAAGCAAATTAACCATAAAAAAAAAAAAAAAGCTTGTAGTGGAATTACCAACCACCCCCCTTGTTCTGGCACCCCATTGTCCTTTTTAAAATGCAGTATATATGAGAAGAAAAGAATGTAGAGAGAGAGAAGATGTGGGAATGTTAAGGGATAAGCAAAAAAGATGGTAAAGGATAACTAAAGAAGAGAAGAGACTGTTGTTGTTTGTGTTTTTTTTTGTTTTTGTTTTTTTTTTTATGCACTAATGTATTTAATTCTAAAACCCTGACTAAGTCATATAACATGAGCATTTTTCAAGAAATTTTACAATCTAGTAGAGCTTCTATGAAACTGGAAGGTCTGTTCTATTGAAAGCCCCCCCCCCCAAAAAAAAACAAAAAACCCAAAGATGGATCCCCTGCAAATTGTTTTAAAAACACTACCAGTCCTAGAAAACAGGTCAGTTGATGGTAAGGGCCTGGAAATAATTTTGCCTAAAGTGCATTCTCCATATATTTCTATAGAAAACCAGTAGGGCCCATTAATATCAGCATTTTGTGCTGTCATTGGCTCCCAAGTGTACTTTCCATAGGAATGTATAAAGAGATGAACCATATATGTTCTGTGGGAACTTGGGACTGTTCCTCATTATTATACAGCGCCAACAGTTTGTGCAGCGCTTTACAAAATTTACAAAATGAAGGTAGACATTACAGTTACAATACAATTTGGTACAATGGGAAACAAAGGGCCCTGGTCATTAGAGCTTACAATCACTCACTCTGTTACACAGGATGGAAATGGTGATAAATCCCAGTGTGGTAAAAAAAAAAACTAACCTCTCAAGACTTGAAGTGATGTCCTCTTTACAGGGTGTTTTGTAAATCTACTTTTTTATGTTGATATTCCATGCCATTGCTGAGGTATCGTTTTACAAAGGTCGTTTATTGCATCAGATGTTATTTGTACGGTGTTGCGCCGTGTGACATGGATCACCAAGTGATTTGAAAATAAATTGACACATTACGAATATCGCATAAATAAACGTTGGCTGTAAACCAGCTCATAAAGGAATACAGAAGTGTGTGTGTGTTTTTTTTTTTTTCTGTATTGGCAGGACATATGCACTGTGCCTGTTTTTATGTGCTAAAGTATTGATGGTATGTTTGCATGAATTTTGGTCTTCCGCTATCCTTTTTTTTTTTTTTCTATTTTGGAGATTAACTGGGATTCCAGAAAGGCAAAGATGTGTACAGTTTACGTGTGTGTTTGGGTAAGAAATAACTATAATAGCCTGCTTGTGGATGTATATAATTGTGTACTTTATAAGATCTCCCACTTTTTTTTTTTTTTTTTACTCTCTTAATTTTTGTTATTGGTACAGTGACTTACAGGAAGTGAATGTCGTAATAGCTTCAGACAGGTGGTAGTTCTATGATCTTAAAGCCCTTTCTGGGTAAAAACGTTTCCTGCCCTCCCACCCACCCACCCACCCACCCACCTCTAACTCATTCTATCAGTTTTTTCTATTGCCTTGTAAAGCCAGGTATACTCACCTAAGTTTTAATAAGTTAATATCCACTTTTTCCTCAATCCTGAGAGGACCCTGCCACAACCTATTCAGTAAGACGTATCCATGTTGGGCAGGCACTGACATGGACACCTGAAGAAATACCTAGCTTGGGAAGTAAACAGAAAAAAAGGCTTGGCGCCAAAGCATCATATGACTGTGGCTACAGGTAATTAAAAAAGGCTTTTAGATGGAGGAGGCGTTTTCTGTATTGTAGTGATTTACTAAATTTTATCCTGCAGCGGGGCTTTAATATAATGCCTATGCAACCTGACTCTCCCCCACCTCGCCATGTCCCTTTTGGTTACATCGAAACTTGCCAAGTCATAAAAAACATTTCTTCTTCATGAGCATGTAGGATGAGATGTGCAGTCGATGATTGGGTCACTCCTGAAATGATTTTCACACCCACCAAAATCTTTGCTGAACTGTATGCAATGGAAAAATAGTTTGCAAATACGTGTACTTTTCCTGTAGTTGATCCTGCCATCTCTGTCCTAAACGGATACAGTCAGGTCCATAAATATTGGGACATCGACACGATTCTAACATTTTTGTCTCTATACACCAGCACAATGGATTTGAAATGAAACAAATAAGGTGTTCTTTAACTGCAGACTGTCAGCTTTAATTTGAGGGTATTTACATCCATATCAGGTGAACGGTGTAGGAATTACAACAGTTTGCATATGTCATTGAAAAGTATTTCACAATTTTGTTTTACTTTTAACATTTTGCTTTTCATATGAATGGAATTTCCCAAAACAAAAATCGCGCACACTGAAATTCTACTAGTGTACAGCCAGCTTTAGTGTCAAGGCGCCAATACTGCATTTATCTCAAAACCATTCCATTTTAAGTGCCTGGAGTTCAGCACGGTTTACCCAACGTGACACACTAAACTTGTGGTCCTGGGGGGGGGGGGGGCGGCCTTTCTGCCAGTTGACTTGCATAGTGATCAAAACAGATCAGTTGGCTACACGTATGGTTCCGCACTGCTACTGCAGCCTCTGAGGTTCATTATTATCCAATTTATTGGCCAGAGTTCCTGACAGAGTGTGAGTTTGTGAATTAGTCTAGTGTATATATTTAGCACAGTGCTCTTTTGGGGAACCTGAGTGTTTCAAGGTCTTGGCACGATGGCAGGCCAATAGCTAAGGGATCCATTAAAAGAAGGCAACAAGTTGCATGGGTATTCAAAGCATTTTTTTAAGATTGCGGGCTTTGCCTTTTCTTACAAGGTCTGCTTTAACTTGGTTACCCTTCACTGCAAGTTTTTCTAGTTTCACAATGTCCTTTATTTCTTACTCTCACTTTGTCCCTCTTTTCTTACTCTCACTTTGTCTCAGGCATATGCTTCAAATAAAGTCTGTCAAGGTCAAAATGTGTTTTCTAGTTTTTAAATAGAGTTAAGCAAGATTGGAACTCCTGTTGGGTTTCCTACTTTATCCAGGGTCTGTTAAAGAAATATTACTCTTGTTTCCTGGCGTGTGGAAAATGGTTTCAAAAGGAAAAATCTGCAACAGGGACATATGCAGAAATAAAAAAATCTGAAAGAGTTTAGAACTAGTAAATATATACTTTCCTGTCTATTCACTAATGCTAGCAGCATAAAGATTGAAAAGGGTCATTGATTGAGAGAATGAAGTTCCGCTTTCAGGTGATCTGACACTGTACCCCTAAACTCTACACTGATTGTAAAGGATCGATTTTATTAATTTTTTTTTTTAAATAAACAAGTTGTACTTGCTCTGTGCAGTGGTGTGGCACAGAGCAGCCCCATTCCTCCTCTTCTCGGGTCCCCCACCAATGCTCCTCCCCCTTTCCTGGTCGAGTGAACCCACAGCAAGCCATCTGCTATGGGGGCACTTATGCATATTCGTTTCCGAGTGTCCTCAGAGCCGCACAGCTTGGAATCCTCCTGCCCACTCCCTCCTCATTGCCTGTGATTGACAGCGACAGGAGCCAGTGACTCCCGCTGCAGTCTCTGAGCCAATGAGAAGAGAGATCCTCTGCTCTCGTGCACATTACTGGATCAAGATCAGGCTCAGTATTTATTATTTTATTATTATATGTAGTATTTATATTGCAGTTCACCAATTCTTAGAGATGGTTGCATTCATGTTTCTTTTTTTTGGCTTTTGTTTCTTCTATCTTCTTCTTGTGATCCAGCCAGCAAGTCTATTGTTTTTCAGTTGCAAAGCTCTCCAGCAGAATATATCAGTTGACATGGATAAGAAAAACCATTTAACACTAGCAAGTATGCTTAAAATTATCAGCTCTTATTTATGTAAAACTTTTTTATACTTTT
Organism: Staurois parvus; assembly: GCF_062004578.1. Lineage (NCBI taxonomy): Eukaryota > Metazoa > Chordata > Amphibia > Anura > Ranidae > Staurois > Staurois parvus. The sequence continues at coordinate 1,847,390 of NW_028318415.1, forward strand.
ATCCCAATTATCCCACCTATTAAATTGCGCTTAGTTTATCAAATATATTCAACAAATATATATCTTAATCAAAAAACTGCTGCCACTTTAAACAAACCGTAATAGATAAGTGAATAAGACAACATATAAAATGTTATAGTAGCGCTAAATTAATAGTGATGAGGTGATCTAGTGAGTACCACACAATGAAATGTGAATAAATCAATAAAATGATAACCGTGAATTACTGTGAATACAAAAATGATATATAATAATCCAAAGTCCACAGAAATTGTTCCTCCTTCTTTGGAATCCACCAAGTGCTGTCTAATAATAACCAGGTGCCTCAAAGTGTCCCCCAATAGTTGTCGCCTCCCACTTTCATGGTTGGCAAAACAGGCTTCAAAGAATAACTCTCCAAATTTAAGCGGATTATAACCAATGGGGTGCAACCATCTTGGAGGTATAATGGTTCAAACGATTAAGGATTCCATACATTCCAATGCTTATGTATCATACAAGCATGATATTCCTCTTTCCCATGATCACCACGTAAAACAAAAGCAGAGAGGCGTTCAAATGGTGTAGTATTAAAAGCAAGATCTTTTATTAATCCAAATGGACAGTAGTAAAAAGCCCAGTATCATATTACTGAATAAGCCTGGAGTGACGGAAGACCATGGGTGCTCTCACCACCTCCGGAAGTGACGAAACTCGTCAGAGCGTGATGGTGAGGCGACCGGAAATGACGTTGACTGGAACTGGAAGTCAAGCGTCGTCGTCGGTGAACACTAATCCAGTGGTGGTGAGAGCACCCACGGTCTTCTGTCACTCCAGGCTTATTCAGTAATATGATACTGGGCTTTTTACTACTGTTTTCTTGTGAGTAATGTCCATTTCGATTAATAAAGGATCTTGGTTTTAATACTACACCATTGGAGCGCCTCTCTGCTTTTTGTTTTACGTGGTGATCATGGGAAAGAGGAATATCATGCTTGTATGATACATAAGCATTGAAATTATTACATTACATTACATTACATTGAGTTTATATAGCGCCAAAGGGTTTGCTCAGCGCTGTACAATAGAGGGGGGGGACAATACATGAAACATTACAGCAGCTACGAACAGCACACGAGGGGTAAGAGGGCCCTACTCTTTCGAGCTTACAATCTGGGAGGGAGGGGGTAGTGGTACAGGAGGAAGTGGCTGTGGGGGATGGAGTGGTAGGAGGAATGAAGGAGAGCAGCAGTTAGGTGAGGGTGGGGTAGGCTTCCCTGAAGAGGTGGGTTTTCAGGGAGCGCCTGAAGGTGAGGAGGGAAGGTGACAGTCTGATGGATTGGGGTAGTGAGTTCCAGAGGATGGGGGAGGACCTGGAGAAGTCTTGCAGACGTGCGTGTGAGGAGGAGACCAGGGAGCAAGATAGAAGGAGGTCCTGTTTAGAGCGAAGGGTACGGGTAGGGTGGTACTTGGGAATCAGGTCGGTGAGGTAGTTAGGGGCAGTGTTGTGAATGGCTTTGTGGGTCAGAGTGAGTAGTTTGAATTTGATGCGTTGGGCGATAGGGAGCCAGTGGAGGGAGAGGCAGAGGGGGGTGGCAGAGGTGGAGCGGCTGGTGAGGTGGATGAGTCTGGCAGCTGAGTTCAGGATGGTCTGAAGCGGGGAGAGTTTGCACTGGGGTAGGCCGGTGAGGAGGGAGTTGCAGTAGTCAAGGCGTGAGATAATCAGGGAGTGCACAAGTAGTTTAGCGGTGTCTGGGGTAAGGAAGGTGCGTATTTTGGCGATATTGCGGAGGTGGAGCCTGCATGTGTTTGTCAGTGATTTGACATGAGGTTGGAAGGAGAGGTTAGAGTCCAGAATGACCCCAAGGACTTTGGCTTGCGGGGCGGGATTGATGGTGGTGATGTTAGTAGTGATGGATAGGATGGGGGGGGGGGGCACGGGCAGGAGGGAAGACGAGAAGCTCGGTTTTGGAGAGGTTGAGTTTGAGGAAATGGAGCGACATCCAGTCAGAGATGTCGTTTAGGAGGTGAGTGATGCGGGCGGAGAAAGTGGAGGTGAGGTGAGGGGTGGAGAGGTAAATTTGAGTGTCATCAGCATAGAGATGGTAGTTGAAGCCGTGGGAGTGTATGAGTTTGCCAAGGGAGGAGGTGTAGATGGAGAAGAGAAGGGGTCCAAGGACAGAGCCCTGGGGGACCCCAACAGAGAGGGGGAGGGAAGGGGAGGTGGCACCATTGTAGGAAACGCTGAAGGAGCGTCGGGATAGGTAAGAGGAGAACCAGGAGAGAGCGGTGTCTCTGACGCCAAGGGAGAATAGTTTATTACGGAGGAGGGGGTGGTCAACTGTGTCGAAGGCCGCGGAGAGGTCCAGGAGGAGGAGGACAGAGTAGTCGCCTTTGGCTTTGGCGGTAAGTAGGTCGTTGGTGATTTTGAGGAGGGCGGTTTCGGTGGAGTGTAGGGGACGGAAGCCGGACTGTAGTGGATCAAGGAGGTTGTTGTCAGTTAGGTGGGCGCTTAGGCGGTTGTAGACTAAGCGCTCCAGGAGTTTGGAAGTGAGTGGCAGCAGGGAGATGGGTCTGAGGTTGTTTGGGTCAGAGGGGTCCAGGGAGGGCTTTTTGAGTATGGGGGTGATGTGCGCATGCTTTAGGGGGGAGGGGAATACGCCGGTAGAGAGGGAGAGATTGAAGATGTGGGTGAGGGAGCAGATGAGGGAAGAGGGGGGTGACTGGAGGAGTCGAGAGGGGATAGGGTCTAGGGGGCAGGTAGTGAGGCGGGCTTCAGAGAAGACCCTGGTGACTTCCTCAGTGGTAGCGGGGCTGAAGGAGTGCAGAGCTGGTGGGGTTACGGTAAGCGGGGTCTTGGGTGTGGAGGGGGGCAGTGCGGTTGCGAGGTCAGAGGAGGGAAGAGATGAGGGGGAGATAGGGGGGGGGGAGGCTAGGTGGGGAGGTAGATTGCGAGTTGACTATGTCCTGACGGATAGCATCAAATGTAATGTAATGTATGAAATGTATGGAATCCTTAGTAGTTTGAACCATTATACCTCCAAGATGGTTGTACCCCATTGGTTATAATCCGCTTATATTTGGAGAATTATTCATTGAAGCCTGTTTTGCCAACCAACGAAAGTGGGAGGCAACAACTACCGGTTGGTAAGATGGATGACTCTGGCAGCAGCATTTGTGATGGTCTGAAGGGAGGATAGCCTATGTAAAGGTAAGCCAATGGGGAGGAGTTGTAGTAATCCAGGCAAGAAATGACCAAGGAGTGAATCAGTAGCTTTGTACTGTCATTGTTTAGGAAAAGGAGCATTTTGGAGATGTTGCAGAGAGGTTGAGGCAATAAGCTTTGGACAGTGATTCGATGTGGGGCCGAAAGGAGAGTTCAGAGACCAGATTACACCTAGCACCCCGACATGCGGGGATGGATTGATAACTGATTAGCTGGAGTTTGGCTACATTTAACACTTCCCCCCCCCCGCACCCCCCTCCACCCCCACTGACAATGCTACTGTCTGCTGTGCACCCTGTGCTCATTCATCCAGATTTTCTCACTAATATAGGAGGTGTGATTCTAGCAAGATCACCAGGTAAAACAGGGAGAAAAGCTAATCGAAGAAAACTGATGCTGCCACCACATCCAATGATTGGTAAGCTGCACTATAATGCCTTTTTGGTTTTGGGTTTAACTGCCTCCCGCCTGCCATATAGTCCAATGACGGGCGCAAGGCGGTTGTCTCGTTCTGGGATGACGCCCTCCCATTCTCTCCGGGAGTGCGCAGCGCGGCAATCGGCGGTGCGCTGTGTCCCTTGATCAATGGAAAGAGCCGAAGATGTTGGCTCGGTCATGTGATCAGCTGTGTCCAATCACAGCTGATCGCATGTAAACAGGGAAATGCCGGTTATCGGCATTTCTCTCCTCACGTGCTGTCACGCTGACAGATCGAGAGGAGAGCAGAACCGGTAATCTGCATTCCTCGGCGGGGACATGTGCACTGATCATCAGGGCACTGATGATCAGTGTGCCCTGATGATCAGTGTAGCCCCAACAGTGCCACCTGTCAGTGTCCATCAGTGCTCATCCATGCCACCTACCAGTGCACATCAATGCCACATATGAGTGCTCATCTGAGCTGCCTTTCAGTGTCACCTGTCAGTGCCACCTATCAATGCCAATCAGTGCTGCCAGTCAGTGCCGCCTATCAGTGTGCATCAGTGCCCATTAGTGATGCCTGTCAATGCCTCCTAATCCGTGCCCATCATTGCAGCCTGTCAGTGCCCATCACTGCAGCATCATTAGCACACATCAGTGAAGGAGAAAAATCACTTATTTACAAAATTTTATAACAAAAACTAAGAAAAAACGTGTTTTTTTTTTTTTTCCAAAATTTTCAGTGGTTTCTGATTTAAGAAAAAATAAAAAACCCAGAGGTGATTAAATACCACCAAAATAAAGCTCTGTCACAAAAAAATGATAAAAATGTCATATGGGTACGGTGTTGCATGACCGCGCAATTGTCATCAAAGTGCGACAGCACTGAAAGCTGGAAATTGGCCTGGGCTGGAAGGGGGTATAAGTGCCCTGAAGGCTAGTGGTTAAAGCTGAACTCCAGCTTTTGTTACACTTTACATAGTTGATTTGGGCCCGCTTGGTCCAATCGAACTATTACCCTTACTAACACTGCATGTGTTGTATAAACCGTATGTAGCTGAGGTTACATACAGCACTATGTTGTCAAAACTTTCCTGTCTCAGATCTGGAACACAATAGAGTCTGTCTGAGCGACGCTCAGCCATTCCTACTGTAGAAAGCAATGCATTCTGTTAATGAATACAAAGCTTCCTCTGATTGGCAGTGTCAGAGAGGCAGGCTGATGATGTCACAACCTCTGACCTCTGCCAATAAGAGCAAGCTTTATATTCATTGTTGTGTTTTGTATCAAATTTATTGCTTACAAAAAAATATATTTTTTTTTTTCTGATGGATTTTAGGATTGATTTTAGAAGGATAAAAACAACATACATGGTAATGTTTGAGGTAACATATTGTAGGATGATTTCTGACTTCTGGCTGGGAGTGGAGAACGTTCTCCTGACCTACTTTTGCAGAACTGTGTCCCAGGAGGTCTCACACTGATCTACTGTAAATATTAACCCTTTTTTCACTAGTCTTGCAGGGAAAGTGATTATATCCTGTGCAAAATTTGATTTTCAGGTCTATGTTTAGGACCACCAGTGGTGTCTTTACTAGTATATCCGTGATTGTGCCTTCTATAGATAATTGCCCTCTAGGGCTTAAATAACCTCTAAAGCTATCAACCAAATGACAGCTAGACACTTGCCATTGTCAACATTACTGATTTCCTGCTGTTTTTATTTGTGTTAATAATAAAACAACCCCTGAGTTTGTGGTACTGTTTTTGTAAGTTTCTCCTTTGAATAATTTATAGTAGTTCTAAAGACTACATGGTGTTGTGCTTGTGGTTGATTCTACAACAAACACAACACAGGAAGGGGGGTACATCTTCACCCCCCTTCCTGACCAGTTTTTGCTATGCTGCATTACTTTATGTGCGTGGTCATGCAACTGTGTACCCAAATGAAATGTATGTCCCTTTTTTTCCCCCCACAAATAGAACCTTCTTTTGGTGGCATTTGATCACATCTGCAGTTTTTACTTTTTGCGTTTTTTATTAAAAAAAAAAAAAAAAACCCAATATTTAGGTTTGCGCAAAAGCTACAGCATCTACAAACTATGGAACATATACCGCTATTTTTTCTAAATTTCAGAACTGCTATATTGCGGTGGACATTTTTACACTAACTGACACCTTGTGGGAACCAGTGACACGAATACAGTGATCAGTGCTAAAAATATACACTGATCACTGTACTAATGACACTGGCTGGGAAGGGGTTAACATCTAGGGTGATCAAAAGGTTACCTGTGTGCCTAGCTATGTGCTTGGTGTACACTAGATGGTGCTGGTTCAAGAGGAAGTGATGGATCCTGTTCCCAGCTCTGCAGGCACACACAATCAATCACTTTCTTCTGTCATAACACCGATGTGCCTATGTAAACATAGGCACAGCTCTGTTTTTCCTCCCTGCCCAACGATCTGTGGGTGCTGGCAAAGATCCGTTTGCCAGGACTCGCGGATTGGCTTCAGCTGTAACAGTTCACAGCAGAAGTGATCCTCCACCTGCATGCACTCGCCCCTGAGAGGTGGAAGTGCAAAATCACATGTATATATGTGATTTTGCACAGGAGAGCTGCTCTGTAGCAGTAAAACTGCTATAGGGTGGACAGAATGTGGTTAATGCTTTCTCTGCATTAACGTACGAAAAAACAAAAAAAAATAAACAAGCTCCACTACCTAGGCTCCTGTTGCCATCAACTTCTGTGAGGATGGAGCCAGGGCGTGGCTTGCTGCTGTGTGTGTTCATTCTAGGGCACACATGCAAATTATTAGCTATTTTATATTTTCCAAAAAAAAAAATTATGTGCTGAGTAAATAAATGCCAAACTCTCAAGCCTTAAAACTTGCAAACGAAGACAAACTTTGGTATCCAAAATTGTTCATAGGAGTCGCTTTACAGGTTTTTAGTTTTGGATAGATTGGGGAGGGATTGGAACACCTGTCAGGTTTTTATTGCTGTATATCTCCCCATTAGGAAGATTCGCTCTGTTTGTCCTATTTACCGTTATCACCAAAAGTGAACTTAACAGAGACTGAAACTTTGGGGTTTCCCCAGAACAGGAATTTAGAGGCAATCTACCAAACGGGGCGCTAGTTCTGGCGCTCGTAGTGACAACCTCACTTTGAAAGGATTTCCTGTTTTGGTTATAGAACAAGTGAAGGCAAATCTCCCCAATGCCTGTGAAACTGTGACTGTGAGACACCAGTCTCCATCATCCCCTGCAAACTGCATTCTTGGAACCATAGAAACTCTTTTTTTGTTCGCTTTGTTCAGCCTCTGCATGTCCTGGCTAGTGAATGGGACTGCTACAGGTGACTCTATACTGCACTACACTATACCCTGACTATTTGTACAGAGGTCAACATTACAGTATAATATTTTTTAATTAATGTTGGTTAAATTTTTGTGATGCTCAAGTTAAAATGTCCGGTACTTAAGCAGTCTAGACATTGAAAAAGTCTCACACGTGGTATCCCCATACTCTCGGGAAGAGTAGCAGAATGTGTGAATCTAAGTATGCCCATGCTGTTTTCTAGAAAGCTGTGGCAAAAACATTAAATCTTGAAATTGCTTTCCATGCCTCTTAAAAAAAAACAAAAAAAAAAAAAAAACCTAAAAAACCTTTTTGGGTGATTTCTCTTCAAAATATGGTCATTTTGTGTTTCTACTGTCCTGGTTGTCCAGTGCCTCCAAAAATGTGATCTGTAGTCAGGAAATTAGATGCATAATTTATGCCCCTAAAAAGCCTGAAGTTGCTCCTTGAATTTTGGGCCCCCTGTATGCATCTAGGCAACAAAATAGTCTCACACATGGAGTATCCCTATACTTGGGAGGAGTAGACGTATTGGTGCACCGAAATGAAAATTCTGGTGCAAAAACTGATACCGAAAATTCAGAATGCATATGGCCAAAAATCATACCGAAATGTCTGTGTGTTTTGGGGATGGGGAGGCTCCAATTTTTTTTTTCTACTTTCATTTTATATATATTTTTTTTTAACTTCTGATTTTATTGCTATCACATAGGGGACCAATAAAATTTATGCATCTAATTTTCTGACTACATATCACATTTTTGGAGGCACTGGAGAACCAGGACAGTAGAAACACGGGCAAAATGACCATATTTTGGAGAGAAAACACCCAAAGGTAATTTTTTAAGAGGCATGGAAAGCATTTTCTAGATTTAATGTTTTTGCTACAGCTTTCTAGTAAACATAGCATGGGCATACTTAGATTCACACATTCTGCTACTCTTCCCGAGAGTATGGGAATACCACGTGTGAGACTTTTTCAATGTCTGGACTGATTAAGTTCTGGACATTTTAACTTGTGCATCACAAAAATTGAACCAACATTAAAGAAAAAATATTATACTGTAATGTTCACCTCTGTACAAATAGGGAATATAATGTAGTATATAGTCACCTGTAGCAGTCCCATGTTCACTAGCCACGAAATGCAGAGGCTGAACAAAGCGAACAAAAGAGTTCCTATGGTTCCAAGAATGCAGTTGTTTGCAGGGGATGGTGGAGACTGGTGTCTCGCAGTTATGTAGTCAATGGGATCTGCAGTTCAGTCAGTTTAGGCAAGGAAGGATTATAACCCCGTCAATATTTTTTTCTGGTTTCTTTGTCGCATTGGGAAGATTTGCCTTCACTTGTTCTATAACTAAAACAGGAAACTAGAGGAACTAGTGTCCCGATTGGAAGATTATTATTATACAGGATTTATAGATTGCCCCTAACTTCCTGTTCTGGGAAAATCCCAAAGTTTCGCTCTTTTACGTTCACTTTTGGTGATAATGGTAAATAGGACAAACCGAGTAAATCTTCCTAATGGGGACACATACAGCAATAAAAACCTGACAGGTGTTCTAATCCCTCCTGCCTCTCTCAGCGCCCCCCCCCTTTCACATCTGCAGTATACACAGTCTCCTGTATCGGCTACATTTTTCCTATCGAAAAAATGCCGATAGGGCTATTTTTCGGCCGATATGTTTTGGTGGCCGAAATATTGGTGCAACCCTAAGTAGAAGAATGTTTTTGGGTGTAATGTAAGTATGCTCATGCGGTGTGTGAGAAATAACTTGGTAAAATGACAACTTTGTAGAATAAAATCACATTTTATTAATTTTCCAAAAAATCACAGCTTTAAAAAACTCACCATGCCTGTTACTAAGTACCTTTGGAGTATCTGCTTACCAAAAATGGGTCTTTTATGCACCATTGCACATCTTCTACTTTTTAGTACGGTGGTGTGAACTGAACTTGTAGGACATAAGGCAAATTGCCATTTCTGTATATTAGGATTGCGTTGGGCAAGGCTGCCCAACCTGTGTGCAATTAGTAGTGTGAATGAATGGCCAGCATGTTGGTGTAAGTGGTACTTATATTTGATGTGTTGTTAATGTCAATGACTTAAATTTTTTAATGATCTTGCAGAATCCTCTTTTCCTTGTTCTTCTGATGAAGCTTGATATGTGAAACGCGTTTGAGAAAGGTGATGGCTGTGGATATTTCAGCAAAATGACATCCCTGGTCTGATAATTGTCTACAATGTATCCATGTCTTGTACAGAATAAGGTGTCGGCTTCCTATGGGTATTCTCCCTAAAGAGGAGGATAAGGCTTTGTATGAATTTATTATGCAGTGTTCTGATGAAATGGTTATGGAGTTGCATATTTTAAACAATATATGCATAAATAATATTATACTTTTATTTACTGAAGTTTTGAGCATCTTGAAATCCCAGTGAACCAACTTTGGTTGACCTTTTAATGTTCATTTGGGAAAGTTCAAGTAATATTTCAGCAATTCAGTGTTTGTTTGTAGGCCCTGGGATTGTTATGCTCAAAGCTTCACTACGGAGTCCCTAACCTAGAGCAAGAATATGTATAACAGGTGTACCAGCATTTACCAGGCTACTTGCTTGTTCCAGGCCATCAGCTTCATGCATCTTCAAAGTAAGCATTGTTGGTGCTTTCCATCCTCAGGTTCTTCTAGGCTGCGTGAGCCGCTAGAAAACAACAGGATTTCAGAGTTGGAACTGTCTTGCGTGGGAGGTCAAGTCAAATCTGAGTGGCCTGGAAATGGCTAATTCCATTTTAACCAGAACTCTGGCCATAACATTCATGTAGGTCCCAATGGCAAAGCTGTTTTGACTTTTAAATATAACATCGTCCAGGTTCCTTCTACAGTAAGTCCCCTACTTACAAACATGTTCCGTTCCGGGAGCTCGCTCGTAAATCCAGCTGGGCAGAATCCACCTGTCAGAACACAAAGACACAGTAGGGAATAGGGATGATCGCCGCACCAACAGTGCTTTGGGTTGAACACAAGCGATCTCCCCTGCTTTGCTATTGTATTTGGAAGTCCGACAAAGATCAGCACTTGCAGACTATGGCTGTGAGTGCTGATCAGTGTGTTTTGGCGGACGGAATCCCCCTGTCAGAACACAAAGGCACAGTGGGGAAGATCGCCACACCAACATTGCTTTGGGTTGAACACAAGCGATCTCCCCTGCTTTGCTATTGTATATTGTATTTGGAAGTCCAACAAAGATCAGCACTTGCAGACTATGGCTGCAATCGCTGAATCAGTGTGTTTTGGCGGGCAGAATCCCCCTGTCAGAAAACAAGGACACAGTAGGGAAAATCGCTGCATCAACATTGCACTGGTCAGCGCTTTCAGCCATTGGCGGTGAGTTCTGATTGGAAGCCGATTGCCAGTCCTTTTTCAGACAAACGCTGGGCTTCTGTCGGACTGGCTGCTGTGCACATGGGCCGAATGTCGGATGGTTTCTGTTTAACCGGCTGATACAACCTGGTATTTGGCCCATGTGTACGGGCTTTAGATTGCAATAATGTGTCACCTTTGTTTTCTTCAACACCTCTGTAAAAGAAAAACGCACCCATTGCTTTGAATGAGGTTTCCTGCTCACTCTCCAAATCCTAGTTGGCCCCATACACAAGTTTGAATGAGGGCTAAGGATGTGCAAATAGACTGTATTATCAATTATCATATTCAGGGGAAACCTTGCAAACCATACTTTGTAAATTTTTTGACTGGAGAGACACTTCATTGATGTCTTTCTGTCTACTGGTTATCCATCAATCTATCTGCTCCACTGTTGCCTCAAGCAATGAAAAATAAATAGAACTCCACAGTGTAATACCGTTTTTAAAAACCCCTAACTTCGATAAAGTCAAAAATCTGAATGCACTTTCATCTGCTGGGACAATCACCAGCTTCAGTTTGTAATGGCACCTGTATGCCCGAGTCTCTCTTTTGCTGAGAAATATAACCGCCTTCAGGTGTCTCTCATCCATCTGTTCTGCAACATTTGAGTCCTAGCATTTTGTTCCGCAAACAGTGATTCCCTTGAGCGCGCGCTCAAGCCCCTCCCCCACTTGTTTCTTCACAAGGACTTTCTCGCTTTTATGTGCCTGTTAAGATGTCCATAAATGTTAAATCACAGTTTAACAGCCAGAACGGTTGACACTAATGTATGACATGGAAATCACTGCCAGGGCTTCTTAGGAAACATAAGCAATTGCATTTTGTTTGCTTTAAACCCTTTATGACAGTGTAAAAAAAAAAAAAATCTGAATGGTAATGGATATCTCCTGATTTTATTACTTTTTTTTCTTTTTCTTTTTTTTTCCCAAAAGAAGAACTGGCACAAAATAGAAAATAACACAGCCGGTGGAACCAATTCCCGATCGTTCGTTTGAGACCCATATCTCTCAGTGAGAGCTCGTTCTCTGTGCTGGAAGTGTGCTGTGCTGCATGCTGTCCGTACAAACACAGCGGCATATATATTCACCGGGAAGGGTGTAAGCATCCTATCTGCTTCTTAGGCTAGACATGAATAGCTGCCTGAGATGTTGCTGCCTGAAACTGGCCAGGTAGAATTTCATTCAAAATGGTTTGTTCTATGAAAATTGGTTAAATTTTCTAATTGTCAGGGGGGCAAATTTTTGTTTTCGTTCTCCGTGCTGATAAATTTCAAAGGAGCATTTTGAAAATGCTTTTCCCGAGTGAGCAGATTTCTAACACTGTATATAGTAATCATTTGGTAAAGTCCATTTGTTCCAAAGTGCAATGTTATAATTATTATTATACAGGATTAATATAGTGCCAACAGTTTGCTGTTCTCTTTACAATATAAAGGGAGACAATACAGTTACAGTACAAAAAAAAAAACTGATTAAGAGGGCCTTGCTCGTAAGAGCTTACAATATAATAGAGTGGGGCAAGTGGTACAAAAGGATATTACTGTGAGGGATGAGCTGCTGAAAGTGACAAATCTTTAATTGGAGGCATGATGGGCTCTCCTGAAGAAATGCGTTTTCAGGCATCGCCTAATGGCAGCCAGAGTAGGGGATAGCTGGACAGATTGATGTAGAGAGTTCCAGAGGATGCAAGAGGCTCTAGTGAAGTCGAGGAGACAAGGAAGCTTGAGAGCAGGCGGTCATGAGAAGACGGTTTGGGTGATATTTGGAGACAAGATTGGTGATGCAGCTTGGGGAAGAGTTGTGAATAGCTTTGTATGATGTTAGTATTTTGAATTTAATTTGCTGGGTAACTGGAAGCCAGTGGAGGGATTGGCAGAGAGGGGTGTCAGGCACTGAGCGGTTGATAATGTAGATGATTCTGGCAGCAGCATTCACGATAGACTGAAGAGGCGATAGCCTGCAGAGAGGGTAGGTCTATGAGAAGGAAGTTGCAATAGTCAAGGCGAGAGATAACAAAGGAGTGAATGAGCAGCTTGTTGGTTTCATTAGTTAAAAAGGAGCTAATTTTAGAGCTGTTATAAGAAAACGAAGATTTAAAGCGGAGTTCCATCCGTTTTTTGTGTTCATTAAAAGTCAGCAGATACAAAAACTAGCTGCTTACTTTTAATAAAAACACACTCACCTGTCCCAGGGTCCAGCGATGTTCTCACCTGCGGCGTCCCTTCTCTATCTGGCGCCGGCATCTCAACTGTGGGCTGTTACAGCATGCGGTTTCACAGCCAGGTGCCCACTGCGCATGCGTGAGTCCTGCTGCGCTTCCTGATTGGACTGCAGGAGGAAGGAGGGGGGCTGAACTTCCGGCTTACTTCACTGCGGTTAACTAATCCACAAGTGGGAGTGGGTACCAAAAGGTGCCAAATATGGCAGTGATGGGGGGGAGGACTCAAACAAGCAGAGCTTCCACTTTTGGGTGGAACTCCGCTTTAACTTCTTTCAAACAACATTCATCAAATCACTGAATATACTAAGAGTTGTATGAATGTTCCTTTGAAAATATACTGGCGTATGGCCATCTTAAAGCAGAACTACCCGTCAATTTAATGGTTCCTCAAAACTGTTATCATTCACAGCATGCCTTCAATCTAGCTGTCACATTTGTGTTCTTAACTGAACTGAGCCATCAAATGTCTGGTGTCATAACTGCTCACGTGCAGCACAATGGCAACTGCAGATCACACAGAGGCTAAGATGACTGCTTCCTTATCTGGAAAGAATAGGAGATTTTTAGTTGTGCGCTAAAGTGGTTCTAAAGTCAGAAGGTTTTTTACCTTTAATGCATTCTATGCATTAAGGTAAAAAAACCTTCTGGGTGCAGATCCCCCCTCAGTCCCCCATTATACTTACTTGAGGCCCTATCTTGATCCAGTGAACTAAATGAGAGCAGAGCTCTCCCGGGTCTCTCGCTCTCCTCATTGGCTCACACAGCAACGTGCTGTCAGTCACAGCCAGTGAGCCAATGAGGAGAGAGCAGGAGGCAGGGCCGAGTCACACTGTTTGTGAATAGATGATGTCAGAGGCTTGCTATGGGGGGCACTCAGCAAGGGGGGGAGGAGCCAGGACCACCAGCAAGGAACCCAAAAAGAAGTGGATCGGGGCTGCTTTTTGTAAAACCATTGCACAGAGCAGCTAAGGATATCCTAGTTTGTTTAAAAAAAAATAAAAATACAAATTTCTAGAATCACTTTAAAGGATAAGGTCACCTTTTGGGGACATGTTACATTTTCCACCTGTTTTTAGGGTGGAACATGTAACATGTTCCCATAGCTGCAGGCACGCAGTACGGGGAGAAGTTTTAAATCTGACAGTACGGGGAGAAGTTTCAAATCTGACAGTACGGGGGAGAAGTTTCAATTCTGACAGTACGGGGGAGAAGTTTCAATTCTGACATTACGGGGGAGAAGTTTCAATTCTGACAGTACGGGGAGAAGTTTCAAATCTGACAGTACGGGGAGAAGTTTCAACTCTGACTGTACGGGGAGAAGTTTCAACTCTGACTGTACGGGGAGAAGTTTCAAATCTGACTGTACGGGGAGAAGTTTCAAATCTGACTGTACGGGGAGAAGTTTCAATTCTGACTGTACGGGGAGAAGTTTCAATTCTGACTGTACGGGGAGAGGTTTCAAATCTGACTGTACGGGGAGAAGTTTCAAATCTGACTGTACGGGGAGAAGTTTCAATTCTGACTGTACGGGGAGAAGTTTCAATTCTGACTGTACGGGGAGAAGTTTCAAATCTCACTGTATGGGGAGAAGTTTCCCCGTAATATCTGTCAGATTTTAAAACCGCGTGGCTGTGCGAGGCTCCGCCGCGTCACTCATTCACAGAGTTCAGTGAATGAGTGCCTACAAGTCCCAGCAGCCTTAGTTTTCTGCCGGCTTGTAGTTTTTAATGAACTACCACGGCACTGTGGAACACCATGGTAGTTTATTCAAGCTTCCTGTCAGAATATCTGCTTGGCATTTTTCTGTTTTCTTTAGATTTTTTCTCTTTTTTTTCTTTAGAGCTATAAGGGTTTTGTGTACTGTTTGAATATTTTGGAATTTTTTTTTTAACGATGCAATGGGATTTATTGAAAATCAATAAAATATTTATTAAAAAAAAAAAAAAAAAAATCTGCTTGGCCATACATCTGGTATGGCAGGAGATATTCTGACAGGTCTGCAGGAGACCTGCATGGCATCAGCGATCTACTGATTGCTGGTGCAATGCTTTACAGGCTTCTTTTGGACAAAAATAATAAATGCACATTCTTTTATCTGCAAAAATGTGCATTTATTTTGTCCAAAAGGTGAACTTATGGTTGCTAGTTCCTGTGTATTTCACTGCCTGTTTGTATCTATCCTATACCTGTGTTCATATGAGAATATTTCAAAGTATTTTTTTAAATGGATATGGTGGAAACCCCTCCTGACAGGGCTATGATTGTGTGCTCATTAATTCCCCCTTTGTTATAAGGGTCAGATTGTCGTAAGTTCTTGTTCCTTTCCATAGCAATTTTCTTTCACTGCTATTGTGATTTTTTTTTTTTTTTTTGTCTTTGATAAGTAGTTGGAAAACTCCACATGTTCTCCTGCGTGAAGGTTATTAAGCAACTCATGAAACTGCTGGACTTTGAAAGCTGTTGAACACACAGGGTACTTGTTACAGATTTGATGTTGATGATTCTTTGTTATCTGAAATTCCCATGGAAACTGTGCAGTATGTGATTGCCAGAAAAGGGAATTTAAATGGTGCTTGGCCATTGTGAAACGCATGAATTTTTTTTTTTTTTTTTTCCTTTTGTAAATATTCAGTTTGTGTTTGCAGGCATCTAGTTTTTGGGACCTGCAGCATTTACAGGTTTCTGCCTGTTTTTAACAGAACCTTGGGATTTTAAAGCTATACAGTCAGTTTGTTTTGCCTATTTGCCTGTTATGGGCTGCATAGGTGACAACTGGGGACAAAGTTTATAAAGCCGTGAATTCACCAAACGCCTTCTGCAGCTGATTCAGTCGCTGTGTTTTTATGCCCCAGGAAGATATATCTGCAGTGGATGCCACATTAACTGCTTTATATATAGACCCCTTGGTTAGAAGTTGACATGAATCTTAAGGTGTTACTAAACTTACAACAGTAAAATCAGTCAGTATATGCAGTTAAGTATGCTTGTTATACTCACTGTGAAAACTAGGGGGTTAATCCTCCACGCTGTGTAAAAAGGCTGTTTGAGCCCGTCTTCTCTGATCCTCCCGTTCTACTGTCCCCAATCCATCTGTTGATAGTACAGCGCTCTAGGAGTCACTCTGCACATGCTCAGTTTGTGTATGCTTAGAGTTCTTTTTTTTCCTTTGGAAGAGTGCATGTGGTCAGCACAGGGCCAATCAACACTGTCCAGACAGAGGGTCAGGGGTTATGCAGTCTCATAGAACAGTCAGAGCAGAATGAAAGCTCCTCCTACAAGCTTTAACCTGTGCTCTGCTGGACACTGATAGACGTCACAAGACTGCTGATGAGAAAAGGTATTTAGTAGTTTATATTTATTAAAATAATTGTGTTTCCATCTTGTGTGTACTGTGGGAGACCAGATATAGTGAATGCAAGGTCCTGGGTTAGTAACACTTTATATAAAAAATTGCTAATCTATGACTCTTGTCATTGTACAGAATAACATAACATTAACTGCATGATGTGGTGGCCACTTTTTAGCAGCAAGGTAAGGCATTAATAAATTAAGCTATACCAAAAAAAACAAACAAAAAAACAAACAGGACAACTTACACCTACAGTATGTTATAAGGATAGGAGGGGGAGGTGTTCTGTAGTGTTAACATATACAGTAACTCTTTACAGGGTGACAAAGCTACTCTTTTATAGATGCAGTAAAATGAATGAGTAGTGTTACTATTAGACCGTTTTGCTACTGGGGTAATTACCAGGTGAAAAAAATGGAAAACCAGCTTGGGGAAAAAAAACTAATTCAGCTACTACATCTAAGGATTGGTAAACTCCAGTTTCCATGTGCCTTGTTGGTGTAGCAAACTTTACTTACTGACACCTTGGCTTTCTCTAAAAACCTCCACTTGTGAGGGTTATAATGGTCTTCCTTTTTATTTATTTTTTTTCTTGCTATTATGAGAACAGAGGACTACTCCTTGCAATGGAATATTTTCCAGATACGTTTTCAGAGGGTGTAACCGCACCGTTTGTTCCATGCACTGCTTTAGATATCCACTCTGGACAAAATATGAATAAACTCCTACCCCTCTAACCCATGCTGCAAGGCCTTTTGTTTTTGTCACCTAGTTAAAGCAAGAAATGGTCACCTAAGTCCACTTGCCAGGGTATCTCGCCACTGTTGTATCTGGTTGCCAGGGGACCGCTAATCCAGCAATGCAAGACCGCTGGTCCCCTACTGTACAGTCCCTTTTGCTGATGTCACTCTTTTTCTGGATCCTCAGAACAACCAACTCCCCCCCACCCCACACTGTAAAGCATTTTGGAAGTGTCCTGGTCATGCAGGCAGTTAACGTAGACACCTAAAGAAGCATCCCGCTAGAAGTCAACAAAGACTTTGGGACCTGGGCTTCATGTGACCATGGCTTTCAGCAAGTAAAAAGGGCGTTCAGATGCTTGTTCTTGAGTGAGGGATGTTATTATTTTGGACAAGGACTTTAATATAGACAAAGTATTTGTAAGTAATGAACAAAAGTTGGAGCACTTGTAAGAATTGTTTGCATCAACTTTCAAAGCTTTATTTACTTCAGCTGATGCCAAAAAGCATTCGGTTATTAACTCGTAACTTGTTTGTAAAAATGTCCTAGCCCAGACTTTCTTAATATTCTGAAAAAGCTGGAAAAATGTTACTTTTGTACTGTACTGTTTTGTACCTTTGACCGGCAGTGTCCTTGCATGCTAAAAACCGCTCTTAGGGATCGTTCACACTTGACTGTTTTACCAACGCTTGCGAAACGCTCCTATAGCGTTTGGCAAGCGTTGGTCCGTCGTTTGCGGAGCGTTTTTTAACACTCGGCAAACGCCCCACAAACGCCTATAATGAAGTTTAAATAGTGTTACCGCTCTGCAACCACGCCGCAAACGCCGTCCGGGCGTTTGCGGAGCAGCACCATAGACTAGAATAGGAGGCTTCAACGCCTCCTGACTCGACCAGAGGTGTCCGTTTTGCCGCAACGCTACTGCTCCCGTTAGAACAGCACCATGTGTTGCAATGTGCAGAATTGTCTGAGGCGTTTGGGAAGCGGTAAAACCACTTCCCAAATGCCTCTCTGCCGCCTGCACACAACGCTAGTGTGAACGTAGCCTTAGATAGTTCAAAAAGTCCTCTTAAGTGTCACCTTTGTATCCAAATAAAGTGCGTTTGTTCAATCACCATCTCCTCCTTTAAATTCAAGATAGACATTTTCTCTCCCAGATATCCGGTCTCAAAAATAAAAGAGAAAACTATACAATGTAATATGCATTTACTCCATAAGTGTAATAAAGTATACATATATCGTGCTCACTTTTAAAAAAAAAAAAATGTGTAGACTTTTCAAATACCTCTCAAAGCTTTTCCTCTGCAATGTGATATCATCCTTTCTTAGGGGTGATCCTTACTCCTTATTCTAGGTGAATATCCGGAACCCCCCAAAAAATCAGGCAATAGGCAACCCTGTAATGCACAATAAAATAAATATTTTCTACTACTCATGTGAAGAGGGCTTTCAACGTGCCTGACCCTTTAAAACCTCTACAGTATTCAACCACATGAAATGTTCTGAATCCAGTCACTCCATGCACCTGACCGAATCCTCCAATCACATGGGAGCATCTAATGTCTCCTCTCAGAATCCCTTTCCTTTTTACTTCCAATATATATGCTACAGTGAAGGAAATAAGTATTTGATCCCCTGCTGATTTTGAATGTTTGCCCACTCACAAAGAAATGATCAGTCTAAAAATCGAATGGTAGGTGTATTGTAACACTGAGAGACAGAATGGCAACAAAAAATTCTAAAGAAATGCATGCCTAACAAATTATGCACTGAGTTGCATGTTCATGAGGGAAATAAGTATTTAATCCCCTATCATTCAGCAGGATTTCTGGCTACCAGGTGTCTTTCATACAGGTAACAAGCGGAGATTAGAAGCAGTCTCTTAAAGGGAGTGCTGCTAATCTCATTTTGTTACCTGTATAAAAGACACCTGTCCACAGGAGCAATCAAACAATCAGATTCCAAACTCTCCACCATGGCAAAGACCAAAGAGCTCTCCAAGGATGTCAGGGACAAGATTGTAGACCTACACAAAGCTGGACTGGGCTACCAAACTATCGCAGTTCCGGTGCAGTTTTTATGCAGTTTGCTATGTTCCAGTATGGTTCTGTGCAGAAAAAATGCAGCATGTTCTATTTTTTTTGTGCACCAGAAACTGACTGCACTAGTGTGAAACAGGGCCATTGGAATACATAGAAAACACTGTGCATGCATTTTTGATGCAGAAAATAAAGCACACTAAACTGCATCTAGTGTAAACTAGCCTTAAGGGTTTTAAAGGGAAAGTCACATTTTTTTTTTTTTTGGGCGGTGGGGTCCAGATACCCATTTGGAATAAGGATCACCCCCCAGAAAGGATGTTGCTTTGCAGACGACGAACTTGCAGTGGTAACTGCCGCCCGATTGCTTCCACACAGCGCACTATAGTGCCAGCCTCCACCCCCCCGCTGCCCGCTATGTGTTTCGGGCTCCGCTTGCCCATCTGCAGGCCCAGGGCTGGTTCAGCAAGTGCCAGCAGGTATAGGAGAGCGGATGTGTCCGCTCCCCTCCTCTTCTTGTCCTGACTCGGAAGTTATGTCCCCGTTAACAGATTCCTGGCCATCAAGGCCTGGAAAGAATGTACTGCAGTACATTACATTCAGTGAGGCACAGGGGAGACATCCAGACCTTGGATGTCTCAATAAAGAGAACCTGTCACCAAAAAATCATCACATTCGTCCCCTGTAAAAAAAATTTTTTTTTCAATTTTTACACCCAAGCATATAACACCCCCCCCTCCAAAAAAAATTTCAAAGCCCCCCCCACCCCTACATATATGCACATACAAACGTAAAAGCACACACTGGGGTGCCTACGATTGTGATACACGTTACATATGACCACGCATGCCTGAATGAGAGGGAGAAATCTTTGCACCAGACCTTCTCCGTAACGCTAAACTGATGACATATAAGGCAATTTAAAAGCGTTGCCTATAGAGGTACTAAAGTTTGTTGCCATTTCACGAGTGCACGTAAATTTAAGGTTTGACATGTCAAATATCCATTTACTCGATGCAACCTGATCTTTTATATTTTACAAAAAAATTGGGTAGTTTATTGCTTTTTGTGCCCTAAAATTAAGTGTATTTTTTCTGAAATTTTGCATTTTCTAGACCTTTGTGATAATATCGTGTGACGTAAAAAAAATTGGAACTACCACTATTTAATCTCTAGGGTGTCTGCTTTCAGAAAATCATATATAATGTGTGGGGGTTTTGTGTAATCTTCAGGCATAAAATGATTTTTTAAATGTGTGCAAAAATGCAAAAACAGCTCTGGCAGTGGGTGTCAAACTGGCGGCCCTCCAGCTGTTGCGAAACTACAAGTCCCATCATACCTCTACCTTTGGGAGTCATGCTTGTAACTGTCAATCTTGCAATGCCTCATGGGACTTGTAGTTTGGCAACAGCTGGAGGACCGCCAGTTTGACACCTGTAGGATAAGCCGGACACTTCCGTATCCTGAGGAGCAGTCAGTCGGTTCTCAATACACTGCAAGGTTTCTCCCCTCCCTGGTAGTCCCCATGTGCGGTGCTGGAGACCAGCAGGGAGGGGAGGAGATAAACCGCACAATGTTAAATATATTAAATGTTTAAGGTGCCATAAAGCCTCTTTTAATTTTAAAAGCCCCAGACATTACTTACAGCTTCTCCAGATTTAAATATGGTTTTGGTTAAAATGTATTTAATTTTTTTTTTATCAGGACAAGTAGATTGGGGCACCAATCCCTGGACAAGTAGTTTTTTTCAAATATTTCCACACCCCTGCTTTATTACACTTCTGCAGTAAATGTGTATTATTTACACTATATAGTTTTGGGGGTTTTTTTTACCTGGGAGAGAAACTTCTGTTGTGAATTTAAACAAAACGGTAATTGAATGAATGCACTTTATCTGGATACGAAGGTGACACTTGGAGGACGTTTTGAACTTTGAGTGCTGTTTTTGGCATACATCTTATACTCCGCTGGGGTGATGGAGGTTCTCAGCTGCTAAGTGTCTGTGACATTTACACTCTGACATTCGATATTCAGTGTATTTGTCTTGTTTAAACATTTTTGATTTTAGGGCAATAAATACAAGGCACGTGTATGGATAATAGTACTGAAGCTTGTGTGAAAGGGTAGCACATGTGTCAATAGCAGCCTGAATTGTAAGTAAGGTTTTCTCCCAGGTGGCACATGCATAGTATATGTAATGTTCCTTCTAATTTTCAGTCCATCCATGGTTTCCATTCTTCCTTTACCCCAGGGTTCTTGACATTTGTGAATGTACTTACTAGCATGTATTTGTTAGCTCAAAATTATATTTTAGTTTTACACTATGAAATTATATTTTAGTTTTACACTATGAAATTATATTTTAGTTTTACACTAGGAAGGTCCAGGGTGGAAACTCCTGTACTGCCTAACCTCTCAACCTATGTCATGAGCCTCTTTGGTAGTTGGGTGGTAACACGTGTCATCTTAATTAACTGGTTACACTGCATATGGGGTTCTTGCTGCATCTATCATTTTTATCTTGATTGCAGTGAGAGCTGCCAGTTACAACAGATAGTATTGTTCATTGAAGCAGCAAGTCTCACCATTGCTCCTTTAAAGGTGGCCATAGATGGTTTCCATTGTGGCCGGTTCAGCAAGGAGCGGCCGGGATTCAAACCATCTATGGGCAGGTTGAGTGTACCCAATTTTGATTGTGGTGCGACCAGCCTGTCGGATTGTTCATGTGATTTATTGCCAGTGGCTATAGCTTCTAGCAATATCACTGTGTTCTCCCAGCAGGGAGGGCACCTTCCTGCATGGAGAATACAGTAGCTCCGCAGGAGGCATTCCACCATCAATACTGACTGTGTTGCTGGAGGGATTGAGCAATTTCATTCCTGCAACTTGTGGTTGAAGGAAAGAAAATTGCATTTTCTATGGCTGGCTAAAGTTGATAGAAGGTACTAGTCAAAGACTACTTATCAATGAAAGATGCAGATTTATTGGTAAAATTTACATATTTTTTGCGAGTGATGTTCAGTTCTTGGCACTCATTTTCTTTTTATTTTGGAAAATAAACTTCTATACTTAACTACTGTGTGCAGTGGTTTTGCACAGAGCAGCTTGGATCGTCCCGTTCTCGGGTCCCCCGCAGGCTCTCCTGGCCCCTCCCTCCTGTCAGGTGCCCCCACAGCAAGGAGCTTGCTATGGGGGCACCCACTGCTCCATGTATTCATTCACACATGGAGCCGTGGCTTAGTCCTGCCCCCTCTCTCCTCATTGGCTTTCTGGCTGTGGTTGACAGCAGCGGGAGTCAATGGCACCCGCTTGCTGTCTCTGCCAATGAGGAAGCAGAGACTTGGGACAGCCGAAGCTATCATGCAGATCGCTGGATCGCAATGAGGCTCAGGTAAGTATTGAGGGGGATGGGGCAGCTGCTGCACACACAGGTTGTTTACATGCATAGAAAGCATGATGGTAAACCTTCAGCCTTTACAACCAATTTATCGCTGCCTCTGACTTTTGTGAAGCTGATGATAAATTTATCATACATACATCCATGTGTCTGGCAGACGGTATCCAAACAATTTGACGATGCAGGAGTCACAAACTAACAAAAATGCCATAGATGGTCCCTCATTTTGTGCTTGCTAGGCACCCTTTTCAGTTTATCAGTGTTTTGTAAACCTACCTATCCTTTGTGTCTTCTGTTGAGAAATGTAAGTAAATTATTTAGCTACAGTAGTAATTTTAGGGATTTCTCTACATGATGTACAAAATGCTTTTAAGGATGGACTAGTGTATGTTGTTTTTTTGTTTTTGGTCAACCAGATTAACTATGTATACAGATCAGTAGCTCAAGCTGAAATTTACATGTAAATGGCTCCTACCTTATTAGACGTTAGATCAAAGTTTGTCAGATAAACCAAACTCAAAGCAGATGAAATGTTCTGTTCTTTCAGATTAGTTGTAGTACTCTGAATCCTTTGTCGTGTATTCAACATTTATTTATAAATCAAAGATTGTATAGCTATAGTAAGGAAAAAAAACACTATAAGGCGTTATGTACAAGAGCCTACTCTGATCGCCAGCCACTGGGAAACGCAAATAGCGGCACAAACGCTGTACTGCGGTTGCCGCATTTTGCGGTTTCCCGCTTTGGGTGGTCAAAACGTTCCTGTCCTGAATGCGATTCTTTTGAGTTCAGGAGAGGGAGGTTTATCCTCCTCTAAACACAGCAGCTCTTAAACTCTGCTAAAAGCCTATGTGTACATGGACTCATAGGCTTTTATGGAGTTGAGTTTTGGAGCTTGGCAAAATAAAGCCAAGAGCTCCTAAATTCAAGTTTAGCAGCTGCTCATGTACATGAAGCCTTAAACTAAAATAAACTTGACCTGAAAAACATTAGGCTTCTTTCACATGGGAGCAGGGGATCCATGAACAAGGTTGGATCTATTGGTGGCCAGACTGACATCAGGTGACATCAGACCACCCTTGAGCTGCCATTTTTAGGTCATGTCAAACAGAAAAGGATGCAGACATTTTACATTTTTTTTGCTGGATCAGGACAGGCTCTGAGCTGTCCGTTTAGATCTGACTCCAACATAGACTTAAATGAAACTTCTGTTCAGGTCCGTGGCAAAAACCTTCAGGCGGGCCTCAGCATACCACCCATGTGAAAGGTGGTTTCCAGTTTAAGATTTAAAACACCGGCGTGTTGTGGCAGGGGGGAGTTCACCTGTCAGGGCACAATAGCTCAACCAGGATCACTGTACTAATATTGCATAGTTTGTACAGCAAGAGCCTCAGTTTTTTTTTGTCCAGCCTGCTGGACTGAACAGGGGGAAAAAAAGCAGCCTGTCTGTACCATGCCTAAAGTGGCAGTAAAGTTAGTGAGCAAACTAAAGAAATGGACCCCCCCCTGCAGATTTAAGCCATAATGTACTAGTATGCACTGCACGGTGCCTGTCAGCGGCTTTTCGAATTGTTACTACCAATTTTAAGAAAAAAAGAAAGGGTTTTCTCGGTGCCCCAGAGACCAGGATTAAACAGTGTTAAAAGGTATATCACAAATTTTATTACAAAGTTGCTCAAGATTAAAACGAAGGCAAAGCAAAATCATAGTGAAATCACAATAAATATATTGTAAAGCTCCTCTTCAATCTCCCACAATCATCAACCTGTCCCTACATGCTGGGCTTCTAGGTGTAATCCTGGACTCCGAACTCTCCTTTTGGCCCCACAGCCAATCAATTTCCGTAACATGTCGCCTCATCCTCCACAACTTCTCCAAAATATGCCCCTTCTTAAACAATGACACCACATAGCTCCTAATTCACTCCATGGTTATCTCTCGCCTTGACTACTGCAACTCCCTCATTGGATTACCTTCACATAGGCTACCCCCCCTTCAGTCCATCATGAATACTGCTGCCAGGCTCATCCACCTTACCAGCCATTCAGTATCTGCCACCCTTCTCTGCCAATCCCTCCATTGGCTGCCACTCACCTAGCTAAATTCAAAATACTAACAGTAACTTATAAAGCCATCCACAACTTGGCCCTCATCTACGTCACTAACATAGTAACAAAATACCAACCTAATTGTTCTCTTCATTCCTCCCAAGACGTCCTGATCTCTAGTTCTCTTGTCACCACCTCCCATGCTCACCACTAGGACTTCTCCCGAGCCTTTCCCGTCCTATGGAACTCCTTACCCCAGTCTGTCCGACTGTCTCCTACTCTCCACTTTTAGGCAATCCTTGAAAACTTCTCTTCAGAGAATCCTACCCTGCTTCCACCAAACTGTACTGTTATTTTCTCCATCAACTCATGCCCCACAGGTATTACCTTTTTGTATCACTTGACCCTCCCTTTTTAGATTGTAAGCTCTTACCAGCAGGACCCGCGGATTTCTTCTGTATTAAATTGTATAGTAACTGTACTGTTTGCCCTCACATTGCAAATCACTGCTCAGTGTTGGCGCTATATAATTCCTACAGCAGTGGCGGTAGTGCGAATCTCCTCTTTGGAGTACTACATAGAACCGATCAAACTGTGGATCAGGCATCTACAACCCTTGTGATATGAGATTGAATGGGTAGTAGCACTGTTATTTGTATTATATTATAGTGTAGATTGATATCAATGTTCCTCTCTTGATACTGCAGCTTTTCTGTTTTGAATCCTTATTAAATGCTGCTTGTTTATATATCAATCCATTTAAAATGTGCATAGTATCTCCTGTATTGCATTGCGCTGAGATTTTTGTTTTTCTTTTTTTTCTTTTTTTAATCCTTATATCCACATTAATCCTTCTAATTGTAATTCCTTGTGATCCCCTTGTTTTTGTGCTTTACATCTGGTTTTGTATTCATCTAAGAACTTCCTCCCATTTAAATGGAAACAAATAGAATAATTTCGTGTGACATTTTTAGACATGCGCTTCTAATAAAATGGTATTTGGTACTGAAAATCCTGTTTGTCTGCCTCACTCTCAGTGCATAAAATTGTATAGTTTTAGATGAATAAAATCAAGTTACTAGTATGTGTATCTAGCAGGCACTGAACCACTGGCTCCCAGAGTTCTTATCTGCTGCTGGAGCCTTGTCGAACCTAACACTTGTGTAATACAGGCCATAGACTGGACGATATTCACGCCGTTAGTGGGGCCAGCCCGTTGGCCGTTTTTTGCTGATCTCCTCATTTATTTTTATCGGTCATGCTGGACAATCGGCAAAAAATGACCGTTTTTTGTGGACATTGGTGGCAGCATCGGCATCGGGGCTGACCAATTTTTTTCGTTTATCGGCCGAAAATTCGGCCGATAAATGGCCTGTGTATGGCCTGCTTTGTCGAGTGCCTAGGTGGCCAGTTGCCAGGCCAATGGGTTTTTGTGTTGGAGTGGGAGGCAGGCTTGCCTTGCCTAGCCCAGTGCTATTTTTAATGACTTCAATGTGAATTAGAGTGGCAGGTAAGTCTTTATACAAATTGCCTCTAAAGGATAACTTCAATTTCCATTCAGATTCTTTAGCTGCTTTTGTCATGGCCAGGGGCGGACTGACAACTCATGGGGCCCCTGGGCAATAGGGGATCATGGGGCCCCTGTGTCCTTGCCCAAATTCAAAAAAGCCTATGAAAAAGGTACCAGGGGCATCTCATGGGGCCCCCTACTGACCCCGGGCCCTCAGGCAGTGCCCGAGTTTCCAAATGGTCAGTCCGCCCCTGGTCATGGCTACCTGTTTTAAAGACTAAAAAGGAGTTTTTCTACTTGAGCAGAAAAGCAGGTTGTTGTTGTTGTTGTTATTGTTATTATTATAATACAGGATTTATATGGCGCCAACAGTTTACTCAGCGCTTTACAATATAACGGGAAACAATACAGCAACAATACAGTTCAATACAAGAGTGTTAGGAGGGCCCTGCTCCTTGGAGCTTACAATCTAAGAGGTTCAGTGAAGACGCTGCTCCTAGTAAGCCACCAAAGGGAGCTCTAGCCAAGACCGAATTGATACTGCACTAGGCTCAATAGGCATTCTTTCTCCTGTCTTGTTTTTTTTTGCTGTTATTCAGGCTTCATCCAATAGGTACTACTTGCTTTACAGGTTTCCAGTTCCCTGTGAATTGGTAAGTCTTATTTTCATATTCATTTGTTGAGCCTTACAAAATGGCCACCTCACCTGGTATTTGATTGATTGGTGGCTAAAGTCTTCAATATCCTAACACCGATTCTACATTTCCTCATTTCTTTCAAGTTGTGAAATGTGGCTTTCATGAGTTAGTTCTTTCAAGTTCTATCAGATCATGTTATCGTGCGAACTTCAACCTATGATATGTGCTGTGTTGTCCTAGCTTAAAAGCTGAAAATTGGTTTTACAATTCAAAGTTTGTGGCTGGGCAGTATATTAGTGATGTCTGTAAGAGTTTGTTCTTTCAAAGAATCTTTGCTAGATATGACAGCTTTTCAATGGGAAACCAGTGCTTGGACTGCATCTACTTAGGATGTAAATATGGAATGATGGAATGCAGAGGTGAGTCTTCGGTACTTTATAAGGGCCAAAAAACAGATATACTTTTATCTCACTGAAGCAGGTAATTATTGCATTAAGTGCTCATTTACATTTGTTTTGACTTTAACACACAATAAAGCACCTACTGCTTTAACATGCTTTTTTAAATGTGTTTTTGATGCTTTGGTGATGTTTCCATGATGCTTTTTTGAAGCTTTTGGGCTCATGTACACTGCAGCTGCTAAGCTCACGTTCAGGAGCTGTTCAGCGTTTTTTTCAGCAGCCCCTGAACTCTCCCTAATGTTTTCCTATGTGTCCATGTACACATAGTCATTTACAGTCGTTTTTTTGAACGCACCAAACTTGCATTCAGGAGTAGATTTTACCAGCGTTCCAAACGCGTGTAAACGTGGTTAACCGCGTTTATAAACTTTTGCTTTTTATAAGCGGTTTTTAACTGTTCCATGTCCAGAGCCTTTTTTCATCATCAGAAATGCATGCAAAGCATTTTCCATGTATTCAAATGGACCCAGTACACCAGCGCAGTCAGCTCCAGGTTTCGCGTGAAGGAAAAAATGGTAGAACGCGCCGCATTATGCTCATGATGGGATCCATAGTAAATACAGCAAGAAAAGACAGGTCATCTCAACACATACTGCTCTCTCTATTCCTCTCAAAATGTCTGAAATAGTTAATTTTGTACTATTTCTCAGTGCATTCTGGGCATTTGGGAAGGTCTCCTCAGGTTATCTTTTAAAAACGATTCTAAACATAAATGCGGTATGCAAACGCGACTAAACTGACATTTTTTTTAACCTACATTTTCCAGCAGTCAGTTTCCATAGTTGAGAAGAGTACATGAGCCCGTGTACATGAGCCCTTAATGAAGCTTGACAAATGCCTTATGCATGTGTGTTGATTTTCTGTTTGGTTTAAAGGGGCCCAGTAGAACTCCGGCTCATTGGTACCCTTGTTCAGCAGATCCCCAGCTTCCTAGTACCCTCATTCAGCAGATCCTCTGCTCAGTAGTACCCACAGCTTTGCCCTTAGAATCCAAAAACCAACAGGGCTATTGTTCTAAGGCACTGGGTTATAGTTTAATTCTACCTATTAGGACTGTTGATCCACTTTTCACTGTGTCAGAATCGTTCGTGCTACTTGGTGAGATATTTGTAAGCTGTGGCTTTTTAGGAACAAAAATACAGTATAACCATCCTGGTTATAAAAAGCTTGGCTAAATGAGGAAGAAAATGGTCACCATGAGTACTGTGAATTGCTGAAACTGTTCTCCAATGTCAATAGAAACATGTTTAGTCTATGTTTCATTTATATATTTATTAATGTACTAATACAAATTGAAATAAATGAAATTGTATATTAGACTTTCCTAACTCAGAACTTATATCGGAGGAGGAGGAAGCATCTTTGTGAGCAAATCAGGCTTGGTACATTGGACAGTTCTAGGAAGTTTGACAGCGGGAGCAAATGGTGATAATCTCATCAGTCAGTTGTTGCTCTTTAGCTGTCAGATTTATTTATTACAGATACTTATATAGCGCCGTCAATTTACGCAGCGCTTTACATATATATGTTGTACATTCACATCAGTCCCTAACCCTCAAGGAGCGTACAGTCTACGGTCCCTAACTCACATATATACATACGCATACTAGGGCCAATTTAACCAGGATCCAAATAACCTACCAGCATGTCTTTGGAGTGTGGGAGGAAACCGGAGTACCCGAAGGAAACTCACGCAGGCACAGGGAGAACATGCAAACTCCAAGCAGAAGGTGCCGTGGCTGCGATTCGAACCAACGACCCTAGTACTGCCAGGCGGAAGTGCTAACCATTTAGCCACTGTGTCGATCACATGTATGCTGTCCCTTCAGCAAAAGATGAGTTCAGTAGTTTTTATTCAATTGCTGATAACATTGAACAGTAGATCACTATTATAAAGGTACAGCATAGCCGGCCATAGATGACGCAGATTTCTTTCCTGCAGTCATGGGTCGCAGAAAAGAAAATCCCTTGATTCTCCCATCAACAGTCAGGGTTGGAGGAATCCCTCCTGCGGAACTATTGTGTTCTCCTGGCGGGGGGGGGGGTGTATCCTCACTGGGAGAACACAATTATTGCTAGCAGCTATAGCTGCTGGCAATTGTCACATGAAAAATCCGACAGGCTGGTTGTACCAAAGTCGTACTGCAGTCAATTTGGTTACAGTCAGCCTGCCCATAGATGGTACAAATCTTGCCCGGTCCATGCTGAACTGGCTGAGATTCAAACCATCCATGGCCGGCTTAAGAGTGTGTGGTAGGGATCTGGTTTGTGGAATGTTCGCCTAATGTGTTTTACATAATTATATCTACTGAAAATGCAAATTCAACAGCAACATCGTGCATGCAACCTGGCTGCTGTTCTGAGCTTGTAAGCACTGTAAATTATTATTATTATACAGGATTTATATAGCGCCAACAGTTTGCTCAGCGCTTTACAATATAACACTGTAATGGTCTGTTGGAACAGAACTACATTGAAAGGGGAAGGAGGGCTAAATTCCCCCCCCCCCCCCGCCCACCTGCTTTATCTTTCTAGGAAAAAAGTGTATAAATTAAAAAAAATAAAACTTAAAAGACAATTAGATTACATTACAAACAAAAATGCCACCCTCCTCCAGGTTCTAACAAACAAATAGAATTCCCTGAGGATGACATTGCACTTATTGGCAAGTTGGTGCGGGGTCATTTAAACTTTTTACACATGCTCTCTTTCTCTAAATCTTATGTATGCAATCCCTGTTAAATTGTATCTATTTTTTTTTCTTGTTTGCATCATGAAGTAACATCGAAAATAAGCTTGATAAATAATATGGGCAGCACAGTGACTAAATGGTTAGCACTAGGGTCTTTGGTTCAAATCCCAGCCACAGCACCACCTGCCTGGAGTTTGCATGTTCTCCCTGTGCCTGCGTGGGTTTCCTCCCACACTCCAAAGACATGCTGGTAGGTTAATTGGATCCTGTCTAAATTGGCCCTAGTATGTGTATGTATGAATGTAAGTTAGGGACCTTAGATTGTACACCCCTTGAGGGTTAGGGACTGATGTGAATGTACAATATATATGTAAATTGATGGTGCTATATAAGTACCTGAATTAAAAAAAATTAAATGATATAAAAATAGGCTTGATAAGTAAAGTCAAGCTGTGATTTAATCTTCTTATTCTGTTGCCTTTATGTAGTATCCTTGTACTGAAAAGATTTATATATTGTTGAGGTAAATGTGTGGGGCTACACGTGCAAGAGAGACAACAGTAAACTGATCTTCCCAGTGAATGGCTGTGCAGGGGTCTGACCATTGGAGTACAGGCAGTCAGAAAACTGATCACACTAGGAATGGATACTCATCGATCCCAGTGTAATCAGTTTGAAATGGGAAAGCAGGGAGATTGGTAGTTTGATCACTAGGTATTGCACACAAATTAAGCTTTTTCACTTTCAATAAGTTTTTATTGAAATAATTTTGTAAACGATACAATGGTTGGCATTATTATATATTCTGATGCAAAAACTAAGTCAATGACTCGTGTATTGAAAGCGGTAAAATGTCAAAGGAAGATTTTTAATATAGGTACATGGTAAGACAAACACATCAGGAATATGAAATGTTGGGGTAACATACACTTTAATATATTTAAAGTATAACTAAAGGCAAAACTTTATTTTTGTATAGAGTGGATATGGGTTGTCCCCAGAAAAGTAATAGAGGGGGAATCGTCTAATAGGGACATTATTTCTGATGACCTGGGGGTCCCCATGAAATTCCCTTAACCACATGCCCTCCAGAAGATTACCCCCTTCCTGACTAGGCAATTTTTTGCAATTTGCTGCTGCGTTACTTTAACTGAAAATTGTGCAGTCATGCAACGCTGCACCCAAATGAATTTATGTCCTCCTTTCTTTTTTTTTGTCCCCACAAATAGAGATTTCTTTCGGTGGTATTTCATCACCTCTGCGTTTTTTTGTTTGTTTTTGCGCTACAAAGAAAGACAGACAATTTTGAAAACAAAAAAATATTTTTTACTTTTTGCTATAAAACCTATCCAGTCAAAAAACTTTTAAAAAAATCTAATCTCTTAAATTGTAAGCCCTCCTAACCCTCTTGTATTGAACTGTATTGTTGCTGTATTGTCTCCTGTTATATTGTAAAGCGCTGAGCAAACTGTTGGTGCTATATAAATCCTGTATAATAATAATCATTTTGTCATAAATTTAGGCCAAAATGTATTCTGCTACATGAATTTGCTATAAAAAAAAAACCCAATACATGTGGTTTGCATGAAAGTTAAAGTGTCTACAAATGGCAGTGTATATATATATATATATATATATATATATATACCGTATTTGCCGGCGTATAAGACGACTTTTTGACCCTTGAAAATCTTCTCAAAAGTCGGGGGTCGTCTTATACGCCGGTACACATGTTAGGGGGGCTGCGGCATTAAGTACAGGGGTTTGCAGGGGCTGACGTCTCTTACCTGGATCCAGTCCCACGACGATCCGGTCCAGGAAGCGCGGCGTCTCCTTCAGTTCGGCCACTGGATGTTCGTGCGGCTGCGCGGCTCCACCTCCTCACCGGTGATTGGCCGCCAGAACTGTAGCTCGGGAAAGGCACACAGGCGGCCAATCACCGGCGAGGGGGCGGAGCCGAGCGACCCCGCGAAAATTGAGTGCCGGAGCAGCAGGTAAGTGCTCTGTGTAGAGGTGCTGCTGCAACCACATATGCTGGCTGCAGCAGCACCGTACTAGAACAGGGTCAGCAAGTGTCAGTGGGAGGAATAGTGCCCCATCATTGGTGTCACTGATACCAATGATGGGGCACTATTCCTCCCACTGATACCAACGATGGGGCACTATTCCTCCCACTGACACCAACGATGGGGCACTATTCCTCCCCCCCACTGACACCAACGATGGGGCACTATTCCCCCCCCCCACTGACACCAACGATGGGGCACTATTCCACCCCCCACTGACACCAATGATGGGGCACTATTCCACCCCTCACTGACACCAATGATGGGACACCATTCCTCCCACTGACACCAATGATGGGGCATTATTCCTGCCACTGATACCAATGATGGGGCACCTATTCCCCCCACTGATACCAATGATGGGGCACTATTCCTCCCACTGATGCCAATGATGGGGCACCATTCCTGCCACTGATACCAATGAAGGGGCACCTATTCCCCCCACTGATACCAATGATGGGGCACTATTCCTCCCACTGATACCAATGATGGGGCACTATTCCTCCCACTGATACCAATGATGGGGCACTATTCCTCCCACTGACATCAATGATGGGGCACTATTCCTCCCACTGGTGTGCATTGGAAGAGGGGTAGTCTTATACGGCGAGTATAGCCCAAACACTACATTTTAGCAGGAAAAGTAGGGGGGTCGTCTTATACGCCCAGTCGTCTTATACGCCGGCAAATACGGTATATATATATATATATATATATATATATATATATATATATATATATATATAATAGTAATTGTCACAATTGCGGCGTCAGACCCCAGACCTTCTCAACAAACTCGTGACCGAAGGGCTAACCGATCTACGACCGCGATGTGACGTGCGTAACAATGCCAAACCCAGCTGTACCCTGTACAACGATTTTCCAGGTAATGGGTACCGATCGATGTGCCAGCAGCCTGAATCGATTGTTACTGGATCAGGTTAATTACGCATTTAACCCTTCACACTGCCACCACCTCCTTTTTGTTCAGAGAAAGGGGAAACTCGCAATATCGCTATAACACTATAATAATTGAAATAATCATCCGCATAACCCGGTCATTGACACAGGCCAGTTATACAGAGAGTTAAACCTACAGTAGCGTCACTTTAAAGATTCGTAAATTGCAATTAAGAGCTATAGAAACAGTTCAACACTTTCAGAAGAAAGATTTAGTACTAAAAGGGTCAAACAGGTGCAGTAAAAATATTTACAGAGGAGATGTAACTAAGATATATATATATATATATATATATTTTTTTTTTTTTTAAAGGGTTAAGTTACTTGCCATTAAGCCTTGGATGGAAGCAGATCACGTTTCAGAGCAAAAGGCACAGGTCTCCCCAGGTGGTATATTGATGTTAAGAATGGGAGATGTCTTTAACTTAACTTCCTTAGGCTTGGCAGCCTGTTTTAAAGTTTCCCAGCAGGCGGTGGTTCTGAAGTGAAAGACCATTCCCCTGTTTAGGGAAGAACCTTGGCCTTGCCCGGCCAGTGACCCATAAACAGTACACATACACACACACTGGCCAGATGTCTCCTCTCAGTGAGAGGGAGGGGTGGGGGAAGGATAAGGGAGAAATATAAGTGTCAGGACAGTTAACCCCTTTGCCAAGATGGAGGTTGAAACCAAAATGGTTGAACCGCGTCCATCTCTGGGAATACGCTGTTACAGTAATGGCAGCGATCAGCGACTTATAGCTGGACTGCGGCGGGTATTCTGACACTGGAGGGGAACGAAGTGCCGCTGACATCCCAATCACACTAATACAGTGATAATAAAAAGTGCTGACACTGTAATAATGACACTGGGCAGGAATCTGATGGGGGTTATAACTCTTCCTTGCTGTATCCAAAATGAAAAAAAAACAAAAGCATTTTACCTGTAGTTCTACTTTAATGTCTAGTGATACTTTACTAAATATAAATCCCATGAAAGCAGTTATGCAACTTCTCTAGCCCAGAGGTTAGGACTTCATGTATTTCTAGATGACTAGTACACCGTGCTTGAATAACTTTCAGTCAAAATCCACTAGAAGATGGGGCAGTCATATCAACCAGTCAGTGTTGTCGGCACAGTCATCTGTTCTTGTCAGTCTTTGTATGTACAGTTGCTTCTCTGGAGGAGCTTGTAACCATTTGGATCATCCAAAGGAGTAATCTGTGGATTTCCTACAACTGTAGTACTGTGATGGCTGTATTTCACATTAGCAAATCACATCTACTCACTCAAGTCTGTAGGCATTTTCATGAACTGCAAAGATGTGCTGAGGCCCCCATATCCTCCATCCTCCCAAGATAGAGATCCTAAAAGGTTGGGTCCCATCTAACCTTCTTCGTTGTTAAGCAGGATGTTATAACCGATAACGATATTGTGGATGAAAAAATCAGGTTGAACTTACATTGAAAAATGTTGTTTCGCATGCGAACTATGCGGTGGTATGACGGTCGTCCGAAAAAAATCTATCAAGTGCTATCACGAAACAGAAGATGTTTATGTCCAAGGAATTTTCATAAACACGAACGGAAAAAAATTAGATAATGAAAACCGAATTATGCATATTATATTTGTATGTATCAGTTGTTGTTTAATGTATAGTTGTTGGAAACAGGCATCAGACATCCTCAGTTCCTGTAGTCATCTGGATTATTCGCCTTTAATTCTCGAATTAGTTTGTGTGAATATTGGTCTCGGTTCTGCAGCCACAGCTTGGTCGAAATTCTTCTTTTGCATGTTGTATGTTTATATTTTTGGATACCCAAACCACCAAGTGTAATTATACTAGTTTTTGTAATCTGATCCTCATCCATGTTGAATATCAACCGTATGTACGAAGATGCTTCCACTTCGGAGCTCGCAAAGTATCAATTGTTAATACGTTCTAATGCCGGTCCCTGCAACAAAGGATAACGCTTGTCCTGGGCGGCAGGGCATTGAATGCTTTTCCTGGGCGGCAGGGCATTGAATGCTTTTCCTGGGCGGCAGGGCATTGAATGCTTTTCCTGGGCGGCAGGGCATTGAACGCTTGTCCTGGGCGGCAGGGCATTGAACGCGGAAGGGCATGGCTACAAGGTCACACGCACACTTCATCACTTCCACTTGTATGAAAGACGTCAACACTACATATGAAATTGATTGCTCGACGAACGTTTTTTTTTTCCCGATTGGTTAATGTGTGCCTCGATTTCAACCAACGAACGCTGTTTCGTTGGTCATCGGATGACTGATTTGTTGGTCATCGGATGACTGATTTGTTGATTTTCTTACCATGTATTCCTGCCTTTAGTCTAGCTGGAAATATGAGTTTCCTACACAGCAGTCTGTTTTGGAACTGTTTTTCCCCTAGGTTCACACCTAAGCGTTTTCTGCAGTGTTTTGCAGAAACGCACTACAGCCCATTTAATATGATTGCCTATGGGACACGTTCACATCTCCGCATTTTTACCTGGTGCGTTTTTTGGAAAGGGTAAGGGACTTTTTTGAATGCAAAAAATTGCATTTTTGGTTCTATAGACTTCAATAGAAATTCTGCAGAAAAGCATGTAGTACGTTTTTTTTTTTTTTAATGCTTTTTTGATGCATTTTAAATCTGCCTAGCAACAAGAAAAAAAAGAACCTGCAAAACACGGCACAAACACGCAAAATGCAATGCAGAAACAGATCAAACGCAAACTGCATAGGTGTGAACCTAGCCTTAGTAATCTGCTTTTTCAGTTTTTCAAGTTTCTAATGCAGTCTATGTAAGATGAAATGTTTTTCTATACTGGAAATGTTTTATATAAATACTTTTTAACAACTCTATGCGTCAAGTGATAGTCAAAGCTGTTGTCTCGTTGCTTGGAAGCATGTGGTTTAGACACAAGTAAAATCTCTTGTTTTAATTGGCCTTAATATGTTCATTTTTTGTTCAGATCTGACCAAGCAGTGCAGGTCTCCCATGGTGTTAAATGATGGCATAATTGGGTTAACTCTACACTATAGGAGCAGGGAAATTTAGTCTATTTTCTGCTCTGTTCTCCAGTCCTCTGTCCTAATCAAATCGACTGTTTGCATATTGTGGTAGCTGCACATCCCAGTGGAATGCAAAGTCTTAAGCAGAACTTGCTGCTATTTCTGTCTCCTCTCTGAAGGATAGAAATAGGACTATGAAAGCACTGCTGCTTATAAGGACTACCAGCTTATTTCATCTATTCTGTGCGGCTGAAATGATCTTCTTTAATTGTGTACCAAATATCGTCTGCAAAATTGTAATTTATTATAAGGTGTCCTTGAACTTCGATCAAAATACCTATAAACATATCCTGGAAAAAAATGAGAACTTGCCTAAATTCAGTTATAGCAGGCTTTTTTGCTTAAGTAAGGTACAATATGTCCTACACTGGGGTGCACAACCTGTGGGCCACAAGTGGTCCTTGGAACTCTCTGATGTGGCCCTCAACCTCAAATCAGAAAAACTGAATGCAGGTGTTATGGTGCGCTTTCAGAAAATGCACCACACTCGCAAGAAATATTAAGCGCAGCTAACCCACCGGGGCACTGCGCTGCACTCGCAGTGCGGGTAAATCTCAGTGCATCAATGTGAAACCAGCTTTATTCGGAGCTCAGGACAGAAAGGGCTCACTTACGTTTTTGGTTTGGGGGGGCAGGTAAAACCCCATAGTTGAGACATGTTTTTACCAAAACTCCCTGTGGCCTTCCTGTCGTGTTCTGTTTTACACTTGGACAGGAGAAACTGATCCCCTCTATTTTGCTCCTGCAACTGCTGAAAGACGGCTTTTCCTCCTCTCCCGACTGCTGGCATTCAGCGGCTTCAGGAGGAAAATGTTAATTATGCCATTCAAAATGAAAATGATAAACTATAAAGAAAAAGTTTTAAATTTTGATTCATTTTGTAACAGAACCGACCCAGACTGCGCTTGAGTACTTTCGTTAGACTACTGCTTCCCCGTCCGAACACTGACAACAGACACCACAGCCGACCATACAAGACTAGACAACACCAGTCTTGAAGTAAACCAGAGTAGACTAGTTTATTTGAACACAGATACAAGATATATACACTCAGGGGACAATCCCCCCTCCCTGCATAATGACACAGGGCGGGACAATCTACAGTTAGTAACAATAGACACACAGGTATTCAAACTTCACACCAGCAGACAGTCCCATCAGGAGGGAGGGCTGCTGGAGACACCCCCACCACCACCACTAAGCTAATACACATAAACACATACATCCCATAATAGTTTGCTCACAAGCCAGACAGACAATAGATCAATGGGATGCAGTCACATAACATTAAACAATCAACAACCCCTCACCCAACCTATCTCCTAAACATGTCTACACAGTCTGAGACAAAGCCCACACAATATTAGGACAGATCACCCTGTACCCCTTACAGGCACAGGGTGATTTACACATAAGAGGGATATGGGGAGCTGAGACAGGGGTCTCCCCACCTCTCCAAAGTGAGCCGGGTTCCACGGGCCCCCCACCCAAAGTGACTCCTGTCACACATTTCATTTCATTGTGGCCTGCTCCAGTTACCAAATCACTTAGTGTTACTAAACCTAGGACCCTGTATTCACTATATCTGGTCTCCCACAGTACACACAACGTGGAAATGCAATTATTTTAGTAAATATAAACTGCTAAATACGTTTTCTCATCAACAGTTGGAGCAGTCTTGTGGCTTCTTTAGTGTCCAGCAAAGCACTGGTTACAGCTTGTAGGAGGAATTTTCATTCTCTCCTGATTTTCATATGAGCCTGCAGGACCCCTGTCCCTCTGTCTGGACAGTGCTGATTGGCCCTGTGCTGATCACATGCATGCCCTCCCCCCCCCCTCCCCAAAATAAAAGAAAAAAATCTTTAGCAATACTCACCAAACTGAGCATGTGCGGCTTCCTCCCAAGGCTTTGTACTATCAGCAGATGGATTGTGACTGTGGAAGAAGGGGAGGATCAGAAAAGATAAAATCAAACATTCTTTTTACACAAATGGAGGATTAACCCATTAGGTTCCACAGTGAGTATAACAAGCATTCTTTACTGCATATACAGACTGATTTTACTGTTGTGGGTCTGGTAACAGTTTAAGTAGTCCTCGCTCTTCATTAGGTTGAGCACCTCTGTCCTATGCCAATCTAGTGCATGGTTAAGCTGCAGACATTCTGTCCAATTGGTACAGCTGTTGCCCCTGCTGATCACCAGGCATGGATTTCTGCAAGGTAGAGCACGATGCTCCTTGGAGTGGCACACACCCATGTTAATGACTGAGACTAGACACCTGGAACCAAACTGCTAACAATAAGCGGACATTTTGCTCAAATCTTTTGTGGTGTTGATTTCTTCTCACCAATGAACAAGATTATATTAGGGTTATGGCCAACGGCTGAATTGCTGAACAAATGTGTAGACTTCCTGTGGAGCGCTGCAGTCAGATGTGTACCTTCTGTGGCCCAAAAATAGCCACTGTGATTGTCTTCTGGAAAGTGGCATTTACAAGGTAATTGTGAGGATAGAAATGTATGGGACCTGACATTGGCTCAAGGCTAAGCATACGTCACTGGCATCTCAAGGCTTACTACATTACTGAGATTTGCTAGAAGTCCAGTCCAGTCCAGCCTCCAGCATGCCTCATTGGTCTCTTGCTGTACAATGAAAACACCAATTCTAGCATGCCTCACTGGCATCAGTCCTGTCATTGTAACTGCACTTCCTTTACTTGGCTTTCCACTTGTTATTGGCAGAATGCGACCATCAGTAAGGAGTGAAAGAGATGGCTCTTGTAGTTCTAAAGACATAGTCACCCACATAAATCACAGTATTAATCAAGGAATAATTGCTTAATTTTTAATAAACAATGGTTCTGCAATACCTTTCCTCTTTTTCCCCTACAGTTTGTATGTGTATATATGTATGTGCGCGCACGCACGCACACACACACACACACACACGTACACACACACACACGTACACACACACACACGTACACACACACACACGTACACACGTTTACGAATTTAATGTGTTCTCCGGGACATTTCATATTGCAAAAAATTTGTAAACCGAAATGCGGTTTCCCATAGGAATGCATTGAAGACCAATTAATCCATTCCGGAGGTCAGAAAAAAGTAAAAAAAAAAAAAAAAGGTCACGGTCACTATAGGTTGGTGCCCGTTTTTAAATGTAATTACTGACTTTTTTTTTTTTTCTTCACTAAAGCTCAGAAAATCAGCTATCACTTTCCCCCCATCTAAAAGAAAAAACATTTCCTTTTAGTTTATTTCCCTGTGTTAAAAGAAACAGTGTTTCCTTTTAGTTTGTTTTCCGAGATAAAAGAAACAAAGTATCCTTTAGCTCCGGGTAAAGTGACAGCTAATTTTGTGAGCTATAGTGAAGAAAAAAAAAAGCCAGCAATTGCATTTTAAAAATTGGCACTGACATACACTTAGTATTGCAAAAAAAGTTTGTAAACCGAGGCATTATTTTCAATGGATTTTCATTCGTAAACCGAAACTTGCGTTAACCGAGGTGTGTATATGTAATAAAATCTAAAATATATATATATATATATATATATATTAATATTATAGGCTGGTAAAAATGTTGATGTAAGCACATGGGTACATCCTCATTCAGTTTAAGTCCTCATGCACACTGGACATTTTTACAGCTGCTGTTTTTGGCTTTTGATATTTTTTTTTTTTTTGCAGCCAGTAAACCCCCCCAGCATGTTATCCTTTGTGTCCATGCATACAGACTGTAATCAGCGTTTTTTGGCTGGGAAAAAAAAACCCAGGACTAGTGGGTTTCTAGAGGAGTTTTTTTAGCTGTAAAAATGCTCTAACACTGAAAAACGTAGTAAATTGC
Organism: Staurois parvus; assembly: GCF_062004578.1. Classification (NCBI taxonomy): domain Eukaryota; kingdom Metazoa; phylum Chordata; class Amphibia; order Anura; family Ranidae; genus Staurois; species Staurois parvus. The sequence continues at coordinate 1,886,842 of NW_028318415.1, forward strand.
TGCAGACCAGCGTTTATGGACATTTTTTTGACCAAAAAAAAATTTTTTTTTTTTTTTTAAACGCAAAACGCTGCTAAATGCTAATACAAAACCTGCTGAAAAACTCACGTTTTTAACATGACTTTACACCGCTAACGTTACCAGCATTATCAAAACACCCAGTGTGCATGGAGCCTTATAACTGCTGATGTCTGTCTTCACTTTTCTGTTGTGTGTAAATGACAACTGTGTTGTTGATTTTAAAAGTTTTAAAGTTTGCTCTGCCAAGTAGCTGTTCCAGGACCTTTTTATATGCATGCATAAATGTGCAAATGTTTAAGCTTGTAATATTTATCTCTGTCGGTATTCTAATGTTAAATTATTTCAAGTCACAAAATGTAATATTAGCTTTTAGGGTTGTATGGTTTTGTTTAAAGTTTTTATAGCCTTGCATACCTGTTAATAAATAGTGGTTTGCCTTCACCCTTGCATATCATTGATTTTGAGCCTTTTGGAATATTTTGTTTACTTTTTTAGCCTTTTTTTCCCCTTGAGTCTGTAAAACATATTTTTCTTTTTATGGCCAGCATTAGATGCAGAGTCATCATTCCTGGTATTCATGTACAGTAATCAGTAATATCACTTTGCCTCTAGTCACCTGATCATGTGTTGCTAACAAAGCAATTATCTTTTCTGAGGTGTAGCAATCACTTTTTTTTTTCTCTTTGCAGATGAAAATAATGTGGAAGACATCCAGCTTGGTTCTGACTCTGACGCTGAGATGATGGACAAGCCATGCCCCATCCAGATAGTCCTGGCTCACGAGGATGACCATAACTTTGAGCTCGATGAAAAGGCCCTGGAGCGCGTTTTGATGCAGGAACACATACGTGATTTGAACGTGGTGGTTGTGTCTGTAGCTGGTGCTTTTCGCAAAGGGAAATCGTTTTTGCTTGATTTTATGCTTCGATTCATGTATAGTCAGGTAAACATTTTGTCTTTCTTTTAGGGCCCCTTCACACTTTTTTGCATGTGTTTTCATGCACTTTTTGACATGCTGCTTTAAGCATGCCCATTTAGTGTAGCAAAAAATATACTGGCTTGATTTTTTTTTTTTCCTAGCACACCACAGGCAATAAAGAGCACATGCCTCTTGGTGCACTAAGAGTCCGGTGTGTTTTGTTTTGACCACGTGTGTATGTTGGGTTGCCTTTTGAAAATGAATGGCAGATCCTTTTGTTAGATTTGTGTGTAAATTTATGGATTGTTTCCCACATTACTTTTAGCTTACACTTTTTCACTACAATGTCTCCCTTATGTGGCCTGTTTTCAACTCTGAGATGCTATGGAAGCCAGCCATACTGTATTGCTGTAACTGCTAATTGGATACAGTATAGTTACTAATTCCTGCAGTCAGTTGGTGCAAAATGGGCAGCCAAACTGTTCCAGACAATAATCAACCATCTTCACATAGGACTTCAGGAGTGGTTATTTATTTCAGGTACTTATATAGCGCTGTCAATTTACATAGCACTTTACATATATAATGTACATTCATATCAGTCCCTAACCCTCAAGGGGCGTACAATCTAAGGTCCCTAACTTACATTCATACATACACATACTAGGGACAATTTAGAAAGGAGCTAATTCACCTACCAGCATGTCTTTGGAGTGTGGAAGAAAACCGGAGCACCCGGAGGAAACCCACACAGACACAGGGAGAACATGCAAACTCCAGGCAGGAGGGGCTGTGGTTGGGTTTTGAACCAATGACCCTAGTACTGCCAGGTGGAAGTTAGAGCTGCATCCTATCTTACATTGCGCTCAGACAATAATCCACGTTTAACTCAATGTGCATGTAATTCCCCTTTGTACAGCCCTTAGAATATCAGCTTCTTATTAACTCTGTCCTACTCTACTTGATCCTTGCTGTTAGATATATATATATATATATATATATATATATATATATATATATATATATATATATATATATCTATCTATCATGACCATATGCTTTTGTGTGGATTTCCAAGGCGAAGAAGAAACTCACAGACCACAGTTTGCTTTGTTTTTTATAAATGTAAAATACAGACATGGTGTGGAGTTATCAAAGCAGTGCCCTGAGCAGTGCACTGAGAGACAGAATAGCAACAAAAAATTCAAAAGAAATGCATGTCTAACAAATTATGCACTGATTTGCATGTTCATGAGGGAGTTATCAAAGCAGTGCCCTGAGAATTGCAGATTATGGACTGAATTTTAAATAGGCACCTTACCAGCTTTTGGGGGGGCTGCATTATTTTTCTTTTTTGGTTAAACCGGTAATGAACTCCTTGAAGAAGAAAAAAAAAAAAAAAAAAGAAATCTCTCCTGTTTAAGTCATAATGTACTCCTATGCACTGCTCCGCATACTAGCACATTATAACAGACTTGCCTGTCCTAATGTTCCCTGTTCTCCAGTCACAGATCACGTGTCCCGGGCGCTTGCATCTTTGCCCAGTCTTCCTTTCTGTTCTGTCTCTCTGGCCGCTTGAATGACTGGGTTACGATGACATCACTCCCACGCAGGCACACAGGAGTCCCATCATCTCAGCATAGATCGGGTGCTGTTAATACACTGTGAGCTGCACATGTGCTGCTTTGTGTATATTAAAACTGACAGGCAGACCGATTGTATCTCTTCTGTCATAAAAGCCCTACCTGTCAGCAATTTTAAAATAATGGGTTTATTGCCACCTTAAGTACATTTTTGCAAGTGCAGAAAAAGACTTGCTGATCCTGCCAGAAATCCAGTGTCATGGTAACCTCTTTGCACTGAATTGAAACCTTGAGCGGTTATGACAATGCTGCTTTTCCATAGATCTAGTAAAGGTGCGTTGTCACCTTAGGGCAGGAATTTGTCACCAATTGAAAAGGGTGGGGGCGTGGAGCATGGGAACCCTGAAAAATAAAGGAAAATAATTTGGCCACCACATATGACGACAGGTAAGGTGGAATATGATACATTTTTGTCCATGGTGGTAAGGTGGAATATGGTTTATTTTTGTCCTTGGGTTAAGATGACCTGCTCACCTAGTAGAGCAACAAATCTTTTTTTTCAGGTACTTGTATAGTGCCATCAATTTTACACAGAACATAACATACTTATTATACATTCACAGCAGTCCCTGTCCTCAAGGAGCTCACACACCTTCTGTTTGTAGCAGTCCCCCAGCCCCCCCCCCCCCCCTTACACCTGAGCCCCCACTTTATCCTGCGATTTCCAGGAGAGCCTTGGTTCCCTGGGGACTCTCACTTCTGATTGGCTGAGACAGCAGCGAGAGCCATCGGCTCCAGTTGCTATCAATCACAGCCAGTGATCCAATCAGGAGACGGAGGGGGCAGGGTTGTGAATGGACACACAGAGCTGCGGCTCAGGAGCACACCTGCTCGGGTGCCCCCATAGCAAGCTGCTTGCTGTGGGGCACCTGACTGGAGGGAGCGGCCAGGAGCGCCAGCGGGGGACCCCAGAAGAGAAGAATCCGGACTGCTCTGTGCAACACCATTGTATTGTAAATAAGTATTTGATCCCCTGCTAATTTTGAATGTTTGCCCAATCACAAAGAAATGACCAGTCTAAAAATCGAATGGTAGGTGTATTGTAACACTGAGAGACAGAATAGCAACAAAAAATTCAAAAGAAATGCATGTCTAACAAATTATGCACTGATTTGCATGTTAATGAGGGAAATAAGTAGTTGATCCCATATCATTCAGCAGGATTTCTGGCTACCAGGTGTATTTCATACAGGTAACAAGCTGAGATTAGAAGCAGTCTCTTAAAGGGAGTGCTGCTAATCTCATTTTGTTACCTGTATAAAAGTCACCTGTCAACAGGAGCAATCAAACAATCAGAATCCAAACTCTTCACCATGGCAAAGAGCTGTCCAAGGATCTCAGGGACAAGATTGTAGACCTACACAAGGCTGGACTGGGCTACCAAACTATTGCCAAGCAGCTTGGTGAGAAGGTGACAACAGTTGGTGCAATCATTCGCAAATGGAAGAAATACAAAACAACTGTCAGTCACCCTAGGTCTGGTGCACCATGCAGGATCTCACCTCGTGGAGTGTCAATGATCATGGGAGCAGTGAGGAATCATCCCAGAACTACATGTGAGGATCTTGTCAATGATCTCCAGGCAGCTGGGACCACAGTCACCAAGAAAACAATTGGTAACACACTACGCCGACAATGATTGAAATCCTGCAGTGCCTGCAAGGTCCCTCTGCTCAAAAAAGCACATGTCCAGGCCCATCTGACGTTTTCCACTGAACATCTGAATGATGCAGAGGAGGACTGGTTGAAAATGTTGTAGTCAAATTAGACTAAAATCAATCTCTTTGGCATCAACTCAACTCGCCATGTTTGGAGGAGGAGAAATGCTGCCTATGACCCCAAGAACACCATCCCAACTGTCAAACATGATGGTGGAAACTTTCTGCTTTGGGGGTGTTTTTCTGCTAAGGGGAGAGGATAACTGCACCGCATCAAAGGGATGATGGACGGGGCAATGTACTGTCAAATCTTGGGTGAGAACCTTCTACCCTCAGCCAGGGCATTGAAAATGGGTCGTAGATGGGTGTTCCAGCATGACAATGACCCAAAACACACGGCCAAGGCAACAAAGGAGTGGCTCAAGAAGAAGCACAGTAAGGTCCTGGAGTGGCCTAGCCAGTCTCCAGACCTTAATCCGATTTGAAAATCTGTGGAGGGAGCTGAAAGTTCGAGTTGCCAAACGTCAGCCACCAAACCTTAATGACTTGGAGAGGATCTGCCAAGAGGAGTGGGCCAAAATCCCTCCTGAGATGTGTGCAAACCTGGTGGCCAACTACAGGAAACATCTGACCTCTGTGTTTGCCAACAAGGGATTTGCCACCAAGTACGAAGTCATGTTTTGTGAAAGGGATCAAATACTTATTTCCCTCATGAACATGCAAATCAGTACATAATTTGTTAGACATGCATTTCTTTTGAATTTTTTGTTGCTATTCTGTCTCTCAGTGTTACAATACACCTACCATTCGATTTTTAGACTGATCATTTCTTTGTGAGTGGGCAAACATTCAAAATCAGCAGGGGATCAAATACTTATTTCCTTCACTGTAGCATATACAGTTGTGACCAAAATTATTCAACCCCCAATGCTGTAAAGGGGTTTAGGGACTATAGTGTACATTTGGAATTGTATTCAGAATCAAATCCTACAAGGACGTTGTAACTACCCAAATGCAACTAAAATGACATCAATTGTTTATGTAATACAGTAGTAAATGGTTCTTATGTGGTTTCTTCATTGCCACAATTATTCAACCCCTTAAAGACTACCACTCTGAAGAACAGAGGTTCATACAGGTGCTTTCCATCAGGTATTGAAAACACCTGTGGATGTCACCGAGCAGCAATCAAGCATAATAAGCACCAATTAGGCAGCTTTAAAATGACTGTGATACTCAGCTCCTTCTAGACATTTACTGGTGTGGTTACAAACATGGTGAAGGCAAGAGAATGGTCCAGGAAGACAAGAGAAGAGGTGATTTCTCTTCACAGGAAGGGCAATGGCTATAAGAAGATTGCAAAGATGTTAAACATACCAAGAGACACCTTAGGAAGCATCATTCGCAAATTCAAGGCAAAGGGCACTGTTGAAACGCTACCTGGTCGTGGCAGAAAGAAGATGCTGACTTCGACTGCTGTGCGCTACCTGAAGCGTAGAGTGGAGAGAAGTCCCCGTGTGACTGCTGAGGAACTGAGAAAAGATTTGTCAGATGTGGGTACAGAAGTTTCAGCCCAGACAATAAGACGCACACTGCGTAATGAAGGCCTCCGTGCCAGAACTCCCAGGCGTACCCCCTTGCTGTCTCCAAAGAATAAGAAGAGTCGACTGCAGTATGCCAAAAGCCATGTGGACAAACCACAAAAGTTGTGGGATAGTGTTCTGTGGACTGATGAAACAAAATTAGAACTGTTTGGGCCCATGGATCAACGCTATGTTTGGAGGAGGAAGAACAAGGCCTATGATGAAAAGAACACCTTGCCTACTGTGAAGCATGGTGGAGGGTCAATCATGCTTTGGGGCTGTTTTGCTTCTGCAGGTACAGGGAAGCTTCAGCGTGTGCAAGGTACCATGAATTCTCTTCAGTACCAGGAGATATTGGATGGAAACGTGATGCAGTCCGTCACACACCTGAGGCTTGGGAGACGTTGGACCTTTCAACAGGACAATGATCCCAAGCATACCTCCAAGTCCACTAGAGCATGGTTGCAGAGGAAAGGCTGGAACATTTTGGAGTGGCCATCGCAGTCACCAGACTTAAATCCGATTGAGAACCTCTGGTGGGACTTAAAGAAAGCAGTTGCAGTGCGCAAGCCTAAGAATGTGACTGAACTGGAGGCCTTTGCCCATGAAGAATGGGCGAAGATACCCGTAGATCGCTGCAAGACACTTGTGTCAAGCTATGCTTCACGTTTAAAAGCTGTTATAACTGTAAAAGGATGCTGTACTAAGTACTAAGATTGAATGTCACTTGGGGGTTGAATAAAACTGATAATGCTGTGAGCACAGAAAAGACATTTGTGGTTATTTCATTATAACTGTTATGTTATATTTGTCTGACCTACAAGTGCCTCTTTAATGTAAATGTAAGCAAGATGACTGAATGATCAAAAGCAATGTCAAACTGGCCAAAACACTCAATTTCAGTGGGGGTTGAATAATTTTGGTCACAACTGTATATTGGAAGTAAAAAGGAAAGGGATTCTGAGAGGAGACATTAGATGCTCCCATGTGATTGGAGGATTCGGTCAGGTGCATGGAGTGACTGGATTCAGAACATTTCATGTGGTTGAATACTGTAGAGGTTTTAAAGGGTCAGGCACGTTGTATGAAAGACACCTGGTAGCCAGAAATCCTGCTGAATGATAGGGGATTAAATACACCTACCATTCGATTTTTAGACTGATCATTTCTTTGTGAGTGGGCAACCATTCAAAATCAGCAGGGAATCAAATACTTATTTCCTTCACTGTATATGTGAATTTCCAATGAACTAATAAAACGCTTGTAGATTCAGTACAGAGCTAAATGTACAGTAATTTAAACTAAAAGTGCACATTTCCTCCCTCACATAATTTTAATCATACATACTGACTATACATGCACTATAGAAAATACAAAAACATGTCCTAGTGTTAAACCACACACGTTTTCCTTGCAAGAATGCTTTCCTAAAAATGACAAAACTTGCTACCCTAAGGCTACGTTCACAGTAGCCTTGTTTGCAAGCGGCAGACAGGCGATTGGGAAGCATTTTTACCGCTTCCCAAACGCCTGGGAAAATTCTGCACATTGCAGCATGGTGCTGTGCACACAGGAGCGTTAGCGTCGCGTTGCGGCAAAACGGACGCCTCTGGTCGAGTCAGGAGGAGTTGAAGCCTCCTATTCAAGTCTACGGTGCCGCTCTGCAAACGCCCGGCCGGCGTTTGTGGAGCAGTAACACCATTCAAACTTCAATATAGGCGTTTGTAGGGCTTTTTAACGCTTTGCAACCGCTGCTAAACCGCGCATGCAGCGGTTGCAGAGCATTAAAAAATGCTCCGCAAACGCCGGACCAACGCTTTTCAAATGCTATAGGGGCGTTTGACAAGAGTTGGAAAAACAGTGAAGTGTGAACGAGCCCTTAGAGAACCATCCTTGCATCTGCAAATATTAGCACCTCTGTGTTTAAAAAAAAAAAAAAAAAAAAAGTCACAGGTGCAGCCATTTAAAGGGACTTGATGGACTTTAAGGGCTCGTTCACACCATACATACATGAAAACTGATGCGCAGATTTCACTTGCAGGGACATCAGTTTACATCAATTTTCATGCACGTTTCAATGAGTTTTACACATGTTGCAGATTCCTGCGCAGAAAAAAATCTCCACGTGATACTAGTGTTTACCTTCTAAAAATTCTGTGTGTGTGTGAGAGAGAAGACATGTAGATGATGATGTGTTTAAAGTCTTTTCAATGTTTACATTGTGGAACATTATTCTGAAATTTGTACAAAAATTTTTAGATGCAGCTTTTCACAGATAGGTGAACCTCTGTCCATCTCTACTTCTGAGACACTGACTCTCTAAGATGCTCTTTTTATACCTAATCATGTTACTGGCCCAATGCCAATTAACCTAATTAGTTGCAAAATGTTCATCCAGCTCTTCCTGGTTAGTGCCACTTACTTTGCCAAGCTGACTGTACACCAGTTTCAGTAAATCTCCCCCACAGCGTCCCAACTTGTTTTGGAGTTGGGGTTGTATTACACTTTAGACTAGTGACCATAAAATGTAAAGACAAATTATTTTTTTTTTTCCAGAGCGCATCAAGTTGGATTGGTGGAAATTATGAGCCATTGACTGGGTTCACGTGGAGGGGAGGATGTGAGCGAGAGACCACGGGTATACAGGTCTGGAGTGAAGTGTTTATTATTGAAAAACCTGATGGATCCAAGGTATGTGCTGTGTATATCTTCTCATTTTTGAGTCTTTCAATAATACAATAATATCTGTTCAGACAATTGTGCTAGTTTCCGGAGTTGTCATAAATTTATGTATTTCTGGACCAAACCTGTGTCTCTAACCTGCACTGAAATGCACATATCATGCTATGTATGCCACCCACTCTGACTTCTGCAATACTCTTGAAGCCAGGGCTACTGGCAAAGTTGCTGTACTGAAGTCCCATTATTCCTGTAGCAAACCAAGGTTGGGGAATTCTATATCTAAGTCATATGAACAACTGTAGCTTGCATAATTTGTAGGTATTGTTCTGCTTCAAATTCCACTTTATGCATTGACATAACTTTGTTGACCCAGTCAGTATGGTCGCCTGTTGTCTTGGCAGCATCTACAGGCAGCGTAACTATTCAGTGAGGCACAGAAGTTGAATCCAATGCAAATGTAATTTACCTAATTGCAGTACATATGATGTATATTCTGCAATATTTACATTTTTGGTAAACTCATTAAATGAATCCAAGCACTATAAGCTGAGATAGCATGCACTGCATTGATGCATTCACACAATTTCACAGTAACCATGAGAAAAAAACATGAAATAAAAGAATTTGAATAGTTATGTGTAGCTATGCGTGATTAACCTGTTAACCTAAAATTGGTTCTGATATCACTGTTTTACTAACCTGCCAGCTTATTATTCTAAAAAAAGGAAACCTTTAATTGGTTTGCAAATATTAAAGATTCTAACTACCAGCAAGAATGAGTCAGATTCCTTACATTTAAAGAGTACCTGTCATTTTAGATCCATCATGGCAGCGCCTGTTAGTGGGCATCCACTCACCTGCTGCCGCTACGTCCCTCACCTTGTGTCAATGCCGCATCACCAGCCATCCCATTAACCACTTGCCTTCCTGAGGATTTACTCCCCTTCCTGACCAGGCCTTTTTTTGCGTTATGGTGCTGCGTTACTTTAACTAACGCTGCACCCAAATGAAATGTACATCCTTTTTTTTTACCCACGAATGGAGCTTTCTTTCTGTGGTATTTGATCGCCTGTGCTTTTTTTTTTTCGCAAATAAAAAAAAAAAAGCAAGAATTTTGAGAACAAAACTATATTTTTGCCTTTTTTTGCTATTAAACATGTCCAGTAAAAACATTTTAAAAATCTAATTTCGTCATAAATTTAGGCCAAAATGTATTCTGCGACATGTCTTTGCTAAAAAAAAAAAAAAGTTAGTGTTTACAAATGGTATATACATACTGGGATTTTTTTTACATTTTTACTAGTAATGGCGCCGATCAGCGACTTATAGCGGGACATTCTTACACTGGGGGGAACTGACTTCCCCAGTGATACCAGTACAGTGATCAATGCTAAAAAAAAAAAAAGCACTGACACTGTACTAATGGCACTGGGCAGGAAGGGGTTAACATGAGGGACGATCAAAGAGTTAACTGTGTGCAGGGAGTGTTGTACTGGGGGGCGGTGTGTGTTTCACTGTAATCACTGCTCTGGATGGCTGTGCTGTACACAGCCATCCAGAGCAGTGTGCCTGAGCTGACAAGGAGGAGGACTGTTAGTAAATAAAACCGTCCTCCTCCCCGTCGGTGATTGGAAATCACTGGATGCCGGCGAGTAATTACCGGACGGGACCCGTATATGTACGTGATTTTGCGCACCCCTGAAGCCCTGTAGCAGTATTTCTGCTATAGGGCAGTGGGGATGCGGTTAAAGTGAGTGGGACTGTGGGTGAGTCAGCAGCGGGTGAGAGGAGGAGTCGCTGCCGGACAGAGATGACAGTTCCTCTTTAGAAATTATAATTTAAATCGAGCCTTTTCACTAGTGATTTAAACCTTGATTTAAATCAACTTGATTTAATAAAATTCTCCCTGATTAAAATACTGGCCAGTGGAATGAATGAACCCCCAAATGCTAAACGTGTTTGCATAACGTGGCTTTAGGCACTTTTTAGTGCTGCTTTTTCCTTCCCTGGATTAAAGGCGTCTAGGGGAGAAAAAAATTCTGTGTGCACAAAGAGTAAGGGTTTGCAGGCTCTTTGAAACAAAACAAGCTGATTCATTTTACTTCATTTAAGACTATCTTGAGCAGTAATTTACCAGCTTAATTTATGTGCGGTTTCCTTTTACAAATAGGTAATAAGAGCTCCACTTGACAGATTTCAGGGTCACATTAAGTGCACATGGCTTAAATATTTGAGAAGCTTTCCTGCTGAATGTTTCCAATAGCAGAGACTGCCACACTGTGGCCAGCAAAAAGGAGATGTAATATAAGGCATGGGGATACTTATGATTCTTGATGGGCCACCTGATTATTTATGTATTGCTGACAAATCCTGTATTGTTTACTAAGAACACCCGACATAAGAGAAAACGAGAGGCTGCCTTTGCTGACCTATTGAAAATTCCAGTTGCCTGGCTTTGACAGCAATAGTTCGAGTTGCTAACCCTGGAAAAAGTATGCAGATAATGATTTATGACTTCATTCATCTTGTTTGGATGCATACCTCTTCCAAGTCTGTGACACTGGAAATATTGAAGCAGTCTGGCATCTAGCATTTTCAGGAGGAGGTCAGCAGTGGCATGTTTCTTTCTATAGAGGTTAGCCTGGCCACTTTTTAGATCATAGGAAAGTAATGTAATCTTTTCAGAAGGCTGTCTGGTCACACCGATTAATTTTAGTTTGTGTTCCTGGTGGGAATCGATCCCATGACCCCAACAGTGCTTTCAACTAAAAATACACATATTTCTTTCTGAGAAATATTTTTACTAAAGTGTTCACATTGTGTATATTGTTTGTTGTATAGCTACTTTCATAAATAACAAACATACTTTCCAAGCGACTTATTGCGACGTCTGCCTTTACATGTGAAGTGGTACAACATACCTAATTTATATCTGTTTTGTTATGTAACCTTTTATTTAAGCTTGAGTTTTACAAATGAGGCTGCACTTTGTTAGAAGCAAAAGTGTTTGTTGGTCTGGCTTTGTAAAAAAAACAAAGAAAAACAAAAATAAATATATATATACACATGTACACACACACAGGTTTGCCTCTGTTTACAAACGCCTTGGTTAACGTTATTTTCGGTTTATGAATGAAAATCCATTGAAAATAATGCCTCAGTTTACAAATTTTTTTTTGCAATGTCGGTGCCGATTTTTCAATGCAATTGCCAGCTTTTTTTTTTTTTTTTTTTCACTATAGCTCACAGAATTAGCTGTCACTTACCCCAGAGTTAACCGACACTTTGTTTCTTTTTAGAAACTAAAAGGAAATATTGTGTCTTTTAACTCAGGGAAATAAAAAGCGGTAATTACATTTAAAAACCGGCACCATATAAAATAAAAAAAAATGGTGTGGGGTCCCCCCTCCCATCCATACCAAGCCCTGCTGGTCTGGTATGAATTTTGAGGGGAACTCCTACGGCGTGGGGTGTGACGGAACGTTGACCCCAGCCCTTCTCACCAACTCGTGACCGAAGGACCAGCCGATTTTGCACTGTGCTGTCACTTGCGTAACAATGCCACTCTCAGCTGCGCCCTGCACAAACATTTTTCAGCTCGCGGGACTACAGTGCCAATAGCCTGAGAGTGATTGTTACTGGGTCAGGTTAACTACGCAATTAACCCTTCACACTGGCACCACCACCTTTTTGTGTAAGGGGCGGGGCATGTGACCCCACCCTATGTGACATCAATGATGTACACTTTTTGTGAATGTGTAAGGGTACCATGTACCCCATAATCATTAACATAAGGGGGGCAGGATCTGGGGGTCCCCTTGTTAAAGGGGGCTTCCAGATTCCGATAAGCCCCCTGCCTGCAGACCCCCACAACCACCAGCCAGGGTTGTGGGGAAGAGGCCCTCGTCTCCATCAACATGGGGACAAGGTGCTTTGGGGGGGGGGGGAGCCCCTCCTCCCCAAAGCCCCCCCTCCCCCCCCATGTTGAGGGCATGTGGCCTCACTCGTTCCCCCCCCCCCCCCACACCACTTTCCTGACCTGCCGGGCTGCATGCTCGGATAAGGGTCTGGTATGGATTTTGGGGGGACCCCAACCCTTTTTTTTTTTGCATGGGAGTTCCCATCAAAATCCATACCAGACCCGAAGGTCTTGGTATGGATGGGAGGGGGGACCGCACGCCAGTTTTTACATTTATTTTTTTAATTGCCGGCGATTCTTTTACATTCAGATGTCAGTGGGGAACATGCAGTATTTTAGCAGTGTTTACTTTTTTCTGACCTACGGAACGGATTAATTGGTTTTCAGTGCATTCCTATGGGAAGTGGCATTTCGGTTTACAGATTTTTTGCTATACGAAAAGTCCTGGAGAACGTATTAAATTCGTAAACCAAGGTATGCCGTGTGTGTGTATTTTAATCATTAGGTGAAAGACACAGGACTAGCATTCTTAGACCATGGTATGCTGCTGCCTTCATGTTATTGGACACAGGCAAAAACGTTTGCTAGGGCCACCCCTAGAACTTGTCTGTATAACTGCGTGCACTTTGTGGGGCTCCAGTTGCAGGTGTGCTTAGGTGATGGACCTGTTCTCCTCTGTGGTAGTATAAATAGGATTTTTAAAAATATATCTTTTATCATTTTGAATCTCACTGCTTTTTGCTTTGTCTGTACCTAGCAGTTTCCGGATTGGTCGTGTGTACCCTGGGGACTGAACCTGGACCCCAATCTGAGACTGGCCTGTGATGTTTGCTTTGGGCATTGCATCCTGCATTTGGCACTAATCTTGGTACAAAGTGCAACATGTCAAATTCGCTGCACATGTTACACTTGGTTCCCAGACCCTGCATACTCCTTTGAGGGTATGCCCACTGTGAGTACAGGACATGGGCAAAATATTCATATGCCCCGAGTTTAATCTTCTACTTTCATGCGAATGTCGTTTTTTTGATAGGGTCCTAAAACGGTGTTCCACTTCTCCATTGTGGAGAAATCTCTTAGCTTACCTAGTGTATTATTTTATTTTTGCATTTAAACTCTTCGATGATATTCTTCACTGTCTTCATATAATAGTACAGAAGCAGTGCATCTGGATTAACGCAACCTTGGTAAAACCCTGGGAGCCGTACCCGGAATCCCCCACTGTAGGGATGGCCTGTAAAGTTTCTTTGGGCACAGGATCCTACATGAGTGTTCACCTTGGTGCTTAGGGCAAAGTCTGCATGGTGTTCGCTACAGGAGAGTCTACACTGTATAGTCTACACCTGGATTACTACATACACCTTCTGGATATGCTTACCATGTATTCCATACCCAGCTCCATGCGTACACCACAGGGGAATACCCTTACCTGACACTATGGCGGAGACCAGGCGAAAGGTAGCCATGGCAAATTCTCAGGCGAACATTCACTCTGCAGGTCTGCACAACACTCAACCTGAATGTAGTTCTGTTTCAGGCACGCAAAAAGTGGCCTTCCTGACAGAAACAGGCTGGATATAGTCCTCTTTGTCCAAGGCTACAAAATGCAATGCCCATTCTTCAGCCTCCTCTGTCTCTACCAGTCCAGTCCTGATATACCTGCTCTAGATGAGGCTAACACAGAAGGGAATGATAAAGATATAGAGGCAGTATTGGAGGAAGTTCCAGGAGATTTTTCTCCCCTACACTTATACCTTCAAGCAACATGTTTGCTAATGTGGATAAACGCGCTGCTGTGCACAAAAGCCTTGGCATTGTAGAACGTGATTCTCCTCTGTCTTGTCAACCCCACTGGATACTAAGAGACCTGCAAAATCTTTAAAGACCTTCCCCGTTCATGAACAAATAGGCAAAACTGTTGATTGGCTTACTCCAACAAAGATGTTTACTCCTTGTTGAACTCTGTCCAATGGAAAAAGAGTTTATCAAAAAGTAGTTGTGTTTGTAGTTGGTCCTGGTGTCTCAGTCTCAAACCTCTCACTGTACCAATTGAAGATGTTCCTTCATTTGAATATTCTGCCTATAGAATGCTTGAGATGCACTTACGTTTTCTTAAGTTTTACTATTGCAGGCTCAGCCCTGCAACCAGTTCTCGCTGCAATTTCAAGTATGTCAAACTGCAACAAACTGGACAAGGACAATGAACCACCAATATGATCCTGCTTTTCTGGACCATGATTTAACAGAGCAAATACAGCAATTACCTTTTGCTCTGCTTTTTTGTGTAGATGCCTTAGAACATGTCATGAGACAAATTTCCAGAGTGGCTCCAGTCTCCATTCACATGCGCAGAATCTTGTGACTCAAAATCTGGACAGCTGAAGCTGCCTGTAATAAGCACCAAACGTATATATCCTTTCAGGATGGACGTCTTTTTGGGGAAGCATGTGACCAGTTCAAATAAGATGTCAAGGAGAAAAGGTTTAACTTCCACACCGGAGTCCTGTACTGTACTCCACTATGGAAATCAAAGGTAAGTTATTGTGGTAATCCTTGCTGTTTTGTCTCTAATGCTTTGGCACAAGCGACTAGTGGTTTTTCCCTTTTTTATATGAATCTCATGTCAGAGGGATGAGTTACCGGTGTCACACCTCCCAGGTAGGGAGTGTGCTGCTGCATCCTGCGGCCATCTTTAACAGAGACCAAGCCATAGGAAGCTGGTCAGTGCCTGGATTATATCAGCTCCTTTCTAAACACAGAAAACCCTTTCCATTCTAAACGCCTGAACAGTTGGTACCCAGTTGAGCTAAAAGGGCCAAATAGCATGCTTTCTGAAAACGGCCTAGAGGAAATGCAGACCGCCCATCAAATTGATAGCTGTTCCCTTGCCTCAGAGCAATGTAAAACGTAGACATTGCTCCCCTCATCTTGTGCTGGCTCCCTCTCTGCCATGCCACATGTGGCCTTTCTGACTTAGCAGATTTCTCCACCACAATGTCTGACGGATTTGGAAAACTTTCAGCTCTTCTAGAACTTTTTGATTTCCAGAGACTAAAAATGATATATGTCCTCTTTTCCTCTTGACCCTGTTCAGGAATGAGAAGTAGAACATCCTTTACTTGGAAGCTAAGAAGGAAAGTTATGAGGACATTGATTTTTGTAGTGGAATATTTTACTTACCCTGAATCTTGTGAGGTATGACCTTGTGCCAAATGCTTTAGACTGTGGACAGACTAATTGACGGAGTGCGTACTAGCTTTTGCCTAACAGCCAAAACCGACCCCTATGAGTACTAATAGACTGGCTAAAAGACTTTACCTTACATTGATTGTGCACTATGAGGACTGGCTGTACTGGAAAGGTTTATTATACTAAGTTTTTTTTTCTTTTTTTCTTGCTGATCTTTATCCTAATGAAAAGTAATTTTAAAAGAAATGCTCTATTGAATGGTCTGCCATTTCAGTACTCAATAAATGCCTTACAGTTTCTCTTGAGGATGTTCCCTACTTTAAAGAGCTTCAAAACGCCTATCAATAGAATTCTTAAAGGGCCTTATTTGCTATTGCAGTTGCAGACCTGCGGTCAGCAATTGCTGTCATGTCTATTTGCCGCTTATACTGAGTCTAGGAACCTGTTTTTGAAGACCCTGCTCTTTTTTTTTTTTTTTTTTTTTTTGAAGACAACTGATGTCTTCAGCCCTATTGTTTTCAGTTTATGCTCCTTTATCTCTGCACATATGCACAAGATTTTGTGCCTAAAAGCTTAGCCTGCTGAGCATGCTTGTAAGAAAATGCTTTTATATATGCTATTTAATGGTGAACACCTCTTTGGAGAATCCCTTGGCAAATTCATCAAGGAAGTCACTGAGTGAAAAATACTCTCACCACAGCTTAAGTCTTATTTCTACGGCTTCTACGTCTGCTCAGAGGAGGGGGTCTTTCTGTTTCCCCAAGTGTCAACCTGAAAAACAAGACTTAACATCTCCTTTCTTCACAAGCAGCAAGCCCTCCCTGAAGCCCTCCTCACAATGAAGAGGTTCTTTCACTCCTTGGAATGAGGGGACTGCTGTTGGTGTATGCACCAGTATGGTTCTGAGACTTCCTAGCCTTCTGGGTCCAAGCTGTCATTTCAGAGTTTCTATCACCACCCCCTCCTCCCTCCACCCTTTGTTAGATTTAAAAAAAATCTACCAACTTCAAACCAAAGAAAGCAGATTTGAGGTCTACCTTGCTCCTACTTTATGCACAAAGGGTAGTTGTACCATTTCCTTAAGAAGAATGTATTCAGGGTTTCTATTCAAACCTATTTACAGTCTGAAAAACAAATGGGGCCACTTACCTAGTACTTAAAATGCTTAAATCCATAAACAGATTTTTTTTTTTTTTTTGTGTGTCAGAATTTTTGAAGGTGGCTACAAAACATGCCATTGCTTTGCTCAGACAAAGGGAATTTCTTGCATCAGCAGACACGCCCATCTCTATATTTAAATTTTCCCATCTCACTAATGCTGCCTGCTTTTTGTTGTACAAGCCAACACTTCCAGTTTGTGGCACTGTCATTCAGGCTCTCCGCAGCACCCTGAAGGTTCACAAAATTCCTTGCCTTGCTTCTGACTCTTCTATGAATGCAGGGCATTCAAGTCATAGGTTACATAGATGACCTCCTACTGAAAGACTCCTCAGCCAAGACTTTCTCTGCCAATATCCATACAGTTCCTTCATACTGTAAAAGGGTGTGAGAGAACACTTTGCAAAGTTGATTATCCAGCCAAAGGTTTGAAGTACCTAAGTCAAATGTGGCCTAAGTCAGAATCTTCCTCCTGCAGGAGAGATTGCCTCCCTAATGTTTAGCTTAGGCCACGATATCCCTTAATTCACTTTTGCTTGAGGGTTCTGGGGCTGCTTGTGGCTTCCTTTTTGAGGCAATTCCCTTTGCTCAGTTTCACTCCAGATCTCTTCAATCCAACATTCTCAAAACTTGATCCAATCCTTGAACTGCTCATTTGTTCTTTCCAGGCAAAGATCTCCCTAGTATGATCTAGTATCATAGTATGATACCTCCCTAGTATGATCTCCCTGCTGACTTGTATTAGCCAAATAACGGAATGTCCATTGACCATTGACATCGAGGGATGGCAAAAAGCCAAACCAAATAATAGCAGCAGCAATCCATCATATTACCAGAAAAAGGAAAGAAAAAAAAGTTAGAAAAAAAAAATATATAAAAACATAGAAAAAAAATAAGAAAAAAAGAAAGAATCAGAAAAAAAACATGGAGGAAAAGAAGACTAGAAGAATCATGGATCCAGGGCAAGCACAGGCAACAACTAAGAGGCCATAACTAGTAGGAGGCAGGGATGGCAGGGAATAACGTATCCAAGGTTCCCAAACCTTAAGGAATTTCAGATGAGAATCTTGAAGAACGCTAGACATCTGTTCATTGATCAGCATAGCATTCTTCCGTGTCTTCACCCCCTGGAAGACAACTGAAGGGCTTCTCCAAGCTTGAGCTATAGCACGTTTGGCCGAAATAAATAGGTAGGATGCCAATTTCTGCTGAGACCTAGACAGACCCAAAATTGGGCAATGCAGGAGGGGCCACCTTTGCATCCTTATGGACCGTGATATTTGCAGCAAACCAAAAACCCTAGACCAGAAGCCTATCAATCGTGGGCACAACCACCAAATATGCAAGACATCCCCACGTAGACCACAGTTCTGGAAACGCCTATCTCCGCCAGTCGGATTAAAATCCAAGCCGGAACCCAGTACCACCGCAGGAGAACTTTGTAGGCTTCCTCAAGAGTGACGGTATTGAAGGAACATTTCGCTACCATCCCCAGGCCCTACGCCAATCCTCTGCCTCAATCGAGAGACCCAGATCTCGCTCCCATTGAGAGACATAAGACAGGGGTGGTGAGGAGGACCTACTGTTAAGAGAGGCATAAATTACAAAAATGAGACCAGGGGACCCTGGGGAATGCTGACAGATGTGTTCAAAGGGCGTTTTGCGGTAAGGATATGTAGAGGTACGACAGAGGGAGAGGACCCAGTGGCGCAATTGCAAATACCGAAAATATTCCCGTGGCGGGACCCCCCGTGATTCTCGAAGAGACTCCCATGATGGAACCGTACGAGCGCTCAGAAAATCATGTACAATAACAAAGCCATGGGAGGTCCACCAAGAGAAAGAAGGGGGATGTTCTAGGCCTAGTGGAAATAAAGGATTATGCGTAATCGGCAAGAGAGGTAGAAACAATGATACTAAATTACCCGAATATTTAACAGAATCCTAAGTTTGTAAACTGTGAAGAACGATAGGGCTCAAATCCGGAGGGCGCAACTTAGGCAGGAGTCAAAGCAATGTAGTTAAGGAAAGCAGAACACAGTTGGGTAATTCCAGGAGTACTCATAACGGGATATCTGTTGTGGCATGAGGCATAGACAACTGGGAAATCTGAGCCGCCAAATAGTATCTAGAAACATGTGGAACTCCTAAACCTCCCTGTAGTCTGAGTATACAAAGTGGCTGTAGGCACTCTGGGACGTTTATGAGCCCAAATATAATGGAGAATCCGGCTTTGCAGTAGACAAAGAAAAAACGCAGGGACCTGAATAGGGAGAGTGCGGAAAAAGTACAGGATCTTCAGCAAGATAGTCATCTTGGCAGCATGTATCCGGCCAATCCATGATAAGAAGGAAACTGCCAAGAATGAAGCAGGGAAGTAACAGAGCGCAATAAGGGGTAATAATTAGCCGAAAATAAGGCAGAATAGGAGGTAGTAAGTGTAACGCCAAGATAAGCCAGGGAATGGGATGCCCAACAGTAGGGAAATTGTGTCTTCAACCGTTCAACCAGGTCGGCAGGGTGCGTAATATTCAATGCCGTGGTTTTAGGCAAATTGATGCGAAGGCCAGATATAGAACGGTCCAATATGACCTGGAGCTTGGGGAGAGTGATGAGAGTATTGGTTAAAACCAAAACAGCATCATCCGCATAAAAGTTGGCCTTGTATTGAGTGCCAGCATAGGGGACACCAGAAATATCCGGGTGATTTTGAATGGCTGCAGCTATAGGCTCGATAGAACAAAAAGAGCAGAGCAGGTGATAGTGGGCATCCCTGTCTCGTGCCCCTGAAAATATGTAAAGATGAGGCAAAAAAAACCTGCGTATTTGACAGAGGCCGAGATCCAAGCCAGAAATGGGTCATCAAACCCCCATCTAGACAGCGTATATGTCAAATACTCCCAAGAAAGCGGATCGAATGCTTTATAAATGTCCAGGGATAAAAGAAACCCCGGTATCCTGCGGCGATGTAAGATATGAATGAGATGGATGACTTTACGGATGTTATCAACAGCTTATCTCCCCGGAACTAAGCCAACCTGATCTCTATGGATAAGTAAGAGTAGATACTTATTAATTCTAGTGTTCAGAACCTTTCCCAGAATCTTCAAGTCCACATTTAGCAGCGAGATCGGTCTGAAAGCTTGCGGTTCAAAGGCATCTTCAATCTTCTTAGGGATCATAGCAATATGCGCCTGAAGACACTCCAAATAAAGCCAGAAACCCTGCTTCAAAGAATTGAAAAAGGCCGCCAAGTGAGGAACCAGAACGGTGGCAAATTTTTTATAGTAGAGCCCAGAAAACCCATCTGGGCCTGGAGTCTTGGAGGTCTTCAAAGATTTGATGGCTTGGTAGAGTTCAGATTTGGAGATATTCGCATTCAGGGCATCTCGGGCTGCAACGGATAGTGAGGGTAGGCACAGGTCAGCGAAAAAACTATCAACATGTTCCGCGACAAAGTTGTTCGGTTTCTGGTAAAGAAAGGACAAAAAATCCGCAAATCTGTGTGTAATCTTCTCAGGGTGCGAGGTAAGGCCACCGCCCCTCAATTGGAGTTGAACAGGTTTATGTGTGCGACCTAGCGAATTAAGTTTCTTGGCCAACATTGGCCCCGGTTTATTGGCGCGTGTATAAAATAAAACCTATGTCCGGCCCAACGCAAGGCCTTCTCAGCCCGTTTAGTGGAAAGAAGATCAAGTTCAGCAGCCACCACATTTCGAGTTTTCCTATTGGCCATAGTCGGGCAGGCTTTCCAGGTAGCGTCTACCACGGCCAATCGCGAGGTCTATTCCAACATCCTCTTCTCTCTGGCCCATTTCCTGGACGAGGCAATCTGAATCAAGTGACCCCTAATGGTTGCTTTGTGAGCCTCCCACAGGGAGACAGCCGGTTTTTTGATATTTTTAAGTACAAAGTATAAACTCGACCACATTCTAATACAAAAACTGAATTACAACCATGAACAGCAGGCAACAGTGGTTCTATACAAATGGAAAAGGATCAGATTAGATAACGTTCTAGATAACATATCAAAAAGGTAGAGATAAAACATACATTTTGTGTTGGTTAATTAGTGCTCGGAAAGGTTTGGCTATCTGTAGCTCAACTGCCGACACTGGTAAAAGAGTTATATTATTTGGGATATACTAATATGCTCTTGAAATAAGAGATGTGTAAGACACCTCATGGGTCATCCCTGTGGAAGAGCCGAGAGACAAAAATCAAAGGAGAGAAAAAGGAAGAGTGGAGACAGATTGGGCGAATGGACATCTAAAACGCTTGAGTTCAATTTGGAAAGTTTAATGATACTATAGGGAGGTGAAGCTGTTCAGTGAAATCTCGGGGTGGGCATGTTGGATCCATGGAGTCCATGTTTTGAGGAATCTCTCATGGGTGTCTGAGAGAATGCTAGATAGTTTCTCGTTTATTAGGAAGAAGTCGAGGCGGCGGTTAACTTCTGCAAAGGATGTGATCTTTAGTGCCTTTTAAGGTCTTTCTCATCTGGAAACGTAAGCGTGATTGTTGGGGTTCTGTGAATTAATTGTGAGTACATGATAGAGATATGTTTAGGAGAGAGAGACATCCGGTGGCAGATGTGTTCAAACCTCCTCTTCTTGGGCCCCCTGCCGGCGCGCCTGGCTCTTCCTCTCCATCTAGTGCCCACTTTCTTTACTGGCACTCGTTTGGGCTTGCTCCCGAGCTTCGCTGTCTGCATCTGTTGACACAGACAGTGGGACTTGGCTCCCTCTTCACTGGCTTTAATAGACAGCAGCAGGAGCCAATGGCTTCCACTGCCTCAGCAAAACTTGAGAAACCAGGAAGTGAGGGGAGAAAATAGCTGCAGAAGTGTACAGTGCTAGATGAAATGAGGGCTCAGGTAAGTAAAGGGGGATACTGATACCTAAACATTTGTTCACTTAAACAAAAGGAGTGCATTAAAGCAATTCTAAAGGTTAATTTTTTTTATTGTAAAATAAAAAACATGTCTATACTTACCTGCTGTGTGCAGTGGTTTTGCATTGAGCAGCCTGGATCCTCCTCTTCTCGCCTGCAAGCTCTACTGGCTCCTCCTGTCTATCGGGTGCCCCGACTACAAGCAGCTTGCTATGGGGACACCCGCTGCTCCATGTGTCCATTCACACACAGAGCCGCAGCTTGGCCTTGCCCCCTCTCGCTCCTCGCTGGCTGGCTGGCTGTGATTGACAGCAAAGGCTCCCGCTTGCTGTCTCAGCCAATGAAGAGGCAGAGACCCAGAACAGATGAGGCTGTCATTCACATTGCTGGATCGCGATGAGGTTTAGGTAAGTATTGGGGGGTGGGGGCTAGGGGCACTGCTGCACACAGATTTTTTACCTTCATGCATAGAATGCATGAAGGTAAAAAAACCTTCAGCCTTTACAACCACTTTAAGGTAAAAAAAAAGTTTAAGCTTTAAAAGCTTCATGCTGTTTTCTGCTTATCTGGTTTGGGTTCCTTAAACCTTTGTGTTCCTGAGGGCCCGTTGGCAGTTGTATGATGTTACACACCCCCCAGTTTTAGTACTTGAGTTTGTCCCATAATCTAAGAATACAAGTCCTGTGTCCTATGCTATATTGTTAAAGTAATAGGCATTTTGATTCACCTGTAAATTGCTCATCTTGGAGTAAATTACAGGACACAGGTCTTGATCATTCCTTCTTGCTTTAAAAAAAAAAAAAACAACAAAAAAACAAAAAACTGGAGCCGTAAAGAGTGGCGGGGTTTTAACAGTACGCGTTAGGGTGACCCTAGCAAAAGATATTGCCAGTGTCCAATCACTTGAAGGTAGCAGCAAATACAAGTCCTGTGTACTGTTCTGTACTCCTAGACGGGGAATGTACAGGTACATCAAAATTCCTATTTTTCTTTTGGAACATTGGCAGAAGGTCCCATTATTACAAGCTAGCTAGAAGTTTATCACAGTACAAGCGCAGTCAGCATACCAATATTCTTGATTGTACTGTGATAGCACATTCAGAACTCAGTGGAGCAGTTAAAATGGGGTTTATCGCCAGGGAAGGATGGCTTCTATACTAAAATGCAGATTTGTGGGCAATTTGGAATGATAAATTCAGGATTGGAAATTTTTACTGTGGCAATGTATTTGCAAGCATACGGAGCATAGTCTGTACCATTGTATAGACTCCAGATTATAATAGTCATCTATAACAGAGTATTCTCTTTTCGGTGTGACTGTTCAGGCTCACATTTAGTTTGCTTCTGCATTGGTGACAGATCTGCTTTAAAGTGTTGGTTCTTTTTTGTCATAGAGTTAAACTGGGTTTGTGAGTTTCCGTTTTTCCACAAATTGATAGTTGCTTTACTTGGGAAAAAATGGAATATACTGCTAAACGTGACATTTCAATTATCGCCTTATTATTCACCTTATTTTAATTATGCTTGTTATATTTAGTTTCTTGTTTTTTCACCTAGGTTGCCGTTCTTCTCATGGATACTCAAGGGGCCTTTGACAGCCAGTCAACAATCAAAGATTGTGCAACGGTGTTTGCTTTAAGCACAATGACTAGCTCTGTCCAGGTAACCTTTTTTATATTTCTAGGTGCATTTCTGTTTACACAAAGTGTGGCATGTGCTGCTTTTAGCCCCACTACAGTACATTTACTGCGGCATGTGCAGGCTCAGGCACACATATATGTGAATGAGCCTTCACCTGTTTAGGAGCTCTTCATGACAGTTAAAGCTATTGCTTATACAGTGATGTTAATATCTTGCTGTGATTAGCATAACTGTGTTTAATAAAAAAAAAAAACTCATCACCATCCCCCCAGAGTAGTACGATATCACTATGATGATTCTGAGCTACTCTGATGAGAGGGTGTTAAAAAAAAAAAAATAAATAAAAAGTTTTTTTTGTTTTATATACTGTCATCAGTCAGTATACTTGATCACTGTGCTGATGCTGTACTGCACCGGTGATGGTAACTTTCACAAACCAATTAATATATACTTATTGGGGTTTTTTTTTTTAACCAAAGACTTGTAGCAGAGAATATTTTTGCCTAAATTTATAACAAAATTTGATAATCTTTATAATGGAAAGTAGAAAATATTATTTTTTATTTTTTTTTGGTCTTTCTTGGTTGATATAATAAACAAAAAAACCCAGTGGTGATCAAATAAAACCAAAAAAAGAAAGCTGTATTTGTGTGAAAAAAATGATAAATATTTAATTTGGGTAAAGTGTTTCATGACTGCATATTCGTCGGTTAAAGTACCGCAGTGCCGAACGAAAAAAAAAATTTCCCTGGTCATGAAGGGGGTAAAACCTTTTGGAGCTTAAGTGGTTAACATATTTTTATTATTATTATTACATCGAGTTTGCTCAGCGCTGTACAATAGGGGGGGGGGACAATACATGAAACAGTACAACAACATCAAACAGCACACGAGGGGTTAGAGGGCCCTACTCTTTCGAGTTTACAATCTAGGAAATGTGTACTTGTCTTTGCAACTGTTGTGTACACACAAAGTATAACATTTTGTAGCAAATCAGGGCTAACTCCTATTGAAAATTGCTAAACGATATCCCATTTGTTTTTGTTTTTTTTAAATGTTATTGTAGTGAAAGTTGTACTTGTAGGACCCTTACCTAATGGAAAATGTGTCCAAACTGCTGCTTGTAATAATTTGTAAGCACACCACAAAACATACTGCAAAGATTACTTTGCAATGTAAATGGGATTATATTATATGCAAACTACAGGACTGCAGTTTGCATGTAACAGAGCACAGAACTTTGTTTAGTTGTGAATAGGGAATCATAAAGTCCTAATGAATAAATATTTCTATCATCCATATTTCAATATTAATGGTTTATGTGGATAAAAATTTATTTATTTACTTATTTTTTTTAAATCCATGAGCAGAAAGCAAGTGCAGTGTCATGGTAATCTATACGGCCTTGTGCCATGGGCTTAGGAGCAGTGTGTAAAGCAAGATTTTTACTTACAATTAGCTTGGCAACCTTTAGGTCAAGTTCACTTTTCATGAACTTCAGTCCAGCCAGTAAAGTATGTTTCAGAGCTTTTTGCCTATTTTTATTTCTAAGTAACGTTCAAACTTCATGCAAGGTGGCAGGTTCACTTTTCATAAATGGATACGGAGGACTGGGAGGATATCTGGGAATACTTGTTTCTGCAATTGGTAGCGGTTAAGGATAGACTGATACAGTTCAAAATATTGCACAGGACATACTATACACCCCAACGCTTGAATAGAATTTATCTAGGGGTCTACCCCCACTGCTGGAAGTGTACTCAAACAGACGCTGACTTCCTACATATGTTTTGGACCTGCCCTGGGATTCATAGATTTTGGGATGAAGTTATGTAATTTACCTCTGCTCTAACTACTGCTTCCATACCGTTGACTGTGGAGGTCTGCTTGTTTGGATTGGTCGGTCAATTAGCTTTTGGCCTAGCAACTAAGACCCCCTCCTTGGCCTCCTCCTATTTTATGCAGGAAAGGCCATTATGCTGAAATGGAAGATGCCAGAGACACACACCCTCTTTAGACCTCTGGAGGTCTCCAGTGACTGCCTCCATCCCCCTGTACAAAGCCACATAGGAGTTCCGAGGCTGCCTGGTTAAATTCTACAAAGTATGACATCTGTGGACTGCGTCCTCTACCACTAATGCATCATAATTCTAGTATTTATGTAATTGTTTTTCTCCTGTACTTCTGACTGTGGGGGCTATGGCCTACAGAGTAGTTTTTGATGGTATCATGTAGTAGTGTGGGAGTGGTTTCCTTGGTCTCCTTCATTCTCATTTGTCTGGGCACTGTGGCGGAGATGACTGTACAACAGCGTCCGTATCTTCCCTCTTAGTAGAACTGAGCAGAGGTCTTATACTACAGATTGTTTTGTAGCTGTTCTTGCTTTGTAAGTTGTTGTTTTTTTTTTTTTTTTCTTTTTTTGAAAATTCAAATAAACTGATTTCCAAAACAAAAACCGTAATGTTCAAAAACTCACACAGAAGAGGTTTTCAGACCACTGATCACATACATTTTACTGCCTCCTGGCTATTCAGACTTCATAATCCCTGAGCCATTCTCTGGACAGACTCGCCACATCTCATTCAGCCTTGTGACAAACCAATTCCCACCTTCAGGCTGCCCATGCTCCTGCCTAATTACATGGTCCTAGTCAACGACCTGATCAGATCACCTATCTCTCCTAGAGGCCAAAAGACACACTTTCAGTGTCTGTTCATACATGCTACTCCTGCAACAGCTTGTCTTCAGGGAAGCAGCTCCAAACCATAGATAGCACCTATACAAAAAAGGCTGTGCGTACCTGCACAATCAAGATGATGGGTTACAGTCAAATGTGCACATGTAGGCTTCGTCCCTCCCAGATTTCTGCAAAGCCTCTGTACTCAGAGCTCAATCCAGGAGTTGCCAGTCCTGGATAAAACTGCAAAGGCCGGTTTCTCCACTCCGAACAGACATCCTGGTGACCCCCAGTTGCAAAAGTGAGAAGTCTGGGTGACATTTAATCCTTCGGACACTGTGAAAAGGCATGGCACTGTGATGGGATGTTAATCAAAAACCATAATGGTAATGCTGGCGATCATTTCAGCAGACTACTTGAAACTTGTTTAATGCTGAAACCGGCTATTGGTTTGCTTAATGTGACAACCAGCACTTCCATTGTGATCTGTTTAAAACCCCCACACTGGAGCTGAAGGTTGTGTTTTTTTTCCTTTTTTTCTTTTAGAATGCATTACAAAGACATCTCTATAATAAAAGAGAAACAAAAAATGATAAGAGCACAAATTTGATAATTAAAAAAAAAAAACTGAAGGTCGGTTCAAGGGCTGCACTGCCCCTTAACACTCCTTCCCTCATTCATCCCCACCTTCGCCTCTCTCTGTAGATCAGCATCCCAGCCCGAGACCTGTGTACAGGCGTACCTCGGTGTAAAAATGCCTCAGTTAACGTAATTTTCAGTTCACGAATGAAAATCCATTGAAAATAATGCCTCGGTTTACAATTTTTATTTTTTGCAATACGAAACGTTTATAGCCCGACCTGTGCCTTTTAAAGTGCACTTTATAAAGTGTTTTGAACAGATAACTTTTTTTTTTTTTTTTTTACTTTTTTTCTGACCTCCAGAACAGATTAATTGGTTTTTGATGCATTTAAGAATTTTTTTTTAATCATGTCCCTGTAGAGTATTTATGCCTTTAAAGTGCACTTTATAAAGAGTTTTGAACAGATAAAATACTTTTTTCAAACTTTTTTTCTGACCTCCGAAACGGATGAATTGGTTTTCAATGCATTCCTATGGGAACCGCGTTTCGGTTTACGAATTTTTCGCAATACGAAACATCCCGCAGAACACATTAAATTCGTAAATTGAGGTACACCTGTAATTTTTATGTTGATGAAGTTAAGCCCCTGAATAAAAGAAAAACACACCAGCATTTTACCCACCACAGGAAATACAGCATGTTTAAAGCGTGTGAGCAAGAGGATTAAGCAGGATTAATAACGTGTGTGTAGCCCCCACTGTCTGGAGCATATAAGGTAGTATGTCCCAAACACTTTTAATATATGTCCTTAGCACCTCCCACCCCCTTAAAAATGATGAGAAAACTCACACGGTCATAGCACTTAAACCGTAACACCAAGCCCACTACCTCCAATAGATGAAAGTGGAAATTGTTTTACCCAATAGTTAGATATGGATGTTCAACAACTCCATACCCTGTCAAATTTTTTGTTTTTGCTCCTGTTAACGTAAGTCCCTTTTTATAGACTGAAGGTTGCTTTTAAAAGGCTTTAGGAAAGCTGTGAAAAGCTTTACAGAAATCTTCCATAATGTTTTGTAAAAATCTGCTGTATATATTTAAACAAGCCAAAGCCTGCTTGGCTTTACTGCCACAATTTGCTACATTATTTTCATTTTTTTCACTGTATGCTATACCTTAATGCAGAACTAAAGGCAACATTTTTTTTTTTTATTTTATTTTGAGTAGAGTAAGGGAGGGTTATAACCCCTATCATATTTTTTCCCATCTGTGTCCCATTGGGGAAATTTCCCTTCACTTCCTGTCCCATAGCTAAAGCAGGAAATGAAAGGAAATGCCTCCCAAAGTGGTCCCTGGTTGTCACTGGGAGTCACCAGTGTCCTTATTGAAAGGTTTCTGCTTTTATTACTGTTCCAGGGACAACCTAGAATGGTATTTGATTTCTCTTTTGGTGATTACAGTAAACATGACAAATAGAGAAGGTGGATCTCCTAATGTGGGCACATACATCTCTCTCCACTCTCTTACACTAAAGAAAAATGTTTACATTTGGCTTTAGTTAAGTGATTTTTTTTTCCATGTACGTTGAGTAAAATCTGTCTTTTATTTCTTCATATGACATATGTGCCTCTTTGGTTTCATTCCCACAGGCACTAAAAGGGGCACTTTGCAGGCATTTGCTGTACGCTTCTGAAAAGGGGTATTGAGCTGAGTTCATACCTTTTTTGAGTATCAAATCACAGCAATTGAATCAATAAATGCAGCTACAGTATATGGTCTGTAATAAAGAGTTGCACAGGAATGTAACAATGTTACAATTTGGGTTCTTACATTTATCTATTGATTTTGAAATAACTTTGTTACTGCAGATAAAAATGGAGCGCTATAATACATTCTATGTCTTACAGGTGTATAATTTGTCGCAGAACATTCAAGAAGATGATCTGCAGCATTTACAGGTATATATGTTGAGATACTGTAGGGTGGGCAGCCTCAGTTTGTTCTTATTAGAGCTTGTTAACACCATAATGTGTATGCATTGGTAACATAGCCCATTTATTTTGAGTGGGCTCTCAAGTAAATAAAAATGGTGTGAAAGGGCAATACCGGTTTTCATTGTTATGCTTTGTTGCTCTTCATGTTTGTTCCTAAATATAATGTGCACTAATATATTTTCCTGTTTGTCCATAATAATGCAAAATTATGTCCAATTGAAAATAAATAAATGTTCTTAATTGCAACAAACCGGAGAATTTGTAGACCTTGGATTAAAGTTCATACATACATATACTAGGGCCAATTTAGACAGGAGCCAATTCACCTACCAGCATGTATTTGGAGTATCGAAGGAAAATGGAGTACCCGGAGGAAACCTGCGTAGGCACATGGAGAGCATGGTGGTTGAAGTCAATCAGTAGCTTGACTGGCTGGATGACTAATAGTGCAGCTAAGAAGTCCTAGGGAAACTTTTTATCAACATAGTTATAGTTGTGATTTAAAGTGGTTATAAAGCTTAAGGGGTTTTTTCTTCCCTACCTTAATTTGTTCTCTGCAATAAAGTGATTCTAAAAGAATTTTTTTTTTTCTTTTTTAAATAATGAACATCATATTTGCCCACTCCTTGGAATAATTTTGCATGGAGCAGTTTGATCCTCCTCTACTGAGGGCTCTAGAAAAGCAGGATCTGGTCCCCTCCACCTTTTTGAGTGCCCCCATAGAAAGCCGCTTGCTCTGGGGGCACTTCTGCGGGCTTTCTTCCAAGTCGCGTTGTGTGTGCCCATTGACACACACATTGCGGCTTGGCCCCACCCCCCAGCTGACTGTGATTGACAGCAGCAGGAGCCAATGGTTCACACTGCTGCCTCGATCTTTAGTGAGGAGAGAGAGACCGCAAAGCGAGCCCCTGCTCTTGGGCAAAGAGATGGATCGAGATCGGGCCTTAGTAAGTATAAGGGTGCGCTTAGCTGCACACAGAAGGTGTTTACCTTAAAGTGGACGTAAAGGCTGAAGGTTTTTTACCTTCATGAATTCTATGCATGAAGGTAAAAAACCTTCATTGTACAGCTCTCCTTAATACTTACCAAGCCTGAGCCTGATCCAACGATGTGCCTCAGAGCAGTGGCTCTCCTGGGTGTCTCCCGCTTCATGAGCTGAGACACAACAGCAGGAGCCATTGACTCCCGGCTTGGGAGCGAGCATGCACAAGTGCCCCCAGAGCAAACATCTCTATAGAGGGTCTCAAATGCATCTCCCGAGACCACCATAGGGTCACTCAATAGCACTGCATTTTCATGCATTGAATTAGGAAGCTCATTCAAAGTGGGCTATAAAGCACATCCGTGTTCAAAAATGTTGGTCATACTGTATTTTGTGCAGCATATCACAATTCACACTGAAGAAATTGAAGTACACTAGCTCCAGCATGGGTGTTAGTGAGTTAAAAAAAAAAAAAAAAACCCTTGCATTGGTGTCAGTGCAGTAACACCTCCAGCATTGGTGTCAGTGAGTGCAAAAATAGACCCCAGCATTGGTATCAGTGAATGCTATAAAAAAAACCCAAGTTAAGTGTCAATGAACACCATAAAAACCCACAACATTGGTGTCAGTAGGTGCAGTAATAACCATCGACATTGGTATCAGAGAGAATAATAATCCCCCCAATATTGATTTCAGTGGAAGAATGAACCCCTGACAGTTGGTGTCAGTGGACATGATAATAACCCCCTACATTGGTGTCAGTTGAAGCAATATTCACCCCCAGCACTAGTCAGCGCAATAATAACCCCTGACATTGTTGTCAGTGGATGCAATAATAGCCCCCAGCACTGGTGGCAGTGGATGTAATTATAATAAGTGGTTAGCACATCTGCCTGGCAGCACTAGGGTCATCGGTTCAGTTCCCTACCACAGTAGTACCTGCAGGGAGTTTGCATGTTCTCCCTGTGCCTGCTTGGGTTTCCTCTAGATGCTCCGGTTTCTTCCCACAGGCCAAACACATGCTGGTAGGTTAATTGGCTCCTGTCTAAATTGGCCCTAGTATGTCTGAATGTGAATTAGGGACCTTAGATTGTAAGGGACTGATGCAAATGTATAATATGTATGGAAAGCGCTGCGTAAATTGATGGCTGTATAAGTACTCTAAATTTGTGTCAGTGGCTGTAGCATATCCCCCTAATGACCCCAACAGTAATAATCACCCACAGCCCTGGTGTCAGTACTATAACCCCCCCCCCCCCCCAACATTGGTAGTCACTGGCAGTGAAATTTACCCCCTGCATTGGTGGTCAGTGGCAGTCAAAATTAACTCCTGTATCCTTCCCTCACCTTGTATTGATGGTCATGGCAGTGAAAGAAAACTCCATTCCCCCATGCTGGTAGTCATGACAGTGAAAGTTACTCTGTGGTATTTTTCTTCTTTTTAAAGCAGTGTTGTGTTAAGTCCATACTGCTGATTTTTAAATTAACTGCTTAGTTTGTTTCTGGAAGACAGTAGACACAATTGATAGATTTTATAGGACGAAATTGTGAAGTTAGGAAAGCCCTATTTGCATAGCTCTAAAGCAGAGCAGATAGGAATTTGTACATTTTGGGGAAAGGATTGCATAAGCGGCACAAAAGTAACAGATACAATTTAAAAATAATTTTTCAAAATACTTCTCCCTAAAATTGGATTGGGATCCCCACTGAATAAAGCATTAAAAAAGAAAAATAGGAAAATATAGGACAGGACACTTGATTAAGCTGAAAGCTCATCAAGAAGCCTCAAAAATATACATTTTGTTGAAAAACAATTCATTTCCAAAATTGCACACACCCAAACTCCACCCAATAAAAAGTAAAAACAACACTGTTCCTTACACATACAGACCCCCAACCCACACCTTAGATCTAGTCTTTCTACTGTATATAAATTATTAACCACCTGCCAACCAGCAGTAATACATTTACCACTGGTTGGTGGCTTCCCCAAGCAAAGAACTAATAACGGAGTATGTAAACCCAAATAAATGGATTCCATTTTATCCAGTCATATACTCCCTGTCATCGTCTCACCTCACATGGTGGGGTTCTTTGAAGCTAAATCACACAATAATATGAAGACCTAGGGGACCAAAGGGATTCACCTCTAAAAAAAAAAAAAAAAAAAAAAAAAAAAGTAACTTCACTTAAAGCAGAGTTCCACTTGAAAAAAAAAATCAGCAGCTACAAAAACTGTAGCTGCTGACTTTTAAAATACCATTTGGATTTAGTGGCTCAGCCAGTTTTGTTTTTATTTATTTTTTTATTTACTATTGACTTTATGTGTTTCACAGAGTTATTCTATTACACATTGGGTTTGAGGCTCAGGAGGGTTATTTATTATTATTGTATTTTTGGGTCACTAGAGAGCAGCGCAGCACTATTCTTGGGGAGTTTTATTGATGTTGGAACACATTTAGGTGCTTGCAGCAGCTTGTCATTTCTTTGTGGCAGCACATGAGTATTATATACTTATTTTAAATAATATTCACTGATTTTGTTTTTTTATTTTGTTTTTTTACCAAAGAAGCAGACTACATTTTGGCCTAAATTTATGAAGAAAAATTATTTGTTTTGCAAAATTTTATAACAAACAAAGAAAATTTTTAGTTTTTTTCCAAAATGTTCAGTCTTTTTTTGTTTATATAGCAAAGAATTAAAAAGACCGCAGTGGTGATTGAATACCATCAGAACAAACCTCTATTTGTGTGAAAAAAATTATATAAATGTTATTTGGGTACAGTGTTGTATGACTGCTTGTCAGTTAAAGTAGCACAGTGCTGAATAGCAAAAAAATGCCCTTCTCATGAAGGGGGAAAACCTTCCGGAGGTCAAGTGACTAATAAAGTCCTCAAGGCTCAGGTATAAAAAGATCTTTAAATGATCCTCTAATTATTCCTGAATTGTATTAATTTTTAGGGGCCTGTATATAATGTGTGAGTGGGGGATCTGTATGTGTAATGGACAGCGATGTGACTTTTTTGGGGTGAAGTTTTGGTGTGTTCAATTTTGGAAATGGATTATTTTTCAATAAAATGTATATTTTTGATACTTTTGGATTGGCTTTTAGCTTAATAAGTTGTCCTGTCCCACATTTTCCTCTCTCTTTTCCCAAACACAAGTAACCAATATTTAGAATGCATTGTATAGCCAAAACTGGATGTGTTTGTGTAGAAGACCTTGCTATAGTGAATATTGTTTGCTGCATCTAGTGCTACTCGGGATTATTGGTAGTTTATTGATTTAAATAATTGATGAGAAGCAAATTCTTATGCCGTAAAAGCATTGATTGCCTGGCTTCGCCCAGGGAATTTTCTGATTTGGTCTTCATCTGGTTTTACAAAACTAATTGTTTTTTCTAGCTTTTTACAGAGTACGGACGTCTTGCAATGGAAGAAATCTACAAAAAACCCTTTCAGGTGAATTACACAATCATATTAAAATTTGTACAATAGAAGGGGGCTGTTTTGTATGCTGAATTAGTACCAGAATATAATCTGTTGCTGGTACACAGAGAGCTTGTTGCACAATACAGTACATTTTGACAGTTGATAGTGTAGGTTACCAGGGATCATATGGAAACCAATAAATGATACAAGTGTATAATTGTTGTGGGAAATTTTCATTTGATTTATCATTGCCATATAAATAAGGGATAAGCTGGTACTTTGAGACCTATGTCCATTATGAACTGAAGAATAGTTGAGCATTTTGTGACAGTCCAAGCATCATTCATAGTTCCTCATCACTGGAATTACAGAAGGTTGGAAAGCGTCTTCATGGTGATCATGTACCTAATGGAGATGTTATTTGATTATTACATTTTTGCTTTTTGGTGACCTTTGCCTAATTTTTAATATTAAGCCGAAGTGGAAAAAATACAGTCAAAAAAAAATATATATATATGTGTGTGTATGTTCTCCAGGTCTGTATAAAAGTTCTCTTAGGCTGTATAGATGGTGGCAAAATAAGTGTCATGTTCTTTACACTTGGTTACTTCCCCTGGTCCAGATGTTATCATCTGTAAAATCTGGCAGCCAGTAGGTGCCTGTCTGTAGCACACCGCTCTGCACACAGCAAGTCAATGACATCTACCACTGGTACAGTTAAGTCATCATTGGCTGCCTTCAAACTGGTGTGCTGGAAGCAGAAGGTTCCTGTTCTGAGGTCTGACAATCTCTGTATCAGGTGAAGAGAAGTGAGCACAATGTAACTGACTGCACTACCCTGCCCTGGTCTATACACCTTTATGACATGGAGCTTGCCTTTAAAGTGGTACATGGCTGTCGAGCATAAATTACATGCACCTGGAGGTGCATGTACGTACATACTTGCAGCAGCTTTCAGTGTCCCTGCCTGAGCCAAATACTGAGATGTTCTAACTGGGCAAAGTTACAGTACTTCTTGAAAGCCGCCAACTCTTCCCCCCTCTGGTCCCTTGGTTGATTAGAATGGCATGACATTTTGGCAATGTGGAGGAATGAAACTGTCTTCAGTTATGTGCAAGTACATCTAGTTGGGCATGGATGCATTTTCTGGTGATTTTTTAGCATTTCAACAGTATTTTTATTCAACTTTTGAATTCTTGATTTAATAATCCAAGCAAAACTGGGTTACTCGATAATTTGTTGGCATTTCAGGTATGCTAGATTAAACCTTGTCAATGTTTAATTTTTTTCGTAAAATTCTATTTGTAATCTGTATTGTCATTACAGACCCTCATGTTTTTGATCAGAGATTGGAGTTATCCTTATGAACATCAATACGGCTTGGAAGGTGGAAATCTCTTTCTAGAAAAGCGATTACAGGTAACCAACGGAGGAAATTGTCAGCTTACATGCTCACCTTAAACCCTCAGAAAGACATGATTTTTACAGTTTCTGTTATCCACCCCCTTCACCCCTCAATGGGACAGTATCTGTGTGAAGCTCAGCTAAGTTATGCTCCCCTCTCCAGAGCTCTTCTGCCTAAGCTGTTGCAGCTACCCTTAAAATAATTGATGTCTTCTGGTGTCAGAGCTTAAAGGGAGCAGTGAGGTCACCCCTCCTTCATGTTACATTGCTCAGATTTAGCAGTTCTCTAGTAGACCTGAGCAGTGCATCTTGGGAAGAAGTAGCTTACCTGGAAGTACTGAGTATTTTGCAGTAGCGAC
Source organism: Staurois parvus (assembly GCF_062004578.1). NCBI lineage: Eukaryota > Metazoa > Chordata > Amphibia > Anura > Ranidae > Staurois > Staurois parvus. Next base: position 1,921,578 of record NW_028318415.1, read on the forward strand.
CACTGAAATAAGGGTAGTGACCTTTACAGATACATGGGCAAGATGATGGTGTCTATTTAACGTCCACTTTAGTCTTGGTGCAGCTTGACCTGCAGCTGGTAGGACACTTGAGTGCTATCGCCATCCAAGAAGTGTTTTGAGGTACCTGCCACTCCGTGTCAGCATCTGAAGACCCTTCTGAGTGTTAGAGGGCTCACATGACCCCCCCCCCCCCTTTGTCCAACCCCACCTGCAGCCTAGCCGGGCTGTTCAATAAGTATATGAAAGCTTTTAATTTACAATAGGTTGCACAGCAGTAGGGGTTGCTAAAATAACTACATCCTGCTGGGCATTGAGTATTGGGCATTCTTTAACCCTTTTGCTGCCAGAGCCATTTTTATATTTTTTGCACATGTTGTTGTGCATATTTTAGGCCTGAATATTTGGTTAAAATTCCAAAACATTTATTTTTTTGAAAGCAGAGACACTGGAGAATAAAATGGTGGTAGACCCAATTTTTAATGTGTCACAATATCAGCTCAACAGTGTATCAACCCCACATTTTAAAAAAATACACTGAAGTTCATTTTAGTGCTCACAGATGCAATAGATTACCTAATTTTTGGTAAAATATACACGAGGTTGTGCCAAGTTGATAGTAATTAGAATATAATTGCATGTGCCTGTGAAATGGCGACGCATTTCGTTAAACAAAACTTTCAGTCGACGCTTAAAAAAACCTTTACAGGTCATTCGTTTAGAGTTACCTGTGAATGACTGCCTTGTAATTATTGCTCTCAAGAGGGAGATGGAATCTATTTATTATTGGGGGTGGTATGAGTTCTGTTTTGGTCAAACTTTTTTTTGTTCTTTTGAAGTTCCCTTAAATTTCTTACGATCACAGTGAGCTGATAATGGGGTCTGTGTAAGCTCTCTGGTGCCCAACCATTGGCCGGAAGGTTAGGGTAATAGCATTGATCTCTACTAGCCTCACATAACATGTTCTCAGCTTCATATTGTATTCTGCAGCATATCCCAAGCCAAAAATGTAGCATGACCACACTCTATGACCCTAATTTCCTCTATTAGGTCTGCAGTTGCTGACAGTTCTCTCAAGCATTACATATACTGAATATTATGTGTGGCCTTTTGGTGATGTCAGACATACTTTGGTGGTACACAGACATACTCGGACTTCTAGCCGACATTCCCTGGCCTCTTCCCAACAGGCAAAATCTGCCATATTAATGCCCTCTATTCCAAATTGCTTCTGTGGCTTTAAAGGGTAAGTTAACCTTTTGACCAAAAATAATAAATGCGCATGTTTTGCAGGTAAAAAAAATATGTACATTTATTATTTTTGGTCAAAAGGAGCCTGTAAACCATTTCACCAGCAATCTGCAGATCTGTCAGTAAATCTGCTTGCCCATATGGGATGTACGGACAAGCAGATATACTAACTGGAAGAATGCGTGAACTACCACAGCGACGTGGTAGTTCATTGAGAATTACGAGCCGACAGCCGCTAATGCTAAAGCTATTCATTCATTCACAGAACTCTGTGAAAAGAGACAGCTTGTACTGCTGTCACAGGGAGGAGGAGTTCGGGCTGCGTCTGCAGCAATGGGAACATGTTACATGTTCCCAACAGTGAATTTATCCTTTTATTGACATGGCTGTTGAAACCCAGGTCTTAAAATATAGAAGGGTCTCTGAGTCTGTCTTCCCTACCTTTCTGAAAGCAAGAAAAGCAATTTTCAGGAAGATTTTCTGTGCCTCGCATTATGGCCTTTCTACAATCACGTCCTGACCAGAACTTGGCCTTAATCACTCTCGAAGTGCCTTTTTCCATTCTGTTTCAAAGACCACTGACTTTGCTCTTCCTTGTAAAATCTGTTCTTCAATGTGTATCTTGCATTAAGCCCTCCATTGCAGCACCTTGTGCTTCCTTGGGATCTCAACTTGGTTCTCTCTGCCCTGCAAAAACCACCCTTTTTGGATATTCCCTTAGATCACTTCTCCTGCAAAGTAGCCTATCATGTTAGGCATGTGTGCCTCTAAGTTGGCGGCGTTCTCCTGTAAGGAGTTGTTCCTCATACTTCATACAATTTTGTCTTACACCCAAGGCCATTTGTTCTTCTGTAGGTGGTGTCAGTCTTCCACCTTTTATGAGGACTCAGTTGTACCATCCTTACGCCCTGCATTCTAAGGAAATTTCTCTTCATTGCCTAGATGTAGTCAGAGCCATTAAAGTTTCCCTCAAAGCTACAGCTTTGATCAGAAAGATGGATTCCCTATTTGTTCTGTTTTCAGGACCTCGCAAGGGACATCCTGATTCCAAGTCCACCATTACGAGATGGATAAGAAATCTGATCACTAGAGCTTACTTTCTCAGGTGTAAATCTCCTCCTGCACTATGAGCCCATCCCACCAGATTGGTAGGAGTTTCAAGGGCATTTTGGCACCAGGCCTCTGTAACCCAGCTGTGACAATCTAGCACTATTCATACTTTCTCTAAGTTCTACCTTGTGGATGCCCAATTTTAGCAGCACGCTAAACTTGGATCAGTTGGGCCCGTTGGCACAGTTCTGTTTGCCTTGTTCTTATCCACCCTTCTCATTCCTTACTAGTGGACATCCCAGGGTCTATAAATACTTTGCCTGTGTCCTGTACTGTATGATTAAGATAAGAGAAATCTATTTGCCTGTAAATTCCATATCTTGAAGTATAGGACACAGGCCATTTTTTGGTTAGTACGTTGCTTGCTATGGAACTGAGAATTTGCAGAGTGTTAGGGTTATAGTAGAGACACCGAGGGGCCTTGTCCTTTGAAAGTGTTGCCAGTGTCCACTCACCTAAACGTATGTGCCTATAACCCAGGGTTTGAGTATTTTGCTTTGTTTCCTGTACTGTGCTCCCAAGATATAAAATTTACAGGTAAGTCCAAATTCCAATCCCCCCCCCAAACAATAAAAAATTGTAAACGTACAAAAGCTATATACACATGGAAGAATAAAAAGCTAAATGGCTCTGCTAACCAATGAAAAGATGTTTAAATCAGAGTTCTAAACTCCAGCCAGATGTATATAAAAAAAACTGAATCCAGATTTTTTAAAATAAAATTCAATATATTTTACATATAAATGCTGTTAATGTAATATGTCTTGCTCTTGCTATATTTCCTGTAATCCTCTGCACAGTAGGACTCTTGCTGGGAAAGGCAGGGCAGCAGTCTGAACAAAAAAAAACGCTTCTCATTTCATTATTCTGGTTGGGCCAACAATCGGGTAGTGGCTGTAGTAAAGGAGAGTGAGGTCTATGACTAAGCCATGCATGAATGTGTGGAGCACAAAACTGTTTCAGCAGAGCTACAAATCAACTTTGACTGTACATGTTTAAAGATATCCTGAAAACATGAACTTGCATTACTTAGAGTGCAGTTGAGAATAATTTTTTTAAAGCAATTAAGTGTTCCAAAATTCTGATATCCCACCTTCTTCTCCCAACCAGTGTGTCTAGGAGAAGCAGCGATCAGGGTGATGTGGTATAGAGATAGGTATAGATGAATCCGAGTAACTTGCGCGCCACAGGTGTGATAATTACTAGAGGATCGCAAACATGAAACACATAACTACAACTGTGTTGGAAATCTCTACAAATATATGTTGCGCTCCTAAATACTTCTCAATAAATAATAATTAAATTAATTCAAATTATGATACAAATAACTAATAAAAGTGTATGAATACCAAAAAATATTTAAATAGATAGTTTCAACTAATCAATCTCCTCCAAATAAATATCAAAATAATTCCACATGAAATACTTCTCTAAAAAAAAATTTTTTTATTTTTTTTTTTACCAAGTGCTCATAAATCATCTATTAGTGACATGATGTACTTACTAATACCCTCAATTTCATTTATATTCATAGTACTCTCATTTAATATAATAAAAATAGTGAACCAACTAATAACCCTCAACTAAAACGCATTTAGATGATCCCCCTATCACAACCCCCTGATGAAGCCACGTGATTGGAGGCGTAACGCGTAGGGGAGGGGCTACGTCATCACTCGGAGAGGAGCCGCACAACACGATAGACGGCAGGTGTATGACTCGGAGGCCAGCAGAGGATTTCCAGTGGGATATTGTGTTACTTAAACCTGTGTAATGTGAGTTTAATACTTGGATGGTGGGAATAAAAAGTTTTAAAAGGTAAAGCACTATGTCCTCTATTTCTTCCTGCATGCGGAGTAACACAAGGAGAGGATAATTAGGAGGTCTGGGATAACAAAAGGAGTGTGTAATCCCTGAGGGGATAATCAGCCACCAGAGGATACATCCATTACTCCTAAAGGAAGGATCTCCCTATTTCACCAGCAAAAGTATATGTCTAGCAGGTTCCAGGGAAAGTGAACCGAAAGCGTGTATAGCCTAATCATACACTTTTATTAGTATCATAATTTGAATTAATTTAATGGTAATAATTTAATTATTATTTATTGAGAAGTATTTAGGAGCGCAACATATATTTGTGGTATAGAGATAGCCATGAGATCATTTTTAACATAATCTGTATTTTGCTTTGCCCAACAGGTGAAACAGAATCAGCACGAAGAGCTGCAAAATGTCAGGAAACACATACACTCTTGTTTTACTAACATCAGCTGTTTCCTCTTGCCTCATCCGGGTCTTAAAGTTGCTACCAACCCCTATTTTGATGGTAGATTAGTAGGTGAGCGTTTTGTTATTCTATATAGAAAGCTTCTTCCCCATGTTTAGAGACTGTGAAATGCTGGTAGCTATAACTCTCCTACTCCCATTAACACCCAAATCCCCCCCACCAGGATTTCTTTAACCTACAGCTTACTGAGTTCCTCCTCATTTTCATTTTCCCTGTTGGGACCTGTGGTTCCATACTTTTTCTTTCCCTTCTTTTTTTCTGTTTTTCCTGTGACAATCTTCAATCAACAGCCGGGCTGGGTGACAGGCTGGATAATCTAGATCCTGGTAGTCACCCCAGCCTAACCAGTGAGCGCACACAGACCCTGAGCCATACGTTGAGTCAGCTATGACGAGCCCCATCCTGGACCAGGGCGGCCAAGTCTTTTTTTTCTTCCTCTCCTGTTGCTCTGGCCCTGGGTGAGCTGGGCTCCTTTCAGTCCTTGCTGGGGCCAGCAAAAGTGTACTCTTGCTGGGGCAGTTGTCTTTCAGCAGTACAGGGTCCCCCCATTCTTCCCCAGGGCCTGCCATGAACCAGGTTGGTGGTCGGCAGCCATTTTATTGTAGCCTCAGCGGCCAATTTTTGTTGGGTGCGCAGGGGGGAGCTATCGAGCATTTTGCCTCTAACCAGGTTGGCAGCCATTTTTGAGTGGTCTGGGTTTGCGGGCATTTTGGTTAAGGTCATATTTCCATGTATTAGGGCCTGGATGGGTGCATGGCGGCCATTGTGCTGATGATCAAATGGTGACCACATGGCGGTAGTCTTTGTTGGCTCATGTGCAGGACCTGTGTGGAGGGGGCGGTGTGTACAGGTACTCTGGCCTAGTTTTTGGCGCGATTCTCCTTTCAGCCCTCTTTCTCTCAGCTGGCGGATTCCTTATAGCACGGCCTCTCGGTTGTCTTGGGTCACATTATGGTGAGTCCAGCTGAGGTTCCCCCTGTATGCAGCAGCTGTGTATGATTATCCAATATACATGGGCAGTTTGGATCCCAGAGGTACCTGGGCTGGGGCAATTTGCAGACCTATGCATTGTCTCTAGGTTAAACAAGGCAACCATTATACCAATAGAGGGGTCACCTTCCTTCAAAGGCCCCAAAGACAAGAAAGGTGTAATTGATCCCTCACTCTGTTTACGATTGCTTGCTCAGCCCTCTTCCCGGTTTTGGCCAACGCCCTTATGTCTCAGACACTCGCTGAGGGGGCCAAGCTTTTACACCGCAATCTAGGCACCTGACTCTCCATAGCCTAACTAAGCCCTTGTGGGCTGGCTAAATTTCCAATACATGCACAGACTAATTCTGAGGACTTTTGGGATCAGTGCACTCCTCCTAAGCTTTATTGCTAAATTTATCCTACAGAAAAGGATTAGCTATTCTGGTAATGGATCCTGCCGCTTCAGTTCTCAAAGAGCACCTTACAATTCCTATTGAGGATGTTCCCTCTTTAAGGATTCTTTGATAGGTGTGTTGAAGCCCTATTAAAGAATTTATTTGCTCTTGCAGGCCCAGCCCTGCAGCCAGCTATTGCTGTCATGTTTGTTTGCCAGACTATTGCAAACTAGTGAAGACAGATGAACCGTGACCTGTAACCTGTCTTTGATGACCCTGTTGTCATTGAATGCTGCAACTGATGTCTTTAGCATTATTGTTTTGTGTTGACGCTCAGGAGAATGTAATTTGCCTTTAGTCTTTAGAATATACCTCTTCTCCCTGCATATGCACAGGATTTTTCGGTTAAAAGCTTTCTACATATGCCTTTTTGACAATGAATGCCATTTTGGAGAATCCCTGGATAAATTCAGAAAAGGAGTTCACTGGGGGGGAAAGGTACTTTTTTTTTTCTCCACAAGAAAAATTAATTAATTGCTCTCCCCAGGCATCTACTCCAAACCAAGGTTTAATACTTCTTTTGTTGCAAGGACTCCCCTCACCTTGGAAATAATGGTTAGTGTTTGCACGAGTCTGGATCCGAGACACCCCAGACCTCTGGGTCCAATCTGTCATTTCAAGGGGGTACAAAATAGTTTCCATCTCTGCCCCTGCTCACTTTTTGCATTCTAATCTGTCAGCTTTAGTCCAAAAGAAGGCAGTTTTTTTGACCATTTTTCACCAGCTTGTACCAGTGATTGTACCAGTTAATTCAGAGTAATTGTTTCAATTTAAAACTGTTCAGTCCCAAAACCAAATGGGGGCATACACAGAATCATCTTCCAAAATTCTGGGTGGAATTTATAAGATCGGTCATTGCTTCTCTTAGAAAAGGGGAGTTTCTGGCATCAGTGGACATAGAGGATGTCCTCATCTTCTCACATCATGACTGTGTTTTGCTGTGGAAGACAAAAACATCCAATTTGTTCAATTACCATTTGGGCTTTCCTTTACGTCCCAAGTATTCACAAAAGCACTTTTTACAGAACCACTTTTGACTCTTCTGTGAACACAGGGCATGTCACAGGTGTCATTGACAACCTCCTGCTGAAGAACTGCTTAGCCACATCCTTGCCAACATCCAAAGGACCAAACCTTTGGCTAACTAACTCAGTCTGCTCTCCAGCCCTTACACCTTCTGGAGTACCTTGGTCTAATATTGGACACAGCCCAAGCTAGAAAACTTTGTTCCGCTGGAGAAAATTACTTTCCTAAGGTTCCATATGCGGCCCTTCAATTAACAATGATACCTCTTAATTTGCCTCTACATGAGAGTTTTGGGGCTGATGGGAGCCTCCTACAAGGCCGTTGCCCTGGCCTCGGTTCATTCCAAACTTTTGCAATCCAACATACTCATGACATGGAACAAGTAAATCCGATCCTTGCATCGCTCAATGCTTCTGTCCAGCCAGAGCTCTCCCTGACATGTTGGATCCCCAGTCCTGCCCTGGGGTTTGGGAAATCTTTCCTTCACATGCTCTGAAAATTGACAACAGATGCAAGTGTTACAGGCTAGGACAGAGTTTACAACTCCCTGACTGGCCATTGGAAATAGTCCTCACAGGAACTGAAACTTCCCATCAACATTCTGGAACTGAGAGCCTTCAGATTATATCTACCATAGTGGAACTCCTTTCTGAAAGGTCACTCAGTCAGGCCACAGTTGAACAATGCCACAGCAGTGGCCTACATAAACTATCAAGGGGTCACCAGAATCAAGCTACTCTAAAGAAAACAAGTCTGATGCACCCCTGTGCAGTAAGGCTACGTTCACACTAGTGTTGTGTGCAGGCGGCAGAGAGGCGTTTTTACCGCTTCCCAAACGTCTCGGACAATTCTGCACATTGCAGCACATGGTGCTGTTCTAACGCGAGCGTTAGCGTAGTGTCGCGGCAAAACAGACGCTTCTGGTAGAGTCAGGAGGCGTTGAAGCCTCCTATTCTAGTCTATGGTGCCGCTCCGCAAACGCCCAGCTGGCATTTGCGGCGCGTTTGCGGAGCGGTAACACCATTTAAACTTCATTATAGGCGTTTGTGGGGCGTTTTTAACGCTTGGCAAACGCCTAGCAACCGCTGCTAAACCGCACATGTGGCGCGTTAAAAAAACGCTCTGCAAACGCTGGACCAACGCTTGCCAAACGCTATAGGGGCGTCTGGCAAGCGTTGGTAAAACAGTCAAGTGTGAACGAGCCCTAACTCTCATTCCAGCTCTCTCTGCTGTCCACACCCCAGGAGTTGACAATTAGCAGGAGTTCTTCCTAAGCCATCAATGTGTAGTGGTCTCTATGCCTCATGGATCCTCTATCCTTCCCAGTAGATTCTCTGGTGATTCCTTGGAGTCAGTTAAAGCTGGTTTATGCCTTCACTCTGATGAAGATCCTCTCTTGACTACTGCACTAAATGGAAGAGAAACAGGGTTCCTGGTGATTCTCATTGCACCAAATTGACCCAGAAAGATGTGGTGCATCGACCTACTCGAACTTCTGATGATTTAGCCATGGCCTCTTTCAGACAGGCCAGACTTACTGGGCCCATCCTGCTTCTCAGTAACTGGCTTTAACCACATGGCTGCTGAAACCCTAGTCCTAAAGGATAGTGGTGTTTCTGACTTACTCCTACTTTACTCAGAACAACAAAATCCAACTCTTATAAGATTTACTACTGTACTTGGAATGCTTACGTTGCTTTGTGTGAAGACCGGAATTCCCAAGGAATACTCTATATTGCTTGTATTTTGGCCCTTCTTCAGTCTTCTCTTGACCAGTGTCTGGCTTTAAGTAAATTTTACGGGGCAGGTTTCTGCTTTATTCATGCTCTTCAAGAAACCTCTTGCCTCACATTCCCTGATAAAGAGTTTTCTTCAGGGACTTGCTCATAAATCCCCCAAATAGAGCTTTTGTGTCACTTTGGGATCTCAAACTGGTGCTCTCAGAGACCTCCTATTGATCCAGTTTGAGAGATTCCATTGGAAGGCCTCACTTGTAATGGAAACCAGAAAGGCAACCTTACATCTTTTAGGCATGTGTCTTTCTTGTTTTGCACTAGAACAAAGTGATTTTGAGACCAAAACCTTCCTGCCTACCTAAATTGGTCTCTGGTTCTTTCCACCTCAATGAGAACTTTGTTCTTGATTCCCTTTATCCTGTCCCAAAACATGACGTGGAAATTACTCTACGTTGCCTGGGTGTGGTTAGGGCTGTCAGTCTACCTGTGTGTACTTCCTTTTGGGCCCTTGTAGAGGGCACCCTGCTTCCCGCGATACGGCCAGATGAATCCTGCAACTTCTCTCCAGGGTCTCTGCCCTCGGGTACAGACTTCCTTCTTTCTCTGTTTGAACCCATTCCATCAGGCCTGTGGGTGTTTCTTGGGCTTTTCAGAATCGAGCATCTGCATTCCAGATTTCAAAAGGTGACCACCTGGTCTTCTGTTCGCACTTTTTCTATCAGGTTGATGTTCAGGCCTCAGCTGACTCGAGTTTCAACTGCAAGGTGTTATCTGAGTGTTTTGTTTGGGTTCTTATACCCTTGTTTTCTTGTGAGCCTGTTGGTTATGTTGCTGCCCACTCCTTTTAGTTTTTTGCATGTGTACCTTGCATGGTCTGTGAATGCAAGTATTGCACTGTACAATTAAGATAATTGTAATTTTGACTTGTTTGTAAATTCCTTATCTTGGAGTACAATACAGGACACAGGCCCCTCTCCTTTCCTTTATTGCTTGCTATATATATATAAAAAAAAAAAAATAGGGGCTGCCCTAGAAAGTGTTGTTTTTTTGGGGTTTTTTTTTTTTCCCCCTCTCTGCTAGTGTACAGTCACCTGAAGGTAGCTGTATATAGCCCATGGTCAATGAATACAATCTCTGTTTTGTACTGTTCTCCAAGTATTTCACAGGACAGTAAAAATTCCAGACTTGTATAGCTCCACTCCTAGTATGACTCAGGTTTTGCTAGTATCCTAGGAGGGTGGACATCTTTTCTCTACTGAGAAACGTTTACCTGGAAAACAGATAAACTGTTTACACCTTCCAAACATTTGAGGTCCAAAATCCATTCGAGGAGGCCTTAATTAGGAAGTGGACTGTCCCGCAGTTGATCTGGCAGTATCCTGCCTTAAAAACTAGTGCATCCTCTACAGGAATCATCAGAGCTTTTTTTAAGTTGCCATGACTTATGAGGCAGTGCTTGCCAACTTATAAATGGAAATACAGCCCATGGGTTCTAATGCTGATACCAGTCAAAGTTCTCCAAGACCACTAAAGCTTTTCCTATGCACATGGATTTTCCAGAGTCCCTGGCATGCCCTGTATTACAATCTGACATGACATTAATGTTTCTCAAACCTTAGAAAAATGGACAGAACTCTTGGCAAGGGATCCAGCTTTACTCTGAACGAGATTTAGAGTGCATGCCAAAAGTCCTACACTATTGTGTATATTAGTGGATGTCTTCAGTCCTGTTTTTCCATATGAGTTTCTGATCAGCAAACATGCATAGGACGGTGTTTGAAAAGTTGGTCTGCTAAGCAGGCATGTAAAGAGCATTTGCTGCACAAGCCCTTTGAGAGCTAAGTTCTCTTGAAGTCCTGCCTTGAACGCCCTTATAATGAATGTTACTGGGGAATAAGAGTACTTATCTACCCCAACGAAAAAGGCTAGGACTCAAGCTGAGTATAATTCTCTGAAACAGAGTTCTTTTCATTATGGCAAAATCAGGAGCCCATTTTCACCGCAAACCCTGGGGCCCCTAAATTCCCCAAACCTGCAGACAAGTCCTCTTTAGCATGAAGGGATGCCCCCACTTTTCAAAGTGGAGTACATCTGTTTTCAAACATTTGGACAAAATACTTCTCGGATGCCTGGGTATGGGAGTTTGTTTCAACAGGCTTCAGGTCTGATGTCAATCGCCTCCTCGCTTCATGTCTTCCAACCTTCAGGTGTCACCTCTCCTATTAGCATACCTTCAGACAGCCCTTGTTGCTCTTCTGAAGCAGGAGGGTTTCGCCCCAGTTTGTTTCCAAAAGGTTTGAGGGTTTTTTTTCCAACCTTTTCACAGATCCAAAACCAAAAGGAGTCATATGCCCTATCTTATATCTCAAGGTCCTGAATGCCTTTATTTGCTTTAGAATCTGCCTTTATCAAGAGGACTTTCTGACCTTTGTAGATATCAAGAACACATACTTACATGTCTCTATTTTTTTCAAAACAGAGGTGACTTCTTCACTCTGCTGTGGGTTTTCAACACTTCTAATTTGTAGCCCTGCCAATAGGTCTGTCTTCAGAGCCCTGTGCTATCATCATGGCTCAGATATCCAGTTTAAGGCACAGTCAGCACAGATGGTTCAGACTTTGAAAAGGTTTGCTTGGATCCTGAACCTCAGAGGTCTTCACTGGCGCCAACCTATCGCTTTAACCAACTCCATCAAACCTGGACTTTAAATATCGTGAATGGTTTATGTAGCTTTTAGCTAGTCCCACCCAATTTCCTCTCCTGTTCCAACCAATATTTGTGCATATTCATCTAATACTTTGGTTTCTGAAATGCTATTATCTCTTTTAGACATAGATGAAGAGTTCAAAAAGGAGCTTCAACATCTAGTTCCTTTACTACTTGCTCCTGAGAGCTTGGTCGAAAAAGAAATTGGTGGAAACAAGGTGACTTGCCGAGATCTCTTGGAATACTTTAAGGTAAGTTCACCTGGTTGTTAATGCAACATGCCTTTGTTGAAGGTAAAATAGTGATATAAACCATCTATGCAAAGCATTGCATCACTATATAACCAAGAAAAGGGACTGCAAGAAGAGATTCTAAGCACAAATTGCTGTGATTGGAGTAAAGAAAAAAAAAAAGTATTCATTCTGTCATGGTCTGGGTCTTGAAGAGAAAAAAAATGTACAGACCCTGTTATTTCGGCTGCTTTCATAATGATACGTTTTTGTTGTTCTGTTTAAAAAAAAAAAAAAAAAAGGAAGAAAAATGCAAATGACCCTATTAACACCTGAACAAAAGCGCATTAAAAACTGATCAATGTGAAATGGCCATTTAAACACGCATCAAACATTCAGCAAAAATGTGCAGCAAAGAGAACTTTTAAAAAACGCAAACTAAAACTATAAACTGTGTAAAAGAGTTCCACAGGATTTAAAGGGATGCACTTTTCTTCTGCTTTTTTAACTGAAAAAATGATCAGTGTGAAGGGGCTTAGTTAGTTCTATCAGTATGCAGCAGATAACTGGTTAAAGCTTGTAGGAGGAGTTTTCTTTCTGCTCTAGGAGGATGCAGAACCCCTGACCTCTGTCTGGACAGTGCTGATTGGTCCTGTGCTGAGCATATGCGCTCTCTTAAGCAAAAAAAAAAAAAAAAAACCCTCTCTAGCTATACACACCAAACTGAGTATGTGCACAGTGACTTCACACGATATGTCTTATCAAGAGATAAGAGGAGGGCACTGGAAGTGAGTATATCAAGCATGCTTTATTGCATATACAGACTGATTTTACTGTTGTGGGTTTAGTAACACTTTAAGAAAAAATGTTGCAATGAAAAATAGGATTAATATTCATATAACATATTAGGAGAAGCATGTGAATATTTGTATGAAAACTCTAGTACAGATAATTTTTTTTTTTTCTTTCGTTTTTTTTTACTATTTTGCATTTACATTTTTTTTTCTCATTCAATGTTTTTATTAGATTTTGTATGGTTACAGTATATTGATATTTGCAACAAACAAGTGTCATGAACCCTAAAAAGTAGAAAGGCAATGCAATGCAATTGCCAATGATTCCACAATACACTAATTAAATACACAGTATGATTGTTGTGTCATTCAAAGTAGAAAAGGCCTATGTGAGCAATACAGAAAACACATATGAGCTGTTAAGAACATTTGTAATTAGGCAGCCTAGGTGTATAGGGAAATGGAAGGAAGGAAGGAGAAAAAAAAAAGATGGGAGGGGTGGGCGTTTGGACAGACCTGTAGAGGTTGTTAAGATAATAGGAGATCTTGGTCAAATCCTGCAATGAGGTGGTGGGAAATCCATGGCCTCCAAATAGTCTGAAAGCATTTGACCTTGTCCAGGTGTTTTTCCTGGATGTGCTAGTGGATAACATCATTGATCCTTGTTTTGTCAGTTGAAGATAGAATGGCAATCTCCCACACTTTCGCAATTGTTTGCTTGGCTGCTGTGAAAAAAATGGAACTTGAATTCAAATTTATTTATACCCAGGGTGTGTAGAAAATGTGCCAACCTGTCCGCAGGTACCTAAACATACTGAGGAACACCCAGAAGCTTATCTGGCCACCCTTGAAGGGACAAGGTAGTTAAAAGAAATTATATTTCATCTCTGTTTGCCAGTATGTTAGTAGAGCAGGATTTGGTGGATTCCCAGGTTAGGGCCCAGTCAGATGCTTCCAGGTTGAGTCCCAGGTTTGTCGATCATTTTTGAGTATAGGCGGGCAAATGTTGTGAGGTGGCTGACATGAGTTGTGAGTAGAGGAAGGACATCATACCAAGGGTGTTTTGGGTCTGAAGCACACTTAGATTCAAAAGACAATAACATTCCGGTGGCTACTATGGCCCGAGTTTTAACATCCGCTTGCATCGCTAGGAGTACTGATGCCTGGATGCATAGAGTAATTGATTGCGTCTCTCGAGGATCCAAGAGGGGGTCAGTCACAAGAAAAGACCGACAAGGGAAGGATACCAGCTGGAATTCTCTTCACTTTCCCCCTCATTCCTCTGTGTTGACTTGTCCCCCCAGAGACAAGACAAAGGCAGAGGGTCTCTTGGTAGGGATCAGGGATTTAGCGAATCAGGAGGTAATTGTCCCTGTGCTAACGGACCAGCTTTTCCGGAGGTTTTATTCCCATGTCTTCTCAGTCCCAAAGCCTTCGGGGAAATTACAATTGATCATAAAGCTAAGAAGGTTGAATGGGTTCCTGCGGTACATAAAGTTCTGTATGAAAAGTATTTACAATGTACAGAACTTTTTGCTTGGAGTGTTTATGGCCACGGTGAACCTTAGGTATGCCTACCACCATGTTCCCATTGCCCCGAAATACCAAGCTTTCTTACATTTTGTTATATTCACGGAACAGGGGGTCAGTCATTGGCAGTTCCGAGCCCTTCCGTTCGGGCTGGCAGCCAGTCCGAGAATCTTCACCTGTCCTGGCTGGGGTAGTGGCATATTTACACCTTCAAGGGATTTCCCTCATCCCTTACCTAGACGACCTGTTGATCTATGAGTTCTGACAGCAACAAGTTCTGAGAGTCCTGGAAAAAGTGATCCTCACCTCAGAATTTTTGGGGTGGTTTGTCAATCAGGAAAAGCCCTTATTGACTCCCAGACCAAGGTGTTCCTGGGGAACGTAGTGGACCCCAGAAGCTCTTCATACCCCAATAAAAGACTGACAAGGTAGTGGGGACAGTTTCCGGGTTGATAACGGCTCCAGATTGCTCCCAGAGGCACATCATGAGAGTGATAGGATTCATGACAGTCTGTATACCGGCTGTGGAGTGGGCAGTGTTACATTTCAGGGAGCTTCAGTTCTTCCTTCTATCCTCGTGGGACAGGAAAACGGAATCACTGGACGAGAGGGTGTCACTCCCAGAGAATGTAAAAAGACTCGCTGAGATGGTGGCTCAGGCCCCAGAATCTGAGGGAAGGAAGACCGTGGGCACAGTGGGACCCAGTGCAGGGAACCACAGACACAAGTGAGTGGGGCTGGGGAGCTCATCTAGAGGACCGACAAGCCCAGGGCCCATGGGAGCCACACCTAAGGGGGACCACCTCCAATTACAGGAAGTTGCTGGCAGTAGGTCACTCCCTGATGTCCTTCGAAGACCGGATCGGGGGAAACAAAGTCCAAATTCTGTCGGACAATATATCGACAGTCACATACCTTACTCATCAGGGGGGCACCAGATCCCGGAAGCTCCTGGACCTAGCTCAGGAGATTCTAGGATGGGCGGAGAGCAGGGTCCTTTTGGTGTCCGCGGTCCACATAAAGGGCTCATCCAACATGGAAGCAGACTTTCTCAGCTGACAGTTAATCCACCAGGGAGAGTGGGAACTCAATACCGAGGTCTTTTTGCAGCTAAGTCTGTTTTTTGGCAGCCCAGAAATAGACCTTTTTGCCTGCAGGAAAAACAGGAAAGTGATGCGTTTTCTCAGTTTTTTCAATGTGGAGCAGTGATGCGTTATTTCTCCTGGGAACAGAGGTCTGGGGGTCTGGACGCATTAGCACAGGAATGGGACTTCGAGCTGGCATACGCATTCCCCCCTCTGGCATTGATCCCGCCGGTGCTACAGAAGCTGTACCAGTCAAGCTGCAGACTGATTCTGCTAACTCCGTGGTTACATCGTTAGTCTGGCTGAAAAAAAACAAAAGTCCATCCAGTGCAACCAAAAAAAAAAAAAAGTTATATTCCCATACCCACAGTTGATCCAGAGGAAGGCAAAAAACCCAGCAAAGCATGATCCAGTTTGCTCCAGCAGGAGAAAAAATTCCTTCCTGATCCCCCGAGAGGCAATCGGATATTCCCTAGATCAACTTTACCTATAAATGTTCGTATCCAGTTATATTATGTGTATAGGAAAGAATCCAGGCCTTTTTAAAGCAATCCACTGAGCTAGCCAGAACCAACTCTTGAGGGAGTCTATTCCACATTTTTACAGCTCTTGCTGTGAAGAAACTTTTCCGTATTTGGAGATTAAATCTCTTTTCCTCCAGATGTAGAGTGCCCCCTTGTCCTCTGTGATGACCTCAGGGTGAATAACTACACCGAGTTCACTATATGAACCACTGATGTATTTATACATGTTGATCATGTCCCCCCTTACTCTCCTCTTCTCAAGAGAGAATAAATTCAGTTCCTCTAATATTTCCTCATAGCTGAGCTCCTCCATTCCTCTTATCAGTTTGGTTGCCCTTCTCTGCACTTTCTCCAGTTCCCCAATGTTCTTTTTGTGAATTGGTGCCCAAAACTGAACTGCATATTCCAGATGAGGTATTTCTAATGCTTTGTACAGGGGTAAAATGATATCTCTCTCTGGAATCTATACCTCTTTTAGTACAGGAGAGGATTTTGCTGCCTTTAGAAACCGCAGCTTGGCATTGCATTCTATTATTAAGCTTGTGATCTACCAGAACTCCCAGATCCTTCTCCGCCATTGATTCCCCCAGTTATATTCCCCCCCTAGTATGTATGATGCTTGCATATCCTTAGTCGCAAAATGCATAACCTTACATTTATCAACATTAAACCTCATTTGCCACATAGTTGCCCAATTAAACAGTGCATTGAGGTCGGCTTGTAAGTTGGCGACATCCTGTAAGGACGTTATTCCACTGCACAGCTTGGTGTCATCTGCAAAGACTGAAATGGTATTTTTAATCCCAGACCCTATATTGTTTATAAATATATTAAAAAGTAAGAGTCCCAACGCTGAACCTTGGGGTACACCACTAATGACCCTAGACCAGGGGTGGGCAAACTTTTTGACTTGAGGGCCGCAATGGGTTCATATATTGGACCCGGGGGCCGGACCAAGAGTAGATGAATGATGTGTATGTGTCATCCATAGTAAGTATAGTAATATTCCCCCATAGTAAGCATAGTAATTCATCCCCCATATAGTAATTCATCCCCCATATAGTAATTCATCCCCCATAGTAATTCATCCCCCATATAGTAATTCATCCCCCATATAGTAATTCATCCCCCATATAGTAATTCATCCCCCATATAGTAATTCATCCCCCATATAGTAATTCATCCCCCATAGTAATTCATCCCCCATATAGTAATTCATCCCCCATAGTAATTCATCCCCCATATAGTAATTCATCCCCCATATAGTAATTCATCCCCCATATAGTAATTCATCCCCCATATAGTAATTCATCCCCCATATAGTAATTCATCCCCCATATAGTAATTCATCCCCCATATAGTAATTCATCCCCCATATAGTAATTCATCCCCCACATAGTAATTAATCCCCCATATAGTAATTCATCCCCCATATAGTAATTCATCCCCCATATAGTAATTCATCCCCCATATTAATTCATCCCCAATATTAAGTCCCCAAGTCCCCCCTGTGTCAATTCACTTACCTTTGCTCCGCACGTTCCTCTCGCCATGTTCCCGCGCCGTTCCGGTGTAGCATGAAAATCTGTCTCCTATGAGGATCTGCCCCCCTCGACGTATCTGCGCATGTGCCAGTTTCAGGCATTAGCAGCCGATCGGCGATCTCCGGCACATGCGCAGATACGTCGAGGGGGACAGATCCTCATAGGAGACAGATTTTCATGCTACACCAGTCTTCAGGGCGGACTGTGAGAGGAGCCTAGCGGGAGCCTAGCTCCGCGGGCCGGATTAAAAGGTCCGTCGGGCCGTAGTTTGCCCATTGCTGCCCTAGACCATTCCAGAGTATGAATCATTAACCACTGCTCTCTGAATACAATCTTTTAGCCAGTTTTCTATCCATTTACATACAGATTTTTTCCAAGCCTGTAGACTTTACCTTACACATTAGCCGTGTGTGGGGAACTGTGTCAATCGCTTTTGCAAAATCCAAGCATACCACGTCAACAGCCACTCCTCTGTCCAAGGTTTTGCTCACCTCCTCATAAAAAGAAATCAGATTTGTTTGACAACTTCTGTCTTTCATGAATCCATGCTGTCTGTTGCTTCAAATATTTTTTCCAGCAAGAACTCATCTATGTGGTCTTTTAAACTCTCCAGTATCTTCCCAACTATAGATATTAAACTAACAGGCCTATAATTACTTGGTAAAAATTTTGACCTCTTTTTAAATATAGGCACCACCTTGGCCTTACACCAATCCAGTGGTTCTCCACTTTGAAGAGGTAGTCTGTGGCTCCCCCACAGCATCTCCCAGTCAGGAAGGATTTTCTCTTGCAGGGGCAACTCGGCACCCCAATACGGAAATTTTTTTGGTTACCAGCTTGGCTCTTGAAAGGGAAATCCTTAGGAGAAGGGTGTGTTCTGAGAAGGTGATACACTCTTCTCCACAGTAAGAAACAGGTGACTAGAAAGATATACGCCAAGGTGTGGGGTGTATTTTTCTAGCTGGTGTCAGGAGAAGGGGGTTGCTCTTCCTGTGATCTTAGATTTTCTCCAGGCAGGGGTGCATAAAGGTATAGCTGTGAACACCCTAAAGGTGCAAGTGGCGGCCTTATCTGTCTATATGGACCATAGACGTGTGTCGGAGCCCCTAGTTAAGAGGTTTCTGGGGGCCAGGAAGAGAGTGACCCCCATTAAGTTACATAGTTTTCTGGCTTGGGATCTAACCTTGGTTTTAGAGGCTTTAACCCAGCCACCGTTTGAGCCAGTGGCACTGGTTTCGGTTAGAATGTTCTCTTTTAAGTTGGCCTTCCTGTTAGCCATCACAATGGCCAGGAGGTTAGGTGACCTTCAGAGCCTGTTGATCAAGGAACCCTTTCTGTTGGTATTAGAGGACAGGGTAGTGCTTAGACAGGATCCTCTTTATTTGCCCAGGGTGGCATCACGTTTTCATAGGACACAAGATTCTTACCGTCCTTTTGTCAAAACCCTAAGAATGGGAGGGAAAAAGGGTTTCATTTTTTAGATGTCAGATGGTGTTTGTTGACATATTTGGATAGAGTAAGTGACTTCAGGAAGTCGAGTCACCCTTTGATTTTGCTTATCGGCCCAAGTAAGGGACAGCAAGCATCTAATCTGACAACAGCTAGATGGATCAGACAAGCCATCTCCTTGGGTTATTTGAAGTCAGGGGTTTCAGTTCCTTTACACCTGAGGGCTCACTCTACTAGATCGCTGGCAACCACTTGGGTGGAGAGGGCCGGAGCATCGATTGAACAGATCTGCCAAGCAGCCACATGGACAAGCCAGGGCACCTTCGTGAGACACTACAGGGTAGACCTGTTGTCACCGCAGGACCTGGCGTTCGGCAGGAAAGTATTACAGGCAGTGGTCCTACCCTAAGGTAGGCCTGAGTTCCTTACTTCTCTTCTCAGGTGTGCCAGTCTGGAAGATGACTAGAGAAAAGTAACAGTTACACTTTCCGGTAACAGTTTTGTCTGGGAAATCTTCCAGGACGGCAGGCCTACTTCCTGCCTGTGTCTGGTGTTGATTAATTTGAGGCAAAATACCTTTCGTGCACCAGGGTGCGAGAATTCTCTTGCATAAACTGAGGAGTGGAGGAAAGGGCAGGGAATTTAAACTCTGTAAATTTTTGATTGTTTCCTGTCAAGTGGAGCTAGTCATCTCTTGGGTGTCCCGTCATGGAAGATTTCCCAGAGACAGTTACTGGTAAATGTAACTGGTACTTTTTTGGTTTACGTATAAAATTCTTTTCTTGGAGTAAATCATAGAACACAGGGACCTCATCCCTCTGCCTTTGTGGTTTATGGTTTGCTACAAAAACTAGGGTTTTGCGTAGTTGAGGGACATACTACTTTTTTTTTTTTTTTTTTGTTAGCCCTGAAAAAAAGAACAAGCTATAGTTACCTGGAGATGGTAAATAGTTGTCATACGTAGTTTTACTAACATGCCAAAGTTGCAAAACTGCTTTCAGGAGTTAAAATGTGATTTACCTTCAGGCAATAAGAGGTTAAATAAGTAATAAGATCATTTGACATCTTCAGTTCTTATAGTGGTTTATCTTTATCTCCCTTCCAGGCATACATTAAAATCTATCAAGGTGAAGAGCTCCCTCATCCCAAGTCAATGCTTCAGGTATATTTCAACTTTTTTTTGTTTTTTTTGGAGATTGCAGTTTCATATTTGTTAACTGTATTCCTTATTCTACAGGCAACTGCAGAAGCAAATAACTTGGCTGCTGTTGCTGGAGCCAAAGATACATATAGCAAATACATGGAGCAGGTGAGATTTTTGTTCTCTAGAAACGGACTTTGCTCGTATTGGCTTGCAGTACCCCTGCTATCATTTGTAAAGATGAAATAGCTGAAAGGGAATTTTTAACCATTAAATAAGGACACTGGAGGGTTAACTGCAACTCAAAAATATTTAACACCAGGTCAAACTCGGCGCTATTAGTGACTCGAGTGGCTTAAAGGATAAGTTCACCTTTGTAAAAAAATAAATAAATAAAAGTACCCCTTTTTAAAGGCACAAAACGTGCATTTATTAATTTTTTTTTTTTATTGGCTATGATCCTGTAAAGCATTGCCACACCGATCAACAGATTGCAGGGTGCAATCTCTAGTCCTGTAGATTGTCAGTGTAGCTATCTGCCTGTATCTCGTATGGGCAGGCAGCTACTTAATGATAGGAAGCATCTTTGAACTACCTAGAGCACTCAATAGCGTGTTGGTAGTTAATTGAGCACTACAAGCCGTAAGCTGCAATGACGAACGTTAGTTTGTAGTTCTCCCATTCACAGAACTCTGTGAATGACTGAATGACGCAGTCTTTTTTTTTTTTTTTTTAATTGGGACAGCGGATGTAGGGGGAGGATCCCTGGCCCGCTGTCAACGGGGGATAGGGGGTGCTGCATCAGTTACATGTTACACCCTAAATATGGTGTGTAACATGTTAGAAAAGGTAAAACGTATCCTTTACATTAAAAAAATATAAATGAATAAAATTTATTTAATTCAAAAATCAAGCTGCAAAAATGGCAAACTCAATACACAGTTAAAATTGACAATGTTGTCAAAGACACATGGACAGAAGTCCAAAATGTCACTATGGCTTCACAAGGGCACTAATGGTAATCATGCTACCAAATGCCATTAAAGTGGTAATAAACCCAAAACCAGAAATATATTATATTGCCACCTAGCAATCATTAGATGTGGTGGCTGCATCAGTTTTTGTCTGTTTTTTTCCCTGTGTTTTTCACCTGGTGACCTGGCCAGTAACACACCTCCGGTGTTAGTGGGACACAGCTTTGGAGGACTGAGCATTGGAAGTACAGCAGACGGCAGCATTTTCAGCTGGGGGGGAGGGAGTGTTAAATGTATCAGCAGATTTAGAACCACTAACAAATTGAAGCCAAAATCCAGCTCACACTTAATCAGTTACAGCAAACCAGTGTTTCCTTTTGGGATAAAGGTTTTATATGAGTACATAGAAGCTCATCATTTTAATCACCCCTGCCAGTGTTAAGTGGTTTGTCTCATCCATGTAAACTGATACATTTTGCTGGAAAGTTTGTGCAGTGAAAAACTGCATATTTGCTACCAGGATTACCAGATGAAAATAGAAGACCGCAAGGAAACGAATGCAGCCATCACATCTAAATGAATAAGTAAGCTGCAATATAATGTTTGCCTTTGGGTTTAATACTGCTTTAAGGCTAATATGTCAACTAATTGTGCTCCTTTGAATAGCCACGCAAGAATACATCTACCTAAACTGCAGCAAAAACCACTGTAATGTACATACAGTGCCTTGAAAAAGTTTATTTGTAAAACAATTTTTAAAAATGTATCATTTTCTTTCCACTTCATAATTATGTG
The DNA here is from genome assembly GCF_062004578.1 of Staurois parvus. Taxonomy (NCBI): domain Eukaryota; kingdom Metazoa; phylum Chordata; class Amphibia; order Anura; family Ranidae; genus Staurois; species Staurois parvus. The sequence continues at coordinate 1,943,206 of NW_028318415.1, forward strand.
CCACTTTGTGTTGGTCTATCACATCAAATCCCAATAAAATACATTTACGTTTTTGGTTGTAAAATGACAAAATGTGGAAAAATTTAATGGCTATGAATACTTTTTTAAGGCACTGTATAGTGGCAATGCCAGATATTATCTTGTAAAGGTCTGCAGTATATCCCAAAAAGTGCTCTTGTTTATGCTTTTCCCATCATTTCTTCAGCTTGCATTACCTAATTTTACATTTGGGAGTAGGTGTGAACTGCTCTAAGGTCAGTCAGGCTGCATAACAAGAACATTATTTATTTATTTATTTTATTTTTAAATTAGGTGGAAGAAAAGCCTAACTATATCTTTAAATTACAGTGGTTCTAGAAAAGAATTACCCCCCTTTAAAATCACATTTTGTTGCGTTGCAGCCTGAAATAGACACACAGGTTTTTTTTTTTTTATCCAGCTGTATTCACTCACTGCAACTTATAACATCAAAGTGAAAGAACACAGACATGTCAGAAGAAAAAAAATAAAAAACAGAATCACGGTGTTGGAAAAAGGATCAACCCCTCCTAAAAATGACTTGTAAACTTAATCAAGTGTAGCTAATTACTTTCTCAGTGGCACACAAAGCCTTTGACTTTTAACTGTGATCAGCTGTGGTCATTTTGATTATCTCAACATGAAAAGTGCTTCCCTGGAGCATTTCAGTCTCTGGTAGAGCAACTGAAGCAAACAATCAACTATGGGTGGCAAGGCACTGTCAAGAGATCTCCTGGATAAATTTGTGAACAGGCACAAATCAGGAGATGGATACAAAAAAAAGTCAAAGGCTTTGTCAATGCTTAGAAGCACAGTGAAGTCTATTATTAATAAGTGGAAGGTATTTGGTACAACACAGACCCTCCCTGGATCAGGATGTTGCTCCAAACTGGATGAAGGAGCTAGAAGGAAACTGGTCAGAGAGGCTACCAAAAGGCCTACAGCAACTCTGAAGCAGTTGCAGGGATTCATGACAAAGAGTGGTCATTGTGTGCATGTGACAACAATATCACATATTCTCCACAAATGTGGCTTGTATGTGAGGGTTGCAAGAAAAAAGCCACTCCTCAAGAAAGGCCACATGCAATCAATACTGAACTTTGGAAAAAACACCCCTTGAACATTCTGAGGTCACAAGGAAAAAAGGTGTTATGGTCAGATGAGACTAAAATTGAATTATTTGGCCTCAACACCAAACGATGTCTTGTGGTAATCCAATACAGTTCACCATCCAAATAACACCATTCCTACAGTAAATTTCCCAACTTTGTAGGAACAGTTTGGGGATGGCCCCTTCTTGTTCCAACATTATTACACACCACTGCACAAAGCAAGGTCCATAAAGACATGGATGAGCAAGTTTGGGGTGGAGGAACGTGACTGGCCTACACAGACTCCGGACCTCAACCCAATAGAAAACCTGTAGGATGAGTTAAAGCGGAGACTGCGAGCCAGGCCTCGTCTGACATCAGTGGCTGACCTCACAAATGCGCTTCTGGAAGAATGGTCAAACATTCCTAATCCTTGTGGACAGCCTTCCCAGAAGAGTTTAAGCTGTTATAGCTGCAAAGGGTGGGTCAACTCAATATTGAACCCTACATACGAAGACTGGGATGCCACTAAAGTTCATGTGTATGTAAAGGCAGGTGTCCCAATACCTCTGGCAATAGTGTGTATGCGTGTGTATATATTGACCACTCTGGAAAGGATGTGCTTCTATGTCTAGCATGGTCAGTTTGAAATAGGAAAGCAGAGGGACTGGCAGGATCACAAGGTATTTAACACAGAACAGGTTACTTTTTCACACAAATATATGGCACAACTGACGCACATCAAAACTATGAAATGTTGGGGTAACATATTCTTTAAAAAAAAAAATTTCCTTCCTATCTATTGTGTACTTGATTATTTTTAATCTGCTCTGGTACGGTAACGTGATCCCACAGCTTTGGCTCCCCTTTGTCAGTGAGCTGTTGCTGTAGGGGAGAGGAGGGAGTGCTGACAACGGCTGGACCTTGGTAGCCTATAGGTCATGTCACGGCTCCTGGAATTCAAAGCCATTAGTGAACGCTCCCTGTGGGATCACCTGATTGGACCAGAATTGAAAATGGGTAAGTACACAGATCATTTTGTGCAGGCTGTAGTATACTTTGTACTGTAAAAACTGCTCTGTGTTGACAGCACACTGGAGAGGTGGACTGCTGGTCTCACACAGAGTGCAGTGTTCTGGGTCTCCATCGATCCGACACTCCTCTTTCACAGTGCTTTAACAACAAATCCTATGATCCCTGGGCAGCATCGATAAGAGCACTGTGCAGGAGAAGTGTCAGCCATCTGTGTGACAGCAGCAGTCTGGGTCTCAACTGTGCTGGTGACATTAAACGACTTTTACAGTACAAACCACATATACTTAACCCGCAACCTCAATTTCTTAATCGTTCATCACAAGGACACAGGTCACTTTATATTCATGACTACTTGGGTTATGCCGCCACCCTCAGGTGATTAGACACTGGCCAAAAAAGGCAGGAATCCTTCTCCAGATATAACCCCTTCCAACTCAGCCAAGCCTCAGTTTTTAGCTTGTGTCCTTAGGTGACGGATGTACCTACAGATGTGTCTTTGAAGATCATCTTTGTGGGCTTAGTTATTTATTTTATAAACTATTCTGAAAACCCCTGCTGGTGTAAAGTAGGGCTACTTTCTGTCACGTACAAAGCAGATCGCCAAAAAGGATTGTACCCTGACCTCGCATGCAAGAATGGGAAGGCCTGTAATGCTGCCTGGTAGGCGCTGGATCCTGCGGGCAACGATCTCCAGGGTACTCTGTATCAGGTTACGTCACTGGCAGGGTGCTTTACAGGTTTAGGATAGTGATCCACCTGGGTTGGATTGGACCCAGGGAATCCTGTCATCTGGCAGTTTGTGGAAGATTTTCCAAGAGAAGAGTTCTCCATGGATTCCTCGAAATACTCCATAAGACAACTTTTGCAGAGTGGGCCCCATTTCTCTCAATGCCAGAAGGATCTTCTCTACAAGAAGTAAATTGTCAGGCTGCCCTTTGTAAGTGGCGACTTGTTTGGATGACTTCATCCTGAAAGTGACTGGGTAAAAGCACAATCTCACCCTTAAAGTTGAAGGCGATGATGACAGCTTTGCAATTGAAGATGCAATAAGCAAAAAGCTTTGGGCTCCAAGCAAAAGCCTATATCCCAATTTTGTAATAACTGTTCCCACAAGTCCTTCAGATCCAAAGGGTTAGTCCTCTTTACTGTGAAAGGGTGCCACCACTCGCACTGGTGGACTCAAGAGTCCATAGAAGCTGGGGCAGCTAGTCTTGTTGCTTTAAACCTCCATGTTTTATGTGCTCAAGGGTATCTTCAGAGCCAAAAACATTTTTTTTTTGTGTTTTTTTTTTTTTTTAATAAGTATATATTTTTTAGAGGACAAAAAGGGAGTCTGCCAGGATATAAATATGAGAGCTGCCTTGCTATGGCATTGCTGACAGGTTTGTAAAGGAATATGCTTTGGGAGTCGTCATCCCAATACTGAACTCTGGAAGATGTGTTCAAACTGATTTATGGAAGCTGAGTCCAAAAACAGCAGGCAAGAGGATAAACGACTAGTTACCACTATTACCTGTAGATTCCTTTTAGCTGATTGTTGCCTATTACTGGAATAACCATGCCTTGTTCTACACTGTGTTTCTTGCATGGAGGCAGCCAATAGTAGCACAATAGTCAGAGGCAGCAGTACCTTAGATCCCACACTGCATGTATAAAGCTCCGAGGCAATAGGCAAGGATTGCATAGGTACACTTGTAAACCTGGAAGTGCACTGCTATTTTTCAGGATTAATTCATTTCAGAGTGGTAAGCACAGTTATCTGGAATTTTCTATAAAATAGCAAATATAAAATTTTTGCGTTCAGTTCTACTTTAACTTCATAGCGGGTCACTGACCTGGAGCAAATATGTAAGTTTGAAATACTGAATTCATTGGCTGCATGCTTGTTTTAAGTCAGCAAATCATTCAGTAGTAAAATATCAGGATGACAGACACAAAGCTTGTACTTTTTGAAATGGGGTTGCAATGGTAGCTTCCATATTTCTGTCCTAACATGGCCAGGTTTTGGATGGACTTTACACTTTTTTATATTATATTTTGCCAACTTTGTGATAGTCAGTAGAATGTATACTGAAAACTAGAAGTTTAGTGTAGCAAATACTTCTGAGTTGGCTTTTTTATTATATTTAGAAAGCATTTACCAATTCTATATGTATTGTTAATATTTGTGCAGATTCCAACTGCAAAGTGCTTTCAGATGCATTCAGTTTACATTTTAGGCCAACCTGAGACATATGTGAGTTCCCGCACAGGTGCCTCCACTCTGCTTTTGATGTCATAAGCTGCATGTTCCTTCTCATTGACCTGTATGGTGAGAAAATTAGTTTTGACACAGATGACCTTATAAACGTGTCCCAAAGACAACCTGATACGTCAGTTTCTTCATAATTAAACACTGCATGCTTAACTTCTGCTGGGCTGTATTGGGTTCACCTTTACTTAGGCCATGCAAGTGTGACACCAATAAGGAGCTAATATAGCTTGGTGATAGGTAACAGCAGCACTTTCCTGTCCAAGAGAAGCACTTTACACCAGATTGCCAGACATTGGCATAGCACTCGGATTAATACTACTTTGTGTGATTGTCTATATAACCATACTGCATCCTAGTTGTTTGCAGTTTGACAAGGTTATTCTTATAACACAACCTTTTTCTGCAGATTAATACAATTGATATTGTAGTTTTAAAGCCATTTTTCTCTATTGTACATCCCAGGGTATCGCCATCTCCATTACGACAGGGTTTTGCTGCCACCTTGAGGTAATTGAACCCTGGCAAAAAAGACAGAAAATCCTTTCCTAAGCATAGCCTCTCCCCATTGGGTAAAGCTTCAGTTTTTTTTTTGCTAGTATGTTAGGTAGTGTGTGTGCAGTCTCTGCACAAAAAGTAGCTAGCTTTTCAGTTATTCCATCAGGCACTAGGAGACTAGCTATTTGCGGATCCATTTTCCTGTGGCTTTTCTACTCCCAGAGGCATGTTACCTGGACCTCATTATGGACATGCGGGGATGTCTTGTAATGTAGCCGTTCTGCAAAGCAGGGAGCCCCAAAAGTCCCTGAAGGCCCTTGTGGCATTGGCCACTATAATGGGTGGATACTGGACCCCCTAGGGGACCCTGTGGCATGGGCTAGTGAGTGCCTCAGGGTAGTCCCAGCTGTGAGTTTTTATCTTGGTTGACTATGCTGCAGGTTGAGCGGTGGCCATCTTGAAATCCCACATATGAACAGCAGTATGCACCCTTGTGGGACTGCAGGTCACAGCAAGACAGCTCATAAGTGGGACTACAGGTTGCAGCAGTAGCAGTTACCTTGTAGGACTACAGGTCTCTGCAGACCAATTGTGAGACTACAGGTCGCAGCAGAGAATTTCCTTCTTTGTGGGACTACAGGTCGCAGCAAGTATTAGGAGACCACACAACTGCCAGGAGGGCACCCTGGCAGATTTAGTAGGAAATCTCCTGCGGTATCCAACGCACTGGTGCTTATTGGCATATTGCCCTCTAGACTGACTTAGGCTGCTTCTCCCAGCTAGGGTCACGGGTTTATCTTAAACCCTAAAGGCCTTTGTGAGTTTTCTTGCGGAAGTTGTCCGGACTAATTTGAAGTTACCACTTCCCAAGACCTATAATCCAAAAGTTAAAGGATTTGGAACATGACATTCACCACAACATCCTCAATCCTTTCCAATACATCCTCATTTAAAGGATGTTTTGTACGTTGACTGGGCTCACCCTGACAAGGTGTTCTGGCAAAAATGTTTGCTCAGCAAAACCCTATGGAGAGTGAGTTCACTAAGAAATGGAGAATGCCTTCTGTATATGTGGCAGTTTATCTCATTAAGACCTCACATGTCCAGTGGATGAGGTCCCGGCATTTAAAGATGCAAGGGACACACGTCTAGAGGCCTTATTTAAAACCTTGTTTGCGCTGGAATGGGGGCAGCTTAACATGCCGGCAATTATGGCTAATGTTAATTTCCGAACACATGCGCAGGATTTTATGGCTGAAGTATTGGTAAGCGAAAATACCATGCAAGAAGCAAATGGATTGTTTACCTTTACAAGAGAACCTTTGTTTTGGCTCTGCCTTGGACCATCCAGAAGGTAACTGTGGGAAAGAGAACTCTGTTATCTCATGAAAAGGAGGCAAAGCCACAGTTCAAAAACCAATTGGTCCTTTTACATCCAAGAAGCATTCTTTTTGCTTCTCTCAAGTCTCAGGCTCTAAGCCAAAACCCCAGTTCTAATTCTGCAAGAAGTCATGGACTCCAAAGCCCTCTAAGTCGGGGAACATTTACTCTTCACGATGAAGTGGTGTACCAACTCGCTTGAGTTTGGGGGGGGGGGGGGGATCACTTGCAGGCCAAAGGGAGATTGCAAATGAAAGGGTCCATGACATATTGGATGGCAGCTATGACCTGGAATTTCAGTGCCTTCCCACGCCGCTCTTCTTGCTTTCAAATTTTTCTTTGAATCGACAAAAAGGCTTGCTTTTTTGTAAGCTCTCGATCATCTTCTGTTTGATCATTCTGGTTCCAGAGGGCAAAAGGTTTTTTAGTTTCTACTGGAATGTCTTCATGGTTCCCAAACTGAATTACAGTGTTTATCCCATCTTGGACCTCAAGAGACTCAACAAGTTTCAATGGGTGTAGATGTTCTGGGAGGATTTAGTTTGATCAGTGGTGGCCTCTTTCCTGGCAGCAGTGGATTTCAAAGATGCTACCTGCATGTTCCACGCTTCCCATTTCACCAAAGGTTTATGCAGTTTGCAGTAGGGCTAGCACTGTCAGTTTGTGGCCCTGTCTTTCAGCTTGTCCAGTGCTTCCAGGTCATCAAGGTCCTGACTCAGCTCTTGTGTTCCCTCTGGTATCCCTGTTATTTAGGGTACATGGACTGCTTACAATCTGCGGGAACAATCTGCTTTGCTTCTGGAGACAAATGTGTCTCACGTGGTGCACATTGTGGGTTGAGAATAAGGCTGATTTCTGTAAATTCAGAACCCATCCAAACCTCTCCAAAGGTTGGAATATTTGGGCTTTCCCTGCATACTGTTCAGGAAGAGTAGAGTGCGCTTCCCTCCAGACAAATGTCTTTCTCTAAGGACTCAGGTGGACTTTTCCTAAACGCGAACAAATCCCTCAATTCACCTTTGCATTAGGTTTCTGAGAAAGATGGTAGTCCTTTTCCCAGTTTTATTTCAGGTCCCTCCAACCGAATGTTGTGGCATCATGGAATAGGAGGACACAGTCATTAGATTCCCCAGTGCCGTTACTCCCCAACATGAGACTGTCTCTGGACTGTTGGATCTGTTCACGGATGTTGGAAATGTCCTGGAGGGTCCTGATGGCAAACTCTAGCCTGCTGAGCTGGGGTGGAGTTCTGGACAAATTCCTGGTCACCAGAGGAGAGGTCATTGCCCATCAATAACCTGTAATTAAAGGCAATTTTTGTCTTGCCCTGCTACTCTACAGTGCAGTCTCAGAGCCTCCCTGTAAGGGTGTATATACGGTCTTGAGCCAATGAGGAGAGAGCTGCGGCTCTCATGCACGTCCCTGGAGATCGAGATGGGGCTCAGGAAAGTATGGGGGGGGGGGGGGCTGAGTGGGAAGGTTTTTAGCTTAATGCACAGAATGCATTAAGGTGAAAAACCTTCTGCCTTCTACCACTTTAAGTACAATCAGGGGTCAAATTTCCACCTTGGTTGTCCATTTTCAGAGAGAGATTGCTTCACATTCCTTGGTGGTTTGTGCAAGGCGTCACACATAGTTCTACCAGTCAAGACTCCGTAGGACTACAGTTTATTTTTTTTCTATATTGCAGAAATCTCCATATGAACCGACACAGGTTATTTTTCTGGTTGCCATTACTTGGTGGTTCTACAGCTGTCATTTTTACCAAGGTGGTTTCTTTGTTCTATCTCAACCAGTGTTGCCATCTTTTTTGTCCTAAACCTCAGATGCCAGGGGAAAAGGCACTTGACACCTTGGATATGATTTGTTCTTTTAGGGGAAAAGGCACTTGACACCTTGGATATGATTTGTGCTTTTAGGTGTTACTTGTAGCTGACTGCTTTAGTTCATCAGTCTTATTCCCTCTTTGCTTTTTGAAAGCTGTGTCATGCAGCTTCCAAATATACCATCTCTCGATGGATCCATTGAATTATATCTTTATCCTTAGAGTCTAAAAGGAAAAAGACCACTAACTTTGGTAATTTTTCATTCTACCAGGAGGGTCGGTGTCTCCTGAACTATTCATTATCAGACTTCGGTAGCTAAGGTTTGCAAAGCTGCTACCTGGCCATCTGTTCATACTTCTTTTAAGTTTTACAAAGTGGATGTTCAAACTGCTGAGAACACTACCTGTGGTCAGTGGGTTTTAGTTGGTTTGCTGAGGCCTGTTCCTGAGTTGACCTCTCCTCATATTCAGTGCTTTTGGAAATCCCTTTTGTAATGGAAATAAAGACACCCTGTGTCCTGGGATACATCACAGGACACGGGATTCCACCCCTCTGTTTTTGTGGTTTGCTACAAAAGCTTAAGCCTTGCCTTACAGGGAGGGGCTATGCCTAGGATGGGATTTTTTGTTTTTTTACCCTTCAATGTCCAATTATCTAAAGTTAGCAGCATTACCCTATTGTAATGGAGATGAAGATACCCTGTGTCCTTTGATGTACTCCAAACAAAAGGATTTTACAGGTAAGCCAAAAACCCAGTTTTTCTTAACCAATAGCAAAAGATCCCACTCTGTGTTCAAGAAGGTAATGGTGTATTTTGTTTTCCAATAGGTTTGTGGTGGAGACAAGCCATACATCGCTCCTGCAGACCTAGAGAGGAAGCATTTAGATGCAAAGGATGTGTGTGTAAAACAGTTCCGCTCAGTAAAGAAGATGGGCGGAGAGGAGTTTTGTCATCGGTACCAGGAACAGCTGGAGGCTGAGTTAGAAGAATCCTATGCAAACTTCATGAAACACAATGATGGCAAAAACATCTTCTATGCTGCACGCACCCCTGCCACTTTGTTTGCTGTCATGTTTGCCATGTACATTATCTCAGGAGTAACTGGTTTCATTGGCCTAAACTCTATAGCAAACATTTGTAACCTGATTATGGGACTAGCACTACTGTCCTTTTGCACCTGGGCTTATGTGAAGTACTCCGGAGAATTTCGGGATCTCGGAACCTTAATAGATCAGATTGCTGAAATTATATGGGAGCAGGTTAGTATCTCCAGCTGTATTTCTATTTATAGTTGTTTAGTAAGTGCTGTTACTCAAATGTTAACTAAAAAGACTTCCTGATTATTTTTTTTAATTATTTTTTTATTTATTTTTTTTGCTCCTAAGTTTCTACATAGGAAATGTTTTTTCTATTTAATTTGTATTGTCCCTGGTTACTTTATCTGTGTTCAATGTCCACATAGTCATGTCATATTTTTGTTGTAAAGGTCATTAATTCTATTAGTGCTTCGAGTGAGTGAGTTAGGATTCATGTATACACATGAATTGTGACTCCAGCGAAGGTATAGTCAATTCAAAATATCATTAGGATCATTTGCTGCAGGATGCAATATAGAGTTAAATGGTGTGACTTTAAAACTAATTTCAGGAACGTATTAATTTCTCTCTCGTTCATTGTAGGACACTGCTGAGATCTTGATCTAACGATTGAGTTATACCGCCACCTCCTTGAACGGGACTCTAGGCACAAAACAAAAAAACAGCTTAGAGCCGGCCTCTGATGCTGGTCAAACCCCCCAGCTGCTAGAGGGAGCTCAGGTTTTGGCTTAATGTTGAGTACAGACTTTAAGGTTTTTGTTGGAAATCTTAGTTTTCTGTTTTTTTTTTTTTGCAGGGATTTTTAATAAAAATGTGTCTTAAGCCTGGCAGATAGGCAGAATAATACACATCTTTGTAGTCCCTTCAGCTCAGCCATCAAGCACATGCTACATGCAGGGTCAGCTGTGACAGCCTTATACTGAATTCACAGGCAGCCTGTGAGTGTTCTTCACAGGGGCCACATATGACCAATCAGCCCTGGGTAGTCCGCGCTCCCCTTCTGACAGAAAGGTGGCCTGTCATGGGAAAGGTATACCCCTCTCTTCTTAGAATATGTTGAGTAATCACACCCTTGTTGCCTGCTGGACCCAAATGCTGCGACAGCCATGTTCCCTAAGGCTTTGCCCTTCTAGGGCACCATTTTCACCCACATTCTGCACATTTCTGGAAGAGAAATTGATGTGAGGAGAGACTCTGTTGTCTGCACTACCTACAGGTGTCATTGTGCAGCAAGCTAAACTGCTAGTTAGCTGGGTGATTACTGCCTTTGCTGTGCAACACTCAGGGGCAGCATGGTGGCAAGAAGATAATGGCTAGCAGCAAGTTTGTTGGGAACCTTTTTCTTCCTGGTCATGGTGGCATTTTAGAATCTGTATAGCAACAATGGTGCCCTCCCCATGGTCACCTTAAACCTGTTTTTAATGATGTCTTCTGCCTGATTATCTATATCTTCAGAGTTCCCTGGGCTGCTTTGGCTGTGGCCCTTTCCTCAGCTTCACTCCAGGAGGATTTTCCCACACTTGTGCAGACTTTCATGCCACTTAACACCCTGCTTTACTAATCCTGATTGCAGAGGTTGTATTTATACCCCCCATAATTTATCCAGCATTGATAAGGTTCTGTCCTTGTTCAGACTGACAGCTCAGCCTTGCAGGTTTTACCAGCACTATCCTCAAATTTAGGATCCCTGATGCCATTTAAAAAAAAATCTTCCAGTACTTCCATGTTTTCCTTTCACCCTCCCTTCAGAGAGTTGAAGAACCTTGCTAGTTTTCCTCTTGATAAGTAGCGGATTGTGCCCATTGAGGTGGCCTGTCTTAAATGTTGGCTGCCACAACTGTGGATCCGGCAAGGGCCTATACCTGCTATAGCCCTTTTCAGTGGGGAAGACCCCGCATTCAAGTGATGGGGTGTGCCCTTGATGACCATGTTTCTCTGGACAGGTTCCATCGTGCAACCTGCCTTGGCAGTGATATTTGCCTGTCAGATTTTCGCTGTCTGGGTCCAGGCCTTCAGAAAAGACCTGTTAGCAGTGCAAGACTATTCCCAGTTGCTGGAGCTTTTGGAGCCACTGAGGGTAAAAGTACATGCTTACACCAGCAGAATAAGCCTATGACTTTGCCTTTAAATATCTCTGTTTGTTGTTGCAGGTTCAGTGGTGACCCTACTGTATGGTTTTTCTTCTGCATCCTTGGGTTCGCCAGGTGCTCACTCCTGTACTATTACGGATTGGATTTAGGGCATCCCCATCTTTGGGTTATCTGGGCAACCTCCATCTGGGAAAATTAACCATTTCAGACCCTGCAGGAGCTGACTCTTTGATTGGAATCTTTGTGTCTTACCTTGAATAGAGGTCTTTTCTCCCCAAGAAAGTTTTCATCTTTCTGTTTGCAAATTTTTGTACGCTTTTAGTCCTGTTCTATAGCAGATGGTGGACACCATTCATGTCAGTCCTATATGCCCAGCTTCCACTATAGTCTACACAGGATACTTCTGTCATTCCTGGGGCTAAATCAGCCCACTCTTTAATTAATTGCTTCATTGGGCCCCAAGGACCATGTTGTTCCTGGCCGGATGACTCTGAAATCCTGTCATGGAGTACGAGATGGCCTTTTTCCGATCTCAGAAAATCCTCATGATCAGGTTGGAGAGGGGTTCTGGTCACCCCCAGTGTAGGGAACTTTAATGGTGGTGGAATCGCCTCTTCCAATAATTATCACAAAGCTTTGGGTGCTTTGGTTGTCTCTACACAGCTGGATGTTTCAACTGGCTGGTTATCCGCCCAGTTTTTGGTTTGGCCATGCCACAGTGGTGGCCTACCTCAGTTGTCTGGAGGTAAATCCTGTAACTTAGCATGTTCAGCCTTAGTTACCATCTATGTCCTAGGCATTGTTGATGGTTGGAAGATTGCATCAGCTTGGCAGCACCTAGAATCCAGGGATTGGACCCTATACATGCTGGTGTTCTCAAACCTGTTTCTAGGTGGGAAATACCAGATATTTGGACATTCTGCCCTTCAGGTTTAGCATCTCACCCAACAGGTTATCTCTACATACAGGCATTTTTAGTAGTTATGTGAATATTCCGGTAGCTCAGAAGGATTGCCACAGCTTGTTCTATGTCCTTCTTTCTCCTGTACCCCTCACTTATCTGCTCCACAGGGTACAGTTATGTAGGGCTTCTAGAGGTAGTCTAGCTGCTGTTTGGCCCAGGTGGATTTGGTGTTCTGGCTTGATCAGGCTCCTGACTGAGACTCTATGGTTCTTCCTGAATTACCTGTTCGGAGTCCCAAGAACCGATTAATGCCTTTCTTTGCCTTACAGGCTTGGTTGTTAGAGCCCAGGTCTTTGAAGATGAGGCTTGTTTTGACTTGTGATTCCCATGCTGTTGAAAGATAGAAATCTGCTTCCTCTGGATCTGCTATTGCTTTGGATGACCTATATTGCTTGGTGAGGAAAGGATGACCTATATTGCTTGGTGAGCAAAGGAACCTCTGATAATACTCCATGGGAAAAACCTGACCTTATAGTAGAATTTCAGCATAAACCTATATGGTCTTAAATCTCTCCTCCTACCTATGCTGACTAACTTATGTAAAAAGTATGTATATCAGGGTTGTGGAAATTTTTGAAAAAACTACTTGTCCAAGGGACTAAATCGGTGTCCCAATCTACTTGTCCAGATAAAATTTTTTTTTTTCTTTTTTTAACCAAAACCGTATTTAAATTGGAGGAGATTAGGAATGTTTTAATAACAAAAGTGGTTTTATGGCGACTTAAACGTTTAATATTTTTAACATGGCGCTGTTTATCTCCTCCTCCCCACCCTGCCTGTCTCCAACACCACACCCGGAACTAGCAGGGAGACCTTGCAGTGTAATGAGCACTGATTGGGTGCTTGTCAGGAAAGGGGAGTGTCGGGCTTATCCTTTATCCTTTTCGCTGCCAAAGCCATTTTTGCATTTTTTGCACAAGATTTAGAGAAAATCATTTTAGGCCTGAAGATCACACAAAACCCCCAAACATATATTTTCTGAAATCGGAGACCCTAGAAAATAAAATAGTGGTAGTTCCAATTTTTTATGTTGCATGATATTACCACAAAATTTCAGTAAAATATACAAGTTAGTTAATTTTAGGGCACAAAAATAGCAATAAATTACATTATTTTTTTGTAAAATTTAAAAGATGAGGCTGCAGCAAGTAAATAGATATCCAGCTTGTCAAATCTTAAATTTGCATCCACTCGTGAAATGGTGACGAACTTCAGTACCCTATATTTTCTGTAGGTGACACATTTAAAGCCCCTTCTAGGTAATTAGTATAGTGTTATGGAGGAGGTCTGGTGCTGGAATTATTGCTCTCACTCTGGCGTGCGTGGCGATATGTAACGTGTAGCACAATTGACTTTTTCATGCGCAGGCGCCCCAGCGTGTGCTTTTACGTTTGTATGTTCGTATATGTGGGGGGTGGGTGGGCTCAATTTTTTTTTTTGGGGGGGGATGTTATGTGCTTGGGTTTAACTTTAATTTTTTACAATCTTTCCCGGAATCTCTCAGCAGGGACCCGGAAGTGACATCATAACGTCACTTCCGGGTCAGGAGAAGAAGGGGAGGGGAGTGGAAGTGTCTGCTCTCCTCCCTCCCCTCTAGCCGCTGACGGTGAGCTTGTAATGGGCCGCAGAGCTTGGGAGACAGTGGGTGTGGGGGGGGGGGGGGCGAAGAGGCTGGCACTCTCTGGAAGCAATCGGCGGCAGCACTGCCGCCCGAATGCTTCAACCTGACAGGGGAACCCTGCTGCTTGCCCGCAGCAGGGCTTAATGTAAAAAATAAAAACTACCTGCCCTGCACCCCGGAACTACATGTCTCGGACGTCGGGCGATAGGAATTCAACATCCCTGTATATACTTGCCTATTTTTGGCCTGCTCCTGTCTGGTCAAATGATCCAGCTATCCTGTGTCAGCCAATGGCAGCTGCAGAGGAGAGGAGGGAGTGCTGACAACAGCAGGACATGGAGACCTATGGGTGACATCATGGCTCCAGGCTTTCCAGCCATGGTCAAGCACTCTGTCCTCTCCCCTGCAGCCACCACTGGCTGACACATTGGGTCATGTGACTGAACCAGACATCTTTGTTACACAGGTTAGTCAGAGAAGGGGGGGGGGGGTACATTTTTAAGAATAGTTAGGTTCAGGCTGGAATTTTACTTTAACTCTCAGGTCTGGTTCAGCTTTTTGGTCCTGAGAGCCATGAAGAGATTATTCTAAGCAGTACGTTGGCTCTATTCTAGGAGCCTACTGGTCTTCCCTTCTTTGAGAGCTGTACGGTGTCCTTTTTCTTTCCTCTGTATGATCTCATGTGCCTCAGTTGGGAAGTGTTTTTTTTTTTTTCTTTTAATATATTCTAAGCTGGTGGCCTTGTCCTGTGTAGAACCCCTTCTAGCCCTACACAGGAATGCAGTGGTGCGGAGGCTTAGAGCCTTTATTCTTTCTAACTTCGTTTTTAGCTTGTACCACAATTTGGACATGATTCCCCATCTTTTTGTCAAGTTGCAGTGCCTGACATGGAAGTCCTTTCTTGCTTTTTCTAAATGTTTTTCGTGCTGTGAAGGTTATCTCGGTGGTTGCCTTTGTTTGGTTTTTCTGACTACTTTTTGGCTTGCCTAAAGGTTTGGGTTTTTTTCAGGACATTGGGCCTTTTATCCTGCTGCACCTGGCTCTTGCATGATTCTCAGTCAGGATATTTATATTAAAGTGTTACTAAACCCAGGACCCTGCAATCACTCTATCTGGTCTCCCACAGTACACACAACATGGAAATAAAATTATTGTAGTAAATTTAAACTGCTAAATACATTTTTTTGTCAGCAGTTAGAGCAGTCTTGTGACTTCTATCAGTGTCCAGCTGAGCACTGGTTAGTCTTGTAGTTTTCATTCTCCTCTGACTGCCTTATGAGACTGCATAACCCCTGACCCTTTGTCTGGACAGTGCTAATTGGCCCTGTGCTGATCAAATGTACCCTCCCAAATGAAAAAAACAACAACTTAGCAATATACACTAAACTGAGCATGTGCACAGTGCCTCCTAGAGCTCTGTAATATCAGCAGATGGATTGAGAACAGTAGAAGGGGAGGATCAGAGAAGACAGGATCAGACAGCCTTCTTACACAATGCAGAGGATTAACCCCTTTGGTTCCACAGTGAGTATAACAAGCATGCTGTACCTCATACACAGGCTGCTTTTACTGTTGTGGGTTTAGTAACAATTTAAGGTGATCCACCTCTGTTTTTGAAGCCTGTGTGTTTTTACAGGCGGCATGTACTTGGAGAGTCCCCACACCCCTTTGTGGATACTGCTTTGGAACATTCCAATGGTCAGACGTCAAGATCTCCAGTGTCCTTCAATGAATGGAAAAGAAAACACAATGTTCACTGAGGGACACAGCAGTTGCCATTCTGGTTGTTATATCTGTGTCCGGTTCTTACTTGCTTTGTGACTGACCTGTCTTCTACCATTTGGGGGGTTTGGCCGCAGTCACGGTCTTCCACTAGGCTGTTTCTTTTGTTTTGTGCCTAGTGTCCTACTCCTGAAGGTGGCACCTTAACCCAACAGTGATAAATATCTCAGCTGTGTCCTTCAAGGAACATAGAGAAAAGGATTTGATGTTTGAGTACCAAAAAAAAACTTTTTTTGATGAGGGTATAAGTAATGCACCCACATGTTTATCAAAGTTGATATAACCTAGATTTTGCTGTGCATTGCCTACAGAAATCCTATACTGACAGTATTCTATCTTAAGCAGGGAAGGGTAAAACCTCTGTCATGTTTTTTATTCCCTGTCCCCATTGGTGAGATTTCCATTATGTCTTTTCCTGGATACACAGCAAGAAGTGAGATGCAATGTCCCTGAAGTAAGGTGAGTTTCTTTCTTAGCCAGTTGTTGCTGCATCAGCAAGTAAGGAGAAGCCTCCTCATGGGGACACCATCTCCAATAATGACTTTAGGAGTGGCCATCTGTACAGAGACTGAGAGCGAGTACTTCAGATGGGGACATAGACAACAACAGAGATGTGACAGAGGTTCTAACCATTCTCTAATCTACCTAAGAGTATGAAAATGTTTTGACTGGGATTCCACATGGCATACTGTGGGAGATTTATCAAGAGATTTGTTTTAAATATTTCCTGAAGATAACTTGCAGAATTAGCTGTAAGTAGTGACTAGATTCTTATGCCTCACTTCGTAAATAGTGACCTTTGTGCCAGCAATTCTGTGCAGCAACATCTCTATGGTTTTCAGGATTGAATTTAGACTTTTCTTTACTTCATCGTGAAGCAACACACATTTTTCTTTACCAACTTTTATTAGGAATCTTTACATAAAACTAAATAAATTAAGCCTGCGTAACCCATAAAATATATTTTTTGCAGGTAAAAATGTGCATTTTTTTTTTTTACTCTGCGGTCTGTAAGGCTTTGCAATGCCTGATCCTGTAGACAATTCAGTAAGCTGTCTGCCTGTACCTTGTATGGGTAAGCAGTTACTGAATGGCAAGAAGAATCCATGAACTATGAGAGCGCTCATCAGCTACAGGCCATAAGCTGCAATGGATGACGGTACCTGTAGGCATTTATTCACAGGAAACTGTGAATGAATGATGCAGCTGATATCACAGTAAGGGGGGGTTGGGGTGAGAGGAGGCAGGAGGTGGAATGTGTTATATATATTCCACCCTAAATATCGGTGGAACATCTGACATGTTCCAAAGGTGAACTTCACCTTTTTAATCGTAAAGATGTTGGTATCATCAACTTTCTGTGTTTTTGTTTTCTGTTTTGTTTTTGTTTTTCTTCCTGAGGTACATACATTTTTGGTAGTCCTCTTTATAAGAAGCTGTTTTTGTTTTGTTTTTTATTTTTTTTTATTTTTTTTTGTAACATTCCATCTTTTTTTTTTTTTTCCTATCTGTAAAATTGGTGTACGTTCACCATTTGACTTTGCTAGCTTTGGTTTTTTAGAAATAACTGGCTAGACTTTTTTTGTAGTATGTAGTTCACCATTCTAAAAACAAGTCAAATAAATATGTTCCTGCAGTACCACATAACGTGCCACAATTACAGGAACAAAATCCTTTTGGCTTAAAAAGAAAAGACATCCTTTCCTCTTTAATTCTTAAAAGAAAAAAAGCATTCCCCTTGTTTCATTACTGGTTAAAGGAAGGATAAGGCAGAGCGTTAACTACTCATAGATCTTACGTTTTATCGTTACTGGAAGAAAAAGCACGCAGACTTTTCAGATTAGGGAAGGAGCAGCTCTCTACAGCACAAGTCATGAAATGGAGAATCTACAGTGAGATGCTGGGCATAGAAGGCTCAAATTTTGGCTGTTCAGTCTGAAGGAGAAGGTGAAAATCACTCCATTCCCCCCATCTGCTCTAAATAGCACGGACAGAGAACTTTTCAATTTATTTACGCAGCCACAACACCTATGCCTACTGAAATACAATGGAGCTGATGAACAGGGACTGGACCTGAAAGGAAGCGGTCACTGTTTGGCTAGTAATTTTCATCCAGCTCAGCCAATTAAAGAATTCGAACTGTCTGTGCCCAGCTTTAGGCTACATTCACTATAGCGGTGTGCAGTTTTGCTTGTATTTAATAAAGGCACAGAAAACTTGTCTCATTTGTGATGTCATTTATTGTTGATGACACCCGCAAATGCTACAAGCAGATGTGTTTTTTTTTAAGAAAAGACGCATGACAAACGTGGTTTAAAAACACTTCAAGCTCAAAAAGGTGCAGGAGCTACTTTGCCATGTTTGTCACATGCCCTATGTGTGTAGCATGACAGTCGATGCAAAAACACGCATATCAACCACGTCTGGTGTTGCGCATCATAGTTTGAATAGGGCTACTAAGAGAAGGCAGTTCTGCTGCCATAATGAGGTCTTCTTTCAGTGCAGGATAGGAGCAAAAATACAGTAAATGTAGTAATATATATACAGTGTGTGTGTGTTGCATCATTGTCCATGTGTACTGTGAAGCTCCATCCAATCGACTTTGCTGCATTTGGCTGAATCTGGGCTGACAGTATATCTCTAAACACTGCAGAATTTATCCGGCTGCTTCTGTCTTCTGTCACATCATTAATAAACACCAATGACCCAGTGCCACTGGAAGCCATGCATGCCCCACACTGCCTCCACCATGTTTTACAGATGACGCTGTGTGCTTTGGATCATGAACTGTTCCAAGCCTGCTCCACACTTTTTTCTTCCCGTCATTCTGGTACAGATTAATCTTAGTTTCATCCATCCAAAGAATGCTTTTCCAGAACTGGTCTGGCTTTTTTAGATGGTTTTTGGCAAAGTCTAATCTGGCTTTTCTATTCTTCAGACTTATGAATGGTTTGCACCTTGTGGTGAACCCTCTGTATTTGCTCTGGTGAAGTCTTCTCTTGATTGTAGACTTTGACAATGATACGCCCACCTCCTGGAGAGTGTCCTTCACTTGTCTGGATGTTGTGAATGGGTTTTTCTTTACCATAGAGAGGATCCTGCGATCATCAACCACTGTTGTCTTCTGTGGACATCCATGCCTTTTTATGTCGCTGAGCTCACCAGTATGTTCTTCTTTCCTCAGAATGTACCAAACTGTTAATCTGGCCACTCCTAATGTTGCTGCTATCTCTCTGATGGATTTGTTTAATTTTTGAAGCCTTACAATGGCCTGTTTCACTTGCATGGACAGCTCCTGTGAACACATGATGTATGTTCACAGCAAGAGTTTCCAAATGCAAATAGCACGCTTAGAATCAACTCCAGACCCTTTACCTGCTTAACTGATGAAGAAATAACTAAGGAGCAGCCCACACCTGGCCATGAAACAGCTTTTGATTCAATTGTCCAATTACTTTTGGTCCCTTGAAAAAGGAGGGATGGCTAATCTTAAGAGATGTAATTCCTATACCCTGCCTCCAATGTGGATGTACATACCCTCAAATTAAACCTGAGAGTGTGCACTTTCAGCCCATATCAATTAGATAGCTTGAATATATTTTGGTAAATATCTGAAAAAAAATAGAATTAGGCCTGTGGCCAAATATATATGGACCTAACTGTGTGTGTGTGTGTGTGTGTGTGTGTGTGTGTGTGTGTTTTATATAAATTTTATTTTTTTTTATTATATTTATAATTTAAACTTAAGACAGTAATGATAAATCTCTCCAAATTTGCAAGTAATAGTTTTTATGCTGTCATCACACTTTCATGATCCACGTGAAGAGGTGTGAAATGTTCTTCAGTGGAGTAATCTTGAATGAGGGGAAGAATGTTCTCAGCAGTACTTTCTGTGGGAGAGGATGGGTAATAAATGGCTCCTTACAACACATTTTAGGGTACACTGTGGAGGATGGAGTTATAAGACAGTTAGTTATGTTGCTTCAATCCGGCAGGTGAGTTCTGCTGTCTTCCTGCTAGTCATAGGAGGATACCTGCCTCTCTTAGACAAGCTTATAGTAAACCTGTACTGAGCTAAACATGTAGGCTTCCAATGCTGAAAAAAATTTTAATCTAATTGTACAGAACACAGGAATTGATGCTTAGACCATTTATTTTTAGTGGTTATATGCCACTGCCATCAGGTGATTGAACACAGGCAAAATCGTTGCTGGCTATTGACGTGTTGTGCATAACCTTAGGTTCACACTTCTGAGGGCCATGCAGCCCACATTTGCTCAGGCACTGCAGTCTATTCATTTGAATGGACTGCTGTGCCCATGTATCTCACAGAAAAAAAGGTGCTGGTACCTTTTCAAAAACACGTCTGCAAGAAAACCGCATGGTCTTTTTGACCATGTGGCCTCCCTGCGGTTCCTGCACCTACAAACGCGCTTCGGGTTGAGATGCGTGTGCATGCCATTTAGAATGAATGGCAGCCCCATGCATCTCGTAAGAGCAGTGCGATTTGACTGCGGGTGTGGAACAGGTGTGATTCCTGCTCCTGTAACTAGCCCACAATCTGCAGGCAAGTGTGAACCTAGCCTTGGACTCCTTCCTGTGCACTTCCAGCTAAAATTTCTGGTGAAAATAGAAACTGATATTTTTTTTAATCCTGGTTTGGATTTTCATGCATATTTTCTCACTTATTGTACTTGGGTGATTAGTACATGTATTATTACGTACCATATATTTAAACTTATCTTGAATTTGCACTTTTGGTATTTATAGCACAACACAGTTATATTTGTCTAGGCCTAAGAACTACCTTGTTCCTGTGCAGGACCAGATAGGGTTCTCTACAGGATAGGGCTGCTAGTTCAGAAACTCGTCTTGAGGAAATTATGGTAACTAGGAATGTAACCTTATGCATGAGTGTGTAAATGGGACCATCTCTGGAGTGCCAAAATAATCAAATTTAGATCCTACAGCGTCACAGTGGAGCACACAGGGGAGCCACATGTTAGACACTCCTGTATGAAAGTCGTAATCAAGGAATAGGAAGCTAGCGGTCTTTGAACAAGATCGCATGAACTGCGATCTGACCTTGATAGTATTTGATGCTTCTCATGGAGAATTTCCTGGGGTGTGAGGTGAAACCTTGTGGCAAGTAGACTTTCCATCCTTTAGCATCATGAGGAATACTGATTCAGAGATGCTTCTGTCTCTTAGAATCTAGGCTTTACAAGCCATGCCATGAAAACTAGGACCCTTGAAGCAGGGTGATAAACTGAAACAGGAGATCTGAGTGATTTGCAGGAGTCCAAGGAGCTTTCATAAAAAGTCTGATCAGGTTTGAGTACCATACCTGCCTAGACCAATCTAGAACTTTTGAGGATAACCAGAATGTGCTCCAACTCAATCAATTTGCACTAATTCCACAGAGTCATCAGAGCATCCACTTCTTCCACTGGAGGAACTCTATACCTGGAGACAAATCTGTCCATTTTGTTTGAACTGGGAGGAAGGGGGTCCACATCTGACAACCTTTACCTTTAACACAGGTCCTGGAACACCCCTGCATGTAGAAACCATACTCCAGAATTCAGGTGCTGCCAGCTGAGGTAGTTTTTCTGCCAATTGTTCATGCAAAAAATGTCAATCGAGGACAAGGCTGAAGCATCAATTGCTGCTCGGGGAAAGATTCTTTTCACCTCCTGCTGTGGTTCAACTTCTCTTTCCTTTCTAATGATTGGTGTATGCCAGTCAGGTGTCCATCATGCACAGACAGCCAAAGCACCCAGAGCCCCAGGATGTTGACTAGATTTCTTTGATCCTCTACAACAACAAGGTGTCCAGGACTCCTCGAGAGGTCAGATGGCAGGGCCACAAACTGGGAAGTGTTGAAAACCCGCTTTAAAGCAAAGGAATTGTTGGTTTGGTGGCAAAATCGAGCTATGATAGTGATACACCCTTGAGGTTCACAGTGGCCAGAAAGTCTCCCTGATGGTGGGAGGCTATGACAGGTTTGGTGGATTCCATGTGAAATTTTTTAAGCTAGTGATCCCCTGCTTCAGTAGACCCAAAAGAGTAGCCAATTTCCACCAAAGATGGGCTGAAAAGTTGGAACAGTGTAGGGGGATACTGAAGTACTAGCATCTGTGATGCTGGCTGTTCAGATGTCTTCAACATATCCCTCATGCTGAAGATTTATCCTAGGGTTTGGGGGACTTACCATTCAGGGGTTTATGGGTCCGCTGGGAGTAGAGCATTGCTTTAAAATGTGAGGCCTGTGAGTAACTAAAGAGCCTCTTTGTGGCCTCCGAGGAGAAGGGGGGGGGGGGGCCTTCTTTGACTGAGTTCTATGCTCCTACTGCTCCGTTAGATGGGTACTCTTGACTCCAGTGAATTCCTTTGATGAGGGCATCCAGGCAAGTCTGAAGAGATGTCCTTCAAAGTGTATGCAAAGCAAATGTTTTTTTTTGCAGGCCGAGTGGAAACCCAACAGATGACATTGGTGCTCTGTATCTCAGTTTTAACCTCTTCCATGGTATGCTGACCCAGCAGCCCTAGTAACAAGAAGTTCTTGGTGCTCAGTCCCCACACCATACTCACAGATTGGGGTAGATTTACTAAATGCTGTGAATGGTAGCTAATCTGCTTCTAAATTCAGCTTGTTCAATTAAGTTTTGACAAAACCTGGAAGCTGATTGGTTTCTATGCAGAGCTGCACCAGTTTTTGCACACTCCAGTTTTATTACATCTCCCCCAATGAGTCTAGGGTTTCTTCTGGGACTGTGCCATGGCTTTGAACTTAAAATGTGTGCTCTGCAGCTAGTTCAGTGCACTCAGGTCTGGAAAATGCCTCAATGCAGAGCCCATTGCCCAAATGTCATTCTAGGCTAGCAATCTGGGTATGGCTTCCTATGCTAATGCTGAGGAAATGCTTATCTGGGTAGCTGCATTTAGTGGAGTCTTAATTTAAGAAAGTAATCTTGATAGAAGAGGAAAAATTAACTGGCAAAAAGGTTAGACTTTTCTTTCTATATCCTCTTGGACACTTGCAAAAAAAACAAAACAAAAACTGATGCATGCTGAGAGTAGGAGAGGCTATACCAGACTGGCCAACATTTTTTTTTTTTGGTGTCAAAATCCTCCTGTGGGTGGCAGTATAACCCCAACAGTCTCTGAATTCCTCTGTCCCTCAGTGAATGTGATTGAAATACTAGTTATCTGGCTGTCTCTGACTTCAGTACTTTAAGACAAGCATGCAGAGCAAATCTGAGAACCTTATCTGCATACTTGTTCTGAGGCATTGACTTTAAAAGTACTAAAAGCCTTGCAAGTTGGTGGGATGCAATGTAATGACTTCTGAATTTTCCCCAACATACCTGCATGTATGAATTATGGTCTGTTGTGTGTAGGGGCAGCTCTGTGGCTGGTGTGAATGGTCTCTTAGTGATGCTGATGTTCACAAGTTGTCACTAGTGATAGTTGCTAGTGTAACATGAGCCTAAGGCTTTAACCCAAAAGCAAACCTTTAATATATTGCAGTTTAGATGTGATGGCTGCATTCGTTTTCTTTTCTTAGACTTTCTTTCCTTTATTATCACCTGATTCAGCCAGTTCTCACGTAAGATGTAACAGAAGGCTGAGACAAACCATTTACCACTGACATGGGTGCTTACAATGTTTACCTTTTTGTTTATGTAAAACTTTTATCTCAAAAGAAAAAAACAAAAACAGTCATTGTAGCTATTTAAAAAAAGTGTGAGCTGGACTTTGGTTTCAAGTTGTTAGTGTATCGAAATCTGCTAGTACATCTACCACTTCCGTTACCCCAGATTATTAATGCTGCTGACCAAAGGTGTTTCTATTGCTCCTCCAGCCAGAGTGTAGGCACCCTAATGTAGCAGGTGTGTTACTGGCCAGATCACCAAGTGCAAACAGAGGGGGAACTTTTTGCAAAAAGAAAACTAATGCTGTCACCACATATAAAGATACATTTTGGGTTTAATATTGCTTTAAGTGAATTTTGTCACCTGACAAATGCCACTTCAGTACTGTCTTTAGTATGAGTGTCCTCAGCACAGGAATGGTATAAGGGACTATAGAACATTGTTTGCGATATCAATTCAGGGTACACAAGGACAGGAATGGATTTCTGGGAGGATCAAGTTTTTTTTTTGTTTTTTTTTGTTTTTTTTTGTGGCACTGACTTTATTTCACAGAAAAAAGATTATTTCCATGGGAATTTTTTTTTTCTTTTAACAGACAGCCAGCCAGTAAGTGACGGTCATTGTTAGATTTACATAGATTTAAGAGCATTCTCCAAAAAATACAAATACACAGGAGGAAAAGTATCATCCATAACAAGAACTGACTGGACAATGAAGGAACTGAATTGCACTGATGGAAACATCCATGGGTTCCCTCCTCCTGTAATCAAGGCGTTTGACAGTCTAAATTAAAAATTATGTATGTGGGCTAGTGCAGGCATTATCAAAATTATACCAGAAATTGATTTTTAAAGGTGCCTAGACATAACTCGGCTATTAAAGATACAAGCTTATTACAAAATGTTATCCCATAATAAAAAATCTGCTATTACAGCAATATTCATGAATTCCTTCTACACAATGCAATGATGTCCTACATCAAATAAGTACACTAATTGTGTACACACACACACACACACACACACACACACGCACGCGCGCGCACTCTCCCTGTCTCTCTTAGCATAATTGAGTACACCCCAACAGATTTGTCAGAAAACTTTTACTTTCCTTTCAGAATCAACATTTTCTATGGGACACTATACTACAAAATACTCCCACAAATGCGGGCCATTGCTTGCAAACAAGATTTGTTAAGTTGCACACAAAAAAGTATTTTTCCTAACAAATTATTTCAAGGCCATGTTGCAAAAATGAATACACCGCAATGAAAGTCTCAGGAGCAAAGCTAAATTGTAGACAACAAAATGCTAATTAACAAGAATTCAACTACAGGCGAGTCTAATTATTCATTAAACAGGTGTCCAGCAGACAGTTGATTATAAAAGGACATTACTTAATAAAGAAAACCCCTTCCCATTTCATGCTGTCAGCAATGTCATAAGGCCTGAGAAAGAAAATGATTTTTTACACAAAAAAGGTGAAGGCTAAAAGAACATCAGCAAGCTTTACCTATTTTGAATACTGTAGCGAAAGTGATCCAAAAATGTAACAAAGATGGAACTGCAGCCATCTCAGAGACATCCAGGCCGTCCATGGAAGTTAACACCTCTACAGGAGCGTCTTCTGATAAGGGTTGAAGAAAATCGACATGCAAATTTGCTGGAGTAAGTCTAAGAAGTAGAAAGCCAAACTGGGGTGATTGTTTCCCATGACACAATACAGCGTACGCTGCAGAGGAATGGCATGCATGGGTGTTGTCCACAAAGAAAGCGTCTCCTAAAGCCCATGTACAAAAAAGCTAGCCTAAAATTTGCCAGGGCCCATGCTGAAAAAGAAGAATGTTGGTCCTCTGTACTCTGGAGTGATGAGACCAAGATAACTGTTTTTGGAACTGATGGCTTCAAAACTGTATGGCGTCGCAAAGGTGAGGAGTACAAAGGAAAATGCATGGTGCCTACAGTGAAACATGGTGGTAGCAGTGTCCTTCTGTGGGACTGCATGAGTGCTGCTGGTGTGGGGGAGCTGCATTCATTGATGGTATCATGAATTCACAGATGTACTGCTCTATATATAGTAAGAGAAGATGCTACCATCACTCCGTGCCCTTGGTCGTCGTGCACTTTTCCAACATGACGATGATCCTAAAGCCACTGTTGCATTTCTGAAGAACGGGGTGAAAGTGAATCAGTGACCAAGTACTGTATATCTCCTGATCTGAACCCAATCGAACACCTATGGGGTATTTTGAAGAGAAGTTGAGCATCACTCTCCATCCAGCATCCAGGTTCTAAAAGAGGATGTTCTTAAAGAATGGATAAAGGTAGATATTGAAATGTCACCAACTTGTTCATTCCATGCCTAGAAGACTTGGTCCTCTCCTTAAAAATCATGGAGGTCATACAAAATATTAGATGTAGTAGTATTTTTTGTGAGGTGTATTCATTTTTGCATCCACTAATTTGAGTAAAACTGAAGATTTTGTAACCTAAGTTATAATATTAAACTTACTTTCATGTAATGAGCTAAACAAATGTTCTATAAAACTCCATTTTGTCAAAATTTTGGAAATTGTTCTTGAGTTCATTGAGATCTTGATTAAAATCTTACTTTTTAAAAGGGGTGTACTACTTTATGCTGAGAACTGTATATAAATAAATAACAGGCAGCTGCTCAGCCATAAGCTGACTTAAAAACAAATGTTTTTCTGCATTGGGGATGCCTAGATGGGGAAATGTTGATCTTGATGCATTTTGTGACAACACTCTGCTTCTTCACGCGGAAACTCAATCGTGCTATATACAATAACAATATACTGACATCATAGCAATGTGCAGGTTTTACTATGAACAAAATGAACATGCTCACTGTCCTTGCATGCAATATATCCAGGGGTACGGGTAGACCCTAAGCTTCCCTTGGATACCCCCTAGGTGACAGATGTGGGGGTACACAAACAGGCCAAACTGTGAGCTGGGGAGGAGAGGAGGAAAGAAAAAAACCAGAATGAACACTCTAATCTTGCCCCAAAAAGGGAATTTAGGCTAGGTCCACGCACCTGGTTCAGTAGGCGCACTAGAGTATAATGATGGGTACCAGTATACAGTGTTCGTAGTAACTCAATGTTAAACCTTCATGAGGTATTTCCCTAGTTTTCAGGGATTTCCTTCCTGTCACTTCCTGTTTGACAGTCAGGAAGTGAGGCTAAATCTCCCCAATGGAATCCGAGCTGCAAAAAAACTGACATGGGTTATGACCCTCCCTTACTCTCTTCAAAATGGTTTTGCTTGTAGGTCTACTCTGAATATTGTTCTTAATGGCCTTTTACTGGGAAGCTTGCAGGTTTCAATGTGCCTTTCTAATTTAGTGGGTTTTTGTATCCTGATTTCATGAAGAATCATGTATGCACAAAGTTCAGGAATAGAACTCTGTTCTGTGGCAGTTTCTGTTTTTTTGTTTTTTTTGTACATGGTAAGCATGAGACTGTCGGCTCATTCTACAAGAGATGCTGTTTTGTATATTTTCCCTATGATCTTTATTTGATTTCCTGCTAATATTATTCTAACCTTTCTAATCACGTAACAATTGTCCCCTTCCTTCTTTCTTTGTCTTTTCACTTTGCTACACAGAGGAGTCCGAAAAAGGTGAGGTGCTGTCATCATTCTTTAAGGCATAGTTCAGGACTGAATGGCATATACTCTGGCCCTGGTAGAAGGTCCTACACCTGCGTTTGGTACATTTAACCAGAAGTTCTATGCTGTAGCAGTTGCTTAGGAAGAGTCCACCGCAAACTGGCAAAATGGCTGAGTGTAAACAGACTGAAGACTAATTGGGTAGCTATATCCCAAGTTACAGTGCGATTTAGCAAGAAAATGACTGACAGCATTAGGTGCACATCTAGTATAATTTAGCTGCAAGAATTTTCAACTTTATTTTTGCAATATACAGTTGTTATCTTAGACAAGGGTTTCTCAAGCGGGGTCCCTTCAGAGGTTGCAAGGGGTTTCTTGAGTGATGAGCAATTTCTGCCTCACATACTGTAAATTCCCACTGATATTGATATTTTTAGCTAGCTGTAAGGGGGTTATTCTTCCCAGTGACCACAAGTGTAAGGAGCATTCTTCCTACTGACCACCACACTAATGTATCACACGTTGTAGATATAGTCATGTTTAGCAGGGATTTCCTAAGACCAGAAAGTTATTTCAAGGGTTCCTCTGTGTTTGAAAGGTTGAGAGGCTGTCTTAGACCGTGGCCTGGAACAGTCAGCCATATTTCTCATGGGGCTGGCAACCGTTTCACACTCGTGTAAGAAGTCAGAGCATAATTTTATACTGGTGTGGTACTATTTCTTAGAACCAGAAAGGGTATTCCTTAGTTGTACTGCTATCTTAGAGCAAATCCTTACCATTACCTCACCTCCCCTATAAAATGTGAAGTTGTGGCCATTAACATTGATTTTGCAACATTGGTCCTGGTAAGAAGCTACTGAAAGCCTAAAATGTGCAATAAATGGTTACGTACACTGAGTTTATCAAAACAAGAGAATAAGTTCCTTATTTATAAGCACAGATGACAATACTCCATCTCGTGATTAAGTTTAGGCCTATGTATGCAAAGCATCACTGTCCTTGTAAATTTTTTATTGCTAATTAAAATATATAGTTATACAAACTTCACACGCTGCTCAGGCATAACATTGTGACCACTGACAGTTTAAGTAAATAGCATTAATTATCTTGCTACAATGGCATATGACAGTAGGTGGAATATATTAGGCAGAAAGTGAACATGTCTCTAAAGCTGATTTGTTGAAAGCAGAAAAAATGGGCAAGTGTAAGAATTTGAGCACAATTGACAGGGGACAAATTTTAAGGGCTAGAAGACTAGGTCAGAGCATCCCCAAAACTGCAGCTTGTGGGAGGTTCTCGGTTAGGATCTACCAAATGTGGCCCAAGGAAGGAAAACTGGTGATAGGTTCATGGGCCACCAAGGCTTTTTGATGCATGTGGGTAGCAAAAGCTGGCCCATGTAGTCCAGTCCAATAGATCCATAGGTCTACAGTCTTTTCCCTGACATCTTTTGATTGCTCTTTAGTCATTTGCCCATGGTGGTGAGGTTTGAATGGAAGAAAGATTCTGTGAACAGGTGTCTTTTATACACATAACGAGTTGTTGTTAGAACCACACATGAGCACATAGCCAATCTGCGGGAGTCAGAATTATTGTTGGTTGATAGGGGATCAAATACTTATTTTACTCACTGAACTGCAACTCCATTTATAACATTTTGTACAGTATGTGTTGTTTTTCCTGGATTTTTGGTTGATATTTTGTCTCTATCATTTAAAATACACCTATGATAAAAATTATAGACCCTTCATTTCTTTGTCAGTTGGCAAACTTATAAAATCTGCAGGGGATCAAATAATGTTTTTCCCCAGTGGAACTGGAGTATATAGTAACTCTTACCTTATTAGTCAGTCATCATACTTTAGGCCTCAAATGAACACCTGTCAGCTTTACAGCCATAAATCCAGATCCCAAATATTGGTAATATAATGCTAAGTAAATCTGGCTGAAGAGAACATTCCTGTCTTAGTCTGTGCTACAGTCGCCATGTCGTAAAAAGAGAATGTTGGTAAGAATTTACAGATTATGGCCATACTCCTCATGCCTTTCAGCACTGAACTATACCTCCATTTTTCCTCCTTCTATCCTTTTCTATGGGCTTTCTGTACCTAATCAACCACTTCATGTTCCAGGTCTTTTCCAAACTCTACGAAGTTTGTAAACGTCGTCTGGCTCGCCAAGCTTTCATTTCAAAACAAAGACACAGAAGGTCATCAAACAATAACAAGAAGAAAAATTAAAGCATACATTCACCTTTCCTTTGCTTCTCTGAGACATTTTGTTTCTACTCCTGGGACAGTAATCAAAACTGGTGTAACAAGCTTATTACAAGTTCCTGAGTTCTTACAGGGCTGGGCCTGGAAACCAGTGTGCCTCCAGCTGTTCATTCCCAGCATGCTTTGCCAGCTGGAGAGTCACAGGTTCCCTGCCCTTGACATATGGAATTATGCTATGTGTACTATTCATTTAATAACTGCAACCAAATTCA
The DNA here is from genome assembly GCF_062004578.1 of Staurois parvus. Taxonomy (NCBI): domain Eukaryota; kingdom Metazoa; phylum Chordata; class Amphibia; order Anura; family Ranidae; genus Staurois; species Staurois parvus. Next base: position 1,972,638 of record NW_028318415.1, read on the forward strand.
CAGGGTGAGAGGTGTTGTAGGAGCACAAGTTTTATCATGTTTTTTTGTTTAGTTTATTTTTATTTTCATTTGTTTACATTGCATGTCATTTATGCCTTTTATGTTTTATTTTTCATCAAATTTTTGCATGTTCTTTTTTCTCTCTTTTTTTTGGGACACCAGGTGTTGAAGCCACTGAGTGATAACTTGATGGAAGATAACATAAGACAAACTGTGACAAACTCAATCAAGGCAGGTCTTACAGAGCAAGTGACTCAAGCTTCTCGGATAAAGACTGACTGACAATCCATTTCTCCAACTGCATCCTTTCCTATCCCATGCTTGTTTTGTACAATGACAACGCTAAACTGAAACCAAAGTTTACAGTTAGATGGAATAGAAACTGATTAATTGAAATGCTGCCACACATCTGTTCCCGGTGGATTAGCTATGTAGCTCTCTTTATGGAAACAGTCATGGATGCTGCTTTGCCCTCTAGTGGCAAAAAAAATGGTCAGTGCATCAGTAGTGCTTCTGCACTTTGACATCAGTTGATCACAGAACTTTGCTTTGTTTCAATCAGTTTGCCTCCCTTCTTGTCTAAATACATGTAACCACAACGTTAAATGATGCTCTTCTAAAAGAATGAATGTAGTGTCCGATTATACATTTTAAATATTTATATTCCATATAATTATATTTATGATAGATTGGGTTATAAAGAGATTTCCTGGTAAATTCACTGCCTTTGGTACATGTTCCCTTTTCACATACAGTATGCATAGCTTAATACAAAGGAACCTTTGTAAAAACAAATGCCTTTTTTAATCCAAGAACCTGCCATAACATAGAAGCATATCAGGGGAGATGGGGCAGTGGATTTTGTTCCCCCTATCTGTTTAGCCTTCATGTATATACTGTATGCCATTAATTTTATTGGGGTGGGTGGGGCACAGTCCATCCAGAAGCATAGGCTACGGCTTTAGGAGCTCAGATCATCTGTACAGCATTTGTTATTTTCTATACAAGATCAGATAGGGCATGTATATGATATATAAATAATATAAATACCAATTTTGTATCAAGTTTTTGTAGTCCATGCCAAATCCCGGTTCTGTGGTAGGCTAAGTGAAGTCCCTGCTTGGGGACCGTTTGTGACTCATGTAAGTGTGAATGCATCAACCAATCTCAAGTTTTGATATATTTGTGATATTTACCTGCCTTGAGCACTGCTGTCTCAGCCCAATGGGTGGAGGAAAAAAATGAGCATTTTTGTTGTGAATCCTATTTGTCCTGTTTAAAATTTAAAGCCGTTTCCTGTAATTTATTTTCAGTATAATTAAAATCTGTTGTATATATGGCAAAGCAAGCAATGGTCCGACTTCTTTTCCTCTTTTGAGTGAAGTGGCCTATTATGACAAAACTGCATTTGTTGTTTCCCAAATGTAAACGGGCATATGTTTGGATTTTATCATGCAGGTACAGAAGTGTGCCCATTTTTATAAAAGGGATGAAATTCCAAAGTTCAAAAAGATTCTTAGACGTATGAACAGTGTTTTACTGCTCTGATAATACATTGATGATCAGTATTATAAGTATATAAAATTACAGCCCTGCATACAGGGAGATGGTCCATAAAATGTAATTTACAGTACACAGTGGAGTAGTTAGAAGTACTTAATTTACAGTACGCACAGTGAAGTAGTCAGGAGTACGTAATTTACAGTACGCACAGTGGAGTAGTCAGAAGTACTTAATTTACAGTACGCACAGTGAAGTAGTCAGGAGCACTTAATTTACAATACGCACAGTGGAGTAGTCAGGAGTACGTAATTTACAGTACGCACAGTGAAGTAGTCAGGAGCACTTAATTTACAGTACGCACAGTGGAGTAGTCAGGAGCACTTAATTTACAGTACGCACAGTGGAGTAGTCAGGAGTACGTAATTTACAGTACGCACAGTGAAGTAGTCAGGAGCACTTATTTTACAGTACGCACAGTGGAGTATTCAGGAGTACATAATTTACAGTACGCACAGTGGAGTAGTCAGGAGTACTTAATTTACAGTACGCACAGTGGAGTAGTCAGGAGCACTTAATTTACAATACGCACAGTGGAGTAGTCAGGAGTACGTAATTTACAGTACGCACAGTGAAGTAGTCAGGAGCACTTAATTTACAGTACGCACAGTGGAGTAGTCAGGAGCACTTAATTTACAGTACGCACAGTGGAGTAGTCAGGAGTACGTAATTTACAGTACGCACAGTGAAGTAGTCAGGAGCACTTATTTTACAGTACGCACAGTGGAGTATTCAGGAGTACATAATTTACAGTACGCACAGTGGAGTAGTCAGGAGTACTTAATTTACAGTACGCACAGTGGAGTAGTCAGGAGTACGTAATTTACAGTACACACAGTATATCCCAGCTCCCCTGTACTCCATTATAGTGATATGACATGTATACAGTACTTACTCCTTTAGTCCCCCGCGGCGGTGGAGAGGGTGTCTCCTCTCAGCGGAGGAGAGTGGACCTCTCCTGCACCTGTCCCCTCAGCGGTGGTGCCGAAGAAGTCGGAAAACCGGAACTTGGAAACCAGAACTCGGCTTCACAATGAGGCTTGGAGTGGAGCCACTCCATCATCTGTGCTCGCCGCTAGAGAATTTCTCCTCACATTGGGCGAGCGGCTTTTTCAAGCCCTGATTTACACTACACACAGTGGAGTAGTCAGGAGTACGTAATTTATAGTACACAGTGGAGTAGTCAGGAGTACATAATTTACCCTACACACAGTGGAGTAGTCAGGAGTATGTAATTTACAGTACACAGTGGAGTAGTCAGGAGTACGTAATTTACAGTACACAGTGGAGTAGTCAGGAGTACGTAATTTACAGTACACAGTGGAGCAGTCAGGAGTACATAATTTACCCTACACACAGTGGAGTATTCAGGAGTACATAATTTACAGTACACAGTGGAGATGTCAGGAGTACGCAATTTACAGTACACAGTGAAGTAGTCAGGAGTACTTAATTTGCAGTACGCACAGTGGAGTAGTCGGGAGTACGTAATTTACACCAGGGCTTTAAATTTTGAGTCTAGACCTACTAGCCAGGCGTAAACCTTACTCTCCACCAGTTGCCCCACCCAACCTTGCCCAGGGCCGCCTCCAACCCCACCTCCAGCCATGCCCCCTTAAAGCTTATGAAATTACATTTTTCTTTAAAATAAAGAGTCCAAAATATAAAACTGTACACAGTAATGTATATCCCAGCTCCCCTGTACTCCATTATAGTGATATGACATGTATACAGTACTTACTCCTTTAGTCCCCCGCGGCGGTGGAGAGGGTGTCTCCTCTCAGCGGAGGAGAGAGGACCTCTCCTGCACCTGTCCCCTCAGCGGTGGTGCCGAAGAAGCCGGAAAACCGGAACTCGGCTTCACAATGAGGCTTGGAGTGCAGCCGCTCCATCATCTGTGCTCGCCGCTAGAGATTTACACTACACACAGTGGAGTAGTCAGGAGTACATAATTTACACTACACAGTGGAGTATTCAGGAGTACATAATTTACAGTACACAGTGTAGTAGTCAGGAGTACGTAATTTACAGTACACAGTGTAGTAGTCAGGAGTACGTAATTTACAGTACACAGTGGAGTAGTCAGGAGTACGTAATTTACCCTACACACAGTGGAGTAGTCAGGAGTACATAATTTACACCAGGGCTTTAAATTTTGAGTCTAGACCTACTAGCCAGGCATAAACCTTACTCTCCACCAGTTGCCCCACCCAACCTTGCCCAGGGCCGCCTCCAACCCCACCCCACCCCCAGCCTTAAAGCTTATGAAATTACATTTTTCTTTAGAATAAAGAGTCCAAAATATAAAACTGTACACAGTAATGTATATCCCAGCTCCCCTGTACTCCATTATAGTGATTTGACATGTATACAGTAATGTATATCCCCCCTCCCCTGTACTCCATTAAAGTGATATGACATGTTGTATACAGTACTTATTACTAGTCCCTCCGAGTCCCCCGCAGCGGTGGAGAGGGTGTCTCCTCTCAGCGGAGGAGAGAGGACCTCTCCTGCACCTGTCCCCTCAGCGGCGGTGCCGAAGAAGCCGGAAAAACGGAACTCGGCTTCACAATGAGGCTTGGAGTGCAGCCGCTCCATCATCTGTGCTTGCCGCTAGAGATTTACACTACACACAGTGGAGTAGTCAGGAGTACATAATTTACACTACACAGTGGAGTAGTCAGGAGTACGTAATTTACACTACACAGTGGAGCAGTCAGGAGTACGTAATTTACACTACACAGTGGAGTAGTCAGGAGTACGTAATTTACACTACACAGTGGAGTAGTCAGGAGCACATAATTTACCCTACACACAGTGGAGTATTCAGGAGTACATAAGTTACACTACACAGTGGAGTAATCAGGAGTACGTAATTTACAGTACACAGTGGAGTAGTCAGGAGCACATAATTTACCCTACACACAGTGGAGTATTCAGGAGTACATAATTTACAGTACACAGTGGAGTAGTCAGGAGTACGTAATTTACAGTACGCAGTGGGGTAGTCAGGAGTACGTAATTTATAGTACACGGTGGAGTAGTCAGGAGTACGTAATTTATAGTACACGGTGGAGTAGTCAGGAGTACGTAATTTATAGTACACGGTGGAGTAGTCAGGAGTACGTAACAAACCGCACAGCTGTAGAGAGTGAAGTCCATATGTATTTAATACATAGCACAACTTAACAAGTGAAGTGGTCTAGAGTATATAACATACAGCACAGCATACAGAGTGTTTTCCACAATATGCAACATACAGCCCAGTATACAGAGGGGAAAAAGCATAATGAAATAAAATATAAAAAAACAGTGCAGCACTACCTTCCTAAACAAAAAGTTATTGATTAGTAAGGTAGTGCTGCACTTTTTTTTTCTTTTTTTTTTTTTTGTGGCCCAAGAACTCAATAATGCTTAGCAACAAACCTTTTACTCACAATATTTTTTTTTGACCTCCAGTAGTTTATAGTACAAGTAGTAGCACAGGGATTATCTATTATATAATATGAAATTAACAAAGCAGTGTATGTAATGTACAGTGTGCCCTATACACAGTTTATTCACATTATGGTCTTCTGCAGGACCGGCTGTACCTGAGTAGTAACTTTCTATAGACTGAATTGAGTAGAATAGTTCTTGATTTAAGACTTTGCATGTTCTCCCTGTGCCTGCGTGGTACTCCTGTTTCCTCCCACATTCCAAAGACATGCTTGTAGATTAATTGGCTCCTGTCTAAATTGGCCCTAGTATGTATGAATGTAAGTTAGGGACCTTACATTGGACACCCCTTGAGGGTTAGGGACTGATGTGAATGTACAATATATATGTAAAGTGCTGCATAAACTGATGGCGCTATAGAAGTACCTGTAATAAATAATAAATACGCCATAGGCATGCCAACAGTTTGAGCCAATCCGAGCTCCAATGCTGTGTGCACATTGCTGTAACATGCCTACAGTTTGTACCTTCATCAGCCAGTCACAGGCTTGGAAGGGGATTTATTATTTAGTTGTGTTAGAGCCTCAGTCAGGCTTATATTGTTCTATATTTGTGACAAAGTAGAGAAATCCTCCTAATTCAGAGACATAAAAGAAAGTGAAAGCCTCCCCAAAGTAAGGGAAACCCCCTCCAATTATCACTGCTAGAAGATATCCTCTCTACCACAATTCTCATGAAAAGCATAACATTGAGATCTGCTAAGGCTGATCTCCCCCCTCTAGGGAGGAAAAAAAAAAACCTGTGCACATACGTATATTAATTTCATATAGATGAACATATGTCTCCGAAAACATACAACTTCTGGTAGTGAACTGAGAACACTGCCTCTGCTTCATTAAAATCTTGAGCAGTGTGTGTTGTTAGTCCTGCCCAAGTGCTCCCATGCTGGACTATTGATCTCATTTGTATTCATAACACTCCATTGTACTGAAAATACTAAGAATGTAAACAAGGGGTATTGACATGAAAGGTGGGGTACTGCAATCACATAGTTCTGTAGTCCAGCAACAGGGCTGACAATGCTAACAGGATTTCAGTAGATGCAGTATTGTCTGCTCACTACAGGAAGTTATGGCGCACTGGATTTCTGACGGGATCAGCAGGTATTTTCCTGCATCTATAGCATACAAGACCAAAAACATAAGGGAAATGTGCATTTATTGCAGTAATGTATTATAGATAGGATTATTGTAAACCTTTAGGAGTGGAAATACTTCAGTATAGTCATACTTGATCATTTCTTTAAAATGGTATTTAAAAGACATCCCTTACTGGCGATGCTTAGCAAGCAGCATATCAGTGGGGGAGGTCAAGCCTCTGTTGCAGATTTCTTTTTTGTGTGTGATAGATTCAGATTTTAGCACCAAAGGCTATTTTTTTGTACATGTGTTTTACACATTCAGCACAACACATGCCTAGAACACCACTTACCATTTAGTGTTGCATGCTCAGCTTCCAAGTTTCTAAGTATTCAGTTTTTTCATACCCTCCCTTGGGATTACATATCCCATTATTCATTGCAAGCTGCTTTCAGTCATCTACCAGAATCAAGTCAATTGGGCACAGGCAGGGTCATTACATTATTCTGGGACCATGCACAAGAGGGTCCAAGTCACTCTTAAAACAGAAGCTGATGCAGGAGGCTAGTGGAAGAGAGTAAAAAGGCAGGACAGAAGGGGGAAACCGAAAAAAAAAAAAATGCAGAACTAGTTGAAAAAGTTAAAGTTTACCCAAAGCATCTATAGGGGAAAAAAAACAAAAACAATTTCTTTAATCGCTTTGAAAAAAATCTACACTGAGAAAAAGTCATTGCGGAATTCTCATTTTGGGAATGCTAGTTGCCAAACTGTTAAGCTGCTCTACAGGTTCAATACTATTAAAGTGATTATAAATGGGCTTTTGTTTCACAAAAAAAAAAAAAAAAAAGAAGAACCACCCAACCACACACACAGGTTTACTTTCCTGCTCTGTGCAATGGTTTTACACAGAACAGCCCCCATTCTTGGGTCTTCCACCAGTGCTCCTGGCGCCTCTTCTTGGTGGTACCCCATATGAAAATGCTTCCTATGGGGGGTCCACCTGAATGATTGTTGCTGAGCCCCACTGTCTGCGCCTGTAGACACAGACATACATCAGGACTCGGCCCTACCCCCTCGTCACTGGCTTTGATTGACAACAGCAGGAGCCATTGGCTCCTGCTGCTGTATCTGAGCAGATAAGAATGTTTGGAATGTAATTTCTCACCAGACCCCCCCCCCTTCCCCCAAAGTTTTTTTTATCTTAATGCAAAGGATGCATCAAGGTAAAAAAAAAAAAACTATACAACCATTTTAACCACCTAGTTTTTAACATGTATGCAGAGCAGCAATTCTGACGTTCCTTGCAGCATTCTTGTTCTAAGTGAGCAAACAACTGAGATAGCCAAGTAACTAGCTAGTTTTTTAAGTCATAAATATGTGGCAACGCATGCGTGGGCAAAGCTTGCGCAAAAAACCTAATCAAGCCTTTTGTAGCTTACAGAAACCTATACAGTACATTTGGTTATAGTAGGGTCAGTTAAAATGGAACCACACTGCGTCGCTAGAAGAGATGCTAGTATAGCTCAATGTTCACAAGCTTTCTTGCTGGCGTTTTTGACCTACTGCTTGTCCAGACTAGAATGATACAACTCCTATGTATACTTTGGAGTCCATTCATCATGGCCCCAGTCCTGAATGTACACCAAGCTGTGCTTGTCTAGCTCCGTGTATATCCTTAAGAAGTTTGTGAGGAATAAAGTACAGGGGTTGGACAAAATTATTGAAACACCAGGTAAACGAACAAAATAGTAACCGAATATGGTGTTGGACCACCTTTTGCATCCAAGAGTTCTCCCAGAGGCGGAAAACAAGCTGGAAACCTTGTTCTCCAAAATTGACCATAGTGGCTCTAGGATATTGAGGTCTGGTGACTGCAGCTCCCAGGGAAGGTACGAGTTTTCATCTGCATGCTATGGGGTGCACATGGTCGGACAAGATTTACCGTTGGCACAAGATAGTCCTGGTCGTAAGCTTGGGACAGTGTTTGCCACACGTAAACACGTCCAGTGGTTGATTACAGTGTGAAGCTCTATTCATCGGACCACATTACAGTCTTCCATTGATTGATAAGCCACAATTTATGGGTGTTGCACCACTCTCTCCTCTTTTGAGCATTAATATCGGTCGTTAATGGTTTGGCAATTGCAGCTTGCCCATGAAGATTTGCCTAATTGATTTCCCTCCACACAGTCTTCCAAAGACTATGTCCACAAAATCTGAGATTAAACTCTGCAGTCACTTTTGCAACAATTTTCTTATTCCGGATCACAATCCTGCACAATGTCCTTTTGTCTCTTTCGGTCAGTTGACTATGTCAACCGCCCTTATGCTTATCAGCCGCCGTTTGCCCAGAAACTATATATGACATCATAACCTTTAATAATGTGCCTCACGACATTGCAAACAAACTTGCAACTTCAGTCACAGAAGCACCAGCTAAGCGGGCACCAACAATTTGCCCTCTTTGAACCTCAGTAAGCTCTGACATGACTCCGTATTACTAGCAGCACACGCAGTGAATGATTAAAAGTGAGGCTCGCACCTGATAGGAGTCTCATTACACAGCAGAAGCAACAGGTTACATCACTTCTGCAAAACATGTCATCACTTTCACACCTGCAAATCATGTAGTTTTTCCATGTTTTTGTCCAACCCCTGTTAAGTCAGAGTATGTGTCTCCTGCAATAAAATAAAATACAGTGGCTATATAAAAAAAAAAAAAAAAAAAAAAAAGGTCTACACAGCCCTGTTAAAAGGTCAGGTTTCTGTAATGTAAAAAAAAAATAAAAAACAAATAATTTCAGAACTTTTTCCACCTTTAATGTAACCTATAAACTGTACAACTCAGTTGAACAACAAATTGAAATCTTTTAGGTGGAGGGAAGTAAAAATAAAAAACGAAAATAATATGGTTGCATAAGTGTGCACACCCTTAAACTAATACTTTGTTGAAGCGCCTTTTGATTTACAGCTTTCAGTCTTTTTGGGTATGAGTCTATCAGCATGGCACATCTTGGCTTGGCAATATTTGCCCACTCTTCCTTGCAAAAAAAAAAAACATAAAATCTGTCAGATAGCAAGGGCATCTCCTGTGCACAGCCCTCTTCAGATTACCCCACAGCTTTTCGATCGGATTCAGGTCTGGGCCATTCCAAAACAATAATCTTCTTCTGGTGAAGCCATTCCTTTGTTGATTTGGATGTAGTCTTTGGGTTGTTGTCATGCTGAAAGGTGAAGTTCCTCTTCATGTTCAGCTTTCTAGCAGAAGCCTGAAGGTTTTGTGCCAATATTGACTGGTATTTGGAACTGTTCATAATTCGCAGTTCCAGTTGAAGAAAACAGTCCCAAAACATGATGCTGCCACCACCATGCTTCACTGTGGGTATGGTGTTCTTTTGGTGATGTGCAGTGTTGTTTTTGTGCCAAATGTATCTTTTGGAATTATGGCCAAAAAGTTCAAACTTGGTTTCATCAGACCATAACACATTGTCCCACATGCTTTTGGGAGACTTTAGATATGTTTTTGCAAAATTTAACAGGGCTTGGATGTTTTTCTTCGCAAGAAAAAGGCTTCCTTCTTGCCACTCTACCCCATAGCCCAGACATATGAAGAATACAGGAGATTGTTGTCACGTGTACCACACAGCCAGTACTTGCCAGATATTCCTGCAGCTCCTTTAATGTTACTGTAGGCCTTTTGGCAGCCTCCCAGACCAGTTTTCTTCTAGTCTTTTCATCAATTTTGGAGGGACGTCCAGTTCTTGGTAAATTCATTGTTGTGCCATATTTTCTCCACTCGATGAATGTCTTCACTGTGTTCTATGGTATATCTAATGCCTTGGAAATTCTTTTGTACCCTTCTCCTGACTGATACCTTTTAACATTGAGATCCCTTTGATGCTGTGGAAGCGCTCTGCGGACCATGGCTTTTGCTGAGGGATGCGACTAAGAAAATGTCAGGAAAGACCTACTAGAACAGCTGCACTTTATTTGGGTTACTCAGAGGCACTTTAAAATGATGGCAGGTGTGTACTGACTACTATTTAACATGGTTTTGAATGTGATTGGTTAAATCTGAACACAGCTACATCCCCAATTATAAGTTAACGTTTTGCTTTCAAAAAAGTCCCTGAACCCTTTCCAAAAAACACACCGAGTGAAAACGCGGAGATGTGAAGCTGTCCCATAGGAAATCATGTTTCCTATACTTTACCCTTTACTGTGTTTTTGCAAAATACGGCAGACAACGCTTAGGTGAAAAGTTGTTTTTCAATTGAGTTGTACAGTTTATAGGTCACATGAAAAGGTGGAAAAAGTTCTGAAATGATGTATCTTTGTCTTTTTTTTTACATCACAGAAACCTGAAATTTTAACAGGGGTGTGTTGGACTTGTTATATCCACTGTATACTGCTTCAAATTTGTTTGTAAACTACCACTTGAAAAATATAATACCTTTTTAATCTCAACAGGTTCTATGTTAACCGACAAAATTCTAGTCAATGGTAAATTATGCCAGAAAAAAATAAATTCTTAACTTTAACTCCACATACTTTAGAAAGGTTATACGTAATACAAGTCACAATACAGACTTTGGGGATTTGTATTTATTGAAAATTCACCAAATGCAATATTTACAATGCTCTGCTTGTCTTGTGTAACGACTTGTTAAATAAAAAGATAACATTAAAAACGTCAACAATAAAAACTTTTGTCTAGAAAATAAATCAGACTCAAAGTAAACTGTAATGTCGTTGTCCAATTTTCTTAATTTGTGCCATCCAGTCCTTATTTCACTCTTCAAATGAGATCAGCAACTGTTCAAAGAAAGAATAGAAAGTTACCATATAGCTATTCTACAAAGTCAGCAAAAAATTAGGATGCATCCAGTGCTAAACAGGTGATCAGTACAGCAATAATACCCAGGGCCAAGTAACTGGATATAGAATTACGGTAATAGGTTCTATTCTTTAACAGTAAATGTAAACTATATTACATAATATACTAGTGTTGCAGGAACATCTGTACAGTTATTAGTAAAACATACAGTTGTGCAGTTAATTTCAAGTTCTTCAAATAATATCCAGCCAAAACCTTTGCACCAGTTTTTACTTGTCCCACAAATTTAGAATGCTGTGCTGTAACTGCTTTTGGTGAATTCAAACCCAACGCAATGTAACAAAAACGGAAATTAAAGCACCACACCACTAAGATCTAGATACACCTTTACTGGAGCAAATTTGTATCTGGACCTCTTAACAGTGGTGTGCCAATTAAATTCAAATTTTTGTTACATTACACTACAAGCCAGCAATACCAATAAGATACCTTACAGGTCCAACACCTGAGATCAACAGCAACTGAATTTTTGCTGGTGGAAGAAAAACTCTAGACATCTCCAAGAAGTGGTCCAAGGTACTCCAAACGATGAGCGACAAGTCTATGGTTGAATTTTCAACCTCAAAAAATCTGCAAAGGTTTTACCCTAGGTTCACATCTGTGCGGGTGGTGCTGCTGCGGATCCGCATTAAAAATCTGTGTAGCCGCACCGCCCACACACAGAGAAATGCAGACGGGTGCTATTAATTCTAATGGCACGCCACCCACATTGGAAAACGCAACTGTACTGGGAACCGAGGTTCCCGTGCGGGCTTCGTTTTCCCAAAGAAGTGCAGGGACTTCTTCCCTGCGTGTCATGGGAGTTCATTCAAATGAATGGGCTCTCGTGCCCGTGCAAAATGCGGCCCGCACGGCCGCATATATGTGAACCGGGGGTAAAACAGTGGAGCTGTTATCAGGCAGAATGGAATTTCAACTGAAGGTTACCCAAGTATTCCACAAATATGAATACCCTAAGAACAAAGCAAGACCAGGATTTCTGTAATGCCCAAGGGGCTGTGGCCGGGCCAAAAGGAAGCACTACAAATTGAAGATATTGCTTACTCAGGGAAAAATCACAGAAAATCGACTAAAAAGGATAAATGGGGATATGCAAATAAGCATTGTTGATGTCCAGTGAAGCCAGACGTCCCCATGTTAAATGGCAATGACTGACGTGGCAGATCCCATGCAGAATTTTTAGATTCTCAAATACTTGAGGATCTTAAGGTCCAAGAAGAGAAGAAAGTCTCTGTTCAGTTTTAAGGCCGTGAACAAGTGTAAAAACTCAGTTCTTTCCCCCACCCGCATGGGTACAATGGAAAGGAAAGAAACTGACGAAGAGCCCAAACTTGCTTCGGGGAGAAAGGTCTGAATCAGGGATGGAGCAGAGACAAACCTTAGTTTGTAGTCTTGGGTGATGACAGACCCAAACCCAAAAGGCTGCGAAAACTGTCTCCTCCGATAAAGAAACTGCAAACAAATGCCACCATGGCCACTACACAGCTAGGAAGCTGATTGAATAATTTTGTACATGCAACTAAATATTCACAGTACATACAGTAGACAGGATACATCCAACACTTAGACACTAACAAATAAATGAAGATTGCTGGGAGCAGGAAGAATTATATGAGGGTATTCACAACTTTTCTTTTGCCAGCATCCAACCACCTGAAGGTACCTGCCTCTAACCCATCTCTCTCTGAATCTGCCTGTGTCCGGGGACAACACAAAATTTGGGTTTACCTTTCACTTTAAATAATACAACGGTAAAACAGGACAAATAAAGAAGATAAATCTCTTTAACGGGCGCAGACAGCAATAAAAACTGAGAAGTGTTCTAATCCTACACTATCCAAAACGAAAAAGTTTTGCCTTTAGTTATTCTTTAACCGTTTTCCCGCCGCCCTATAGTAGAGCTACTGCTACAGGGCTGCACAAAATCACATACATATATTATATATATATATATACACACACACATATATACATACATACACGTGATTAAAATGTGTAAATACAAGTCTCTTTTTTGCCAGCAAGGTCATGCTGCTGTGTATTTCTCCACACAGCAGAGAAATACAAAGCAGCATGTCTCCCTAATAAAACACACACAACACCTCATGTAAAACAGCACACTGTTAACCCTTTGATCGCCCCAGATGTTAACCGCTTCCTGCCCAGTGTCATTAGTACAGTGTCAGTGCTTTTTATTAGCACTGATCACTGTATTAGTGTCATTGGCAGTCAATTCCCACCCAGTGTCAGAATGCCCGCTATAAGTCACGGATTACTAGTATAAAAATAAATATTTCAACACACACACACACACACACACACACACACACACACACACACACACACACACACTTTGTAGAAATTTTTTGCAAAATTGTGGGGTTTTTTTTCTGTTTATAGCGCAAAAAATAAAATTGCACAGGTGATGAAATACCACCAAAAGAAAGTTCCATTTGTGGGAAAAAAAGGACATAAAATTTCATTTATGTACAGCATTGCATGACCACACAACTGTCAGTTAAAGTAACGCAGCGCTGTACTGCAAAAAATAGCTTGGTCAGGAAGGAGAGTAAATCCTCTGGAGGGCAAGTGGTTAAATCCCTCGACAACCACGAGGTTTTTCTTAATTGGACCTTGATAGACAAGCGGTTAAAGAGACAAAACAATGGGAAATGTGCATATATTGCAGACGTGTACTGCACTTTTTTTTAAATTGCCTTGAATGATAAGATGCTAAAATGATAGATTCTTTTCATGAGTCCCTCGGGCCACAGCAGTCAGTGGTGGGAGTGAGAGCTCTGATTCACAGTATATAGGAGTAATAGCAGTGAACTTTACTAGCCTTATGTAACAGCTCTTCAGACTCAATGTCTTCTGCAACATGTCTCAGGTCTTCAAACAAACCCATAGCATGTTCTTGGTCCCTCTCATCATTTCCTCTAGTATGTCTGCAGTCTCCGACAGTCCTCCAGCATTACAGATACCGAGCATTATGTTCAGCCTTTTAGCTATGTCAGGGGCTGCAGCGGAGGACCTCTATACCTTGTAAGTGAAGCATTTCCCTTAAAAAGTCCATCCTCAGCTGCAACAGACCTTTAATTCAACAGGCCTCCACAAGGTTTGGACAAATTAATGCAGAACACTGTTCAGCTAGTCTGATCTGGATAACACTTTGCCTTTTTAAAAACACAGCCTTTCACGAGCCTGATGAAGCAGTTGTTGCCTCTAGTACACGTTTCTTGCTTACTTTTACTTTACAAAGAAAAATCGATCATTATTCCAAATACCTGTCTAGTGGAAGCCAAGTTTTGGACTTCCAAACCAAATGCTAGTTCTGAGGCAAGTACATCACTCAGTGATGTGAGGTACATCACTACCCAGGAATTAGTATGCAACCTGTGAATAGGAAAATCGACAGCCCGGAGAATTACATAGGATGACAAGTTCCCTTTCAGAGGACAGGAAATGTGCTTCGATTGAATACAGAAAAGTCAAATACCTGCTCCCATTAGTTACCCTGTTCCTTTGATGTATCTAGCCTGGAGAATTATACACATTGGTGGACCGTAACACAGATGCATCTCTTTTAAAGCCATCGCATCTCAGATTTAGGCCCTGTTCACATCACTCCACTTCTGCCTTTGTGTATTTTTCCATGCGTATTGCTTATATTCTTTACTGCGTTTAGTGCATTTTACATGCATTTTAATACGCTCCCCGTAGACTTCAATGGGTTCGAAAACCAAAGTAAATGCACCTAACAGAGATGCTCTCAACCCATGGCCTGAATGCAGGAGTTTTGGTACATTTTCAAAGTGCACCACACCCACAAGATATAATACAAGTCTATGGCAAAGCGCAGCCCCCACAGGAAGGCCTTCAGGGGGCTCAGGACAGTAGGGGCTTGATTATATTTGCAGTTTAGGGGTTATAAATACCCCTTGTAATGATTATTTGTAGCTGAGCTGCAGGTATTTTTTTTAAACTATAAAAAGGGCAAATTTTTGGTTTTTAATCCCCTTCATGACAGGTGATACAAAAATCATACTGCTGCTTATAAAGATCTTAGTGACAACAGGCACAGGTAGGTTGCAGCAAGCTACCTGCCTATGACAAGGAACTCTGTCATGCATAATAATGTTACAGTCCCATCTGAAAATCTGCAGAAAACTGTTTTAAGCCTTCAAAAATTTTTTTCTTTAAAAAAAAAAAATAAATAAAAATAGAATAATTAATCTCCGATTCTGATGACATGATTTACCTCTATAAGTATAACATATCTTCTGTTATACTGAGAGCGGATTAGATATTTTGTTCCCTAACCATATAGCGCGTATTTATATTTACCAATGCATATAGATATTCAAGAATATATTTTTTTTTTAACTTTACATAACTAAAAATTGCACTCCACACTTTTTGATGTTTTTAATTAATCAAAACAATAAATCAGCCAACTAAGCAATTATGAAAATAGTTGCAGCCCTACTCCACTTTAGTGACCTCCTCCTCCATAGACTATAGCTGAGCAAATCTTTTTTGGTGGAACAACACTGTCAGGAACTTGGAACTGAGATATTTGGAACCCCTGAGCACCTGGCAACATTGTGAGAGAGCTGCACATCAGTGACCATTACATTCAGACACTGGTGATAAAAACTGAAGTACTTCCTATATGGGAGGAGTTATATTGGAGGCACTTCATGTCCTTTTGCCAGTGTGCAATCGCCTGTAGATATCGCATAACCCTATGAGTAAGGAACAATATGGCAGCTCTGTATCCCACGATATACGAATAAACATTTTTATTTTGCATAGGATTGTAAATATTTTAGTGGGCGTGATATGTATAGAGTGGCTGTTATTGCCCATTAACAATATAAAACCAACACAGAGATAGGTTATATACACTGCAAACACAGAAGCCAGCTTGCAAAAAATGCTTTTACAAACTCCAAGTGGGCTTTCATGTCTAGCCACTCTGCCATAAATCCCAGATCAGTGGAGGGCTGCAGTGATGGTTGTCCTTCTGGAACTTTGTCCCATCTCCACAAAGGATATCTGGAGCTCAGTCAGAGTGACCATTGGGTTTTTGGTCACCTCTCTTACCAAGGCCCTTCTCTACCAATTGCCCTTTGGCTGGGCGACCAGCTTTTGGAAGAGTCCTGTTGTGCCAAACTTCTTCTATTTAAAAACTATGGAGGCCACTATGCTCTTGGGAACCTTCAGTGCAGCAGACAATTTTTTGTAGCCTTCCCCAGATCTGTGCCTTGCCATTATCGTGTCTCTGAGCTCTGCAGGCAGTTCATTTGGCCTTGTGGCTTTTGCTCTGATACAGTATGCATTGTCAGCTGTAAGGCCATTTATAGCGAGAGGTGTGTGCTTTTTCAAATCATGTCCAATCAATTTTGTTTACCACAGGTGGACTCTAATCAAGGTGTAGAAACATCTCAGCAAGGATCAAGAGAACTGGGAGGCACCTAAACTAAATTTCAGGTGTTGTTGCAAAGAGTCTGAATACTTATGCCAAAGTAATATTTTAGTGTTTCTTTTCATAAATTTGCAATCATTTCTAAAATTCTGCCAATGGCTACTGCTTGCTGTCTCAGCCAATGAGGCAGAGATATGGAACAGCTGAGGCTGACATTCACATCGCTGGATCGCGATGGGGTCAGGTAAATGTGTTGAGAGGGCTGGGGGCACAGCTGCACACAGGTTTTTTACATTCATGCATAAGAACCTTCAGCCCTTACAACCACTTTAACTCCACTTGTTTAAATTGGCTCATTTGGCCATTGTTGTCCTGTGGGTCACAGGAGTCCATTTAGTTCTGCATCCCTGCGACCCAGATTGAAACCAACAGCGGGCTGTCGACTGACATCAGAGCTACTGCAGGCTTTGCAGGGATCCTGACAATGTTGGGATCTACCCAGATCCTTGACCAGCAGCTGGCTCAGACTCTCAGCGCACTGCTGAAAGCCAGAGCCAGCCGCTCCTGCTCCCTCTCCTACCCAGCACTCCTGTGAGCTCTGGAGGGACACAGTGCAGATCGGAGCATGACAGTCACTGCTCTGTGCTCAGAGTGGACTTGTGAACTGAGCGATCAGCAGTGTTTCAATGGTCAGTTCTCAGTGTAGAGCCAGCACGGGACAAGCTGCATCATCAGATCCATGCCACATCTACATAGGCGAGTATGAATATTTCTTTTTGAATCACACACTTCTTATTTAAGTCTGGGAACTGCTTCCATGAGCTTTGTGTACTTTACATCAATGATATATCAAATGCTAGCCAGTACCAAGTTACAGCAAAGCCTGGGCAGATAAAGTCTTCACAGCTGCCAAATTAAAGTAACACCATATGGCACAAAATGTGGTCATATAACAGCCAGCTATGCTCGTATAGGAAAACTTGAATTGAAGTAATGTTAGAGGCCTAAATATTAAGATAATGTATGTACATACCATTCATGGGCATTTCATCAATCTGAGTAGAGTAGTACTGTTCAATATCTCTCAAGATACGAATATCATCATTCTTTACAAAGTTAATGGCCACACCTTTTCTACCGTAACGTCCTGAACGACCAATCCTGTGTTAAAATATTTACAGAAGACAACCTGTTCAAACCATGTTGTCAGATCAAGTCAAATGATATGCAATTACACAAGAACCCACCTGTGGATATACAATTCTCTGTTATTGGGGAGGTCATAGTTAATTATCAAGGAAACCTGTGGCACATCCAGTCCTCTGGCCCACACGTCAGTGGAAATAAGAACTCGACTGAAAAACAAAAAAAAATATATAAGTCTTCCTAGGAGTACATTAGAGGCTATACATTCATGCTTTCTGCAGCTGGAGGTTCCACTAGTGGGAGAAAGAGGGTAGGCAGGCAAGTCTTTGCCAATACTGATAGGAAGCCATTGAAAATTAGGCTGGTCATATATTATACAATTTTCTTGTACAATGTTCCTTTAGATTTACCAAAACCATATATGAGGTCAAACCTAAAACACTTTCAATTTGTATGCAATCAGGCAGGCCTTTGCACTACATAGTTGAAGGTAAATCTAAAGAAAATAACTAAGGAAAACAAAAATTGTATAATGTATGGCTAGTTTTTCACTGCATGCTCACCTTAGCACCTGTGCTTTAGGTTGCCTCTCTTTGCCTTATATCATGCATTAACCACTTACCTACCGGGCACTTTCACCTCCTCCCTGCCCAGGCCAATTTTCAGCTTTCAGGGCTGTTGCACTTTGAATGACAATTGCGTGGTCATGCAACACTGTAACCATATGACATGTTTAAAAAATTTTTTTCACACAAATAGAGCTTTCTTTTGGTGGTATTTAATCAGCACTGGGGTTTTTATTATTTTCCCTATAAAACAAAAAAAATTAAAAAAAGCAAGAAATTAAAAAAAAAAAAGTTTTTTTTGGTTTTATTATAACATTTTGCAAAACAGGTAATTTCTCTCCTTCACTGATGTGCATTGGTGAGGCTGCACTGGCACGCATAGGCAGCACTGATAGGTGGCAATGATGGACACTGACGGGCAGCACTGCTGGACACTGATCATCAGTGCCCTGA
The DNA here is from genome assembly GCF_062004578.1 of Staurois parvus. NCBI lineage: Eukaryota > Metazoa > Chordata > Amphibia > Anura > Ranidae > Staurois > Staurois parvus. Next base: position 1,991,268 of record NW_028318415.1, read on the forward strand.
TGATCAGTGCAAATCTGCTCTGTGGCATTTGCCGGTTATCGGCAGTAGTGTGACAACATGAGGAAAGTGCAGCCGATAACCTGCAACAGTATTTACTTTGTGATCTGCTGTGTCATTGGACACAGCTGATCACGTGGTAAAAGGCTCCTGTGATTGGCCTTTTACCTAGTCATGTGATCAGCTATGTTTGTAGGACACAGTGATCACTGCCAGCACCGGGTGCGCACCGCTGGGGGCGCGTTCTGGGAGGACGTCCTCCAAGAACTGGACAACCGCGCAGTAGCCGTCTTTCGGCTATAGTATGGTTGTAAAGTGAATAAACCAGTCATGTGCTACTATAATGTTTTAACAGAGTGGAAATAAAGAGATGGAATTGATTCTGAACATATTGAGGGGATTTTGGTAAATCCTGCAATACAAACCTGGCACCCGATCTGAATTCTTTCATAATGGATTCTCGTTCTTTCTGTGGCATGTCACCATGCATTGAAGACACTGTAAAGTTGGCTTCTCTCATTTTCTCGGTCAACCAATCCACCTAAAATTACAAAGAGCATAAAGATAGTCAAAAGTCTACCATAAACCACCGCTTTTAACACCCTGTTGGCGGGGAAAAAAAAATAATTGTTAACCAAAAAGCTCCAGTAAAGAAAGGAAGGTTCTATGTACCTGCTATGGCCAATTCATAGGATCCTCACTCTGCTGCACCATAAAGCCATCTAAAATGACCTCTACATTTAAAAATCTCATACATGCCCTACTGTGCTCTGTGGTTCCCCCTGTTGGCCTCTACATCACTACTGTTCCCCATAGTGACATAACAGCGGGTGGAAGGAATCACACAGCACAGTAGAAGACACGGGCATCTAGCACTGCTAGAAGCATGAAGACATCTCGGGCTGCTTTGCAGTGCAGCAAAGAAATTTCCATAAACAGTTGCCAGACCAGGACATAAAAAACTATAACTTTACAGCTCTTTGGCTTGATTTTTTCAGTATCAGAGTCACTTTAGTGGTAGATACGTAAAAAAAAAAAATAAAAATAAAAAATACAATTCATTAAGGGAAGACAAAGTAATTTACATGGGCTTAGCTGTTCATTTATTATATTTGTTTATTTTGCAATGTGAAAACAACAAACATACAAACCTTTCTTTTTGTATTACAGAAGATCACAGCCTGTGTAATTGTCAGCGTATCATACAAATCGCACAAAGTGTCAAACTTCCATTCTTCTCTCTCAACAGCTACAAAGAATTGCTTAATCCCTTCCAATGTCAACTCATCACTGAAAAACAAATGATATAAAAATTTTAGGCTTGAATACTACCTAAAAGTGGTACTAAAGGCATTATCTGCATTAAAGTGGTGGAAAAGATAAAAATGGTTTACCTTAATGCATTCTCTGCATTAAGGTATAGCAAAAAACCTTTTTGTAGTGGCTTCTCCTGAGCCCCATCTCGATCCAGCACTGAGCACATCTGCAGCAGCTCTTCTCTCCTCTCCCTGCTCTCACAGGCTTGTCTGAGAGCTGCTGTCAGTCAAAGCCCGTGAGCAGAGAGCAGGGCTGAGCTGGGATGTGTGTCTGAAAGAAGGGGAGAATCAGGCCTGCTTGTGCAAAACCATTGTACAGAGCAAGTAAGTATATCACGTTTGTGATTTTAATTAGTGGTAAACCGAAAATTCAGGAGCATTTGGCCAAAAACTGAAACAGGTACGTTATTTGGTTTAACAGACTTCAATTGAGAGGCTTCAGAAAACACAGTGCGTTTTTTATGCATTTGACATGTTTTGCATTTTTAATCTGCCCAGCAACAAGTTGGCCAAGGGAAAAAAAAAAAAAATCAAAAACGTGCGTGCAAAAACGCAAAACGTACAGCAAAACAAACAAAACGCAAACTGCACTGGTGTGAACCAGGCCTGAAATACATTAAAAAAAAAAAATAATAATAATATACACTTGTTGCGTTTTTAACCTGTCCAGCAACAAGTTGTCAAAAAAAAAACAAAAAAAAAAACCTGCATTAAAACTACCTGCCTTGCGCCCGGAACTACATGTTCCGGGCATCGGACGATATGAATTGAACATCCCAGAGGTGACACGTTAAAAGCCTTCTATAAGGTATTAGCGTTACGGAAGAGGTCTGGTACTAGAATTATTTCTCTCCGGCGTGCATAGCTGTATGCAATATGTGGATCATAATCAACATTTTCATGTGTAGGCACCCGACGCATGCGTTTACACTCATGTGCATAAATGTGGTGTGGGCAAGGGTATTATATGCGTGGGTGTAGCCTTAATTTTTTACCATAATACACTGCTCAAAAAAATTAAAGGAACACTATCACATCAAATCTCAATGGGGAAAAATCTCATGCTGGATATCTATACGGATATGGACTGGGTAATGTGTTAGGAACCTAAGAATGCCCTATCGTTTGATAGAAATGAAAATGATCAACCTACAGAGGACTGAATTCAAAGACATCCCGAAAAATCAAAGTAAAAAAATTATGCAGCAGGCTAGCCCATTTTGCTGAAATTTCATTGCAGCAACTCAAAATGGTACTTGCATGCATGCTCCTAATGAGACAACAGATGGTATCCTGGGGTATTTCCTCTAAGATCTGGACCAGGGCATCACTGAGCTCCTGGACAGTCTGAGGTGCAACATGGTGGTGTTGGATGGACCGAAACATGATATCCCAAAGGTGTTCTATTGGATTTAGGTAAGGCGCTCGAGCATGTGGGCCATTCAATGGTATCAATTCCTTAATCCTCCAGGAACTGCCTGCATACTCTCGCCATATAAGGCCAGGCATTGTGCACCAGGAGGAACCCAGGACCCACTGCACCAGCGTAGGGTCTTAAAATGGGTCCAAGGATGTCATCCCGATACCTAATGGCAGTCAGGGTGCCATTCTAGCCTCTAGGAGGTCTGTGCATCCACCCATGGATATGCCTCCCCAAACCATCACTGACCCACCACCAAAACGGTCATGCTGAACGATGTTACAGGCAGCATAACGTTCTCCACGGCTTCTGCAGATCCTTTCACATCTGTCACATGTGCTCAAAGTGAACCTGCTCTCACCTGTGAAAAACACGGGGAGCCAGTGGAGGACCTGCCAATTCTGATGTTCAATGGCAAATGCCAATTAAGCTCTATGGTGCCAGGCAGTAAGCACAGAGCCCACTAGAGGACATTGGGCCCTCAGGCTACCCTCACAAAGTTGGTTTCTGATAGTTTGGTCAGAGACGGTCACACCAGTGGCCTGCTGGAGGTCATTTTGTAGGGCTCTGGCAGTGCTCATCCTGTTCCTCCTTGCACAAAGGAGCAGATACTAAATCCTGTTGATGGTTTAAGGACCATCTACAGCCCTGTCCAGCTTTCCTAGAGTAACTGCCTGTTTCCTAGAATCTCCTCCATGCTTTTGAGACTGTTGAGAGACACCGCAAACCTTCAGGCAAAGGCACGTATTGATGTGCCATCCTGGAGGAGTTGAACTGCCTGTGTAACCTCTGTAGGGTCCAGGTATTGCCTCATGCTACCAGTAGTGACACTGACCCTAGCCAAATGCACAACTAGTGAAAAACAGTCAGAAAAGATGAGTAGGGAAAAAAATGTCAGTGGCCTCCACCTATAAAACCATTCCTGTATTGGGGGTTGTTTCATTGCTGCCCATCTAGTGTTCCTGTTGTTAATTTCACTAACACCAAAGCAGCTGAAACTGATTAACAACCCCCTCTGCTATTTAACTGACCAGATCAATATCCCAGGAGTATAATTGACTTGATGCTACAATCTGATTAAAAAGTGTTCATTTAATTTTTTTGAGCAGTGCATCTATTACTGTATATATCTGATATCACACAATATTTGAGCAAGGGTTTATCAAGGGAAAATTTCGAGTTTTTAAATATAAAAGATGGTTACATTAAGTAAATATATCCAACAAGCCAAGCTTTAAAATTTTGCATGCCCGCACAACAATGATGAACTTTGACACTCTACTTTATCCATAGGCGACCATTTAAAAGCCTCTGCATGTCATCAATTAAGTGTTAACTGTGAACAAGGAACCTAGAATTATTGCTCTCACTTGTGTATAGTAGTGGTGCACGGAAATGAAAGATTCTGGTGCCGAAACTGATAGCGAAAATTCAGAATGCATGTGGCCGAAAACTGAACCGAAATGTCTGCGTATGTGGGGGTGGGGAGGCTCCATTTTTTTTTTTTTCTATTTCATGTATATTTTTATTACTATCACATAGGGGACCAATAGTCCCCAATGTGATAGCATATAAGTGACAGGCCATCTTTGTAGGGGGGGCAGTGTGTGCAAGGAGGGGGCAGGAGAGGAGCAGTGTATACAGTGAGGAAGAAGTGAATACAAAGAGGCTCCCTCACTGGCTGTCACAATATGTCACTGCCTGTTTTTAAATGTAATTACTGGCTTTTTTTTCCCTTCACTATAGTGAAGAGATAGAGCTGTCACTTTGTCGGGATCTAAAATAAAACTAAGGGGCAGGGTCACTGGGTGACCCACCACTTTGTTTCTTTTAGCCCTGGGGAAAGTGACCACTCAGTCTCTTAGCTATAGTGAACAAAAGCTAGCAGTTGCATTTAAAAACAAATGCCGGTTTTTAAATGTAACTACCGGCTTTCTTGTTTTCTTCACTAAAGCTCAGAGAATGAGCTATAGTTCCCGGGAGCTAAAGGAAACTAAGGGGCGGGGTCACTGGGTAATGTCACTGGATGACCCCGCCACTTTGTTTCTTTTAGCCGGCAATTGCATTTAAAAACAATGCTATTTTTAAAATGTAATTATCGGGGTTTTTTTCCCTTTACTAACGTTCAAAGAAGAAGCTGTAATTCTTGGAGGGCTAAAAGAAACAGGGGCGGGGTCACCCAGTGACATTATCCAGTGACCCCACCCCTTAGTTTCCTTTAGCTCTGAGGTAAATGACAGCTCATTCTCTGAGCCATAAGTGAAGGGGAGAAAAACCTGGTAATTACATTTAAAAACCAGCACTGACATATACGCAGCCAGTCACTGTATACAGGTGAAACTCGAAAAATTTGAATATCGTGCAAAAGTTCATTTATTTCAGTAATGCAACTTAAAAAGGTGAAAATAATATATGAGATAGACTCATTACATGCAAAGCAAGATAGTTCAAGCCGCGATTTGTCATAATTGTGTTGATTTCAGCTTACAGCTCATGAAAACCCCAGGAACATCCCAAGGAACAGGATGAGCACTGCCAGAGCCCTACAAAATGACCTCCAGCAGGCCACTGGTGTGAACATCTCTGACCAAACTATCAGAAACCAACTTTGTGAGGGTAGCCTGAGGGCCCAATGTCCTCTAGTGGGCCCTGTGCTGCCTGGCACCATAGAGCTTAATTGGCATTTGCCATTGAACATCAGAATTGGCAGGTCCGCCACTGGCTCCCCGTGTTTTTCACAGATGAGAGCAGGTTCACTTTGAGCATTGATTACTGAAATAAATGAACTTTTGCACGATATTCTAATTTTTCGAGTTTCACCTGTACACTGCTCCTCTCCTGCCATTCTCCGCTGCTCAGTCGCAGAATCGTTGCTGTTGTCGCTTTCAGTGTTCGATGACGAATTTCCCCACTAATCACTATCGCTCAATTCTGCAAGTGATTCTAATTGACTATCGCTGTTTTCTAGCTGGTCTAAAACCGCTTTTGACCTAAAAAGTGATGCTTATTGGATGCCATGGACGTTCTCAGGTTTCCAGGCAAAAAAACAGTAAAAGTGCAGCAGGGCACTAGGGAAAAAACTGAGGTGAAATGGTTTGATATAGTAATGTAATCTTAACAGATTACAATGCATTGTGTGTATGTCATGTTTTTACTTTTTTGAATCTCCCGCTGGTTCCACCACCTGCGTCGCGACACTCGCAGGGAAGGGAACCCAGAAGACGGATGCCGGCATCGGCCGGAGGACACAGCGGGAGGACCTTGGCGGACCGCAGGACAAGGTAAATTACACTACAGTATAATCCCAAGTGTGGCTCGGGGTTACCGCTTTTGGTACTAAAAATTAACCTTGAGCCACAATCGGGATTACCGCTAGAAAGGTAAGCAGCTTTCTTGAAACCCTTTTATAACTCCAGCTACAGACTGCCAATGTAAAATGAAAAAACAACAAAAAAAAAGGACCAAAAGATGTGCCTGTATAGCAAATAGTATTTACCGCTTCACCAGGATACGTATGGGATCAGTCATGAATTTATTGGTCATTTCCAAAATCTCATGTGGCAAAGTAGCACTGATCAGGACAACCTGGGTGGCAGGAGGCAGGTATCTATATACATCATAAATCTGTTCCTTGAACCCTGAAAGACAACCACATCTGAAGTTAATGAAGGGAAAAAAAGTCAAAGATCAAGGTTGAGGAAAAGCCAAGCGTTAGTGTTACAAAGAAAATTACAATCTGGCTTATGAAAAACAGGTTTTAAAAAATATTCACAGAGCAGTATGTAAAAGTTCCGTTTAGCCAAAAATGGCATGTAACAAATATAGGCTGCGCTTTTGTTTCAGTATGAAGCTTTGAAATAAAGTTTAGCAAACGTTCTCACAATGTAAAAAAAATGGGTAATGCCAAATATACACCCAGTTTTGTGTAGCTTAGTTACAAACAAAAACAATTTATATCAGTGTTTAGCATTGTATGACAAGACTGCCCCATGTTCTTACTCTTCTAAACTCCTCACCATATGCCACGGCATCATCAGTCCTATTTGCCTTTACTTTAGGCGTCATACACAATCTTGCAATTCATATAGAAAAGCCTTTCCCTTTTGTCTATAAAGCTTGCTCTTGGAGGCACCTATGCCTGCCTGCTCCCGAGCTGCCTCTGCGTGTCCAGAAGAAACAGAGCACAGCTCAGCCCTGTCCCCTTCTCAATGGCTGTGATTGAAAGCAGTGGGAGTGTCTCAGCCACTGAGGAGGGAGAGATCCGGGAAAGACACTGCTGTCGTGCACATCTCTGGATTGAGATCGAGCTCATGTACTTTTAGAGGGGCCAAAGGGGGGGAACTGCACACTGAAAGTGGTTTTTGCTTTTACTGCATAGAATGCATGAAGGGGGAAAAAAACAAAAAAACAAAAAAAAAAAAAAAAAAAAAACACACTTCAGCTTTTAGAACCACTTCAACTTCAAATCAGCAATATTAGAAACAACTTTGGTTTCTACATTAGCCTGCCAATTGGTAAGTCTCATTCTTTTAAGAAATAGTAATTACAAAAATGTAAATACTTAGGCACAAGGCTTACTTACCCAGACAACTTTAAAGATCATAGCAAACCATAGCCAATAACATGGTTTATAGTTACAAAAAAGATCCCTCAAGTTAGTTTCACAGAACTGTTAAAATCTATTCACGCTTAAAAAAGCTTACCTTTATTAAGCATCTCATCAGCTTCATCCAAAACTAGCATTTTAATGGCACGCGTTCTTAAACTTCTGCGGCGGATCATATCTGTGCATGGCAATAATGAACATTAATATTCTAGCTATATAAAAGACAGATGTTTTAGGTTTATCATAAAGCAAATCTATTTTATTATAATTCTTACCAAATACACGTCCAGGTGTTCCAGCAACAACATGCTGCCCATAATCCAGTTTTCGGATATCTTCACCAACATTGGTTCCTCCAATACAAGCGTGACACTGTACATTCATATAATCTCCCAAAGCAAGAAGTACCTGTAAAAAGCAACCAATTTAACAGCAATGCTAGAAACAAAAAGCACCATTGATGGTACATTAAAATCTACTGTGTAGAAAACTTTTTTTTTTGCTTTCAATAGTAAACACTCCTAGATCCTATGAGTCACTTCACCCTCAAAAACCCAGGATGCACTAACCATCCAGCTTTCTGGCCCTTTCCATTACTACTCGTTAATGAAACTACCAGGGTCAGCTTGCAACTAAAGTTTTAGTTGTGAAATGACACTAGGTGATCATCTAGTTGCAGCTGCTATTCAAAGCAAGAAAAACAAGATTCCCCACAGGTTCATTTTAAGCATTTTTTGTATGACAAATGAAATGCTGTTCCCTTACCTTCTGAATCTGCCCTGCCAATTCTCTGGTCGGTGCCAAGATTAAAGCCTGTGTTTCACGAACCTAGAAGAATAAAGTAAATATGTTAAGTTTTAAAATACATTTTTTTTGTTTGTTTTAAAGCAGAAATAAACCCATCAATTTAACACAGTTTAAAAAAAAAAAAAAGGTGCATTTCTGGCATGTCGGGAAGGTTAACTGTTGTGCTTGCATCCAAACTGCGAAACCATCCAATGCTTGATGTCATAGCCAACCACATGTGCAGCACCATGGCAGTTACAGATTAAACAGAGGCCGCCAAGATGGCAGCTTCCTTGGCTGAAAAGGATAAGAGGGATTAGTTCCAGTTCAACCTTTTCAAGCCTTTAGTACATTAACCAGAGTCTAAGGCACATGAGTACACTAACCTTCCTACTAATAGGGAGGTAAAAAGCATTTTTACCAGCTATGACAATGTAAAAAGTGAGCTGATTGTGTGCAATAGTGTCACAGTTGAACTATGTAAGGATTGGAAACGTAGAAAATATCACAAGGTTTCAGATGTGTAAAATTTCCTCCATAGAAAGTCAGGCCATTCATAGTGGAAGAAAATCACAGATTATTACACTGGCTAAAGCCTGGCTCCCCACCACCTTCATCAATGCACCACCCCTTGTGTGAAGTACCAGAGCAGTCTCAAACTTTCACTTTCGATCGCGTAGGTGGTCGAAGCAAAAGTGGTTAGCAGGTACCTGACAAAATCAGGTACCCACTCCTCAAAAGTGCCATTTATTTACCAGGAGAGGAGAAAGAGACCTTAAAGCAGAACTTCCCCTTTTTGGTGGAGCTCCACTTTAATGAGGTTTAAAAACACTCCTCTCAATACCATCTTCAGTCATATCAAGCACAATGTGTCCTGACACACCTAAAAGTTAAGCAGCCAATTGAATTCATGTTTAAGGGCCCATGGCATGCAGCCAGAGAGAGTCATTAACTGTCAAGAAGCAGTCAATGTGGACATTTTGCCTGGGATAACAATAGATAAGAATAATACAATACATAAAACCAAAAAGTTAGCAAGGTGGAACTACCTGAATGTCTAAACACTGAAGAACAGACACACAAAATGTTGCTGTTTTGCCTGTACCAGACTGTGACCTGAAAGACAAAATGCATACATTCAACCCAAAAGAAGCAAACATATAAGTAAATAAAACAATTATACAATATTCAATATTTAGAAATCAAAGAGCAAAACCACTATAGTGAAGAGCATAGAAATCAATCAGAGATCCAGGAGATAATTTGCAGAATGAGGGAGCTAGGGGCTGCCAGTATGAGACATTCAGTTTCCTTAATGGAACTAATGTCTTAACATGGGGATCATTTTTGACTGTTTATTGCCCTAAAAAAATGTTATACAAAATAGTGGTGCACTGAAATGAAATTCTGGTGCCGAAACCAAAATTTCAGGATGTACTTGGCCGAAAACAAACTGAAATGGACAGTTTTTGAAAATTAATATATTTTTCAAACGCATTTTTTGCGGGGGAAAAAAATATACTTTACGGATTAAAAAAACCCCCACAATATATACCTCAATTTTTTTGTAAAATATGAAAGAGGATGTTAGACCGAGTACATAGATACCCAACATGTCATGCTTTAAAATTGCGCACACTCGTAGAGTGGCACCAAACTACGGCACTTATAAATCTCCATGGGTGACCCTGTAAAATTTTCTACAGGTTAACACTTTAAAGTTACAGAGGAGGTGTAGTGCTAGAATTATCGCTCTTGCTCTAACATTCGCAGCATTACCTCATGTGTGGTTCGAACACCGTTTACATATGTGGGCATGGCCTACGTATGTGTTCACCACTACGCATGAGCACGAGGGCACTTTAAAAAAAAAAATTTTCATTTTTTTTAAATCACCTTTATTCCTACCACAAGGAATGCAAACATCCCTTGTGAAAGAAAGCATGACAGGTCCTCTTTATGGAGAGATATGGAGTCCATAAGACCCCACATCTCTCCTCTACAATGTAAATCATTAGATCAAAAAAAGCATTGATCTAGTACTTAAAAAAAAAAAATATTAATAATAATGGCCTTGTTTGCAAGGCACCGAAACCGGAAGGGATGTAATGACGGCTCTCTGGTCCTCCAAGGGCATAGAAATAAGTGGAGGCCATCTTTCCTTCACTGATCTGTTGGTTTTCTATTACTTTGCTACATCTACTTAAGTAAATTATTTGCCATATAGAAATATAATTTATACCAAAACAGTAACTGATCTGGTTAGTGATGTTGATTAAAAAAAAAAAAACAAAAAACACAATAAGTATATTAATTTAGTCTGTATGAAAGTTACAGCATCTACAAAACTATGGGATGTATTATCCTGAAAATTGATCAGTTCTGACATACTGATGGTCAAATGTCAGGACAGTACAAATTCCCCCTCACAGCACCACTCCGTGAGTCTGTACAGCCACAGGTAAGTTGCTGAGCCTGTATGGGCCACCTACAGTAAATCTACTGTCAGTTGGCCAGTGGTTAAGTAAACATTCCTATAAACATTGTTTCAGTGGTGTGCAATTTGTTTTACCCAACGCCCGGGACATGTAGTTTTTGTTAACGCTTAGCCCTGCTGTGGGCAAGCAGCAGGGATTGTCAGGTGGAAGCATTCGGGCGACTCCGCTGCTGCCCAATTGCTTCGTCGTAAGCTGAGAAAATGCCACCGGCCCCCTGACCTTCCCTCCACGCGCGCCGACCGACCACCCTCCCCCGTGCTATGCTGCTACCCAAAAATGGTACACAGTAGTCTGCATGGCCTTTGCATGGCCATGTTTGTATGCATCCCTGACAACGTCGGGGCATGCTCCTAAAGAGATGACGGATGGTGTCCTGGGGTATTTCCTCCCAGATATGGACCAGAGCATTACTGAGCTCCTTGACAGTCTGAGGTGCAACCCGGCGGCGTTGGATGGACCGAAACATGATATCCCAGAGGTGTTCCATTGGATTCAGGTCAGGCGAGAGTGGGGGCCATTCAATGGTATCAATTCCTTCATCCTCCATGAGATGCCTGCATACTCTCGCCACATGAGGTCAGGCACTGTCATGGACCAGGAGGAACCCAGGACCCACTGCACCAGCGTAGGGTCTGACAATGGGTCCAAGGATGTCAACCCAATACCTCATGGCAGTCAGGGTGCCATTGTCTAGCCTGTAGACATTTGTGCATGCCTCCATGGATATGCCTGTACAGACCATCACTGACCCACCACCAAAATGGTCATGCTGAACGATGTTTCAGGCAGCATAACGTTCTCCACAGCTTCTCCAGACCCTTTCTCGTCACATGCTCAGGATGAACCTGCTCACATCTGGGAAAAGTACAGGGCGCAAGTGGTGGACCCGCCAATTCTGGTGTTTAATGGTAAATGTCAATCGAGCTCTATGGTGCCGGGCAGTGAGCACAGGGCTCACTAGAGGATGTTGGGCCCTCAGGCCACCCTCATGAAGTCTGTTACTGATTGATCAGACACATGCACACCACTGGAATCTCCTCCATGCTCCTGAGACTGTGCTGGGAGACAAAGCAAACCTTCTGGCAATGGCACGTATTGATGTGCCATCCTGGAGGAGTTGGACTGCCTGTGCAACCTCTGTAGGGTCCAGGTATTGCCTCATGCTACCAGTAGTGACACTGACTCTAGCCAAATGCAAAACTAGTGCAAAACAGTCAGAAAAGATGAGTAGGGAAAAAAATGTCAGTGACCTCCACCTGTTAAACCATTCCGGTTTTGGGAGTCATCCCATTGTTGCCCATCTAGTGCACCTGTTAATTTAATTAACAACAAAGCAGCTAAAACTGGTTAACAACTCCCTCTGCTACTTATCTGGCCAGATCAATATCCCAGGAGTTTAACTGACTTGATGCTATACTCTGATTAACAACAAGCCTACAGGGCACTTATACCCCCTTCCTGTCCAGGCCAATTTCCAGCTTTCAGCGCTGTTGCACTTTGAATGACAATTGCGCGGTCATGCAACACTGTACCCATATGAAATTTTTATAATTTTTTTGTGAAAGATAGAGACTTATTTTGGTGGTATTTAATCACCTCTGGGTTTTTTATTTTTTATTAAACAAAAAAAACACTGAAAATTTTGAAAAAAAACCACGTTTTTTCTTAGTTTTTGTTACAAAATTTTGTAAATAAGTGATTTTCCTCCTTCACTGATGTGCGCTAATGAGGCTGCAGTGATGGGCACTGATAGGCTGCACTGATGAGGAGGCACTGGTAGGTGGCACTGATGGGCATTGACAGGCAGCACTGATACATGGCACTGATATGCGGCACTGACTGGCAGAACTGAAAGGCAGCTCAGATGGGCACTGATATGTAGCATTGATGTGCACTGGTAGGCACCGATATGTGGCATTGATGTGGCACTGATGGGCACCGGCACGTGGCACTGATGGATACTGACAGGTGGCACTGCTGGGGCTACACAGATCATCAGGGCACACTGATCATCAGTGCTCTGATGATCTGTGTAGATGTCCCCTCCACGGAAAGCTAATTATCGGCTCTCTTCTCCTCTCGAGCTGTCAGCGTAACAGCTCAAGGAGAGAAATGCAGATAACCGGCATTTCCCTGTTTACATGTGATCAGTTGTGATTGGACACAGCTGATCACATGACCGAGCCGACATCTTCGGCTCTTTCTGTGATCAGTGATCCGCTGTGTCCAAGGGACACAGCGCACCGCCAATCGCCACGCACTCCCTGAGCCGCGCATGCCCAGTGAGAATGGGAGGACGTCATGTGACGTCCTCCCAGAATGAGAGAACCACCTTGCGTCCGTCATATTACTATATGGTGGGCGGGAGGTGGTTAAATATTGTTCCATTTATTTTTTTCAGCAGTGTATTTATTTCTTAATTGGGACCCGATTTAGTCCCTGGACAAGATTTTTTTTGTTTTTTTGTTTTTTTTATTTCCACACCCTTTTCGAGAATAAATGAGGATAAATGGTCCAATATGGTGAATACTGATGACATTTTAGGCAAAAAAAAAAAATCACTCAAAGATAAAAGCATCACGCAACCCTAAACACATACCACAATACATACACTTCACTTGACCATGCAAAAGAAATAAAGTGTCACTCACTGTGCTATTACATCTCTTCCTTTGATAATCTGCTTTATTGCTCTTTGTTGGATAGCTGATGGTTTTTCAAACCCTGAAAGAAATTCATTCTTCAATGATTTTCCCATAATAAACATAGAAAAACAAGGTTTTAACATACTTCAGCAATTAGGAAATGTATTTAACATGTAAAGGATGACATTAGGCTGCTCAAATGGCCAGCGTCTATACATTTGTATCTATAATTTGTAATCCCTTCTTATGATTTATGCTAGATGCAAGACAGATATACCATCATCTATACCTCATATTTAAAATGAAGCGATTTTAAAAGTTAAAATGAAAACTACTGCAGTGCAAAGCGTGCAAAAGAATGCTTACCCTTGAAAAATTAACACAACACCAACTAGTTGAGGTACTAAATGACGCAGCAGTGTTTTCATAATAAACTATATGAAAAAGTTACATAGAAAACCTTTTTACTATGGGCTCTACGTTGATCTGAGCAGGTCAAAGATGATGTGAATATAAGAGAGAAAGTCATCAAGGAAGCCCTGGATAGCAGTAAAAACTGGCAGAGACTTTGGCTGGACTTGTAATTTAAAGAGATCCTAACAGCCTCACACCTGAAGGTCCATGCAAGAGAACATCCTTAACCACTTCAAGTCCAGACACTTTCACCCCCTTCCAGTCCAGGCCAATTTTCAGCTTTTAGCACCATCACAATTTGAGTGGCAATTACTCAGTCATGCAACAATGTACCCATATTACATTTTTATCCCTTTTTTTTTTTTTTTAGACAGAGGCTGCTTTCTTTTGGTGGTATTTGATTACCACTGGGTTTAGTTTTTGCTATATAAAAAATGAAGAAAAAAAAAAATCAGGAAAATTTTGAAAAACAAACTTTTTTTGCTTCGTTTTTGGTATAAAATTTTGCAAATACATAATTTTTCTTCATATAGGCCAAAATGTATTTTGCTACATTTTGGGGGTAAAAATAACCCACAACAGTTTATATTATTTAGTCAGTGAAAGCTATAGAGTTCACAAACTATGGGATATATATTTGAAAATTTATCAGTTGAGATTCTAAAATGCCAGACACTGGTATGGCATATGGCAGTGATCAGGACGCTGGTATGGTGATGATCAGGACGCTGGTATGGTGATGATCAGGACGCTGGTATGGTGATGATCAGGACGCTGGTATGGTGATGATCAGGACGCTGGTATGGCAATAGCCAGGGTGCTGGTACGGGGTACGGCAGTGATCAGGGCGCTGGTACGGGGTACGGCAGTGATCAGGGCGCTGGTACGGGGTACGGCAGTGATCAGGGCGCTGGTACGGGGTACGGCAGCGATCAGGGCGCTGGTACGGCAGCGATCAGGGCGCTGGTACGGCAGCGATCAGGGCGCTGGTACGGCAGCGATCAGGGCGCTGGTACGGCAGCGATCAGGGCGCTGGTACGGCAGCGATCAGGGCGCTGGTACGGGGTACGGCAGTGATCAGGGCGCTGGTATAATCTGTGGGGGTGTTTTGTGTGCGCTGGGACAGGTGACAGGGGCAGGAATCATTTATTATGGGGTAGTGATGAGGGACACATGGGGCACTGGGGTGGCTTGCACTTCAGTGTGTGAGTGTACAAGCAGCCCAACAAGCTGCTGTACACTCGCACACTGCAGGATTGCTTCTCTCTGCTCTCACACCGAGAACAGAGAGAAGCGATCTTTACTTTCAGTTTGTTTACTATGTGACTGCTGTGATTGGTCACAGCAGTCACATGGTAAAACATCAAGTGATCGCCTGGACACAGTGGATCACATTTTACCATGTGACCGCGTGACACACCAATTACCAGGCTCCGGGGTGTACGCTCTATCAGCCACGCACGAGCCATCGAAGCAGACTGACGTCCAGGAACATCAGCCCGCATCGGCGCTGCTTCCCGTCCTCAGTCTATGTAGAATGGGAAGAGGTTAAAGCGGTAGTAAACTATGGGGAAAAAAAAAAAAAAAAATTTTAAAGGGCATAATGTGCTAGTATGCATCGCACTCCCATGTCACTCCCGTGTATATGCACGGGAGCCACGATCGTGGCACAATGCTCTGAAGAAACCGCGTACTGCGCCAGTAATATAACCAGCCGCAGAAATAGTGAATATCTCCAACCTCAACATTGCACATTTAGGAGATATTCCTTGTACCTACAAGCAGGCTTTATTATACGTTTACCTGCAGGTACAAGTCACCAAGCGGTGTTTACTATCGCTTTAATTTTCACCTATCAGCCTATGTCTCCTACCTTTCCTACAATCCAGGCTTCATCAAGGTCCATAGCATTGCACCCTTCTGGGAGTGTCTGGAGCATGGGTCCCCCGCCACACACTGGGAAGGACAGAAGGTAAGACACACGAGTCGCAAAAGGGGACAATATATGGCTCCTCTATTACACAGAACGTCTGGCTTTTTTTGTATAGCTGTTTCAAATGTTTTAGTCCACAAAAATTCACACCCATTTGAAGAACCTTCAGTGCTTATGACCCATGATAACATTTCTCTGATCTGCTTTGAATTCTTCATCATGTATTACTACAAATGCTTACAGAAAAATACAAGTATGCCTTGCATACCAATAAAATTCTCTACCCTAGCCATCCATTTCCAGTGGCCAATTTTATATGGTTTGTATAACCAAAACTTTATTCTTAAGTTTTGAGTGGGAAAGGTTCAAACCTGTGTCCTACTAGGGAGATTGCACCTATTTGTCCTGTTGGCGATTACCATAAAAACAGAAAAGTATGGACAATTAAACCTTTTATAGTTGTCTGCAAAACAGGAATAGACGGATAATCTTGCCTTGGAGCCAGCTGTCTAAAGCTATCCATAGAAGTTAAAGTGGTATTAAACCCAAAAACAAAAAATGTAATAAACTACTTGTACAGCTCACTAATTCATAGATGTGGCGGCTGCATTTGTTTCTTTTTTCCCCTTTATTTTCACCTGGTGACCAAGCCATTACTGGTTTTCAACTTCCTTTATCAAAGCAAGCTGTCCAAAGTAGCAGTAAGGGATTGAGCCAAACCATTTAATCCTGAAAAACCTTTATCACAAAAAAAAAAAAAAACCGCCTGCAGTAACTGCTTATACCTTTATCACAAAAAAAAAACCTCCTGCAGTAACTGCTTATAAAGCGTTAGCTGGAGTTCAGCTTCAATTTGTTGGTGAAGTCCATCTAAATCTGCTGGTCTAACACTACCCTATCTCCAGTCTGACAATGCTACTGTTTAAGGCCCCTTTGACACAGGCATTCCATTTTTTTTCATCAGTTCAGTCATGTTTTTTCCAAGCAAAAACGGATCAGTTTTTTCGTCCGTTTAACGGACGTGTATTTTTTTTTTTTTTTTTTTAAACGGAAGAAAAATAGGGATTTCTTCCATTCAAAACAACGGATGTTAACAGATGTAAACAGATGATCACCCATTTACATCCGCTATTCCATAGAAATACATGGGCATCCGTTTTTCATCCGTAAACAGACAGATGAAAACCGGACATACGGAACACCAGAAAGAGCCCTAAAAGGTGTCTTTTCTAGGTCTTGTTCACTCGAGCCGTAGTAAAACGTAGGCCCATAGAGGGTCGTGTTTACCTGCATGGGGGATGTAAGGTGTTCGACGCATCCCCGTGCAAACATTTCCATTGATGTCAACTGAGATGCAGTGGTTACATTCTGACATCTGGGCAGGCGCATGGCCCAGAACACACTCTGGGCGTATTCAGGGCCCTGCACCCAAATAGACAACAGACTGGGAACAGCATCCGTACCCGTGCAGCAGCTGTGTCCCAACCAACATCAATAGGGATGCACTCAACATCTGTGCACCCCCGTGTGAGTAAACACATATGCTTTATACACCATGTGAACTATTTTATCCAGAATGCTAACACCCTAAGGGAATGTTTACATTAGCATTGCGGAGATGGTAAAACCACACTGATGAGCTGTGTTTTACCGCCACTCAACTGCCCCCCCACCTCCCTTTTAGCTGGAAGGGCAGCAGCTGATGGTGTGCAAATGCCATGGCTCCTTGCTTTGTGGCCACAATTCTAACCCATGCCACGTTTGGCAAACACTACTACCTGCCAAACGCAACTCATTCAAGTGAACGGGGCTGTACTGTAGCACAGAAATTAGGAGGTTAAAACTGGCAGTGAGGAGGCCTCCTTACTGCCCATAAAATGCTCTCTAAAAAGCAATCCAAACATGGAATGCTCTTCAGAAAGCAACACTAGTGTAAACTAGCCTTAAGATAGAAAGAGTGCAAAGCAGGCCATACATTATGCAATTTTCTTTCCTGCAACCACGGTTTGAACTTTGCAGGAAAGAAAATTGCTCGATTTTCCCTTCAACACATTTAGGGTTGATGGGGAATCCCTCCCACAAACTTTGGTATTCTGACAGCAGGAGGTTTCCCCAACCATCAGAATGCAGTGATCACTGCCAGCAGTTATAGCCGCCGACACTGAACGGAAAGACCCCGACAGGCTTGATAGATGGATTGACTGTGGTACAACCACCCTGCCCATACATGGATTGATATTTGGCCAGTCCCTGCTGAAGAAGTCAAATTTTGATCCATCTGTGGCCGGCTTTACTGGCAGGATCGCCAGATGAAATAAAGGGGGGGGGGGGGGGGGAATGCCTAAAAAATAAAACAAATGCAGCCACCGCATCCAAGGATTAGTATGTTACATTTTTGGGTTTAATCCCGCTGTAAGACTTCGCTCATTCAGCCCCATTCAGGAGCGGACTGACAACTCCTGGGGCCCCCGGGCAATAGGGGATCATGAGGCCCCTGTGTGCTTGCCCAAACTAAAAAAAAAGCCTAGGAAAGGTACCAGGGGCATCTCATGGGGCCCCCTACTGACCCCGGCCCTCGGGCAGTGCCCACATTTCTGAATGGTCAGTCCACCCCTGGCCCCATTCCGTGGATGTCAGAATACCCAAACAGTGCCTGCGTCTGATAAAGGCACTATTCCTCCAATGATTTTCTGCTGGGCACCTTGGACGTTTCTAGAGCTTGGGGGGGGGGGGGGGCTTGCAGGACCAACAAGGAACGAATCGGGCAAAATCCAATCCATGAGCGGCCCACCTACAAGGGGAAGTTTCCTCACTTTATAGTTTGCGCCTTCATAGCCAGCAGTGAGATCAGCCAATAGGGACTCAGCAATATACTGCAGGGGGTTTAACCCTTCCTAGCCTTCTGCAACACAGAACACGTGTTAGGGAACCATATACTCCGATCCACCAATAGCAGATGTGCCCGGCCAGGGACACGGAAAGCCGCCGGCCGGCTACTTATACGAGACCCCCCTCTCACCATAGGCATAGATGCCCCGCAGCAGGTCCTCCCGCAGCCCCATGGTATCGAACGTGGGAGTTACATCCACCTCCTCGCTGGTCTCAAACTCCACTTTAGTCATGTCTTCCTCCCTCATAATCCTCTTCCGGCTGGAGCCGCTAGTCACCCCGCCAGCTGTCACTGCGTTCGCCATTCTTCCTCACAGGCCCGATACCAGCAAAACCGAAACGTGCGGTAAACAGTCAGCCCTCCCCGGCCCCAATCCTTTACCCAGCAGCCACCACGTAGAGACGCAGGACATACACGTCACCGCGTCACGTACCCTCGCACCACGAAATAACGCGAGAACGGTTGAGGTCATTAGGCAGGCGCCTTTTTAGGTCAGTTTCCGGTTTCTGCTTTTCTTATGTCTGGAGGAACTGCGTAGTGTGGTTGGTTGAAACGTCACAAATCCATAAAGTGCCTTTTGAGTTGGGTAATAAGTGGTTAAGATATATAGCGGGGGTTCAGTGGGGGGTGTCTGCTCTCTTCCTGGTTTAACCACTTCCAGTCCGGACACTTTTACCCACTTCCTGACCAGGGCAATTTTCAGCTTTCAGCGCTATCACACTTTGAATGACAATTGCGCGGTCATGCAATACTGTACACATATGAATTTTTTACCATTTTTTTGAGACAGATAAAGCTTTATTTTGGTGGTATTTATTCACCGCTGGGATTTTTATTTTTTTTACTATGTAAATGAAAAAGTCTAAAAATTTTGAAAAAAAGTGTTTTTTTTAATAAAATTTTGCAAATAAATAATATTTCATCCTAAATCTTGGCCAAAATTATTCCGTTATTTTTTTAGTAAAAAAAAAAATCCAAATTAGTTTATAACCAAAAATTATAATTTTTAAACATTTTTATTTTATTTTTTATATTATTATTTTTTATTTTACATACTGTCACCCTAGCAGTACAGTATTACCATGGTGACACTGTACTACTTGTGGGGGGTGATGAAGATTTTTTTTTTTTTTTTTTACACTGATTGCTTTTACACCCATATAGGATGTAAAAGCAATAATTTCTCTTTCTCTCTGTCTGCATTCTTGCAGTCATTGAGAAATACTGAGTGAGCTGTGATTGGTCACAGCTTGTCACATGGTACAAGGCTGTTGTGAATAGCCTTGTACCATGTGACCTCTGTGATCATTCACAGATTTCACACGTAGTAAGCAATGATGTCACAAGTGACATCTTGCTTACTACTTTGCATGTGATCACTGATTGGTCAATCAGTGATCACATGATCGGGACCTCGTACAGAGGTCCCGTCCGACGATCGGTGTTTCACTGTGTCCGGAGGACACAGCGGGCACCGGATCACGGTGGTGTGCGCTCCCAGGGAGCACGCACAGCTAGAAAAGGCAGGTGCCGTTTAGGAACGGCAACCCACCCCTGGACTGCCACCGCCCTGCCATTTATAAACAGCAGGTGGACAGGAAGAGGTTATGGAAATCACTTGAGGGAACATGCATATTTGAATGTTTAACATGATAGGTGTTCCAATCAATTGATTTAGCATCGTGGCCCGTTATTAGATCCTGACAGGAAGTGATGGGAAATCTCCCTAATACCAACACAAGTAGCAATAGCGCCCACAGCAGGGTTTCAAACAGTTCCCACTGGATTTAGTGTCCTATTTGACCATTTGTGGACCCGCAGTGGTTCTAATAGAGTTATCAGGCACCTAAGCGGGCAGCCCTGGTGACTACCTCACGGATCAGCATTTCATGATAAATCGAAGTGCTGGTGTAGCGACAAGATCAGTCTCCCCATGTAGATGTATTCCCCTGATGCAACTGCGCATGTCACGGTATTAGGCATAAGAAGGCAATCGCCGATCACCATCTGTAGCACAGAGCTGCCACATTTACCCTCTTTTAGGCTGCCCCGCTGATGACACTTACATGCACCACTGAAGCTGATCCCGTGGATCAATAGCCGCCAACTCTCCCACATACTTCAACAAAGGTACATGGTCGGATGCAGTAGTTCTGTAATTGATTGATCGTGCCTGAAACCGTGACATGCGCAGTTGCTTCAAGGGGGACAGATCTTCATGGGAGACAGACCTTGCCGCTACACCGGCTTTGTGTAATATCTTCATTAAATCCTTACACTTGTAGCTTACATTTGTAAAGGTGGTGGAGTGGTGATCCACTATGGTATTATTTAACCACTTGCCCTCTAGAGTAGGGGTGGGCAACTGTGGCCCTCTAGCTGTTGAATTACACGTCCCATTATGCCTCTGCCTTTAGAAGTCAAGCTTGTAACTCAGTTTTGCAATGCCTCATGGGACTTGTAGTTCTACAACAGCTGGAGGGCCACAGTTGCCCACCCCTGCTCTAGAGGATCTACCCCCCTTAATGACCAGGCCTCTTTTTGCTACTTGGTGTTGCACTAATTCAACTGATAATTGCGCGGTCATGCAAATCTGTACCCAAACGGAATTTACGTCCTTTTTTTCACACAAATAGAGCTTTCTTTCGGTGGTATTTTATCACCTTTGTGCTTTTTATTATTCGCGTTAGAACAAAGAAAGATCAAAAGGTTTGAAGAAAAACGATTTTTTTTACTTTTAGCTATAAAAAATATATAGTAAACGCAAAGTTATAAATTTAGGCCAAAATGTATTCATGTTTTTGGTAAAAAAAAAATCCCAATAAGTGTATATTGATTGCTTTGTGTGAAAGTTATAGCATCTACAAACAATGGTATAGATACTGCAATTTACGCCATTTTTTGCTATACAGCGCTGCACTAGTTTAACGGACAATTGCGCAGTCATGCAATACAGTACATAAATTATTATTATTATTATACAGGATTTATATAGCGCCAACAGTTTGCTCAGCGCTTTACATTATGGTGGGAGGCAGTACACGAGACAGTACAGTAACAATACAATTCAGTTCAATACAAGAGGGGTTTGAGGGCCCTGCTCCTTGGAGCTTACAATCTAGGAGGGAGGGGATAGTGGTAAAAGAGGTTGTAACTGTGGGGGATGTAGTGGTTGGAAGAGTAGATGATTTTGGTATTAGCTGAGGGCTGTGTAGGCTTCCATGAAAAGATAGGTTTTCAGAGTGCGCCTGAAGGTGAGCAGAGTAGGCGATAGTCTGATGGGTTGGGGTAGGGCGTTCCAGAGGATGGGGGAAGTCCTCGAGCTGAGCATGGGAGGTGGAGACAAGGGAGCTAGAGAGTAGGAGGTCTTGTGAGGAGCGGAGATGAAATGCATCTTCTTTTTTTTCACACAAATAGAGCTTTCTTTTGGTGGTATTTGATTGCCTGTGCTTTTATTTTTGCCGCTTTAAACAATAAAAGTTGAGAATTTTTTTTTTTTTTTTTTTTTTAAAACGATATTTTCTAATTTCTGTGATAAAATATATATATATATATATATATATAAAAACAAACTAAAATTCTGTAATAAACTTAGGCCAAAATGTATTCTCCATGTTTTAGGTTAAAAAAATTCCAATAAGTGTATATTTATTGCTTTGTATGAAAAGTTATAGCATCTACAATCTATGGTATAGATAATGGAATTTACACAGTTTTTACTTTGACTGCTCATCACATTTCTTGAGGTGCTAAAATACCATGACAGTACAAACACCCCCAAATGACCCCTTTTCGGAAAGTAGACACCCTAAGCTATCTGCTGAGAGGCATATTGAGTCCATGGAAGATTTATTTTTTTCCACAAGTTTCTGGAAAATGACACTTTTTCTTTTTACACAGAATTGTCATTTAAATTATATATTTCTCGCACAAGCCATAGGTATGTGTGGAATTACACCCCAAAATACATTTTTCTACTAGTATGGGAATGCCACATGTGTGAGACTTTTTGGGAGCCTAGCAACATACAGGAGCCTGAAATCCAATGACCACTTTGAAAGCTTGAAGGTGTGTAACTTCCTCATTTCACTTTCTCACTACCTATCACAGTTTCAAAGGCCCTGAAATGCCAGGATAGCCCCAAACCCCCCCCCCCCAAATGACCACTTTTTTGGAAAGTAGACAGCCCAAGGAATTTTATAAGCATGGTGAATATTTTGTAGATCTCGTTTGTTGCCACAAGTTTTTGGAAAATGAAGAATGAAACATAAAAAAAGAAAAATGTTTTTGTTTTATTCTTCATTTTCCAAAGACTTGTGGCAACAAACATGATCTGCAAAATACTCACCATGCTTCTTATCAAATTCCTTGGGGTGTCTACTTTCCAAAAAGTGGTCATTTGGGGGGGTTAGGTGCTATCCTGGCATTTCAGGGCCTTCGAAACTGTGATAGGTAGTCAGGAAGTGTAAAGAGGAAATAAAGCCCTTTAAAAGCCTGAAGGTGCTTATTGGATTTTGGGGTCCTGTACTTGGTTAGACTACCAAAACGTCTCTCACATGTGGTACCCCCATACGCGGGAGCATTAGAAGTCTATGCCACACATCACTCACTCTTCAAACCACCTGAAGATCAAGCCTTTTCTGACACTTTTTGTTCCCATGAAAAAAAAGCAGTATTTTGTTGCTAGGAAATTAATTTAAACCCGAAACATATTTTTTTTTTAAAGCAAACACCCTAGTGAATAAAATGGTAGGTGCTGCAATTTCTTAAGTCACATGTACTCGTGCAGCGATTTTTCAAAAGCGATTTTTTTTTAAAAAAACGAATTTTTTACTTTTAATGCACAAAAACACAATATTGGCCAATTATTTGGTAAAATAGAAAAGATGATGGTATGCCAAGTAAATAGATACAAAACATGACATGCTTTAAAATTGCGCATGCCCTGTGCAATGGCGACAAACTGCTTAAGTTTTTAAGATCCCTAGGCAATGTTTTAAAAGCCTTTACAAGCTACCATTTTAAATTTACAGAGGAGGTCAAGTGTTAGAATTACTGCCCTTGATCTGAAGTTCAGGGCGATACCTCACATGCATGGTGTAACGGAACCGACCTGTTTTGGTCAGGACTAAGTGTCTGAAGATTATCTGCCCCTGTCCTAATTAATCATCTGGCACTGGGATGCGCGCATCTGAACAATTCACACTGACACACACACGTTCAGTTCTGTAAACCTTCTGCTTTATTGGAATGAGGAAGTGAGTTTATATATGCAAGATGATGCAAGGGTCATGTGAGCGCAGCATTAGCATTATTGAACTATGTTAGTCTTTGATTGGTCATATTCACACTAAAACAATCTTCCTTCAGAATATAGGCGTGATCTTCTTCTAGGTGTTGTCTGGAAGGAGGTATTGTCTTTGTTGTTAAGCTTTCACTCGATGGGAGGGGTTGCTGAGCAGCCATTTTTGAACAAGGATTTTGGCACGAAACATAGAAACTTATATTTCTAAATGCTTTGTATGTAAATGTATAAGTATAAAAATATGAAAAGTAGATATGTATAGAAAAAAAAAAAAAAATAGGCATTTTACTATATCCATCACAGACCCAGTCTGCTTTTGGGTACTTCCGTTAGAATACCGCTTCCCCATCCAAACACAACCACAGGCACCACAGCTGACTCTAGTCACATACTAAAAAACGGCAAAATATACATTTTTATTTTTAGCTTTAGATGCCTTTAGGTATTATACCTTTATTACACAGTCTGAAAATTGTGATTGCCCCAGGTATAACTCCGTTCTTTTTTCTAGGGTTATCAGATGTGGTGTTCTCCAAGAACAAGAAGGGACGTATGAAGCGGCCAATGAATGCTTCATGATCTGATCTCGCATTCACCGTCCAATCTTGAGTCAAGCCTATCCTGGCACCCCATTTTCCACCATAAGTGCTAGGCTTCGAGAAGAATGGAAAAACCTGACATTGAAGCAGCAAAATCCCTATTATGAGGAGGTGGAGCGACTTAAAAGGAAACACGCTGAAGAGTTTCCAAGTAAGTAGTCCAGACACAGTTCTTAGTCCTCGGTCCTAAGCCCCTTATTACATGATTCATATTCCAATGGATTAAAACAAGTTTTACTATTACTACAGAAAACTCCATTCATTTATCTGATGGATTGGTCCCTGCATGACATATTACATAGCCAAATGCTGAAATGGAATATGTCATCGTTATAATAGCATAGTGCAATGTTGACACTTTTGTACAATTATTTTTATGGTTCGCTATGCAATTTGTATATTTCCCTCTGTGATTAACAAATGCATCTTATAGCAAACCATTATCGGAAACACATTCCTTTTATAGCAGGACAGGATCTGTTCACCTGAGTGGTATTTATGGGTTCCAGGTGGGGAGATCTTCCCCCTTCACTGGCACAGCTGTAAGGCTATGTTTACACCTGTGGCTGGGGTCAGTCAAAACAAACAGCTGAGCCGCGTTTTTACTGCCCGCCCCAAGCTGCGCAGGCAGCGGCTGTACACATGCTGGTTGTGCAGGTTTTTAGAGGCTACAACAGGTGGTGGGGAATTAACAAAATGCCTCTTCTCCTCCTGTCAAATGTCATCAGAAAAGTGATCCACCGTGGATCGATCTTCAGAGGGTACAGCTCATGGGAGCTAGCCCTAACACTTGCTGAAAGCTTTTTACTTGAGCCTTTGGTGTCATCAAATAAGTCCTCTATATATATCTATTGAGAATTCACTGTTGGGATACGGACTTTAAGTGCTCTGTCCCTCTACATATATATGGAAAGGCTCTTCTGCTGGCGACACAAAAAGTTCAACTGAAAAGCACTCAAGTTTTACCAAGCTGAGAGGACCCAATGTGGAATCCAAACCTGCTTCATTCTACACAGAGCAGAAAAGAAAGGGTTTTCTAAGCATGTCTACTTTACAGCTATACTTGCCACATTTAAAATTGAACCATTTTAGTACCAATCTGCAAATTGCTTCCTACCTGTACGCTCCAATGTGCATTGTACATTAAACCCAGATCTATAAAAAATAATAATTGTGTGCCGCGCTCCACTGAATAGATTGTGTTTATAAAGTGCAATATGTGCTCAATAGATCCATATACTATATGATCCAAAAAAAAACACAAAATATATACGATGGAATAAACAAACATTATAAATATCAGCAATTGAATGTGATATATTTATACTTTATAAAATATATAGAAAAAAAATTTTAGAACTATAATCCAAAAAATGTCCAATAATTAACATAAAATCCAATACTGTGTCCATTCCGTGATAATATTCTGAAAAACTGGATATGATTTTCTTATGCGCTCACCTTAATTGTAGCCTAACTAAATTAGGCTAAAACAGCTTTTTGTCCTTAAGTGGACAGACGAGGTGTTTTCCAATGGTAGTTTTACTTCCAGGAATGAGGAGTTGCCAGTTGTAGTAATTAAATTTTCCCACCTGGGGTCTCTTAGGCTTGCTGATCCCTGTATTTGATCAGGATGGATGGATTTCTCCCTCTGTCTTCCAGGGGTTTTATACTTCCTTTCCCTCCACTCTTTAATTCTCCATATTAATGGTGCAATAAAAGAAAAAGAACATAGTGCCTTATCCTTTTTAACACTTTATTATTGCATCCAATGACATTCCACTCACATTTTAATTATAATAAAACCGCTTATAAAATGGATAGATCCCCTGTGTGTGCTCTGCACATTTCCAATACTCACCATTTACTCCTGAGCAAGCCTAAGAGAAGCCAGGTATAGTGTATTTTGTTCTGCCCACTGCTGGAGAAGATTGGGAGAAAAGCCTGCATGTCACACCAGAAGATTTCCTAAAATGTATATAAAAAAAATACCAACAGCTTTTGGGGAGCCAGGAGGGGAGGGGGTTACACCCGGGGGGGTGGGGGGAGGCCTGATGTTAGGCTTTAAGCCCCGTGCTGCATTTAAATTCTGCTGACGATAAAATAGTTGAATAGGTGCCCCATACATGTTACATACTGGGCATACAAACATATTTCTAATTAAATGGGGAGGATAATAAAAATTATATTCTCTTATTTTCTGTAGGACTGCTATTGTTTTTACGTCTAACTTGTCTCATTTGTTCTCTTGTAGATGGAGTACATTACATTTTGGAACCAGTCATGCCACCTTCCTGCAATACCATCGACCAGGAATGCAATTGACCTGCAATACCATCATGTTATCAAGACCTACAATATCCAACATGTACATCTTTTATGCTTACCTACTCTGTGCAATGATATCACACAGAGAAGTCCCTTTCCTCATCTTTAGCAGTCCCCATCGTGACAAGAGGTGTGCTAACCTCTACAATCAGGTACTCTTACTCAACAGATGCATATTACAAAAAGCTTTATTCAATACAATTATAATCAGAAGAAGACCATACTACTAAAATGACCATCACCACCAACCTCTAAAGCAGCCGGTCTCACTTCGCGAAACTGGTCAGACATGACCCTTCTACAATGTCCTGACTCTCTGTGGGACCTATACATTGGGAATAAGTTATATGGAGTAACATTTTATTCTATTATAATCACTTTCAGGCTACCTATGGCGACTTTCTCTTAGATATATAACGGTCTATACATACGGAGTTTCCTCATCCTAAAGCCCCCATCGGCTCACTGGTGTGCAAGGGAGGTTTAGTGGTGGCTGCCCTTAATATACCAGTATCAAGGTGGTGGCACTCATCAGTGTCTGGTTTATTCTGGTAGCCTATTTATCCATCCTCTAGACCACTGTGCCTAGTATTGTGTTTCAGGCACCACCCTCCTAAATCCTAAAACCTCCTATGCTCTATGGAGTGAAATATTAAGATTTACTGGAGTGCGAGGGATGTTCAGTATGGCTGTCTTTAATAGACATATTTAGCCATCCTCCTCTAGACCAATGTGCCAGATGTTGTGTTTCAGGCACAACCAGTTGGAGCTACAATATAAGGGGGAATCGGGGGAACCCATATCTGTTGGAAGAAGAGATAAATAGTCACTATGTCCTTCTGCCAGTTATAGCTCTTTATGCTAAATACCATCTTGTCAATTTATAGTTCTCTATGACTGGATGGTTGGAAGGTCCCAGAGTAAGGCAAACATTGTGGAAGGTTCACGCCAGACCGGTTTTACCAGATCAGACCAGCTGCATCATAGCTTGGTGATCTTAGTACATTGTTTCTGATTTTATTATAATTGCACTGAATAAAGCTTTTTGTAATATGCATCAGTTACCGTACTTTTCGCCATATAAGACGCACCTGCCCATAAGACGCACCTAGGTTTTAGAGGCAGAAAACAGGAAAAAAAAAATTCTGAACTAATGGACTGCAGACACAGTACAGGAGATGACCAGAGACTGCGGACAGCACAGGGATGACCAGAGACTGCGGACAGCACAGGGATGACCAGAGACTGCGGACAGTACAGATGACTGCTGACCTGTGGGGAGCGGGTACCTGAATTTGACAGGTACCCGATCTTACCTGTTCCTCGATCCAGCCGCACGCTGTCTTCCCGGCTTCTGTAATGGCGCTCGGCATGACAGCCGGGTGCCCAGTGCGCATGAGCGAGAAGCACTTGCGCCTTGTGATTGGTCCGGCGGCTTCTGGGATCTGTCATGTGTCCCAGGTACCGCCTTACCATTCACAAAGCGCACCGCTTCTCGCGCATGCGCACTGGGCACCCGGCTGTCATGCCCAGTGCCCACATTACAGAAGCCGGGAAGACAGCACGCCGCTGGATTGAGGAACAGGTAAGGTCCCGCTGCAGAGCTGAGCGGCCGGCCCGGTATTCTGACACGGCCGCGGTGGAAATACCGGACCGGCCGCTCCATATTCGCCTTATAAGACGCACTGACATTTCCCCCCCAGTTTTGGGGAAGAAAAAGTGCGTCTTATACGGCGAAAAATACGGTAAGTGGAGTACCAGGTTCAGTATGGCTGTCTTTAATAGACATATCTAGCCATCCTCCTCTAGACCACTGTGGCCGGTGTTTCGGCACAACCAGCTAAAGTTCAATGAGAACCATCTAGCAAGCATATATCGCCCCGCTCAAAGCTGGACAAGACATCTAGCAAGTTAGAAGCATCCAAAGTTGTACCAGAAACACATTTGGATTTTTACCTGTCCCTTCCAGGGACATGCTAAGGTGGTTAAGTCCAAACCAGGTTTTTAGCCTCTGTTTATCAAATAAATAATACTGTATGGGTCAATAACAGCATAAATGTTAAACTCACTGTTAAGGCCATTAAGGGGGAGGCAATTACCCGGAAACGTGTTAGATGTTTAACGGTGTTAACATATGGTCTGTGGCATTGCAGGTCGGTGACCAGACATGAACCTACTGGCAGTTTGGGTCTGTTTGCCCCATGCTGGCACTGTGTCCACTGGAAAAATTCGCATTTTGAAGAGCACAGTAGGGACTGGCCAGAAAGGGATTACTTTGACGTAGTTGGCCAGCTTAAACATATATTACAATATATGTGAACTAAAAATCCCCATTTTATTTATTACAATGTTTACTAGAAAGGATGTATAGCAGTGTGCAGAGGGTTCATTCAGAATTTTTTGTGTTAACATTGTTAAAAGGTATCAGTCATGAGAAGGCTACAAAAGAATTTCCAAGGCATTAGATATATCATGGAACACAGTGGAGACAGTCATCATCAAGTGACGTAAATATGGCGCAACAGACACATTACCAATAACTGGACGTCTCTCCATAATTGGTGAAAAGACAAGAAAACAGGTCTGGGAGGCTGCCAAGAGGCCTACAGCAACATTAAAGGAACTGCAGGAATATCTGGCAAGTACTGGCTGTGTGGTACATGTGACAACAATCTCCTGTATTCTTCATATGTCTGGGCTATGGGGTAGAGTGGCAAGACCGAAATCTTTTCTTATGAAGAAAAGCATCCAAGCCCTGCTAAATTTAGCAAAAAACACAAATGAAGTCTACCAAACGCATGTGAGAAATTTGTTATGGTCTGATGAAACCAAGGTTGAACTTTTTGGCTATAATGCCAAAAGATATGTTTGGAGCAAAAACAACACTGCACATCACCAAAAGAACACCATACCCACAGTGAAGCATGGTGGTGGCAGCATCATGCTTTGGGCTGTTTTTCTTCAACTGAAACTGGGGCCTTAGTCAAGGTAGAGGGAATTATGAACAGTTCCAAATACCAGTCAATTTTGGCACAAAACCTTCAGGCTTTTGCTAGAAAGCTGAACAGGAAAAGGAAATTAATCTTTCAGCATGACAATGACCAAAAGCCTACATCCAAATCAACAAAAGAATGGCTTCACCAGCAGAAGATGAAGGTTTTGGAATGGCCATGCCAGAGGCCAGATCTGAATCCAATCGAACATCAGTGGGTGATCTGAAGAGGGCTGTGCACAGGATATGCCCTCACAAAAAGGTGCTTCAACAAAGTATTAGTTTAAAGGGTGTGCACACTTATGCAACCATTTTTTAGTTTTTTCTACTTATCTGCACCTAAAAGATTTCAGTTTGTTCAACTGAGTTGTACAGTTTATAGGTTACATTAAAAAAAATGGAAAAGTTCTGAAAGGATTTATCTTTGTCTTTTTTTTTACATCATAAAAACCTGACATTTTAACAAGGATGTGTAGATTTTTTATATCCACTGTATATTATACAGTATTTATATAGCGCCAAAAAGGTTTGCTCAGCGCTGTACATTATAGTGGGGGACAGACCATGAGACAATACACGAGGGGTTCAAGGGCCCTGCTCTCTAGAAGCTATTGGGATTTTAATACAGGTATATCTTGCTTCTGGCACCTTTACACCTCTAAAGAGGTTTTATATGATTTACTATGGAATGTCTATAAATTGGCAGCACAATGACATTTACAACACGGGGATGTTCAATTTATAAGCGCCTAGGACATGTAGTTCCAGTCACTGAGCAGGTCATTTTTTTTTAAACCTTTAGCCCTGCTGAGGGCAAGCAGCAGGGCTCATCTGTCAGGTGGAAGCTTTCAGGTGGCTGCGCTGCCGTCCGATTGCTTCCACAGAGCCCACTATGGTGCCAGCCTCCATCCCCCTGCCCGCTATGTCTCCCAGGCTCTGCTTACCCATCTGCTGGGCCCGGGACCAGTTCACTGGGTGCCGGCGGATATAGGGGAAGAGAGTGGACACATCAGTTTCGCTCCCCTTCTTGTCTTGACCCAGAAGTGATGTGACATCACTTCCGGGTCCCTGTTGACAGATTTTCCATCCATCGAGGCAGAGAAAAAATGTAATGCAGTGCGATGTGAACTGCACTACATCCAGTGTAGTACAAGGGGACACTGTCAGGGTCTTTTAGACCCTGGATGTCTCAATAAAAAGAACCTGTTACCAGAAAATCATCACATAGGGGACTTTTGTCCCCTATGTGTTGAAAAACAAAAAAAAGTTAAGTAAAACATTTTTTGTATTTTTAAAACAATTAAAAAGTTACACCCAAGCACATAACCCCCCACCCAAAATATTTTTTTAGGCCCCCACATATGTACACAAGTACACGCTGGGGCACTTATGCATGAAAATGACAATTATGATACACGTTACACAGCATTCCAGAATTAGAGCAATAATTCTAGCACCAGATCTCCTTCATAACACTAAACTGATAGCCTAAAAGGAGCTTTAAGTGCGTCACTTATAGAAAATATAGGGTACTAAAGTTTGCTGCCATTTCACCAGCGCACGCAAATTTAAGGTTTGACATGTAGGATATCTATTTACTCGATGCACCCTAATCTTTTTATTTCACAAAAAAAAATTGGATTCATTGCCTTTTGTGCCCTAAAATTAACTTAAGTGTATTTGTGATAATATCTTGTGACATAAAAAATTGGAACTACCACTACTTTATTCTCTAGGGTCTCTGATTTCAGAAAATATATAATGTTTGGAGATTTTGTGTAATCTTAAGGCCTAAAATGATTTTTTTTTTTTTTTCAAACTTGTGCAAAAAACGCAAACACAGCTCTAGCAGTGAAAGGGATAAAGGATAAGCCCGACACTCTCTTTTCCTGATGAGCACCCAGTTGGTGCTCATTACACTGCAAGGTCTCTCTCCTCCCTGCTAGTCCCCAAGTGTGGTGCTGGAGACAGGTAGGGAGGGGAGGAGGAGATAAAAAGTGCAATGTTAAAAATATTAAAATGTTTAAGTCACCATAAAGCCCCTTTTGTTTTTAAAAGCCCCAGACATTCCTTAACCCCTTGCCCTCCTGAGGATTTACCCCCCTTCCTGACCAGGCCTCTTTTTGCTACTCGGCGCTGCACTATTTCAACTGATAATTGCGCGGTCATGCAATGCTGCACCCAAACAAAATTTATGTGAAAGAGTAGGGGCCTCAATCCCCTCATGTTTTGCATTGTATTGGTATTGTTTTGTCACATGTTCTGTCCGCCTTTGTAATGTACAGCACTGAGCGAACTATTGGCGCTTTATAAATACTGTATAATAATAATATAATAATGTCCTTTTTTCACACAAATAGAGCTTTCGGTGGTATTTGATCATCTGTGCGCTTTTTATTTTTCAAGCTATAAACAAAAAAAGACCGAAAAGTTTTAAGAAACTATTTTTTACTTTCAGCTATAAAAAATATATAGTAAACTCAAAGTTAGTTATAAATTTAGGCCAAAATGTATTCTGCTACATGTTTTTGGTAAAAAAAAAATCCCAATAAGTGTATATTGATTGCTTTGTGTGAAAGTTATAGCGTCTACAAACTATGGTATAGATACTGCAATTTACGCCATTTTGTTTGCTATACAGCACTGCGCTAGTTTAACAGGCAATTGCGCGATCATGCAATACGGTACATAAATGAGATTTATGTCCTTGTTTTCACACAAATAGAGCTTTCTTTTGGTGGTATTTGATCACCTGTGCACTTATTTTTGGCGCTATAAACAAAAAAATTTTTCAAGAAAAAAAACACAGTATTTTCTCATTTCGGTCATAAAAAATATCCAAAAAAACTAAAATTTTGTCATAAATTTAGCCCAAAATGTATTCTGCTAATGTTTTTGGTTAAAAAAAAAATCCCAGAAAGTATATATTTATTGCTTTGTGTGAAAGTTATAGCGTCTACAAACTATGGTATAGATAATGGAATTTACACAGCTTTTACTTTGACTGCTCATCACATTTCTTGAGGTGCTAAAATACCAGGATAGTACAAACACCCTCAAATAACCCCTTTTTGGAAAGTAGACACCCTAAGCTATCTGCTGAGAGGCATATTGAGTCCATGGAAGATTTATTTTTTTTCCACAAGTTTCTGGAAAATGACAAAAACATTTTTTTTCGTTTACACAAAGTTGTCATTTAAATGATTTATTTCTCGCACAAGCCATGGGTATATGTGGAAATATACCCCAACATAGATTCTGCTACTTCTACAGAGTATGGGGATACCACATGTGTGAGACTTTTTGGGAGCCTAGCCACATACAGGAGCCTGAAATTCAATGACCACTTTGAAAGCATGAAGGTGCGCAACTTCCTCATTTCACTTCCTCAATACCGATCACAGTTTCGATGGCCCTGACATGCCAGGATAGCACCAACCCCCCCCCCCCCAAATGACCCTTTTTTGGAAAGTAGACACCCCAAGGAATTTAAAAAAAAGAAGAGGCACGGTGAGCATTTTGCAGAAACATAAAAACAAAAAAAGAATAGAAAAAAGGTTTTTGGTTTTTTTTCTTCATTTTCCAAAAACTTGTGGCAACAAATGAGATCTGCAAAATACTTACCATGCTTCTCAAATTCCTTGGGGTGTCTACTTTCCAAAAAGTGGTTATTTGGGGGGGGGGGGGTTAGGTGCTATCCTGACATTTCAGGGCCTCCGAAACTGTGACAGGTAGTCTGGAAGTGTAATGAGGAAATAAAGCCCTTTAAAAGCCTGAAGGTGCTTATTGGATTTTGGGGTCCTGTACTTGGCTAGACTGCCAAAACATTTCTCACGTGTGGTACCCCCATACTCAGGAGAAGTAGCAGAATGTATTTTGAGGAGTAATTCCACATATACCCATGGCATGTGTGAGCAATAAATCATTTAAGTGACAATTTTGTGCAAAAAAAAAAAATTGTCATTTTCTAAAAACTTGTGGTAAAAAAAATAAAATTCTTATATTGATTCAACATGCCTCTCAGCAAATAGTTTGGGGTGTCTACGTTCCAAAAAGGGATAGTTTGGGGGGTGGGGGAGTTTTATGCCCAGTATTAGAAGTTTATGCCGCACATCACTCACTCTTCTAACCACCTGAAGATCAAGCCTTTTCTGACACTTTTTGTTCACATGAAAAAAATCAGTATTTTTTGCTAGGAAATTAATTTAAACCCCCAAACATTTTTTTTTTTTTTTTTTTAAAGAAGACACCCTAGTGAATAAAATGGTGGGTACTACAATTTTTTATGGCACATAGTACTTACGCAGCGATTTTTTAAAACAAATTAAAAAAAAAAAACACACACACTTTTTTTTACTTTTAATGCACAAAAACACAATATATTGGCCAATTATTTGGTAGGATATAAAAGATGATGGTAAGCCGAGTAAATAGATACCAAACATGACATGCTTTAAAACTGCGCATGCCCCATGCAATGGCGACAAACTGCGTACATTTTTAATATCCATAGGTAAGCCTTTAAAAGCTACCATTTTAGATTTACAGAGGAGGTCTAGTGTTAGAATTACTGCCCTTGATCTGAATTCACGGCGATACCTCACATGCATGGTGCAACCGCTGTTTACATATCGGCACAGGGTCAACGCTCGCACACACAGGTGTGCGCGCATGGGAGGGGCGAGTTTTTTTTTTTTTAAGTTATTTTGAATTTATTATTTTTACACTGTACTTTTTTTTTTTTTTGATCACTTTTAATGCTATCACAGGGAATGCAAATATCCCCTATAACTTCAATGGGCATTGTCATATATTCTTTTTTGAGAAATCTGGGGTCTATCAGACTCTGGATATCTCCTCTGTCCTTACATTATCTAATCAAACCAAAATCGGTGTGATCAGATGCTTTCCCAATTTACAAATGGCGCTGTTTATATCCTGCGAAACTGAAGTGATAAAATGCTCGTAGCTTCTGATTTCTTAGACTATAGAGATGATTGGCACCATTCTGGTCTCCAATCAGCTCCATGGTGGTCAGCTGGCAGAAAGGTCAGCTGGCAGAAACACCGCCTGCATTCTCAGGTTCCCCCGATGGCACGGGACTGCCCGAGAAGGCCGTGGAAGGCGGAGGGGGGCATCATCTTCTGCTGCTTGTAAAAGCAATCCTGCAGCCACTAGGATTGCTTCTACATGAAAGTTGATCGCTGGCTGAAAAAAACGATACCAGGATGATGCCTGTAGCTGTAGGCATCATCCTGGTATAACCAAAGTCCAGTGATGTACCAGTATGTCGCTGGTCCTTGTTGGGTATATATACACTATGTTCTTTTTTTTTTTTTGTATGCAGCCTGTGGACTGAATGAAAGGAGAGGGAATCTCTGCCAGAAAATGTGTGGTATGCCCACCATTAGAATATTCCTACCTGCATCCACCCACTTCTAATGGTGGGCACACATTAGGTCACACTTTAGACATTTGTACAATCTTGGAACTTGCACATGTGGCAAATAGTGGCATGCTTGAATAAAAATTGTCCACGTATAACTTGTACCTCATATGGAAAAAGGATGACACCAAGTCCCAAACTATCTTGTCACTGCTCCCCATGTAGTCTGGGCATCCGGGGGGCTCCACATGACTATCTTTTCCCTCGTAAATCCAAAACTTTTATGTATAGCCTGTTGTCCTCTCACAGGTCTTCTACATCTTGACCCCATATCTGGCACGCTTGCTGGGGAAAAATTGTTTGAATGCAAGGCGGCCAGAAAAATTAATGAGGGACTCAGCAACACAGATTTTTTGCTGGGGAGTATAACATCTGCAAATTTTTGGTTAAGGTGATTTGCGAGGGACTGAATTTTGTGGAGCCGGTCAAATTCAGGGTCACCCCGAGGATGACAGAGTGTATTGTCGTTGAAATGCATAAAACACATTATACTCTCATATCTATGCCTGGCCATGGCAGCAGAGAACACGGGCATATGATGAATCGGGTCTGCGGACCAATACAACCGCAATTCATTTCTTTTAGTAATGCCCATGTTGACGGTTAGCCCCAAAAGAAAAAGGTAAATTCGGAAACCGTAATGAGTTTCCATGCAACTCGTCTGGCAAGGTTTGAATTTGGGTTGGCGGCGATAAATTGTGCATATAAAATTGCTTTGATCCACAATCAATGCATACAGATATTCCGTGAAAAACAGCTCCAAAAATCAAGGGGAGTAGTTAAATTTGCTATTTCCACCTGAATTCCGGGTTGGGCAGTGAATGGGGAAAGTACGGGTGCTGCAGAATTTGTGGGCTGTCAATCGGGATTTGCAAGCACATCCGGAAGGATACCAGGAGCTCTACAGGCCTGTGTGCGAATTCTTGGTGGCTGAGGGACAATACTTGTGCTCGCCACTGCACCGGCTTATACTGGACTTATGGGACTCGCCACATCACCAAGTCATACTGCAGTGCTGGTATTATTATACAGGATTTATATGGCGCCAACAGTTTGCTCAGCGCTTTACAGTATAACAGGAGACAATGCAGCAACTACAGTTCAATACAAGAGGGTTAGGAGGGCCCTGATTCTGGGAGCTTACAATCTAAGAGATATCTGAAAGACCAGGATGTACTAGACAGCTGGTGCTCGCCAGTTCACCAAAAGGTAGAGCGGCACTAGTACTGGCACTCTGCTGCATACAAGAGTCATCAAAATTTACCGGCAAGTGCTAACAGAGATCAGGCCTGATTCTGCAAACACTGCAATTTTGTGAGCAATGTATCAAGTGACAGGGACCTACTGACACTGCACTTTCTGGGGGAGAAGGGGGGGGTAAGCGTAGGGGCTAAACGCAGGTGCTGGCAGGTGCCCGGGGCTGATCCCTCTAACGCTGCGTTTTTGGGGACGCTACATACTAATGTGAACGCTGGTATAGTGCTGATCAAAGATATTGATCCGTTCAGACACTATACTAGCAATGGAGGTTTATTGTGCATGAGCGTCTTCCTGGCAGTCAAGGGGTTAAATGTGATGACTTGTGTACTGAAAGGCAATCTGAAGCTACAGGGGTGTGTGTGTGTGTGTGTGTGTGTGTGTGTGTGTGTGTGTGTGTGTGTGTGTGTGTGTGTGTGTGTGTGTGTGTGTGTGTGTGTGTGTGTGTGTGTGTGTGTGTGTGTGTGTGTGTGTGTGTGTGTGTGTGTGTGTGTGTGTGTGTGTCCCTGTAGTAGTATTTTAGTATTTCTGCTATAGGGCGGTCAGGAAGCGGTTACAGAAGCGGTTTGCGTCACGTTCCTGCGTTACTTTAACTGACAAATGCGCGGTCATGCAACACTGCACCCAAATTAAATTTACTTTTTTTTCCCCCATGAATTGAGCTTTCTTTTGGTGGTATTTGATCGCCTGTGCGTTTATTTTTTGTGCTATGAAAAAAAAATATTTTGGACTTTTTGCTATACAACATGTCCAGTAAAAAAATTTAAAAATCAAATTTCATCATACATTTCGGCCAAAATGTATTCGGCAACATGTCTTTGCTAAAAAAAAAAAAAAATCCCAATACGTGTAAATTAATTGGTTTACGTTAAAGTTATAGCGTCTACAAATGGTGGGAAAGATACTGGGATTTTTTTTCTTTTATACTAATAATGGCGGCGATCAGGTGATACGTTCATTTGAAAAAGCCAAAACTTTTGCTCGCACACAGGAGTTTAAACATTCACCTTAGATTGGCATTCATACTTTCAGTCCTAAATATGGTTAATTCGGATGCCCACTGTGTTTTGAAGAAATGGCATGGAAAGCTATTGGTATTTTTTTCTTATTAGCAATCTTTCCTTATGTTTGCCAAATTATGCGATCTACATAAAGGAGTCTGCGCATACTCATACTAGACAAACTGTATGTGAGGAAAGAGAATTGATGAATAATTTAATCTGGAAACCTCTCCCCTTAATATTTGTGAATGAGTGTTTCCTATGTAGCATATAAGGCACAGTACAGAATATCTCTCCGTTGTAAGTCCCACAAATATCAAAAATATGCTCCTACTCATTTTTCCAGTCCTTTTCCTCCAGCATGTGTTTTTAATCAATTTATTTCTTGTATATTTATTTGCACAGTAATTCTCTCCCCTGCTGTAATAGGTGCTGGTATTTGGGGAGATTCCTCCGCCTTATTGTGCGGTTTTGCTGCTTGCTTTCAAAAAGCCACTGAACTTTTGCCAGCTCTTTGTTTTCACATTTTACACCAGTCCAGGACTTGGATGTAATTTTCCAGTTGGGCCCGATCTGTTTACCCACTACATTCTAAGCAATTCCTCACTCCAGTCCCTGACGATATGGAGCAATTTAAGAGCTACTACACAGTCATCCCAAGGCTATTTTAACAGGCCCTAGTACCTCCCTTCTTCAACCCCCATGAAGGGGCACGTCAACATAGGAGAGGTGCTTTTACTAAGCAGCTTACAACTTCAGTCCCCTCTTTGTACCAGCTGTTGGGACAACCTTGTAGTTTTCTTTGTTTGAAGTACTGCAGAGACCACCTCAGAGAATCCATTACTGCTTACATCTCTTTTTGCTGGCTACCCACCCAGCAAATATTGGTGTGACTTGACATTCCACTTGTTGGGTTTTGTTGGTAATATGATCTAATCAAGTACCTTTAACCACTTGACCTCCGGAAGACTTGCCCCAACCAGGCCATTTTTTGCTATGCTGTACCCAAACAAAATGTATATCTTTTCACACAAACAGAGCTTTCGTTTGGTGGTATTTAATCACCTCTGGGATTTTTATTTTTTATTATATAAAAGAAAAAAAGAATGACAAATTTTGAAAAAATATATATATATATTTTTACTTTCTGCTATAAAACATCTCATAAAAAAAAAAAAAAAAAAAAAAATCAAATCTCTCAAGAATATTTTGGCCAAAGTGTATTCTGCTACATGTCTGGTGAAAAATAAAATCCCAATAAGTGTATATTGATACGTTTGTGTGAATGTTTCAGCATCTACAAACTGGGATATATACTGGAATTTG
Source organism: Staurois parvus (assembly GCF_062004578.1). Classification (NCBI taxonomy): domain Eukaryota; kingdom Metazoa; phylum Chordata; class Amphibia; order Anura; family Ranidae; genus Staurois; species Staurois parvus. The sequence goes on from NW_028318415.1 coordinate 2,030,027, forward strand.
TATTTATTTATACATACTAGTAATGGCGGAGATCAGCGACTTATAACAGGACTGCGACACTGTGGCAGTCAATCTGACACTGACTGATGCTGTGGGAAACTGACTGCCACCAACATCACCAATGCCATTATTACAGTGATCAGTGCTAATATGCACTGCCACTGTACTAATGACACTGGGCAGGAAGGGATTAACATCTACAGCAATCAAGGGGTTAAATATGTACCGAACATGTTTGTGTGTGTACTGTGTGCTGCTTTCACTGTGGATCTAGTGGTTTTCATTGCCCTGCTTAGCAGGGAATGAAAAATCAACTAGATCGCCTGTCACTGAACACAGCTCTGCGCTGTTTACACTGACAGAGCTGTGTTCAGGGGCGGACTGACCATTTGGAAACTCGGGCACTGCCCGGGGTCAGTAGGGGGCCCCATGAGATGCCCCTGGTACCTTTTTCATAGGCTTTTTTGAGTTTGGGCAAGGACACGGGCCCAATGATCCCCTATTGCCCGGGGGCCCCATCAGTTGTCAGTCTGCCCCTGGCTGTGTTCTGAGTCCAAGAACCGATCACTGGGTGATTGGCATGTGCTGTAATGTATCACAGCACAGCCAGGATTGGTGCACACACCCCCTACCAAGAAATGCACAATCACGTTTATATACAGCATTCTGCACAGAGCGGTTGCCCTGTAGCAGTAAAGCTACAATGTGCTGGTCTTAAACTGGTTAATGTAAATACATGTTTTTTTTTGTTTTGTTTTTTTAATCTGCACTATCCAGTACACTCAGTTTTCGGTTCCAAATTCACACATGTAAAATGTAACAATCCTTGTTAACAGCCCTGTCAATCCACAGTTTATCTTTACAACACTAGAAGCACATCAACACAAAAGTCCAAATATTTCAACAAACTGGATTTCTGTATAAAACACAACTTTAATTTCATTTTAGAACAAAGTTCAGTGTATCAATTTCAAGAAGCAAAACAAACGCAACAGGCTCTTCCACACTGTTCTATTCATATTCCAAACCCTTGAGACAATGCTACTATATATTTCACACATTAATGTAAACCATAAAGAAAATTATATCCTTCCAAAGGAAAAATAAAAAGGTAATTGTATTTAGTCATGATTTAAAGATAAAAGACATCTTAAAATGGGGTTCTGCACCTTGAAAAAAATGACTTATTTGATCTACAAAGGGCAACATCAGGATAAATGATAAAGATACCATAGCCTAAAGAAATCTGAGCCAACATAGCTCTAAGACCAGAACAAAACACCAAGGTCATGTGGGCCAAGTAATTTGTTTTTATGTTATGTATTTGTTTTTCATTGCATTGATCAGAAACAAAAGTACCATTTTCCTGTTTAGTCTTATAACTTTGAACAGAGAAAGTGTGCAACTTCATGGCCAACAGAACTCTCCACTAGAACAATTAAATAAGCTTCCACATGAATTCCTGGATGGCCTTTTAGGAATCAAATGCATAGAAAAAAAAATAACTTTTTACACTTTCATAATGCAAAAGTTGTTTCTATACCACTATGACCATCGGTTTATGAAAAGAAAAAAAAAAAAAAAAAAACACAATATTTTTTCCTTGTTACATAAGGGGAAAGGGACTATGTCCATCCTACATTCCTGAACCATGAATAAAAGGAGATTTAAACATAAAGGAAAGGGTGTAGACATTTTTTTTTAATTTCCCCAATTCTTGTATTGCCACCAGGAGGCACATTCTGCATTTCCCATCATCCCATATCTTCCAAGTAAGGGCAAATATTTATTTATCCTCCCTATGATGCAACACAACAAAGAAGCAGAATATCAAGTATGATTTCTAAAATTTTTTGAACCATTTATATATTTCAAAAATGGCAGAACAAATTCAATGAGGAAACAATATTACAGTCATGTTTTTGAAAAGTTATTTGGAAAAAATTCATTTAGCATAATTGTCAAAATACTTTGTAAATAAATCATGCATTTTTCAAGATGCTAGAAATAAACTAAGATATCATCTGACAAACTGCAACCGGCTAGACAGTTCACATGTGAGGAGAGCTACAGGACTGAACATATAAACAAAACAAGCCAGCTGCTTCACCATGTATTCATGTGCTTTTGTTCACTTTCATTTTCTGTGCCACCACAATGTGTTCTTTGGCACACTAAGTAAATGACTGCCACTTTGGCAAAGCAAATATCTTCTTTAGCCTTTTTTTTCCATAATGAATACACATTTACAAACAGTCACAGTTGGTGAATACCAAAGAAATATGGAAGTATTAAGTTATTAAAAAGACAGGCACAAAAAAACCAAACTGGAACGTGTACTCAAGGCACAGATCTTCCTACAGCCAGTATTCCTTTTGAGCTCATGAACACAGCATAAAATGAAGGTTGCCACTACCCCATCCAGTGAAGTCAGTGCTGATCTGGTAAGGACAATCTTTCAGCAGACTTGGATAACAGCGAGCCCCGTATAAGTAAAACCAAAGTATATAGGAAAACATCCTGTTAATACGCTATTTAAAAAAGAATTAGCGTTTTCACATCCCTATTAGGTTTCTACAGATTTAGTGCACACAGGTGAGCTTCATTTTTTAAAATTGTTTAGGTTCCAGTTTTTTTTTTTTAATGAAATCCCTCCAAAGGCTTCCAGGATCACATTTGCCATTTAGTAAGCTGGTTTGAAGACCCTTTGACAAGAAGAGTGTTGTCTTTCAAACTGTGGTGTCACCAAATTCTTTATTCCACCGAATGTATGATTCCAGGGTAGAAGAACTAACACTGCACTTTATTTTCTTTAATGAGGTCAGGAAGTCTGAATATTTTATATTACGCATCTGAAAGAAGAGGGAAAGAAAAAAAAAAAAACACACTGATTCCTTTTCACATTTATTTACAAGACAATCACTTGGGGACATATGTACAGTCAGTCTGTTTTCATTTGTGATTTAGGGAAATCCCAGAACTGGGAACAATCAGGGACCATACCCTTCCTGTGTCCCCATGCAAAAATATTTCAAAATAGGTATTCTGACTTGCCTATAAAATGCCTTAGAGTACAAGACACAAGACTAGTTATCATAGACCCTGGGTTATATGCTGCTACCTTCAGGAGATTGGAGTTTGCAACCCCTAGAGCATAACCAAATAATCTCACCCACTCCAAGCTACAGTTTTTTCTTTCAGCAAGCAATAAGGGCCCTTTCACACTGAGGAGTTTTTGAAGCATAAAAAAAAAAAAAAAAAAAAAAAAAAAAAAAAAAAAAAGAAGTGCAAGAAAAGCTCCCTATGCAGGTCTATGTAAGTTGTCACACTGGGGTGCTGCGCTTCTGCTGCGGTGTAAAAGATCCTGCTTGCAGCATTTTTGGAGCATGCTTGTTCAGCTAAGGAAAAAAAATTAATTTTGTGAATTTTACGTTTTTATTGTACCTATGTCAGATCACTAAATAAAAAATTAAAAAAACAAACACGCATTTCCCCATTGAAATAAATGGAAAAGGTCTCAAAAACGCAACCCAGATGCGTTTTTGGTGCAGTTTGTGAGTCACATGTCCTTTAAATAATGCAAGCACGGCAAAAAGCAGTAAAAATGCATATGCTTTTTTGCGGCGGATCAGTGTGAAAGTGTCCTAAGGGTTGATCAGGTAACAAAAAGGAAGTGACTTATGTCCTGTACTGTATTCCAAGAAAGGGAATTTCCTATCAGCTTAAATCGTGCAGTACAGGATAGCTATTCATAAACCATGGGATGTACCGAAGCAATAAAACTGAGGGATGGGGAACATAGCAACACAGATTGCCAACAGGTCCACAAACACACAACCATTTAAAGAACCTGAGCAAAATACTCAGATAACAACTTGAAGCACCCTGAGGTCAAAGCTCGCATTAGCTGAGATCTGAACATCCACCTTGTAGAACATGGAAAACAGGGGCAATTCTGATCATTGGAGGACAGGCAGACTCTTCTCCAGCACAACCAGAAATGGACCACACTATGATGGATGTGTTCTGTGCCTAGTGTGGTCAGTTTGGAATAGGAAAAGCAAGGGGACTGGCAGGATCATCAGGTATTTCACACAAAGGAAGCAATGCATAGAGAACAGGATAGTTTTTAAAATAAACAAGTAAAATGGTACAGCAGGCACTATCAGACTCCTCTGCCCTTACATTATCTAATCTCACCAACATCGGTGTGATCAGATGCTTTCTCTAGTTTTAAATTTTCTAAAAAATTAGAATGCATGAAGGTAAAAAACCTTCAGCCTTTACAACCACTTTAATTCAAGTTTTTAAAAAAGGCAGTGGGGAGACCAGGGCTGCAATATAAACCTGATAGATAGGCAAATGTGCCCACTATACAGAACTAGAAAAAAAAATAAAAATTTGGCCAACTTGTTCAACGGCAACACACTCACCTCACTGGCTGACATATTTTTCACTTGCTCTGGTTTCAGTTCTGTAACAGAATAAAAAAACAAAAAAATAAACACACATTTATCTACAGGTCATCACATTCCATACCCAAGAAACCATGTCTCTATAAAATGCACTACATGAAATAAAACCTATTAAAAAGTCAAATATAAAAATAAGTGCTCAGATTTTTTGTCATAGCAAATTTGAAAAGACATCACAACCATAATGAAGATACAAAGTACAATATACCATCAACATTTATTTATACATCAACTATTGTACAGTTTGTGTGAATTTGGTGCCAAGAGAAATCCTAAACATCTAACTCTTGTAACACCAACACCCCAAGCCCCCTAAGTGGGACTCATTCCCATCCCACACAATTTGATAACATTTGTACATCAACATTTCCAGAACATTCAATAACAATCTTACTTTAAATCTAAAAAGAAAAAAAAAAAAAAAAAAAAGAATTACAGCCAAAAACAAAGCTAATATGTACAATATCATGTTAACCTTGTAAAAGCCAAACTGCTTAGGTTCATACCTCTTATAGGTCCAAGTGCAGCATCTTTAGCCAGTGCAGTTATATCACTGCCAGAGTATCCTTCAGTCTGCCTAATAAAAAAAAAAAAAATGACACAATAAATTAAACATATACATACACACACACACACACACACACACACACACACACACACACACACACACACACACACACACACACACTTGCAAGAAAAAGTATGTGAACCCCTTGGGATTACGTGGAGTTTTGCATGAATTGGGCATAAAATGTCCTCTGAACGTCATCTAAGTCACAGCAATAGAAGAACACAGTCTGCTGAACATAATACTACACAAACGTTAGATGTTGCCATGGTTTAATTGCACATAACATGTAAACATTCACAGTGCAGGGAGGAAAAAGTATGTGAGGCCCCAGCTTAATGACTTCTCCCAGAGCTAATTGGAGCCAGGAGTGAGCCAACCTTGACTCCAATCAATGTGATGATATTGGATGTGTTGCTGACAGCTGTCCTGCCCTTAAAAAACACAAACCTGTTTTGGGTTTACTGGTTTCAAGAAGCACTGTCTGATGTGAACCATGCCTGGCAGAAAAGAGCTCTCAGAAGACCTATGATTAAGAATTGTTGACTTGCATGAAGCTGGAAAGGGTTACAAAAGTATCTTCAAAAGCCTTGATGTTCATGTGTCCACGGTAAGACAGACTGTCTACAAATGGAGAAAGTTTAGCACTGTTGCTACTCTCCCTAGGGGTGGTCGTCCTGTAAAAATTACTGCAAGAGCACAGCGCAGAATGCTGCATGAGGTAAAGAAGAATTCCAGAGTGTCAGCTAAAGACCTACAGAAATTTCTGGCGCATGCTAACATTTTTGTTGATACATCTACAATAAGGAAAACATTAAACAAGAATGGAGTACATGGGAGGACACCACGGAGGAAGCCATTGCTGTCCAAAAAGAATATTGCAGCACGGTTGAAGTTTGCAAAAGAGCACCTGGATGTTCCACAGCACTACTGGCAAAATATACTGTGGACAGATGAAACCAAGATTAAGTTGTTTGGGAAGAACACACAACACTATGTGTGGAGAAAAAAAGGCACAGCACACCAACATCAAAACCTCATCCCCACTGTAAAACATGGCGGAGGGAGCATCATGGTTTGGGGCTGCTTTGCTGCCTCAGGGCCTGGATGGATTGTTGTCATTGATGGGAAAATGAATGCCAGAGTTTATCATGACATTTTGCAGGAAAACGTACGACCATCTGTCCGCCAACTGAAGCTCCGCAGAGGATGGGTGATGCAACAGGACAATGACCCAAAGCATACAAGTATATCAACAAAACAATGGCTGCAACAGCACAGAATACGCCTTCTGGAGTGGCCCAGTCAGAGTCCTGACCTCAACCCAATTGAAATGCTGTGGCATGACCTTAAGAGAGCGATTCACACCACATATCCCAAGAATATTGCTACACTGAAACAGTTTTGTGAAGAGGAGTGGTCCAAAATGACTCCAGATTGTTGTGCAGGTCTGATCTGCAACTACAGGAAACGTTTGGTTGAGGTTATTGCTGCCAAAGGAAGGTCAACCAGTTATTAAGTTCAAAAGTTCACATACTTTTTCCTCCCTGCACTGTGAATGTTTACATGTTATGTGCAATTAAACCATGGCAACATCTAATGTTTGTGTAGTATTATGTTCAGCAGACTGTGTTCTTCTATTGTTGTGACTTAGATGACTTTCAGAGCACATTTTATGCCCAATTCATGCAAAACTCCACGTAATCCCAAGGGGTTCACATACTTTTTCTTGCAACTGTATGTGCATAGATAGATAATCTATAACATTTTTCCTTTCTGACTTTGCAATTTATTGAGTACATTGGCATTTAATCAAAACTCACTGCACCTACCTGGCCAGCTGAGTCAGTTCTTTTTGTGTCAGTGGGTTCCCTTGCTTGCTTAAAAGGTTTTTTAAAAGCAGAAGCCTTGTCTGTTTAGGAAAGAGATAGTTCAGACCATTTTAAAAGATTCATATTTTTGGCACAGACATGCCATACCAAATACAATGCATGTGTAATTTCTTCCTTTGAGCTTGTATACACAATATTTAAAATGGAGCTCTCTCTACACATTCCTATTGCATGTCAACTGCTCCTGGTACATACAAAATGTATTGACACAAGTGACTACTCCTCCTGATGAAGCAATAAAAGGATTTATCTTTTTTCACAATTATTGCCTGCACGTAAGTAACTGGCAGAATGGAATTTGCCTTTAAAAACAGAAAATGCTCTTTTTAAGAAAAACGAATGCTTCCTCCTGCCTGTCAGCCATCATGTACAGCTCAGGGAACAATGATGAGTCTGATCTGTGCCGCTGCAATGTGACTCCCATGTGCATGAGCGACATCACAGTAGCCTCAAGTAACCAAAGGCACGAAACCTGGAAAGAAGAACGGGCTAAAATGGAAGCACCTGGGGGACCCGCTGATCGATCACTGCACAACGCTGGAGGGCTCGTGTTGACATGCAAGTCTGTCATAATGTGCAAATATGCTGTGCATACTAGCACATTATGGCATAACCCACCTTGGGGGCCCCTACAAAAAAGAAGACATTAAAGCAGACTTTACTACTGCTTTAACACAACATTCTGTGCTTTAAAATAGGTTGTGGAGCTGGAAGCATTGCGATACAATGGTGCCGCTTTCAAAAGCATACATTGTATATTACTGTTCTCTATCATGTAGCAACTAAAAGTTTTACAAAACCTCTTCATATGTTCAGTTTGCCTTTATTAAAATCAGTATGGTTTTTGGAATGCCTAAAGAAGCCAAAATAAATTTCTGTGTAAGATGTTACACAATACAATTTCAAGTACAATGATAAAAGCCACACTTCTTGAATGGCCTTTGATACTGTTGAAATATGTTTATTATGCTTTTACTGTTATAAGCACTGTTTTTTCTTATTGCGGACAAAATTAAAAAAAAAAAAAAGAAAGAAATTACTGAATATATTACTGCCCAGCTGACATAATGGGAGGATATACAGTATCTCACAGGAGTGAGTACACCCCTCACATTTTTGTAAATATTTTATTCTATCTTTTCATGTGACAACACTGAAGAAATGACACTTTGCTACAATGTAAAATAGTGAGTGTACAGCTTGTATAACATGTAAATTTGCTGTCCCCTCAAAATAACTCAACACACAGCCATTACTGTCTAAACCACTGGCAACAAATGTGAGTACACCCCTAAGTGAATATGTCCAAATTGGGCCCAAAGTGTCAATATTTTGTGTGGCCACCATTATTTTCCAGCATTGCATTAACCCTCTTGGGCATGGAGTTCACCAGAGCTTCACAGGTTGCCATTGGAGTCCTCTTCCACTCCTCCATAATGACATCACGGAGCTGGTGGATGTTAGAGACCTTGCGCTCCTCCACCTTCCATTTGAGGATGCCCCACAGATGCTCAATAGGGTTTAGGTCTGGAGACACGCTTGGCCAATCCATCACCTTTACCCTCGGCTTCTTTAGCAAGGCAGTGGTCATCTTGGAGTTGTGTTTTAGGTCGTTATGTTGGAATACTGCCCTGCGGCCCAGTCTCCGAAGGGAGGGGATCATGCTCTGCTTCAGTATGTCACAGTACATGTTGGCATTCATGGTTCCCTCAATGAACTGTAGCTCCCCAGTGCCGGCAGCACTCATGCAGCCCAGACCATGACACTTCCACCACCATGCTTGACTGTAGGCAAGACACTTGTCTTTGTACTCAACTGGTTGCCGCCACACATGCTTGACACCATCTGAACCAAATACGTTTATCTTGGTGTCATCAGACCACAGGACATGGTTCTAGTAATCCATGTCCTTAGTCTGCTTGTCTTCAGCAAACTGTTTACGGGCTTTCTTGTGCATCATCTTTAGAAGAGGCTTCCTTCTGGGATGACAGCCATGCAGAGCAATTTGATGCAGTGTGTGGCATATGGTCTGAGCACTGACAGGCTGACCCCCAATCCCTTCAACCTCTGCAGCAATGCTGGCAGCACTCATACATCTATTTCCCAAAGACAACCTCTGGATAGGATGCTGAGCACGTGCACTCGACTTCTTTGGTCGACCATGGCGAGGCCTGTTCTGAGTGGAATCTGTTCTGTTAAACTGCAGTATGGTCTTGGCCACCGTGCTGCAGCTCCGTTTCAGGGTCTTGGCAATCTTCTTATAGCCTAGGCCATCTTTATGTAGAGCAACAATTCTTTTTTTCAGATCCTCAGAGAGCTCTTTGCCATGAGGTGCCATGTTGAACTTCCAGGGACCAGTATGAGAGAATGAGAGCAAGAACACCAAATTTAACACACTTGCTCTCCATTCACACCTGAGACCCTGTATCGCTAAGGAGCCACATGACACCGGGGAGGGAAAATGACTAATCGGGCCCAATGTGGACATTTTCACTTAGGGGTGTACTCACGTTTGTTGCCAGCGGTTTAGACATTAATGGCTGTGTGTTGAGTTATTTTGAGGGGACAGCAAATTTACACTGTTATACAGGCTGTACACTCAATACTTTACATTGTAGCAAAGTGTCATTTCTTCAGTGTTGTCACATGAAAAGATAGAATAAAATATTTACACAAATGTGAGGGGTGGACTCACTTCTGTGAGACACTATTTAAATTTTTACACAAAGAATCCTAGGTGTTAGGAGGGTGTAGGGTGCACTGAAGAGGTTTAACAGATATGTAGGTCTACCAGATAAGTGTGTAAATACATTCAGCCAATATACTTTTATACACTGGACTCACAGCCCATCAGTTACTTCCTAATCGTATGATGTCAACCTCTTCTTTTTAACACATTTAAAAAAAAAAAAAAAAAACACACACACTAAAAAACATACCTCTTCATTTGGCAATGAGACATAAACCCTTTTTGTGAATCGTCTGTGGAAAAAACAATTTAGCGTTAGGAAACGGAAGATAAGACAGCAGTACATTAGGGTGAGCTCTTTCATCTTTTGCAAACAACAGTCTTTCAGCAGACATGGTGTTTAAAACATCTTTATTGTTCATTCAAGGTAAGCCATTGGCCCATTAACTTGACCTCCGAAGATTTACCCACCTTCATGATCAGGCCATTTTTTGATATACGGCACTGCGTAACTTTAACTGACAATTGCGCGGTCATGCAACGCTGTACATAAATGAAATGTAATTTCCCCCCCCCCCCACAAATAGAGTTCTCTTTTGGTGGTAACTGACCACCTCTGGGGATTTCTTTTTTTTTTTTTGGCGCTATAAATGAAAAAACACCAACTTTTTTTTTTTTTTAAAAACAATATTTTTTACTTTGCTAGAAAACATATCCAATTATAAATAATAAAAAAAAAAAAATCAAATTTCTTCATACACTTAGGCCAAAATTAGATTAGCATGTAAAATGTAATACTTTATGTGGGAAAGTGACTTTCACTTTCTTCCAGTCCATAGGAAGAATGTAATTCCATCAAACACAGCAAGCATTTATCGAGGCAACCTACCGATAATCTATGAACCACATGTTCTTTTCTGTATTTATAATAGAAATAATGGTAATTGGGAAACTACCAAATATATGTATAAAACAACTTTGACAAATGTTTGGATTAGGTTTCCCTATATGGCCACATTAAAGTGTTTGTAGAACATACACATATCAGGTATATGAAATGTGTAACAATGTATTTGTTTGAAAAAGTATCATGTTCACTTTGCATTGTTTCCTTTGTGTGAAATCCCTGGTGATCCTCTGCTTTCCTATTTAAAACAGACCACGCCAGCCATGACAGAACATCCATCTCAGCATGGTCATTTTTCTGGCAGCACTAGGAAAATAGCCCTCCTGTCCTCCAATGATCAGACTTCTGCTGACACCACCCACCCTGCACAGCCAATCACTGGTAAGTGTACTACTGTTACTCCGCCCCCACCTCGGCAAGCCCGATATGCAGCTGAGGACAGGGAAGAAGGAAGGAGAAGAAGAAAAAAAAGAAATGAAAAAAACTATATTATTTTATTATATACACATTTTGCCACTGATTTCTATTTTACGCTGAATGGGTTGTTCCAACAGGTACGGGTTCACATATACTGTATGTTAAAGTAAAAAATGAAAATGTTCACTTGGTACCTGAGAACTGCTTCATCCAGCTCTTGAGGTCTATTAGTAGCCCCCATGACGAGGACTCGATCATCCCCTCCAGACTGTACCTAAATTAGGTTAACAAAAAGGGATACCAATGAAGAGCTGTATAATGATTTATCGAGGCAGCAGTAGCACCTACCGTGTTTCCCCGAAAATAAGACACTGTCCTATTTTTTTTTTGGCTAAAAAACAAAAAAAAACAAAAAACGCACTAGGTCTTATTGTCGGGGTAGGTCTTATTTTTGTAATGTACAGGTGTGTACAGGGGGTGCAGAGATGAGCTGCAGTTAGTTTTGGATGACGGTTGCTATAGAGGGCTGGTTAATGACAGTTGTGAGCTGCAGTCAGGTGTTGCAGAGGTGAATTGACAGGTGAGTTTCAGACAGGGTGCAGAGAGGAGTTGTGGACAGGGGATGTAGAGGTGAGTTGTGGCCAGGGGGTGCAGAGATGAGCTGTGGCTGGGAAGTGCAAAGGTGGGTTGCAACTCAGCTCACCTCTGCACCCCCCCAGCCGCAGTTCACCTATATACGCTGTCTTAAAGTCACCTGTCAATTTACCTCTGCAACACCTGACTGCAGCTCACCTCTGCACATCCCCCCTCCACTACCCTCATATGGTTAGCTATCTTTGCAAAACACAACCGTAAGCAGCCGGCCCTTCTTTGTAGTAGCTCCCGTTTCGGGTCCTATCTTCCCACACTGTGCACCAAGCACACTCATTCACTGCTCCGCCTCTTCCCCACTGGCCGGCGATCACCCCTGGGACATCGGCTTCCATGCATTAGGCTGCAGGACAAGATGCCCCGCACCTAAACACACTGCGCCCGCCGATATCTATTCCTTCCCTGTCCCACAGAGGCAGGGAGATTCTGTGGGAGCGGATGGTGCTGTCACTTACAAGAGGAACTGTCACTTATAAACACAGAAGTTCGGCTTCTGTGTTTGCAAGAGACAGTAGACATTTGTGTGCACAGGGCCAGTGCTGGAGGTGGCGGAACAGAATAAAAAAGCCCTGATCACAACTAGGTTTTATTTTTGGGGTAGGTCTTATACTTTAGTAATTCACAAAAATAGTACTAGGTCTTATTTTTGGGGTAGGTCTTATTTTTGGGGAAACAGGGTATAGGCTTAGATTTCTGTATGAGACTACTACATGTACTCTTTCTGTACGAGACTAATGGACATGTGAGCATCAGAAATGGAGCAAGGGAAAGTGTCTGGGTCTGATGAATCATGTTTTGTTTTACATCATGTGGATGGTCAGGTGCATGTGTTTTGCTTGCCTAAGAAAGAGATGGCACCAGAATGCAGAGCGGGAAGAAGGCAAGCCGGCAGAAACCGTGTGATGCTTTGGGCAGTGCTCCGCAGGGTAACCTTGGGTTCTACCATTCATGTGGATGTTACTTGACACGTATCACCTACCTAAACATAGTTGCTCACAAGTACACCCATTTGTGGAACAATATTCCCGGATGGTAGTGGCCTCTTTCAGCAACATAATGCGCTGTGCCACACTGCAAAAGTGGTTCAAGAATGGTTTGAGGAACACAAGTTTGAGGTGTTGACTTGGCCTCCAAATTCTCCAGATCTCAATCCAAATTGAGCATTTGTGGAATGTGCTGCAAAAAAGTGTGATCCATGGAGGCCACAACTTGTAACTTACAGGAAGTAAAAGATCTACTACTGAAAACTTGATGCCAGACACCACAGCAGTGGTCTAGTAGTGTCCATGCCTCGCACATTCAGGGCCGATTTGGTGGCAAAAGGGGGACCTATTCAATATTCGGTGGGTGGTCATAGGAGGTATGGCTGATCAGTGTATCTATGCATACTCACACATTATAGCAAGAGCTATTGACTTTCCCTGCACTATAGCTCTACTAGAACTTGTCCCAACAATTTAGAACATTAGCCTTCTTTAAGGAGAACAAATAGGCTTTGAAAAATACTAATTAATCCCATATTAATGGGGTATAAGGAAACACTTACTCCATCAAACTCAATCAAAAATTCTGTTTTCAATCGCCTGCTAGCATCATGTTCTCCTTCTCTTCTTTCACATAAAAGGCTATCAACCTCATCTGCACGGGGAAACAGGATTCAAGTAGTAGAATTATAACAGGATTTACTAGATGTTAAGTTTGAGTTTAAAAAAAACAAAAAAAAAAACCAAAAAAAAAACAAAACAAAAAAAGGAAAATCACTTTTGTAAACTGAAAGCACATCCTCCAGTACACTGTACCAAGACGAGGCCAAAGAAACAACTTTCAGTAAAGTTCCACCAGAGCCTATAAACATTCCCAGGAAATTATGCTCAGGTACCAATTGCCATAAAGTGAGGGAAGGGACATAACTTACACTAGCCACGCCCTGAAGGTTAGAGAATTTCAGGAAGTACTGGCATAATAGTAAGAGAAACATTACTGACAACTATACTATAAATTCCATAATTTTATCCTGATTTTTCTTATCAGTATATAACCAATACAATATAGAACTTGCTTTTGTACATCATATATTCCTGTAGTTTTTCCCACCACAGTGTTTATATTTTGGGGTACATTTCTGAGGGTTTGTAAATTTATATAATCAACAATGTCTGCTCATTAAAATTAGATCACTTTAGTGAGCCTTTTATGTAAACACAGCAGCATAGTAAAGCTAAAGCATGGTCCACATTTTACACTGTATACATATTTTTATTATTTATATTTTTAACATTTATTTAATATACTTTTTCCCCCCTTTTCTTTTTTTAGAAAGCAAATCCAGGTATGGATATTTTATACATAGTTACACTGTTCTGGCTTGGACCAATGGAACTATATATGCAGCATACCTAACTGATGCCCCTGAAAACTGGAAATCAGTGAAGCAGACACTACTCATTCCAGTGATCACCACTTCTTGGTCCTGTGCCAAGCATCTACCCTGCTGCATTGTAAACACAGGTGTCTGGCAGCTCAGCACCAGTGCCAATCAGAGAATGCTTTACATTTTCCGAATGAATGCAAAACATTCTATAATTGGACTATCAGGGGTAGGCAACCTGCGGCTCTCTAGCTGTTGTGGAACTACATTTCCCATGAGGCATTGCAAGAATTACAAAACTGACAGTTACAGCTATGACTTGCAGAAGCATGATGGAACTTGTAGTCCTGCGGCTCTCAGGTTGCCTACCCCTGGACTAGGTGGACGAGGAGGAGGAGGGGCAGGGAGGTGAAGTGACAATCTCCATCTTGCTCAACCACAAAATTCTTCCCTGCTGGATGACTAGAACTCAATGCAATGCAGCTTATTGGATCTGCATTCTTTTTCTTAAAAAAGTTTAAAAAAAATGCTTCTGTGAAAGCATCAGAAGCCCAGGAGCGGATAGTTTTAGATTCTAAACGCACTGTGGTTCCTGTGCTTACCCCCACTGGGACCCGGCAATACCCACTATTTTAAAATCGCCCTGGGACTAAAAGCGGTTATCTCAGTGCCTTTTAAAACAGTCAGGCAGACTCAAGAAGAAAAAAAAAAAAAAAAAAAAACACTAATAATGTTTCAATTAAAGTGCTCTACAAAATCAAGTGTTTTTTGGAAGAGTTTACGTCTAATTTAAAGCTTTACCATTCCGCTGGAATGTACATTTATTTTTTGTAGGTGCACATTCTGTATTTTTCGCAAATGTTGACTTTAAAGAGGTTTTTTGTAACTTATATTTATTAGGATGTCTGAAATACCTTTAGTGTATTACTAAGTTTTTCATATTTGACGCTTTTGGTTCAATAGTTTGATTACATATACTATGCAGCTGTGTAGCGTATCAGGGAATGTGGTCTGTCTCGCTAATAAATGAGATAAGAACAGCAGACACGAAAAAAAAAAAAATTAAAAAATTTATCAAATCAATAACAGATTTTTTTCTCTGAAAGAAAAATATGTGGGAAAGGAATAAATTATGTGTGTAAGCTGCAAAGAATACGTACACAAAGAGCCAACATTATTTACTTTAATTTGTGGCTTTGCTAAAAAAATTCCCTTTCTGGGGTGAAAACAGATGCTGAAATTATTAAAAAGCAGTTGATGCGAAATTGAAAATTGGAACTACTTACCAATAAAAATAATAGATGGCTGGAGTTCCCTTGCCACCGAAAAAAGTGCCCGCACTAATTTTTCCCCTTCTCCTACCTGGAAACAAAAAATATATATATTTATAAAAATACTACAGATAACAAGGCCAACTAGCTAGGCACTAATACAGTATTAATTTAAAGAAAAAACACACTAAAAAGCAGGTTGTATCCTTCGTTATCTATTTGACTCTGTGAAAAACAAAAATAAACAAGCAACTGCAATATTTACATGCATTTTTTTTTTGTTTAAGATGTACCAATTTTTTTAATCTGGATGTGTATTAATTGTAATTAAAAAAAAAAGTAGGTCATACAGGTTATCAATTTTTTTGTTTTATTACTACATGAATATTACACATACTACACACACTCCCAAGCAGGCATTCAAATACATAATGTATATAGTACAAAGTCTTAAGTCTTTCCTGGTGTTACATAGTTAGTCTGGCTGAAAAAAAAAAACCCCAAAAAAACAAAGTCCATCCAGTTCAAACAAACATATAACAAAAAAAAAAAAAGTTATAATCTTACACCCACAGTTGATCCAGTCTATCCCACATTTTCACAGCTCTCACTGTGAAGAAACCTTTCCGCGTTTGGCGATTAAATTTATTTTCCTCCAGAAGTAAAGAGTGTCCCCTTGTCCTCTGTGATGACCTCAGGGTGAAGATCTACACCAAGTTCACTATATGAACCACTGATGTATTTATACATGTTGATCATATCCCCCCTTAATCTTCTCAAGAGAGAATACATTCAGTTCCTCTAATCTTTGCTCATAGCTGACCACCTCCATACCTCTTATCAGTTTGGTTGCCCTTCTCTGCACTTTCTCCAGTTCCACAATGTTCTCTCTTTGTGAATTGGTGCCCAAAACCGAACTGCATATTTCAGATGAGGTTTTACTAATGATATCTCTCTCTCTGGAGTCTATACCTCTTAATACAAGAGAGGATTTTGCTTGCTTTAGAAACGGCAGCTTGGCATTACATGCCATTATTAAGCTTGTGATCTACCAGAACTCCCAGATCCTTCTCCACCATTGATTCCCCCAGTTGTACCCCCCTAGTATGTACGATGCATGCATATTCTTAGCCCCCAAGTGCATAACCTTACATTTATCAACATTAAACCTCATTTGCCACATACAGTGGGGCAAAAAGTATTTAGTCAGCCACCAATTGTGTACGTTCTCCCACTTAAAAAGATGAGAGAGGCCTGTAATTGGCATCATAGGTAGACCTCAACTATGAGAGACAAAATGAGAAAAAATATCCAGACAATCACATTGGCGGATTTGGAAAGAATTTATTTGCAAATTATGGTGGAAAATAAGTATTTGGTCAATATCAAAAGTTCATCTCAATACTTTCTATATATATTCTTTGTTGGCAATGACAGAGGTCAAACGTTTCCTGTAAGTCTTCACAAGGTTGGCACACACTGTTGCTAGTATGTTGGCCCATTCCTCCATGCAGATCTCCTCTAGATCAGTGATGTTTTGGGGCTGTTGCTGGGCAACACGGACTTTCAACTCCCTCCAAAGGTTTTCTATGGGGTTGAGATCTGGAGACTGGCTAGGCCACTCCAGGACCTTGAAATGCTTCTTACGAAGCCACTCCGTTGCCTTGGCGGTATGTTTGGGATCATTGTCATGTTGGAAGACCCAGCCACGTTTCATCTTCAATGCCCTTGCTGATGGAAGGAGGTTTGCACTCAAAATCTCACGATACATGGCCCCATTCATTCTGTCCTGTACATGGATCAGTTGTCCTGGTCCCTTTGCGTAGAAACAGCCCCAAAGCATGATGTTGCCACCCCCATGCTTCACAGCAGGTATGGTGTTCTTTGGATGCAACTCAGCATTCTCTCTCCTCCAAACACGACGAGTTGTGTTTCTACCAAACAATTCTATTTTGGTTTCATCTGACCATATGACATTCTTCCAATCCTCTTCTAAATCATCCAAATGCTCTCTAGCAAACTTTAGACGGTCCCGGACATGTACTGGCTTAAGCAGGAGGACACGTCTGGCGCTGCAGGATCTGAGTCCCTGGCGGCGTAGTGTGTTACTGATGGTAGCTTTTGTTACGTTGGTCCCAGCTCTCTGCAGGTCATTCAATAGGCCCCCCCCCCCATGTGCTCCTGGGATTTTTGCTCACCATTCTTGTGATCATTTTGACCCCACGGGGTGAGATCTTGCGTGGAGCCCCAGATCGAGGGAGAATATCAGTGGTCTTGTATGTCTTCCATTTTCTAATTATTGCTCCCACAGTTGATTTGTTCACACCAAGCTGCTTGCCTATTGCAGATTCAGTCTTCCCAGCCTGGTTCAGGTCTACAATTTTGTTTCTGGTGTCCTTCGACAGCTCTTTTGTCTTCACCATAGTGGAGTTTGGAGTGTGACTGTTTGAGGTTGTGGACAGGTGTCTTTTATACTGATAACAAGTTCAAACAGGTGCCATTGATACAGGTAATGAGTGCAGGACAGAGGAGCCTCTTAAAGAAGAAGGTACAGGTCTGTGAGAGCCAGAAATCTTGCTTGTTTGTAGGTGACCAAATACTTATTTTCCACCATAATTTGCAAATAAATTCTTTCCAAATCAGCCAATGTGATTGTCTGGATTTTTTTTCTCATTTTGTCTCTCATAGTTGAGGTCTACCTATGATGCCAATTACAGGCCTCTCATCTTTTTAAGTAGGAGAACTTGCACAATTGGTGGCTGACTAAATACTTTTTTTCCCCACTGTAGTTGCCCAATTAAACAGTGCATTGAGGTCGGCTTGTAAGTTGGAGACATCCTGTAAGGACGTTATTCCACTGCACAACTTGGTGTCATCTGCAAAGACTGAAATGGGATTTTTAATCCCAGACCCTATATCGTTTAGAAATATATTAAAAAGTAAGGGTCCCAACACTGAACCTTGGGGTACACCACTGACAACACTAAACCATTCAAAGTATGCATCATTAACCACTACTCTCTGAATATGATCTCTCAGCCAGTTTTCTATCCATTTACATGCGCATTTTTCCAAGGCTGTAGACTTTACCTTACACTTCAGCCGTGTGTGGGGAACTGTGTCAAATGCTTTTGCAAAATCCAAGTATACCACGTCCACCGCCACCCCTCTGCCCAAGGTTTTGCTCACCCCGTCATAACAAGAAATCAGATTTGTTTGACAACTTCTGTCTTTCATGAATCCATGCTGTCTGTTGCTTCAAATATTTTGATTCCACATAGAACTCATCTATATGGTCTTTTATTAAACTCTCCAGTATCTTCCCAACTATAGATGATAAACTAACAGGTCTATAATTACTTGGTAAAGATTTTTACCCCTTACGCCAATCCAGTGGTAAAATTAGAAATAATGGATTTGAAATGACAGAATAAAGGTGAATAAAGCATCTGGACCACAGGTCCTTAAAGAATTGAGCTCTGTCTAAATATTTATGGATCATATCAATTGTGAGCCAATGTGGATCATCTGGAGCTATGTCAATACCATGCCCATTATGGACAAGATGTAGAACTCTTGTTTACTATAACTAAGTGCTTTCTTTCCAATGTTGATATGTTACATTTTATGTATAGTTGGAGGCATTATTGTATGATATTGTGAGTCAGGGGGTGGAGTAATAGGGAAATTGCATATTACATATTTCCTTAATATTGTGGCTTACTAATATTTAAAGCGGAGTTCCAGTTGTACTGTGAAAAAATAAAATTCAGCAGCTACAAAAACTGTAGCTGTTGACTTTTAAAAAAACAGCCACTCACCTGTCCAATGATCCCGCGGAGTCCTCCCCGCAGCCCATTTCACCAGCCGTCTGGTGTTCCATGTGCTGGCATCTTCAATGTGGGCATGGCTGTGACAGCTTGATCTGTGCAAGGAGCTGAGTCTCCACCTCCTCATTAACACTGGGAGGCCTATAACAAATGCCAATGATTACCTTTGTAGTATGCACCCCATGTGCAGTTCCACCCATAATGATTCAGCCTCATCACACTCTCCATCAACTAGGTCCTCTTTCACACTCAGAGATCACTTCTGACAGAGACAGACACCACCACCTTTCCTATTTACCCTGTCTCTCCAAAAGAGAACATAGCCAGGAATATTACCGGCCCAGTCATGTGAAGAATGAAGTCAAGATTCAGCAATACCAATTAAGTCATAGTTCTGTTTATGCACCAAAGCTTCCAATTCACCCATTTTGCTTGGCAAATTTCTGGCATTGGTGAACAAACACTTTCATTCATTGACACCTTGTTCACACGTATTTTTCATATTTTTTATTTTCATACAAATGGTACTGATTCCACTGGTTGTTTGTAACATGGGAACCTTCTTATCTGCCATAGCCCTCCCCCCATTTCACCCACCAATAAGTACTGACCCCTGTCTGATATAACTACCCCGTTATAATCCAATTCTCCCTCCCCCCTCGGTCCTACTTTAACCACCTCCCGCCCACCATATAGTCCAATGACAGGCGCAAGGTGGTTCTCTCGTTCTGGGAGGACGTCATATGACGTCCTCCCATTCTCACCGCGCATGCGCGGCTCAGGGAGTGTGGCAATCGGCGGTGTGCTGTGTCCCTCGGACACAGCGGATCACCGATCTACGGAAAGAGCTGAAAGATGTCCGCTCGGTCATGTGATCAGCTGTGTCCAATCACAGCTGATCACATGTAAACAGGGAAATGCCGGTTATCGGCATTTCTCTCCTCATGAGCTGTCACACCGACAGCTCAAGAGGAGAGGAGAGGAGAGACGGTAATCGGCATTCCTCGGAGGGGACATGTACACTGATCATCAGGGCACTGATGATCAGTGTGCCCTGATGATCAGTGTGGCCCCAGAAGTGCCACCTATCACTGTCCATCAGTGCCAGCTGCCAGTACTGACCAGTGCCACGTGCCAGATCAATGCCACATATCAGTGCCTACCAGTGCACTTCAATGCCACATATCAGTGCCCATCTGAGCTGTCTTTCAATGTCACCCATCAGTGCCAATCAGTGCTGCATCAGTGCCACCTATCAGTGCCAGTCAGTGCCATATATCAGTGCTGCCTTTCAGTGCCCATCAGTGATGCCTGTCAATGCCCATCAGTGCCACCTACCAGTGCCTCATCAGTGCAGCCTATCAGTGCCCATCACTGCAGCCTCATTAGCGCACATCAGTGAAGGAAAAAAAAAAAATCACTTATTTACAAAATTTTACAACAAAAACGAAGAAAAAACATTTTTTTCCAAAATTTTCAGAGGTTTTTGGTTTAAGAAAAAATAAAAAACCCAGAGGTGATTAAATACCACCAAAATAAAGCTCTATCTGTCACAAAAAAAATGATAAAAATTTCATATGGGTACAGTGTTGCATGACCGTGCAATTGTCATTCAAAGTGTGACAGCGCTGAGAGCTGGAAATTGGCCTGGGCAGGAAGGGGGTATAAGTGCCCTGTAGGCAAGCGGTTAAATACTCCTCCAGCCTTCCCATAAACCTCTCCCCTAGCACAGCGGACCCCCTTCCATTTAGGTGCAAACCATCACTAGCATATAGGCTGCACCCCAATGAAAAGTCAGCCCAGTGCTCTAGAAACCCAAATCCTTCCCTCTTACACCAGGTCTTTAGCCATGCATTGAGTTCTCCAATCTCCGCCTGTCTTTCCTGAGTTGTGCATGGCACAGGTAATATTTCAGAGAATATCACCTTGGAGGTCCTTCCCTTCAACTTGCAGCCTAGTTGTTTAAAATTGATTCATAAGGAGCCTCCACCTTCCATGTATTCTGTCATTGGTTCCAACATGGACCAAGACAGTTGGGGTCATACCCAGCCCCTCCCAGTAATTTATCAACCCAGTCCACCACATACCGAACCCTTGCACCAGGGAGACAGCAAACCAGTCTGATTACAGAATCCCCTACTACCACCAGCTGTCTAGGCCTTCCTGCACTACCCTCACCACCCCTCCCAGATGTTAGGGATAGCAGTATCATCCAAGGCTGCCACCCCTGAGCTTGCTACCCCACATCTTCACCCAACTTGGCAAAATCTGTTAGGGTGCACAAACCCAGGGCTGGCCTTCCTTTTATGTGAGCCCCTACCACTCCCTCTCGTTACAGTAACCCATCTTCCTACCTGATAATCCTGATTAGCCCCTCCGCCCTCCACATCAATCTGATTAGCTATCAGCTCAGAGAGGAGACCTCTTTCAAGGTTGTTGGTTCTGCCCAGTGTTGCAACTTGCTCCTCCAGATCTTTAACGCGAGTTTCCAGAAGGGCAACCTGCTCATATCCATTCTGGAGCTGTTGCTCCATTGTTGCATACATGCGGCACACTGTGCACTGCACCAAACCTTCAACCCTGCTAGCACACATTATCCCAGATACAATATTAACAGAAAATATTAGTTGTGACTTACAGGTTAGTAGGCTCCTGCTATAATTTGTTTTCAATTCCAGTTTAACTCCACTTATCAAATTTCCACTTGGTCAAAAGGTCCATCAAGCAAAATACAGGCAAGCTCAGAGTGAGCTCTACAGCAAGTTATATAGTACCTGTATCACCTGTGAACAATTAACCCCTCCCCTTAATTAGCAGACTGAAGGAAGACAAGGAAAAAGGAAGAAAAAAAATGCTATTTAAAAAAAGTGACAGAAAAAGTGATTTACAATAGTGATCAGGGATTTTTTCTTTTTAACACTGAGATTGTGGTTGCAGTGATGATCATTGTAACTGCAATGTTTTTAACCATCATGAATGGGTTACATACTTTACAGATGTGATTATTGCATGCTGTGATTGGCCCACAGCCATCACATGTTACCAAGCGCTGTGATTGTGTATAACTATCACATGGTACATGGGTCAAACACTAATCAAGGCAATAAATGTACAGGTGAAAAAACGATGAAAATAAAAATCAGTCTTTTCCAAAAAAGAAAAAAAAAAAAAAAAAAAGCAATGTGTGCTCAAAAATAAAAAAAAAGTGCACAAGGGTGCAGGAAGTGTTTCCAATTTCCAAAGAGGGGACACCCACTGATCCAAGAGAGCTAACTCCAGAGAAAACGGATTTTTATTTTCACTTATATCTTCACCTCGTTTTGACCATGCGGTTTACCTGCAGTTCCCGCACCTGTGATTACGCTGTGGCTGAGATGTGTGGCGGGTGCATTTTCTTATGTTAACAATGCTCAATAACAAAAAGTAAAAAAAACACAGATACTTGCATATTTTGAAGTGAGACTTGCTGCACTTATATTAAAAAAAGTTGCATTTGATTCAGCGGCCACTGCTTTTGCCTGAAATAAAATAAAAAACCACATCAAGGTAATGTAAAGTTAATCAAGGAGAAAAACACAGTAGAAAGGATTTCTCACCAGCATAGTCTTTCCATTTCCAGGAGGGCCAAACAGCAATAACCCTCGAGCAGGAGCTCTGAGTCCAGTGAAAAGCTAGAAGCAAAATAGGACACAAACATTATTTAAAAATAAACTTTTACTTTTAACTAAACAATTGTTTATTACTGTTAGGTAATGTTTAACAGCGAAACCCATCTTTTCACAAGAACATAACCCCATATGGAAAAATGTAAGGTGTCCAATTTATATACATTTAATGGGGAATACATAGTATCTGTTGAATTAAAATGAGAACGTCCAATTTGATTGTACAGTGTATGGCCAACATAAGTTGGTTCCTGACCAGATCAAAGAAATACTGTAAGGTCACATTCTTTATTCATACACTTTAGGGTATAACGTGGCTAGTTTATAAATCCAATATAATTCCCTTTGGGGTATCAGCCTAGCCAAGGCATTCACTCTCAATGGACATTTGACTTGACTTGTTACGTTTTGCTTTGGCTGTCCTGTATAGTTGTCAATTGTTAGCATTGCACAGGTTGTTCTACATTATATGCTATATAAACCTGTTGGGTTGTGCAGAGATTGGACAACTGGAATGTATGGACTTTTGGAAGCTGGCCCCTGAAACTTCCCAATCAGAGTTCTTGCTAAGCTTTATTTGTACCATATAAACATGCATTTTCTTATTTTTTGCTGTGCTTAGACAAACTTGGTTTCACCCCGCCCCTGTGCATTCTTGCCCTATCAGAAACTGCTTGGGACATGGTCCAGCTATGCTGTGGTTGACAACTCTTAGCAGCAGGGTGGGACCAGAAGTGATGTCACTGTTGGAAACAGGAACCACACATGTCACATACAGCTGGTTTAGGGAAAGTAGCTAGTAGCAGCCATTATGTATAAGGAACATGTGCTGGAATAGAAAATTAGGAAAGAGGTGCTTGACAAAAAGGGGGTTCTTGCATCCCCAAAATTTTGGTTTTTCCTCCTCTCTATTTTCACCATGGTCTGACTCTGCTATCCTTTGTATAACTCTATTCTGTATACTGAACTCCCGAATATATTTCTGAACATCAGCTGCTATTTTTTTTTAAGTGTTGTGGATAGATAGATAGATAGATAGATAGATAGATAGATAGATTTTACACACACACATGCATTTTTGTTGGTGTGATTCAACAGTAGAGTCTATACCTATGCTGTATTATAATTAATAAGATATGACATACTTGGATACTTGTACCTATTGTATGTACAGTGCTCAGCATAAATAAGTACACCCCAACAGATCTGTTAGAAAACCTTTACGTTCCTTTCAGAATCAACATTTTCTATGGGACACTATACTGCAAAATACTCCCACAAATGCAGGCCAAATGAATACACCACAATGAAAGTCTTAGGAGCAAAGCTACATTTTAGACAACAAAATCCTAATGAAGAATTCAACTACAGGCGAGTCTAATTATTCATTACGCAGGTATTCAGCAGACCGTTGATTACAAAAAGGGTGTTACTTAAAAGAAAACCCCTTCCCATTTCATGCTGTCAGTAATGGCACCACATGGAAGAGAAATGTCACAAGGCCTGAGAAAGAAAATAACTTATTTACACAAGAAAGGTGAAGGCTACAATAAGATCAGTAAAGCTTTACTTGTCAGAATAATGTAGCAAAAGTGATACAAAAATTTAACAAAGATGGAACTGCAACCATCTCACAGAGACATCCAGGCTGTCCACAGAAGTTAACACCTCAACAGGAGTGTTTTCTGATAAGGGCTGAAGAAAATCGCCATGCAAGTTCACTGCAGTTAGCTAAAGAAGTAGAAAGCCAAACTGGGGTGGCTTATTCCCGTGACACAATACGGCGTAACACTGCAGAAGAATGGTATGCATGGGTGTCATCCACAAAGGAAGCCTTTCCTAAAGCCCATTCACAAAAAGCCCACCTAGAATTTGCTAGGGCCAAGCTGAAAAAGTAGACGACTACTGGGACTCAGTACTCTAGGGAGATGAGACCAAGATAAAGGTTTTTAGAACTGATGGGCTTAAAAAAAACAAAACAAAAAAAAAAAAAAAAAACTGTATGGCGTTGCAAAGGTGAGGAGTACAAAGAAAAATGCATGGTGCCTCCAGTGAAACATGGTGGCAGTGTCCTTCTGTGGGGCTGCATGAGTGCTGCAGGTGTCGGGGAGCTGCATTTCATTGATGGTATCATGAATTCACAGATGTACTGCTCTATATTGAAAGAGAAGAAGATGCTACATCACTCTGGGCCCTTGGTCGGCGTGCACTTTTCCAACATGACAATGATCCAAAACACATATCTAAGGCCACGGTTGCATTTCTGAAGAAGAATAGGGTGAAAGTATGTCTCCTGATGTGAACCCAAACACCTATGGGGAATTCTTAAGGGACAAGTTGAGCATCACTCTTCATCCAGCATCCATTCTCTAAAAGAGGTCATTCTTGAACAGAAAAAGATCGTTGTTGCACTATGTCGCCAACTTATTCATTCCATGCCTAGAAGACTTGGTGCTGTCCTTACAAAATCAATCATGGAGGTCATATAAAAAACTAAATGTAGTAGTTTTTGTTGTGGGGTGTATTCATTTTTGCATCAACTAACTAGATTAAAAAATATTCCGTTTTACTCAAAGTTATATTATTAAAAACTTACTTTCATGTAATGAGCTAAACAAATGTTCTATAAAACTCAGTTTTGTCAAAAATTTGGAAATTGTTCTGGTGTTCATTGAGAGATGTATTAAAACCTTACTTTTCTAAAGGGGTGTACTCATTTATGCTGAGCACTGTATATGCCTAATACAACTTCATTGCTAAAGCATTTTTGCTATGTGGTGTAAGATCTGGAGTAAAACTGTACAAATGGAATGGGTTCAAAAAGGAGGCTACTACCAGGCCCATGACTCATGAAAAAGGCAGATGGGCAAGTTACTCCCAGCCTAGAAAGCTCTAATCCTACACAGAAAAACTTTGTTTCTCCTGTGGAAAAAAACTTGAGTATCTGTGTCTAGCCCTGTGCACAGGTCAAACAATGAGTCGGTTCCAGCGATGATTCCTGAAAGTTCACAATCCACCAGAACTGCTGCAACATTGAACGGTGAAGGCAACTTTGACAGAAACCTGTGCCGACAGTTCCCTTGACAGAGGTTGTCCACGTATCCCACAATGAGGGTTCCATAAGACTACAGTAGGGATAAAGTAAAGCTAGCACTTTGAAAATGAAGAGGTTACTAAAGTTACAAAAATTCTTGTACGGCAGAATATTCTGAAGTAATGTAATGTGTTGTATTGCATTTCCTGATGAAAACTGTACTGAGTAAATCAAAAATTGTAGGATTTGGAATCGAACAAGAAATATTTTTGTGCTTTTCCTTTCAAATAATTTCGAACGAAAGCGGTGGACTAAATGATCAGATTATTGTACAATCGTTTCAAAAGTGGTATTTTTCATATGATTTTCTGATCATGTGTACTAGGCTTTAGGATAGTAGTTGCCTATATATAAAATTACCAAAGACAATAATATAATATCTGCCCAAAGGAAATAGCAATAAATGGAAAAAACAGTACTGTTGCTGTAATATAATAACTCCTCCCAATGGTTCAAGCTTAGTATATATCCTTAGAGAGTAAAGAACCTAACAGCTACAAGGCCTCTGTTTACGTGTGCTCCAGTGACAGCATGCCCCCAGGGCACCAATGTTCAGCCACAGCACATGTACATGTGAGCACTTCTCCGAAGAAAATTATATCAGGAGACAGGAAAAAAAAAATAATTAACAGGGAAAGCTCCGTGCTTACATGACTTGCAAATTACAAAGTATTAGCAAGCATAGGTTACCACAGACAAACTCAGTGCCCTTATAAATCTACAGCCCCTGGTAACTGGAGAAGCTAGGCATATTAGTGACATCAATGGAAAAAGTACAAATGCTGCAAGTTTCCTTAACCACTTGCCCTCCAAAGGATCTACCCCCCTTCCTGACCAGACCATTTTTTGCGTTACGGCACTGCGTTACTTTGTCGATTGTGACATAAATTTATGTCCTTTTTCCCGCCCCCCCACATATAGTGCTTTCTTCTGGTGGTATTTGATTGCCTGTGTGTTTTTTACTTTTTACGCTATAAATAAAAAAAGACCGACAATTTTGAGAAAAAACAAACAAACTATATTATTGACTTTTTGCTATTAAACATGTCCAGTAAAAAAAAAAAAAGTTAAAAATTAAATTTCATCATAAATTTATGGCAAAATGTATTTTGCCATCTGTCTTTGCTAGAAAAAAAATCCCAATACATGTAAATTAATTGGTTTACTTGAAAGTTGTAGTGTCTACAAAAGGCGGTATATATACTGGAATTTTTTTTTCCCACTAGTAATGGCGGCGATCAGCAACTTCTAGCGGGACTGCGGCAGGCATTCTGACACTGGGGGTGAATTGACTTGGTGTCACTGACATCAATACAGTGATCAGTGCTAATGAAAAAAAACGCTGACACTGTACTAATGGCACTGGGCAGGGAGGGGTTAACATCTGGGGTGATCAAAGGGTTAACTGTGTGCATTTCACTATGGGGCTGTGTCTGTACTTTCCACTCTAAGCACACTGCTTTGTATGGCTCTGCTATGCAGAGCCATACAAAGCAGTGTGCTGGAGCTGACAGGGCAGAGAACTGTGTTTACACACAATTCACTCCCCCCATTGGCATTACTCGGCGATCACCAGTGATTGACAGCTGAGGCAGCGAATGGCGACATGGGTACATGGGTGTGTGCCCCCTACCCAGAAATGCAAAATCATGTATATATACACACGCGTGATTTTGCACACCCCTGCCGCCCTGTAGCAGTATTTCTGCTATAGGGCGCCGCTAAAGCGGTTAAAAAAACCCCCAAAAAAAACTACACAGTATAGGAAAGAATACATTTACTTTTATACAGTGCCCTGCTAATGACAGTATATTTCGCAAATACTGCCTCAGTTTATTTACAGCCACTCTCCAGAGAAAAGGTCAGGTGAAAACTACCTCATCTGTGGACCGATTTATCCATAAGGAATCCTCAGACATACTGGCTTGAAGTATGAAGTAAATAGAGAAGCCCTGGTATGAACTGTAATACAAAAGCAGCAGTCGCAGCCAACTGCAGGCCTAACACAGAGGGAGCAACAGTATAAACTGGAAACCTGTGCTGCTTAGTTAAAGTATAACTAAAGGCAAAACTGAGTTTTTAGTTTTGGATAGAGTGGAGAGGGATTAGAACACTTGTCAATTTTTATAGTTATCGGTGCCCCTATTCAGGAGACTCAACCACTCGATTTGTCCCATTTACCATTACCATTGAAAGTGAAAGTAAAAGAAAACCCCATGTTTCGGGTTGTTCCCAGAAAAGTAATAGAGCGGGAAATCTTCCAGTGAAGACACTAGTTCCGGTGACCTGGGGGGTCCCCAAGGAATTCCTTTCATTTGCAGGGATTTACGCTCACTTCCTGTTTGGCTATAAAGACAGGGAGTGAAGGAAAATCTCTGCAATGGGACACAGATGGCAAACAAAAAAAAAAAAAAAAAAAAACAACACACAACTGACATTACTATATGCAAAATGAAAAAAAAAAGTTTTGCCTATAGTTCTACTTTAACTGGAGAGCTCGCCAGGGTTTCCCATATCTGACCTGAATTCACCGGTTGCTTTAGAGGAAAGTAGAAACTTCCAAAACTTCAGGGCTGTTGCAAAGAGAACAGCAGTATAAAACTGGGGAAAACTACACTCTGACTGTAGAAATATCCAGGATTTACAGTGGGGAAAATAGTGATTTGATCACCTGGCGATTTTGTAAGTGTGCCCACATGTATAGGCCCGTCTGAAGTTTGCCAATAAACATCTAAATGATTCAGAGAAAGATCGGGAGAAAGTGCTGTGCCCAGGTGAGACCAAATTGAGCTCTTTGGCATTAGCACAACTCACTGTGTTTGGAGGAAGAAAAACTATTACCCTAAGTACACCATCCATACAGTCAAACACAGAGGTGGAAACATTATGCTTTGGGGCTGTTTCTCTACTAAAAGGTACAGCCCAAACTTTGCCGCATTGATGGGCCAATGGACAGGGCCATGTATATTGTAAAATCTTGAAGGAGAACCTTCTTCCCTCCACCAGAACACTGAAGATGGGTCTTCCAGCATGACAATGACCCAAAACATACTGCCAAGGCAACAAATGAGTGGCTCAAAAAGAAGCACATTAAGGCAGGGCTCGACAAATTTGCTTTGAATCTAGGAGCCAGCTAGGGTTTGTTTTCAGTGACAGGGATGGCCAAATGGGGGGCCTCTAAGGATGTGCTAATATGAAGGGACTCTAATCTAATGTTGGGATGCTAATATAAAGGGACTCTGATCTAATAGGGGTCTTTAAGGGGGTGGGGGTGCTAATATAAAGGGACAATGATCTAATGGGGGGGTCTCTAAGGAGGGTGCTGATATAAGGTGACTCTGATATAATGGGAGGTGTCTAAGGGGGTGATGCTGATACAGGAGTCCTCTCACACAGTGTCCCCCCTCCTTATAAATTCCTCTCACGCAGCATGTCTTAGGTGCACATTATTGTGTTTTATTAAATTGGGACTAGTGTTTATTCACACAGGGCTTACAAGGGACAGCAATACGTAAAATAACTTGACGCTCACAGTTCTGTCAAAGAAGGAACCTAGGTAAAAAAAAAAAGAGAGAAAAAACTCACGGAACCAAAGTCTATGGGAAAGATCCTGTGCAGAAAAACTTCCAGTGGGGTGTACAGAAGGAAGCAGGACCAAAGGGCCAGTCTCACTTTAAAAGGAGTCCAGTAGGGACAGGATCCGTGCAGCATGTCCATAGCGGAGATCTGACAGGCATAGCAATCTGACCAGTAGAATCACACAGAACCGCTGTAGCTGTGTAAGTCAGTGTGCAATGAGCAGAGACAGGACCTGCCGAAATGCCACAAGGCTGCAACATCACCTGGGTGCCGGGATGCAATTTCTGGTCACTTTGGCGACCTGCTGCCCAGGATTTGTCGAGCCCTGCATTAAGGTCTTGGTGGTCACAAAACCTTAAGGATTTAGAGAAGATCTGTAAAGTGGACCAAAAGTCTTACCTCTGTGCTTGCCAACAAGGGTTTCTCCCACAAGTACTAAGTCATGTTATGCTGGAGGATCAAATACTTATTTTACTCACTGAACTGCAACTCAATTACATTTGTATCATGTTTTTTTTTCTGGATTTTGGTTGATATTCTGCCTCTATCATTTAAAATACACCTACAATAAAAATTATAGACCCTTCATTTCTTTGTAAGTGGGTAAAAACTGTACTGGGTACAAATCTGCAGGGGAATAATTATTTTCGCCACTGTAATTTATCTGGCATGAATCTTTCAGTAAACTGGAGATTTTTTTTTTCCTGAAAGATCTTTCTGCTATAAAAAAACAAACAGAAAAAAAACAGAGCACTCAAAAAAACACATCCACTCTCCTTAGGACACTAGCAAAACAAATATATAATTGTTGTGGATAGAGTTACTCTGTGCTGACCAACAGCATTTTTTTTTTGTTCTTCTCCTGTAGTCAGGCAGTACAACCACACAGAATAAGAATTCCTGTGTCCCTCAATGGATGATAAAGAAAAATCAGTGGTCCTTATGTGAACACTTGTTCTGGGTCAATGGCACAAAGTTACAAATGTATACAGTCACCATAACAAATAGTCCAAGAGCTGTCACTCAAGTGATACTTGATAGTATTCTCCTTCCTTTCCCCAGCAAATAATACACAAGGTTATGCAGGGAGGGGAGGAGAAACTGGGCTAACAGTAAATAAGAATATGATGAGCAAAGAGGGAAGGGGTATATTATAGAGAAATGAATTTCTGCAGAGGTCAAAAAGGAGAACTTCCTCTTCCGATCTCCTAGGTGGTCAGAGCGGAAGTGGGCACTTGTAAAAATCAGTTACCCGCTCCCCCCGTTCCCCAAAGATGTCAATCCCTAACGGGGAATGGGGATCAAGTCCTTAAAGAGGAACTTCCCCTTTTGGGTGACGCTCCGCTTAAGTAAGCACTGAAAGTGAAACTGCAAGGAAAAATTAATTTCACTGATTACTGTTACCAACAATATTTTTATAATCCTCAGGCCCACAGTACTTTGCTATTACACTGCAGGTACCTGTTCATCATATGACTTCTAGTGTTTGGCCAACAATGTTATTATGCACCAGCAGTGAAATGAATACATTAATGCTGTCGGCACCAGAGAGCTTTCCCATCTCATTGAGCTTACATAATAAATTGGCATGCTGGATGCTCTCTCAAATGCACATGCGTAGGCTTTTTGTGAAACGTTTTAACTGTGCCCATTTTAAAACCGCTCGTTCCCTACTCCTTGCTTTCCTTATCAGAACTGTATGTTGACTATGAAAGTCTCTGCCCACCGCCTGCAGAGGAAGGGGTATTATAGGAAGGTCTGTGGTCATGTGACAGCTAAAGTTTAAAAAAAAAAAAATTAAAATTTTTGAATTTTGATTTACTAGTAAATTCTGTTTCCTGGAGTACAGTATGGGACTCCGGTTTCTTAGCCTTATAACTGGGTTATACGCAGCCTAACATCAGGTGGTTGTACACTGTTCAAAATCTGCTGGGACATCCCCCATGTAATCCTTCTGACCTCCAGCAAGCCTCAGTTTTGTAGCAAGCAATAGCAAGGGCATAAGAACAAAAAGGACAAAAAGGTCCCGAGTCATCTACTGTACTCAAAGAAATGGATTTGAAAGCAGCAAAAATCAAATTAAAAGGAGTACAAACTGGAGTGCCCTTTTATTTCAGCCATGTAGGATTTCAAGAAAATGCATGCTTAAAGTTATAGCAGGTACACAAATACAACCAATGCAGAGATGTAGCATTCTTATTATAGAGCACATACTTCTGGGCGAATAGAAGGGAGTATCACCATTTCTTGCAATGCTTGTTTTGCTAAATCTTGTCCAGCTACGTCCGCAAACTTGACAGATGGGCCACTGCGGAAAAAAGAAAAAAGAAAAAAAATACACACAACACATACAAAAATGTTAGCAACGGCTTATTAAAAAAAAAAAAAAAAAACCCACACCACAGTCCAGACATATAAAGTATGCAAGGCAACACACATACCTGTCTACAATTTCATTCAAAATAAGATTTGCAAGGTTGCTATCTACGTTTTTTAAATTCTTCATATCTTTTTTCCTGAGTCCAGTAGTAGGTGTTGTTGGCTTATTTGGTCTAGTACTTTTTACTCCTGCACCCTTAAAAGAATTAAAGAAACCAAACCATACATTAAAGTAACGATTACAATAAATATGCGCACATACAGCAGGGAAAAAAAAAATGAAGTGCATATCAAAAGTGGAAAATGTAAGAGTTTACCCTGCTAGCTGTTTGAGAGCCTGGTCTATGTGAGGAGGAGGAACTGGAACTGTTGGGTATCCTAGGTGAATGGGAAACTACTGGAGATACAGCTTTGGATGTGGCTTTTGCACGTGGAAGAGAATTACTTGCAACGGAGACTGCATCTTTCTTTTTTGGAACTGCACCCCTTTCTAAAATGAGAAAATGTAAGCAACAATGTTAAATAGTGGTAATACACAATTGTACACAACAAAATACATCAAACTTGAAGCCCATGTTTTATATATCTCTGTGTATTTGTGGTTCTGTTCATTTTTGTATTATTCACATTTTTATGATCTACGCGTTTCATTATTCCTGTACAACTGAATATTTATTGCTTGCTGTAATGCTGACTTGAATGTTCAGCATTGCTGCATAGCTGATTACGCTCTATTAAAAAGGAGAAGCACAGTCAAAGCTCATTTGGTTGTACTTCTCCTGTGGAGCACGGGTATACAGTTCATTTTGTACTCCTGTGACCCATTTTCAGACATCGGACTTTAGCTGCCACGTCACTCAGCCGATCCATGCTGGCTAAAGATCCCGACTTTAAAGTCGGGATCCACCCAGATGTCTGGAGCGGTACCTTGTTCAGGCTCTCGGAGCCAGCTGCTCCCGCCCCCTCCACAGCCTCCAGATCTCTAGCAAGCACTGGAGAGGTGGGATCAGAGCAAAGAGCAGTGACAGTCACCAGCTCTCTGACAGAGCACTGAGAACTGAGTGATCAGCAGTTTCTGGTCACTCAGTTCTCAGTCTTAGAGCTGGCGGGGGACAGATACAACATCAGACTTCTGTATCCACCTAGTAAGTATGATTTCTGAAAAAAAACTTCTAACAATAGTACATTTTTAAATGCCTGCATTGCACAGTTTTTTGCCGTACAGACCTTTAACTGAAAACTTATTTTTGCCCAGATTACTTTAGCGCATTTATTTAAATTTAGTTGCTGCAGTCTAATTTAAAAACATATTTTGCTTAAAAAGAAGAAAAGTTTTCTTTTTCACAAAATCATACTTGCCTAGGTGGAGGCAGCATCAGTCTGATGTTGCATTTGTCCCCCCGCCGGCTCAAACACCGCTGAGCGCTCAGTGCTCCGTGTGCAGAAAGCTGGTGACAGTCAATTGCTGTCTGATCTGCACCCCCGTGTTGGGCTGTGGAGGGGACAGGAGCGGTTGGGTCAGGCCATCGGTGAAAAACGCTGAGAGGCTGAGCCAGGTGCTGGTCTAGACATCTGGGTGGTGAATCCTGACCTTAAAGTCAAGATCTTTACCCAGCCTGGGGCGACTGAGTGATGTCAGCTGACAGCTGAAAACATGTCACGGGAGTGAAGAACAAACTGCACTCCTGTGATCCACAGGAGAAGTACAGCCAAACGATCTTTGACTGTACTTTACCCCATTTTGCTTTTGTTTAAGTGAAACCTAAGGAAAACATTCACAATATCGAAGAAAAAAACTTTTCACGCATTCATTGGCATCTCTAACTGCTGGCAGCATTTATCAGACAATACTGGGAAATGTGAATTACTGTTTAATAGGAATTTCTAGGTGATATGTGCCTGTGCAATAACACAGAAATGTTCTCCATGCCATGGCTTAGCAAGACCCACATGTGAAAAGCCACCTACTTGTGAAATACAATGGTTCACCTAAAAATAAATAAAAATAGCAATTGGCCCAATTTGTATACGAATTACCTCATCATTAGCTACAATCAATGCTACAAGTAGTAAATGGCTGAACAGTGTTTCAAAAAGGAAGATGGAAAAGTAGAGAGATAGAAATCATAAATCAGATAAAGACTATTAGTTTAATATATGATTTAAAAAATAAAATGGCAGAATAAAACCATCTTTAGTGAAACAACAATTTCAGCGCAGAAATATACTAGCTATAAAATATATTTAGAAAAGTGATGGAATACAAATATATGTCTTATGCAAACAATGGTACTCTGCTTCAATAAGCTGTCTACCGTTACAGTTTCTCCCAACTGCAGCCTTTGCTTGCTTTTATAAGGCCCTTAAGGCATTACTCCAGCCACTGACACAAACAATGAGATATATTTCCTGTCACCGACACCAATATTGGGACACTTTTCCTTCCAGTGCCACCAACGATGAGGCATCATTCTTTCCACTGACAACAAAAATGGGGCATTATTCTCCATTGACACCATTTGTTTACTCCCACTGGGCACAGTCCGGCTCACTAAAGTCTGAAGAACAGTAAACTTTCTTTCTTTAGAAAGTTTGGAGACCCCTGCCCTAGGTGAATAGATGCCCAAAAGGAAACTTTGGGCAAAAAAACTGGCACAGAAAAGAAGAACAGCTAGTCTATATGTGAAGTGTGCGTCAAACAAAATTAAGTATAAACCATATAATTAAAACGTGCAAAGAAGATTAGGCACAGAATTTATGTAATTCACAACCCAAAAATAAAAATTATAACCTATTATACATAAATTGTGTAAAATAGTTCTCCAAAAAATGCCAAAACTCCAAAGAATAAAAAATTCCAGTAGAATGGTGCAATAATTTGAGTCAAAACTGAATGTGTTTTCCAGATTCATGTAGTAATCCAGTGTGAAACTTTGCCTCTGTATAGAAGCATGCTGTAATAAAGACTGATCACTGCTGCTCTCTCACCTTGTGCATGGTGACTGGTCTTGTCTCTACCCCCTCCAGTACCTTTCTGCAGGCAAGCTATAATGGCACCCCCCACACTTTGGTTGCAAACCCTGCCCCCCAAGCAACCCCTGCCTCACAGACATTGCCACCCAACCATCAGGAGACGTGATCTATAGATTTTGGGTTAGCTGGCTGCAGTCATCAAGGCAATCGCACGGAGGAGAGACAGATCGATCTGCTCCCACTCCTATACCTCCTGTGTCCATCCGCTAACAGTCCTATCACTGGAGTGCAGCCAGTGTTTGAATGAGAAAGGGGATGTGTGGGCGGGAAATTTGTAGTACAGCAGCTACATCATGGCTGCATGGTTTCTGCTGCTGCCTGAGCCTCCAGTTACCAGCCTAAGGTGAGCGAGCAGCAACTAAACTCTCCCCCCAACTTCTCTCCCCTATCTGTCTCCCTCCCCGTTTCTCTTCTTCCAGGAGCTTCACTAACTTGGCCAGTTGATTTCATGTACAATTAACACTTAGGGACAACTGAAGTACTATTGGGGGATGGCTGACAATGTGTTAGTTGGGCAACCTGAAGGGGTTATTCCTAAAAAGTTTGTGATGCTTCAGTTTTAAATGCTTCCTGCCCAGCCCCAGCATCCCTTTAGGGGCTGGTTCACATGTGCTTTGGTCTCTGATGGGCAATTTGCGTTCAGATCATTCTTCAGAGAGCAAGTGACAGGCAGCGAAGAGGTGCTTTATCACCTCCTCACCACCTGCTTTAACCCCTAGAACCCTAACACACCGTAACTGCATGCATTGCAAGCAGTTGTGGTGTGCTTGCAGAGCACCCCTATTCACTTGGCTAGGTTGCGTTCAGCAGGCACTGTGCCCACAGAAAGCAACAGAGGATATAATTTCTGCCACAGCCACGTGTTGCATGTGTACACCCCCAGCCCTGTGTTGCCAACTGTCTGTTTTTTTAAAAACTGTCTGTAAATTTTCAGGCACATTTCTCCTGTCCGTAAACCTGACATTCATATGGATGTTACTTAACATGTGCCACCTACCTAAACGTTGTTGCTGACCAAGTACACCGCTTCGTGCAATGGTCTGAGGAACACATTGACAAGCTCAAGGTGTTGACTTGGCCTCCAAATTCTCCAGATCTCAATCCATCAAGCCAGGGATTCCTGGCCATGTAAGTCAATGGGGCCAGTGACTTCAATGGTTATTAAAGACATTGTCAGTGCCTGTGGTGCAGAATCCTTAATCAGTGACATCACCGTCACCAGCCTTACTTACATGATTGGGAATCCCTGGGCATGGGGCCAGCGACTTCAGTGGTAGTTTCTCTTAACTACTGAAGTCACTGATGTCCTTAAGCAAAAAGGTGCAGGATCTCAGTGATGTCACTTACCATATATGGTCAATGACATCACCAGAAGACCCCCACCACCTTGTATACAACAGTTGTCACCAGCCAAACTTTCCATTCGACAGGTGACAAGCGAAGGAAAAAGGAATGTTTTTTTTTTTTTCTGTTGACAGGTCAATGGTTGCCAGGCTTGAATCTGCTGACTTGGATCTGCATCACTGCATGATGTGACTAACAATGAATTTATAACAAGCAACATTTTTTGGGAATTTTTAATTTTTTATTAAAGGGCTTGTCAAACATCTGGGTGTCTATTTCTAGGGTTACAACTTTTTTGTTAATGAGCAAGGGTACTATTGTATTGTGAAAAGGGGCTTCTGATACGATTCCAATAAACCCCCTGCTCTGCAGACCCCCACAACCACCAAGCCAGGGTTGCAAAGAGGCCCTTGTTCCCATCAACAAGGGGACAAGATACTTTGCTAGGGGGGGGTACCCCTGCCCCATGTTTACGGTGGCATGTGGCCTGGTATGAGGAGGGGAGGTTGTAACTTACGCTTGGGGACCTCAGGCCATTATTTTAAATTTTGGTTTTTGGCACTGGGTCCCCACCACGCTGTTTTTTTTTTTTCTTTTAAAGAGTGTTCGGCCTCTTTAGTTTACATTTGCCTGTCAGCCAGCAATCTCCAGCTAAAAGCTGAAGGATCACTGGTTGTTAGGATCACTGGTTGTTAGGATCCTGATCACCAGCTTCCTTGAGTTGGAACTTTCACATTTGTCAGTCGTAGGAATAGTGCTGATAAATGTTTCAACTTTTAATTCATACATTTGTTAAATAGTGAGCAGCTAGACCACAAGACAATTAATGAATATATAGATTTTTGTTTTTGAGTGCATTGACTTTAAAGTGGAAAATAAAATTAAGTTCTGTTAGATCACTACAGACTGGCCCCTTCTGCAGGTATAACAAACACATGAAAGTATACCTAAAGACAAAACCTGTTTTTACTTTTGGATAGAGTGGAGATGGATTAGAACACCTGTCAGTTTTTTTTCTTTGCTGCCTGTGTCCCCGCTAAGGAGATTCACCCTCTCAACTTGTCCTGTTTACCATCATTGAAAGGGAAAGTAAAGGAAAACCCCAAATTTTCAATTCCAGAAAAGTAACAGAGGGGAATCTTCTAATGGGGACACTAGTTCTGGTGACCTGGGGGCCCCCAAGGAATTCCCTTAAGCTATAGGGATTTCCTTTCAGTTCCTGTTTGGTAATGGGACAGGAAGTGAAGGGAAATCTCCGCAATGTGACACAGATGGTGAAAAGAAAAAAAAAAAAAATCTGACAGGGGTTATAACCCTTCCTTGCTCTACACAAAATGGAAGGAAAAAAAAAAAAAAATGCCTCTTCTGGTGCTCCTGAGGCCCAGTATAACCTGTTTGGATGTACAGACTGGATTTGTATTACAGCTTTCCATTTCCTCTTGGAGAAATTTACCGAAGTTACTGTAATTTTGATATTTGCACGAAACATTTGTAACGCTTCTAAAATGTTACACTAACAAAAATGTATTTGATAAAAATAAGCACTTATACTGCTTAAAAATTCGGTAATAAGCGGTCTCACCCTGCTCTGCACATGTTTAGTTGCTCTCTAATTTTCGGCACTGTGCCAAAAATGTAGCGGCCCATCTGCTGACAGCCTAAAGATTTACTACTGCTCAGCGGTTGTGGGATTCAGCAAAATGATAGCCTTCAGCAAGAAGAAACAGGAGCAGTTTTCAAGACATGTAGACATACTATATGCACATGTATTTTTGCTTGATCTCTCTTGTTCTTTTTCTCTCAAAAGAGAAAGATACATATACAGAATGTTACTAACCCCTTGTACAATGTTTTTGTTACTATTACGACTGATTTATTCTCATTTAATTTGCAAAACGTGCCCAACAGTGAATGTCCTACATAGCAGAAGATTACTTTCAGACTTTGCAACTCACCATTTGTATTCTATTATGTGAGACAGAACGTGTGTCTTCTCAAGCTCCCTACCCCCAGTCACTTCATTGTTGAGATCACAATTGGGAGAAGATAGCTGAGCGGAGAAGAGTGAAAAGCTTGTTCATGTGCTTGACCAGTGCCTCCCCATACAGGAACACAGAGAATGCAATGATTCGTGGGACTTGCAGTTTCCTATTAGCTCAGCAAACTACAGTCTCACATGATATTGCCAGAAGGAAGCAGGAAGAAAGCTTTGAATGCATTTTCTTACATAAACTAAGAATATGAGGGATACCAGAATACAGACGTAAGCAAATTTTACCAAAAAATGATTATGTGCATTAGGACTGTAAATATGTTAATCATGATATTTGAAGGAATTAAGATTTTTAGTGCTGAAGCTGAACTTACTACTTTAACATTTTACACTTTCTGACACTACCCATCGAATCAAATTGTGCTAGAGCAATTATGGATTGTGATAGGTAATCCATAATGTACAATTAATAGCCAAGCATACAATTATTCTAAGTGTAAGTAAATCCGAAACGTCTCCTACAAGAAGGTTTTCTTAAGTCACCACTTCTAGCAAAAGGAAAAAAAAGACACAGAGGCAATAGAGGGTTTATTACCCTATAGATGTAAAACAATTACTCTCAAATTTTTCACGAGTAGTGTTCGCAACTGATTCAGAAGGCTTATTTTGCAAAAAAGTTATTTTAACAAAGTGGATACAATCTTAAACAAAGGTCCAGAAGGTTATTGGGAAGCCATAAGCTTCTTAATGTTGGAGTAGGGATATTCAGAAGTAAACACACCAAATATAAATATCTGTATACACTCAAAAAACAAACAGGCTTACTTTCATGTCAAACTGTTGATTAAAGTCGACCTATGTCGATGTAGAAAAAAAAAAAAAACAAGCTATTGGATGTTCAAGATACCTTACAGATATTGGACAATCTTTTCCAGATCCTGTTATATGACCCTACATTCTAATGCCTAATGGGCAACTGCAGACCCTGCAGGCCACCCAACTGGTTTTAGCTGAATTATTTCCACTGGTCTTTAGGGTGGCCATTCCCGTTTTAGGAGAATGCTCAGATGAACAAGCCAAAAGAAACACAAGAAAGGTTACATTTTTGTCCACCTTTACATGCAGGTCAAGCTGTCCACCAAATGTGACAGTTACAGGGGCAGAGACAAACGGGTATAGTAATGGATTCTTAGAAAGGTGAATCTTTTTTTCATATGGTTTTAATATTTGCTCTTCAGTGAAAAAAATGATGCTGCAATAAATGCTTATGTGTTGCTTTTGTTAAATTCCACCTAAAATTCTACACTCTCCACAGTTTGGCAACACTGCAGTGATTTCATTGTAGAACAGAGAACATCATCAGTCTGTTGCAGGAAGTAGAAAGTCAACATATCTACTGGCAGGATCAACAGGTCATTGAAATATGTTCTAATAGGACTCAGAAAATCAAAAACAAAAAGTGATGTGTTAATGCTACTGACAGACTGCAGCATATGTGTCAGTGTCGCTTATGACAATAATACTACTTTAACGCTATATATGAAAATTAATACCATACTCAGATTTGGAAGTGGTTTCCTAAAAAATACAAGTGCAAGCAAAACAATACATCAGTGAAACTAAACCCACCTGGCTTCAGAAGTCCATTGCGTAAAGGCAGGTTAGTATGGTCATTACACACTTCCATTTGCTTGTTCTGACCTTGTATATCTGCTTGCAGCTTTGCTACGCAAACAGAGGAAATGGAGGAAATAAAATGAACAAAAATAAAATGATGGAAAAACAAACAAAAAAAAAAAAAGACAGACAATAAACTGCTACACAGATTTCACCTTGAGAACATGTTAGCTTAAAATGAAAAACTCCAGTTTTGTAAAAGAAAAAAAAAAATAATCTGAAAATTGCCACACAAGCTACCTTAATGTATTAAATATCCCTTTCTATAAACAATAATACTTAGTTTACGGATGGGAGAAACCGCAATTATCATGCATTTGCTCTTGCAAATATCTCACTGCTTTTCCCACAGGTCTACACAGGGTTTCAAGTCAAATTACAGCAGTTCCTGCAACTTCCATTAAGGTACAGTATGATCTATCAGCATGTTTAGGGAATTTAAAGGAGGAATCCAGGAGACACAATTAGAAAGGACAGTAGGAGGTCCAGCTCATTACTTAAACCCAAGAATGATCCTCCTACCTCTGGTGTGAGGATACCCAATATGTATTGCATAATAAGAGCTTACATATGTACATCCAGCCTAGTATGGTGTACGTATGTGCATGTTGGGAGCTTCTAAGGTTGCGAAACATGGATCAAATTTGGTCGGTTCAGCAGGGACCAGTTGAATTTCAAACCATGCATCTACCAATAGACTTGTGTACAACCACCCTGTCGGATTTTCCCCACTCGATCAATGCAGCAGGCTATAGCCTGCAATGCTGATCAGTGTATTCTGATGGCGAAAAGTCTCCCCGCTGTCAGAATACAAGAACTTAGTGGAAGGATTACCCCGTCGACCTCGAATGTGTGGAAGGGAGAAGGTCAGTTTTTCATTCAACCCTAGTTGTACGAAAAAAAAGGTGACTAAATGTATGGGCTTCCTTAAAGTGTTACTAACCCACAACAGTAAAATCAGTCTGTATATGCAGTAAAGCATGCTTGTTATACTCGCTGTGGAACCTAAGGGGTTAATCCTCTGCATGGTGTAAAAAGGATGTTTGATCCTGTCTTCTCTGATCCTCCCCTTCTACTGTCCCCAATCCATCTGCTAATAGAACAGAGTCTTTGGAGCAAGTCTGCACATGCTCAGTTAGGTGTGTATTGCTAGATTTTTTTTTTTCTTTGGGAGGGTGCATGTGATCGGCCCATAACCAATTAGTGCTGTTCAAAAAGAGGATCGGGGTCCTGCAGTCTCATAGGACAATCAGGGGAGAATGAAAGCTACAAGGTTTAACCAGTGCTCTGCTAGACACTGATAAAAGACACAAGACAGCTTCATACTACTGATGAGAAAAGGTATTTAGCAGTTTATATTTACTCAAATAATTAAATTTTCATATTCTGTGTACTGTGGGAGATCAGATATAGTGAATGCAGGGTCCTGGGTTTAGTGACACTTTAAGATGGCTCCACAGTAATGTGTGAAAACCCACTAATCCTCGTGTTACCCACATCTGCACTGGAATTCTGAAGTTTAAAACCAGGATGCATTTACAGTTGAGCACTTCCAAAATTCTGTATAGGGGAAAGCTGTGAACAATTTCACATATTGCCCACTGTTTTCCACCCTGCATCACCCTGACATTATCTACAGGTTCACAGCTTTACAGCTCCAGCATCTCTCAAAAAAAGACCACCACAGAAGTACAAGCAATTATGACATTATGCTTACTTAAAAGCCCAACTTTAGGTATTTTTTTTTTTTTTAAATTAGCACATTCATACATTTCATGAGAAAAAATCCAGAGTGCCGATTATGCCCATCCATCTCCATTTATATAAGTTGTACTATAGCTTCCATTAATGTAATGCAACCAGTGAATGGAGGTGGCAGACGATTCATACCCTCTCCCATCATCCTATGAATGGAGGAGGGGGTGGAAAGGGTGGGGCATAGCCAGCATTCTTGATGACTGCACATGACAGGTCCAGTGCACATACTAACTCCCCCAGAACAGGAAGATTAAGGCTGCTGTGGTATGGGGAGGCAGGGGACGACAGATTCCAACTAGGACAGCCAACATAAGGGACAATTCTCATTAAATGTATGTACAGTCCCTTGTGGTGTAGGGGAAAAAAAAAATACCTTAAAAACGTAGGCTAAAAAAAAAAAAAAAAAAAAAAAGAAGAAGGAGAAGAATGGCAAAAGCCCTTTTACGTGGGTCAAAGGTGCACTTATTTCTGCACACTTGTGACCCAAATTTAGCTGAAAGCTGGCTTTAGTCTGCTGTCAAGCTGATGTCACAGTGCCAGTCCAGGCTCTGCAGGGATCTGGACTTTAAAGTCTGATCTGGCCAGATACCTGAGCAGCAACTGGCTTGGCCTCTTCACGCACCACTGAGAGTCTGAGCTGGCTGTTCCCACCCCTGCACAGCACAGGGCTCCAGTGAGCACTGGAGGGGTACAGCAGAGAGCCGTTGACTGACCGCCACCACCCTCTGCGATCAGAGGTCTTTGATCATTCAGTTCTCAGTGTAGAGCTGCGTCCATATAGAGGAGTACATGTGCTTTTTTTTAAATTCTGCATTTCTCTTTAAAGGTGTACTTTTAAATTATATTTCCTGGAGCTTCCTTTTAGGGCTTATTGATAAATCCATACATTAAGCATATGAGCTTAGTAGGAAGACAATCTTAGCACGCATTACTAGTGTTTAAACAAACGCAACAGGAAAGTATAAGACACTAGAATCTGTAATAAGGTTACGAAACATCCTTGCAATGCATTTTGAGAGGTTTTTGCATTTTCAACTCAACAAAACTGGAGTTTCACGTTATAAAAACAGCAGTAAAACTATACTTTTCCTTTCCGGAGGTGGACAAGAATAGAAGTTTCTATTAATTCTATTTTTTATTTCTATATCAAAATGAAAATATGCAGATAAGGCAAACTGTAGATTTTGGCTGTCAAAAATAAAGCTGGCTATACACTAGTACATTTTCAAAATTAATGTTTGTGCAAATATTCATACGTAAATTCTGTACATTCAATGACAAATGTCAATTAAAAGTACTTGCTTTTAACATTCACAACTGACAGAAATTTGTTCAAGAACATTTTTCCATATTGTGCCTTAAAAATTTTCTTGTCACTGTGGTCAAAAACTAATATTGATTTCACCCCAGTAATGATTGGAAAGTGGAATGAACTTTTTTAAAATTAAAAACTTTGAACGAAATTCTACTAGAGTATAGCCAACTTTAGGGTTGACTTGACGTCCATTGATTCACATTACAACAGCAGATTTACTTGTGTTTCAACAAGAATCAGACAGACATGATAGTCAATGCAGAGACCATGTTTAAGTATTATGAAGGGCACAATACCATGTAATAAAGGGCAAATAGAGGCAAAAACAAATTATGTGTTTATTTTATGCCTGAGTGCACCAAGTAGCTTGTTCTAGTTTTTCCCAGAACTTACACAATGATGGACATTTTTTGGGGGAACTAGAAGGGGTCTTAAGACTATGTCTACTGAATGAGGACATGCAGTCATCACATATCTACCATCCCATCAAAGACTTCCAAATATCTGTTTTTTTATTTACAAACTAACCCACTGTAGAAGTCAATATTTCTCTAAATAGTAGGCAGACTGCCCTATGCCAAGTACTAACAGCATAAAGGGAAACCATACTTTATTTTAAGTGAGGTTTATCCTGTTATTTTATGAATTGTAAACATTTATAGATTAGCTATTGTAACTACTTCAGAAAGCCACATACATCCCTCATTCAGCCCCATGGAGTGATCAAAAGAAATTAATAGACTCCCACAGCATTGCATTTACACAGGCAAAGCACCTGCGGCTGTCCAAATAAGTCTACCTGACCTTGGCTTAGTGTCAAGAGATCCCTGAATTTTCCACTTCTTAATAAGTGATTGAACAGTACTGACTGGCATATTCACCCATTTGGGTGATTTCTGTTATGATTTAAAAAGAAGCCAAACAACTATGAGAATAAATTGGTTCATATGATCACTATCCTTAAAGTGGTTGCAAAGTCACATCTAATAAATCCTTTGAACCTATCTATTTTTGGTTCATGTTAAGTTCAGTGTGTGTGTGTTTTTTTTTTTTTTAAATGACATGTCTAAAGTACCTTTTTACACAGTACTGTTGTGCAATCACGAGGTCTCCCTCCCAATCTAAGCAAGTACCGTGGGAGGAGCTTAGATTCCCTTTAACAAAGAGGAGGGGAGGAACAGCTACAAGAGAATAGGAACTCAATGAAGGCAAGAGGGGTGGGGTGGGCAGGAGATCGGCTTCACACCACAGACTACAGAAATGACAGGGAGGAAGAAAGAGGGAGATGTAATCATGCTGAAGACACAGCAGGATGACAGAGGAACGTAAACCTATGACACTATCATGGATTTGCAGCTATGATTAGTGTGGTCAGTTTGCAGAGGGAAACACAAGAACAGGCAGGATCAACCAGGTATTGTACAACATGGAAAGAGACAAATTACACTGCAAAAGAACTATGCTATATAGTCAGGTCTATAAATATTGGGACATCGGCACAATTCTAACATTTTTGTGCTCTATACACCACCACAATGGATTTGAAATTAAACAAACAAGATGTGCTTTAACTGCAGACTGTCAGCTTTAATTTGAGGGTATTTGCATCCAAATCAGGTGAACGGTGTAGGAATTACAACAGTTTGCATATGTGCCTCCCACTTGTTAAGGGACCAAAAGTAATGGGACAATTGGCTTCTCAGCTGTTCCATGGCCAGGTGTGTGTTATTCCCTCATTAT
The DNA here is from genome assembly GCF_062004578.1 of Staurois parvus. Taxonomy (NCBI): domain Eukaryota; kingdom Metazoa; phylum Chordata; class Amphibia; order Anura; family Ranidae; genus Staurois; species Staurois parvus. Next base: position 2,074,672 of record NW_028318415.1, read on the forward strand.
CCCAATTACAATGAGCAGATAAAAGGTCCAGAGTTCATTTCAAGTGTGCCATTTGCATTTGGAATCTGTTGCTGTCAACTCTCAAGATGAGATCCAAAGAGCTGTCACTATCAGTGAAGCAAGCCATCATTAGGCTGAAAAAACAAAACAACCCAATCAGAGAGATAGCAAAAACATTAGGCGTGGCCAAAACAACTGTTTGGAACATTCTTAAAAAGAAGGAACGCACCAGTGAGCTCAGCAACACCAAAAGACCCGGAAGACCACAGAAAACAACTGTGGTGGATGAACGAAGAATTCTATCCCTGGTGAAGAAAACACCCTTCACAATAGTTGGCCAGATCAAGAACACTCTCCAGGAGGTAGGTGTATGTGTGTCAAAGTCAACAATCAAGAGAAGACTTCACCAGAGTGAATACAGAGGGTTCACCACAAGATGTAAACCATTGGTGAGCCTCAAAAACAGGAAGGCCAGATTAGAGTTTGCCAAACGACATCTAAAAAAGCCTTCACAGTTCTGGAACAACATCCTATGGACAGATGAGACCAAGATCAACTTGTACCAGAGTGATGGGAAGAGAAGAGTATGGAGAAGAAAAGGAACTGCTCGTGATCCTAAGCATACCACCTCATCAGTGATGCATGGTGGTGGAAGTGTCATGGCGTGGGCATGTATGGCTGCCAATGGAACTGGTTCTCTTGTATTTATTGATGATGTGACTGCTGACAAAAGCAGCAGGATGAATTCTGAAGTGTTTCGGGCAATATCTGCTCATATTCAGCCAAATGCTTCAGAACTCATTGGACGCCGCTTCACAGTGCAGATGGACAATGACCCACAGCATACTGCAAAAGCAACCAAAGAGTTTTTTAAGGGAAAGAAGTGGAATGTTATGCAATGGCCAAGTCAATCACCTGACCTGAATCCGATTGAGCATGCATTTCACTTGCTGAAGACAAAACTGAAGGGGAAATGCCCCAAGAACAACAGGAACTGAAGACCGTTGCAGTAGAGGCCTGGCAGAGCATCACCAGGGATGAAACCCAGCGTCTGGTGATGTCTATGCGTTCCAGACTTCAGGCTGTAATTGACTGCAAAGGATTTGCAACCAAGTATTAAAAAGTGAAAGTTTGATTTATGATTATTATTCTGTCCCATTACTTTTGGTCCCTTAACAAGTGGGAGGCATGTATGCAAACTGTTGTAATCCCTACACCGTTCACCTGATTTGGATGTAAATACCCTCAAATTAAAGCTGACAGTCTGCAGTTAAAGCACATATTGTTCGTTTCATTTCAAATCCATTGTGGTGGTGTATAGAGCCAAAAATGTTAGAATTGTGCCGATGTCCCAATATTTATGGACCTGATTGTATATCATGCCTTAAAAAGGAACAGTAGCATTTTCTTTTTTTACAACCACTTTAAAATAATTTGTTTGGCACGATCAATCATATTTTCAACATCAAATGTCAAAATTTCACGATTTCTGCCAGGGTAACTTTTGAGCACAGCTGTGTTTGCAGATGCATCACTGTTCTTGACATAGGCCCACATATTTAAAAACACACAGTTCCAAAATAAGGACGTCTATTTGACACAGACAGGAGCCATACTTTGTGCCTCTTGCATCCATAACAGAATAACATGATAAAATTAGATTAAATAGATCTATAATACTCTCTGGCACAATGATCTCATGTGATCATCATATGTACATATGCAGCAATCGTTCTACACAGAAGAAAATTGCGCCAGCAAATGGGGTCAAAATGCAGTCTTGCCAATATTAAAATGGTTGTACAAACTCGAGGTTTTATACCTTCATGCATTCTATGCATGAAGGTAAAAAAACCTCTCTGCAGCATCTCCCCCAGCCACCCCAATACTTATGTAAAAGACCCCTCTCAATCCAGTGATGTACACTGGAGTCTTGGCTATCCCGAGACCCCCTCTCCTCATTGGCTAAGAGGACAGTGGGAGCCATTGGCTCCCGCTGCTGTCAATCACAGCCTATGAGAAGAAAGAGGGGCCGGGGCCGAGCTGCAGCTCCGTGTGTGAATGGACACATGGAGCATGGGCTGGGGAGTGCGCATGCTCAGGTGCCCCCATAGCTAGCCGCTTGCGGTGTGGGCACCCAACGGAAGGGAGGGGCCAGGAGCACCAGAGGGGGTACCTGAGCAGAGGAGGATCCTAGCTGCTCTGTGCAAAACCATTGCACACTGCAGGAAGTATAGACAGGATTATTTAAAAAAAAAAAAAGTAAGCTTTTAGATTCACTTTAAATTGGCATGGTCATAAAGTTACCGTGGTGTAAACATGAAAGTCCAGCAATCCTACCGAATGCAAGTTTTCTTTTAAATTGGTAAATTGATCAGTAATAAAGAAAACATCTAAAACAAAATAAATATTTTAAAAGTTCAGTCATACAATGCAAAAGATTCATCTCAGTTATTACTATTTTTGTACTACTAGATGTTAATGTGTGTTTACACTGGCATTTATCTACATGTATCTTTCACACTAATGGTCCAATTGGGTCCACCTGTCAGTTTTTCAGGCGGATCCGATCGGATCATCCATAGACTACTAAGGACCTTCAGGTGTCCGCTTCTGGCATCCAGTCCTGTACACCAAAAACAGACAGACTGGGATCTGTTCCGCATCCATCCGGCAGATCGGATGACAGTTGGGCGGAAACGGACAGGCAGTCCTCTTTCCATCTGACTGCCCCATAGGAAAAAGCAGGCTGTGTCTGTGTCCGCTATGTAGGAACGGAGCAGACACAGACCTGTCATACTCTTGCTCAGCGGGGATCAGCAGAGAGATGCCCTGCTGAGCAAACGTATCCATTCGCCGATCTGCCCAGTCTAAAAAGGGGCCTTTAAGCTATACTGCTGTACGATAACTGATACGCTACATAACATACTACCAAGCAATAACACATCACCTCACAGTATTGAATGCTCAACCACCGGCTCACAAGTTTCCTTTTCAGATGGCTCTCAGGAGCCTATTACAAGATGTTCAGAATTATCTATAGTATAACATCCTGTGCAAACAAAAAAAAAACAAAAAAAAACAAAAAAAAAACACCACACTCAAACAAAAATACAGCGTACATTAATGAAAGAAAAAAAAAGTGCATTTAAAATTTTTGTTGTATTAAAGTGGTTTTAAATCCTTACATATACCCGGTGCAGTGACAAGCCTAAGGTAATACACAGAAGTGAAGGAAATACTCCTACATGACACAAATAATGATGCAGCACAACTAAAACAGTGTCTCTTGATTAAATAAGCCCCATATGACAAAAAAAGTCCTTAAATATGTATGCCAACCACCAGCAAGATTTACATATCACAGTCTTCTTCAAAGGATCACCCACGTGTCACATGCATCACCCAATGAACCATATGCACACACCTCCTGGATTGGAATTTAATCAATAATCAAGGTCAAAACGCACTTTTGCCCCTCTAGGACGATACTCCAACTTGCTCCCACATACAAATTTAAGGACTTTTTTGGTTTCATCATTTGGGACTTGTTTACTTAAGAGAGCTTATAGTTGCACTGCATTATTATTTGTGTCATATCTTAGAGGGGTAGAGTGAAAACGCCTAACAGTGCTGGGCAGCAACTAAGAATTCACAGATTTGTGAGCATGATGATTTGCTTGTGTACATTAGGTTTCATATCACAGATAGTTTATGGTACTTTGCTTTAATAGGGACTGTGCCGATTGTCTTTTGCTTTCAAAATCCCCCTTTATAATTTGTACCCGTTTATCTGTAGCCCTGTCTTCTGCACACTCTCCCAAAACACACATTTTACACAGCATTTCTGAGCAGCAGAAAGCAGAGAGCAGGGATCTGATGTTACACACTGCAGTGATACAGCACAGAGCGGTGTGAAATCTGAAAGCTGACTGAAGGGAAGGGACACCTTCGCCATCAGACTCCTGGAGAATAACACAAAGCTGAGTCACCTGCCTTTTGCTGGGGGAAAGTTGGCTGTCTCCCGGGAGGCTGAGGTGTCAGCTTAGAGCAGGTCCACATATGTGAATTGGATGCATTTTTAACCACATAAAATTCACATAACACGTGAAATAACATTGGTTTCTATTGCACCTGTTATGCGGTACAATCAGAGTGCAGACTTGAAAAAGAGTCCCGTCAGTTTTCTGAGCAGTGCGGTCCAGCTCACGTGAAAATTCAGGCTCACTGATCTCTATAGGAATGCTTCTGAATCCCAGATGTCATCAGATGTGAACAGGATAAAATCCTGACCTGATCCTGATCTAAACCTGTCCCAAACCACTGAAGAACTACTTTGTCATTTAGCTGTGAAAACAAAGCTACAATTCCCACCGTACATGTGAGTTTTATCCGTGACTCATGTAGACAACAGAGAAAAACCTTAATTGATGCTTTGGATTCAGGCTAGTACACACTATATAGGGATGTGCTTTGTTCTCTTTTCAGGTCTGGAGGTTTACAACCAATTAAAAGCTTGCAAAGCACTATAAAACTGAGTGAATAGTGTGTGTATTGGACGGGCTACTGTAAACTATTGCCCCATATCCCAGGTTCATACAGAGGTGCGGTCCTTTTGTTACCGAGCTTAAGGAAGTAAACAATGGACTAAAACTGTGGTGACATCACCGCACTTGTATTCCACTGAGATTTAGGAATCCCTCTGCAGTGAAAAGATCTGTGAATCAATAGCATAATTGAACAGGCAGAGCAACAAACAGCTGTCCTAAATTAAAAAAAAACAAAAAAATAAAAACATGGTGCTCTAGGTAGAAGCACCCAGGATTCAGGTAAGTGGGTAGCAGTTTGAGTGTGGGGGAATGTTACCATGTTTCCTGTTGCCCCCTAAATAAGGGTGGAAACAGAAACATGATCTAAAAAATTGACTTTTCTTTTTTCAGCGTATCTAAAGTCAAAATTTTAAATCAATATTCAATTACACAAATTATTTCTAGCCTACTCCTATTATTCTGAACAATCTTGAAATTTGTAAACTTACTTTATGAAGATCATCATACATTTACTTCCTTGAATTCTGTGACACGTAATCACTATGCCCATGAGTGGGCACTGCTGTCTCTGAGGTGCTGAAAGAAGGAGTTTGAGGAGGCAAAGCCAGTACAGGAATCACTGATTGCAGGCAGCAAGGTATCATGGGGCAATTGAAAGTAAAGCGCAAAGAAGTTGCAAAGCATGCAGGGAATCTAGGAAGTTGTGGAAAGAGATGGCCTGCAGACAGGCAAGAACTCACAACATAAGAGATTTTTCAAATAAAGCTTATACTGGATTGTCAAAAATAACGATTGCTTGCATTATTACAGTTCTGTTGTTGTTTACGAAAGAGTATGTTGTGACCATAGACATCCTTTAAGAAGAGACTGCTGGACCTGGATACAGACCTCACCTAAGGAATGCCATACAATTAATTCAGTATATTACCTATAGTTTTCTGCACATTAATCTTCCACGCCATGTCTAGCACACCCCCACTTTTTCTATTTAGAAGTGTTTCAAAGTAATGTTTAGGGAGCTGTGAACTACAAAAGCATATGTATCTCTATCATCAGTTTGATGTAGATAGTATCTGTAATGAAAAGCCTGAAACTTTTAAAACAAGCAATTGTTTTGTAGATACAATCAAATGTTTCCATCTACTGTGCTTGAAATTACAAAAAGGTTTTGGGTGTTTTTTTTGCTTTTAAAATTAGTGATTTTAGATAGGGGAATTGGAAGCAAATATAAAGAGGCTAGCTGATTTTTATTTAAAATTATTTAAAGCAAAACTCCAAGCAAACTTTTTTTTTTTTTTTATTAAAAACTGATGTGTTAAAAAAAAAAAAAAAAAAAAAAAAAGTTAGCTCTCATGATGTGTATGCCACTGTAAGATTCACTGGAAGTTCTTTAATATTAAAATTCCTATTCATATTTTATAGCATACAGTGGATATAAAAAAGTCTACACACCCCTGTTAAAATGTCAGGTTTCTGTGATGTAAAACAATTAGACAAAGATAAATCATTTCAGAACTTTTAACTTTGCCAACCTATAACGTGACCGATAAACTGTACAACTCAATTGAAAAACAAACTGAAATCTTTTTTTTGGGGGGGGGGGGGTGTAAACATAGAAAACTAAAATATTGTGGTTGCATAAGTGTGCACACCCTCTTATAACTGGGGATGTAGATGTGTTTAGAATTAAGAAATCACATTCAAAAACAAGTTAAATAGGAGTCAGTACACACCTGCCATCATTCAAAGTGCCTCTGATTAACCACAAATAGAGTTCAGCTGTTCTTAGTAGGTCTTTCCTGACATTTTCTTAGTCGCATCCTACAGCAAGAGCCATGGTCCGCAGAGAGCTTCCAAAGCATCAGAGGAATCTCATTGTTAAAAGGCATCAGTCAGGAGAAGGGTATAAAAGAATTTCCAAGGCATAAGGTATACCATGGAACACAGTGAAGATAGTCATCATCAAGTGGAGAAAGTATGGTGTAACAGTGATATTATCAAGAACTGGACATCCCTCCAAAATTGATGAAAGAACAAGAAGAAAACTGGTGTGTAAGGCTGCCAAGAGGCCTACAGCAACATTAAAAGGAGCTGCAGGAATATCTGGCAAGTACTGGCTGTGTGGTACATGTGACAACAATCTCCCGTATTCTTCATATGTCTGGGCTATGGGGTAGAGTGGCAAGACGGAAGCCTTTTCTTACGAAGAAAAACATCCAAGCTTGACTAAATTTTGCAAAAACACATCTGAAGTCTTCCAAAAGCATGTGGTAAATTGTGTTATGATCTCATGAAACCAAAGTTGAACTTTTTGGCCATAAACTCCAAAAGATATGTTTGGTGCAAAAACAACACTGCACATCACAAACAAAAACACCATACCCACAGTGAAGCATGGTGGTGGCAGCATCATGCTTTGGAGCGGTTTTTCTTCAGCTGGAACTGGGGCCTTACTCAAGGAAGAGGGAATTATGAACAGTTCCAAATACCAGTCAATATTAGCACAAAACTTTCAGGCCTCTGCTAGAAAGCTAAACATGAAGGGGATCGTCATCTTTCAGCACGACAATAAAAGATCTAAAAATCGAATGGTAGGTGTATTGTAACACTAAGACAGGATAGCAACAAAAAATTTCTAAAGAAATGCATGTCTAAACAAATTATGCACTGATTTGCATGTTCATGAGGGAAGTATTTGATCCCCTTCACAAAACATGACTTAGTACTTGGTGACAAATCCCTTGTTGGCAATCACAGAGGTCAGAGGTTTCCTGTAGTTGGTTACCAGGTTTGCACACATCTCAGGAGGAATTTTGGCCCACGTGACTTGGCAGATCCTCTACAAGTCACTAAGGTTTGGTGGCTGACGTTTTCCAACTCGAACTTTCAGCTCCCTCCACAGATTTTCAATGCCCTGGCTTAGGGAAGAAGCTTCTCACCCAAGATTTGAAGGTACATTGCCTGTCCATCGTCCCTTTGATGCGGTGCAGTTGTCCTGTCCCCTTTGAAGAAAAACATCCCCAAAGCAGAATGTTTCCACCACCATGTTTGACAGTTGGGAGGGTGTTCTTGGGGTCATAGGCAGCATTCCTTCTCCTTCAAACATGGCAAGTTGAGTTGATGCCGAAGAGCTTGATTTTGGTCTCATCTAACCACAACACTTTCAACCAGTCCTCCTCTGCATCATTCAGATGTTCAGTAGAAAACTTCAGGCTGGCCTGGACATGTGCTTTCTTGAGCAGAGGGACCTTGCGGGCACTTCAGGATTTCAATCCTTGTCGGCGTAGTGTGTTACCAATTGTTTTCTTGGTGACTGTGGTCCCAGCTGCCTGGAGATCATTGACAAGATCCTCACATGTAGTTCTGGGATGATTCCTCACTGTTCTCATGATCATTGACACTCCACAAGGTGAGATCTTGCATGGTGCACCAGACCTAGGGAGACTGACAGTTGTTTTGTGTTTCTTCCATTTGCGAATGATTGCACCAACTGTTGTCACCTTCTCACCAAGCTGCTTGGCAATAGTTTGGTAGCCCAGTCCAGCCTTGTGTAGATCTGCAATCTTGTCCCTGACATCCTTGGACAGCTCTTTGCCATGGTGGAGAATTCGGAATCTGATTGTTTGATTGCTCCTGTGGATAGGTGTCTTTCATACAGGTAACAAAATGAGATTAACAGCACTCCCTTTAAGAGACTGCTTCTAATCTTACCTTGTTACCTGTATGAAAGACACCTGGAAGCCAGAAATCCTGCTGAAAGATCGAGGATCAAATACTTATTTCCCTCATGAACATGCAAATCAGTGCATAATTTGTTAGACATGCATTTCTTTTGAACTTTTTGTTGCTATTCTGTCTCCAAGTGTTACACCTACCATTCGATTTTTAGACTGATCATTGCTTTGTGAGTGGGCAAACATTCAGCAGGGGATCAAATACTTATTTCCATCAGTGTATCAGTGTGTGTGTGTGTGTGTATGTATGTGTGTGTGTATATGTATATATATATATATATATATATATATATATATATATATATATACACACACACACACACACACACACACACACACACATATATATACATACACACACACGATCATACACACACACACAGTTTATAAAGAGTCCATCCACCCCTAAAATATCAGGTTTCTGTGATGTAAAAAATAAAATGACAAAAGATAAATCATTTCAGAACATTTTCCACCTTTAAACTGTACAACAAACTGAAATAATTTAGGTGGAGGGAAGTAAAAAAAAACTAAAATAATAAAATTGTTTGGTATGAGTCTATCAATATGGCACATCTTGACGTGGCAATACTTGCCCACTCTTCCTTGCAAATCTGTCAGATTGCGAGGGCATATCCTGTGCACAGCCCTCTTCAGATCACCCCACAGATTTTCAATTGGATTTAGGTCTGGGCCATTCCAAAACTTTAATCTTCTTCTGGTGAAGCCATTCTTTTGTTGATTTGGATGTAGGCTTTGGGTTGTTGTCATGCTGAAAGGTGAAGTTCCTCTTCATGTTCAGCTTTCTAGCAGAAGCCTGAAGGTTTTGTGCCAATATTGACTGGTATTTGGAAAGGTTTATAATTCCCTCTACCTTGACTAAGGCCCCAGTTCCAGCTGAAGAAAAACAGCCCCAAAACATGATGCTGACACCACCATGCTTCACTGTGTGTATAGTGTTCTTTTGGTGATGTGCAGTGTTGTTTTTGCACCAAACATATCTTTTGGCATTATGGCCAAAAAGGTCAAACTTGGTTTCATCAGACCAGAACACATTTTCCCACATGCTTTTTGGAGACTTCAGATGTGTTTTTGCAAAATTTAGCTGGGCTTGGATGTTTTTCTTAAGTAAGAAAACGCTTCTGTTTTGCAATTCTACCCCATAGCCCAGACATATGAAGAATATGGGAGATTGTTGTCACATGTACCAAACAACCAGTACTTGCCAGATATGCCTGCTGCTTCTGTAATGATGCTGTAGGCCTCTTGGCAGCCTCTCAGACCAGTTTTCTTCTCGTCTTTTCATCAATTCTGGAGGGACGTCCAGTTCTTGGTAATGTCACTGTTGCGCCATATTTTCTTCACTTGATGACTGTCTTCACTGTGTTCCATGGTATATCTAATGCCTTGGAAGTTCTTTTGTACCCTTCTAATGACTGATACTTAACAATGAGATCCCTCTAATGCTTTGGAAGCGCTCTGCGGACCATGGCTTTTGCTGTAGGATGCGAGTAAGAAAGTGTCAGGAAAGACCTACTAGAACAGCTGAACTTTATTTGGGGTTAAATCAGAGGCACTTTAAAATGATGGCAGGTGTGTACTGACTCCTATTTAACATGATTTTGAATGTGAGTGCTTAATTCTGAACACCGCTACATTCCCAGTTACAGGAGGGTGTGCACACTTAGGGGGGAGTAAACAAACCAAAAAAAAAAAAAAAAAAAAAACACAATAATGTGGTTGCATAAAAGATTTCAGTTTGTTTTTCAATTGAGATGTACAGTTTACAGGTCACATTAAAAAGGTGGAAAAAGTTCTGAAATTATTTATCTGTCTCAATTTTTACATCACAGAAACCTGACATTTTAACAGGGGTGTGTAGACTTTTTTTATATATATATTTTTTTTATTTTCCCTTCAAATTAAGATTTGTGAAATGATCCTATTGCATGCTACTGAGGGCTCCTTTAGTGCTTTGGGCTTGCGTCAATTCTAAGATCATTCAGAATTCAATGACAGGTACATCTGACCTGCAGTTGACCTCCTGTCTGCTTCAAGCTAGTTCTCCAGTCCCAGAGAAGTGAACAAATGCCTATTGACATGGGCCCTAAAAGGAGCTTTTCACTTTAAACCAAAAATGTGAGCTCTTAATTCAGATACTTCTGTGGAGTAACTCACTCGCATCTCAAGCAACATAGACCAAAGCATTGATGTGCTTCACAAAACAAAGAAAAGGGAGTACTAGGCCCCATTCATACCTGAATGATTTGTAGCTCAAAAGAAATTAATTATATTCAATGGAGATGGGTCACCTGAAGCCAAACACCCGAAGCGCAAACAAGTACTGGTGCTTTTTTTGTTGCTCAAATCGGGAAGATTTGAACATTTTTAAATTCCATAGAAATGAAGGGAAACAAGTGTTTTTGGGGTATTTTTCTACTCAAATAAAAAGCTCGTAAAAATAATAAAATAATAATAAATGAATAAACAGAAATAAAAATCATAATTATGTAATAAACAGCCTAACCAAATAATAATAATGTAATAATTCCTCATATTATTATTGATTTTATTTTTGTTAGGGTTATTTCATTTATTTTTTTTTACTTAGAGGGTTAAGGTTAGAGGTTAATTATAATTTATTATTATATTTTATTCATTTATGATTTGATTATTTTTGTGTATTTACATTTATTATCACCCTAACAAAATAAATAAAAATGATAAGACAATATTAACCATTAACCCTAAACCCAACCCCTAACCTCAAATCTAACACCTTACCCTAACAAATAAATAAAAAAACTGATGGAAAGGCTTAAAAAAAAAAAAAAAAAATTCAAAATGCTTAAGAAACAATACATGAAAAACGTGTGAAACAGAGCAAAAAAAAAAAAAACATTTGCAAAAAATGCTCAAAGAGGCTACGCTTAAGCATGAATCCAGCCTAAGAGTGGGACTACTTACCACTACACAGAAGGCCCTAGATAATAGTGCACTTTAGGTTTAGAATGGAGGACTACCAGTCTTTACTTTTCACATTATAGAAACATCACAAAGCAGCTCCGAAAAATAAGATCTGATAAGCCAAATGTTTTAAAGGTGAAACTGGTTTTTAGACAAAACTATATTTTTTTCAGTGATCAAGAAAACACAGAGCATTAACACTAATTTTAAGGCTTCCAAGATAGATTCCTTGTGTGTGTTATTAGAATAAGCAAGGCATTTGTACAGTGCAAAAGTAGCAAACATCATGCACACTGTTCAGCAAATCCAGCCAGCCTGTCATTTTCTAAAATTTGATGTTAAAAAAAAAAAAAAACCCATAAAAAAGCATTTCTGATATTTGAGCTTTTGGAAGACCACAAAAGATTTGAAGTGAAAACAGCATTTTTCATCATAATACATTTAATACTAAACAGCACATTCTTTAAGGCATACTATAAAAGTAGAATCAACATGTCAGATTGGGGGATTGAAGGGAGGCAGGTTTATTAATCTGATCATCCTCTATATTTATAGTCCCATTCTAATCTAGTCACATTGATTGCTGTTTTTGAAAGCAAATTTCTTCCCATCATCCTATAGCTAAACCAGAGTAGGCAGCTAGAAAATTGCATGTCTACATATGAGCACAATGTTTCTTTTATTTTATACTGTACATTTATGCTCATGACTTCTCAGCATCCCCATATATTGCAGGGTTTTTTTTTTTTTTTATTATGTATGGTTTTATATTTATTTCAGGTACTTATATAGCGCCATCAATTTACGCAGCTTTTACATATATACTGTATTTTACATTCACATCAGTCCCTAACCCTCAAGGGGCATACAATCTAAGGTCCCTAACTCCCATTCATACATACACATACTAGGGCCAATTTAGACAGGATCCAATTAACCTACCAGCATGTCTTTGGAGTGTGGGAGGAAACCCACGCCGGCACAGGGTGCAAACTCCAGGCAGGTGGTGCCGTGGTTGGGAATGACCCTAGTACTGCCAGGCAGACGTGCTAACCATTTAGCCACTGTGATTTTAACTAAACATATCACTTATTGGTGAAATGCATGATCAAAACTCGTCAGCAGAAGAATGAGAATAAATTTAAATAACTAAAAATAGCAGGACAACACTTGTACAACAAAGTTAAGTAATCTAAATGCATAGACTCCCATTAGCTAAAGCTGGCCATAAATGGATTGAAAGTCAGCCAGTTCAGCAGGGACTGGCTGAATTTTGATCCACCTTCTGGCTACGGTGATTGAATCAACTGACTTCTGTTTAACCACCCTGTTCGAAAATTTCCACTTGATCAGTGCTACAGTCCCTACTGTCGGAATACAAAGACACAGAGGAGAGGATTCTTGCATCCACATTGCATGTGTGGATGGGGAAATTGAGTCAATTTTTCTCATTCAACCTGCTGAACGTAAAAATCTGACTCATTTATGGCCCCTTTGGGGAAAATGTAGTGAGCCAAAAAAAAAAAAAAATCAATGGAGATGCGTTCAGACTATTTTATATTAGTATTTGTAGCACTAGAAACAATAGGAAATTAAAAGATAAAACAAACATAAGACATGCCGATAGGTTAATTGGCTCCTGTCTAAACTGGCTGTAGTATTCTAAAATATGTATCTAAAGTAGTAACTACTTCTATCATTTCAAAGTAATGTCAGACATAACCTAACAAGGTAAAGGACAACAAAAAACAAACACACACACACACACACACACTTGGAGCTTTGAGTGGCCAGTCTTTCACAGCATGTATTGGTTGTCATTGCAATACATACGAAGAAGAGGAAATTAAGAAATTAATCATGGGCAAACACAAACACAGAACAGTTCTTACGATCTTTGAATAAAATGAAAACTTGACTGAAAGAAACTGAAGCCTGCCAGTCCTTTAATGAAAATGCTAGCTGCTTGACAGATCCTCTACCTTCAACCCTTTTTGAATCACTTAACTCAAACCGGTATTCAGACAAGGTGTTCCTACTTCAAACTTTATTTCCAATGATTAGCACTAGTCAGGCAACTATGATTTTCAAAATGGGGTCAGCAACGACAGCCAACATATTTCTCTCAGGAATGGTTTACTAGGGCATTTGTTGTCTAGTAAAAAGGACAGCTTAAATTTTCATACTAAAAAGTCACCTTGTCTTTAGAGACAGAAAAAAGGTAAAAAAAAAAAAAAAGTTTTGATTAGGGGTTCAGGAGTTTTCTTAAATTAAACAATTTATATAAGCAAAACAAACAAAATCTTACCCAATAACTGTAACCGATCCTTTGCCATTAGTAGATTTGTTGTCATTTTAGTTTGTAGACGTCGTGCTCTGTCATATTGTTCACCTGCATGCAGAAAACGAACATACATCAAACCATCAGGTTAATGAGCAATTAAAACAGGATTGGGTTCCCACCATGTAAAATAGAGCACTTCAATAATGTAAAATGCAGCGCTAAAATAATGATATAAAATTGTATAAATAAAAGTGACTGTTGATAAGGTCAAGCGCTAAATGGAGCGCTAAATAGTGATAATGATGTATTGTCAAGATTATGACAGATATAGTGACATATAAAACGTATAACATAAACGTGATAAGTCCAAATGAACAATAATGATAAAGCAAATAGTGTAATAATATTCCGGTGTCTTGGGATAAGGGTCGTCCTCACACGTAATGCATGGAAATAAGGTGCTCCTCCCTAACGTTTGACAACGTGCTTTCGCACGAAAACGCATCAGTAGGAGCCTGCCGCGCTGACGTCACTGACCGCCGAGGCCGCATGTTAGCTACCTCGGTTCTAGTACTATCCAGATGCTTTGGAAATTAATGCTTTGAGATACATTTACTGCTGTGCACTTTATACCTTGATTGATCAATGGCTCAATAAATATACTACACTATACCAGCAATTCTTGTTTGGTGGCTGAATTTTTGAGCCATTCAAGGTGGATACCTACCGTTCCTGACACTGTGGATACCTGGTGTAAGTAAAGCAAAAGGAGCAGTCCCTGTATGCTGTGAAGTTCCTAGCTGAGAGGTCTGGAGTTCTTTCTGGGTGCGTGGTGTACCAGTGGAGCCCCTCATCTCTACCAGTTCCTTGATGACTACCAGTGCCTTTCCGGATATTACATTACATGCGCATTAATATTGTGCGTCCGGTGAGTGCAGTAATACCTCATTTTCCTTACCACGGAAGTCACGAGCACCTTATTTCCATGCATTACGTGTGAGGACGACCCTTATCCCAAGACACCGGAATATTATTACACTCTTTTCTATATCATTATTGTTCATTGGACTGATCACGTTTATGTTATACGTTTATATGTCACTATATCCATCATAATTTTGATACACCATTGTCACTAATTAGCGCTTGACCGTATCACCAGTCACTTTTATTCATACGATTTTATATCATTATTTTAGCGCTGCATTTTACATTATTGACATTTTAAAGGACTTAAGGGTTTATCCCTATGCTAGCTGCTTAAATGACATGAAGCGCTCGCTTATCATAGTCATTATAAAATAGAGCACTTGAAAGACTTTATAACCAATCTATACCGTTAACAGCATTTTATATTCCGCCCACTTTTAACTTTACAATACTGCAGGAAGGTCTGAACTTCGTGGCACGATACGCATCTATTTGCTTGGGTGATTTTAATATAAAATTCGGCATAGTCATATGGACAGACTTACCCCTCAGAGTGGGAGTCTACTGCCATGCCCACTAGATTTGCCAGACAGAAAATACATTTTCTATGGTGGAAGCCTGGTGATATAAGTATCAAGATAATCTGTTGCTGTTTTTTTTTCCAGCCACATATAATTTCGTGTCTGAAATTGATTTGATTGTCAGTGCATCCTGACTGCCTAAAATCAAGGATATGGACTATCTGACGTGCATCTAACTAATGCTGCTCAGTTTGTGTGGATACGGAAGGAAAGGCCGTGTCACATCTGTCTGGAACATAGTTCAAAACAACAGCTTGAAACCTACCTGGAACACTTTATAAAAAGACTTCCTTTTATTACATCTATCATCTTGTGATTTTTTTTCATGGTGATTGAGGATACCCTTGCGTATGTCATATTAATTCAGAAAATATTTATCTCCCATTATACATTGCTCAAAAAAAATTAAAGGAACACTTTTTAATCAGCGTATAGCATCAAGTCAAACTCCTGGGATATTGATCTGCTCAGTTAAGTAGCAGAGGAGGTTGTTAATCAGTTTCAGTTGATTTGGTGTTATTAAAATCATCAACAGGTGCGCTAGATGGGCCACAATGAGATGAGCCCCAAAACAGGAATGGTTTTACAGGTGGAGGCCACTGCCATTTTTTTTCCTCATCTTTTGTGACTGTTTTTCACTAGTTTTGCATTTGGCTAGGGTCAGTGTCACTACCGGTAGCATGAGGCGATACCTGGACCCTACAGAGGTTGCACAGGCAGTCCAACTCCTCCAGGATGGCACATCAATACCTGCCACTACTTGAAGGTTTACAGTGACTCCCAGCACAGTCTCAAAAGCATGGAGTGTGACGGACGCAAGATCGCTGCCACCAATATGTGGCGATCCCACGATCACTGTCACCAATATGTGATGAACACGTCGTCAGGCCCCAGCCTTTCTCACCAAACTCATGACCGAAGGACTAGCCAATCTAAAACCGCAGTGTCACGTGTGTAACAATGCCACAGCCAGCTGCACCCTGCACAACGATTTTCCAGCGAATTGGACCACAATCTATGTACCGGCAGCCTGAGCGATTGTTACTGGGTTAGGTTAATTATGCAATTAACCCTTCACACTGCCACCACCTTTTTGTACAGAGAAAAAGGTAACTCGGCAATGTCAGCTATAACACTATAATGGTTGAGATAATAGTCTGTACACCACGGTCACCGCAGGCCGGTTATACAGAGGGTTAAACAAACACAGTAGCGCTCTTTTTAGAGGAAGGAATTAGTAAATTGCAATTAGGAGCTATAGAAACAGTTTAACACTTTCAGAAGGAAAGATTTATTGATTTATTACTAAAAGTTTAAAAAGGGTGCAATAAAAATATTTACAGAAAAAATATGTAACACATACACAGGCAGGGGGTGTCTCTGAAGTCAAGGACCAATACCCCCGTCTAGGGCAGGAAAGTCTGGGCGTAGACCTAAACTAGAGCCAAAATCTCTTATAGTTCATATTTTTGCTCATAACTTTTCATCTGAACAAGTGGCACTCCACCCGTGGGTAGATTATTATGCAGACACGTCTGAGCATTGACTAGATATGAAATTCTACACTGAATGGTTCACGAGATCTACTTTTCTGCTTTCCTATATATTCCAACCATGGAGAGTGACCTATCAAACTGTTCGCCTCCTCTTGGCCAATCTGACGATATGCCTGTTTTTTATGTAAGTCTCTCATATTCCAAGATATGAGACATAGGGAAAAAATGGATTTTTAAAAAGATTATCTGGTTCAATGTTTTTGAACTGCTGGGAAGGCTGCGTTATCTTTTTACGAGGTGTTAAATTGCACAGGTTCTTTGGACAGCAAGGCACTTCCTGGCTCCCTGCTGGGCTCCGGCCTGTGACACTTTTAACACACACAGGCCAAATGTCGCTGTGACTCTTAGAGAGGGAGGGAGAATTCTTAACAAAATGGAGGGTTGGAGCAAAATGGTTGAACCGCATCCATCTCTGTGTGTACGCTTGCTACATGGAGGAGATTCCAGGAGACAGGCAGTTACTCTAGGAGAGCTGGACAGGGATGTAGAAGGTCCCTAACCCATCAGCAGGACCAGTATCTGTTCCTTTATGCAAGGAAGAACAGGATGAGTACTGCCAGAGCCCTACAAAATGACCTTCAGGAGGCCACTGGTGTGAATGTCTCTGAGCAAACAATCAGAAACAGACTTCATAAGGGTGGCCTGAGGGCCAGACGTCCTCTAGTGGGCCCTGTACTCACTGCGTTTGCCATTGAACACCAGAATTTGCAGGTCTGCAACTGGCACCCTGTGCTTTTCACAGATGAGAGTAGGTTCACCCTACCCTGAGCACATGTGACAGATGTGAAAGGGTATGGAGATGCCGTGGAGAAAGTTATGCTGCCTGTAACATCATTCAGCATGACAGTTTTGATGGTGGGTCAGTGATGGTCTGGGGAAGCATATCCATGGAGAGACGCACAGACCTCTACAGGCTAGAAAATGGCAACCTGACTGCCATTAGGTATCGGGATGAAATCCTTGGACCCATTTTCAGACCCTACGCTGGTGCAGTGGATCCTGGGTTCTTCCTGGTGCATGACAATGCCTGGCCTCATGTGGAGAGAGGATGCAGGCAGTTCCTGGAGAATGAAGGAATTGATACCATTGAATGGCCCCGACAACAGGTTGCAGCTCAGACTGTCCAGGCGCTCAGTGATGCCCTGTTCCATATTTGGGATGAAATACCCCAGGACACCATCAGTCTCATTAGGAGCATACCCCGACATTGTCAGGCATGCATACAAGCACGTGGGGGCCATACAAACTACTGAGTACCATTTTGAGTTGCTGCACTAAAATTTCAGCAAAATGGACTAGCCTGCTGCATCATTGTTTCACTTTGATTTTTGGGGTGTCTTTAAATTCAGTCCTCTGTAGGTTGATAATTTTCATTTACATGAAACAATGGGGCATCCTTGTGTTCCTAACACATTACCCGATCCATATCAGTATAGATATCCAGCATGATATTTTCCCCATCGAGATCTGATGTGTTTTCAAAGTGTTCTTTTAATTTTTTGAGTAGTGTATTTGTTATGTGATCGTCTGATGGCACTTGAAAACTGGTTTGAGGCTGCATAGAATATGTCCTCCCATCTGGTTTGAGGCTGCATAGAATATGTCCTCCCCTCTTGATTGCTTTTCAATTGGCCTCCCCACAGCCTGGATAGATGTGATGGCCCCCCTTTGTGTGATTGTTCCTTGTCCACTCTTTGTTGTTAACCAATAGAAAACGTATATGTACAATATGTTATACAGAAATACGGAGGTCCTGAAGAAGCGTTTTCTGACCACGAAACATGTTGACTGTGTAACCTAAGACATTACTGTTTTGATTTATTACCAATAGGCCACTTTAAAATGACCAGTTTCTACTTTGCATTCATTTTTGGGTTGGTAACCTACTAGTAAGATAGATAGATATCCATCTCAAATCACTCCCACTGCTGGATGAATATTCAATTGTCACAGAAACTCATTTCTCCTGATTGGAGTCTTAATACATTTTTGCTATGCTTACTGCCCGACAAACCAACCATCCTGCAGGAATAGATAATTTTCATCCCAGATAACAAATATCTCTTAAGCACCTCTGATATTCTCAGTTTGCAAAACCTTTAAAACTCATGTAAAGCTAAACTTGATACCCCTATTAAAGCAGAAAAAAAAAAAAAAAAAAAAAAAAAAAAAAAACCGCTGGGGTGAGCACACCGCTTGATCGTGGGACAGGTGAGTAGCTGTTTATTAAAAGTCAACAGCTACAGTTTTTGCTGACTTAATTTTTACACAGGAGACTGGAGCTGCTCTAATGCAGGCCATAGATGAGATGAAAAATGACCGAAAATCGGCCAAAGAAAAAAAAAACCAAAAACGTTTTTTGTGATTTATGACCTTTTAGATTATCAGTCCTGTTGCAAGATAAATTGGCCAAATTTGTCATTCTGCCGATTTTCACGGCAATGATGGAAAAATTTGCAGATCTTTTTCCAATATTTAAAAATGCGGATGAGCAGTGACATGAAAGAAGAAGGAAAAGAAGAAAAGGAAAAAAATATAATAAAATGAGAAGAAATAGAATATGAAGAAGCAGAAAAAAAAAAAAAAGAAGAAGAATCAGTCCGATATTATATTTGACATTTAAAAGTATAGCAACATTGTATATTTGTATCCGAATAGAAACATCTGTATCCGAAATGGATACAAATAGAATATGCAGAAGAAGAAAAAGTTGCAACATTGTATCTATTTCTTCTTTTGCTTCGTATTCTATTTCTTCTTCATATTCTATTTCTGCTTCTTCTGCATATATTCTATATAATTGCCGGCTGTAGACGGGACGAAAATCAGCCGACCTTTTTTTTCACCAATAGTGGTAATGTCGGCTGATTGATCGATTTTTCGTTTTTCAAAAAAAAAAAAAAAAAACGCCGGTTTTCTCCCAGTCTATGGCCTGCATATCTTTATCAAGACGGTTCTCCTTGGAGGAAGGGAATAGGGCTAAATTTAAATTAGAGGAGATGGCAGCAGCTTTTATGGCTCACTCTTCGCAAGCCCATGCTACAGACTTAAAATTACAAGCAAGAATAGTACAACAGATGCATTTGGGGAGATTTAGTAAAACGGGAGCACTCAGAATCGGGTGCAGCTGTGCATGGTAGCCAATCAGCTTCTAACTTCAGCTTGCTCAATTAAGCTTTGACAATAAAACCTGGAAGCTAATTGGTTTCTATGCACAGCTGCACCAGATTTTGCACAGTCCAGTTTTAGTAACACCCCCCATTACGCCAAAACTACAAAAAAAAAAAAAAAAAAGGAAAAAAAAAAAAACTTGGTGACTGTTGTGTTAAACTATTAGCCTGCCTAGCACATTACAATTCAAACCACCCAAGGTCATATCTCACTGGCCTCTACAGATGGTCAGATTATTACTAACCCAAAAGTTTTTCACCTCCACATACACAACAGCCAAACTAGGGGCCTATATGCACCAAACTGATCTCCTCAAGCTCAGTCGCACAGGTTTAAATGCTAGATGCACCCCCAACATTAAAACAAAATTCAGGGGGCTCTCACCAAGTTTGCTAAAGCCAAGGCTCCTAGACCAGATATATTCCAAATTAATTTGATATAGAATTCCAGAACTGTCCGGTTCCCATTCTCCACATTTGTAACGCAGCCCTTGAATCTTCTATGCTGCCACCAACCCCCTTCCATGAGACAAGCGGCCATTATTCTGTTATCCACACCCTACGAGAAGTCTCTGCTATAATCCTGGTATCTAACTACAACAGGGAAATAGGCCTATGTGACTCCAGGAACAAAAAGGTGTTGTCACTTTACTTAAGTAGGTTAAATCACTGAGCTTATTCACCCCTGTCAAACGGGTTTCATTCCAGGGAAAGACATCACTTTTAGACACTAGGAAAAAGTTTTAGAACTTCAAAGCAACACAATTCTGTAGGTACAAGGGTACCTGAGTAGGGATGAGCTCAAGGTTTGCTCCCATCACAAGTTGAAGCCAAAAGTTCGTACGACCAAAAGGTTTGTACTAGTGCTCAAACATTTACCTAATCGTCAGGAGCTGAATGTCATAATAGTAGTTCTACTTCCAATATTGCACATCACCATTACAGCTGCCCACTGTGCCTTCCTACAGTATGGGTATAGTAGATGGGAGAGCTATAAGCAAAAAACTCCAACCAACCTACCTTAGAGCCATCTGTCAGAAACATGGCAATTATCAAGGCAGAATTAGACTGAATGGTGTAATGTTGCCAACAGGATGAAATCTGGTGTACCTAGGTCCACCTACTGCTTCATCCAATATCTGCTTGCCCTCCCACCATGGTGTCTGGATGCCAGTATACCCACACACCAGCCATACTGCTGTTCTTTCAGGGGGACCAGTGAGGCAGGGGACGACTCAGAGCGTGACCAAATGTGAGTAAGGGACGGATTCACTAGAGCCTCTGCATCCATGGGGATAGCGGATTCTTTTCTGGTAGAGAAAGAAACTTAAGGAACACCAAGAAGGTGATAATAGGAAAGGTCCAACAACTAGGATACGAACAAAAAAAAAAAAAAAAAAAAAAAAAAAGGAGAGAGAAATGACATGCAACCCCTCCATGTCCACTGTAACTGGAATCACATGGAAGCATATACTAGAAGGCCCGTGCAACTAGCACAACCACCTAAAAGCGAGGGAGGAAGGAGGAGAGGGAGGAGGGGAGGGAAGAGGAGGAAACTTCTGCCTTTAGAATCACTTACTTCCTTCTCCTGCCCAGGACTACTTGCCCCGTAAGGCGTTGCTCCTCACACATTCACAAGTTCTCAGACACTTACTGACATGTATGGATGGTGTACTGAGCTGTATGTGTGCTGCACTGAGTATACTGACAGGCCAACTAATCTGCTGACCAACTTCGTGATCATGAAAATAATGGGCAACTATTTTTACAGTCTATTATAATGGATTATGTTGATTAGTTGTCTCAGCCCTACAAACAGTTTCGCATATTTGTAAGGCTGCTATGTGGACTCCTGTTTACGTTTGACAAGTTTTACCACGTGGATGTTCAAGGCTCTGCTGATGTTGCCTTTTTTATTTGTGGCCTTGTTGGCAGTTTGTTTGCTGTGATGCCCACCTGTAAAATTTTTACATTACCTGTAAAATCTGTTTCTAGGAGTACAGTACCCTTCCCTCTACCCATTTTTATCCTTATAACTGAAGGATAATGGTCAGTACCATCTGAATATCAGAGCAACCAGTCTGCCCGGTCTCCACTGACTTTTGACATTAACAAGGCATTTTTCGTCCACACAACTGCAGCTCACTGGATATTTTCTCTTTTTCGGACCATTCTCTGTAAACCCTAGAGATGGTTGTGCGTGAAAATCCCACTAGACCAGCATTTTTTTTTAAACACGATGACCTGCCTGTCTGGCAAAAGCAACCATATCATGTTCAGTCACCCAAATCCCTGTTCTTCCCCATTCTGAGGCTCAACTTGAAATTCACAAAGTCAAATTCACCACGTCTAGATGCCTAAATCCATGGATTGGCTGATTAGCATTTTGTTACCAAGCAATTGAACAAGTGTACCTAATAAAGTGGCCAGTGTATAGTGTATATTGCATCTTCCAGTTCATACATGATAACATAACGAGATTCTTAAACCAAGCATTGATTAGAACATTTACACTGGTCTTATCTCTTTTATACAAATGCTTAAGAAATACCAAAACAAAAAAGTTCAGCATTTAAATATATACACAACATACAATTAATTACCTTGCCCTGTGACTGGTACTGCAATTCCCTTCTCCAACTCCTGAATTCCTTTCTTGTACCATTCCACAGCTTTATCCTTTTGATCTAAAAAAAAGAAAAAAAAATTATATATTAAAAATAAATATTATTATAATAATTGAAATGTATAGCATTAATGAACACACAGATTGACTCCTATTATTCATATTCCCAGGTACAGAATTGTTGCCTTTGTTTCCCCTTTTTTACGCTTCTTTCTCTTAACACACTTCATGTCCAGGGTGTTGCTCACTATCTATGCAGAAGCAGGGTGGTCACCTTTGGTTGTTGGCTCCTGGGATTGGCCTACAGAACACTTCACCCTTCCCTTATCTCCATAACAGACTGAACTGGGAGAGCTAAATCCTATTTGGGGATTTTAAGCAACGCAGGGAGGAGGTTACAAGCTTACTAGGTTTGTGGCAGAATTAACAGGGATTTTACACTCATCAAACAGACATAAAACATTCAATGGTATATTTATCTGAGCAAAAAGGAAGCAAAAACAGGAGTTCATTTTTAGGCGCATGTACACTGCAACTGTTATATATAACTAATGTATTCCTATGTGTCCATGTACACAGTCGTTTACGGGTAGTTGAGTTTACAGTAGTTTTTTTTAAATGCACCAAACTTGCGTTCAGGAGTAGATTTCATCAGCGTTTCAAATGCCAAATGCTTGTAAATGCAGCTAATGCTGTCCAGAGCCTTTTTTCATCATGAAAAATGCATGCAAAGCTTTTTTCTGGTACTCAAATGGACCTGGTACACCATACTTTGAGGTTTAGCATGAAAGAAAATATGTTAGACACTGCTGAAATAATTTCTGCACAGAAAAAGAAAAAGAAATACTGCTCTCTCTTTCAATATGTCAAATAATTATTTTACTGTTTTTCAGTGCATTCTGGGCATTTTGGAAGGTCTCCTGAGGATTATCTTTAAAAAACGCTTCTAAACGCAAACACTCAAATATGCATAAGTGAGGTATGCAAATGCAACTAAACAGATTTTTTTTTAACCTACGTTTTCCAGCAGTCAGTATCCATCATTCAGAAGTGTCCCGTGTACATGGAGCCTTAGAGTTTCCTTAACCCTTTGAGACAGAATTCCAAGCAAATATATAAAGGCACCCTTTGTATTCGTTTCCTAGAATCCCTAGCAAAGCAGCACTCACACTGGTTGAGGCAGAGCCAGCACTAAAAGCCAGTTTGGGTTCCACTGTAAACTTTTCATGCATGTGTTATATTCTTATGGAAATCCTTTTTTTTAGTAATAATCTATGAAAAAGCACAATGTCGAACAGGTAAATGTGTTTGCAGCTTGATACTGCACATCATTTCAGAAAGATACTTAGGCCCCATTCAAACCTGAGAGTTTTGTAGCGCAAAGCTCCAAAACACTCAGGGGGGAAAAAAAAAAAAAAAAATCAATATTACTCTATAGAGATGGTTCACATCTTCACTCCAAATTGCCTGAAGCAGAACGCCTGAAGCTCAAAAAAAAGTTTTGTAGCTCAAATTGGGCAGATCTGCACATTTTTTTTTTACGCATTTTTATTCCCATAGAAAATATAAACATGCAATTAGCACATTTTTTTTTTAGAGTTTTAATGCGCATTTTGTACGATTTTCTGCTCAAATGAAATAAATGTTGAAAAAACCTAACCTTTAAAAATTAAATTAATTTAACACCCGAACAATACAATAATTATAATAATAAAAATAAATTATTTTTATAACTTTTTTTAGGTTTTAGGGGGTTAAGGTTATGGGTTAATTATTATTATAAGTATTTACTTATGATTATTTTAATGTATTTGTGTATTTATTTTACATTTATTCATTTTTTAATATTATCACCCTAATAAAAAAAATAAATAAATAGAAAATAAATAAAATACTGTAAATAAATAAGAAATAAATAAAATACCCCAACCTAGCAACAAATGATGCAATAGATGATATTTTTCTCTATTGGCTAATAAAAAAAAACGCCAAACTTCAAAAACAGCTAAAAACGTTGTATGAAAACACGCAAAAATCTCAGTAATATCACAGCTAACAACGCTGAAAAACGCTATGCGCAGATGCAAATGGAGCCTCAGCAACAATAGTGTAGAGGTGTGATTGCAATGATTCCTACAACCTGCTGCTTTACAAAGTTGCATCACAAACCAGATGAAACTTGTTGAAACCTGAGGATATCCCCATCTAGAGTCCCCCATATGACGGATTACCACAGTCCAGGTGGTGCAGGATGTGGTAAATCCACCTTCCAACTGTCCACTCCTAGGATGTGAACAGCAGATAGCAAGAATAGTTTCTCTGCCCATGAGATGAACAGACTTACTTCCTTTAGGGTTGCCTGACTCCTGGTACCCCCCTGGTGATTGACGTAAGCCACAGCTGTGACATTGTCTGATTTCACCCTGGGCAGGTTCCCCTGCAGAAGGGAGATCCAGCGATGCTCTGAGCTCCAGGATGATAAAGAGAGCTGGGTATCCTCGAGTGACCATGCTCCCTGAACTGGGAGAAAGTGGAACACTCTTTCCCCAGCCTGAGAAGCTGACCCATTATCACCTTCCATTGGTGTGACAGAAATTACAAACTTTGTGATATCATAGCTTAGAACAGGGCTTAAAATTTCAAGTCCTTAGCTACTAGCCAGGCCTTAAGAGTTACTCGCCACCAGTTGCGCCACTCAACCCTTACCCTTCCCCACCCCTAAATTTGCCCTCATAAATTATTTCATGATATTACACTGTGAAATGTTTTATGCTGAATATTAACAATAACATATTTAAAAATATTAAAAAAGCAATGTAAAAACCACCTCCTCCATCCCATGTCTTTCTCCTTCTCAAGTCCCATCTCCCCATCCCATGTCTTTCTCTACCAGTCCCCCTGTACCATCAGAGTTCCCTTTTACCATCAGAGCCCCCCCCCCCCCCTTCTGTACCATCACAGTTCCCCTTCACCATCAAGTCAGGAGTGTTGGCAGATGACCTGTGAAGAGGGGGGTCAGAGCTGCTCTGTGCAAAACCACTGCACTGAGCAGGTAAGTAGAACATGTTTGTTATTTTCCAAACATAATAACTGAGCCTTTAGAATCACCTTAAGAGAGAACACAGATCATACTGTACACAGGGGTGTGAAAATTAAAAAAAGAAAAAAATAATAAGTTTTAACCAAAACTGTATTTAAAATCTGAGGTGCGTTTAGGAATGTCTGGGACTTTTAAAAATCAAAGGGGGCTCTATGGTGACTTAAAAGGTTGAATTTTTTTTTTAACATTGCACTGCATATCTCCTCCTTCCCTCCCTGCCTCTCTCCAGCACTGCACCCGGGGACTAACAGGGAGGGGAGAGACCTTGTAGTGTAATGAGCACCGATTGACTGTCAGGATAAGGGGAGTGTTGGGCTTACCCTTTATCACTTTTGCTGCCAGAGCCATTTTTCAACGTTTAAAATATAATTTTAGGCTTGATGATTACACAAAACCCCCAAACATTATCTATTTTCTGAAAGCAAAGACCCAAGAGAATAAAATATGGTAGTTCCAATTTTTTTTTTATGTCTCACAATATTACCGCAAAGGTCTAGGAAACGCAAAATTTCAGTAAAAATTACATTTAAATTAATTTCAGGGTGAAAAAAAAAAAAAAAAGGGAAGAGAAAAAAAAGGGAAGAGAAAAAAAAGGGAAGAAAGGAAGAAAAAAAAAAAAAAAAGGGAAGAAAGGAAGAAAAGGGAGGAAAAAGCAATAATTTACCCTATTTTTGGTAAAATATAAAAGGTTCCACCGAGTAAATAGATATGTAACATGTCAAACCTTAACTTTGTGTGTACTCATTAAATGGTGACAAACTTCAGTACCCTATATTTTAATAGGCGACCCTTTTAACCACTAGCCTACAGGGCACTTATACCCCCTTCCTGCCCAGGCAAATTTCCAGCTTTCAGCGCCGTTGCACTTTGAATGACAATTGCGCGGTCATGCAACACTGTTCCCATATGAAATTATTATCATTTTTTTGTGACAGATAGAGCTTTATTTTGGTGGTATTTAATCACCTCTGGGTTTTTTATTTTTTCTTAAACCAAAAACCACTGAAAATTTTGAAAAAAAAAAAAAAAAAAAGTTTCTTAGTTTTTGTTATAAAATTTTGTAAATAAGTGATTTTTCTCCTTCACTGATGTGCGCTAAAAAGGCTGCAGTGATGGGCACTGATGGGTGGCACTGATGGGCACTGAAAGGCAGCACTCATACATGGCACTGATAGGCGGCACGAATGGGTGACACTGAAAGGCAGCTCAGATGGGCACTGGCAGGTGGCATGGATGAGCACAGAGTTGGCACTGATGGACACTGACAGGTGGTGCTGCTGGGGCTACACAGATCATCAGTGCTCTGATGATCTGTTTAGATGTCCCCTCCGAGGAATGCCGATTACCGGCTGTCCTCCCCTCTCGAGCTGTCAGCGTGACAGCTAGTGAGGAGAGTAATGCCGATAACCGGCATTTCCCTGTTTACATGTGATCAGATGTGATTGGACACAGCTGATCACATGACCGAGCCGACATCTTCGGCTCTTTCCATAGATCGGTGATCCGCTGTGTCCGAGGGACACAGCGCACCGCCAATCGCTGCGCTGCACGCTCACGGAGCCGCGCATCCACGCTGAGAATGGGAGGACGTCATATGACGTCTTTCCATAACGAGAGAACCGCTCTGCGTCCCTCATATTACTATATGGCGGGCAAAGCCCCTTATAGGTCATCAGTATAGTGTTAAGGAAGAGCACTTAGGAGGTGCTAGAATTACTGCTCTCATTATGGCGTACGCAGCGATATGTAATGTGTATCACAATGAACATTTTCATATGACGCATAGGCACCCTGGCGCATGCTTTTACTTTTGTATGTGCGTACATGAGGGGGCCGCAATTTTTTTTTTGAGGGGATGTTATGTGCTTGGGTGCAACTGATTTTTTACGATGAAGAAAAAAAATGTTTTCTTAACTTTTTTTTCATCACATAGGAGACAAAAAGTCCTCTATGTGATGATTTTTTGGTAACAGGTTCTCTTTTAATGAGACATCCAGGGTCTAAAAGACGTATGTAATGCTTTGTACATCACACTGCATTACATTCTTTCCCCACCTCAATGGCTGGGAAATATGTGAACAGGGACCTGGAAGCGACGTCAAACGTCTCTTCTGGGTCAGGACAAGGAGAGTGAACATGTTCACTTTCCCCCTCCCCTCTAGCCACCGGCGCTCACTGAGCCAGTCCCAGGCCTGCAGATGGGCAAGCGGAGGACGGAAGACTTGGTGAGCGGAGGGAAGTTCATCCGTGGGGGGAGGGCGATACAAATCGCGTCGGGCAATACAAATTCAACATCCCTGTGTACAGGCAGATTTTTGTCCTTTTGTTGCAGCACACCAAAAAACCCCACTCCAGAGTATTCAGTAACTTGCAGCAAATAGCTTTTTTTTTTTTTTTTGGAAACTGCATAATAAAAAGGGAGATAATGCTATAGCTGTAAAATATTGAATTTCTATTACTAGAACAATGTTGACCAACTTGGCAAATATAGGGAGCCGTTAAAACAGCTGGTCTGTCTTCATAGACCACATAAATCTGCTTGACAGACCTTAGTTATCATCCACTAATCATTTGAATCAGCACAAACTTTATGCCTGGATGGTACTGATAAGCAAACAAGCTGAAAAGCAAATGGCCATCTGCAGGCCTACTCTGCAAAAAAAAAAAAAAAAAAAAAAAAAAAAAAAAAGACAGTTGTGTTTATGTGATATATACAGTATATATATATATATATATATATATATATATATATATATATATATATATATATATCTGTCAAACTACATACTGCAATGTCCACCTGTCTAATCAGCACAGTGTTAACATTTCCCAATTACGTTTTTGCATACTTTCAAGCACACAAAATAAGCCACATGAAGCATGTCAGGAGACCACTTCTTCCACCCCAAGAAGCTTCCCTACAAGTGGAAAAAGCATCCACTTATTTGTATAGGACATGACTACACATGTCAAACTCAAAGCCCTTGAAAGCACTTACCACTTTTCAATCATCTGTAGCATTGACACCAGCTGATTGTACCACTGTATGAAAGGGAGCAGTTTATACATTGCTTTATTTTATGAAGATAGTTACAAGTATACTAGAATTCTGCCCACTGAGGAAAAATGCCTAGGTACCCTGTCACCAGTTCTGACTTTTTACTTTACGTGCTTTATTTTAATAATGAAAAAAATACTACTTCATTGTGTTAATTTTTTAATGAGCTACTTTTTTTTTTCTCATTTGCAACCCCTGCAAAATTAAAGCAGTATGTAGCCACAAATAATGTAATACAGGCATACCTTAGTTTACAAATTTAATGCGTTCTCCGGGACGTTTCGTATTGCAAAAAATTTGTAAACCGAAACGCGGTTTCCCATAGGAATGCAATGAAAACCAATTAATCCGTTCTGGAGATCAGAAAAAAAGTTAGAAAAAAATATATATATCTTTTATCTGTTAAAAACTCTTTATAAAGTGCACTTTAAAGGCATAAATACTGTACAGGAACATGTTAAAAAAAAATTTCCAGAATGGCTCCAGACTCCAGCTTGCATGGGGCCAGTGTTTAAACCTTCCAGGCGCAATTCATCCTGAGGAAATTGGCTTCATATTGCAAAAAAAAAAAAAAAATTTGTAAATGCATTGAAAACCAATTAATCCGTTCTGAAGGTCTGAAAAAAGTCTTATCTGTTCAAAACTCTTTATAAAGTGCACTGTAAAAGGCACGGGGGTCGGCTCTATAAACCTCCCAGGCACAATGCATCCTGCGGAAACTTTCT
Source organism: Staurois parvus (assembly GCF_062004578.1). Classification (NCBI taxonomy): domain Eukaryota; kingdom Metazoa; phylum Chordata; class Amphibia; order Anura; family Ranidae; genus Staurois; species Staurois parvus. The sequence goes on from NW_028318415.1 coordinate 2,103,953, forward strand.
TCGTATTGCGAAAAAAAATTTGTAAACCGAGGCATTATTTTCAAAGGATTTTCATTCGTAAATAACATGTTCTTTTTTAATAAACGCAAAGGTGCGGCCGCTCGGTGTCTAGGCCCAGACGCCGGGAGGCCGCACATTTGCGTTCTGCTGGCGTAAAGAGGTTAATCACCACTGGGGTTTTTATTTTTTGCTAAACAAAAAAAAAAACCCAACTCATCGACACCCGTCAAATGTTTTCTAAAGTGCAGTCTGAATGATGATCACTCTTCAGAAAGCGGTTTGCGGGGGGGGGTTACATTTTTCTCTTTTTGCTAGGCAGATTTAAAATGCAAAACACAGCAAAAAACGCAGTACATGCTTTTCTGCAGCATTTCCATTGAAGTCTATCGAACCAAAAACACAGCTTTTTGCATTCAAAAAAGTCCCTGACCCCTTTCCAAAAAATGCACCGGGTGAAAACACTGAGGTGTGAACTTGTCCCATAGGAAATCATGTTAATGGACTGTAGTGCATTTCTGCAACACGCTGCGGAAACCTCTTAGGTGTGAACCTAGGGATTTCCTATGGAACAGGTTCACATCTCTGCATTTTCAATGGTGCGTCTTTTGTTTTTGCACGAACATTGCATTTTTGGTTCTATAGACTTCAATGGAAATGCTGCAGAAAAGCATGTATTTCGCTTTTGATGCGCTTTGCGTTTACAATTTGCAGTTTAAAAAAAAAAGTGCATCTATTTATTTTTGTGGGAGCCTGTAAAGCATTGTGCCCACGATCAACACTCGCGGGTGCATTGTCAGGCACCTGCAGAGTGTCTGTGTAGCTGTCTGCCCGAACCTCTGATACGGGCAGGCAGTTACTGAATGGCAGGGAGATCATAGGAAGAAGAAAGAACTACCAGAGCTCTCATCATCCCTCGGCCTCAGAGATTCTGCTCTCTCCTGGCTCTCATCCTACCTGTCACAACGCTCTTTCAGCGTTACCTATAATGCCACCACCTCCCTCTCACTCCCCCTCTCTGTTGGGGTCCCCCAAGGCTCTGTCCTCGGGCCCCTTCTCTTCTCCATCTACACCTCCTCCCTTGGCCAACTCATACACTCTCACGGCTTCAACTACCACCTCTATGCCGACGACACACAAATCTATCTCTCAACCCCCCACCTCACCCCCTCGGTCTCCGCCCGAATCACACACCTGTTGAGCGACATATCAGACTGGATGTCGCTCCACTTCCTTAAACTGAACCTCTCCAAAACCGAGTTTCTTGTCTTCCCTCCAGCCCGGACACCACCCCCCATTGACTTCTCCATCATGTCCAACAACGCCACCATCAAACCCGCCCCGCAGGCCAGAGTACTTGGTGTCATTTTGGACTCCAACCTATCCTTCCAGCCCCAAGTCCACTCTTTAACAAACTCATGCAGACTCCACCTCCGCAACATCGCCAAAATCCGCACGTTCCTAACTCCAGAAACCACTAAACAGCTCATCCACTCCCTCATCATATCGCGACTCGACTACTGCAACTCCCTCCTCACTGGCCTGCCTCGCCGCTGGCTATCCCCGCTTCAGTCCATCCTGAATACGGCTGCCAGACTCATTCACCTTTCCAACCGCTCCGTTTCCGCCACCCCCCTCTGCCAATCCCTCCACTGGCTTCCGATTGCGCAACGGATCAAATTCAAAATCCTAACACTGACGTACAAAGCTGTCCACCATACTGCCCCGAACTACATCACTGACCTAATATCCAAGTACCGCCCAGCACGCACACTCCGCTCCTCACAAGACCTCCTTCTCTCTAGTTCCCTGGTCTCCTCCTCCCATGCCCGCCTCCAGGACTTCTCCAGGGTGTCACCCATCCTCTGGAACTCCCTGCCCCAACCCATCAGATTATCACCTACTCTCCTCTCCTTTAGGCGCACCCTGAAAACCCATCTCTTCAGGGAAGCCTACCCCGCCCCCTGCTAACTTGCCGACCTCCTCCACTCTTCCTACCACTCCATCCCCCACAGCTATCTCCTCCTGTGCCACCATCCCCTCCCTCCTAGATTGTAAGCTTGAAAGAGCAGGGCCCTCGATCCCCTCATGTTTTGCATTGTATTGGTATTGTTCTGTCACATGTTCTGTCCCCCTTTGTAATGTACAGCGCTGAGCGAACTATTGGCGCTTTATAAATACTGAATAATAATAATAATAATAATAATCAGCGAACTAAAAACTCCCAGCCACAATGGATGATGGTACTTATAGTTCTCTCATTCACAGAACGGCCTGCATACTCGCGCCACATTAGGCCGGGCATTGTCATGCACCAGGAGGAACCCAGGACCCACTGCACCAGCGTAGGGTCTGACAATAAGTCCAAGGATTTTATCCCGATACCTAATGGCAGTCAGGGTGCCATTGTCTAGCTTGTAGAGGTCTGTGCGTCCCTCCATGTATATGCCTCCCCAGACCATCACTGACCCACCATCAAAACTGTCATGCTGAAAGAGGTTACAGGCAGTGTATATATAAAACTTTTTGTTGGTGTATTTGTATCACAATACACAGGAAGTGTACCACACAGGTCCACGTGATGGTATTTAGGATTTAAAGGGAATACATCACTATTAAGGATTATTTATTTTTAGTTTGTATTTGTGTGCCCTATTTATAGCACTGGTTATGTGCAGTCTTTATAGGAGTCTATATGTATGCATTGGAAGATATCTTGAGTAGAATATATTGATCCTCACGAGCACAGCAGATTGATTATCACGATTTATATTTTATTGTTGCGCTGCATTTCTTGCTGGACATCTATTCAGGAGGTTTCATTGAGCTGAAGGTTTTCTATACACATATTGGTGTAACATGTTCACAAAGGTGAGCTTATCATTTAAAGTGGTATTTAACTCTTCTTTTAAACTTCAATCCACAGTTAAGATTATAAGAAGTCTTTTCTGTAAGTACTTTGGAAAGTTCCTAAATCTGCGCTTTTTAGTAGATATTGCCATTGGCTCATGCCAATAACATCAGTGGCGCATGTGCAGTACACTCTGCAATTACAGCACAGAGTGTGCCAGGATTGCAGAGTGCCGTACCACAATGGTGACTCTGGCGTGCATTTACGGGAGTGATATCATCGTGGCCAAGCTATTCAAACTCCCAGAGAACACAAACCTGGAAGGAAGACCGGGTGAAGATGAAAGTGTCGGTAGCAGTGCGAGTTAACAATTGGGCTGATTGTGCTATGCCTGACCTGGTGTACAGTCCAGTTGTTTACTTGGAAGCACTGTGTACACTTGGTCAGCCCAATTGCTCATTTGGAGGCCCTATGTAAACCTGGTCAGCCAAATTGTTGATTGGAAGCACCGTGTAAACCTGGTCAGGTATGGTATGGTCAGCCCTATTGTTAAGTTCATGCACAGTACAGGCATTGAACGGTGTTCAAGCATAGCGCAGTCAGCCCAACTGTCCAGCTGGAAGCCCTGCGTACAGGCATGGCACGGTCAGCCCTACTGTCCAGCTGGAAGCCCTGCGTACAGGCACGGCACGGTCAGCCCTACTGTCCAGCTGGAAGCCCTGCGTACAGGCACGGCACGGTCAGCCCTACTGTCCAGCTGGAAGCCCTGCGTACAGGCACGGCACGGTCAGCCCTACTGTCCAGCTGGAAGCCCTGCGTACAGGCACGGCGCGGTCAACCCTACTGTCCAGCTGGAAGCCCTGCGTACAGGCACGGCGCGGTCAACCCTACTGTCCAGCTGGAAGCCCTGCGTACAGGCACGGCACGGTCAGCCCTACTGTCCATTTGGAAGCCCTGCGTACAGGCACGGCACGGTCAGCCCTACTGTCCATTTGGAAGCCCTGCGTACAGGCACGGCACGGTCAGCCCTACTGTCCATTTGAAAGCCCTGCGTACAGGCACGGCACGGTCAGCCCTACTGTCCATTTGGAAGCCCTGCGTACAGGCACGGCACGGTCAGCCCTACTGTCCATTTGGAAGCCCTGCGTACAGGCACGGCACGGTCAGCCCTACTGTCCATTTGGAAGCCCTGCGTACAGGCACGGCACGGTCAGTCCAACTGTTCATTTGGAAGCCCTGAGTACAGGCACGGCACGGTCAGTCCAACTGTTCATTTGGAAGCCCTGCGTACAGGCACGGCACGGTCAGTCCAACTGTTCATTTGGAAACCCTGTGTAAACCTGATCAGGTATGGCACGGTCAGCCCTATTATTAATATGGAAGCATGGAAGCCCTCCGTACACCTGGTCAGGCATGACACGGTCAGCACAACTGTTCCTTTGGAAGCCCTCCGTACACCTGATCAGGCATGGCACGGTCAGCCCAACTGTTCCTTTGGAAGCCCTCCGTACACCTGGTCAGGCATGGCACGGTCAGCACAACTGTTCCTTTGGAAGCCCTCCGTACACCTGGTCAGGCATGGCACGGTCAGCCCTATTGTTCATTTGGAAGCCCTCCATAAACCTGGTCAGGCATGGCATGGTCAGCACAACTGTTCATTTGGAAGCCCTCCGTACACCTGGTCAGGCATGGCACGGTCAGCACAACTGTTCCTTTGGAAGCCCTCCGTACACCTGGTCAGGCATGGCACGGTCAGCCCTATTGTTCATTTGGAAGCCCTCCATAAACCTGGTCAGGCATGGCATGGTCAGCCCTATTGTTCATTTGGAAGCCCTGTGTACAGGCATGGAACGGTCAGCCTGATTGTCTATTTGGAAGCCCCATATACACCTTCCCAGATGCCTGTCATCAGACACACATGACGTCAGGCCCATCCATTGTCACTGTACTGTACACAGACATTGGACTACATACAGCAGCACATTGCCTACCTTTCTCCTGCTCATCGATGCGCAGCGCCATGGAGATGTAGTGGAAGGCCTGCTGGTGAAAGCCCCGCACCACCTCGGGCTCATTGCCCGGCCTGTCCTGAGCAGCGGCCGTCCTGACAGAGGGAGCGCCCTGCTCACTGAGGGCCGCGGCGTTCTTCTTGTCTGCCATAACCCTGCGGGAGAGCCGCTCGCAGCACCAGGCGAACAGCAAGCCGAGCTGGAAGGCGATGAAACGAAGTAGAGAGAAAGCGGCGAGCACGGGGTACGAGAACACGTACACGTTCCGCTTATGCAGCGACGTCTCCGAGCGAGCTGGGGGCTCGGGACCTGTATCTGCCGTTGGGGTCGCCGGCTTCTTCTTTTTCCCTTTTCCTCCCGGAGAATTCATTCACAGTGCCCACAGCCGCCTCCATAACACCGGGCACGGTGCCCGACTGCCCCGCCCACTGCACCTGACAGCGCTCAGGCCCCGCCTAGTCTGCCACAGCTTGACAGATACTCCCGCTAGCACCGCGAGACTTCCAGTGTTTTCACGTCACGTGGCTAGTCCTCTATTCAGGATTTACTCATGTGGACACGCCCTCTCACAATGTTACTGCTTCCAGGCTCCTACCAGGAGGCAGCGATGGTTGCAGCGATGAGCAGTCCTTCCTCCGCCCATTAAAGGAGAAGTACGGCCAGAACTCTTGGCTATAATTCTGCGGGTCACAGTAATGCACTTAGTTCTGCACTCCTGTGACCCTAATCAGCAATAATGGGTGATGTCACTGAGCCCGAGCAGGCTCTGGAGAGATCCCGACTTGGCCAGACTTCAAGTGGTTATACCGGGATGATGCCTGCAACTGCCTCAAAAGATGAAGAACTCTGGGAGTTATTTGGTCTTCTTTATAATAGCGCTGGACCAGATATGACGCCGTTAAGATGGATCCGATACCAGAAGTTAACATGGTGCGTTCCACGTCCCCAGAAATGACGTCACTAAGACGACGACGACACCGGAAGTTAACACGGTGCGTTCCACGTCCCCAGAAATTATGTCACTAAGATGGTGCCGACACCGGAAGTTAATGCAGTGCAATCCTTGTCCCCAGAAATGATGTCACTAAGACGACACCGGAAGTTAACGCGGTGCGTTCCACGTCCCCAGAAATGAGGTCACTAAGATGGTGCTGACACAGGAAGTTAACATGGTGCAATCCACGTCCCCAGAAATGACACTCGGAAATTAACACGGTGCGTTCCACATCCCCAGAAATGACGTCACTAAGATGGCGCCGACGCCAGAAGTTAACGCGGTGCATTCCATGTCCCCAGCAATGACATCATTAAGATGGCGCCGACACAGGAAGTTAATGCGGTGCGTTCCACGTCCCCAGGAATGACATCCGGAAGTTAACGTGGTGCGTTCCACATCCCCAGAAATGACATTACTAAGATGGCGCCGACACAGGATGTTAACGTGGTGTGTTCCACGTCCCCAGAAATGACATCACTAAGATGGTGCCCACATCAGAAGTTAACTCGGTGCGTTCCACGCCCCCAGAAATGACATCACTAAGACAGCGCCAACTTCGGATGTTAACATGGTCGGTGTATTCCACGTTCCCAGCAATGACTTCACTAAGATGGTGGAGATTCCCGGAGTGACATCGGAACATCATTCTTAATTGTGGACATACTATTTAACACTTTCACCCCCTTCCTGCCCAGACCAATTTTCAGCTTTCAGTGCTATCACACTTTGACAATTGCGCGGTCATGCAAAACTGTACCCATATGAATTTTTTTAGCATTTGTTTTGAGACAGATAAAGCTTTATTTTGGTGGTATTTATTCACCACTGGGATTTTTATTTTTTTTACCATATAAATGAAAAAGTCCAAAAATTTAGAAAAAAAGTTTTTCTTATAAAAGTTTGTAAATAAATAATCTTTCTTCATAAATCTTGGCCAAAATTTATTCGGTTATCTTTGTAGTAGAAAAAAAAAATTAGTTTATAACCAAAAATTATAATTTTTCAAAATTGTTTTTTACATTTTTATTTTTTTTATATTATTATGTATGGTTTTTTTTTTGGTTTTTTTTTAACATACTTTCACCCTAGCAGTACAGTGTCACCATAGTGACACTGTACTACTTGTGGGGGGTGATGAAGATTTTGTTTTTTACACTGATTGCTTTTATACTCATAAAGGCTGTAAAAGCAATCATTTCTCCTTCTCTCTGGCTGCATTCTTGCAGCCATTGAGAAATACTGTGAGAGCTGTGATTGGTCACAGCTTGTCACATGGTACTAGGCTGTTGTGAATAGCCTTGTACCATGTGGCCTCTGATCATTCATAGATTTCACTAGTAGTAAGCAATGATGTCAGGAAGTGACAGCTTAATTACTACTATTCATGTGATCAGGACCTCACACAGAGTTCCCGTACAGCGATCTGTGTTCTGCTGTGTCCTCCAGACACAGCAGGCACCGGATCGCGGTGCCGCTAGCTCCCAGGGAGCGCACAGGCAGGGAAGCGGGAGGATGTTTATAAATGGCCACCCACTCCTGCACTGCTCCCGTCCAGCTGTTTATGTACATGGGTCGGATGTGAAGTGGTTAAGTGAGGTTGTTACAATCTTTTGACTGTCCCTGATGATGAACGCTCACGCTAAACATCTGTAGAGAGGTTTTATTGATACGCCAGAGGTCCTGCCGCCACTCTCGCCTGAGACTGGCGGCTAAACATGTAAGTGATACCCTTTGGATGGATTTTTTAACCACTTGCCCTCCTGAGGATTTACCCCCTTTCTTGACCAAGCCATTTTTTGTGTTATGGCGCTGCGTTACTTTAGCAGACAATTGCACAGTCATGCAACGCTGCACCCAAATTAAATTTACGTCCTTTTTTTCCCACTAATTGAGCTTTCTTTCGGTGGTATTTGATCACCTGTGTGGTTTTTATTTTTTGCGCTATAAAAAAAAAGCAACAATTTTGAAAAAAAAAACATTTTTTATACTATATATATATATATATATATATATATATTAAAAAAAACGTAAATACCCGCAATTAAATAAAGGTGAATACTTAAGGAAACCTGTTATGATTTATTATTATTAATTTTTATTGTTTATTTTTTATGTCTTAATATTATGGTCATTATTGATAATTTATTTGGTGTATTTATTTTATTAACTAGAAAAGTTCCAATTTCTGGGGAAATTGTGTGAAGTGTTCTTGCCTCCACCAGTAGTCTACAACTCACACTCTAGCTTTTGTCACTCTGCTGCCTGCTCACACACCTGGGTTCCTATGGCAACTCACTCTACAGAAAGGGCAGAGGAGCGGTTAAAAACAAACTGCTCCAACTTGCTCACTTCACTGGCGGTTGCCATCTTCAAACAGTTGTAGTTTAAAAATTATAAATCCTACGCAGAAGAGATTTATATTGTGAGAATCACAAGACCCAGACCTACATTTTGATGCATAGTATGTCTCTGAAATATTACAAATGAAGGCACAATCGCAGTTTAGAAATTGCCCTTTAAATTTGAGGCGGCTAGAGTGGAGTTTCAATGAATGTCAAAGGGCGGCGTGAGTTGCAAACAAATGGTCATATTGTGAAAATTATCAGGACTATAGCTTAGCCGTGGACATTTTTAGTGGCAGCAGGAATAGCTGAACGTTTAGAAATAAGATTTGTGTAGGTGGGCTTGAAAATGAGGGAGTGATGGCAGTTTAGAAATCATGTCCTAATTTTTCAGCTCACACTCTAGCTTTTGTCAGCTCCCACTCTAGTTTTGAACATTCCGCCATTCATTCCTATGGGACCAATTTCACTGCAAAAACGCCGATATTTCCTGAACCATTCGGCGAAACGTTCCAAAAAGTAATAGCACACCAATCGGGAACAATCCACACGTTTCGGTATATTACTGTCTATGTAGTGTAAAAACTGTGGGAGGAGTTAGGGTGGTAAATTTGGCTATAATAATAAGAATATATATGTGAGATAACAGTAAGTGGTCTTGCCATGCAAGAACACTTAATTAAGTTTATTGATAGATTTGATTTAGTTTAATTGTTGCTATGCTAGGATTAATTATGAGGGAATATGTCACTAATCTGGTTATAAAGTTAAAAGTATCAGTGCAGAGAGCATTATAGATTTTACCCATTAGATGGCAGCAAGTAGTTTGATCGTTCAACCAATGATGTACCGAGCAACCTTTTATAAGACCGCTCGTTCTCACGTATGGCCACACCCTCAGAGGAAGTCAGAATGACAAAACGCGTCACGACGTGCCCATCCGTGATGTCGGCACGCTCACGGGACCATGTGGTGCAATCACATGACTGCTATTGCGGAAGTTCTATGTGGGGAAGCGTGTGGTGAGACTGTCACTCACCGCTGAAGCGGTTTTACAATGCCTAGAGTGTACATACAGTGAAGGAAATAAGTATTTGATCCCCCGCTGATTTTGAATGTTTGCCCACTCACAAAGAAATGATCAGTCTAAAAATCGAATGGTAGGTGTATTGTAACACTGAGAGACAGAATAGCAACAAAAAATTCAAAAGAAATGCATGTCTAACAAATTATGCATTGATTTGCATGTTCATGAGGGAAATAAGTATTTGATCCCCTATCATTCAGCAGGATTTCTGGCTATCAGGTTTCTTTCATACAGATAACAAGCTGAGATTAGAAGCAGTCTCTTAAAGGGAGCGCTGCTAATCTCATTTTGTTACCTGTACAAAAGACACCTGTCCACAGAGCAATCAAACAATCAGATTCCAAACTTTCCACCATGGCTAAGACCAAAGAGCTGTCCAAGGATGTCAGGGACAAAATTGTAGACCTACACAAGGCTGGACTGGGCTACCAAACTATCGCCAAGCAGCTTGGTGAGAAGGTGACAACAGTTGGTGCAATCATTTGCAAATGGAAGAAACACAAAACAACTGTCAGTCTCCCTAGGTCTGGTGCACCATGCAGGATCTCACCTCGTGGAGTGTCAATGATCATGAGAACAGTGAGGAATCATCCCAGAACTACACATGAGGATCTAGTCAATGATCACTAGGCAGCTGGGACCACAGTCACCAAGAAAACTATTGGTAACACACTACGCTGACAAGGATTGAAATCCTGCAGTGCCCGCAAGGTCCCTCTGCTTAAGAAAGCACATGTCCAGGCTCCTCTGACAATTGCCACTGAACATCTGAATGATGCAGAGGAGGACTGGTTGAAAGTGTTGTGGTCAGATGAGACCAAAATTGAGGTCTTTGGCATCAACTCAACTCTCTGTGTTTGGAGGAGGAGGAATGCTGCCTATGACCCCAAGAACACCATTCCAACTGTCAGACATGGTGGTGGAAACATTCTGCTTTGGGGTGTTTTTCTGCTCAGAGGACAGGACAACTGCAACACATCAAAGGGACGATGGACGGGGCAATGTACCGTCAAATCTTGGGTGAGAACCTTCTTCCCTCAGCCAGGGCATTGACAATGGGTCGTGGATGGGTGTTCAAGCATGACAATGAGCCAAAACACACGGCCAATGCAACAAAGGAGTGGTTTAGGAATCATCTGACCTCTGATTGCCAACAAGGGATTTGCCACTAAGTACTAATGCTGGCCATAGACAGGTTGAAAATTGGCTGATTTTTCAGCCGAAAAAAAAAAAATCGGCCGATTTTTGCACCGTTAGTGGGTTAATTGGTCGGCCGTTTTTTGGGGTTTTTGCACATTTTTTTATCAGGCATGTTGGAAAATTTGCGGCCGATTTTGACGATCGGCCGATTTTCCTGGCAATGATGGGTAAATCCGCCGATCGCTTTACCGATAAAAAAATCTGAACCGTGACCTGAAAGAAGAAGAATCAAAATAAGAATTCCAGTCCGCTATTATATTTTATATGAAAAAGTCTTGCGGTTGCAACAAATGTATTAATTTGTATCTGAATAAAAACATCTGTATCCAAAATGGATACAAATGGATACATTTGTTTCTACCGCCAGACTTTTCATATAAAATATAATAGTGGACTGGAATTCTTCTTCTTTTATTCTTCTTATGTATTGCTCCCCTGTGTGCTCCCTTCTCTGCAAGGAACAGAAGTAATTATGGGGTTAAATGCCGGCCATAGACAAGACGAAAATCTGCCGATTTTTTTTACCATTGGTGGTAACGTTGGCCGATCGAACGACTGATTTTTCGTTGTTTTTTTTAAAAACGGACGATTTTTGACCCGTCTATGGCCTGCAAAAGTCATGTTTTGTGAAGGGGATCAAATACTTATTTCCCTCATGAACATGCAAATCAGTGCATAATTTGTTAGACATGCATTTCTTTTGAATTTTTGTTGCTATTCTGTCTCTCAGTGTTACAATACACCTACCATTCGATTTTTAGACTGATCATTTCTTTGTGAGTGGGCAACCATTCAAAATCAGCAGCGGATCAAATACTTATTTCTTTCACTGTATATATTGTGCTTATTTTATATTTATCCAATGTGAGTGCAATTTTAGGGGGGCTTTCAATGTGTTTAAACGGAATCACACTATGTGGCTTTTTTCATGCTTTTATCCATATATGGAATTGGAATAATTGAGATTGATTATTGGTGGTGTGGAGTCAAGAAAGAGAATGATCAGCGTTTTTACCTGGTGGATGGTGATCTTGGTTTCTGATATTGAGGAGGAATATTCCACTGCCAGACCTTCAACATTACTCATCACTAAGGAGGATTATTTTTCACTGCTGGTTACTCACCGGTATATGGTGAGTGTTCATTTTGATGGGGTGTTAATCACTGCAGGATCACAAAGGTGGTGCATTGGACTGCTTAAAGGAAAATTACATGGATCAACTGAACTTGCTCACGTTTTACACTGTGGTGGAAGTCTTGTCTTTTCCTTTATCCTCCATCTAAATATTTGTTTATTCATGTGTTTAGTGATCATTAACTTATGGTTATCAGATTTTTGACATTTTGCTATTAAACATGTCCAGTAAAAAAAAAATTAAAAAATTAAATTTAGGCCAAACTGTATTTTGTGACATGTCTTTGCTAAACAAATCCCAATACGTGTAAATCAATTGGTTTACGTGAAAGTTATAGTGTTTAGAAATGGCAATATATATACTGGGATTTTTTTTTTATAGTAATGGCAGCGATCAGCAACTTATAGCAGGACTTTCTGACACTGGGGGGAACTGCCTTGGTATCACGGACATCCCCAGTGACACCAATACAGTGATCAGTGCTAATAAAAAGCATTGACACTGTAGTAATGGCACTGGGCAGGAAGGGGTTAACATCTGGGGCGATCAAAGGGTTAACTGTGTGCTTCACAGTATGCTGTGTGAGTGCTTTCCACTAAAAGCACACTGCTTTGTATGGCTCTGCTATGCAATCATCGGGTGCCGGCGAGTAATCACCGGCTGGGACCCGGTTATTGACAGCCAAGGTCGCGAATGGCGGCGCGGGTAGGGCATGCGCGCACCCTCTACCCGGAACTGGAAAATCATATATACGTGATTTTGCGCACCCGTGCCGTCCTGTAGCAGTATTTCTGCTATAGGGCAGCGCTGAGCCGGTTAAGGTGGAGGTTCAGCACAATTCAAGGCAACATATGTGGAAAATTTCTGAAGATGTGATACGGAAGAGAAGATTTTTCTTAAATATTTGAATATTTCAGGACTGTTTACATTCTTTTTCATTGATTATACACTTGTCACAGGTGTTGTTTATTATTTAATGTTTCTTATTTGTGGTTATTTTTAGCGCTGCAAATAATTGTACCTATGTATTTAAATATATCCATTTTATACTGTATATCCCAATAAATTGGCTGGCGGTTTGACCAGTTGGTTCTGATAAAATATTTGCTGTGAGTGCATATTCTTCTCTCTTCTACAATGAGAAGTGCTGATTTAGGGAGGCCATTCACTTTGAATGGGCTGGCAGTGTACCTTAAAGGATAAGTTCACTTTTAGGAATATGTTACATGTTCCACCTGATTCCCACTGCTGCAACTGTTGCTCGATTCCACTCCCTCACCCCCCCATGACAGCAGTATGGGGAAAAGTTCCCCGTACTAGCTGTTAGTTTTCTAAATCAGCGTGCTCCGCCCATGCTGCCGTATCACTCATTCACAGAGTTGAACAATGAACTACAAGTCCCGACATCCTTGGTGGACTTTTCCATTTTTTAGGTAAGTCTTCCACAATGTGGTAGTATGGTGCATACCAGCATATTATGACATAAGTCTGCAGGGGGGCTAGTTTTTTTTTTTTTTTAACATGGGTTACTACACTGAGAAACAGACATGACCTTTTTTTTTTTAAGCAGCACACAATAATGCATGGTGTTGTATTATCCTTTGCAGTTGCATTATGCTCTACTGTAATTCGCTGGGCTGTATTTTGCTTTGGGGTGTCACTAAAAACAATAAAATGCAGCATGTTTTTTGTGAGATGCCTTTGTGTGGAATGGATGCATTATCAACTACTGAGGGTTTATATAGCCAGTCTAAATCTAAACGAATGACACTGCACATTACGCCATGAGTCTACACATATTTTGGAAATCATGACTTGAGTCTGCACATCTGCTGTGGAGAAGGTCCAACTATCTTTGTTGGATGCTTTTTATTATACACTGCTCAAAATAATTAAAGGAACACTTTGAAAACACATCGGATCTCAAAGGGGAAAAATATCATGCTTTATATCTATACAGATATGGATCGGGTAATGTGTAAGGAATGTAAGGATGCCCCATCATTTGATGGAAAAGAAAATTATCAACCTACAAAGGACTGAATTTAAAGACACCCCGAAAATCAAAGTGAAAAAATGATGCAGCAGGCTAGTCCATTTTGCTGAAATTTCATTGCAGCAACTCAAAATGGTACTAAGTAGTTTGCATGGCCCCCACGTGCTTGTATGCATGTCTGACAATGTTGGGGCATTGTCCTAATGAGACAATGGATGGTGTCCTGGGGTATTTCCTCCCAGATCTGGACCAGGGCATCACTGAGCTCCTAAACAATCTGAGGTGCAACCTGGTGACGTCGGATGGAAAGAAACATGATATCCCAAAGGCGTTCTATTGGATTTAGGTCAGGCAAGCTTGGGGGCCATTCAATGGTATCAATTCCTTCATTCGTCAGTAACTGCACCAGGAGGAACCCAGGACCCACTGCACCAGCATAGGGTCTGACAATGGGTCCAAGGATTTAATCCCCATACCTAATGGCAGTAAGGGTGCCATTGTCTAGATTGTAGAGGTCTGTGCGTCCCTCCATGGATATGTCTCCCCAGACCATAACTGACCCACCACCAAAATGGTCATGCTGAACAATGTTACGGGTAGAATAACATTCTCCACGGCTTCTCCAGACCCTTTCACATGTGTCACATGTGCTCAGGGTGAACCTGCTCTCATCTGTGAAAAGCACAGTGCACCAGTGGCAGACCTGCCAATTCTGGTGTTTAGTGGCTAATGCCAATCGAGCTCTATGGTGCTGGGCCCACTAGAGGACGTCGGGCCCTCAGGTCACCCTCATGAAGTCTGTTTCTGATTGGCCTGCTGGAGGTAATTTTGTAGGGCTCTGGAAGTGCTCATCCTGTTCCTCCTTGCACAAAGGAGCAGATACGGGTCTTGCTGATGGGTTAAGAACCTTCTAAGGCCCTGCCCAGCTCTCCTAAAGTAGCTGCCTGTCTCCTGGAAACTCCTCCATGCTCTTGAGATATATTGATGTGCCATCCTGGATGATTTGGACTTCCTGTGCAACCTCTGTAGGGTCAAGGTATTGCCTCATGCTACAAGTAGTGACACAGACCCTAGCCAAATGCAATACTCATAAAAAAACTATCAGAAAAGATGAGTAGGGGAAAAAATGTCAGTGGCCTCCACCTATAAAACCATTCCTGTATTGGGGGTTGTTTCATTGCTGCCCATCTAGTGTTCCTGTTAATTTCATTAACACCAAAGCAGCTGAAACTGATTAACAACCCCCTCTGCTATTTAACTGACCAGATCAATATCCCAGGAGTATAATTGACTTGATGCTACACTCTGATTAAAAAGTGTTCATTTAATTTTTTTGAGCAGTGCATCTATTACTGTATATATCTGATATCACACAATATTTGAGCAAGGGTTTATCAAGGGAAAATTTCGAGTTTTTAAATATAAAAGATGGTTACATTAAGTAAATATATCCAACAAGCCAAGCTTTAAAATTTTGCATGCCCGCACAACAATGATGAACTTTGACACTCTACTTTATCCATAGGCAACCATTTAAAAGCCTCTGCATGTCATCAATTAAGTGTTCCCGATCACAAGGGAATTCCAGTCTGTGTTCAGCAGTGGCGAAGAGGGTGGCTCTGGGAGGGAGAGGACAGGGCAGAGACTGGTACCTTGGCATGAAGGATGTGACGGCTGGGGCAGCCAGGTCCTCCTCAACGCCAACTGAGTGGAGGGCTTGCATCTGCTGAGGTCAGGTGAATCAGCCCGGTGTACAGAGGCAGAAGTGGGAAACCTGCAGGAGGGGCAGCAGGGAGCTTGGATGTGCTTGTTGGGGAAGCCACTGTCTTGTGATAGCTGCCCCCCTGAAAATTGCCACCCCTGGCAAAGCCTTGTTTGCTTTTCGGTAAATACACTGCTGCACACAAACGCATGTACTGCATCTATAAACTAGTTGCAAACACAGACTAGATATTTTTGTAAATGCTACATTTAGGCATTATTGGTGTCTGTGATAGAAATTGTGCCCCATTGATGATGTCAGTTGGGGGAATTGTGCCCCATCATTAAAGTCAAAGGGGTAAATATTGCCTCATCATTAATGCCAAAACATTTACAAGCTAACAGGGGACAGACATGGTAGTCATAACAAGGAAAAAATTTAGAGTAGATGAGAAAGGCAAGGAAGCACACACTCAAAAGTATGATGCCCTGTGTGGAGGATGCTAGAGGATGGAGCTGGCTGCTTACAATGGGAGTTATTTGGCCAGGCTTTGGGAGTACCGCTGATGGTCTACAGATATGGCACCAGCACATTGTTTTTTAACCTACTGGGGCCCTCTGTCTGCATGGTCAGTTTTATTTCAAAAGTGACCATAGCCTTTAAATCTGTATTTACACACTACAGTCATGGCTAAAAATATTGGCACCCTGCATTTCTGTCAGATAATGCACCACTTCGTCCAGAAAATTGTTGTAATTACAAATGTTTAGACATTCTCATGTTTATTTCTTTTGTTTGTATTGGTATGACACAAAAAAGTGGAGAAACAAAAAGTCAAATCGGACACTTTCCATGCAAAACCCCAAAAATTGACTGGACAAAATTATTGGCACCTTCAGAAAATTGTAAGAAATAATTGCATTCCAAGTTTGTGATGCTCCTGTAATTTGTAATTAAACTCACCTGTATCAATTAACAGGCGCTGACAATAAAGAGATCATATCGACAGTTAAAATGATGAAAAATTGACCCAAACGTTCTGTTGTGTGTCTCTGTGTGCCACATGGAACAGCAATGAATTGTCTGAGGATTTGAGAACAAAAATTGTGGAGAAGCATGGACAATCTCAATCTCAAGGTTACAAGTTCATCTCCAGAGATCTTAATGTTCCTGTGTCCACTGTGCGCAACATTGTCAGGGATTTTAGAAGTTGAGGTGTGTCTTATTCTACATACACATGAGCATATTAAATTACTCTGTACGCTAGATCTATCTACTAGGAGCTGAAAGAAAAAGCATGCATAAAAAATGCTCATTTTTGGCACATAATTGCAAACATTTATGCATGTTTACAGGTGTTTGCGTTGGCGTAAACGGATTCTACTAGCCAGAGTATTCATTTATTCTAGTCACTGAAATTAATTTATGCACATTCACATGCATTAGTGCCTGTTTTTCTGCATAAATTGTGCGAACAAGCTCCTCTTTGAATTCATGTATGGAGCATATTTTTTATGCCCTAGAACATTGCTCTAAAGCAGGCCATACATGGGTCGAATTACGAACGATTTTTCAATCGAAAATCAAAAACATCGTTCGTTCTGTAATCCGATGGTGCCACCAATGATTTCGAAAATCTGTTGTTTTTCACAAATTTTCCAACATGCCCGATAAATGAAATGGGGAGGAACCACAAAAATCATCCAGTGCCAATGCCCCACTAACAGAGCAATAATCTGCTGATTATTCTTAGGTACGATTTTTGAACGAAAAATTGTTCGAAAATCGACCTATGTATGGCTGGCCTAAAGCAGTGGTCTCCAAACTTCAGCCTGAGGGCCAGATGCAGCCCTTTGCTTACTTTTATTTGGCCCTTGGGGCACTATTTTTCTCTACTGATAGCAACAATAGGGCATAATTACCACCCCCGACACCAATGACGGGGCAGAATAACTCCCAATGACGGGTCACAATTCCTCCCACTGACACCAAAGATGGGACATTGTTTATTCCACGTAAGTCATGACCTTTTCTACTCCCAATAGTCCGGCACTTCTTAAGCCTGAAGGACAGTGAACTGGCCCTTTGTTTAGAAAATTTGGAGACCCCTGCTCTAAAGTATGAATCTAAACTCCACAATGTGATTGGACACATTGGCTGAAAAAGAGCTATATTCAGAGGTGTAAAAAAAATGAGAAAAGGCTTTAAAATCGGCATTTTTTTTGTGCTAAGGCTCTGTATAGACCTATGCAATATATATATATTGTATCATTCAACTACAGCCATCTTGTCTACATCAATCACACCAACAATTTGTCAAAGTGACACCCACTAATTTTCTCAGCAACGACTTCAAATTTGCCTTGAAAGTGGTATAAGTCTGGTATTTTTAAAAGCATACACCCTTGGCATAAATGAACATCAAATTCCCCATTGTCAAATAGTTCAAAAGCTTTGTATGCTTTTGAACTGTTTGACAAGCAGTTAACAATATCCTGGATAAGAGAGTTTGCATATAAGGTGCAGTTTATTGGAATTACTAACAAAGATGAAATGAAAAGATGCACTCTTGTGCTTTATCTGAAATCTTTTCATTTGGAAAGTTAATTATGTTTCAGAGGGCCACTGGGGATGCCGAAATTCTCTGTAGTAGTTTGTGCTACATACAGTCAGCACCGTCCTGTTCATGGTGCTGCTCGAAAGAATTGCCGCTTGCACAGTGAACACAGGGTGTCGCTTACTACTTACAACATTCAGCAAACATCTGGTATGTTTTTCAATGGATACAAGATGTTCTCTGACTGGACAAGGCAGAGAGGAGGGGTGGATAACAACATTATCACCACCTCGTCTAATCAGAGAAATCCTTGTATTCATTGAAATAAATATGTTGGCTGAATGACGTTGAAAGCAATGTGACATCATTGCACAGGAATGATGCTTTCCTCTTTGGTTCCTTCTCCCCTTAAAGTGCTTCCCGTAGGAAGCCAGATTCTATGGAGGCACCCATGCATGAGCACTCCCGTTTGGTCCCGTGCCAAGAGGTGTGTGTCCGTTGACACACACAACGCCTGTAAGCCATGCCCCCACTCTCTCCTCACAGGAGTTTCACTAATGGCTGCAGACGCCTATGGCTCCACTGTCCTTAGTTTCTTCTGTGAGGAAAGTGATGCTGTAGCCCGGAGATAGCACTGGGGAGGTGACATGGAGCCAGATATGTGTTTAGGGACAAGGAGGGATAGGACAGATAATGGGGTGTTTTTTACCTTGATGGGGAGGTGACATGGAGCCAGATAAGTGTTTATGGACAAGGAGGGATAGGACAGACAATGGGGTGTTTTATACCTTGATGGGGAGGTGACATGGAGCCAGATAAGTGTTTATGGACAAGGAGGGATAGGACAGATAATGGGGTGTTTTTTACCTTGATGCACCTTGATGGGGAGGTGACATGGAGCCAGATAAGTGTTTATGGACAAGGAGGGATAGGACAGATAATGGGGTGTTTTTTACCTTGATGCACCTTGATGGGGAGGTGACATGGAGCCAGATAAGTGTTTATGGACAAGGAGGGATAGGACAGATAATGGGGTGTTTTATACCTTGATGGGGAGGTGACATGGAGCCAGATAAGTGTTTAGGGACAAGGAGGGATAGGACAGATAATGGGATGTTTTTTACCTTGATGCACCTTGATGGGGAGGTGACATGAAGCCAGATAAGTGTTTAGGGACAAGGAGGGATAGGACAGATAGTGGGGTGTTTTTTACCTTGATGCACCTTGAGGGGAGGTGACCTGGAGCCAGATAAGTGTTTAGGGACAAGGAGGGATAGGACAGATAATGGGGTGTTTTTTACCTTGATGCACCTTGATGGGGAGGTGACATGGAGCCAGATAAGTGTTTATGGACAAGGAGGGATAGGCCAGATAATGGGGTGTTTTTTACCTTGATGGGGAGGTGACATGGAGCCAGATAAGTGTTTATGGACAAGGAGGGATAGGACAGACAATGGGGTGTTTTATACCTTGATGGGGAGGTGACATGGAGCCAGATAAGTGTTTATGGACAAGGAGGGATAGGACAGATAATGGGGTGTTTTTTACCTTGATGCACCTTGATGGGGAGGTGACATGGAGCCAGATAAGTGTTTATGGACAAGGAGGGATAGGACAGATAATGGGGTGTTTTTTACCTTGATGGGGAGGTGACATGGAGCCAGATAAGTGTTTATGGACAAGGAGGGATAGGACAGATAATGGGGTGTTTTATACCTTGATGGGGAGGTGACATGGAGCCAGATAAGTGTTTAGGGACAAGGAGGGATAGGACAGATAATGGGGTGTTTTTTACCTTGATGCACCTTGATGGGGAGGTGACATGAAGCCAGATAAGTGTTTAGGGACAAGGAGGGATAGGACAGATAGTGGGGTGTTTTTTACCTTGATGCACCTTGAGGGGAGGTGACCTGGAGCCAGATAAGTGTTTAGGGACAAGGAGGGATAGGACAGATAGTGGGGTGTTTTTTACCTTGATGCACCTTGATGGGGAGGTGACATGGAGCCAGATAAGTGTTTAGGGACAAGGAGGGATAGGACAGATAGTGGGGTGTTTTTTTACCTTGATGCACAGAATGCATTAAAGTAAAAAATGTTTAAAAGAGAAGTGCGGCACATGGGAGAATCCCAACATTAGCCTGGACTGGCTCTGTAACGTCAGCCTCCTTTAAACTTTAGTACTACTTTTGAACTTTTGAAAGTGATTTTTATTAGGGGAGTTCAAGTCAAACCGGGCCTTTTGAGCTTATATAATAAAAGAACACATTTCAAGGAGTGGAAACTGCATTTATTTTTCAACATACAGTTGCAAGAAAAAGTATGTGAACCCCTTGGGATTACGTGAAGTTTTGCATGAATTGGGCATAAAATGTGCTCTGAACGTCATCTAAGTCACAACAATAGAAGAACACAGTCTGCTGAACATAATACTACACAAACATTAGATGTTGCCATGGTTTAATTGCACATAACATGTAAACATTCACAGTGCAGGGAGGAAAAAGTATGTGAGGCCCTAGCTTAATGACTTCTCCCAGAGCTAATTGGAGCCAGGAGTGAGCCAACCTTGACTCCAATCAGTGTGATGATATTGGATGTGTTGCTGACAGCTGTCCTGCCCATAAAAAACACACACCTGTTTTTGGTTTACTGGTTTCAAGAAGCACTGTCTGATGTGAACCATGCCTTGCAGAAAAGAGCTATCAGAAGACCTACGATCAAGAATTGTTGACTTGCATGAAGCTGGAAAGGGTTACAAAAGTATCTCCAAAAGCCTTGATGTTCATGTGTCCATGGTAAGACAGACTGTCTACAAATGGAGAAAGTTTAGCACTGTTGCTACTCTCCCTAGGCGTGGTCATCCTGTAAAAATGACTGCAAGAGCACAGCGCAGAATGCTGCATGAGGTAAAGAAGAATCCCAGAGTGTCAGCTAAAGACCTACGGAAATCTCTGGCACATGCTAACATTTTTGTTGACACATCTACAATAAGGAAAACATTAAACAAGAATGGAGTACATGGGAGGACACCACGGAGGAAGCCATTGCTGGCCAAAAAGAATATTGCAGCACGTTTGAAGTTTGCAAAAGGACACCTGGATGTTCCACAGCACTACTGGCAAAATATACTGTGGACAGATGAAACCAAGATTGAGTTGTTTGGGAAGAACACACAACACTATGTGTGGAGAAAAAAAGGCACACCACACCAACATCAAAACCTCATCCCCACTGTAAAACATGGCGGAGGGAGCTTCATGGTTTGGGGCTGCTTTGCTGCCTCTGGGCCTGGACGGATTGTTGTCATTGATGGGAAAATTAATTCCAGAATTTATCAAGACATTTTGCAGGAAAATGTACGACCATCTGTCCGCCATTTGAAGCTCCGCAGAGGATAGGTGATGCAACAGGACAATGACCCAAAGCATACAAGTAATTCAACAAAACAATGGCTGCAACAGCACAGAATACGCCTTCTGGAGTGGCCCAGTCAGAGTCCTGACCTCAACCCAATTGAAATGCTGTGGCATGACCTTAAGAGAGCGATTCACACCAGACATCCCAAGATTATTGCTACACTGAAACAGTTTTGTGAAGAGGAGTGGTCCAAAATTACTCCAGATCGTTGTGCAGGTCTGATCTGCAACTACAGGAAACGTTTGGTTGAGGTTATTGCTGCCAAAGGAGGGTCAACCAGTTATTAAGTCCAAAGGTTCACATACTTTTTCCTCCCTGCACTGTGAATGTTTACATGTTATGTGCAATTAAACCATGGCAACATCTAATGTTTGTGTAGTATTATGTTCAGCAGACTGTGTTCTTCTATTGTTGTGACTTAGATGACGTTCAGAGCACATTTTATGCCCAATTCATGCAAAACTCCACGTAATCCCAAGGGGTTCACATACTTTTTCTTGCAACTGTACTTCCCTGCTACATTTATACACTTATCCCAGCATTTAACTAGTGCCTGGAAAGCTTTGGTGTAGAAAGATTTGTCAGTATGCCTGAATCATCCTAGGACAGCCTGCTTCACCTCGTCATCATTGTGTTCACTGTTCTTACAGAAAGATTTGTATCTTGTGCAATTTCACAAAAGGTTATCCATCAATTATCCAGGATCAGGCGTTCCACTCATTGAAGGTTCAAAGGAATGACTGTTGTGGGCTGGGAACCACCACGGCGGGATCGTCACTGATGGATGTACAGCAATCTTTGAAATGTTTACACCATTCAAATGTCTTACTGTGGCTGTGCGTCTCATCACCGTACTGTGCCTGAAGTCTTCTGTAGAAATCTGCAGGTTTTACGCCTTCGTTCACAAGAAAATTCATCACCACACGCTGTTCCATGCACGTACTAACACTGTTGTCTGCCATCTTGATTAATGGTCTCTCGACTGGCCACCGACATGTGCGCCGCCTATCAGTAATAGCACAAACTTCTTGACACTTTCTACTGCGTGTAATACCGCCACGCTAGCATGCCTTTTTATACCTGTAAAATTAAAAGTCCCGATTTGACTTTAATGCCCCTCGCATTTCTTTCATAATTGATAAATGCCATCTACCGCTACGCTAGCATCCCTTTTTATACCTGTAAAATTAAAAGTCCCGATTTGACTTGAATGCCCCTCACATTTCTTTCATAATTGATAAATGCCAAGATTTTGAAATACCTTAACAGCCCGGTCACATCGATCCTGACTTTGAAATCCTGCAACTTCACTGTAAGTCGCATGATTTCAAAGTCAGAATGTCATTGCAATTTGAGGTGCAATTTTCAAGCAATTTTTCATGCGCTACTTTAGAAATTGGTGCAGTTGGAACCGCACCTATATGACCGCTGTAATTGCAGACAATAAGGTGCGACTTGGCATGCAATTTGCAAGTTGCATGGCATGCAAATTGCATGCCAAGTCGCTCCCAGTGCAACCGGGGTCTTAATGGGTCAGTTTCATAAATATGTCTTTGAATGGGTATTGTTATTTTGGATAAAAGGTGTAAAAAATGAAAAGGTTCACATGACTATTCAGTATATCTAATGCAGTTCAAAAACTTCCACTAGATGGCAACAAAGACTATCCACAGATAATCCATATTTTAGAACTACTGTACCTGTTCCAATCATTAAAGTGGAGTTCCACCTGAAAAAAAATAAATAAAAGTCAGCAGCTACAAAAACTGTAGCTGCTGACTTTTAAAATACAGCCACATACCTGTCCCTGGTTCAGCAGTGTCCTCACCACCGCTGGTTTCACCAGCCGTCTTCTCTCCCTGGTGCTGGCATCTTCAGTGTGGTCACCCGGCTGTGACAGTTTGTGGCTTCACAGCCGGGTGCCCACTGCACATTCACGAGAAGCGCTGCGCTTTGTGAATGAGCCCGTAGTCTTCTGGGACCTGTCACGTGTCCCAGAAGACTACGGGGAAGGAGGACAACATCCGCTTCCAATCGCTTAGGCGATCGCAGTGGGAGTGGGTACCTGTGATATTCGGGTACCTGCTCCCCAAAGGTGCCAATCTTTAATGGTGAGAGGGGGACAAAAGAAGTGCAAAGGAAAAACAGGAATCCAGATGGTATACAGCAGCCTTTCTCAACCAGGGTGCCTTGAGGTTTCTTCAGGGGTGTCTTGGCAAAATGTCCAAAAAGTGCCCCACACTTGTAAATAAGCCAGCGGGAGGAACACGCCTGCCTTTTAGTTACACAAAACCACAGGTTTTCATTGTGCACCATTAAAACCTTCTAGCCGCCGGCATCCTGACAACCAATGACATCATCAATTGATAAGGTGGATGTCAGCTGCCTGCACAGCATCCTAGTTTGACCCTCCCCCGCCCCTCTCCATCAGTGCTGGGGTCACATTGGCTCAGTGGTGGCGAAAAACTGAGAGAGAAGAGAAACATGGGAATACTAGTCAGTATCAAGGTGCAAAAGTGTATTTGCTTAGGAAGAATAAATCACCTCTAGTGTTGGGTGTCCTACATGTGTGGATGTTGCTGCGTTATATAAAACTATTAGAATAGTTTTTCATAAATTAGAATGGGGTGCCCTTTTTAACCCATTTACGCCAGCCGCACACAAATGTGCGGCCTCCCGGTGTCTGAGCCTAGACGCCGAGCGGCCACACATTTGCGTTCCTGTAAGAAAAAATATATGTACTGAGAGCGCGTGCCCTGCACGCTCCCAGCACACATGTCCGGTACTCACGGAAAGGTCCCAGTCTGCTCTTTTGATCGGGACCGTTCCCAATCACGTGACTGCCGTGACGACGCGTCACGGCAGTCACATGATCCTTAAACCACACCCCGCCTGCCACACCTCCCGGCTTCTGAAACTCTTAAAGGGCTGGGAGGCGCCGGCGGGAAGGGGTTAAAATTATGGACAGTCTTGAGACACCCCATTTTAGAATGGGGTGTCTCAAGACTGTCCATAATTTGAAGGGGTGCCGCGGGATTGTCCATCATTTTAAAGGCTGCCTTGACTCAGAAAAGGTTGAGAAAAACTGGTATACAGAATAATGCAGGCCATAGATGGGGAGAAAAACTGCAGATTTTTCTTTTAAAAAACGAAAAATTGGTTGTTCAAGTGGCCGACGTTACCATCAATGGTAAAAAAAATCGGCCGATTTTCTACCCCTCTAGAGCTGGCAAAAAGTGTCCCTGCAGAGAGCTCTGCTATTTCTTTGACAGTTCTCTGACAGTTCCTTGACATTTATAGAAGTTGCAACAATGTATCTATTTGTTATTTCAACCACTGTAAATGTCAAGGAACTGTCAGAGAACTGTCAGAAATAGCGGAGCTCTCTGCAGAGACACTTTATGCTGGACTGGAATTCTTCTTATTTTCATCCTACTTCTTCTTCTTCTTCTTCTTCTTCATCCTCATCCTCTTCTTCTTCTTCTTCTTCTTCTTCTTCATCCTCATCCTCTTCTTCTTCTTCTTCTTCATCCTCATCCTCTTCTTCTTCTTCTTCTTCTTCATCCTCATCCTCTTCTTCTTCTTCTTCTGCATCCTCATCCTATTCTTCTTCATCATCATCATCATCCTCATCCTCCTCTTCTTCTTCTTCTTCTTCTTCATCCTCATCCTCTTCTTCATCCTCATCCTCTTCTTCTTCATCATCATCATCCTCATCCTCTTCTTCATCCTCATCCTCTTCTTCTTCATCATCATCATCCTCATCCTCTTCTTCTTCATCCTCTTCTTCTTCCTCTTCTTCTTCTTTATCCTCTTCTTCATCGTCTTCCTCTTCTTCTTTTTCTTCTTTTTGTCTTCCTCTTGCAGGTCACTGCTCATGCGCAGATTTTTTATCGGTAAAAAATCGGCCGATTTGCCCACTAATTGCCGCGAAAATCGGCCGATCGGCAAAATCGGCCGATTTTTTTCCAACTTTACCGAAAAACAAAAACGGCCAAAATACCGAAAAACGGCCGACCAAATCGCCCACTAACGATCCGAAAATCGGCCAATTTTATTTTCGGCCGAAAAATCGGCCGATTTTCGACCCGTCTATGGCCTGCATTACTTTCAGCTTTTTCTAATCCGATGAAGCCTGACAGGTGGAGCTCAATTTGAGGAATACTGTATTATTATTTGTGCATCATTTGGGTAATCAGTGTTTTCTTTGGATGTATTGTAAGCTCAGTTAGTAATAACCTGCTGTAACACTTTGTACTTTTGTCTCAGAGGCGGCTCTTTAATTAGGAAAATTAGGTGGTTGCCTAAGGCCTCACTCACACAGGGGCCTCACGGCAGCCTAATTTGCCTAGTGCAGTGTTTCTCAGCCGGGGTTTCTAACTGCCAGTTGCAGGCAGCTGACAGGTAGATTGCATGGACACATGCGCTGGGAAGTAGATGGCATACTATTGGCTGTAGCGTGCTGTTCCCTACCGGACCCTCCTGTCCATCCCAGGTGCTTGTATGTGACATTATCCGGGATGGACAGGATAGGAGAGGGGCCAGCAGAGAACAGCACGCCACTGGAGGACTGTTGAAAGCCACCTCTTGAAGGCAGGTTGAAGAAGGAAAACAGTACAGTAGTGTGCCCAGCTGTGCCCCCAAAACTGTGCCCAACATTGTCCCATGTAATGTGCCCTGTCCCATGCAATGTGCCCTGTCCCATGTAATATGCCCTGTCCCATGCAATGTGCCCTGTCCCATGTAATATGCCCTGTCCCATGCAATGTGCCCTGTGCCATGTAATGTGCTCCATCCCGTGTAATGTGCTCTGTCCCGTGTAATGTGCCCTGTGCTCTGTCACATGCAATGTGCCCTGTGCTCCATCCCATGTAATGTGCTCAGTCCCATGAAATGTGCCCTGTGCTCCGTCCCATGTAATGTGCTCAGTCCCATGTAATGTGCCCTGTCCTCTGTCCCATGTAATGTGCCCTGTGCTCTGTCCCATGCAATGTGCCCTGTGCTCCATCCCATATAATGTGCTCAGTCCCATGCAATGTGCCCTGTGCTCCGTCCCATGTAATGTACTCAGTCCCATGTAATGTGCCCTGTCCTCTGTCCCATGTAATGTGCCCTGTGCTCCATCCCATGTAATGTGCTCAGTCCCATGAAATGTGCCCTGTGCTCCGTCCCATGTAATGTACTCAGTCCCATGTAATGTGCCCTGTCCTCTGTCCCATGTAATGTGCCCTGTGCTCCATCCCATGTAATGTGCTCAGTCCCATGCAATGTGCCCTGTGCTCCGTCCCATGTAATGTACTCAGTCCCATGTAATGTGCCCTGTCCTCTGTCCCATGTAATGTGCCCTGTGCTCCATCCCATGTAATGTGCTCAGTCCCATGCAATGTGCCCTGTGCTCCGTCCCATGTAATGTGCTCAGTCCCATGTAATGTGCCCTGTCCTCTGTCCCATGTAATATGCCCTGTGCTCTGTCCCATGTAATGTCCTCTGTCCCATGTAATGTGCCCTGTGCTCTGTCCCATGTAATGTGCTCTGTCTCATGCAATGTGCCCTGTGCTCCGTCCCATATAATGTGCCCTGTCTCATGTAATATGCCCTGTCCCATGCAATGTGCCCTGTGCCATGTAATGTGCTCCGTCCCATGTAATGTGCTCTGTCCCATGTAATGTGCCCTGTGCTCTGTCCCATGTAATGTGCCCTGTGCTCTGTCCCATGTAATGTGCCCTGTGCTCTGTCCCATGCAATGTGCTCAGTCCCATGAAATGTGCCCTGTGCTCCGTCCCATGTAATGTGCTCAGTCCCATGTAATGTGCCCTGTCCTCTGTCCCATGTAATGTGCCCTGTGCTCTGTCCCATGCAATGTGCCCTGTGCTCCATCCCATGTAATGTGCTCAGTCCCATGCAATGTGCCCTGTGCTCCGTCCCATGTAATGTGCTCAGTCCCATGTAATGTGCCCTGTTCTCTGTCCCATGTAATGTGCCCTGTGCTCCATCCCATGTAATGTGCTCAGTCCCATGCAATGTGCCCTGTGCTCCGTCCCATGTAATGTGCTCAGTCCCATGTAATGTGCCCTGTCCTCTGTCCCATGTAATATGCCCTGTGCTCTGTCCCATGTAATGTCCTCTGTCCCATGTAATGTGCCCTGTGCTCTGTCCCATGTAATGTGCTCTGTCTCATGCAATGTGCCCTGTGCTCTGTCCCATATAATGTGCCCTGTCTCATGTAATATGCCCTGTCCCATGCAATGTGCCCTGTCCCATGCAATGTGCCCTGTGCCATGTAATGTGCTCCGTCCCATGTAATGTGCTCTGTCCCATGTAATGTGCCCTGTGCTCTGTCCCATGTAATGTGCCCTGTGCTCTGTCCCATGTAATGTGCCCTGTGCTCCATCCCATGTAATGTGCCCTGTGCTCTGTCCCATGTAATGTGCCCTGTGCTCTGTCCCATGTAATGTGCCCTGTGCTCTGTCCCATGCAATGTGTCCTGTGCTCCATCCCATGTAATGTGCTCAGTCCCATGTAATGTGCCCTGTGCTCCGTTCCATGTAATGTGCTCAGTCCCATGTAATGTGCCCTGTCCTCTGTCCCATGTAATGTGCCCTGTGCTCTGTCCCATGTAATGTCCTCTGTCCCATGTAATGTGCCCTGTGCTCTGTCCCATGTAATGTGCTCTGCCTCATGCAATGTGCCCTGTGCTCCGTCCCATGTAATGTGCCCTGTCCCATGTAATGTACCCTGTGCTCCATCCCATGTAATGTGCTCTGTCCCATGCAATATGCCCTGTGCTCCGTCCCATGTAATAGGCTCTGTCCCATGCAATGTGCCCTGTGCTCCGTCCCAGTAATGTGCTCTGTCCCATGTAATGTGCTCTGTCCCATGTGATGCGTCCTGTCCCAAATAATGTGCTCTGTGCCTTGTCCCATGTAATGTGCCCTGCCCTGTGCTATGTCCCCTTTGCTGTGTCCCATGTAATGTGCTCTCTCCCATGTAATGTGCCCTGTGCTTTGTCCCATGTAATGTGCCCTGCCTCATGCTATCTGCCCTTTGCTGTGTCCCATGTAATTATTATTATTATTATTTAGGATTTATATAGCGCCAACAGTTTGCTCAGTTCTTTACAATATAACGGGAGACAATACAGCAACAATACAGTTCAATACAAGAAGGATAGGTGGGCCGTGCTCCTTGGAGCTTACAATCTAGGAGGGAGGGATGTAATGTGCTCTCTCCCATGTAATGTGCCCTGTGCTTTGTCCCATGTAATGTGCTCTGTCCCATGTAATGTGCCCTGTGCTCTGTCCCATGTAATGTGCTCTGTCCCATGTAATGTGCCCTGTGGTCTGTCCCATGCAATGTGCCCTGTCCCATGTAATGTGCGCTGTCCCATGTAGTGTACCCTGCCCCATGTACCCTGTCCCATGTAATGTACCTTGTGTTTTGTCCCATGTAATGTGCCCCGCCTCCATGTAATGTGCCCTGCTGCCACATAATGTGTCTTGTTCTCATGTAATGTGCCCTACCTCCATGTAATGTGCCTTGTTCTTGTGTAATGTGCCCTGTTCCCACATAATGTGCCCTGCCTCCATGTATTGTGCCCTGCTCCCACCTAATGTGCCCTGTTCTTACATAATGTGCCAGGGGTTCCTCAAAGGTGAAAAGGTTGAGAAACACTGGCCTAACTCAATACCCCAGTTTTGAGGGACAGGAGACCTTAACGCTTCTGTACTCAAGCAGCGATAAGTGCCCTGTCACACTCACCTCTTCTGGAGCTCCACCAGCCAGCCAATGAGGAGTGACGTTGCATCCACATTCGTTACCCCTCCCTTCCATGGGACAGTATTATCAGTGCTAAGGAGTGGCGCTCCACAGGACAGCATTATCAGTGCAGCAGATGAGAGGTTAGTGGAGTCACAACAGTGTGGTGGTTGGCATCTTGTGTCTCGGCCTGCGGTTGGTATGTACAGTATTAGCTCTGTCAGCCATGAGATGCTGCAAACCTATAACTGACTTTTTTCAGAGTCCATCCACCTCTCCAGCCCCCCCGGCCTAACACAGAGGAAAGAGTTACGGGTTACAGCCCACCTAAATTGTTAGTCCCACTCCTGAACTGCCAATAGTTACCTTACCGACCCCCCAGTTAATTTTTATTGCTTGCATTACTTTTCCCATTATTAGCGTGAGCGAGGCCTCATATCTAAGTTCTGCCTAAGGCCTCATAAACCCTAGAGCCGCCTCTGATCTGTCTAGCCAAAGTGCTTAGTAGCATCATTTTTCTGATTGTCATTCAAGAGAAATGCAGTGTGATTCCCTCCACCAGCTCGTTACACACATTATATTTTACCAACTTCAACCTGGAGGCTAGGAGGCAGGCCACAGCACATACTCCGCAAGGCCTCACACACAGTGGTTCCAGGCCAGGTTCCTAGGACTGGTTTGTTCCACAACAGGCCCTAAAAAAGGAACCCAAATACTTGGCAGGGTGCCCCATGTGTCCAACCACCATACTTATGGAACCTCCGTCACCAGTCATCACCGCTCCCTCTCCCGAATTGGCTTCTCCTCCTTCCTATTATTTTACAGTCTAAACCACCCAGAGGGTAACTTGAAGGTTTATACATTGTTCTCCAGTTCCTATCACTGAAGGAGCACTGTCTCTTCACAAAAATTAGACCAGAAATGTAATCAGACCTTTTTACTGAATAAAGATGCATGGACATATAGTCTTTGAGTTGTTTCCATAGCAACGTAACACAATGCAACATGTAGAGCAACTTGACATCATCCACTGTCCCCTTTTTAAAGTGCTGTGGCTGTGGTGCTCATATTTTTTGTTGTATTTGTTTTCCAATAATTTGATAAACTATATCAGGGTCCCGCATGTGGTCACCCTACTCTGGGTACAGCAACTACATCTCCTGGAGTTTGGTATCACTCCCGACTCCCACAAGACATGAGGCTCCACCTCCTCATGCATTTATCCCTTCTCAACAGGAAGTGACACATGCACACCATTAACCCCCGAGTCATCAAACATTAACCCTTTGGTAAAAAATACAATGAACATTTAGGTACCTACCTACAATAGTTTTAATATATAGATTTTGTGGCACATTAACCTCCGTAGCGGTATTCCCAAGTTTAGCTCGGGGTAGAGTTTCAGTACCAAAAGCGGTAACCCTGAGCTACACTCGGGCTTACCATGCGGCGCTGCATAGGGAGTCCCTGCAGCACTTACCTTGTCCTTCGCTCCCACGATGCGTCCCCTGCAGCGTCCCCGGCCATCTCCTCCGGCCAATGCCAGCATCCGGCTTCCGTGTTCTGGTCCCTGTGACGTCGGGACGTACGGGTGCCGGAACCGGCGGCAAATTTAAAATTTTTTTAAAAAATGTCATTTTTTAAAAAATTCATATTACATAGTAAAACATTGCTGTTTCAAAACATTTCACATACATTTTGTCCCAACTGCTGTGTCCTGTCCCCTGCCTGCATTTTGACTGTTCTTTCTGCCTGGAAACTGAGAAAAGTCCATGGCATCCAAAAAGCGTCCCTTTATGTCAAAAGCGGTTTTAGACCGGCTAGAGAACAGCAATAGTAAATCAGAACCACTTGCAGAATTGAGTGATAATGATTCGTGGGGAAATTTGTCATCAGACACTGAAAACGATTCTGCGACTTTGCTCAGTGATGTGCGAACATGGCGCTATATTTCAAATTTCAGTGTTTTTGGTTTGATTATATTATTGAATTAAATGTATTATTATTATATTATTATTTTTTATGAGTATTTATTAAATTATAATTTATGATTTTGTGTTTCAAGTTTTATCATACCCGGAATGTTTACTAGACTCTTGTTCGGACAGATTTCAGGGAGTTATTCCTAAATTACAGGCCTACAATAAAAAAAATACATATTTCCATGCAAAAAATGGTACCGCTTTCAGCACCAAAAATCTGAAATAATCATACCGCCAGGGAGGTTAAAGAGACTCTGTCTCTGTGCCCATACAGGGCTTAGTGATGGACTCTCTGATTTGGACATTTGCAATGAATATTACATCATAAAATTTATTTTTTTAATGCAAGTAGTGTAAGTGCTTTAACCGCTTGCCTGCTATCCTATAGCAGAAATACTGCTACAGGGTGGCATGGCTGTACAAAATCACGTGTGTGTGTATATATATATATATATATTTATATATATATATGTGTGTGTGATTTTGCATTTCCGGGTAAGGGGCGCACACCCTACCCTGCCGCCGATGGGGATGTCAGTGACAGTCAGTCCCCCCCCCCCAAGGTCAGAATGCCCGCCACAGTCCCACTACTAGTATAGATAATTTTCCAGTATATATACTGCCATTTGTAGAAGCTATAACTTTCACGTAAACCAAATAATTTACACGTATTGGGATTTTTTTTTTTTTTTAGCAAAGATATGTAGCAGAATACATTTTGGCCTAAATTTGTGACAAAATTAGATTTTTTTAAAAATTTTTACTAGACATGTTTAATAGCAAAAAGGCAACAATTTTTTTTTTGTTTAAAGCGCAAAAAAAATAAAAAACACAGAGGTGAACAAATACCACCTAAAGAAAGCTCCATTTATGGGAAAAAGGACATAAATTTCATTTGGGTGCAGTGTTGCATGACCGCGCAATTGTCAGTTAAAGTAACGTAGCGCCATATCGCAAAAAATGACCTGGTTAGGAAGGGGGGTAAATCCTCTGGAGGGCAAGTGGTTAATTTGACCTGGTATCATCCACTTTTAGTTCCTGCATAGCAGAGCTAAAGTGTGAGAGGGAAAAGTAGCACAAAAAAACAATGTGATTACAAGGTACATGCTGATAAGAGAAAGCAGATTGACAGAGGGACGAGATCATCATTGTGCTGCTTCTGCTTTCAATGTCCAGTCACAGGCTGAGTTGGGTCCAGGAAAGTCTGGGCTCATAAGAATTGATTTCAGTTATGCTGGACATCGGATTGAGGGTTTCTCTTGGCAGAAAAGAAGTACTGCTGAGGTTAGTTTAAAATCTGTAAGGGGATATTCATGTTTATCTTGTTTTTGAATGGAGCTATGCTTTAACCACTTGCCTACTGGGCACTTTTACCCCCTTCCTGCCCAGGCCAACTTTCAGCTTTCAGCGCTGTCGCACTTTGAATGACAAAACTGACAAAATTGAGCTCCTAGTATTCCCCCCAGCCCGTGGCCCCCCACCCCGACCTCTCCATCAAGATCAACAACACTATCATCAGTCCCACCCCTCATGCCAGGGTACTAGGTGTAATCCTAGACTCCAATCTGTCCTTTCAGCCCCAGGGCCAATCGCTGACAAACTCGTGTAGACTTCACCTCCGCAACATCTACAAGATACGACCGTTCCTAACCTCGGAAACCACCGAGCAACTCATTCAGTCCTTTATTATAGCACGCCTCAACTACTGTAACTCCCTCCTCGTTGGCCTACCTCATCACAGGCTATCCCCACTTCAGTTCATCATGAATGCTGCTGCCAGACTCATCCACCTTACTAACCGTTCTGTATCTGCCACCCCTCTCTGCCAATCCCTCCACTGGCTTACAATTGCCCAACGGATAAAATTCAAAACACTAACACTGACGTATAAAGCCATTCATAACACTGCCCCTAATTACATCACCGACCTTGTCTCTAAATACCACCCAAACCGTACTCTCCGCTCCTCGCAAGACCTCCTACTCTCTAGCTCCCTTCTCTCCTCCTCCCATGCTCGTCTCCAGGATTTCTCCAGGGCTTCTCCCATCCTCTAGAACTCCCTACCCCAATCTATCAGACTATTGCCTACTCTGCTCACTTTTAGGCACACTCTGAAAACCCATCTCTTCAGGGAAGCCTACCCCGCCCCCAGCTAATACTGGAATCCTCTACTCTTCCAACCACTCCATCCCCCACAGTTATTTACTACCTTTTATACCACTATCCCCTCCCTCCTAGATTGTAAGCTCTAAGGAGCAGGGCCCTCTAATCCCTCTTGTATTGAACTGTATTGTTACGGTACTGTCTCCCTCCATAATGTAAAGCGCTGAGCAAACTGTCAGCGCTATATAAGTCCTGTATAATAATAATAATTGCGCGGTCATGCAATACTGTACACATATTACATTTGTATCATTTTTTTCACACAAATAGAGCTTTCTTTGGTGATATTTATTCACCACTGGGTGTTTTATTCTTTGCTAAATAAGATTGGCAGCACTGCAGGGCACGGATTGGCAGCACTGCTGGGCACTGATTGTCATTACTGATGGACCCTGAGGGGTTTACTTACTAAAGCTGGCAAATGCAAAATCAGGCTCACTTTTGCTTAGAAACCAATCAGCTTCTAACCTCAGCTTGTTTAATTAAGCTTTGGCAATAAAACCTGGAAGCTGATTGGTTTCTTTGCAGAAATGAGCCTGATTTTCCACTCTTCAGCTTTAGTAAATAAACCCCTGATTGTCAGTACTGATGGACCCTGATTGGCATTAATTGGCAGCACTGATGGGCACTGTTGGGGCTGCACTGATAATCAGGTCAATGAAAATCAGTGCCCTGACTATCAGTGTAAATGTCTCCTTTAACATTTGCCGGTTATCGGCAGTACTTTCCTCATGCTGTAACAGCATGAGGAAAGTACTGCCGATGACCGCCAGTGTGTTTACATCATGATCAGCTGTAATTGGACACAGCTGATCATGTGGTAAAGGGCTGCTGTGATTGGCCCTTTACCGTGACAAGTGATCAGCTGTGTCCGAAGGACACAGCAATCACAGATGGGCCACAGCAGGCGCGCGGTTCTGGGAGGACATCATATGACACCCTCCCAGAACTGGATGACCACACTGTAGCTGTCATTCAGCTATTCCATGGTCAGTCATTAAACCCACACCCAACTCAACATACACTCAACCCACACACAGCCCACCTACACTCAAGTCAGTTTATTCAACTACACTTTTAAATAACAAACATAATATACTGTAGTTACCTGCTCTGTGCAATGGAATTGCCAAGCGCCTGGCTATAGCCAGCAGCACTGGTCATTGTATTCTACCAGCGGGTAAAGCTCCCCACTGGTCATTGTATTCTACCAGCGGGTAAAGCTCCCCACTGGCAGAATACAATAGCAAAGCGGGAGTGATTCCCACACTCGAATGTGTCGATGGGGGAGTCAGCTCTTTTTTTTTCGTTCGACCCACTGGTTGAATGTAAAAAAAAAATGAATCATGTATGACCAGCTTACAAGGCAATAAAGAACCCATTAACTGTAGTTTGCAATTCAATCATTTGTCACACTCGTAATCCCTTTCCTCTTGAACAGTTTCTTTCACTTGAAAAGCCCTTTGTCATTTGCAGTGACTGTGACACTGTCTCATAGCAACCTTTCTGAAGTTTCACAGGAGGGCGGTACTGCACAGGGTGTCAGGGAGAATTTAAAGAATTGCTGCTCACACACAGTTGATCCACCAGTGCTGTGAAAAGGGACAAGACCTCCTTGCTGATGGAAGCACAATAATCAAGGTGATTCTCCAACCTATTTTTTTAATCTTAAAAACATATTCTTGATGCATACTGTATATGCTGTATTTGATTACACAATTTTAAAAATGATGTTGAAAAATAGTTCTTTTTTATTTTAATATTTCATAAGCAACAAAAGGACCAGGTGAATTTAATCCAATGTGTGGGCTCCCCTACTTTACAGAAATGTTTCCATCGATCAGCGACTGCAGCCACTGATCACTGTATAGTCAGAATACAATGTTCAAATGGGGTGGATTCCTCTACTCACCTCATTTGTATAGATATAAGAATCTGTATTTTTTTTTCATTCAACCTTCTGGCCAGATTAAAAGAACTAACCATGTATGGCCAGCTTTAGGCTCATCATACACATTACAGTTTGACTGTACAATCTCTATACAAATCAACCTTGGATCTACCAAAACTATGTAATATAAGGACCTACCTAAGCTATCCAATCAGTTTGCATCCATTCAGGCAGGCCCTTGCATGACATGGTTGTTGGTAGATCTGAAGAAGATTATACAGTAAAGCAGGCCATAGTCGTGGGGACAATCGGATGTTTTTTTTTTAAAAGTCATAAATCGGTCATTCAGATGGCCAACGTTGCCACTAATTAATAAAAAAAGTGGGCGGGTTTTAGTCCCGTCTACGGCCGTCAATTAATATAATAGCGGTGTCCCTGCATAGAGACCCGCTATTATATTTGACAGAAGAAATAGATTATGCAGAAGAAGAAGAATAGTAACAACATTGTATCTATTTGTACTTGAATAGAAACATCTGTATCCAAAATGCATACAATGTTGCAACTTTTTTTCTTCTCCATCTTCTGCTGCAAAATCTATTTCATCTTCTCCTCTTTTCTTCTATTATTCTTCTTCATATTCTATTTCTTCTTCTCCTGTAAAATCTATTTCTTCTATTTCTTCTTTTTCTTCATAGTCAATTTATTGTCAAATTGGCCAGAAGAATGGCCGATTTGACCATAAATTACCGCGAAAATCGTCCGATCTAACAAATTGTCCCATGAAAATTAAGAAAAACTAACGGTACGAATATCGGCCAATTTTTTTATCGGCCGATAATTCGGCAAGAAAATCGGAAATCTATGGCTGCCTTAGTTTGTAGCTTTTGTTTCCTTCACACCCAGCTGAACAGAGCTGGGTGTGAAGGAAAGGTATGTACTGCTTAAGAGGGATGCATTAAAACAAATGTTGCTTTGCTGTCCATTGCAAAGCAGAGGTGTGCGTTAGGTTAATGCTAGGGTATATAAGAAGGTATATACTAGATTGTAAGCTCCAAGGAGCAGGACCCTCCTTTCCCTTTTGTATTGAACTGTATCGTTGCTGTATTGTCTCTCTTTATATTGTAAAGCGCTGAGCAAACTATATAAATCCTGTATAATAATATTAATAATATGCTCTTTTCTTTATTATGGGTAAAAATTACAAACTACAATTTATATGTTTCTTCTTTAGCCAGGTAAATATAAAAAAATAAATATTTTGTATTATTATATCCAACCAGAAGGTATAGTTCTAGTATCATGTACTAATATTTAGCTGTCTGTCTGTCAGTCAGCTTTTGTTAAAGAGCTCAGTACCCAACTGAAATCTACACACACAAGTGAAAAAGTAAAGATTTCTCTCTCGTTAATGTAGGCATATCCTGTAAGGCTAAGTCCACACTTATGCAAGTAGCGGTTGATGAGTCTTTCCGGTGCATTTTACGGAGCAGTTTGTGGTTTTCAAACACATTTTTGATACACTTTAATGCGTTTTTAATGTATTTTGTATGTGTTTTGCTTTTATTGTTGCTAGATGGAGCTGTCTGTTGTCAAGCAGGAAACTGACCAAAAATGCACCAAAAACGGATGTACGTGCTTTTTTGATGCATTTCCATTAATCACACTACTGCTGCCCTATAGCAGATATACTGCTGCAGGGCAGTAGGGGTGCACAAAATCACATATATATGTGATTTTGCATTTCTGGGTAGGGGGTGCGCACGGCCGCGGCAATTAATCACTAGGTCCTGGCCCGTGTTTGCCAAGCATCTCTGACAGGGGGGAGAACTGTTTGTAAACAAAACAGTATTCCTCCCTGTCAGTTCGTGCACATGGCTTTGCTCAAACACACAGCCCCTAGAAAAACAGCACACAGTTAACCCTTTGATCTCCCCACATGTTAACCCCTTCCTGCCCAGTGTTATTAGTACAGTGTCAGTGCTTTTTATTAGCACTGATCACTGTATTGGTGTCACTGGGGCTGTCAGTGACAGCAAGTCAGTTCCCCTAGTGTCAGAATGCCTGCCACAGTCCTGCAGTCCCGCTATAAGTCGCTGATCGCCACCATTGCTAGTAAAAATTTAAAAAAATCCCATTGTATATACTGCCATTTGTAAACACTATAACTTTCACGTAAACCAATTGATTTACACGTATTGGGATTTTTTTTAGCAAAGATGTAACAGAATACATTTTGGCCTAAATTTATGACAAAATTTGATTTTTTACATTTTTTTACTGGACATGTTTAATAGTAAAAAGTAAAAAATATTGTTTTTTTCTCAAAACTGTCATTCTTCTTTTGTTTATTGCGCAAAAAATTAAAACCGCACAGGCAATCAAATACCACCAAAAGAAAGCTCTATTTGTGGGAAAATAGAACGTAAATTTACTTTGGGTGCAGCATTGCAGTACCGCGCAATTATCAGTTAGAGTAACGCAGTGCTGTAACACAAAAAATGGCCTGGTCAGGAAGGGGGGTAAATTCTCAGGAAGGCAAGTAGTTAAACTCTATATGGAACCAAAAATGCAATCTGCTGCGGGCAAAAACGTCCCTGACCGTTTTCAAAAAACACACTGGTTGAAAACACACAAATGTGAACGTGACTCATAGGAATTCATGGTAAATGGACTGTAGTGTGTTTCTGCAAATCTGAAAACACAGTGCAAAACGCATAGGTGTGAACCTAGCCTAAGTGAAAAAATATAGTTGACTGGCTTGAATATTTATGTTTTCTGTTTAATTTTCCACTTCTCCTCAATAATCCTTTTTTATAGTCATTTGTGTTATGTTAACATCCAGGACATTTCATCTGTAACATGTCAGTCAAATTATATGTTTTCTACTGATGTTTATGTAAAAGGGTAGGTATGATCTGTATTGATTGTTTTACTTTTCTTTATTTTTTTATATGTGATAAAACAAAAAAAAACTGCCTGAATACCAAGGCATGTTTATAAATGTCCTTAGGTATTCAAAGAGGTTAAATAATATGATATTGTTTTTTTACAACCAGCAATCCTCTGTTATTTAAAAATGATCTGGGCAGGTATAGAACCACCCAATCACTTTTATAGTACTGAGCAGGTGCCTTCTCTCCCCTACTGGTGCTCCCCACCTCCACCCATCACGATGGTTCCCGAACTCTCCCATACCTCTGTAGTAAACTGCCTCAGGATGCCAAACAGGAGGAGATCG
Organism: Staurois parvus; assembly: GCF_062004578.1. Classification (NCBI taxonomy): domain Eukaryota; kingdom Metazoa; phylum Chordata; class Amphibia; order Anura; family Ranidae; genus Staurois; species Staurois parvus. The sequence goes on from NW_028318415.1 coordinate 2,142,276, forward strand.
AGGAACTTTCCTTCCCCAACCTCTGAATGAATAAACCTGTGAGTGACAAGCATTTCATCACTTCCGGGTTTGAAGCTGTCATTCTCTGGCTACTGTAAGTGGGTAAGCAGCTAATTCAGCACAATCTTTGTTTGGTTAGCTGCAGGGGAGACATTAGGATAATGATGTTTCTTTGAGGACTTGTCAGCTGCCCATGCTAACACATAGGTGACTTGTTAGCCCCAGTGTGATAGCAATAAAGTTAAATTAAAAATGTAAACTATAATAAAATAACAAATTCAAACCATCCCTGTTGGCCCACTCAAACACTGTTAGCCCACTCAAACATGCAAATGGAAATGTATGCATAGGGCACGCATGTTTATGTAAACAGAGACTATACAACAAGTGAGGTATTGACGCAAATGTTACAGTGAGAGTATTCCTTTTTAAGGTCATAGTTCATGGTTAAAGGGTAATTCCACTTTTCTGGGGAAAAATAATATCACATATAAGAAAAAGGTAGAATATACAATTGCAACACATGCTATACTGTATTGTAATGTATTAAATATTGATATTGTTAATAAAATTATATTTCCTTTTCAATCTGCAGCGCTATCATTTTCTATAAAATTCCGTGCGATGTGACAATCTGAAGGCACTCTGTACACAATTGGTGTATGGAACACCCCCAGTCAGGGGCGGACAAGCCATTCGAGCACTAGGGCACTGCCCGAGGGCCCAGGGTGTCAGGGATCTCCTCGATCCCTGCCGCGATGGTCCCGGCGCAGGCGCACTGCTCCGCCCTGTACACGGGCATTAGGTCCGGGCCGGCCGCGGCGTTCGAGTTCACGCATGCGCAGTAGAAGCCGCGGCCGCCCGCTGGGTACCAATGGCAGCGCAGGGTGGGATATTTAAAGGTCCCTGAGCTGTCATTTCGTTGCCTTCTGGTCTTACCTGCTTCCTGTGATTCTGTACCTGTGCCTAGTAAGTTTATTGACCCGGATTGTTTCTTGACCTGCTGATTTCTCCTGCCCAGACCCTTGCTTGCCTGACCTCTCTCCCTGGATGCCCCTCATTAGATCTGACCTCCTGTTGCTGACCTGGCGTGTGACCCGACGATTCTCTGCCTGCTCCCTTGTACCCTACCGTCCTCTACGTTACCGACTCGGCCTGTCTGACTACGCACTTGCTCAGCCATCCATCCATCCATCCCATCGGGGTCACCCGACCTCCTCACATCTGGCTCTCCCTGGTTGGAGCCCCTGGCGAACACCCCTACCACTGACAGGTGTGCTCAGTAGAGGCGACCTGGTCTCAGGGTACTACAAGTCCATCCCCACCATCAGGGGCCCTGGTGAACAAGTACCCTGGGGCTTAGACTCCGCGCTCTGGGCACGCCTGACCAGTGGAGTGCTAGTGGTGCTGCTCGGCGGTCCCTCACAGTACCAGAAGGCCATGACTGAGCCTCGAGGAGGGCTCTCCCCGTTGGACGAGGTTTGCAGGCACCTGGCTACCCTGACGCAAGCAGTAAACACATTACAGGACAGATGTCTGCAGATCGAGAATCGGTTTCAGGCCTGCACCATATCTGTTCCTGTTTCACAGGCCCCGGCTCCTGCACCGCCGGTCGCAGCAGCCCACGAGCCGGCCCCTGGGCCTTCCACATCACTCCCTATGGCGGAACCCCGAGTACCCTTACCCGAGCGCTTCCACGGGGATCGCACACGCTTTCGGTCATTCCGTGACTCCTGTCTGCTCTATTTTGAACTGCAGCCACGGACCTTTCTGACAGAATCGGTGAAAGTGGGGTTTGTTGTCTCCCTGTTGCAGGGTGAACCCCAAGACTGGGCCCATCGACTAAGGGGAAACAATGATCCTCACCTGGTTACGGTCGACAGCTTCTTTAACGCTATGGCCATCTTATACGATGACCCACAACGGGCGGCCTCGGCCGAGGCCACATTATACGCACTCCGACAAGGTCGGCGGGCGGCTGAGGAATACGCCTCTGACTTTAGGCGCTGGATGGGTGACACTCGTTGGAACGAGTTCGCACTTTTGCACCAGTTCCGTATGGGCCTTTCTGAGGCTCTGAAAGACAAGCTCGCCCGGGTGGAGGTGCCCGAGACATTAGAGGACTTGATTGCACTCACCATTAAAATTGACCGTAGGCTACGGGAGCGCAGATTGGAGAGGTCTGGTCAGGGTCGCAGAAATACCTGGGGGTCATTCCAGGGATCCGGTCAACATACTAGGCCAAACATCCAGAACCTGCCGTCTGAAGATGCTCCCGAACCCATGCAGCTAGGCCTGGCACGGCCTAAACTATCGCCTGAGGAACGCCAGAGCAGACGCTCCCAGAATCTGTGTCTGTACTGCGGCGAAGCTGGTCACATGGTGCGTTCCTGCCCACAGAAACTGAGTAAGTTCACCTCATCCTCTTTATCTGTTGGCAATATGAATCCGTCCCAATACTTAGTTGTTCCCCTCTCCTTTCAGCTTTCAGAAAGGACCGTGGAGGTGACGGCCATAGTTGATTCAGGGGCATGCAGCTGTTTTGTGGATATCAATTTTGCTCACCAGCAGGGTACCCCCCTCCGCCCAAAGGAGAAGGGGTTTCACATCTTTTTGGCTGATGGTTCCCGGATAAAGTCAGGGGTGGTTAACCAGGAGACCCCTTCCATTGTGACTTCCATTGCCGGTCAGCACTGGGAACTCCTCCGCCTGGATGCTATTGCATCACCCCTTTTCCCAGTCATTCTGGGGCTCCCTTTGTTGCGGGCCCATAACCCCCAAATTGACTGGGAGACTGGGGTTGTCTCGTTCCCTTCCCCATACTGTCGGGAACTGTGTCGAACTTTGGGCCCGGAGGTTCCCCAGGTCCTCCTGTGCTCTGAAGGGGATGACAGTCTAAAACAAGTGATTCCTGCAGCCTATCATAAGTTTCTTGATGTGTTCAGTGAACGGGGAGCAGATGCTCTACCCCCCCACCGCCCATATGACTGTCCTATTGATCTGTTACCCGGTTCTGAAATTCCGTTCGGGCGAATTTTTCCCCTTTCTGAGCTAGAATTAGGGGCCCTGAAGGACTACATTGAGGACAGCCTCCGAAAGGGATTCATCCGTCCCTCCACTTCCCCAGCAGGTGCAGGGATCTTCTTTGTAGAAAAGAAGGACAAGACTTTGAGGCCATGTATTGACTATCGGGAGCTGAATAGGGTCACAATTAAAAATCGTTACCCATTACCACTGGTACCTGAATTATTCCAGAGCTTAAAAGCTGCAGTAGTATTTACCAAGCTGGACTTAAGGGGAGCCTACAATTTGGTTCGCATAAGGGAGGGGGATGAGTGGAAGACGGCCTTCCGCACCCGTTTCGGCCATTTCGAATACCTGGTCATGCCTTTCGGGTTGTGCAATGCGCCAGCCACCTTCCAGCACTTTGTAAACGACATCTTTAGGGACTTCCTGGACATCTTTGTCATCGCCTACTTAGACGACATTTTGATTTTCTCATCCTCCCTGGGGGAGCACAGGGTACATGTAACAAAGGTGTTGGGGCGGTTGCGGCAGCACAGGTTGTACGCTAAAGCAGAGAAATGCTGCTTTGAACAGGCTAGCGTTACATTTCTGGGTCTGATTATCTCCACCACGGGGGTCGCAATGGACCCTCAGAAGGTCTCTGCGATCCTAGATTGGCCTGAACCCACGGACAGGAAAAGCGTCCAACGTTTTATTGGGTTCGCAAACTTCTACCGGAAGTTCATCAAGAACTTCTCGGGTCTGGTCTCCCCCATCACTCAGTTAACCAAGCTTGGGACGCGATTCAGATGGACGCCAGAGGCACAGGAAGCTTTTGAAGCACTAAAAAAGTTATTTACCTCGGCACCCATTCTGGGTCATCCCGACGCCTCCCTGCCCTACATCTTAGAAGTAGATGCGTCAGAAAACGCGGTTGGCTCCATCCTTTCCCAGCGGAAGGGCGCCAAGGAATTACTTCACCCAGTAGCATTCTTCTCACGGAAACTTACCCCTGCGGAGAGGAACTACGACATTGGGGATCGCAAACTACTGGCTATCAAAACCGCATTAGAAGAATGGAGGTACCTGCTGGAAGGTGCCTCCCATCCCATCCTGATATTCACGGACCACAAGAACCTGGAATATCTGAGGACGGCCAAACGTCTGCGCCCACGACAAGCAAGATGGGCATTGTTTTTCTCGAGGTTCCAGTTCCACATCACATACAGGCCCGGCTCGAAAAACACGAAGCCTGACGCGTTGTCGCGCATGTACGAGGACACCAAGGAGATCCCAGTACCCGACACTATTCTTCCTGCAGGAAATTTCTTGGCCCTCCAGACGAACCTTCGCTCCGAGATCCTGAGAGCGTCCACAGCGATGTCTACCTCCGATGGGGCACCCCTCCAGAACAAGGAGGGACTCCTATGGAGGGAGGACCGGATTGTGGTGCCGGAGGATGCTCGAACCTTAGTCTTGGGACATTGCCATGACCACCCAATGGCAGGACATTTTGGGCCGGTCAAGACCCTGGAACTTCTCCGACGTTCCTTCTGGTGGCCGGACATGGCCAAGGATTGTAAGAATTACGTGGGCTCCTGTGCCATCTGCCAGCGGAACAAGCCTTCAAGAAATAAGGCGTGGGGCCTGCTACGTCCATTACCCATCCCTGAACGGCCCTGGCAGAAAATCTCTATGGACTTCTTAGTCGAGCTTCCACCTTCACTGGACCACACAGCAATTCTCGTGGTCGTGGACCGCTTATCCAAGATGGCCCATTTCATTCCTTTACGGAAGACTCCATCAGCAGCCGAGACGGCGCAAGTCTTTATTCGAGAGATCGTTAGACTGCATGGGGTTCCCGAAGACATCGTCTCGGACCGAGGGGTGCAGTTTACCTCGCGGTTTTGGAGGGCGTTGTGCAAAGCCCTGGATATCAAGCTGTCCCTTTCCTCGGCATTTCACCCTCAGACCAATGGTCAGACCGAAAGGACCAATCAGACCCTGGAGCAATACCTGCGATGCTACACATCATTCTCTCAGGACGACTGGGTGCCACTTCTCCTTTTGGTGGAATTTGCGTACAACAACGCTTGCCATTCAGCAACTGGGCAGTCCCCGTTCTTCTCCAACTATGGGTTTCATCCTGTCTTCCTCCCGGACTTAGTCCCGGAATGCCCGATTCCAGCGACACAGGATGCACTGACCTTCTTCACTTCCAACAATAAAAAACTACAGGAAGCCATCCGTCAAGCCCAAGAAGACTACAAGAGGGCTTTTAATAGGAAGCGAAGAGGGGACCTGGTGTTGCAGCCCGGAGAGAAGGTTTGGCTGGCTACGTCAAACTTGAAGATGCTCTGCCCGTCAAAGAAGTTGGGACCTAAATTTATAGGCCCTTTTTGTATCAAACGGATGGTCAATGAAGTGGCCTATGAACTTGTTCTCCCTGAGACACTCAAGATCCACCCTGTCTTCCACGTGTCCCTGTTGAAACCAGTAGTCCCTGATGCCTTCCCGGAATGGGAATCCAGGCCCTCGAAGGCCGTAACGGTTGAAGAGGAAGAAGAATTCGAGGTGGAGGCAATCCTGAAGTGCCGACGAAGGGGGGGCCAGACCCAATTTCTCATCAAGTGGAAGGGCTACGGCCCTGAGGACAATTCGTGGGAACCAGCCCATAATGTCCATGCACCTAGACTTGTCCGGAGGTTTCTTTGTGATCACCCGTGGTGGAGAGATCGGGTGGGCATCCGGAGGTTGCCCGTAGGGGGGGGGGCAATGTCAGGGATCTCCTCGATCCCTGCCGCGATGGTCCCGGCGCAGGCGCGCTGCTCCGCCCTGTACACGGGCACTAGGTCCGGGCCGGCCGCGGCGTTCGAGTTCGCGCATGCGCAGTAGAAGCCGCGGCCGCCCGCTGGGCACCAATGGCAGCGCAGGGCGGTATATTTAAAGGTCCCTGAGCTGTCATTTCGTTGCCTTCTGGTCTTACCTGCTTCCTGTGATTCTGTACCTGTGCCTAGTAAGTTTATTGACCCGGATTGTTTCTTGACCTGCTGATTTCTCCTGCCCAGACCCTTGCTTGCCTGACCTCTCTCCCTGGATGCCCCTCATTAGATCTGACCTCCTTTTGCTGACCTGGCGTGTGACCCAACGATTCTCTGCCTGCTCCCTTGTACCCTACCGTCCTCTACGTTACCGACTCGGCCTGTCTGACTACGCACTTGCTCAGCCATCCATCCATCCATCCCATCGGGGTCACCCGACCTCCTCACATCTGGCTCTCCCTGGTTGGAGCCCCTGGCGAACACCCCTACCACTGACAGGTGTGCTCAGTAGAGGCGACCTGGTCTCGGGGTACTACAAGTCCATCCCCACCATCAGGGGCCCTGGTGAACAAGTACCCTGGGGCTTAGACTCCGCGCTCTGGGCACGCCTGACCAGTGGAGTGCTAGTGGTGCCGCTCGGCGGTCCCTCACACAGGGTCAGTAGGGGGCCCCATGAGATGCCCCTGGTACCTTTCATTGGCTTTTTCATAGACTTTTTTGGGTATGGGCAAGGACACAGGGGCACCATGATCCCCTATTGCCCGGGGGCCCCATGAATAATTTCCTATTTGTATGATTGGCTCACTGATTTTCCCAGAAGTCTGCACTAATATAACAGTCAGATTTTAGGCATCCTCTGCAACAAACATTTTTGGTGAGATGCTCCTAAAGGGTTTATGTACAATGATCATCCAGATGGGATTGTTCTTTTTCTCAACAAAACTGGAGTCTATCTAAACTGATAATCTGTAAAGGCCTTTAAAGCATTGTCTATGGCCAATTTTAGGAACCGTAGTTTTTCATCATTTCACAAGCACACACAATTTTAAGACTTGACATGCTTGGAATCTATACTCCATGCAACTTCATCTTATATTTTACAAAAAAAACTGGAATTATATTTTGTTTCGTGTATACTGAAATTAATTTTGGTGAATTTTTTCCTGAAAACATGCATACAGTTGTACAAATGTCATGCATAGTAGTAAGTAGGGGTCTGCTTTAATATGTTTTGTTGTTTTGTTTTTTTTTAACCAGACTTACACTTGAATTCTATTTATAATTAATCACTTGAAGACCAGGCCTATTCTGACACTTCAATCCTACATATAAAATTGCTAGAAAATTACTTAGAACCCCCTAAACATTATATAGTTTTGTAAAGCAGAGACCCTAGAGAATAAAATGGTGAATGCTGCAATTATTATTGCACACGGTATTTGCACAGTGGTTTTTCAAATGCAATTTTGTTGGAAAAAAATAACCTTTGATGAATTTTAATGCACAAAAACACAATTAAATACCCACTTGTTTGGTATTGTATAAAAGATGATGTTATGCCAAGTAAATAGACACCAAATATGTCACACTTTAAAATTGTACACACCCCTGGAATGGCAACAAACTACGTAAATGATATTATATATAGATGATTCTTTAAAAGCCTTTGCAAGATACTACTTTAGATTTACACAGGAGGTCTGGTTCTTTTCTTTTTGACATGCGTTGCCCGTCCATGTGTTCCTTGCTGTAAAAGCCAGTTATAGACCAGGGCAGTGGCCGTTTTTTGTACTGGTGCTAGAATTATTGCTTTTGATCTGACTTCTTTTTTCTTTTTTTTTTTTACATTGTACCTTTTTTTTAATCACTTTTATTGTTATCATAAGGAATGTAAACATCCTTACGATAGCAATAGGCAGTGACATTCCTCTTTACTGAGATATCTGGGGTCTCCTCTGGGTCTCCTGATGTCTCCCCTGCCTTTAAAAGCTTACGATCATACCAAGATGATGATGCTTTTTACAAACCACTAATGCTTTGTTTACAGCCGGTAAAACCAGAAGTGACTAAATACTCCTCCTCCCACTGCTTGTAAAAGCAATCCAATGTCTATTTAGCCACTAGTATTGCTTTTAAAAGAAAGCAAAAAAGCAGCTGCTGGCATCATCCCGCTATAACCACTGAAAAGTCGGATGGCATACCAGTACGTCGCCTGGCGTTAAGTGGTTAAAGAGGAGTTCCACTCACTCTGTAAAATAATAAAAGTCAGCAACTACAAAAACTGTACCTGCTGACTTTTAAAAACAGCCACTCACCTGTCCCACGATCCTGCGTTGCCCCCGGCCCATTTCACCGGCCATCCTGTATTGTAGGCACCGGCACCTTCAGTGTGGGCACCCAGCTGTGACAGCTTGTGGCTTCACAGCCAGGTGCCCATTGCGCATGCGTGAGTAGTGCTACGTTTCCTGAATGGCCCCGTCCTCTTCTGGGACCTGTCACGTGTCCCACAAGACTTCGGGGAGGGAGGGTAGGAGAACTTCTGCTTCTGATTACCTAGGGGATCGCAGCAGAAGTAGGAGCGGGTACCTGTCATATTCGGGTACCCGCTCCCCAAAGTTGCCAATCCTTAATGGGGAGCGGGGGACCAATCTTTAAAGCGGAACTTCCCCTTTTGGGTGCAACTCCGCTTTAATGTAAAATAAATTGAAAAAGCAGACATTTAAGATTAGGAATGATGCCTGGAATTAAAAGTGTCAACTATATTTAATTTTTTGGTAGATGTTGCAGAATTAAACTACCTGACAACCTCTTATAAAGCTGGCTATACACTAGTAGAAGTTTGATAAAAAAAAATATATATATTTTTAGAATGTTTGTTCAATTTTATGATCATTAGTGGGGTAAAATTGAAGTTCGTTTATATCCACCATGATGAGAAGGAACAGGATAGAAAATGTTCCCAAATTAATGATTTTCTAACAGTGTATATGGTTTTTGTCCGGAAAATTACATTAATTCCAAAATCTAATACTAAAAAAATTTAATTCTGAAGTAGTTTAAAGTGACATTCATCCAGTCATCGAACATACAATGAATTTGAATATTTATACAAACATTTGTTCTAAAAATCTACTGGCCAGCTTAACTCTTGTGGACTATGTTGATGAGATATGTGTTTGTGTTCCTGGTCTGGGCCCATTATGAGGAGTTCTCATTCTTCCTGGTATTTAATTCTATAACGAGTGCATTGGGAAGCACCAGTAATAGTTTAGAGATGCTGGATATATGAGAAGCCAAAGGCTGGCACAGCCCACTGAGCTCAACTTGCAGCTATGATATTACTTTTGAGTGGACTGATCCTTTAATTCATTGTTTGCAAAGCTTTATCTTAAATGGGTCCCGGAAGAACACTTTCAGCATTTGTCACATGCTTGGGAAAGGTTCTCTACAAGCACCCAGCTTAAATTACCCATTCTAGTTTAACACCTTCCAGACCAGATAAAAGTTGAATGAAGAGTTCAAGCGGACTTTGGACCACTGAGCAACAGACCAGGTCTGTTTTTCTTTAGCCCAGGTAAGATGCTTCTGACGTTGTTTGTTGTTCAAGAGTGGCTTGACAAGAGGAATACGACATTTGAAGCCCATGTCCAAGATCCGTCTGTGTGTGGTGGCTCTTGATGCACTGACTCCAGCCTCAGTCCACTCCTTGTGAAAGTCCCCAACACTTTTGAATGGCCTTTTCCTGACAATCCTCTCCAGGCTGCAGTCATCTCTGCTGCTTGTGCACCTTTTTCTTCCACACTTTAACCTTCCACATAACTTTCTATTAATGTGCTTTGATACAACACTTTGGGAACATCCAACTTCTTTTGCAATTACCTTTTGAGTCTTTCCCTCCTTATGGAGGGCGTCAATGATGGTTTTCTGCACAACTGTCAGGTCAGCAGTTTTTCCCATGATTGTGATTCCTACTGAACCAGACTGAGAGACCATTTAAAGGCTCAGGAACCCTTTGCAGGTGTTATTGCTTAATTAGCTGATTAGAGTGGGACACTTTGAGCCTAGAATATTGCACCTTTTCACAATATTCTAATTTTCTGAAATTGTGGATTTGGGGTTTTCTTGAGCTGTAAGCCATAATCATCACAATTATGACAAATCACGGCTTGAACTATCTTGCTTTGCATGTAATGAGTCTATCTCATATATTAGATTCACCTTTTAAGTTGCATTAATGAAATAAATGAACTTTTGCACGATATTCAAATTTTTTGAGTTTTACCAGTGCAATGCTGCTCTGTCAAGCAATCACTTTTAAAGAACACATATTTGCAAGCTATTAACTTGCAAGTGAGCAGTTAGTGACATGGTACAGTTCAGTTAAATTTACAGACTTGACTGCATGAGCTCTAGAGCACATTCAAGGCCAGAGCCGGGACAAAGGGTGGGCAGGTGGGGAAGTTGCCCACGGCTCCAGATCACTGGCTAGTAACCACCAGGCTGCTCTGACAGCTCCTGCTGTCATACTGTGCTCCAATGTGCTCACTCTGCCCACAATGGAAAAAAAACACTATGCATTTGCAAATATCTTCTAGTTGCTAGAAAGCAATCCTTTGGCCATGCATGTGCAGTGCACACTCCAGCTGGAGCAAAGGGTCAAAATTGGCACAGGTTGGTACACCCCACTCTACAGCATGCATTAGGAATGGGGTAGGGGCGCAGTTCCTCATCCTTGGCCTGGGTGCTGAACCAGCCAGTCCCAGTACTGCTCAAGGCAATTTAAAAATGAACCCAAGGCAAACATCTAATACACAATTGAAATACATATAATGAAATTTTAACCTGCCAAATAGTTTGCATTTTTGTCTACTTAGTCTTTGAATATACACAGCCCCATCTCACATGGAAGATGACACCACTTCTTCTGTTTCACTTTAGGAATATAGTGGTGTCATTTCTTTACCACCAGCCTGATAATTGTCTAGTAAATGAGGAGCAGCAGACCAATAAGTCCATCCTTCTGCTCACTATGCTTTCTTCTCTGTTGTGACTGGTCAGCACATTTGCAATCTGCACATCTGACTGGCACCTAGTACTGACCCCCCTTCTCCCAGTTTGAGAGATACTGAACTCAAAGAAAATATGGCGGAAATGAAGTCAAATTTAGGTACTTAAATTACAGTAGTTTTTGCATTAAAGCTGAACCAAATCTGCTTCTGGACTTCTGCTGGAACCTGTGCTCTGTTTCTTTGGCCACTGAGTGCCTACTGATGACATAACTCCCAAACATGCATTCTGCATGCATTCATTCATACCCCACCAGAGAGTAAAGTCCAAAGGAATGATTGCAAGAACAGATCATCAATGTAGTGTGCTTCGAGAAAGGTGCAGCAATGTGAGGGAGGCAAAAACACAACACTAGAAATGGTGTCGCTCATGGACACTGTTATGATGAAGTGGAGAGCCAGAAGTGTGGCTCCCTGGTGCATATATCAGGATAGTTAAGCAGAGCTTGGAGTGCTTCTGAAGAAGTAAACTAAATAGTGTTAATATAAAGATTAACAATAAAAAAAGAGCTGTGCCTGGCATTGGGTTGTGAAGACTCCAGTGAGAACCCAGTGATGGACATCTTGAACAGCCCAAAAATTATCGCTGCCATTGCATTCAGCAGGTGGTACCAATTGCCAAACATAACCCAATAATCCACTTTGTAAAACTGCTTGATAGAATATTTCCTACCATTTTCTTTTCTTACTATGCTTATAGTGAAATGGGTAGAACGTATTACTTTTGTTAAATGTGTCGGTTTGTCTGTGCCCCCATTGGTGGTGGTGGTGATGGGGGGGGGGGGTATGGTAGTCCAGTCTGCAATACATCTGTGCATTGCAGGAAACAGTACTATACTGTAGGTCTTTTCTGAACTACATAAAGGTGCTAAAGCTGCTCATTTATGAATGCATATTTCATTAAAACAGTTTGATATCTAAAAACTTACAGCATATCTTGGTCATAAACATATTTATCCTAATTAAAAGGTATGCGCTAATAACAAACTTATACAAAGGTGTATATCATCATCCAAAAAAACATTTAGTGTTTTAAATAAATAATTATAGTGTCCAAACATAAATTAGTGTCCAAGTAGTAGGCCACGCCCACTTGTTATGGACGTTAGAGAGCCTTGCTGTTCTGTGCTGTATGGGAGAGATCCGCGGTGAGCGGTAATTGTATCTCACCTTTTTTTGCGATTGAAGCTGGTGTCTGTTGGACACCTTGTTTGTGAGTTTCCTTATACCTTTTTTATTAAAGAGATAAATGAAAAAAACGTATTGCACCATTATGTTCTCTTTTAGGCGCATTTAGCGTTTGAGTGTCAATTCATTTCAATGGCCAGAACAAATTATTAAAGCATTAGACACTTTGATAAGTGGCAGGCTTTTTTTTCTGCCAAAACACTGCTTCCAAGAGGAGCGTTTTTAAAAGTCCTGTGTGCATGAGGCCAAAGTCTTTTTGGGTCCATGCACACTAGGCTTAAAAAACACTTTTACAGTTTTGTGTTTTGCCTGTAGAAGCTCAATGTTGCTCTGCTATTCGGATTTTTCCAAGTTGAATAATTTTTAAAGTAAATTCCATACCCAGAATCTGCTTCTTGCTTTGAAATTGTACATGGCGGTTCTGCTTTACTGCTCTTATCAAAGTCTGAGTCACTCAATTCATTGTATTAACAGATGTTAAATAAGGAGGATGAGTGTAGCCGAGACAAAAAAACATAGCTACAGTATAGCTGATTATACACTAAAACTTATACAAATTTCAACAAGTATAAGGAACCATATAGCATATGGAAATATATTATAATGTTATATAAACAGTTATACTTTTAAATTCCCAAACCACACCAACAAGGTCTTTTATTCACATGTCTATGATTATTATTATACAGGATTTATGTATGCACAGCGCTTTACAATATAAAGGGAGACAATACAGCAATGATACAGTTCAATACAAGAGGGTTAGGAGGGCCCTGCTCCTTGGAGCTTACAATCTAAGAGGGAGGGGCTGGTGGTACAAAAGGTAATAACTGTGGGGGATGAATTGATAGGAGGAATAGAATATTCTGTTATTACCTGAAGGCAGGAAAGGCTTCCCTGAAGAGATAGGTTTTCAGAGATCACCTAAAAGTGGGCAGAGTAGGAGATAGCTGGATAGATTGGGGTAGCGAGTTCCAGGGGATGAGGGAAACTCTGGAGAAGTCCTGGAGACGAGCATGGGAGAAAGAGACAAGGGAGCTAGAGAGCAGCAGGTTGTGGGAGGAGTGGAGAGGATGGTTTGGGTGATATTTGGAGACAAGAGTGGTGATGTAATTTGGGGCAGAGTTAGAAATGGCTTTATATGTTATTGTTAATGTTTTGAATTTTATTCACTGGGCAATAGGAAGCCAGTGGAGGGATTGGCAGAGAGAGATGGCAGAGAGGGATGGTAGATATAGAACAGTTAGTAGATGCTGTTTCTGTGTCTCACAAGAAATGCACAGCCATGGCTTGAAACTCTGCTGGCTGGTCCATAAATCTTTTGCTTATGCATGGACAAATCCCCTTAATTTCCATAGAGAGACAGTATATGGTTTGGTCATAAGAATGAAAGGCATTTTTTCCACATGTGCAAAAGCCTTTGAGATTGGCAGAGAGAGTTTCCAGGGATCTGCCAGGTTAATGGACAGATGTGGACTTGGAAGGGGAGTCAATTAAATGTTAATTGAAAATAGGTACAGTTATCCTTAGCCCAATTCTAGGCCGGACTTTTCCTAGGGTATAAAATCAAAGCGGTCAATACATACCTTAGGTGCTCTTTCCGACAGCAGGGTATGCTCTTCTGACCAGGGGCGGACTGACAACTCATGGGGCCCCCGGGCAATAGGGATCATGGGGCCCCTGTGTCCTTGCCCACACTCAAAAAAGCCTATAAAAAAGGTACCAGGGGCATTTCATGGGGCCCCTTACTGACCCCGGGCCCTCAGGCAGTGCCCGAGTGCTCGAATGGTCAGTCTGCCCCTGCTTCTGACCCCCACTATGGTTATTTAGGGCTCCCTTATGCATTTATGCTTCTGAGAGATTCTTTAACCGGCTACCTTATGAACCTAGTGAATTAATCAACTGTCAGTATATACATTACTCCCTAATGCCTGGTACACATGATGAGTATATCGGACCAATGGTCATCCATTTTTTTTTTTGCAACCTGGTCTCATAGAAAAAATGAATAGGTTGCTTAAGTTAAGAAAATTTTAGTACGACAGAATATCACTTCGGAAGTGAGGTAATGTATTGTATTCTTTCGTTTCCAAGCATGCATGGTCCTGCTCTCTCGATTTAATCCCTCCCAAAGTGTTTTTTTTTCATGAAATATTCTCATTGTGTGTATGAGGCATTAGATTAATAGCACTGGGCTTGTGAAAAAAAATGTCTGGGCCCTTCATTCATTAAAAATACAGAATACTTTCTTTTTAAAACTTGATATACTGTATACCCCCCCCCCCCCCCCCCAAACCTTATCCACTCCTTTTCCTCCATGTAAAGAGGTTGGCATGATTTACCTTTTTGGTCTTTGTTGATCCTTCCATGTTGTTACCTTCCTAATTAGAACTTAATCAGATTATTCTACTTTTAGCCTCCTGCAGGTAGGTTGCTGTATCTTAACATACTTTCACTATGTACATGGATAACCTCTCTATGATATTGTAGGTTGCACCCTTCTTTTACAAATTCTTAATAGAGAAAGATTTCAATTAAAACTTGAAATAACTTTGTATATTTTGTATTGTGATCTATATTTTTTATTGAAAATGTTTCTTTAAAAAGCTATCTATTTTGAAATGTTATTTAGTGGAGTTATTATGTCTGATACTGTTTGCTTTCTCTGTTTGTAGCTTCACCTTGATAACCTGGGTTTTCAGGAATGCACTCACCTTTCCTGTTTAGGAAACAATGAAGATAACTGTACTCTGACGTAGTTTAGCATGACTAGGTAAGATGCTGCTTTTTAAATTACATTTATATGTTTATTTGCGACAGCAGCTGTCATGGTACTAGTATGTAGCAAAGAAAGTTTCTTACCAACATTTATAATTAGTCTTGTTCTTAGTGATAACTATTTACACAGCATAATTTATTTAGGAAAGTAAACATACAGCACTTATTGTAGAGAAATGCAATTCATTGCTAGGAGTATATTATTTGCTTATGGAAACTCAACAACAATAAAAAGCACAAAGTTCAATGGAACAAAGGACAGAACACTATGTATGCATGTAACCTATTTACTAAATAAATCTGTGTAAACATTTGTTTTCTAGACATACAGTACAATATTAAATTAGTTTATGCCCTCACTATTTGACTATTTCTGGATAGCTTTGTCAGTAAAAATCTTTATTGGGGTCATGCACAGAAAACAGGCCAAGCAGCACAGAATACATTGAGTAAACTTTGACAGGTAGTGCGGTAAAAACAGTCCACATATCCAGTACATTAGATATAATACTGTAGTATGAGTTGCATTTTTAATCATATTACATGTATCTCATTCAAGAGGGGTCGGGAGTAGGGGAAAGGGAAGGGAAAGAAGAGAAGGGGAGGGAGCTTGGAGGTAGCAGAAGAAAAGAGGGATGGGGGGAGAAAACAAAGCAGTAGCCAGTTATGCACACAAGTCAACATATGGAGACTTGCCCCATTTTGGACTGTGGCCCTAGAAACACTAAAAATATTCAGGTAAGTGATCTGGCATCAGACAGTAATTTCTTCAGCATCTATCCAATTAAACCAGATAACATAATAACGTATACTAGCTGCTAGTATACGTTAACTTATATATTGGGATAACTGCATTAATGGCCAACTTCCATTCTGCCACAATGGGTGGCTGACTTTCCATTTTACCAATGTCTGCTAGTATCAAATTCCAAATAGAATATAAACAGCTTAACATAGCGGGAGTGTGCCATATTATCAGTCATACCCAGTATGAAGATAAGAGGGTCTCTGGGAATCGATAGACCATTCATGGAGTTGACAGTGGATGCTACCTCGCTCCATCTCTGGATATCTTTAGGGGAATGCCTCCATATTAGTAAAGTACACTTATGCCCCACCTATGAGGCTTTAAATATTTTACATATTCTTAACAAAAAAATCTAGAGCTTCGAAACAAGCCATTACTGACCTCTCTAGCTGGATGTACTGTGAAGTAATTCATCATCAAAAATCAAAACAGAGACTGACTTAGGGTTTCAGTCAATTTCTAACTGTTTAGAAACACCTGGTATTTTTTTAACATTGGATCACTGGCAGCCTGCCAAGCCTATGATCTTTATAGAAAGTACAAGATTAAATTCTCTTCCTGTAGCAGCAGTAATTAATATGGGCTTGTATATGGCAGGAGCCAGTTCTTTTCTTCTGCCCGCCTCCCTGGGCTGTGCTGCCATGCAATGCGGAGCAAGACTTCTTCTCCATGCAGTTGCCCATGTTACAGAGTGATAGAATGGTCATGTGACTGTTCTGTACACTAGGGGACCCCTGCAGAGAACAGACCTGTCCCTCTGCACTGAGCTCCCAGCTACCATATTTTTAAAGGCTTATTAAAGACTGTCCACTGTCATTTTGGCCAGGCCAGCGTCTGTTATTGGCATTGAAATCCTGTGAAATTTGGGCAGCTATTTTGACATAGCCGTGATATCATGATCATCCTGCATTAAATCTAGAAATGGCAGCAGCTTGTGGATCATGTAGCTTTGAGTAGGTCCCATGTGGGCTCTCCTTTGGAATGTGGAGGGAATCAGTTACCTTATACAAAAGATGATGCCCTTTAAATGATCTCATTGGGGGGAACCATTAGGCCTACTAGAAAGCGAATGTGTCACTGCTTGCTATACAACACATGGACACCTAACTGATGGATAGTTATGTAAGTTTGTTTTCTACAATTTTAGAACTGAAACCAAATATTTGGATTTTTTTTATACCCCACTTTTACTAAAAATCCATATCTAATGTGTGGAATCGGTAGAGTAGGTGGACTTTTGGGCCTGCAAAGCTGTACGTGGACTCCAGGGCTGGAGAACTAGCTTACCAACTCTAGCCATCATGGGTCACTACTCAGTAACCTCTTCCAGGCTTGTGTGAAGATGCTTTTAATGCTTGTTCAGAATATGCTAATACTTGGGAACAGGTTCATTTTAAGCTCTCTATTGTCCAGCAAGCACCAACCTTTATACCCACAACCAAAGTTTTCTCTCCCTCCAGTGCAATATGGCACGAGCAATGCTTGGACACGGCAGGGTACAAAGGAAGGGGCTGTCACAGACAGGCTGTTGTTATGGTAGGTGTTGCCTATGACCTATGAGAGCAGTTATTCCCCAATCTTTTCTTGACATTTTCATATTTCCTTCACTTGTTTTGGCTCCTCTGTGTACTACTAACCTAGAAAGTGAGCTTACAAAATAAAAGTAAAAAAAAAAACCTTTGTATAAGGCCCATGGATTTAGGGCTTCACTACATGAAATTTAACTTGAATAAAATTGGCAATAGAGGGAGGTGTGGATTAGATATGGCAGCGTAAGGACGTACTTCTCTAGAGCTCCCGTCTCCCTCCAGCCCTACACCCACATTTTGCAGCTTTTCAGCCTCAATATAAGCTCCACAAAATGCAAAAAGACTAAGAATTCTTGTGGGACTTCGGCTCGGTCGGTCATTCAACATCTCTTCCTGGGAACTTCAACTGCCAGTCCCAGACCTACCATGGGGGACCCTCGTAGTGGCGTGGCCGAAAATGGCATCCCGCTGGAGTCGGCGATGTCCGCTGCTCCATCTGTTTACTCTTTCTCGGAGCTCCCTGAGGTCCTGGCCTTTCATCCTCCTGACCCCGCTCCCCCCTCAACAGAGCCCACTTACCTGCAAGAAGATGCGAATATTAAAGCACTCCTACGGGCCCTCCCTACCAGGGCCGATATCGAAGCCCTACTCCTCTGCATGACTGAAACACATAAACGAGATCTCCAGGTAATCCGCACTGATGTGCAGCAACTATTTGCTCATCTTTCCCAGGAGGAAGTCTCAAGGAGGGCTATGGAGTACGGAATCACTGCGGTGGAGCGGGAACAGGTCCACCAAGTGGACTATGCAGTGACCCTACAGCTGCGAATGAAGGACCTGGAGGACTGGAGCCGACATAATAACTTATGGCTCTGTGGCCTTCCTGAGGCCACTGGACTGGAGGATCTGCGAGATACAGTCATCACCATATTTCACCGAGTGCTTGATGCAGCCCCAACAGAACAGCTTGAGCTTGATAGGGTGCATAGAGCTCTGGGCACCAAGTCGGCGCACCCCAACAGACCACGGGACATCATTTGGCGCTTAAATCAGTTTGCACATAAAGAATCAATATTGCGGAAAGCTTGGATCATGGGGACAGTCGACTTTGATGGAGCAACCGTCCAGATATATCCAGACCTGTCTTAAAAACAACCCTGCAACGCAGAGCATTGCAACACCTGAATCATTCATACCGTTGGGGGTTCCCCTTCTCTCTGGCATTCAGGAAAGGTGATTCTTCTTTCATTTTACATTGACCAGCAGATTGTCTGGATCTGTTTGCTTTTTTGGAGATCCCTCCCATTTTGATACCAGACTGGCCATCCATTACCATCCTGCACCCAGAGAGCTGATCTTCCCACCACATCCCTGGGCCTACCTTCCCGACCGGCTAGGCCTAGACGGTGATCACAGCTCCAGCAACCTTATCCCACAAGCGAATCCTGATCTGCTCTTCCACACAGTGTAGTTGACCACAGGTATATCACTAACTGCAACTAATATGCAAAGAGTATGCTCCAGCTTGAGGGGTTGATGGCCCTATGAACCACCTTTTATATTTTTTTTTATTAGAGGACTAGAACCCTCAATTTTTCTGGTAGACTATACCCTGATCTCCAGAGCCTACTATTCACTGGATATAATTTCTTCCTCACACACCTTTGTAGTGAATATGTGGGTGGATCATCCTTCCTTGGATTCCACTCCAGACAAGGGCAATCTATATCATGGTAGACACCATCTACACCTTGAGACTCTGGTGAGTTTGGACCTCTCACCTCCTATGTTCCAGGAGACTATGCTACCTTACTGTGCCTACAGGAAGATTCTGAGCCTTAATTTTTCAGAGACCGTGCCTTTACGGTATTGCACTATGCATCAGTTTAATGATAACTCACATTTTCGGAGGTCTTATGGCCTCATTATTTTTCCTCAGGCTAAATGAGGTGTTGTAGTGAAATGTCAGTTGTACTGGTGATCTGGTCAGGTAAACCTAGAGGAGAGGCTGCCTCATGGGCTTTGCCTCGAGTGCTTTTCATATCAGTATGTTCTTTCACTTCATTTAGGATAACGTTATCTACTTTATTAGAGCACTGTATTATGGTTACTTAACTCTAGTGTCGAGGTTATGGAGGCATGTCTGATCGGGAGTGGTGGACTCTCCCAGGCTGTGGGCTGATGCCTTGTCACCTGGGGGGGGGGACACTTTTGTCTTCTGGCGAAGGCCCGGGGGATCCTGCCACCATCAGAGTTGAATGGCGGAAGCCCGGTTTACTGGGGGCCTGCGTTTAGTCTGATGGAGAAGGGTGGGAAACCCATATGGTTCTGGAAGTAGATGAATCTAGTACGTACTTATGGTTTACATTTTTGCATTTTTTTTTGTATTTTGGAGACTCCCTGCTAACCTATATCTGACTATGCCTGGTTATTTGGTAAACATTACTTATTCATAAACGGGCTCTGTCTGCACAAATCTTTCCATATTAGTGACTGTATGTATTGCTGGAGGGAGGGGTGCAATCCCTTGCTGACCCCACTGAGCCACTTCCCCACTTAGGCCTGCGCTCACTTAGGTGGTAAGTTGTATACCTGAGTTCCTTCTTGTACTACTTTTCTTTGTTTAGGCGGGGTAGTGGAGGTCCTCCAACTTCCCCAACCACTAACATCTGAGAGAGGTCTTTTCTTCTTTTTAATTTGCTCCTTCTTATTTCCTTTCATATTCTCTAAGTTTTTCATATTTTACCTTTACTTTCTTGACCTTTTCTTTTCTTACAACTACCTTACCCCCCTTTTTTTTGTCTCTTCCTCTTTTTTCCCCCAGATGGCGGGATGGATGTGGTCAGTATTACCACCCTGAACGCAAGAGGACTCAAAGTCCCTGAGAAGCATAGGATGCTGCTTCGAGATCTAAAATGCTCTCATACAGACATTGCATTTATTCAGGAAACCCATTTCAAGGAGAGGAAAGCCCGACTCTCAGAAAAAGATTTTATCCATCCGTTTATCATGCTTTCAATCAGATGTCTAAATCCAGGGGTGTCTCCATCTTTATCTCTAAAAGACTGCCTTGGTTACTTCTCGAGTCCAGAGCGGATGTGAAGGGCTGATCATTTTTTTCCTCAAAGGCACAACTGGCAGAATTTAGATGACTTTGGCCATGGTCTATGCTCCTAACAGCCGACAAGACCAGTTTCTCTGCACTACTATCGATGCGCTCATGACTTTCACTGAGAGCACTCTCCTCCTTGGAGGAGACTTTAACCTGCCCTTGGACCCAAAAGTGGAAACTTTGATGGGGGGCTCTTCTGTTGTCTCTAGCGGTCGCAAATGTGATTTGCAGACTCTTCATCAATTTCAGCTTACAGATGCTTGGCAGTTGTTTCATCCTGATGAAAGAGACTACACCTTTTATTTGTTTCCGCTTAAGGCGTATTCCCGTAATGATCTTTTTTTGGTTCCCCATCGTTTGCTGTCAGAGGTTGTAGCAATAGAAATCGGGCATATTATGTGGTCGGACCACATTGAGAAAATCTGTGGCAAAACACGCTCCCCCCCATATGGAGCATTGGAGACTCAATGAGGGTCTTCTTCAAGACAAATCAGTAGTGGAGGATATAACCAAAGAGATCCAATTCTATTTTCAAATGAATTCCACTTCGGAGAGTGACCCCGGAATAGTCTGGGAGGCTCATAAAATGGTGATTAGGGGGATTCTTATCAAGCATTGCTCGAGACTTAAACGCAATCACAAAGCTGAACTTTCTAGATTGCTTATGGATATACACTCGTTAGAGGTTCAACATAAACTACTACCTACTGCATCTGTGGAAAAGGATCTTCTAAGTCTACGCCGACAAATCACATCTCTTCTCCAATATAAGGCCAAAGCGGCGTTGCAATCCTACAGGAAATGCTATTACGAGTCAGGAGATAAATGCAGTCGCCTGTTAGCTAGGGCTCTACAGGACCAACGCGCTCAATCCTATATTCCACATCTTGTAGGCCGTGACGGTAGGAAAGTATACCTACCCCCTCGGATTGCAGCCCCTTTTTGTGAGTTTTACCACAACTTATATAATCTGTCCAATAAATCGGTCCCCCCGGGTACCAATGAGGAATATGTTTCCTCCTCAGGTCTCCCCAAATTATCCGCACAGATACCCTGGAAGAACTGCAAGTGGCTATTGTCACTATGAAATCAGGAAAAGCACAGGGCCCAGGTGGCTACACGCTCAGATACTACCAACTTTTCCTCCCCCTCTTAAGACCACACATGGTACAACTGTTCAATACCTTGGGGCATAAAGCAGCCTTTCCTACCGATTCGCTAAGAGTTCACATTTCTGTCATCCCCAAAGAAGGGAAAGACCCTTCATGCTGTGGTAGCTACCATCCCATTTCTCTATTAAATGTGGACCTGAAACCCTTCATGAAAATCTTGGCAACCCACATTCAATGACACTTGTCTGACCTGATTCATCTTGACCAAGTGGGCTTTATACCAACACGGGAAGCTCGCGACAATACCACTAAGGTCCTCAACTTGATACATGTGTCTAACCTCTTCCAGATGTGTAGACTGGTATAGACATATTGACATTAAAAAGTGTGGCCACAGATAGAACACTCTCAATGTAATATCCCCTTACGCCGGGAGGTACGGTGTTTTAGAGACCTCCCATTCACTCTCAAGAGGCATCTGACTCTGGGGCCTACATTAACTATTTGTGCTCAGTTGTGCCATGCCACCCCTCTATTGTCTGCTTACTATCCCCTCTTCCCAATTATAGGGAACCCATGCTTTTCTCCTGGATTGCCAGGGGGCTTGCTTTATACCCTATTGGGCTCCCAATGCTACCAAGCATCCCATTTTTTGAACTCCACACAGTGACCGTCAATTTCAATGCTTACCTCCGTGACGGGTTGCTATCGTCTGAACTTTTGGAGTGCCTTGCAGTTATGACATATTTTGATGGCACTCCCTCCTCCGGAAAGGTTTCAACGTCAGTTGACCCCCTTTAAACGCCTTTGTACGGGAGATGGCCCTCTGCCTCATTCCCTTTCTCAAATGTACGCTCAATTAATTACTCTACTAGAGGACTACTCTCCCCCCTTTATGTGGAAATGGGAACTGGAGTTAAATAGATCCTTCTCTTCAGCCAAACAATGACGGATTATCCGTTTTGCTATCAAATCATCCATCTGTACACAAATACAGGAAATGAACTTCAAAATCCTTACCAGATGGTCCCGTACACTGTCGATACTGTATAAATACTGCCCCACGCTCTCAAGCCAATGTTGGAGATGCCAAGATGGTGAGGGCTCTTTATTACACATTTTTTGGACGTGCCCAAAATTGGAACCATTCTGGAAAGAGGTACATCGTATCTCCCAGAAGTTCACTGATCATGTCCTCCCTGAGGACCCAGCCCTATTCCTCTTACATGTCTCGGATATACCTGAACAAAATGTATGGCAAATCGCATCTATGCCACTTGTTTAATTCTGCCAGATCTTGTATCGCCCTACGGAGGAGGAATACACGACCCCCTTCCATCTCACTCTGGCTATCGAGGGTAGAGGAGGTTAACAAGATGGAGGACCTAATACTAACAGCGTAAAACAGACGTGAAACCTACTCGAAAACCTGGCTTCTCTAGAATATCTTTACATTTTCAGAGGAGGGGGAAATCCTCTTTGTATCCACCTCCCATGATTGACTCACCTTACCTCCTTTTTGGATGGGACATCCCTCCCTCCTCTGGTCCCCCCCCCCCTCCTTTTTTTTTCTTCTCCTTTCTTTTCCAGCTTGCTCTATCTGCGTTCACCCTACTCTTCTCCCTCTCCCATATACGCTCTGTTAAAACGGACAAACCCGGGCACTCATCACTGCAGTCAGTTTAGACTCTGAGGTACACTCATTATACGACCTAAGGGCTAATGTAGAGTCTTTTGAAAGTTTTTCTTTGTAGTATCCTACTGTCTATGCTTCGGGCTGTATCTTTGCAAGATGACCTATGTGCATATGGGGTGTTACCCCTTTCTGTTTTGTATACTCTGGATATACTGTATATGATTATTAAAACTGCTTTGGACAAGCATTTCAGTGCGCTGATGACCCACATCTTATCTCCAATTTGATACCAACTGTGCTATCCATTGCAGTCATTCTATGCCCCTCTGCCTTTGGGATAAAGTTGATGTAAGGTGCGCACCTCTGAGTTTCATACCCAAGTTTCAATATGTAGACACAGTCTGACTGCAATGAGGCTTGTCTTTTGGCTAGCTGCCCAAAAAAAACAATACTCTGCGCTTTGGAATAGAGAGGAGTAAACAAGTAAATAACTACATAGGTAGTTACCTATGTAAGACACCAGTCCACCAAGTTCAACCAACATAAGGTAAAATAAATACATTGAAAACCTCCACATGCAGAAACCTATGCCCACAGTTGATCCACAGGAAGGCAAAAAAAACTTCTATAAAGCATGTTACTCTTTGCTCCAACAGGGAAGAACAACACCTTCCTGGACCACCTTACCTCAGGATAAAAAAATGGCTAGAGTGGCTGTCATCTCCCGTCTATGGGTATAGGTGCATAGTTAAGGGTGCAATAATCTGTGCAATTATGTAATAACCACTTGGGAGAGATCGGAGTTTTGGAAATTTTTGAACATCTGTGAAGGCAGCAGCAGGGTGCATCTCAGGGGCACTACACTGATTGCCAATGTAACGGTGACACTAAATTAACCATCAGTTAAACTGGAGGTACTACATTGAAAGGCAATATAAGGGACCGATCCAATTTTCACATTCTGATTTGCTTTTCTGATTGCCATTATTTGTTCAATTCAATTATTAATATAAAAAAAATAATATAGAGTAAAAGAAAGTAGTCTTTATTGTTTCCAAGACAGACCAGCACTAGGTGGAGACTCATTACTTGAGACTGCTGAATTTTAGGAGACATCTACTGGTGGACACTGAAACTGAAAACTCACACTCTGGGAAGCACAGTGCCACCAACAGGTGAACCAGGTCCTAACAATGCATCTCTTTGGACAACAAATTCTTTTGAAAAGTCTGGAGAAAACAGCAATATTGCCTTCAAATTGTCCCCCTTAAAGGCACCACAACCCAAATAGTGGGAAAATATACCTGCCAAAGAGGACCCAAACCTGGAGTCCTGTACAATATACAGTGGGGATCGAAAGTTTGGGCACCCCAGCTAAAAATTTGTATTAATGTGCATAAAGAAGCCAAGGAAAGATGGAAAAATCCCCAAAAGGCATCAAATTACAGATTAGACATTCTTATAATATGTCAACAAAAGTTAGATTTTATTTCCATCATTTACACTTTTAAAATAACAGAAAACAAAAAAATGGCGTCTGCAAAAGTTTGGGCACCCTGCAGAATTTATAGCATGCACTGCCCCCTTTGGCAAGTATCACAGCTTGTAAACGCTTTTTGTAGCCAGCCAAGAGTCTTTCAATTCTTGTTTGAGGTATCTTTGCCCATTCTTCCTTACAAAAGTCTTCCAGTTCCTTGAGATTTCTGGGCTGTCTGTCACGCACTGCTCTTTTAAGGTCTATCCATAGATTTTCAATGATGTTGAGGTCAGGAGATTGTGAAGGCCATGGCAAAACCTTCAGTTTACGCCTCTTGATGTAATCCCCCGTGGATTTCGAGGTGTGTTTAGGATCATTATCCATTTGTAGAAGCCATCCTCTCTTTAACGTCAGCTTTTTCACAGATGGCATCAAGTTACCATCCAAAATTTGCTGAAATTTTATTGAATCCATTTTTCCTTCTACTCGTGAGATGTTCCCTGTGCCACTGGCTGCAACACAACCCCAAAGCATGATTAATCCAACTCCATGCTTAACAGTTGGACAGAGGTTCTTTTCATTAAATTCTGTGCCCCTTCTTCTCCAAACGTACCTTTGCTCATTCGGGCCAAAAAGTTCAATTTTAACCTCATCGGTCCACAGAACTTGTTTCCAAAATGCATCAGGCTTGTCTATATGTTCATTTGCAAAGTTTAAACGATGATTTTTGTGGTGAGGACGTAGAAGAGGTTTTCTTCTGATGACTCTTCCATGAAGACCATATTTGTACAAGTATCTCTTTATAGTGGAATAGTGTACCACAACTCCAGTGTCTGCCAGATCTTTCTGGAGGGATTGTGCAGTCAAACGTGGGTTTTGAATTGTTTTTCTCACAATCCTGCGAGCTGTTCTGTCTGATATTTTTCTTGGTCTTCCAGATCTTGCTTTAACTTCCACTGTTCCTGATGACTGCCATTTCTTAATTACATTCCGAACAGAGAATATTGACATCTGAAAACGCTTTGCTATCTTCTTATAGCCTTCTCCAGCTTTGTGAGCGTCAACTATTTTCAGTTTCAGTTTTCTAGACAACTGCTTAGAAGAACCCATGGTGCTGATTGTTGGGGCAAGGTCAGATGAGTCTGGGCATTTAAAACCTTTGAGATTGACATCACCTGGTCTTCCCAGACGATGATTGAGAACAATCCATGACATTGGCAGGTCTCAGCTTGGCAAAGGGGGCAGTACAAGATATTAACTCTGCAGGGTGCCCAAACTTATGCAGACGCCATTTTTTTGTTTTCTGTTATTTTGAAAGTGTAAATGATGGAAATAAAATCTAACTTTTGTTGACATATTATAAGAATGTCTAATCTGTAATTTGATGCCTTTTGGAGATTTTTCCATCTTTCCTTGGCTTCTTTATGCACATTAATACAAATTTTTAGCTGGGGTGCCCAAACTTTCGATCCCCACTGTATATATATAGATGCTTAGTGGTAGTGAAAGCAGATATGAGTATTCATTATCTTTACCATTTCACTGCCTATAGCATCACAAAGACAAATTGGAGAGGCTATGAAACTTTTTTATACCTAATATTAATTGTCGATGATTTTTTTTAACTTGGTACTTGACATAATTTAAAATATGTCTGTATTCTTTTGCAGTTAACAAACGTTATGTAGGTTATGTATCCTTCTTCAGTACTATGGCAAGTGAAGATGATGATAGCAACATATCGGAAACTCTGATATTTCGTCTCCATGAGAGTACTCCCAAAGTTGTACGTGAAGTGTTGCTAGAACGTGGTTGGGATGAATTTGATGAAGAGCAGCAAGGTGAAGCAGAGTGGAACTTACACTGGAGAACCTCAGCATTCCGTACTTCTGATCATAACAACATAAAACCATGGCAACGGCTTAACCATCATCCAGGGACAGCACAAATGATAAAGAAGGATTGTTTGGCAAGACATTTAAAACGCATGAAAGGAATCTATGGGTCTTCCTATTATCAGTTCAGTCCTATGGCCTTTATTTTACCCAATGACTATACAAAGTTCTTAGCTGAATATTCAAAAGAAAGGCATAGTAAAAAGGCAAGCTATTGGATCTGCAAACCTACTGACATGTCTAGGGGGAGAGGGATATTTGTTTTTCAAGACATCAAGGACTTAGCATATGACTGTACTGTAATTGTACAGAAATATATCACAAACCCTCTGCTAATCTCTGGCTACAAATTCGACCTAAGGATTTATGTTTGTGTGACCTGTTTCTGTCCATTGACCATATATGTATACCAGGAAGGTTTGGTCAGATTTGCAACAGAAAAGTTCAGTCTCGGGTCACTTGATAACATATTTGCTCACCTAACAAACACAAGCATTAATAAGTACAGCACCTCCTACTTGTCAGATAAGGAAAGGGTAGGGACCGGTTGTAAATGGACACTTGGTCAGTTTAGGTCATATCTTCGTAGCATCGAAGTGGATGATGTATTACTTTGGCAAAGAATATATAATATTGTGACAATGACCCTGCTAGCCATTGCTCCATCTGTACCTCAGTACCCCAACTGCTTTGAACTTTTTGGATTTGATATCCTTATTGATGATACTCTAAAGCCATGGCTTTTAGAAGTAAACTACAGTCCTGCACTGTCTTTAGATTGCCCAAATGATATAAAAGTAAAGAAAAGACTGATTAATGATATTATTGATCTTCTCAACTACAAGTCATCTGACCTACAAAGATACAACAGCAAAAGGGTTAAAGCATCTCCTCCAGTTTTGCATTCTCCAAAACTACAAACATTGCATAAAAGTAATACAAGCTTACACAATTCTAAAGAGTTTAAAAAGTGCAACCCAATGAGAATTAGTCACTGTAAAGAAAACTGTGATCAGCCCACCAGCTCTTCATCTTGTAAATCTGTATTGGAGAGCAATGAAGAAACAAAAGCACTAACTAGGGACAACTTTGGGGATTCTTGCATCTGTAACTCAGAGGAAAAGTCTTCTACACAACCCAAGGATGATCCAGTGAACAAAGAAATGGTAACAGGTGGAAAAGCAAGTATATGTCCACGAAAAACCTTGACCTCAAGGTTACGAGAAAGAATGAATACCTCCCCAAGACAAGCAGTTTCAAAAGTCCCATCAGCACTCATCACTTTAAAGGCAAACTGTGAAACAAATCAAACACCAAGGACTGCACAATGGAAATCTGTGGAATATCCTCTATTTCCTTTATACTACATATCTGAACTAGATGAAATGCCTCCTGCCCATGTTGGTGGTTTCCTTCTTATTTTTCCCTTTAACAAAACATCTCTTCTTGCTTCAAAATCTGGAACCAATGTCAAGAGTATAATTCGGGAAATCAGTAAACTGACACAGAGGAATTTGACAGAGATAAAAGTTGCCTAACTTTGTTTTACACCGTGAAAATTGAAAGTGAATGCCTAAGCAAAATAAAACAAAATAGGTATTTAGTACTTCTCTGCAATACATGCACATTTACTGATGTTTTATGTCATTAAAAACACAGCAAGTACAGAAATCCATTGAACTTCAAATTTCCTTCAGTAAGCTGACAACAGTGCCTTTGAGGTGCTGAACTCCCAAGCAGTATTATCAGCCCAGACTCGGTTCTCTCCTGGTGGACTACAGAACACCTCCAACTTAAGCTTTGAAGATGAGGAGAGGAGATGGTGCTCTGTGGCCCCGAACAGGAAACCTAAGGTAGGGCTGAAATTATTTCTTAGGATTTTGGTGTAGCAGAGGCAGCGTTGTAAACGTATTATAAAAAGTTAGGAACTGACTGAATTTCTGTCATGATCAACAGGTATTATTCTGTACTTGCAGCTTTTTTTAGAGGCAGAACAGGTGGAAATGTGCATATATTGCAGAAATATTTCATATGTATTTTTTTTATTTTGCTCAGACATACACTTTACGTATCCCATTACCTGCAGATTGCTCATTCTGGTAAAAATCATCCCTGCAGTGTCTCCTCCGCAGCCACTGAATATTGCCCTGAGCAGCTGGCTTTCAACACTGAAGTGTAACAGCAGCCGCTGCTACTGAGAACAGTTGCACCATCCATCCAGCCTTCCTCTTCTGCCTTCCCTGCCATTCACATTCACATTACTACACTCCCACAGTGCATCACATTCCGTGAAGGGAGGGGTAGCAGTTGAATGACAGGAACTCTTCCTTGTGATCACAGAATGCTAAGCATTGTGGGCATGTAGTAATACAAGTCTTTTGAATGGCTCAGGGCAGTATCCAGCGGCTGTGAGGGACACATTTAAAGGATGACTTTTAGCAGAAGCAGCAATCTGCAGGTAATGCGATACACAACATTACACATAACTAATGTGTATTGTGTGCTCTGCTGCATCCCACCAAAATGACTAAACTTCAGCTTTAAATCAACCCATTTTTATTTTTCCACAAGCTTTCTTAATTGCGTTCAGTACCTGTAAAAATAAAACCTTGTTTATTTAATCAATGCCTCAGTCAGTTGAATTTGTAGCCTCATTGACTTTAGGAATGTTGCTGAGATAAATCCTTCAGTGAAAGAATGACTGGAGTGCACCCCCTGCACATACATGACGTCACAATCACTGAACTACATTTTTATTCTGTGTCAGTGATCAGAGAAAGTTCCACCATCACCATACTGTATGTGCAATGAAAAAGAAAATTAAATAGGTAACTTCACTTTCATGGGAAAAAAAATAGCAAAAAAAAGAAACAATCATTATAGCACATACAATTGCTACACAATCCATGTTGTAATTTATTGTTACTAAAAATTATCTTTCCTTTTCAATCTGCAGCCGCTGTAATCTTCTGAAAAAATCCAATGCAATCTGGCAACCTGGAGGCATTCTGTATACCATTGGTGTACAGTTCGCCCACAAAAATGTAATGTCCTGCTTGAGTGATTAGCTCACTGATTTCCCAGAAGTCTGCAGTAAGAAAAAAGTAAAATTCTATAAGTAAACAAAACTATAAAAGTCAAATGTTAGGCACCCCCTGCAATAGGAATTTCATTTTTTATATTATTTATTTGTACACCATACTACACAAAGTATGGACAAGTTTAGTATGTTATCAGGATCATACAGTATAACAACTGAATGTGTACATAGATCTGCAATACTATAATCAGAGACTGAGGTGTGCTCAGCCTTATATGGGCCAAATTTGTTATGTAGTATTACAGTGTACTTTAGCTACAGGTTAACCAGTTGCCCTCCAGTGGATTTAACCCCCTTCCTGACCAGGCCCTTTTTTGCGTTACGGCGCTGCATTATTTTAACTGACAATTGCACGGTCATGCAATGCTGCACCCAAATTAAATTTACGTTCTTTTTTTCCCACGAATTAAGCTTTCTTTTGGTGGTATTTGATTGCATGTGCATTTTTATTTTTTGCGCTATAAAAAAAAAGACCGACAATTTTGAGAAAAAAAAACAATATTTTTTACTTTTATGCTATTATGTCCAGTAAAAAAAGTTAAAAAATCACATTTCGGCATAAATTTAGGCCAAAATGTATTCTGCTACATGTCTTTGCTAAAAAAAAAATCCCAATACATGTAAATTAATTGGAAAATATATAGTGCTGGTCAAATGTGTTAAACATACAAGGTGCTTATCCCAAAATTGCAGAGCCATAAAAAACATACAGAGAAGAAAAAGGTACTTTTTAAGCACCAAAACTACAAAAAGAAAAAAAGATCTTCTATAAAAATATACAAATTTATTGAACATAGTACATCAAGGAAAAAATATAGACCCAAAACACAAAACATAATTTGGATGTGGATGGCGATGATTAGGCTATATATCACCAAAGAGAAAAACCCCAACGCGTTTCAATTCACTGAATTTATAATTTGAACCTTCTTCAGGGAGAAAGGTGAGATGCCATAAACAGTATTCTAGAAAATAATAAAGTAATTCAGTGAAGACAGAAAAAAAACCACACACACCATATGAAGAGTGATTCACATCGCCATTCATAAAAACAGAAATTCAAAGGATCCTTGCTGGTTAATTCTAGGCATCATTTATGCAAACAGACTCCTCAGTGGTCCAAATGAGTGAATGAATGCTAAACATGATCATAAAAACCATAGACTAGATATATTAAATCTATTGGCATTCTATATAATATATGTGAAAAAAGAGAAAAGGAACTCACATAAAATTGTCTAATGGAGGTCAATAGGGAATTGAAAATAGTAACACACCCCTCTATCAAGCACTTAGATCAACTCAGACATCTGAAACATAGGGAGATATCCATATGGGGAGAGGCAAAAATATAAAAAAACAGCCTTGTCCTAGATGAAATCTATAATCCACTTAAAGCGGAGTTCCACTCACGCTGTCAAAAAATAAATGTCAGCAGCTACAAAAACTGTAGCTACTGACTTTTAAAAAACACACACTCAACTGTCCCTCGGTCCTGCGGTGTTTCCCCCTACAGCCCCTTTTACTGGCCGTCTTCTCTCCCTGGGCGCCGGCATCTTCAGTGTGGGCACCCGGCTGTGATAGCTTGCGGCTTCACAGCTGGGTACCCACTGCGCATGCGGGAGTAGCACTGCGCTTCCTGAATAGTCCTGTAGTCTTCTGGGACCTGTCACGTGTCCCAAAAGACTACGGGGAGGGAGGAAGGGAGGACACCTTCCACTTCCGATCGGCTTGGCGCTATGAGAGGAAGTGGGAGTGGGTACCTGTCAAATTCGGGTACCTGTCCCCTCCTCCCCAAAGGTGCCAATCCTTATTGGGGAGCGTTGGACCAGTCTTTAAAGCGTAACTTCCCCTTTTTGGGTGGAGCTCCGCTTTAAAGTATACAGATAGATGAGTCAATAAAGGCAATAAATATACCTGGACTAGATCACTGATGATCTATAATTATGAGAGAAGATATAGATCAGGAAAGAGGACGTGGATGGGGAAATGGGTTGGAAGGAGGGTGGACGGGTGGGTGGGGTTAATATTTGGATAAATGGAAATATGTATATGTGCAATATTTTTTCAATTGCGTTGTTGTCCTTTTTGTATTGGAAAATCAAATAAAAGCTTAATAAAGGAGAAGGGAATTAACTGCTTTCCATCCACCCTAAAGCAGAAATATTGCTACTGAGTGGCACGGGTGCGCAAAATCAGGTATATATTTGTGTCTTTGCAGTTCCGGGTAGGGGGCGCATGTGAGCCGCGAGTGCACCCTGCCTGCGCTGCCTTTCGTGGCCTCGGCTGTCAATCACCAGGTCCTAGCCGGTGATTACTTGCCGGCACCCGGTGATTGTCGAGTAATATTCCATGAATGGAAGAATGTCATTCGAAAATTGTCTTTTGCTTTTAACATTTGACTTTAAAATGAATGTAATTCCTGAACAACAACCACATACACTAGTCGAAAATTCATTTGATCAAGAATAGTTTTCCTTCCTGCCCCTTTGAATTTTCCCATCACTGCTGTTGAAAATTAACATTGATTTAACAACCCGTCTAATTATTAGAAAATCAAACAAATATTCTGTAAGTGAAAATTCTCGAATGAAAATCTATACGTGTATCGCCAGCTTTACTTATTAAAGTGATTCTAAAGGTTTTTTTTTTAATAACATGTTATACGTACCTGCTCTGTGCAATGGTTTTGCATAGAGCAGCCCCAATCCTCTTCTTTTTGGGTCTTGGCTCTTCCCCCTTGCCGAGTGCTTGCCATTGGGGCACTCAAGTAGGCTTGACCTCACTCCCCTCATTATTGGCTCACTGGCTGTGATTGACAGCAGCAGGAGCCAATGACTCCTACTGCTGTTTGAGCCAATGAGTCTTGGCTCCTCCCCCTTGCCGAGTGCTTGCCATTGGGGCACTCAAGTAGGCTTGACCTCACACCCCGCTCCCTCTTTATTGGCTCACTGGCTGTGATTGACAGCAGCAGGAGCCAAGGACTCCCACTGCTGTTTGAGCCAATGAGGAGTGAGAGACCTGGGAGAGACCCAGCTCTCATGAACATGGCTGAATCAAAATGGGGCTCAGGTAAGTATAGGAGGGGCTGAGGGGGAAGCTGCACCCAGAAGGATTTTTTTTTTTACCTTATGCATAAAATGCATTAAGGTAAAAAACCTTTTGCCTTTAGAACCTTTAGAACCATTTCAAGAATTATTTCAAGCATTATTTTCATTCAGTTTCCTAAGAAGTTGGTAAAACCCTCTTTGTGACCTGGAGTCCGAGGACTTTGTAGAGACTTGAGAGTCTCCAATCTTTGGTCCAGGTTTTGCAAACAACCAGCAAACTAATTGGGTAGGTGTATGCAGGGCAATTAGAGATAAGACTAGGGCTCAATCCTGGCATACAGAGGGCGTCTCTACCCATGTGTTAGGAAGGCTCCAACTAGGGAACAGGTGGGATCAAATGCAGCAGGGAACTTCTAGGTGCACACATTGAGTATTTCTAAGAAGAGCATCCTTAAAGTGGTTGCATTCTCTGCAAGAAGATAAAAAACCTTGTGGGATCAGCCCCCTAAATGCTTACCTGAGCCCAAGAGAATCAGCACTGCTCTCTCTCTCCTCACTTGACACGGAGGCAGCAGCTGTCAATTAAATCCTGTGATAAGGGAGAGGGGGAGAAGCTGAGCCATGCTGTGTGTGTCAATGGACATACACATCCTGGCTTGCGATCAAGCCCGCACGAGTGCCTCCAGAGCAAGTGGCTTGCTATGAAGGCACTAGTCAAGAAAAAGGAGTAGCCAGGAGTGACCCCAGAAAAGGATATTTAGGGCTGCTCTGTGCAAAAGCACTGCACAGAGCAGTTAAGTATAACATGTTTGTTATTTAACTGCTTCATGCCCACTGTACGTTTATATACATCCTGGAATGGCAGTGGTGATATTGCGGTCATCGCTGTAGCAATGATCAAGATATATTTTAGAGCTGGTGATTCCCTAAAAAGTCCATCTCTGTGTGTACGCTTGCTACATTGGGATTCTAATTAATTTTGTAGAAAAAAAAATGCTGATTTTTACATGAAATTAATTTCAGAATTGGTCCAGACTGGTGGTGGTTAAAAAAAATTGAAGCTTTAGATTGACTTTAATGCTTTCCTGATTGAAGCTGATTCTTTACAGTGGAGAATATGCAAGACAGAAACTAGAAGTCCTTGAAGAGACAGTGCTCCATTTTTTTTTTAATGAACTGTGAAAAACTGTAGTCTGTACAGGGGCATGAGCACAAGGATGGGTTGTTCTGTTGATCACACTATAGATTTACATATGGCTTGCTCTGTAATCAGAGGAGCAGCGACCATTTGCGTTGGTCTGTTCATTGTTTCCCCCTGCCTCTGGGAGAAGCTTCCAGAGCTTAGGCATTAAATTCAAATAACTGGCTTTCATATTTACTATGCCCTTGCCAATGCCTGGGCAGGTGTGCCCAAAAGATGGTCTGGGAGGGGTTTAATAGACTGGAGCCCTCACTGCCTGTTTAAACTTTCACTAGTACCCTACAACTACGTGCATTGCGCATAGTTGCAGGAAGCCCCCGTTCAGTTGATTGGTCCACATTGGGCGGGCATTGCTTACTGTCAAACTCAACAGGGGGGACAATATCTTCTGTGCTGTGATGCAAACTACTTGTGCTGCAGCATGTGTACTCTGCTGCCTTTACAGCTTAAGTGGAACAGCTCGGTTTCAGTAAAAACACAGCTCAAATCTTGTATTTTTGCTGTGCCCCCCCCACAACCACAAGGTTTAAAGGGCTTCTTTTACATTTCTGTTGCGCTCTGATGAGTGATCCATGGTGGAATGCTTTTTGGAGGTGTTTCACAGGTGGTGAGGAAGCGTTATGTTGCCTTCTCATCATCTGTTTTAACCACTAAAACTCCACAGCACTGCGATGCAGTGGGGAGCTGAACTGTCCGCTGAACGTTAAAAGGAATATAGATTTTGCTGCATCAAACTGCAAAGCAGGACATAGGTACATCCCTGACCTCTGTCTTTGCAGCTTAAAGGGGAGCAGTTGGGGAGGGGGGCAAAGTGTGGCTCAACCAGAGAACCCTCTTCTGAATCTTCGAACACATGCTCTGATTCAGTTGCTGATTATCTCTCTCTTTCAATCCTGCTGAGTCTGTCTTTACCTTCCCTATAAGTGGTGGGAGTGCTTTCTAGTACAGTCTGATCTCCCAAGGCTTCCAAATCACACCCTTCCATGAAGAGTTCTCACATGATTATGCTCAGCTATAGCAGGGAACTATTCATCCAGCAACAGCTGCAATTCAGAAGTCTCTAACAGCAAGTCTCTGGTGGAGCCTTTGTACATAGGTCACTGTTCTCTACACAGTCAGTCCTGGTCCCCATTCCACAAACTCATTTCCTGGTGGTAGACAACTCACAGAGTCTCTATATTACAGCATGTGTACAAGCAGCTAGTGTCTCTGTCCCAGGGGCGGACTGACCATTTGGAAACTCGGGCACTGCCCGAGGGCCCGGGTTCAGTAGGGGGCCCCATGAGATGCCCCTGGTACCTTTTTCATAGGCTTTTTTGAGTTTGGGCAGGGACACAAGGGCCCCATGATCCCCTACTGCCCGGGAGCCCCATGAGTTGTCAGTCCGCCCCTGCTCTGTCCTTGCTTTCAGCAGCAGCCTGTCCCTCAGCTCAGTCCAGACAAGCAAAGGTAGACCCTGGGGCACAGGCTTCTGACACACAGCAACAAACAGGTGCAGAGGAGATCCCAGTACTCACTATAGGTTGGTGCAGCACAGGTCTCTGCATACTGCCACGCAGGTTCACTTCACATGTAGCATTGCACAGAGCATGATGGCAGCATTATTCCTTGATCAGCATTCTCTGGCAGAAAAGCATCAGATAGCTTCAGCAAAGTCTCTAGCCACACACCCCCTCTTCTCCCCTTCACTGCAACCTCGTGGTTCTCTCTTTCAGCAGCCCCCCCCCCCCCCCCCAAAATACACACACTTTGTTGCATCAGCCAACCATTACCCACCAGCCAGACCCAGCCAAAATGGCTAGCCCCTGCACTTCTGCATTAATGAATATTCAGTTTAACCCTGTACACAGAGCAGATGAATAATACAGCAGCAGCAAAGGAAGAAGTTCCACAGCAGTTATCACCTACATTTCACTGTGCTACACTCAGCTTTTTCACCCAGCAGCAAGCTACCAAATCAGAAAGAAGAAGAGAGAGAGGCATGAGCATCTGTCAACTCACATACATGAAGGCCCATACACAGCAGATTCTAAAAATAAGGACTAGCAAACAGGTAAGATGTGGATCTAGGATTGCACATTTATTACACTCAATGCTCAACAAAGCCTCCACGCTCCTGGATCCATAACAAGACTTGAGATTATGAGTTTGTTTTCTTAATATCCATTATCAACCCTGGAGCCCTTCACCATGTGCAGGTAGGTAACTTAAGTGACACATATGCAGTGTCCACAAACCTGCTAGCCAGTGCCTCGTTATATAAAATGTGTGTGTAAATTAAAAAATAAATATATATACACATACAATAAACACACAGCTTAATTTTTTCATGGGCAAGTCATACAGTCATACCAAAAGTTAATTAGACCTCATAGTTTAACAAAAGCCGAAGAGTGCAGGCTTCACTTCACTTGTGCCATTTACATTCTCCTTTTCATCTCTTTATATTTAGAGCCTCATTAATTATAGAAAGAGTGCACTACATAACAGAAATTAATTGTAATGAATAATTTATTTATGGGTTAACAGATATGGTATTACTAAGGATTACAGTTACTAACATTTCATGATATTATTGTAGTAAATGAGACACCAATTCATTGAGCTTGTACCTGTGTATCTATACAACTAGAGAATCACACAGAGGTGCAATACAGACAAGCGAGCCATGCTTCCCTTTTTCACATGATTCTAATTGTTTCCTGTTTCTGTTTAAGTACGAGTAGAGAAGCTACAATTACTGTTATTGTATCACTACAATGTTAGAGTGGACGGGGCCTCAGAGGTGTTTACCCTGGGTGAAAATTCTTAGGGGTGCAAAATAAGTAAAAATTTAGGGTGATAAGAGGCAAGGGATAAGTCTTTGTGTGCTCCCTCCTCTCTCTCTGTCACTCTTAGGCTGTGAGGGTGTATCCGGCTGGGCAGTT
The DNA here is from genome assembly GCF_062004578.1 of Staurois parvus. Classification (NCBI taxonomy): domain Eukaryota; kingdom Metazoa; phylum Chordata; class Amphibia; order Anura; family Ranidae; genus Staurois; species Staurois parvus. The sequence continues at coordinate 2,178,983 of NW_028318415.1, forward strand.
CTAGGTCAGGGTGGGCAGAGTTGAGGAGAGCGAGCTGCACACTCCCACTGAGTGTGTGGCAGTGCACTGTTTAGTGCAGTTGAGAATCACCCTGATCTCTATTCTCCTTCCTCTCCTCCCTCCTCCATAGGTCTACCGCAAGCCAACACGCCATGCACTGGAACTCCTCCAGCTACCAGTGAGCATAGGAGTGCACAATAATAATTGATAAAACCAAACTATTAACACTTCTATTTCTGAAAGCATTCTTAATTTACAGCATTTTTCACACCTGTTTAAAACTTTTGTACAGTAATATACTGTATATATTGTATATTCTGCAGGAAGGGACTATTGCTTTGTTCCATGCGCTGGCAACTCACACTCCACCACTATATCCCAGTTACAGTGAAACCTAAATGCTAACTATCTTTAAAGCTTTTCTAACTCAGTACAGTCATCAAAGGATGGTAAAATATATACAGGTGAAACTCGAAAAATTAGAATATCATGCAAAAGTTCATTTATTTCAGTAATGCAACTTAAAAGGTGAAACTAATATATGAGATAGACTCATTACATGCAAAGCAAGATAGTTCAAGCCGTGATTTGTCATAATTGTGATGATTATGGCTTACAGCTCATGAAAACCCCAAATCCACAATGTCAGAAAATTAGAATATTGTGAAAAGGTGCAATATTCTAGGCTCAAAGTGTCCCACTCTAATCAGATAATTAAGCCATAACACCTGCAAAGGGTTCCTGAGCCTTTAAATGGTCTCTCAGTCTGGTTCAGTAGGAATCACAATCATAGGAAAGACTGCTGACCTGTCAGTTGTGCAGAAAACCATCATTGACACCCTCCATAAGGAGGGAAAGCCTCAAAAGGTAATTGCAAAGAAGTTGGATGTTCCCAAAGTGCTGTATCAAAGCACATTAATAAAAAGTTATGTGGAAGGGAAAAGTGTGGAAGAAAAAGGTGCACAAGCAGCAGGGATGACCGCAGCCTGGAGAGGATTGTCAGGAAAAGGCCATTCAAAAGTGTTGGAGACTTTCACAAGGAGTGGACTGAGGCTGGAGTCAGTGCATCAAGAGCCACCACACACAGACAGATCCTGGACAACAAACAACGTCAGAAGCGTCTTACCTGGGCTAAAGAAAAACAGACCTGGTCTGTTGCTCAGTGGTCCAAAGTCCTCTTTTCTGATGAGAGCAACTTTTGCATCTCATTTGGAAACCAAGGACCCAGAGTATGGAGGAAGAATGGAGAGGCACAAACTGCAAGATGCTTGAAGTCCAGTGTGAAGCTTCCACACTCTGTGTTGATTTGGGGAGCCATGTCATCTGCTGGTGTTGGTCCACTGTGCTTCATTAAGTCCAGGGTCAATGCAGCCGTCTACCAGGAGATTTTGGAGCACTTCATGCTTCCTTCTGCAGACGAGCTTTATGGAGATGCTGACTTCATTTTCCAGCAGGACTTGGCACCTGCCCACACTGCCAAAGCACCAAAACCTGATTCAATGACCGTGGGATTACTGTGCTTGATTGGCCAGCAAACTCGCCTGACCTGAACCCCATAGAGAATCTATGGGGCATCGTCAAGAGAAAGATGAGAAGCATGAGACCGAACAATGCAGAAGAGCTGAAGGCCGCTATTGAAGCATCCTGGTCTTCCATAACACCTCAGCAATGCCACAGGCTGATAGCTTCCATGCCACACCGCATTGAGGCAGTAATTGCTGCAAAAGTGGCCCAAACCAAGTACTCAGTACATATGCATGCTTATACTTTTCAGAGGTCCGATATTGTTCTATGTATAATCCTTGTTTTATTGATTGCATGTAATATTCTAATTTTCTGAGATTGTGGATTTGGGGCTTTCATGAGCTGTAAGCCATAATCATCACACTTATGACAAATCACGGCTTGAACTATCTTGCTTTGCAAGTAATAAGTCTATCTCATATATTAGTTTCACCTTTTAAGTTGCATTACTGAAATAAATGAACTTTTGCACGATATTCTAATTTTTTGAGTTTCACCTGTATAATATAATACTATATTATGTAAATAAAGGAAGGGGTACCCCTATGTAATCTAGCTGCAGTTTACGTCCTGAACCATTGTGAAATAATATAGGAGGATAACCTAGGATGTAGAGCCACTCAGCAACCACTGTGTGTGTATAGCAAAACTTCATATGAAAAACTTTTGAACAAACTTTGGTGCAACCCAGTCCATTTAATTGTTTGAGTGTAGTCCATTTGTGTGTAATAAAAGTGTTGCATGATCTCAAAATACCAACAGTTTCTAGGATGCTCTTGGGTTTTAGAGAATATATCTAGACAAATATTATAATAAAGACCACAAAGGGTTCTAGAGGGGCAGCAATTACATTTAGGGTGTAAAAAGAGAATCTTGTAAACCACAACTCCTAGAGACTGGCTATTGACACTCAACTCATACTTATACAGAATACTACAGCATAAATCCATGTCTGATGCCTTTTTAAATATATTTTTTTCATGTCTACCCATTATCTTGTAAAATTTACTTTTAAAATAACAACAAAAATCAACAAAAAATGTATTTCTCAAAGGAACAACCAAAATGGAAAACTTGGCAGTAGCTGCAGAGATCCATGGGAGTAACCACATATGTAACAATTGTACCTCAGACACCCATGGCTTTATTGAAGACTGACAAACAGAAAGTCATTGCTGATAATCCATATCAAATTTAGTTCAGAGTTTGCCAAAAGGCATGTGAGAGACAAAGTGAGCATGTGGAAAAGGTTACTTGGTCTGAAGAAATCAAAACTAAACCTTTTAGGCCTTCTACAAAGTGGCAATAAGCTAATACTGGTGGTGGAGTTAGTGCTATGGAGACTATCATCACTGACATTGTCAGATTTCAGCATACCTCCCAACTGTTTGAGATGGAAACAAGGGACACTTAGTAGCAAAAGTATGTAGGCTTAGGGCACACCCCCCCATGCCCCTTAAAGGAAAATTATACAAAAAAAATTATTAGTTAAACCCACAAGTGTTTTTGTTTACTACTACTATTCCTTTATATTGGCTTTTGAAATTTACAAATGCAGCAACAGAAACAATTGAGTACTGACGTGATACTTTTTTTATTTGCACTAACATACAATTTTGAGGACTATTGTATGTTAGTACAAATAAAAAAAGTATCACGTCAGTACTCAATTGTTTCTGTCGCAAGTGCACTAATACGGCTACAATCACCTTAAGCAAATGCAGCAAGTAAGAATTTAGATGAAAGGTTTAGCACTGGGAACCACTTTTTGAAAAATAAATTGTGCATTTTATATACAACTATATAGATCAGAACAAAATAAGGAAACAAATGAGGAGGAAAGAGGGGTAGAGGACTTTGTTCCAAATCAGGGACAGTCCTTAAAATTCAGGGACAGTTGGGAGCTATGATTTCATCATTGCTGCTTATTTAAGTAAATAGAATACATGCACTATATTGCCAAAAGTATTGGGATGCCTGATTTACACACAAATTAACTTTATTGGCATCCCAGTCTTAGTCTGTAGGGTTTAATATTGAGTTGGCCCACCCTTTTCAACTGCATGTATAACAGCTTCAGCTCTCCTGGGAAGGCTGTCCACAAGGTTTAGGAGTGTGTCTATGGGAATGTTTGACCATTCTTCCAGAAGTGCATTTGTGAGGTCAGACACTGATGTCGGACCAGAAGGCCTGGCCACAGTCTCTGCTCTAATTCATCCGAAAGGTGTTCTATCGGGTTGAGGTGCAGACCAGTCAAATTGCTCTGCCCCAAACTCACTCATCTATGTCTTTATGGACCTTGCTTTGTGCACTGGTGCGCAGTCATGTTGGAACAGGGAGGGGCCATCCCCAAACTGTTCCCACAAAGTTGGGAGTATGAAATTGTCCAAAATGTCTTGGTATGCTGACACCTTAAGAGTTCCCTTCACTGGAACTAAGGGGCCAAGCCCAACACCTGTATAACAACCCCACACCATAACCCTTCCTCCACCAAACTATACAGCTGGCACAATGCAGTCAGTCAAGTACCGTTCTCCAGGCAACCGCCAAACCCAGACACGTCCATCAGATTTCCAGACAGAGAGCCGCGATTCGTCACTCCAGAGAACATGTATCCACTGCTCTACAGTCCAGTGGTGGAGTGCTTTACGCCACTGCATCTGATGCTTTGCATTGCACTATGTGATGTAAGGCTTGGATGCAGCTTCTCAGCCTTGGAAACCCATTCCATGAAGCTCTCTATGCTCTGTTGTAGTGCTACTCTGAAGGTCACATGTAGTTTGGAGGTCTTTAGCTATTGACTCTGCAGGAAAAGTAAAATGTTTGTAGAAGAAATCTGCATTCCTAGGTGCCTGATTTTTTACACCTGTGGCCATGGAGGTGATTGGAAGACTTAAATCTAATGATTTGGAGGGGTATTCCCATATTTTTGGCAATATATTGTATATCATATCAAGTAGCTTGTAGATCTACTATATTGATAGACGCTTTCCCATACACCTTTGGTCTCTAAACTGTGGACAGATGCAGTCCTTTAATCAGCCCTTGGGACAATATTCTGCCCACTAACACCAAGGATGGGGCATTGTTTCCTCCCTAAAGTCAAAAGGACATAAAACTGCCCTTTGTGTATAAAGATCGGAGAGCCCTGAATTATAAAATTGACCTTTTCTATGTAGAATATTTGTGGTATGGAAAAATGAGGCTCTACTCTGTTATATGACATCTAACCTTTTATTATACAACAAAACAATAAAACAATCTGAAGACAGATGTCAGCTGGTCATACTGGCCATGTGTTCAGATAAAGCTGTGACAATGACAGAACTGGACTGAAGAGGGTTTGTAGGATATAAAGTGGACCTGTCAGTAAATAAATCCCTGAAGTGTCACAATATACAGTAACGGGAACTTGACAGGGGGACTGACTAGAAGACTAGAAACATTTGGATTTCAGAAACAGTTTATAGTCCTATCACCCCCTCTAACCCCCCTGCCAGGTGTTTGCTGGTTCTGATTGGGTGAAGGAATTTCTTCTCACCTGAGTCCCCCAAACCCAGGTCCTTCACTGATGTGAGATAATATGAGACAGGGAATAGTGGCGTTCAGAGAGTCTGGCTTGTAGGGGAAATGATACTAAGGGGTCATAGACCCATGTGCCTCCTCATGGCTGTCAAATGCCTTTGAAGAGCAATCTGAATATGGATCATTTTCCAGAGGCGCAGCAGTCCTTGCATAAAAATACCCTTACTGCAGGAGGATAAAAATTGTAGTTGGGCCCTCTAGACATCCAACCTAAGTGGCTTTGTGGATGATCTGGCTCTGTTTTGCAGCAACTTCATGTAGCCGTTCTGTTTACTGCTGATCTACTGTACAAGAGCTCTACCTATATTTGCATGTGTTGGAAGCCACCCATGTGCAAGATGGCTGAAACTTTGATGTGATCATAGGCAAAAAAGGAAGCTATGCTCTCACGTTGCATGTAAGAAAATGCACTGGAACACAAGATACTTAAAGCATAACTAAAGGCAATTTTTCTCAAGGGATTAGAATGCTTGTCAGTTTTTATTGCTGTCGGTGCCCCCTTATGAAGATTTACTCTCTATTTGTCTTGTTTTCCATTATCAGTGAAAGTGAAAGTATAAGAAAATCCCAAATTTTTTGGTTGTCCCTAGAAGAGTAATAGAGGGGAAATCTTCCAATGGCGCACCTGGGGGTTCCCAAAAAATTCCCTTCATTTTTCTCTCATTTTCGGTTTGGCTATGGGACAGGAAGTGAAGGGAAATCTCCACAATGGGACACATATAGAAAGAAAAAAAATCCCACAGGGGTTATAATCCTCTCTTGCACTATCCAAAATGAAAACAAGTTTTGCCTATAGTTCTCTTTTAAAGCGGAACTTCACTGCATCTGAGCACCACAAAGCAAAAATGCTGTTTAATCATTTTTAATATTCATAGCACACTTCCTCATCCAGCCTTGTCTCCGTGCTTTATTTTGCTGGGAACTCACTTTGAAAAACACCCCCTAGCATTTCTGGCCATGGCAATCTTGAATAAGGGCAGATAATTCATGTAGCATTGACTTCCTGGGTCCATCTGCCCTCAGTTCAGGCATACAAGCAGGAGGAAGAAAGAGAGAGAGAGAGTGGTTTAGCTGAGAAAACCCCTCCCCTCTAGAAGACTGCTGGGATGTATGACATCATTTGCCTAGGCATGGAAACCAGGAAGTAACTTAAGAAATGTAAAACAAATAGTTTAAAACAAGTAAATATGATATAAATTCCTATTTACTAATGCTAATAGCATAAGGATTAAAAATAGTCAATGCTGATTGAAAGAGTAAAGTTCTGCTTTAAGTGACGTAAAGCCTCGGGCTTACTGACTTTGAGAGGCAGAAAGCAGCAGATTCTTTGACAGCCCCTAAATTGAGCTCAGGAAAAAGATCGGTTTCTCCTGAGGGGGGTGGTGCAGGGTACAATCAGTCATCTCTCTCCCTTGCAGTTCTGCTGCTTAAAGCGATTCTAAAGCTTAATTTTTTTTTTGTTTAATAACAACCATGTCTATACTTACCTTCTGTGTGATGTGGTTTTGCACAAAGCAGCCTGGATCCTCCTCTTCTCTGGTCCCCCGTAGGCTCCCCTGGCTCCTCCTGTCTGTCAGGTGCCCCCATAGCAGGCAGCTTGCTGTAGGGACACCTGCTGCTCTGTGTGTCCATTCACACATGGAACCGTGGCTTGGCCCAGCCCTCTCTCTCTTCTCATTGGCTGGCTGGCTGTGATTGACAGCAGTGGGAGCCAATGGCCAATAAGGAGGCACTGGCAGAGACCTGGGGCAGCCAAGGCTGTCATTCACATCACTGGATTGCAATGAGGCTCAGGTAAGTATTGAGGGGACTGGGGGAGAAGTTTTTTTTACCTTCATGCATAGAATGTATAAAGGTAAAAAACCATCAGCCTTCACAACCACTTTAAATGTTCTTAGTGGAAAGCACTGGCACATCTACCACCTATGCAGCCTCTGAAAGCTCAAAAGAGCCTAGGAGGTCCTGGAGCCAAATATATCTATGTACCAAGAGACACATTGGCCTCTACTTTTCAATGAAGAATTAGAAATGAACACATATTTTAAGGTTATATGTATTAAACATCAATGTATTAAATAAAAAAAGTAAAATTATTTGATATGCCTTATTTTAATAATTGTTTCACATGTATCACAATTTTGAAGGAACCTTATTATACAGGATGTGTGTGTTTGTGTTTACATTTTGTAAAGTACTGTATATACATTGTCCTTTAAATTTTTTACGTGTAGTATTATGATGGTTGTATATACTGTATGTAGGCATAAGACAATACCTAAATTATTATTTTATTACAGGATTTATATAGTGCCAACTATTTGCGCAGCGTTTTACAAAAAAAGGAGGGACAGTACAATTACAATACAGTTCAATAAGGAAGGAGTAGGAGGGCCCTGCTTATGCAGCTTACGATCTAAAAAAGGGAAGGTGATAGCTGCAGGGGATGATCTGGTGGAGGTTTTTCACTTTTCACTACTATATGTTTTTAGTATAAATTATATATTACCAACCTTTATGAGCATTTTGATTTGTCTTATTAGAAGTTTATGAATTTATTATTTATTCATTCATTTATGTAACAACTTGTTTTTTGTCTTTGTATCAAGCAACTTGTCTCTAAAAAACATATTTGTATGACTGCCATCTAGTGGTTTGTACATTGATTACATTTGAAAATCTTTTCAGGATTTGATGTGCCTAAAATGTACTATATGTATATACTGAATTTATATTATTTGTCTGTAGTCATATTTTGTATCATATACATTACATCTTAATCAGTATGGTGAATTTCTATTTTTATTAGTATTTTTTTTTAATAATCATATAAGTTATTTCTCTAGTTAATTGTGCATTTTAAATCTAAAAGCTGATTTTAATTTACTCCATTTTGACTTTGTTTATATCAGTTTGCATTATTTTGTTATTTTATGTTTCAACATCTCCACATTGTATCATTTGTTTTTGATATTAGTGTATGATTATATATATGCACAGAATGTAAGTACAAGTGTTGTGTGTGAGAAATATTGTATTACATTGACAACTTTGTGTAAAAAAAAAAAAAGTTTTAATTTTGTTTCTGCATTTTCCCAAAACCTGTGATCTTCAAAAGACTCACTATACAGGATTTATATTATCTAACAGTTTGCACAGCAGTTTACAAAGTGACAGTACAGTTACAATACAATTCAGTACAAGAGGAATCTGCTCGTTAGAGCTTATTATCTCCTAGATTGTAAGCTTGAAAGAGCAGGGCCCTCAATCCCCTCATGGTTTGCATTGTATTGGTATTGTTCTGTCACATGTTCTGTCCCCCTTTGTAATGTACAGCGCTGAGCGAACTATTGGCGCTTTATAAATACTGTATAATAATAATATAATAATAATTAACTAAATGTTAGTCCTCGGACTTTAGGGTCTCAGGAAATGTAATAGGAAGTCAGGAAAGCAGATACAAATTTTATGCCCCTTAAAAGCCGGCATGAGCTCCTTGGATTTTGGGCTCCTCTATGCATCTAGGCAGTGAAAAAGTCTCATGTGGTATCCCCAGTGGCATCACTAGGGGGGTGCAGGGGGTGCGGGCCACACCGGGTGACACCATCACAGAGGGTGACACCAAAATGAAAAGAAATGCTGTCAGTGGCTTTCATCCATCCGAGCGGAGTGTCCCCCATCCTCTCCCTGGAAACCAGGGCTCCTCAACCCTCCTACAGCCCTAGGAACAGCCATGCCATGCGGGGGGTGACATGTCGGGTCACAGCGGCTGCTGCAGGCCAATTCACACCCAGCCTGTCCCCCGTACACCGGAGCGGAGCCCACCCCCACCCTCTGATTGGACGGCTCCTACTCTACATGTCAGTCCATGAATGGTAATGACCCTGTCCAGAGCCCGCCCCTCGACATCACACATCACTGGCCAGTCCCTGCACATGAAAATCCTTCCGTCTCCCAACACAGAGCCCGGGACTGGGGTGACACCATGTGTTACTGCACCGGGTGACACCAAACATAGTGACACCTCTGGGTATCCCCATATTCAGGAGTAGTAGAAGAATGTGTTTTAGGGTATAATTGTAAGTATGCCTATGCTGTTAGGGAGAAATAACTTGTCAAAATGATAACTTTGTGAAATAAAAATCAAACTGTATTTACTTTCCTCATTATAAAAAAAAATTACAGCTTCAAAAAACTCACTGTTCTTCTTTCTAAATACCTTACAGTGTCTACTTTCCAAAAATTGGTACTTTGGGGGTGTCCTGGCATTTTAGGGCCTCAAGAACTGAGAGAGGCAGTCAGATTATCAAGATTAGTAAATTTCAAATATATATACCATAGTTTGTAGACTCTATAACTTTCATACAGACTAAGTAGTGTACTGTTTGGTTTTTTTTAATTGCAGAATACATTTTGGTCTAAATTTGAAGTTGTACTGTATGTATGCTAGAAATTATTGATTCTAATGTTAGCTTTCCTGGTATTTCATATGAAGTTGCTCCAATGAGTTTAATGACACGTACTGAAGCAGTTGGACTAAGACCCCATGCATACTGGGTTGTTAGCACCTATGCATGGAGCTCTGGTATTTAGCTGTGGACGGAGGGCATGGGTGTCCCATCCAGCCCTGCTGCTGGCACCCTGTCAAACACTGTCTGACAGCTGCTGCAGTTGGATGGCATCCTCAGCTGCATGAATGTTTAGGGCAATATGAGCCCAGGGAAGAATGCATGGAACATAAGAAGTATGCATTCTGAGCATTCATCCCTTGATGCATACTTCCTTAAACAATCATACAGTTAAGTGCGCTGCAGAAGCTGTCAGCCCTTCACAGAGTTTGACAAGGTGCTGACTGCGTAGCTGGACAGAACAACCATACCCTCCACCCACAGCTAAACACCAGAGCCCTATGCATAGGGGCTAAGCACCCAGTGTGCATGGGGCATAATAGAAGTTCATAGGGATAATTTCTTCAAATCAAAGTAATGCACACAAATTTGCAGTGTTTATGTAAACACGACCATTCTAACATCAATTTTGAGCTGTCACCTGAACAGGAAAAGAGAAGGAATTGTTAATAAATTAATCCCCATCACAGTGACAACTGTCTGAGCGCCAATTCACTCCATATACATTAGGCTGTGCTGGACAGCATTGCACAACACAGTCCCAACACATAGACAAGGTTATTTGCCATATGACCTATAGTTTCAATTCACACCAACCTGCTGCGCTGAACAGAAATGTGCTGCATTTTTAACCACTTGTCTACCAAAGTAGGTTGTTTATTATTATTATTATACAGAATTTATATAGCACCAACAGTTTGCTCAGCGCTGTACATTATAATGGGAGACAGTACATGAGACAGCACAGTAACAATACAATACGCGAGGGGTTCGAGGGCCCTGCTCCTTGGAGTTTACAATCCAGTTTATAAATGTCATGGTAGACAAGTGGTTAAATCATGCATACAACTGCTGCTTCAGCTGTGATCTTGACAGCAGCTTTAAGTGCCGACGAAGGGCTTTCTGATAAAAAGTGATCAGGCGGCTCTAGAGCCAACCGATCACTTTTACAGTGCACCTCCTCACCCCCCAGCAGCTCCATAGGTGTTTTCCGGGCTACTGGGCTGCCCAGAACAGTGGGAAACAGCTTGATCAGAGTAAGCAGGAGTACTTCATCCATCCTCTTTGCGACTAATGACCCCAAAAGCGACGTGTATCACGTCACTTCTGGGGTCACAGCTATCACTCCTTGATTAGTGTAGTTGAGGATGCAGCTATTCCAGCATAATCTGTGCTGGAATAGTTGCATAGAAGGGCAGAGGAGACATTGGGGATCTAATAGACATTTTGCAGAGCAGGTTAGGGACTGGCCATAGAGGGATTACTTTGATGCAGTTGGCCAACATGCATTGCAACATGTGTGAACCAAAAATCCCTGTTTATTCATTGCAATGTTTGCTAGCAAGGGTGTATAACAGTGTGCAAAGGTTTTATCCAGAATTTCTAGCATAAAGAGTACCTAACACCTGCCCTTACTATCACATAGCAGGCTTGTTAGTCCTCTTGTGATGACAATAAAGTAAAAAACAAAGAATAAATAAATAAAAATAATTAAAAAACCCCTGATATAAAAAGCACATTGTAGGGTAAGCACATGTATGTAAACATTAAAGCGGTTGTAAAGGCTCATCATTCTATGCATGAAGGTAAAAAAACCTTCTGTGTGCAGCAGTCCCCCCAGCCCCATCAATACTTACTGGGGCCCAATCGAGATCCAGTGATATGCATGACAGCCTTGGCTGTCCCGGGTCTCTGCCTCCTCATTGGCTAAGACACCAATCGGGAGCCATTAGCTCTTGCTGCTGTCAATCACAGCCAGTCAGCCAATGAGGAGAGAGAGGGGGTGGGGCCAAGCCACGGCTCCATGTGTTAATGGGCACATGGAGAAGCGGGTGCCCCCCTAGCAGGCTGCTTGCTATGGGGGCACCCGACAGAAAGGAGGAGCCAGGAGAGTCTGCGGGGGACCCTAGACGATGAGGATCCAGACTGCTCTGTGCAAAACCACTGCACACAGCAGATAAGTATAACATGTTTGTTATTTTACAAAGAAAAACAATGAACCTTTAGAAGCATTAATTTTTATAGCTCGTAGAGGTCAATTCCCTAAGAGATAAATACCGCATCAATTTTTGAGTTAAAATAACTTATGCGGTATTTATTTCAAAAGTAGTCAATTCACCAAAAAACATGCGTTATTTACCGAATGTGTTAAATATTTATGTTTTATGATATTTAGCACTTAAATGTTGTATTTTTTTCTTTTGTGTGTTTCACAATTTTGTTTTCCAGGCTAACATTGCACCAGAATGCACACAGCAGTACTATGAAACTATGAAAACATTGTAGTGTGCTTTCATTCACAAAATTATCTCCCTCTGATGAAATGTTACAACGTATTTTCATTCCTGAGTTCAGAGGAGAACATTTTTACACTGATACATTGTATGCTTTTTTACTTTCTGGCCAGTGCAGAGTTCCTCTAATTGTTATTTTGTACATTTCTAAAATAACGCCATCAAACACCTGGTGATAAATAACAAATGTGTGCATCCCAAGCAAACAAAGTAGGGGGAAGTCTAATATAGAGTGGACAAGGCACCAGGACAAAGACAGGCAATGTCATTAGTGTTATACATTAATGATCTTTACTTTATGGACAGACATAACCCATATTGTGGTGGGAGGAATAACAGGAAACATAGCTGACATGTACATACCATGAAGATGGAACAGACAGACAGGCACAGGGCCACTAGGAGGTGGAAAATAAAATATATGTGGAAAGATAAAAAGTCCTGTCCTCTGGACCGTAGCAACTAGTGGTTGAAGCACACCAAGGAATGTTTTCTAGATTTTGGAGGGGGAGGACAGACTCCCTAAGTGAAAAGAAAAAAAAAAGGGGCGGGGAAGAAGGGGAGCTTCAACAGAGGCGACAGTGTAAGAAGTCAACCTCTTCTAGAGGAATAATCTGGATTTAAGAGTAGGTCAAGTTCTCATCTGAGAAATAGAACATGTCCCAGTATCGCCAGCGCGTATTGTGTTCCTCTGTTTTGCCTCAGAGGGCAACAGTAAGTTGTTCCATGTGCTGGATATAGTTCACCCTGGCAAACCATTGAGTTAAAGTGGGTGGGGTTTGTTGTTTCCACATGCAGGGTATGCATGCCCTAGCTGCATTCAGGAGATGTTTCCACAGAGACTTACGGTATTTCTTACTGGACATAGGAGTCAAGTTAAGGAGCACTGCCGCTGGGTTGTCCATGAAGGAGATATCTGTAAATTTATGAACTATCTGCAGGACTTTTTGCTAAAAAGGGCTGAGCTTCTGACAATCCCAGAAGATATGAAGTAGAGTGGAGGAGAGAAAGGTGGAAGAAAGAAAGAGATTCACTTTGTGACCTATAATGTTAGAGGATTAAATAGCCCTGGGAAGGAATTTAGAATTCTCAAAGAAATCCAGCATAGACTCTCCTCTGTGTTTTTTTTGCAAGAGACACACCTAGTACAAGATACAAATGTGAACTTGCAGTCCAGATACTTTCCTAAATGGTTTTATGCAGATTCCCCAATTAAACGTGCAAAGGGTGTGGCAATAGGTTTTGCGAAAAATATAACGTTTAAGCTGGAAGAGAAATTGGTAGATCCGGAAGGGAGATTCCTGTTTTTGAAAGGGAAATTACAAGAAATAGAATGTACATTAGCAAATATCTGTTGCCCAAATAAGAAACCGGAGGTATTCCTAAAAAATATCTTGGAGAAATTAATGGATTTCAAAAAAGGAAATTTGATTGTGGCAGGAGACTTTAATTTCTGTATGGATCCACAGATGGATATGACCTCTCATGTGCAGAGAGATGGTAGTAGGTTTTTGAGATCTTTGAAAAAAATTATGCAGCAATGTCAACTTGTAGATATATGGAGAATTATGCATATGAAGGATAGAGATTATACGTTTTACTCTCATGCACACGAGATGTATTCACGATTGGATTACATATTGTTGGACCATCAACTTATTGAGTCATTGGTTAAAGTAAATATAGAAGTTATGTCGATCTCTGATCAAGCTCCTGTCACAATGCAACTATTATGGGAAAATGAGCTGAGAGGAGGGAAAACATGGAGGTTAAACAAGTCACTTCTTCAGGATCAAGAGACGGAGCAGAAAGTTAAGAAGGAAATAGACCAATTTTTTGTGGAAAATGATTCTGAGGAAGTGTCTGTGGCAACGATGTGGGAAGCTCATAAGGCATGCATCAGAGGAATACTAATAGCAATAGGCGCAAAGAAGAAGAGGGAAAGAAGAGAAAAAATAAATACACTTCTTAAAGAACTCAGTGACTTAGAACAGACACATAAAATGATAGGAGAGAGATATAGATGGGGAGATAGACCAGGAAAATATTTAATGAGGGCTCAGAGAAAAAAAAACCTATGAATTATATAGAGAAAATAAGAGATTGCAAATGAGAATTAGTGTATTCAACTAAGGATATAGCAAAAGTGTTTAAAGAATATTATAATAAACTATATAATGTTAACCCTAAGGGTATCATAGGGGAAAATGAAGTGGGAATAATAGAAAAAAGAAGGGAATATTTAAAAAAGGCACAGTCAGCATTAAAAAGTACCAAAGTAGGGAAAAGTCCATGACCCGATAGTTACACAGTGAGATACTATAAAAAATATAAAGAACTATTATTACCCAAATTGAGGACATATATGAATGCTTTAGGAGGAGAGATGGAAATGAGGAGGGAATCCCTACAAGCTCATGTGGTCCTCATACATAAGGAAGGTAAGGACGAAACTCATTGTTCAAGTTATAGACCGATCTCTTTATCAAAAACACAGACACTAAACTATATGCAAAAGTCCTAGCAAATAGGATGAAAGACTTAATGCAGGAATGGATACATATAGATCAGGTGGGGTTTGTCCCAGGGAGAGAAGGTAGAGACAACGGATTGAGATCTCTGTTTCTCATACAAAAAAGTAGGAAAGAGAAAACTCCTTCACTGGTACTCTCGATTGATGCTGAAAAGGCTTTTGACAGAGTGAAATGGGGATATATGCTGGACACTTTGGAAGTACTGGGGATGGGACCTAGGATGAGAGAATGGATGAGGAAATTATATAGTCAACCTTCAGCTGCAATCATGGTTAATGGGGAATTATCAGAGTATTTTGAGATGCAAAATTGTACAAGGCAAGGATGTCCTTTGTCTCCTTTGCTATATGTCCTATCTGTGGAATCGCTTTTGGCTACTATAAGGAATAATATAGTTATAAAGAGAATTTGGGTAGGAGAAACAGAGCATAAGGTGGCAGTTTATGCAGACGATATGTTATTTTTATGTGGGTCATCCAAGGACAACACTGCCAAATTTAATGAAAGCCTTCAAAGAATATGGTGAGATATCTAACTTAAAAAATAACTCTATTAAAACAGAGATCTTAAATATAAACCTTCCTAATAGAGAGAAAAAAAAGATACAGGAGGAATTTCCTTTTGTTTGGAGAGAAAGAGAATTATAATATCTAGGTATAAAGTTAACACCTTCTCCAAAGAATTTATATAGATCAAACTACATCCCACTATTAAACGAGATTAAGGACGAATTAAGGAAATTAGGATGGGGATCTCTGTCATGGACAGGATGGATAAACCTGAAAAAAATGGTAATTGTTCCAAAAATTTTATATAAATTTCAAATGATACATATTAAACTACCAGAAGCAAATTTTAGAATAATTAGAAAGTATCACAGGCAGGTGGATAAAGAAGAAAGATGTACAATCAAGAGATATAATGGCGGGAGAAGAAGTATGTTCTTATAGGGAAATGGAAAATAAGAGTGAAAGAGATTGGATGAGTGGCGTTATTTTCAATTAAAACACTTTTTGAGGAAGCTTCCAGGGTCATTGAGAACAAAGGAGAACTGGAACCCTTTTGAGCACTTGTTAGATACACGGGGAGGTGGGAAACACGGGGTTTATAAAGTATATAAAATTCTTATAGGATTAAACACGGTCACAAAGCCCCCATTTATAGAGAAATGGGAAAGGGATTTAGGAGTAATTGTAGATGAGGAAAAGCAAACGCAAACATATAGATTAATACACGGGAATGTAAATATGAGAGAGGTGGAAATGAATTATAAATGTATAACAAGATGGTATATTACACCGAGTGTAGCACATAGAATAAGGGGAGATAATTCACCTGTGTTGGTGTGGATGTGGAGGTAGAGGCACTGTGTTTCACATTTGGTGGGAGTGTGATAAAATACAAGAATATTAGGGGGGTATAGTCCGCTTAATTCAAGAAATAACGGAGGTTAATATCCCAAAGGACCCAGAGACTGTTGTCTTTTATGGTATTAAACTTTCAGTGAAAGAATATAAAAACTCAGGTTTAATGTATTATTTGAATGCAGCGAAGGGAATGATACCCAAGTTTTGGAAGGAACAAGAAGCACCAAAAATAAAGGATTGGGTAGGTAAGGTGGAACAGGTATATAGATTGGAGGAACTTTATCAAATGGACAAGGACAAGATGGAGGTGAAGGTGGAGGAAATGGGAAGAATTTTAAAAAATCAGATTTATATCTTGAATATAGCTAGAAGAGTTCAGAAATCATCAGTGAAAAAGGAAGCAGTAAGGTGGTAATACTCCCGGATTAGGATCTCTAGAACTAGAACGAGTAGAACATTGCAAAGTCTAGGCTGTCAGGGATGGGAGGGGAAGTATGTTGTACATTGGGAGGAGGGGGATAGGTGGGGGAATAGGATATTAAGATGAAAGTTAATATTTTTGATATTACGTTAGGTAAATTCAAATTTTATATCCTGACTGTCATATCAATGTTTGTATGTATAAATAGGTAATTTAAAAAAATGTATAATAAAATATTTAAATTAAAAAAAAAAAGTAGAGTGCCTTCCTGAGGACCGCATCGCCAGCATAACGGACTATGTCCAGGAAATATGGACACTAGTACTGTTGGAGTCTGATAACAATGCGTCAAGATTTTGTAGGTGTTTTGCTGGTATTTACTGCAGAGGGAGGACTTGTGAGCAAATAGAAGTATCCAGGACTTTTGGTCTTCCGAGAACGTGGTGTTAAGATCTCTCTGCCATTTGCATAAATAAGGAGGATCATGTTAAGATATAGTTGCAAGTAGAATACCATGGGATATGGAAAGAGCTTTTATCAAGGGTCCCTGTCCTAGACATAAGTCCTCAAAAGAAGAGGGTTTTCTGCTAAAACGGGCATGGTTTGGGAGATACCGCAGAAAGTGGGACAGTTGCAGGCTTTTCCATCTACCCAGGGCAGATGAGCAGAGGGTATTAAATATGACTGAAGAGTGAACCAATCCTGAAGAACCAAGAAAAGTGGAGGACCTGACCAGCCTTAGGTCCGGCTGTAGTTGGAAGGCCCTGCCAAAGAGACCTGGGACTAAATTTGGGTGGCCAATAATAGGTGTCAATGGAGATGGGAAACTGGATATCTCAGCCATCCTGTAATATCTCCAGAGTTCCAGTACAGTGGATTTGATTAATGGGTGTGAAGAAGAATATCTGCAGAAAGGGACTCCAACCCATGGAAGGTCAACATGTGAGAAAATACTGAATCCTGTTCAAGAGAAACCCAGTGCTTGTGAGAGGAGTGTCTACACCAGTCAATTACTCTAGCCATGTGGACTGCTGTACAGTACATGGCAGGATCGGGGAGGCCAACCCCTCCTCTGAGCTTTGGTCGTAAAAGGAGGGATCATTTCAGATGAGGTTTACCTTGCCAGACATAGAATGAATAGTGAACGAAGCTTACGAACGTATCACTGTGGAATCCTAATGGGCAATGCTTGCAAAAGATAAAGGAGACACGGCATGATGTTCATCTTAAGAACAATGTATCTTCCACACCAAGAAATGTCCAGAGCCCTCTACAAGTCCACAGAGAAAGCGCTCAACAATGGTTGAAAGTTGTATTGAAAGATCCGCTGAAGGTTGGAAGGGATGTTGGTATCCAATTATTGGATGTAACGGGGGACCCAACAGAAAGGGAAGTTGCTACTGAGATGTGCAAAGGAGCGAAGGGTGAGGGATACATTGAGGGCTTCCAATTTTTGTAAGTTAAAGCGGAGCTCCACCCAAAAGGGGAAGTTCCGCTTTAAGGACTGCTCTCTTGCTCCTCATTAAGGATTGACACCTTTGGGGGGCGGGTACCTGAATTTGACAGGTACCCGCTCCCACTTCCGTTCTGATCGCCTGGGCAATCGGAAGCGGAAGGTGTCCTCCCTCCTTCCCTGTAGTCTTTTGGGACACGTGACAAGTCCCAGAAGACTACAGGACCATTCATGAAGTGCAGCGCTACTCGCGCATGCGCAGTGGGTACTCGGCTGTGAACCCGCAAGCTATCACAGCCGGGTGCCCACAATGAAGATGTCGTAAATCTGGTATACAGGACAGCCAGTCCTGTATTCTCCTGGAATACAGGACGGCCAGTGAAACGGGCTGCGGGGGACACACCGTGGGACCGAGGGACAGGTAAGCGGCTGTTTCTTAAAAGTCAGCAGCTACAGTTTAACTCCGTGAGTGGAACTCTGCTTTAATCTTAAAAGCGGAGATATCACTATAGGCTTGTATTTCAGACATTATATTTGGTAAGGAAACCAATGGATTCGCTACATACAAAAGTAAGTCGTCCACATAAACAGGCTGACTGTAGTATTTTTTTTTAATTTTGATAAAGAGGAGGAAAGGCTTAAACCCCGTGCATGAATATATGTCACTGAGCCATACTTTTGGAACTACAGCATGCAACCATTTCCTACGCCGTAGGCCAACAACCACAATGCGCATGCTCTTTCTTTGCACGCTTCCGACCTGCCCAGGGCGACGGTCACATGACTTGCAGGACCGGAAGTAGCTTGACGTAGTCATTGTTTAATCCCAGTCATGTTACTATAACGGGAGGCTGACTGGAAGCCGGGGAGAGGATGTGGCTTTTTATTCATCTTCACAAGGCCTACCCTGATATTGTGACATAGACCCGTGTGAGCTCACTCTGTACACAGCCTGTCTCCTCAGCGCCCTGTCATGACCGGCCACCCAGTCTGCCGCCCTTTACTGACAAGAGCACAGCTGTGACCGGCAGGCACCACATCCCCGGGACGAGGCACAGAAGGACGTCCGCTTCAGGCGCTGAGCTGCCCTCGGTGTGGGGGACAGCGGGAGGGGAGCGCTCCGGAGGTTACATGAGGAGAGATGGCCAACCAGCCTGTCATTCTTAATGTATATGACATGGTGAGTGTATGGGAGTCGCATATCCCCCGCCCCGGCTCTGTGTGTACAGTGGGCTCATCGCATGGGGGGGGGCTGCTTTTGTTCTCTCCAGCTTCTTCCTGGGATCTCCTTATATGGGAATGTTTCCTCTGGGGACACCCACTTGTCTGGATGCTTTATACTTCATTCTGATTGTCATGCTTTCCCTTCTTGTGTGTTTTGGCAATGAGCCATGTGTTGTTGATGTTGACCTGTTGTCTGTCCAAGATGCTGTCAAGTCTCCCCTTTGTGGTTTGTTAAACTGATGCTAAAATCTTTTTTTTTAATATTTATTATATATATATTTTTGTATAAACAAACATGTCTATACTTACCTGTTTTGTGGTGGTTTTGCACAGAGCAGCCCGGATCCTCCTCTTTTCGGGTCCACCACGTGCGTTCATGGCCCCTTCCTCCTGTTGGGTGCCTTCATAGCAAGCAGCTTGCTATGGGGGCTCCCTGAGCCGCGGTTCTGCGTGTCCATTCACACACAAACAGCTGCGGCTCAGCCCCATCCTCTCCTGATTGGCTCAGTGGCTGTGATTGACAGCGGTGGGAGTCAATGGCTCCTGCTGCTGTTTCAGCCACTCAGGAGTGAGAGTCCCTGGAGAACCAAGGCTCTCATGGACATTGCTGGATCAGGATAGGGCTTAGGTAAGTGGGGGCTTCTACACAGGTTTTTTTTACCTTCATGCATATACTAAAGGATATGGGTTTTTTTTTTTGTTTAAAATAAAAAATATGTTAAAACAGAATTCCACCCAGAAGTGGAAGCTCCTCTTATCTGCCCCCCTCCGCTGCCACATTTGTCACATTTTGGGGGGAGAGGGGAGCAGGTACCTGGTTTTGACAGTTCGGCTCCACAAACCCCCCCCCCCCACACTGCCCTATGGGACATTTCACAGGTCCCAGAGGACTGTGGCCCACATGTGCAGTAGGAAACCAGCTGTAAGCCCCAAGGCATCTTAGTCAGGATGGCAGCCCTGTCACCCGATAGCCAATTGAAGAATCGTCTTGGGGTGAGGACACTGCTGGATCCTTGAGCAGGTATGTGCCCTAATATTCAAAGTCAGCAGCTAAAGTATTTGTATGCTGCTGATTTTAATTTTTGGGAGGGGGCTGGAACTCCTCTTTAAACAAACCTGCTTTATGCAGTGATATTGCACAGAGCGGTCTCCTGCCTGCTTGCTCTGGATACCCCCTTAGCAAGTCAGATGCTAAGGAGGCATCCTGAGGGCTTGCTCTCACACCGGGCTGTTCGCATCAATACACACACTATGCCAGAATGGAGAGATCTGGGGTTAATAAGACTCCACATTTCTCCTCTACAATGTAAAGCATTAGATCAAAAAAGCATTGATCTAGTGCTTTAAAAAAAAAAAGAAAAAAAGGCCATGTTTACAAGGTGCCGTAACTGGAAGATATGTCGCTCCGGTCCTCCAAGTGCATAGAGATGAGTGGAGGCCATCTTTCCTTCACTTATCTCTATGCCCAGGGATCGTTTGGCGGTTTCTCAGGTAGGGCTGAGAACCACCAATCGGCGAGGGGTGTGGTTATTTTCGGCACCTGTATCGGAGCTTATTTTCATATCTGTTGGCGCTATATAAGTCCTGTATAATAATAATATCCGCCAAATGCTGATAGGAGTGTTTTTCGGACTAATCCTTTTGGCCACCGATATTTCAGTGCATCCCTAGTTTTTATGGAAGTATCATGTGAACGAGGCCTTGGGCCTCTTTCACACCATATGTGCAGAAAAACTGAAAAAAAGTGCATGTTTCACTTGCAAAGACCTCATTTCATGCACATTTAATTACACCAGAAATGGCTATAGTGGGAGAACCCAGGATCTGAGACTCCTCCATAGGTGACCATAGTGGGACTGGGTGCTTTAAAACTTTCTTTAATCTTATGATTTTTTTATTTATTCTACACTTTTATTTTAATCACTTTTATTGTTATCACAAGGAAAGTAAACCTTGCTTGTGATAAAAAAATAAGCAGTGACAGGTACTCTTTACTGAGCCAGTGGGACAGTCCCTCTGAGAACCCCCCCCCCCCTCCTCCACCTGTTAAAGCAATCCAGTGGCAAATTAGCCACTAGAATGGCTTTTACAAAAAAGCTGATCACCTCCTGGAAAAAAAAACAATATCAGGATGATGACTGTAGCTGCAGGAATCAACCCTGGTATACCACTTGAAACTGCCGACGTACATTTACAGTGGTGAAAATAATTATTTGATCCCCTGCAGATTTTGTACGTTTGCCCATTTACAAACAAAGGGTCTAAAGTTTTATCACAGGTGTATTTTAAATGATAGAGACAGAAAATCAAAAATCCAGAAAAAACACGATACAAATGTTATAAATTGAGTTGCACTTCAGTGAGTAAAATAAGTATTTGTTTACCAACCAACAATAATTCTGGCTCCCACAGACTGGATATGTGCTCATGTGGTACACAGATTAGTCCTGTCAATTTAAGAAAGTGCTCTTAACAACTTATGTGTATAAAAGACACCTGTCCACAGAATCTTTCTTCTATTCAAACCTCACCACCATGGGCAAGACCAAAGAGCTGTGAAAGGACGTCAGGGACAAGACTGTAGACCTGCACAAGGCTGGAATGGGCTACAAGACCATCAGCAAGAAGCTTGGTGTAAAGGAGACAACTGTTGGAGCGATTATTCACAAATGGAAGAAATACAAAATAACCATCAGTCGCCCTCGGTCTGGAGCTCACGGGGTAAGGATGATCATGAAAAAAGTGAGAGATCAGCCCAGAACTACACGGGAGGAGCTTGTGAATGATCTCAAGACAGTAGTGACCACTGTCCCCATACAAACCACTGGTAACTTAATACGCCATCACGAATTGAAATCCTGGAGCGCTTACAAGGTCCCCTTCAAGAAGGCACATGTACAGGCCCGTCTGAAGTTTGCCAATGAACAGCTAAATGATTCAGAGAATGATTAGGAGAACGTGCTATAGTCAGATGAGACCAAAATTGACCTCTTTGACAATAACTCAACTCTGTGTTTGGAGGAAGAAAAATGCTAACTATGACCCTAAGAACACCATCCCTACAGTCAAGTACGGAGGGGGAAACATTATGCTTTGGAGCTGTTTCTCTGCTAAAGGTACAGGTCGAATTTGTCACATTGAGGGGCATTCCCTTAGCCAGAACACTGAAGATGGGTCTTTCAGCATAACAATGACCCAAAACATACTGCCAAGGATGTGGCTCAAAAAGCACATTAAAGCAGTAGTAAACAGCATTAAATAAAAAACCAAAAACATTCACTGCAAAGCAATGGCATACTAGCACATTATGTAAAACTAAGCCCTCCAGCGGTGTGCTGTCACTGCTGTAAAGACTTCCATCTCCACCCGGTCTTTCTTCCGGGTTCGTGAGCTCCGGCCACCTGACTGGCTGAGCCGCGGTGAGTCGGTCCTGCACGGGAGTCACGGGCAACGGCACAGTGCTCTGCAGGAATGGCACAGGTATAACGGTCCTTTAGAGCACGTGCCAGCTAAAAAAAACAAAAAAACAGTATTTCCTCAACAGTATTAATTTTTACCTTCAGGTAAGCTTATAATAAATCTTACCTATAGGTAAAAATTAACAAAGTAGGTTTATTACCACTTTAAGGTCAGGGAGTGGCTTAGCCAATCTCCAGACCTTAATTCTATAGAAAATTTATGGAGGGAGCTGAAACTTTGAGTTGCCAGGTGACAGCCTTAAGGATTTAGGCTAGGTTCACACCTAAGCGTTTTGCGATGCATTTTGCAGAAACACACTACAGTCCATTTAACATTATTTCCCATGGGACACGTTCACATCTCCACGTTTTTTCACCCAGTGCAATTTTTGGAATGCAAAACATTGCATTTTGGTTCAATAAACTTCAATGGAGAGGCTACAGAAATGCATGTATTATGTTTTTTTGATGCGTATTTAGTCTGCCGAGAAACAAGTTGGCCAAAAAACCCACCAGCAAAATGTGAAATGTGTCAAACGCATGTGCAAAAAGCGCTGCAGAAACGGATCAAACGCAAATTCCATAGGTGTGAATCTAGCCTTAGAGAAGATCTGTAAATAAGTGAGGACAAAAATCATTCTTGAGATCTGTGCAATCCTGATAACCAACTACAAGAAGCGTCGTACCTCTGTGCTTGCCAACAAGGGTTTCTCCACCGAGTACCAATTCAGGTTTTGCTTGGGGATCAAATACTTATTTTACTCACTGAACTGCAACTCCATTTACAACATTTGTATCAAGTTTTTTGTTTTTTTTTGGTTGATATTCTGTATCTTTTATTATACTTTTATGATAAATTATAGACCCTTCATTTCTTTGCAAGTGGGAAACCGTACAAAATCTGCAGGGGATCAAATAATTTCTCCACTGTGGGTTAGGCAACTTCAAGTAGATAAACAGCCATGATTTCTGCATTCTTTCTCTAATGTAAGTGCTACTGATCTCCTCCAGCCTCTCTTGACCTTGTCTGTCAATATGCATTTTCTTCAGCTGCATATCATTGATATGGACTGCCTTCCTAATGGTGACAATGGCAGGTAATGTGTGGGCAAAGCTGATTTTAGTCTCCCCCAGAGGTGCATGTGACTGGGTGGCAATGCAGGAATACAGTATTTTAATGAAGGCTGCATATTTAAAAAGGCAACTGTTGAAATTAAAGCTAACATGTTAATAATGCCTATATGATATGTTAGCGATTGAGTTTGTATACACTTTTAAGCTGAAATTTAATAAACCTATATTTTTCTTTCCCTGGTACATTGTTTTCCTCCTCATCCACATGCTAATAAAATGTTCTATTAAAGACTTTCCATTATTATTATTCTACAGGACTTATATAGCGCCAACAGTTTGCTCAGCGCTTTACAATATAACGGGAGACAATACAGCAACAATACAGTTCAATACAAGAGGGTTAGGAGGGCCCTGCTCCTTGGAGCTTACAATCTACATACTTTTATTTTAGACCTAGCGATGTCATCCCTGAGTGTTTGTACTTCTATAAGCAGATCATGGCTGATGAGAAGGTCTGGATGGGTACTATACATAGCTTCCTGAAAACATCACAGCACCCTGCCTCAGTGTGAGCAGTGGGCTGGCTCTTTTGGAGGTGTTGTGCAAATATGAAAATACCTTTAAATGTTACTAAACCCACAACAGTAAAACCAGTCAGTATATGCGCTAAAGCATGCTTGTTATACTTGGTGTGGAACCTAAGGGGTTAATCCTCTGCATTGTTTAAAAACAGTTTGATCCTGACTTCTCTGATCCTCCCCTTCTTCAGGTGTCCCCCTCTTATCTCCTGATAAGACATAATGTGTGGAGTCACTCTGCACATGCTCAGTTTGGTGTGCAGTTGTTAGAGATGTGTTGTTTTTGGTTTTTTTGTTTTTTTCCTTGGGAGAGTGCATGTGATCAGCACGGGGCCATTCAGCACTGTCCAGACAGTCATTCTTCTCCTAGAGCAGAATGAAAACTCCTCCTACAAGCTTTAACCAGTGCTCTGCTGGTGACTGATAGAAGTCACAAGACTGCTATATATTGCTGATGAAAAAAGGTATTTAGCAGTTTATATTTTACTAAAATAATTGCATTTCCATGTTCTGTGTACTGTGGGAAACCAGATATAGTGAATGCAGGGTCCTGGGTTTAGTAACACTTTATTGGATGGATGTTGGTCTTGAGGAATGGGCATTCCTAGGCAGGCTGCTTTTGCATGTCAGATGCCCAATATAACAACTACTATGAGCCTCTGACTGAAAGAACTAAAATCCAATGAATGAAAGGCTGTGCCAGGGATAGTCGGGCTGAGGTGGGGGGAGAGTTGAATCATGCTTGATGTCCTCAAGCCAGAAAATAAGGTGGATCTATTTGGCTTGCTGCGGCTGATAGCTCACAGTATGCAGTGAAATCGGAGTAAGCAACTTCAGTACATGTAAGGATCCTGTACATGCAATAGTAAAGGGAAGGCTGGAGTTCAGCTTTAATGCCTAGCCTGCCTTTGTTTTTGGTGAGTCGTGTGTTGATAATTTTGTATGTGTTTTCCAATAAAGTTGCTGTGTGTGTGTTTATGAGGTCAAGTAGCACTGCAGACTGGCTTCCTGCATGCCATTTATATTGCTTTGGGCTCAAAATGTTTGTA
This sequence comes from Staurois parvus, assembly GCF_062004578.1. NCBI lineage: Eukaryota > Metazoa > Chordata > Amphibia > Anura > Ranidae > Staurois > Staurois parvus. Next base: position 2,204,169 of record NW_028318415.1, read on the forward strand.
TAATAGGAAATGTATTGTAAAATTACAAATGCATACTCACAAACCAAAAAGGTCATAAAAACAGAGACAAGGAGTCAAAGATGTCAATTGCTGCTAGCAGAGGTTGTCGGGTGAAAGTTCAAACGCGTTTCGGAAGTCGAACCCCCTTCCTCAGAGCACTAGATAGAATACAATGCATAATGATGGTTCTTATTTATGAGAGCCCAGCCACGCCCCCTCTATGCAAAAAGAAGGGGTGGAGTCCTGCAAGTGACGCCCAAAATGGAGATATCTTAAACGCAGATAAGCATATAATCATTTTAGCGACTGATATGGCAATCAAAAATGCTTACCGGATGGACTGATCTAGTCACCATGGATGTAATGCATTATAGTGTAAATGTACTCTGTGCATCTATAATGGACAAGGATGGGATTGATGTAATCCATGAACTTGCATAGTCCTCTTCTCGGGTCCTTTGCTGGCACTCCTGGCTCCTTCTTTCTGTTGGGTACCCCCATAGCAGGCAGCTTGCTATGTGGACACTCGAGCAGGTGTGTTCCTGAGCCGCTGCTCCATGTTTCCATTCACACACGGTGTTGTGGCTTGGCCTAGCCTCCTCTCTCTCCTCATTGGCTGACTGGATGTGATTGACAGGGGTGGACTGACCATTCGAGCACTCGGGCACTGCCTGAGGGCCCAGGGTCAGTAGGGGGCCCCATGAAATGCCCCTGGTACACTTTTTTTTTTTATAGGCTTTTTTGGGTGTGTTTTGAGTGTGGGCAAGGACACGGGCCCCATGATCCCCCATTGCCCGGGGGCCCCATGAGTTGTCAGTCCGCCCCTGGCAGTGGGAGCCAATGGCTCCTGCTTGCTGTCTCTGCCAATGAGGAGGCAGAGACGTGGGGCTCAGGGACGTATTAAGGGGCCCACCATGCACCAACTGGCCATGTGTAGAAGACCTGTGAACCTCTCTGAGCCCATGCATTACCCCCCAAATTGAAGGACAGTCCCCACCAAGAAGACACACTCTCTCTCCCTTTCTCCCCAGGAACCTAAAACCCCCTAATCCAAGGGATCTCCCCCTACCAAGATGATATGGTCCCAATTCACCCTACAGAATGCCACCTTAAATGGCAGGCAGATGCCCACTATAGCAACTCTGGGTCTTACACCGGTCCATGTGGCCTCAGCATAATTTTAGCTTCACCAGTCAGCATGCATTGAGTGTCTTTATTCATGGACTAAGTAGAATATATGGCCCCTTCATTCATCAATGAGACATTATACTCAGCACTCTATTTGCAGTCCTGTTGCCCACTAATATTGCTGCACACACCATCATAGAGCTTACTCTCAGTGCAGCTGATCCATCCATTCATGATCTCATTATGATCTCACATATTCTGGTCAACCATAGTGCTGCATGCAGGACTGAGAACATTTCATGTGGTATGCAGACCATCTGATTGCAATCTAGCTCTGGATTTATGACTCAGCTGTGGATTACACAAGTTGCTTGCAATTCAACTTCTTACTCTCACATACTGCAGCCACTTACCCCTCCAGCTTTCCATGCGTCTGGGGGTTTCCATTGACTGCTCCCTTAGGACTGTCATACAACATAGTCCTCATGTCAGACTCATTCCTGGGGTGTTGGGCTACGTTCACACTAGCCTTGTGTGCAGGCGGCAGAGAGGCGTTTGGGAAGCGTTTTTACCGCTTCCCAAATGCCTCTGCCAATTCTGCACATTACAGCACATGGTGCTGTTCTAACGGGAGCGTTTGCGTCGCGGCAAAACGGACGCCTCTGGATGAGTCAGGAGGCTTTGAAGCCTCCTATTCTCGTCTATGGTGCCGCTCCGCAAACGCCCGGCCGGCGTTTGCGGTGCGGTTGCGACGCGCTTGCGGGGCGTTTGCGGAGCGGTAACACCACTCAAACTGCATTATAGGCATTTGTGGGGCGTTATTAACGCTCGGCAAACGCCTAGCAACCGCCGCTAAACCGCGCATGCGGCGTTTGCGGAGCGTTTGCCGAGCGTTAAAAAACGCTCCGCAAACGCCGGACCAACGCTTGCCAAACGCTATAGGGGCGTTTGGCAAGCGTTGGCAAAACAGCCTAGTGTGAACGAGCCCTTAGACACGCACATAGAATTGTGTGTTGCATCATATGCTATCCACTTGTGTATGCATTTATGATCTAGTTCCATTCATAGTAGATTATATATTGTGTGAGGGTTGTCACTGCGGATGTGTAGATACCATGGCTTGGATGGTGCATGGCAGATTGGAGACACATGTAGGACCTCTACCTAGCAGATAGTCCAGGGTTCATAGTACCTAGTGGATACTAGGATTGGTCCTGGAGGTTTTCCTGCCCTTTAAGATGGCATTTTGTAGGGTGAATTGGGACCATACCATCTTGTCCCCACTGGTGGGGGGGGATCCCTTGGGTTAGGCGGTTTTAGGCTCCTGGGTAGAGGTGGAATTTGGGGAGATTTAGGGCTATGTAGAGAGGGTGGTGGGGGCGGGAGGAGTGTGTGTGTGTGTGTGTGTGTGTGTGTGTGTGTGTGTGTGTGTATGTGTGTGTGGGGGGGGGGGGGGAAGGGTCCCATCCTTCAATTTTTTTTTTGGGGGGGGGGGGGAGTGCATGAGCTCAGGAGGGGATGGTTGGGCTAGGGGAGGTTTACAGGTCATCTACGCAGGGCCCACATACCTGTGATGCATATTACTATACATTTTTTTAATCTACAATAAACATTTTTTTTAGAGGTAGCCACTTGATTGTCATTGCCATTTTCTTCTTTTTTGTGGTATAATATTTTGGTTACACCCTGCCTGTATTTTGTAGGATGACGCCTCTTGACATATTTGTATTGGTTGGAATGGCTCCCTAGACCATTTGTGCTCTTTTTTTCTAAAGTATAGAGGGGGCTGGTGGCACTGCTGCGCACACACAGGATTTTTGCCTTCATGAATATTGAACCTTTACAACCACTTTGTCATTGCTGTCATCTTAGAAGGTCCATAAGAACAAATTGATTCATATTACAAGGAGCTAGAGAGGTCAGTGATTGTATAAAAGCTATTTTTTCTCTTATTAGGCAGATGTAAGTAATGTCCATAGTCTGGGACTGGCTGCACGTTGAGGTCTGTCCTTGTTAATTTTACTGCATGAAAATGTATTTGAAACATAAATGTTATTCACTCCTGTGTGGCTAGTTCATATGTAGGCCCTGCAGATAAGTATACAGTAGATTTAAAAACTGGAAATATTGGGGTTGATTTACTAAAACTGGAGAGTACAAAATCTGGTGCCGCTCTGCATGGTAGCCAATCAGATACTAACTTGTTCAGTTAATCTTTGACAAAACAAAACTGGAAGCTGATTGGTTTCTATGTAGAGCTGCTCCAGATGTTGCACTCTCCAGTTTTAGTAAATCAACCCCATAGTATTGTGAATTACGCATGAGTCTTGTTTTTATGAACCCCATCACCACCTCATACTTTTGAGGACCCATTCACACTGGTACGTTAACACAACACTCCTAAAATTGTTTGTGTCACATTTTTTTAATGCTGCTCACAGATCATGCACGTCTGTACTCTACAATGCATTTGGTTTGAAGAGCATTGTGATTTATGAGTGCGTTGGGATGTAATAAAAAATGAATGGCCGCACTGAGGTACACGTATTGCTGTGCATTTACAGTAATGCATGCTTACGCTATGCGCTGGTATGAACATGATCTCAATCTGAGAGCATTGGCAGGAAAGGCAAATATCGTGCTCTCCAATCCTCATATTATACTCTGATAGGGCAAGTTGCAGGAGCTGGATCAATATATCTAATATGAGCACTTCTGGTAGTGTTGGCTTAGGCTGCCTTTTGCTCGTTCTTCTCGCTGCTATTTCATTTTCTCGGCTCCCAGCACAACCTCATATTTTTTTTATTTCAATTTGCTAGGATCGTAGGGTGCAAACATGAAGTACCAGCGGAGGGTCATTTGTGTAACTGTTCCATAGCTGCTGGGATCACTGGCCTCAGAACCATGATGGTGGCACCCAGCAGCAAACGGAGCACTTAAATGTGAATAATCCTGAAAAAGTTGGATTATGAGCAGATATTGTTTTAATTTCTGTTTACTGGCTTTAGCCTTGCAACCAGCGGTTTAATATCTCAGATTGAGTTCCTGTGTTTTTTGGTGGGTTTTTTTTGTTTTTTTTTTTAAGCAGGAAACCGTTTTGCAACAGTGTCTTTTATACCTTTAAGTAGAAAGCTGACAGTAAAAAGCATCAACTTCTGTCATTCATCCTGTGGACTGAATTAAAGAAATCTTAACTGATTCCTTAACCTCCCTGGCAGTATTCCCGAGTGTAGCTCGGGGTAAAGTTTCAGTACCACAAGCAGTAACCCCGAGCTACACTCGGGAATACTATGCGGTGCTGCTCCACGATCCTTCGATCACTTACCTTGTCCTGCACTCCCGCGATGTCCCTCCTGCAGTGTCCCCGGCAATGTAATCCGGCGGATGCTGGCATCTGTCTTCTGGGTTCCGTCCATCCTCTGTGAGCGTCGGGACGTACGGAATGGCGGGAAATTAAAAAATGACAAAAAGTGACATTCACTAAAATCACATAGTAAAACATTACTGTATCAAACCATTTCACATACATTTTGTCCCTAGTGCTTTGTCCTGTGCCCTGCCTACATTTTTACCATTCTTTCTGCCTGGAAGCTGAGAAACGTCCATGGCATCCAAAAAGCGTCCCTTTTAGGTCAAAAGCAGTTTTAGACCAGCTAGAGAACAGCGATTAGTAAAGCAGAACCACTTGCAGAATTGAGTGATAATGATTTGTGGGGAAATTCGTGATCGGACACTGAAACCGTTTTTGCGACTTTGCTCAGTGATGTGCGAACTGGCGCTATATTTCAAATTTCAGTGGTTTTGGTTTGATTATATTATTGAATTAAATTTTATTATAGTATTATTTTTTTATGATCATTTATTAAATTATAATTTATGATTTTTTTGTTTCAAATTTTATCATACCCGGGATGTTTACTAGACTCTTGTTCGGACAGATTTCAGTGAGTTATTCCTAAAAATTACAGGCCTACAATAAAAAAAAAATACATATTTCCATGCAAAAAAATGGTACCGCTTTCAGCACCAAAAATCTGAAATAATCATACCGCCAGGGAGGTTAACCCACGCTTAACAGCACACATGAATGAATCTCCTCTGCCGACTATTATGTTTTGGCAGCCAGCATCCACAGCTGTCAGAATACCCAAGCAGTGCTTGCATCTACTCAGTGGTGTACTCAACTTTTCTGTACACAACTTTCCACCTGGCTTCATTTTTCTTTGGATCACCTTTTTCTGTAGCTGTACTAGCTCTACACATATAGAGCAAGAAAGGTGCTGGCATCCTATTTGTATGTGTCTCTTAAAGTTTGAGAAGATGGCATGCTATGAATAACGTTTCTTTTCTGTTTCCACTTGCATTGAATTTTAATGTTACGTAAAGTGTGTTCATTACACTTAAATATAAAGGGTTTTTTTTATCAGGTGTCTGTTTTATATAATGCTATATGTGAAATCAGACTGTTTTTTTATGTTTGATAACACAGCTACTGATTTTATAACTTTTTTTTTTTTTTTTTTTTTTTTTTTCTTCTAGTACTGGATCAATGAGTACACATCATCCCTAGGAATTGGTGTCTTCCACTCTGGTATTCAGGTGTATGGTAGAGGTATGCTTTTTATCCCATGTTGCATTACCTTGGGCAAGGGGCAATAGATGAGCAGGATACAGTCTACCCTTCTTTGTATTGTTTGCAGATAAAGATTGGTTTGGGTTGCTTATAAGCTGCATACAGCACAGATATAGCCATCCCCAGAGAAGGTCAGATCTGACAGGAATAGTTGTTTGGCACAAGCCAGGAGCTGCCATTTAATACAGGGAAATAGATATGGCAGTCTACACACCCACATCTCTATGCAGCCCTTGCACAGCTGCATTTTTCAGCATTGCCTTGATTGGTTATCCACTGACCTTAATGAAGGAGGTCTGTGAATGATTATCTGCTTTTCTTGATAAATTGTCAGAGTGGGATAGTCGTGTGTTTGTTAAAATTTCAGATCATTGGTCTAAAAACATTTTTCCACAGACAGCAGCCCAGTATGGTCATTACAGAACTGTAGTAATGTGGGACACCCACTGTTTGGTTGCTTTGTTTTTACATAGATCCTCCTTTTTTTTTTTTTTCCATCATCAGAATTTGCGTATGGAGGTCACCCATATCCATTCTCCGGTGTCTTTGAAATCACTCCTGGGGATTCTACTGAACTGGGAGACACATTTAAATTCAAGTAAGTTGAATGTTTCATCTTTGGACAGTTCTTTTTAACATGATGTTTTTTATGAAGCAATCATGCATTACAGTAATACAATAAAAAATGTGATTGACTAATGTCCTGAAATTAGACTGAATGTCTGTGTTACTCTGCATTTACACTGCAAGTGTATAAACACAGCATAAAGTACAGGGAAGCAAGACAGAGCAAAGCTAAATGGCACATCTGAATAAGTATTCCCAACTGTTCTACCTACCCGTGCATGGTTTTCCTTATTCCTGATGTGTTGTATGGCTATGTTACATAAGCTTGGTGAAAATGCTTGCCACACCTCCTGTTTCATTTAACACTACTAGAGAAGATTATCATTCAGACCCCCCCCCCCCCCCCATTCTGTAAGCAAATAAGCAATTTTTTTTTTTTTTTTAAATCACTGAATGTTATCCACCATTGATTTTGTTAAATGTGGACAAAATTGTTGATATCCTTACAGCTCATTGGCAATTGTCTCATGTATACCTGCATGCCCATTTTTTATTTATTTCACAGAGCAAGGAAAATGTGAAGTTATTGCTTTCTGTACAAAGATATTCAGGGATTAGGCTGCACAGATTTTTTTTTTTTTTTTTTTTTTATAGCCCTAGTAAAGATCAAAATGGTTGTAAAGGCTAAAGTTTTTTTTTTACCTTCATGCATTCTATTCATGAAGATAAAAAACTTTCTGTGTGCTGCTCCCCTCCCACAGCCCCCTCTAATATTTATCTGTGTCCTTTCTCGATCCAGCGCTACAGCACTGTGCACTGGAGCCTCGGCTCTCCTGGGTTTCTCTCTCCTCATTCACAATGGCTTGCTCTGGAAGCACTCAGCAGGGAGATGGACTAGGAGAGCCAGCTAGGTACCTGAGAAGAGGAGGATCAGGGCTGCTGATGAAGGGGGTAAAACCTTCTGGAGCTCAAGTGGTTAAAGTGATTATAAACTTTGTTTTTTTTTAACAACAACAATGGTTTTGCACAGAACAGCCTTGATTCTCCTCTTCTGGGGTCCCCCACCAGCTCTTCTGGCTCCTCCTGCCTTCACAGTGCTCCTTTAGCAAGCCGCAAAGTTTATTATAGAGTGCCCCTATAGCAAGGTAAAAAAAAAAAACTATCTTTAGAATCACTCAATTCCTTCTCCTGCACAGGACTACATGTCCTATGAGGCATTGCTCCTCACACATTCATACACTTACTGATGTGTATGGATGTTGTACTGAGCTCTTTGTGCTGCACTGTATTTTCTGAAATGTAAACAAATAATGCATTTTGCATGCAGGCCAACTAATCGATTATATCGATTAGTTGTTTCAGCCCTAGTTGCAAGAAAATTTTAGGTTCTTTTTCATAGAAGGGTCTCAAAGTTTGTTCTTGTCTTTTATTTCTGCCCAGATTATATGTTTTCTCACAATAGAAGAGTTTATCAGGCTTTTAGGAAATATAGCAATGTGAATTAAAGACTGATGTAAGTTGTATATTTGCTTACATTGGTGTAAAGTATGTGTGTAAAACTGCAAAACTCAACAAGAGCTCAGATTGTCGATGCATTTGGTGATCTTAGTGGAAACGTAACATTTATAGTACATCTAGAAATTGACAGCGCTTAACTTCTGCCACATTTTGTTATGTTACAGCCTTATTCCAAAATGGATTGAATTCATTTTTTTTCCTCAACATTCTACAAACAATACCCCATTATGACAACGTGATAGAAGTTAGTTTTGAAATCTTTGCAATTGAAAAACCATATGTACATAAGTATTCACAACCTTTGTCATGACACTCAAAACTGAGCTCTGGTGCATCCTGTTCCCACTGATCATCCTTGGGATGTTTCCTCAACTTCATTGGAGTCCACCTGTGGCAAATTCAGTTGATTGGACATGATTAGGAAAGGGATAAACCGGTCTATATAAGGTCCCAAAGTAACAGTGCATGTCAGAGCACAAACCAAGCCATGAAGTCCAAGGAATTGTCCATAGACCTCCGAGACAGGATTGTATCAAGGCACAGATCTGGGGAAGGGTACATAAAAATTTCTGCAGCATTGAAGGTCCCAGTGAGCACCGTGGCCTCCATAATCCGTAAATGGAAGATGTTTGGAACCACCAGGAATCTTCCTTGAGCAGGCCGCCTGGCCAAAATGATTGAATGAGGGAGAAGGGCCTTAGCCAGGGAGGTAAGCAAGCACCCAATGGTCACTCTGAAAGCTCCAGTGTTTTTCTGTGGAGAGAGGAGAACCGTCCAGAAGAACAACCATCTCTGCAGCACTCCACCATTCAGGCTTGTATGGTAGAGTGCCCAGACAGAAGCCACTCCTCAGTAAAAGGCAAATGGCAGCCCGCCTGGAGTTTGCCAAAAGGCACCTGAGGGACTCTCAGACCATGAGAAATAAAACTCTCTGGTCTAATGAAACAAAGATTGAACTTGAATGCCAAGTGTCATGTCTGGAGGAAACCAGCCACCGCTCACCACCTGGCCAATACCATCTCTACAGTGAAGCATGGTGGTGGCTGCAGCATACTGTGGGAATGTTTCTCAGTGGCAGGAACTGGGAGACTAGTCAGGATCGAAGGAAAGATGAATGCAGCAATGTACAGAGACCTCCTTGATGAAAACCTGTTTGATCGCTCTGGACCTTAGACTGGGGCGACGGTTCATCTTTCAACAGGACAACGACCCTAAGCAGCCCACATAACAAAGGAGTAGCATGGGCTAACTCTGAATGTCATGGAGTGGCCCAGCCAGAGCCCAGACTTGAACCTAATTGAACATCTCTGGAGAGATCTGATAATGGCTGTGCACCGATACTCCCCATCCATCCTGATGGAGCTTGGAGGTACTGCAAAGAAGAATGGGAGAAATTGCCCAAAAATAGGTGTGCCAAGCTTGTAGCATCATACTCAAAACGACTTGAGGCTGTAATTGGCGCTAAAGATGCTTCAACAAAGTATTGAGCAAAGGCTGTGAATACTTATGTACATGTGGTTTTTTTTAGTTTTTTTAATAAATTGCAGAGATTTCAAAACTAACTTCTTTCACGTTGTCATTATGGGGTATTGTTTGTAGGATGTTGGGGAAAAAATGAATTCCATTTTCGAATAAGGCTGTAACATAAAATGTTGCAAAAGTTAAGCGCTGTGAATACCTTTTGGATGCACTGTAAATTGAAAAATATACAGAAGATACTGTGAGAGATTTGATTAGCCCTCACGTTTTGAAAAGCAAATGTCTTTGGAAAACATTGGATCAAGAAAACTGACAATCCCTTATGGCCCAATCCAACCAGTTGCTTCCTATACATTGGTTAAAAAGCCCATTTGATGTCTTGTGCTAGTCAAGATGGAATGAATACCCCATTCTCCTCCTCTTACTGTTCAAATAATTAGTTAACACTTAATGTTTATGGAATACTTTTAGTATTCTCTGACATAGTGTGACATTATGAAGGGGGAGATGTATTTCACCAAGGTTTCTGTTTTGTCTGAATGTAAATTGCATTGTGGGGGATTTGTCTTTTTATTAAGGACCTGCACATTGTGTGTGTGTGTGTGTGTGTGTTTTTTTTCTCCCAGTGTGGGGTTTCCCCATAACTACTTGCCTACCAGGGTTAATTTTTTTGCACATGTAAGATCTTGAATTTTTTACTTCCAGTAAATGGATATGAAATATGTCAAGCTTTAAAGTGTTACTAATCCTAGGACCCTGCATTCACTATATCTGGTCTCCCACAGTACACAGAAATGCTATTATTTTAGTAAATATAAACTGCTAAATACCTTTTCTCATCAGCAGTTAGAGCAGTCTTGTGACTTCAGCAGAGCACTGGTTAAAGCTTGTAGGAGTTTTCTTTTTAGGAGGATGTGAAACCCCCTGACCTCTATCTGGACAGTGCTGATTGGCCCTGTGCTGATCACATGCACTCTCCAAAGAAATAAAAATCCTCTCTAGCAATACACACCAAACTGAGTATGTGTATGTGACTACGGATTCAGTCTGTATCAGATGGTCATTTCAACAAGAGGAGGGGCAGAGATGAAAGGATCAAACATCCTTTTTACACAATGCAGAGGATTAACCCCTTAGGTTCCACAGTGAGTATAACAAGCATGCTTTACTGCATATACAGACTGATTTTACTGTTGTGGGTTTAGTAACCCTTTCGTTTTGCAAACCTATAAAATCACAAAAAACAATGGTACTCAAAATTCTCCATAGGTGATGCTTTAAAAGCCTTTTATATGTTATCATTTTAGAGTTAACCATATGTTATGGCTCTAGAATGATTGCTTTCACTCCACCATTCATAACGATACCTTACATGTGTTCCGTAATTGATGTTTACATACATGTGCTTGCCCTATGCTGCACGTGTGATATGGGGTGTGTACGGGGGTGCCGGGTGTTTTAAAAAATGTTTTTAATTTTTTTTATCCTTTTTTGTTTTCCTACTTAATGTTATAGCAATGGGCAGGTGATACATCCTCTTTATGGGGATACTGGGGATCTAGTAGACCCCCAGTGTCTCCCCTGCCTTTCAGTGCAGCTAATCATGCAAATTCTGCTTAAATAGCTACGTCCTCGGCTATTCGAGGAATGACAGCTGTTACCCTGGAAGTGACGTAATACATTGTTTCCAGGGTCATTAGTCACAGGAGATTTAGGAGATGGATGTTCCCCAAATGCCTCCTGGTTCTGCTTTTTCGTCGGGTCCTGGGTTCCCCAAAGAAATGGAAGAGCCTGGGAACTATTATGGGTGGCTGCTGGCAGGGGGTATGCACTCAATTAAAGTCCCATCAAAGTGAGAGCCACCCGGATCACTTTTATCTGAAAGTCCTTGGCTGGCTGTAAAACCTTGCTTCAACCTCTTGTCTATCATGCACTTTATAAACGTACCATGGTAGACAAGTTGTTAAAATCTATAGATTTTCTTTTTGGGGAGGGGGGTCTCATGCCATATTGTGGGTATATTTTTTTTTTTTTTTGTGGGGTCCCATTTGACCTAAAGGACCACTTAGGAATTATAAGGGGACCACAACCCCATGTGTTTTGTATGTGTGTTTTATATAATTCATGAATGGAGGTGGTAACTGGAGGTGGTGCTGGATGTAAAGGACTCAGTGGTGCCTGCACCTGTCGGCATCTCTAACCACTGGCAGCGGGAAGCAGGGATAGCCATAAAAATGCAGCTTTTATACTTGACGTTTCGCTCCTGCCAAATGGGCTAGTGTTAAAGCGCTGCGCAAACTGTTGGCGCTGTATAAATCCTGTATAATAATGTTCAAGCACTCTTCCAAACACCTGAACAGCCAAGGTGCAGTCTGAACTTTTGCCTTGATCCTTACTCTTCACCTGTCAGAGACCGCCATGTTTAGTTAGTACTTGCCTAGCAATGTTTGGTTTTGCTTTTTTTTGTTTTTGTGTTTTTTTCTGTTTTATGGTATTTGAGCAACCATAAGGCCTCAAAAAACTCCAGTAACTTTAGCTGTAGAATGCTGCATTTAAAATCACAAGTGTTTGTGTTTTTTTTGGGGGGGGGGTTTTAGCATTTTTTTTTTTTTGTATTAACGTTTTTGTGTGCTTTTCAGTGTTTGCGTTTTTAGCAAAACTATACTCCCACAAAAACGCTCATAAACACCCTAATAGCTGCAGTTTTCAGTGTCAGAGGGTTTTTACAGCTGTAAAACTCCTATTCAAGCGCAGTAGTTCTGGGGAGGGGGGGTTCCAGCCTGAAAACACCCCTGCCAAAAAACACTGATAAAACCTATTTGTGCATGGACACATAGGATAACATGCTGGGGAGTTTGCTGGCTATAGAAAAAAAAAACCGCTTGATGCCCACAACATCAGCTGTAAAAATGCCAAGTGTGCATGAGGCCTACAGCTGGCTGTGTGTTTAGTAAAACTACCTAGTATAGGCAATTTTTCATCGTCCTGAGACTTGAGTGTCCCTTTACCCAGGGACTGTTTCCAAACAGAGTACTCCCTACCAATATACTAAACGGTTTCCTCTGACATCTCTCTGCAATACATTCCCTGTAATAATGTTTATGCCTGTGTTGCTATGAAGATGTCACTTGCACTGTGTGGGGTATGAAGGATCTTCTTTTTTATGGTTTCCTTATTTGTGTTTTGCTTTTGTACTTTTTGCATCCTCTGTTTGGAATATGTTCTCCTGTTGATTGCACACCTGTATAACAATGTTCACAAACAATCCTTTTGTGTTGTATTGTCTTAGAATGTTTTATACATAATAAAAACAGAGAATCTGTTTTAAAAAGAAGTTATTGTGATCATATTGACCGACCAAGCCACATCCACAACATAATGGTCTCCTCTGTGGGTCTTTACAAAGTTCTTTCTCTAACTTTTTTTTTTTTTTTTCTTAAGGGAAGCAATAGCTTTGGGAAGCACAGATTTCACAGAAAATGACATTGAAAAAATAGTTGAAGAACTTGGGAAAGAATTCAAAGGAAATGCCTATCATCTTATGCACAAAAATTGCAACCATTTCTCTTCATCTCTGTCAGAGGTAAGTTACCCTGTTTATGTAGTAATGTTACATATCGGCCGTGGATAATTTAGCAGCCAAAAATAGGGTTATTGTGCAACAACGCTGCCTACCGACTTCAGTGAAAATTTGCTTCCCATTGACTTCAATGCAAAAACGCCCCCTAGTGACTTCAGTGCAAAATTTTGTCCAATTGACATCAATGAAAAAATGCCCCCTAGTGACTTCAGTGCAAAAACACCAGCCACATTACTTTAGATTAAAAAAAAAATGTTTGTTTCTGTTCTCGACCAAGTGCATCCTGAATTTTTATTTCGGTGCACCACTAGTATATCTATATCCCATTTATGTTTGATATTGTTGTATATTTTCTAGGGATTCAGTAGACTATCCTCGGTAGACATAATTTTTTAACATCAGGGTGGGCTGTGGTGGTGTTTGCTACGATACACTTTCATGTACATTGCTTCAAGGTATCCCATTCATTTCAATGGGCTGCCTAATGCCCTACAACTAGCTATACCATTCAAAATTAATGGCGCCGCAGAGCAACCAACACATGTAACATGCATTTACAACAGCATAGTTGTGTGAATGGTCCTTTAAAACTAGATACCGATGTTTTTTGTTTTAACTTTAACAAATAATTATTCCCCGCCTCGGATATTGGTTGTGGCAGATGTTCCTGGATAGTTATGGTTTTTAAGATGAGATTTTTTTTTTTTTCCCTGTAATTACCAAAAATATTAATGGTTTTAGAGACAGGCTGGGAAATTGGCTTTGAGCTTTGACACTTGTCAAACAAAACCATGACACAGGAAAGGTATTGGACAGGGGTTAGCAACCTCTTCCACATAAAGTGACATTTTTATAGGCACTAAACAACTGGAGTGTCAGTGAACAAAAGTATACCATAGTCATATAGTGGGTTTTCAATTGTTGCACTGGTAATGACAACTCATGAAAACTTAAACTCATTAGTTATTATTCTAACTTATGAACACACAAACATTGTTCATATTTAGACCCCAGCCCTCTTTCCTCCATCTTCACACTTCAGTCCCCATTCCTGCACCGGCACACCTCAGGTCAGTCCCCGATTCCTGCACCGGCACACCTCAGGTCAGTCCCCGATTCCTGCACCGGCACACCTCAGGTCAGTCCCCCGATTCCTGCTCCGGCACACCTCAGGTCAGTCCCCCGATTCCTGCTCCGGCACACCTCAGGTCAGTCCCCCGATTCCTGCTCCGGCACACCTCAGGTCAGTCCCCCGATTCCTGCTCCGGCACACCTCAGGTCAGTCCCCCGATTCCTGCTCCGGCACACCTCAGGTCAGTCCCCCGATTCCTGCTCCGGCACACCTCAGGTCAGTCCCCCGATTCCTGCTCCGGCACACCTCAGGTCAGTCCCCCGATTCCTGCTCCGGCACACCTCAGGTCAGTCCCCCGATTCCTGCTCCGGCACACCTCAGGTCAGTCCCCCGATTCCTGCTCCGGCACACCTCAGGTCAGTCCCCCGATTCCTGCTCCACTACAATCCCAAAACATCTGTAACCCTAATGCAGCTCCCTCAAACCTGTTTTTTGCTACTGCATCCCCTGCTTACCTCTTCTGCCACACTAACTCTCTGCACTGCAAAGCTGGTGTGTTGAGTTACCATTCAAAGTGAATGGTGCTGCAGAGCACCAACACACACAACATGCATTTACAACAGCACTGTGGAGTGAATGGTCCTTTAAAGTAATAACAATAAACATTGGTACCTAGCTTTAACCACCTCCCGTGCGGCCCATGTATATAAACGTCCGGACGGTGGCAGTGCAGGGTCGGGTGGCCGTTTCACTTCTGACATCATTGCTTACTACGTGTAAAATCTGTGAATGATCAGAGGTCACATGGTACAAGGCTATTCACAACAGCCTTGTATCATGTGACAAGCTGTGACCAATCACAGCTCACACAGTAGTTCTCAATGGCTGCCAGAATGCAGCCAGAGAGAAGGAGAAATGATTGCTTTTACAGCCTTTTATGGGTGTAAAAGCAATCAGTGTAAAAAAAAAAAAAGAAAATCAATCTTCACCCCCAAAAAGTAGTACAGTGTCACCATGGTGACACTGTACTGCTAGGGTGACAGTATGTAAAAAAAAAACCCATAAATATTAAAATAAAAATGTAAAAAAAAAAGTTTAAAAATTTTATAATTTTTGGTTATAAACTAATTTAATTTTTTTTTTTTTTTATTACTAAAAAGATAACAGAATACATTTTGGCCAAGATTTATGTTGAAATATTTATTTGCAAAATTTTATAAGAAACACTTTTTTTCAAAATTTTTGGACTTTTTCATTTACATAGCAAAAAAAAATAAAAATCCCAGTGGTGAATAAATACCACCTAAACAAATAAAGCTTTATCTGTCTAAAAAAAAAATGCTAAAAAATTCATATGGGTACAGGGTACAGTGTTGCATGACCACGCAATTGTCATTCAAAGTGTGATAGCACTGAAAGCTGAAAATTGGCCTGGACAGTAAGGAGCTAAGTGTCCGGACTTGAAGTGGTTAACAAATAATTCCCTGCCTTGGGTATCAGTTGTGGCAGGTGTTCATGGATAGTTATGGTTTTTAAGATGGGATTTTTTTTTTTATATGTAATTGCCAAAAATATTAATGCTCTTAAGAAAAGGCTGGGAAATCGGCTGTGTGTTTTGACACTTTTATTACTTATCAAACGTTCATGTCTGGAATCCCCGAGAATTAAAAAATAAATAACAGACGAATGGCAGTAGCCACATGCCACTGAAAATAGCATGGCGTGCTGGGGGTTGCTGACCCCTGTGTTGGAATGTATTGTAATGTAGCAACAACACTGGCTGCTAAACTGGTGATTTGAGACATATATGCTAGGCTTGAACATTGATTGCATTGGTGCCATCTGTGATCAGCATCATTGCCTCCTTTACAAAGAGGCCAACTGTCCTATGTGGTATGAGATGTCATGTGAAATCCTCCTCCATCAAGAGTGAGAATTTGTTTAGAACAGCATGGCTATGCCAGCGTGTAATCATGGTGGATGAAATTTAGGAAGCGCCTGGAGTGAGTAACAATCTGGTCCTGTTTTTTCTAGAACTGTACTAGAGGAATTCTGGTTGAGATTTGATTCCTAAAGATGGTATTTTACATTGCCTTATCTAAAGACTGTTGGTTTCATGAGTAGGGATGAGCAAAATCAATCCACTAAGTTCAAGGACAGAGCCAGACTAGGCAAGTATGCTAATGGGAGGGGAGTGTGGAACCTGGCCAATATTGTAGATTTCGTGAGCTGGTACCTGTATAGGAATGGAAGGCTTGCAGACATTTTCTGCACATGATTTTATTTTTTTGGGGTTGTATTTTTTTTTTGGGGGGGGGTTTGTGCACTTGCCATTATGCACCTCTCTTAAAATGCTATTGTCTTGAGTCTGGCTCTAATACTTACCCTTAGACTTGGAGAAAGTATGTTGCAAATTGAAGTTGACAAAGTCAGTGGTTTGTATATTTTGTGTCTTCATGTTTTCTCTTGCAAAAGTTGAGCATTATAAATCTAAAATAATTGCAAAGGAAACCGGTGTATAATTTAAAGAACAGGTCCACTTTCAGCACTTTATTCTTACTTGTTCGTGCAGCCTACTCAAATGAGGCTACCTGTTTTGCTATTAACCACACGCTTAAGACGCGGACAGATGCTCCAAACCAACACAAGAGGGAAGAGAGAAAACAAATATGGCTCCTGTATTCGTATGCATGAGCAATCTGTTACTTTTCTTCCCTTTTTTTAGCTTTTTCTAATGGTGTAATGGCAGCAGGGGACAGTTGCTGCAAATTAAACTGACTTTTGTAAGGCCCTGTGCTGAAGAATCCTGGTTATTAGTACCCATTGTGATTCATGTTTCTTATTTTGGGCAAGCCACAGGGAGAGGTAAGAATAAACAAAAAGTCCTGAAAGTACATTTGTCCTAATAATATTTCTAAATAATCAGACCAGAAGCTAGCAAATGCAAGAAATACTGGCAGTGCACATCCCACAATATAATTATTTTTTTTGCAAGTTTTGTCTCACCCATAGTTATAGACTCCAGTTCAACCTGTGTGGGTGTGCGTGTGTTCATGACAAAAGTCCTTTCTCATATTCCTGTATATTGTGCTTGCTAAGATGCCCATCTAAGAGGTTGTTTTGTTTTTTGTTTTTTTTATTTTTTGTTTGTTTTTTTTTTATACTTTAAATACTTCCCGCTAACACTACTGGTTGTGGAAGTGAGTTCCTTACTGCCCTGACCGTGAAAAAAACCCCTACGCAGTTAAAGGTTAAACCATTTTTCTTCCAATTTCATTGAGTGGCCGCACATCGTCTTATATTCTCTGAGACTGAATTCCTTAGAATCACTGTTGAGGTATTTTGTATTGCTGTATCATCTCCTCTCAAACGTCTTTTATATAGGGAGAATAAATTGTTTGCAGTCGTTCCCCGTAACTGAGGTCCTCCGGCCCCCTTATTAACCTTGTTGCCCTTCTCTGGACTCTCTCCAACACAAGCACATCTTTTCTGAGGACTGGTGACCAGAACTGGATAGCATACTCCAGATGTGGTCGAACCAGAGTCTTATAAAGTGGCAGGATTATAGTTTTAACTGGAGTAAATACACTTTTTTTTTTTTTTTTTTTTTCTTTAATGCATGCTAAAATTCTGCTAGTTTTGCTTGCTGCAGCTTGACACTGCATGCAATTGCTGAGCCTGTCCTCTACTAGGACCCCCAGATCCTTTTCCATCCTGGATTCCACCAGAGGCTTTCCCCCTAGTGAGTAACTTGCGTTCATAGTTCATATTTTTAGCACCCAAGTGCATCATGTTACATTTTCCAACATTAAACGTTATTTGCCATGTAGTTGCCGACCCCTTTATTTTATTAAGATCTTATTGTAAAGTTTCTACATCGTATTGTGAAGTTATTGTCCTGCTTAGTTTTGTTTCATCAGCAAACACTGAGATTGAGCTATTTATACCAACCTTTAAAGGTCCTATATGTACCCAGGGTACATTAAATTGAATCTTGGAACACCTCAAAGCCATAGTCCACTTTTTGTAGAAAAAAAAAACCTATGAATCCACTCCTATATTCATAAAATAAAAAGTGTGTATTTATTAAATGCCTTGCAGATGCAATTCACAGGTTAAGGGGCTGAAGCATGTAATCATTGGGCTTCAAGTGCCGTGATGCAAGATGGGACTTGTAGGCTTTACAGTCACAGATCCCTTTGAATGGATGACATGGCTGTGTAGGCAGAACCACGAAAAGCTGCACCAAGTTCAAAAGAAAACAAAATATATCAGGGAAAAAACACCCCACGATTCAGCTATGTTGGGTGAGGGAGGGCGATGTTCAGTAATGTGACCATGTTTCATGTTACCCCCTAAATATGAGTGTAACATGAAACATGGTCACAAAGGTGGACTAAGCCTTTAACCCTTTTGCTGCCAGGTCCATCCGGGCAGCATTAAACCCCACCACACCGATCCCACTACACCGATTCACTGTGGCTTCCCTGCAGCTGCTGGCTTTAGGGGCTGCAGGGGAGCCACAGGGGAATGATTGTAACAAATCCATCTCCCCTGCTGATCCCTGCTGTGTTAAGTCCCTTGCTCTTTCTCAAAAAAATGACATCGGTGTCTGTTTAGACCTCTGATATCTCACCAAAGCCTCCTTCTGTTTGTTAAAAATAAAACAAAAACACATAGGCCTCGTTCACACAGGGCATACTACAGCATACGCCCCTGCGAAGCTGTGTTTACCTGCATGGGGATGCACAGGTGTTCCATGCATTGCCACACAGGTGGTTCTATTGACATAAATTGGAATGTAGCAACTGCACAAACACAGCCGCTGCTCCCAATTTGACATCTGCGTGGATCTGGGTACATGTCCCTGAACTCACACTGTCTGCATTTCACATATTGAAGGCTGTAAGGGAAAAATAACCATACAATGGAAACATTGCAAAACTGTTCTGGCCACCTGAGTTTAAAAGTGAAGCACAGGGCCTGGAAGTGAAAGGGTTTTATCTGCAGTCAGCTATGTAATGCAGAAATCTAAAGGTGCCCACACATTGTCATTCCTTTTAGTATATGTGTCTAGCCCCACCCTTATTGGTCTATTCTTCTGATGGACAGCAAGGTCTTAGTGTGTGTGAAAAGGGGCAGGGCACAGTTTTTCAAGGGCTGCAGCCATATTCTCTTTCTAGTGGACATTTGGGGAGCTGTACATGGGTCAGTAAACAAGTTTGGAGACACTTGGGCAGGCACCTGCATTATATGGCTGCAGTTAAATACCAGCAAACCGAGGTTCTTCACACACCTGAAGATGTAGTTTTTTTTTCTATTAGAAAAATCTCTGTGTGCCTCTGTGAAATGTGTTCCACTTTACTAGGAGTCTGACTTCCTTGATTTCAGAACTAAACCCCTTCATTTATGATCCTTGTCCTCCCTGAACACAAGTGTGGTAGCTGGCGGTCTTACACACCGGTCACACAGATCTGACTTTGAAATCGTGTGGCTTCAAATTCGGATGACATTCCGACTTGAAGTGTGACTTGCAAGACACAGATGTCTATGCTTGTCGCACCCAAGGTAGTGCATGCACTACTTCAGAGATCAGAGCGGCTCCGACCAAGTCGGAATCGCACCGATATGATTGTTGTAATTGCGGACAATAGGGTGTGACTTGCCATGCGATTTGCAAGTCTCATGGCATGGCAAAGTTGCACCTGGCGTGTCCGGGGTCGTAGTCCTGAAGTCATAAAAGTCAAGTCCCGAAACAATGTGGAACTAGTTTTAGAGGCACACAGATGTTTTATGGCTAATAAATGCAATCCCAAACCAGCATGTAGTTTAGAAAATAAAAATCATGACAGTTTAAAATGTCTAAAAGTTGGTTTAAAAAATGGTTTAATGCTACTGCAAATTATAAAATCGAAATACTTGTGTGATTTGCCAGTTAGTTGATCGCAAGCAATGGCATTTTTTTTCCTTTGCAGTATTATTGGCCTGGTTTATCTACTTTTGTCGTCTTAATCAAATCATTTCCTTTTATCACCTAGATCCTCTGTGGCAAGGAGATACCCCGTTGGGTTAACCGATTGGCATACTTTAGTTCCTGTGTTCCTTTTCTACAAAGCTGTCTACCGAAGGAATGGTTGACTCCTGCTGCCCTCCAGTCTAGTGTCAGCCAGGAGCTGCAGGAAGAGCTGGAAGAAGCAGAGGATGCAGCTGCCTCGGCCTCTGCTTCTACAACTATAATGCCCCGACCTGGACGCCACACTAAGTTATAGGAAAACACTTACGGGAGAACTGCCATGAAATGCAATTGTTTTCAAAGTCAGTGATCCTATTGATCTCCAGCAACTGACACTCTTCTGTCAATCAGGGGGCAGGAAATCTACATTGGGGCACAGGAGCCTACTTTTTTTTGAAGTATTTCAGCTCAGGATATTTGTACTTGTGTAAAAGAACATAATGCAATGACGCTATTGTTTTTGTCCAACTATTCACCATCCTACCAAACTCTTTTTAAACATGTCTTGTGTACATTTCTACTTTTTTTTTTTTTTTTTTTTTTTTTGTAATTTTCCTCTCAGTATTTTTTTTTTTTTTTTTGGTCAACTTCTATAATCAACTAAAAAACAACAACTTTGGATTATTGCTTTTTTGACCCAAATGAAGAAAAAGTTCAGTTTTTTTAACTCAGCTGTGCAGTCCACTTGTTCCTGTATCCTCAGTGCTATTTTTGAGTATCCTGCCAACTTTCATAATAGTTGCAGCTGTTCTACTTTTTTTTTTTTTTTTTTTTTTTTATAGTGGATAAAAGTGATCACCTGTTGGTGAAGGTCATCAGTTGTGCTTTGATGGTTTACAGTGTTATTTTTCTGACCACTACTGTCTTGATGCTCTACAAGTTAATACTCTAAGACCTGTCACACTGACCTAAAAGCGAATTATATATTTAAACCAAATACACCTGGATGAAGTTGCTTGACAATCCTCTTAGCTTTATCCAGTGTCTGGACGTGTTTGTAGGGTAACCCTTAAGACTACTTTTTATTGCAGTTATGTTACATCTTCTGTTGGAGCAGATAAGACATTTCATGTTTTGTGGGATTGAGGGATCAGTCTTGATGGGTAAAAATGGGGTGCTGGGGTGTAAGTCATATTTTTTTTCTACTAGCAAATATTTGTATGTTTTATGTATGTTATTGCTACAACTACATCTGATAATAGTTGTCCAGTAACTCTTACCAACAAGTACTGTTCATTTTCTAATAGATCAGGGATTTTGCATGAATTTTTACAACTAGAGCTTGTTATATACATTTTTTTCTTTTTTTTTATAGATTTTTTTTTTTTGTTTGTTTTCTCTCTAATGATTTGTGTAGATTTTCAGCTCTGGTAAGGCAATCACGAAATACAAATGCAGTTTTCCTTCTGTTTAAAAAAAAAAAAAAAAAAATCCATGTTTTACAAGTAAATTAAGCACTACGTTGGCTGGATTGTATGCAAAATTCATTGTCGATTCTAACCACTATCTTGGCACTTTTGTTTCTTGAAGTATTTTTCAGTCAGATCTGTGCAGTACTGTAGGTTTGCAGGTCCAGTATCCCCAGTCCAGGAGCCAAAGATGGTTTTGAACCACACACACAATTACGCCTTATGATTACTGGGCTTGGTGTTGTATTGCTTACTAGAGTGCTTGGGTTCCTTTGGGCTGGACAAAGCCTGCAGCATTGGCTCACCAACTTCTGACCAGTCATTTGCAAGTTGTTTTGGTAATTTTAAAGCTAATTGAAGCATACATGGAAATGCCTTTCAAATTGCCACGGGTACAGCAGAAGGCTTATACTGTCTCCACCAGGAAGCATATGTTTGCTTTGTGTCTGGTGTTCTGTGTTTTTTTTTTTTTTTTTTTTTGTGGCAGTGTTCTGGTTGTCCCTTTCTGTTTTTAAGTCTTTTTTTTTTTTTTTTTTTCTGACATTATCCACTTTACCTGTACTCTTCTGTCCAGACTGCACAGGGATATATTTAATGCAGATTTGTTTTAATAATGAACATGGATTTTGTAACACGGTAAGCTGAGAAAAGCTTTCACTAACTTGTGGGTTTCGTATAAAGTGTTGTACCTCTAGGAACAACAATTTTATATACTTCCAACAATGCAGCTATATGTGTCAGCGAACCAGAAAGTGACGTGGCTAAATTGGAGGGGCCAGAGCTTACAGCAAACACTTTAGCACATGTATGCGCTATGTTTAGTAGTCTCTCTTCACTACCACAGCCAGGCACTGTTACACTGATAGGACACCTGATTGTGTGTGTCTATAGCTACTTTTGTGTAGTGAGTGCAGGTTAGAAGAATTGACCCTTTCATACATGAAATTGAGGGTGCTTTGTGTCCCAGAATTAAGTGTTTCATCTTTGTTACATATAGTGGAAATGGAACCACCTAATTAATACCATCTGATTGATGTGTTTTTCTTATGCACTTTTTTTTTTTTTGTTGTTTTTTTTTACCAGGGCAAGCTTGGAAATTACATGCTTGTCAACAAAAAAAACTGATCATAGCATTTAATCAGGGCTGGGTGATGGAAGCACATGTATGAAGGTAGACTTAAAGTGATATGACAGTTAAAAGGTTTTTACTGCTGTGTATACTGCTATTAGTAATTATACGCTGCTTTGAAAGGTTATAACGTTTTGCTTTCCTCCAATCTCAGATAGTCCCCTCAGCGCTATTTCTGTTTTCCAAAGTTAGGGTGGATCCTCTCCCTTGCTGCATCCTAAGGAGCCACCCTTGCATGTGTGCCTCTGGTGGAGACTACAGCCATATATACATTCTCTGTGCACTCACACACAGGCAGCCCTAAAACTGAACCTCATTAATGCAAGTCCCATCCCTTTCTCCTCCAATGTAATAGAATGACTGCAGCCAGGTCCAGGAGGATGGGACCTGTAGGCCCAAAGAGATTGATCATGTGACCTGCTTGGTATGCGCTTCCCAACCAAAAGTTCGGAAAGGCTCTGCTTAGTAATCCCAAGCTAGCTGTGGTGACCACATCTATTTGTATGTGTTTTCATGTATGATCAAAGAAAATGTTTCACAGAGGATTGATTTTTATTAATGGTTAAGCTATTAAAGCGAAAAAAACAGAAGCTTTTATACTACTTTAAAGCAGAGCTCTTATGTTAAAAACAGCCATGCAGTCATGAATAGCATTGCTGCCAATTTTGATCATTTTAAACAAATTAATTTGCTTTGTATACTGTGTTGTTGTTTTTTTTTTTTTTTTGTTTTTTTTCTGCACACCATCTTTGCTATTCCTTTTCATCCTCATACTAGTGGGGAAGGGAAGTCACATCACAAAAGGGAAGTTTTCAATGTGGGACTGGGAAGGGCTAAATTGATTTATACCCATATACTAGCTGTTTTGTCGAGAGCTGATTATCCTGGTTTACACACAGGAGTAACAGAAGAAATCCTTTGACCTCGGACCAAGGTAGCTGGACCAGATTAAAGGCAGATGTTAGAGTGTTTTCAGGGCTCTTCCAGGGCCTGCTGCTGCAGTTGCACACCAACTAGGACACACAAACACGCAGCCACTGGGAACACAGTTCTGCAAATATGAGTTATTGCAGTTTTGCAGTATAAAATGTGTAAAAAAACAAAACTGAGGCTTCCATTTCGGCTTCAAACTGCAATTAGGTGGCAGCTGGAAGATGCAACAAATAAAACATTTTTTTGAGTTGTTCAATAAACTTGCATGTTTGCCAATGACCAAGCATGCATGTTTTTATTTTGAACAGACACCCTTGGTATCAGAGGTACTTTGATAGACCAGTAACAATTAGCAGGAAAAATTACCACGGGCACAGGCAATCCATTCTTTTGCCGTGATGGATCAATCAAGGGGTGTTTTGGTTATCACAGTGCCCGTAGAAATACAGTATATTTTTAATCCGTTCATATTCTGCTGAATAGCACACCGATTGCCTCATGTTTCTTTCCATCTGCAAGGCTAATGTTACCCCTCCTTTGTTTTATTTTCTGTAATAAAAGATAAATGGCATACCTTGGTTAGGAGATAATGGAGCACACTTGAAATGATTGCAGCTGGTGTACTGATATCTTTTCCCAAAAAGTACAATATCAGCTTTGAGTGGATTGACCACTGAGCTGTAATCTACAGAAAGGTGCGGGCCAGCCAGGCACAGCATCCCTAAATATTCAAACCCTAACAAAACATTGTGAGCAGTCTTTATTGGCAGCAGATTGGAGATACAAGTGTAAAAATTTTCATTTTTAAATATCAATGTTTAAAACATATTGGACCAAATGGCCCTAAAAGAATCACAGATTGGTACATATTATTGAAATGTGTAATAATTTGGTGCCAAGTGGAAAGCCTAATTTCTTTCACAAACCACGCTTTCGTTACTATGTCACTTAATGGTGTAGTAAGTGATGGGACAGCTCTCCATAACTGCAATGGAAAGCCATCCCATCACTTTCTTCATCAATAAGTGACATATACTTTGGATGCTGCTTGTGTAGCTATAATCTGTAACATATGTGTAGTTTGTGAAAGATATGAGGCTTTCCACTTGAAACAAAATTGCTTACATGTATCAATAATATGTGTGAATCCTTTAGGGCCATCTGGTCCAACATTGATATTTAATAAAAATAATATTATTTTAAACTTGCATCTCCATTCTAGTACTGATGAATTCCACTCAAAAAGTTCTTTGTAGTGACCTCTTTTGAACTGGTCAGATGCCAGTCCCTGGTCATGTCCACACCGAATATACATAGCTATTTATAAAGGTCAGCGTTTGTACATGGATATTCTGTTGCTAGAATTTATAAAACTTAGTGAAGGAGCTAATATTTTAGTTTTTTTTTTTTTTTTGTTTTTGGGGAATTACGGGAAATCTTTTTTACTATGTAAATGTATGTTTGTACTTCGAGTATAATCTATTGGATATTTTTTGCAGCATAACAAATTTCCCAAAAATTGAGACGCTGATTTGGTTTTGACAGGTTTAAGGCTGTCTATATTATGTGGAGTATTCACAGATGAATTTGTACACAGTGAGAAAATCTATTAGGTCTACAGTACAGTCAAAAGAAAACAAATTGTTGCAAGTAGTTTGCAGGGTTTTTTTATTTATTTTGTTTCTGCCGTGTAAAGAAAGTAGGTAAGCTAGGATGATTCTATTTTTTGAGATGCAGTTGCATGCATTTGTTCTGGACAGATATGAATTGGCCTTTTAGATAAATGTATTGTTTGTATCTGATGTATCATTTGACCTGTATTGGGCAGCCCACGTGCATTCATCGGGTTGAACGAAAATAAATGGTCTGATTTATCTCCCATCCACACATTCGAAATTGATGGGGGAATCCTTCCTGCTGTGGTATTGTGTTCTGGTGGCAGGGGAGACTTCCCTGCTGTCAGAATACAATGATCAGTGCTGCCAGCTGTAGTCGTCAGCACTGATCAGTTAGGAAAAACCTGACAGGCTGGTTTTACAGAATTCAAACAGTAGCTCAACTTCAGTACAGCCAGGGTGCCCATACATGGATCAAAATTAAGCCAGTCCCTGCTGAATGAAAATTCACATAGCATAATATACCCAATTATGTGCAAGGAAAATGTAAAAAAACTTGATTTTCACTTGCACATTGTAGTCCACACAGCTTCAGCTTGTTCACTAAGCTTCATAAATGAGGTGAAGTTGTACTGACTTCAGTCATGTTGTTGAGTTTGTTTTCCTTCCATGTGATTTGCTACTCTTTGCAAGGGTAATTTTCAAGGACTTTGTTTTGGGGTGGATGAAACTTAATCTGGAATCAGGCCAGAAGTCTATATCCTATGTTTAAAACTGGTTCAGAATGAAAGGGCTCCCCAGGACCACCAAAAACTAGTTGAAGATCACCAAACATACAGCTAGAAACCACAAGGTGCCTGCTATGTGACGATGTGCTTAGTTTGAATACCATATGGACCTCTCATAAAAAGTGCAAAATATGAAAAACAATATTGATACTGATATTTATTATTATTATTCAGTCCCAGTAAGTGAGAATAAAGTGCACTTCGCACTTTATTCTCACTTACTGGGACTGAATAATACTATCAGTATCAATATTTTTCATATTTTGCACTTTTATTGTGTGGTCCATATCTTCACTTATGATGTTGTGTGTATTAGTTCACAATTAGGACTGTTGCAAATGGTTATTTGTTACTATTGATTATACCCATAAGCGCAGTAGTACCTTTTTCATTTCTCAAGCTGTGCTTAGTTTGATTACAGCCCCTTGGTGACAGACAGGCATTTTTTTCAGGACTGAGCAGTACTCGTGTATTTTACATCTGAGTGTTGTCAAGTCCTGAAGTACTGTGAGCCCAGCCTGCGAGGTAACATGCTCCCTAGAGGGTGTGTAAATGGCAGCTTGACAGGCTGGGCTCACAGGAAGTGGATAGAATCACATGACTGTAGTTCTTCCTGAAGAGGACTGCCGATGCTGGACTGAGGAGCAAACCAGGGACAGCACTGGAGCATGTAGAGGGTAATTTTTTTTTTTTTTTTGGGGGGGGGGGGTGGGAACAGGACCCATAAGAAAAATGTTTTAGGTTTTAGAGATCTAACTGTTAAAGATGCTTGATGAATGACTCACTCTATATCCTTGTAGCTCCTGCATACAGTTTAGAAGAAAGGTCTAAAAAAAAGATCTGAATGCCCACTGAGATTGAACACAGCAGCTATCAACCTTTTAATGAGTTTGTTACATAACTTCTCAAAGATTTGTAATTTTTACATGAAATATTCAGGAGAATCAAAAGGGAAGAATCGCCAGTTCATCTCATCCAATCACCCCATTTGTTTGTAGTTTGCAACACAGTAGTCAGGATGACTTGCTGAACTGTAAGATGGGCCCTTTTGATTTCCAGGAAACAAAGGGAGTATAATATAATGATCACGGTTCCCACTTTTCTATATCGTTCTATTCAGCTACTTGAAGTGTTCTGTGTTCAGCTAGCCTTGCACAAACAGTTTGGATCCAAGCAGGTTTAAAATAGAAGTGCACTTTTTAAAATGCCTTAGCTTGTTGAGTATAGATAAGTAAATCAAGCAAGTTGGCAGATTCAATCCTCACCTTTTCTATTGCATATAAAGGTATTATTGCTGCTTCAATTAAAGGTAGGGAGACATCCAGGTGAGAAGCGACGTAACATTTTATTTTTATCACAAAGGTGCAGTTATTCTATAAGGCAATTGGCCATAGTACAGTAGTCTAATGCTAAGATGATTTTCTTCAGCTTGTGGAATTACACATGCAACACTGTTTGTCCTGCAGCTTCATAAAGGTAATTGTTAAGATCTTTCCATTTGAATTTATCCACTTTTACAGTGTTCCATTCCATATGAGCTAGAAAAGGTCTAACCAGTAACGGTTCAGAATGGTCTTGATGTTGTGTTTTTTTTGTTTTTTTTTCATATCCATGAACTTGGCGGCTAATAAAAAATGACTGTTTCTGCCTAGGTCTTTATGCACCGTGGTAGTTCCTTGCTGCCTTCACTGACCATCTTACTTTTGTCACTTGAGCTAACCAAACCATGTGATTGATTTGTTATGGGCTCCTCGAGTGATGTTTTATTAGAGCTAGCGCATAAACTTGGAATACTCTCAAGAGGTTCTGAAAGCCTAGCATTGTGATCAGAGTCCTGGTCAAACATTTTTGGGAAATTCTTTCGGAAATACATACATACACCAAATGGAAGACAGAAGGGAAATGGTGGTTTCTGTTTATGGTGTGCTATTTGTGTTGTGTATTTCTCCATGCTTTCTTTTCACCTTTTAGTGGATCCTGTTCCCCATGCCAACTGAGCCCCTTGTTTGAAGCATAGCACTGGCACAGGGAACATGTATGTGTGAATAGAGAAAGGGCATCCCTTGCAATGCACAGCTTTTCTGTGGAACCCATGAGAGGTTTTTATGGCCCATTTTTTCACATATGCTCACATCTTTAATTGTCTATTCCATTATTTATTGGCAAATGGCTTACCTGGGAATCACACTAACTATATAAGAGTTCATAAAAAACTTGGTCTCCTTTACAAGATTATTTAAAATGTAGGTTTTTATACATGTATACTGGCTTTGTGACTGGTAATATTCTTATTTATTTTTGACAAGAAATATGTAGCATCTGTGTATGAGTGAAAATCTTTTCAAGCACAATCTCATGCACTATGTTTATTATAAAAAAAATATTTCAGCTTTAATTTTATGTATCCTTTAGTGTACTTGGTGGTTTAGTTTACTATAAAGTTCTGTGTTTTAGTATGCAAAATGTCAGTTTCTGGGAAAGGATGATCTCCACTTCTATCCTTCCTTCCTTCTTTTCTTTTTTTTTTTTTTTTTAAACCGATACTAATTATTCGAGCAGCGATTCACTGGCAATGGCAACCAATTCTTTGTAGCTATTTTATTTTAATGTATAATGTTAAACACCTGGAATAATCCAAATTGCCACGTTTCTTTTAAATTACCCTGTTGCTGACTATTCAAGTGGAAGTCCAACCTCCCCACACCTAACACTCATGATAACTAACCTGTGTAAGAAAGATGTATATATTTAACTGGTTCCCAGCTGGTCTGTTCATATGACCTGACTCCCCTGTGTCAGCCAGTGCAGCTGCAGGGGAGAGGCCGGAATGCCAACAATGGATGGACCATTGAAGTCTATGGGTGATGTCACCACTTCAGGCTAGCTGTTATCTGAGCGCTCTCCTCTCCCCTGCTGCTGCAACTGGCTGACCCAGGGAAGATCACATGACTGGCATGGAGAGCCTGAAAACGGGTAAGTAAATCATCTTTCCTAAAAAGGTTAGTGTTACATGTTTACATAGGTGTTAGGATAGGGGGGAGGACAGTTTTTTAGGACAGTTAGGTGTAAGCTGGAATTCCACTTCTGGTTACAGAAGAATTGTCACCCTGTAATAGAAGGGCGGGACACTTGCCTTTCTGGTGTTTGGAACCCTCCTATCCTTTACAGCCAAGGTGCCATCTTAGATCTTAGCCTTTGTTTGATCTGCAGTTGCTGTGGAGCTGCACTTGTGGTCAGTTATGACACTTGATAGCTTGACTGTTTGGTTGAGGGCACAAGCAAATGTGGCGGTTATCATTCACAGCATGCCTTGAATATAACTGTTTTGAGAAATTGTTAAATCGATGGGTTTAGTTCTGCTTTAAGAATTCCCCAAGAAGACTTCTTTGAATAGATGTGTTGCATTCTCCAAAGGTCTTTGTGATGCCAGTGCTACTGTATATTTGGGCTCTTGGCAAAGTACATTAAGAAGAGATTTGCTGTTTTATTTGTACATGTAATTGCCAGGCTAAATACCTTCGTTGATCAGGTTTAAGGATTGTTAAAGCCCAACTCCTGGAAATCAGAAAATTCTTTCTTGCAGTGTGGCTGCGACTACTGCAAGGGGTAAACTGCTCATTTAGAGCTACCAACGAGTAAAATTATTTAACTCTCCCAATCATCTGCTTGCTAGCAGTTGGCATTGTCTCATGCTTCGGTGGTGGACAGACTCTTGGTACCATTACATCCATTGCAGGGCTATGGAGCATGGCAGGGATCTGCTTGCTAGCAGTTGGCATTGCCTCATGCTTTGGTGGTGGACAGACTCTTGGTACCATTACATCCATTGCAGGGCTATGGAGCATGGCAGGGATCTGCTTGCTAGCAGTTGGCATTGCCTCATGCTTTGGTGGTGGACAGACTCTTGGTACCATTACATCCATTGCAGGGCTATTGAGCATGGCAGGGATCTGCTTGCTAGCAGTTGGCATTGCCTCATGCTTCGGTGGTGGACAGACTCTTGGTACCATTACATCCATTGCAGGGCTATGGAGCATGGCAGGGATCTGCTTGCTAGCAGTTGGCATTGTCTCATGCTTCGGTGGTGGACAGACTGTTGGTAACATTACATCCATTGCAGGGCTATGGAGCATGGCAGGAACCAGTCTAGCAGCACAAATGATCAGGTAAGTAAATCTTTTCCATGTCCAATAGACCTAAACAAGCAGTCAGCCCTTTCAGGGTAGGTGCAGCCCCTGCAAGGAGAATTTTCAGGTTTCCTGGAGTTGGGCTTTTAGAAGAAAGCACTTACAAGTATGCAAGTGGTTCCAATTACATCAAAGCTATTTAAACGTCTAATCCTGTTTTTCCTGTGTACTGCTGACATTGTCTACTTGGGTTCTCTGTGTAGTATGTGTGGTGCCAGCTGAGTGCTGTTTATTTCGGATGTTGAATAGAGCTCAGATCACATGTAGCATGGGTGCAGCTTGTACATGCCCTACTACTGCACATTCTGCAGCTCTGTGGTTGAGCTGCCATAAGTAAACGTTGAATGAATATGGGCTACTTTGAGGGCAATGAGGGGGTTTGTCATTTTTTCATCCAGCTTGTGTGTGCTTTTCTTTTATGTAAGGAAAACTTAACCAGTCTACATTATTTACTGGCTATCTTTTAAAGGAAAACTCCAGTTTTGTGCCTTTTAAAAATGTACTCTTTTAAATATGTAACACTTGGATACATAAACACATCTATAGGGTTTACCATGTCCAAACATGCTGTTTGTTTTCTGTAGCTTTTTTTTTTTTTTTTTTATCCAGTCAGATGGCAGTTTTGTAGTTGGGGAAAGATGCAGCTGTGATGTGATTGTGATTTTCCTTATGATTAACAGTACAAATGCTGTAAATCTTGGGGTAGCTCCCATGCTTATTCAGAAATGTGACTGATTTGTGCATTACAGGCCAAAGGGTAGTTCCGGTGATCGCGAATGTTTAACTTGATAGGTATATTAGGCACTCAGAGGGCTTCCTTATAAAAACTGACTCGCCAAAATGTCTGTTCATTAAGGGCTCTTTAACATGGACGTTCTGATTGGGTCTGCCTGTCCGTTTTTCATGCGGACCCGATCCGAACCTCCATTCAACTTTATGGAGCGGTGGGTATAAACGGACATGTATCCATTTATGCCCGCCAACATCCCATCTGATCCGCCAAAAAGGGATGGATGGGGATCCAATTCCCCTTCCGTCCATCGGATCGGGTCAGATGAAAACGGACAGGCAGTCAGTTTTCAGCTGATTGCCAACTGAGGAGAGTGAGCAGCTTTGTATCTGCTCTGCTGGAGCGGAACAGGTCCTCTTTGTGTGAAAGGACCCTAAAGCAGCCGTATTGTCCTCCTTGTTCTAGGGAAGCCTTTTGAGTGCCTTCTATAACTTTTGGTATTACCCCTTTGTGTGGTGCACAAATGTGAATTACGCACATGGGCAGGGAACTGAAGCACCAGCAATATCTGAAAGCAATCACCCCAAAGTACAGAACCCTTTTTAAAAGCAAAAACCTCTCTGCTATATGTCAATTACACACATTACAGTCGCAGGATATCGTTTAAGCTGGACTTGGTAGGAAAGTACTGTTCATTGTAACAAAATATAAACTAAGCTCATCTTTTGAGCTATTTACCTTTCTTTTTGTAGTTTTGACTGTATTTCTGTTCTTCTGAATTTGGCAAGCAAATGTAGACTTTTTTTTAATATATACTTTCCTTAATGTGAAATATATTTTTTTTTTTTCCTCCTCCTAATGGAACATTGCTTTTGTGGTTTCATGTTGTCTGATATCTGAGGACTGATTGGTGACTGACAATAATTTTCTTATTAAAATGGTGCAATATAAGTTGCGGTTTTATTTGCTGTACAGACAATCTTTTGTATCAGTTGTTCATCAACTTTTGCAGTATCTTTACACCCCTCCAAAATTAAAATTTGGTTGCAGTATTATTTTTATGTAAAAGGGATATTTACAGTGTAAACAGTCATTACATACATGGGTGGTATGAAGGTGATCATATTGATGCTGAAAATTATTCATTCTTCAATGGCATCTTATGTAGGTTTTTTGCAAGACATTGGGAACCTTGTAACCAGAAATGCACTGCCATTACTAGCATTTGATGTAGCTTTAGCTGCAGCAAGAGTGCTAAACTTTTACAGAAGTCTTTTTTTTTTTTTTCTTTTTTTTTATACTGTTGTAACTCATTTTCATGATCGTGGAATCTTCTTCTTTTTTTTTTTTTTTTTTCCAATTTATTTAACTACTGTTTTTCACTTGGCTTGAATACAATATATTGAGAGAGGCTTATAAATATTTTTGTGATTTATTCAAATTTTACAAAGAAACTGACTTGCTAGACTGCATGCACCTATACAGTTTGCGCCATCTTTTGTTTTAACCTGATGAATTGTTAGTTTGGCTGTAATTCTGCTTACAGCAATGTTTACAACAAATCCTTATTTTGTTATACATTAGATATGCTTTGCAAATATTTCACCTTACTGGTATGGTAATTAGACCTCCTCAAAGCTGCATAATTCACTATGTTTATGTTTAACTGACTCATGGTAAGTAAAGCATTTTTCTTCTTTGAAAAGCAGATCCCTACTCGCCTTTTCTTATGGTCCCTTCCACTTGCTCCAGGTTTTCTGAATGGATAGTTTAAGGCAGGCAATGCACAGGCTGAAAGTTCAATAAAACTTTGGCTGACCATCCAAATGTTCAGTTTACAGAATACAGCACAATTGAGATCCAAAATGTATCTGCCACTGTTCAAAGCATGAACAATCAAACCACAATCCAATCCCTTTAAAACATTAGGTGCATAAATTGGTTATAACTTTACAGATTGCTCGTGTATGATGTAAACCACAATTGGAAGTAGTCTGGATGTTGCCTTTGGCCATTGTTGTACAAAGCATATGGAGTAGCAGACTGCTTATTCAAAGAGGAAATTCCCTTACAGCCATAAGAAAACTGTTTTACAATGTTATTGCTGTATTACGGGGGTCTCCAAACTATGACCCTCCAGGTGTTGAAGAACTGCAAGCCCTATGAGGCCTTGCAAGACACTGACAGCCACAGGCAAGACTCCCAGAGGCATGATGGAACTTGTAGTACTTCAACAGCTGGAGGGCCATAGTTTGGAGACCCCTGCTGTATTATGTTGGATTTGTTTTGAGGTTTCTCTTGTTTTCCACAGTTAACCCGTTTTTTGTTATATTGAAAGAAAACAAATACCTTTTCTGATAATATGGTGCAGATACTGCCTTTACAGGCTCTTTTCCACCTGAAGAGAAAATAAAACTGTATTTTTTTAAATAAGAAACAGTGTCTTGGTTAAATAAAATTAATGAAACTCGCCAATGTTTTAGTGTGTTTTTGAGCTACTTTTATTTTTTCAAAAAAATAATTTTCTAAGGTTTTAGTGTCTAAGATGAAAAGCGATTTGTCTAGCATGTTGTTGGAAAATATTTTGTGTACATTAATCAGGAATAACATTAAAAATCACTTACAGGTTTGGATAACACTGATTATCTCGTTCCAATGGCATCTGAAAGGTAGTGCGATATTTAACGCACTGGCCTGGTCTGATGAATCATGTTTTATTTTACATCATGTGGATGGCAAGGTGTGTGTGTCAGTGTGTCAGTGTCATGAAGAAAAGAATGAAAAATCTCCTGCGCTCAAAGGACCAGATATGGCATATATGGAAAAATCTTCATAGACCTTTTTAGCTTTCTAACCAATATGGCAATACTGTGCAGCCCCCTGCGGTGAGGGCTGGGGTAGCCCAATATGGCACCAGAAAATAAGAAAAGGGGTGCACAAGCCTTGCGCATTACCTCAATAAAAACTTTAATCGTAAAAAATAGTAGATGTATACTCACAAACGACAAATGTAAACAGGCATATCATGACCAAGAGTGGTCCATGGTCTGAAAAGGTGCACGAGTTCCACGTTAGCCCATTAACCATCCATTGGATGTGCTGGAAACATAAATCTGATTCATGGAGGCCCCTCATCTCCACTTACAGGACCTTCTGCTGATAGCTTGATGCCAGATACCACAGAATAACTTCAGAGGTCTAGTGGTGTTCATGTCGAATCAGGTCAGAGCTGTTTTGGTAGCAAAAGGGGGAGCTCTTCAGTGTTAGGTAGGTCATCATAATGTTCTGGTTGATTGGTGTATATTGAATTAAACAGTTTGTGTGATACATACACCAGTGCTAGCCAGGATCATCACACTGCCACTTCCTGGTTTACCATCACTGGTTTCTGTGTCTGCTTACTGCTCATTATGCACCATTCACACCTTCTTAATGCATGCACTTTGGTTTGAAAAATTATGTATATTTTAGTTTTTCTGTGCAAATTCAGGAGCTGTAATGGCCAATAGAATAATGAAAATGAATGTGAACAAGCTACCACACACATTTAAAAATGCACTAAAAACAGACACATGTGAACTAGGCCTTAGACAGATGTGACTAGGCTGATTCACCTTTCTGCCTCCTGCCTTAACATGGGAAAGTTAAATTGAAAACCACAAAGCTGAATTACTGAACCAGGAAATAAAGCTGGTGATACACTTAGATTTTTTTTCCCAGCCAGTGAGCTGAATGTAAGAAATCTAACTGCTAAGTAGTGTGGATGAATCTCCCACTGAATATTGTGCTCTGACAGCTGTCCAAACAATACCTGCATCTAATTAAATGTTCATCTGACAATTTTCTACCCTGTCACAGTGCTGACGAATCAGAAGCCGGCTAGCCCGTGCTGTCATTCCTGCAAGGAGAGGAGAGAAAGCTGCAGTGATTTCACATCCCCAAACCTGTGAAGCGGCTTTCCCTCCTCTCCTTGGAGGCATGACCGTATGGGTTAGATGGCTTCTGATTTGTCAGCACTGTGATGAGAGAGCTGAAAAGATTTCAAATCCCCAGCTTTTCCTTCTGTGACATCATGGACTTGGTGTAGGGAGATTTCCCACACTGCTGCTTTGTGAACTCAGGCTTTGACAAGCCTGGGTTGCCTGGGAGCAGTGAGGAAACCGCATGTGATTTGGAAATGACTTGTATTCCTTTTTCCAATCACATGCTATTGTTTGTGGTGCAATTTGCATCCATACATTTTGTATTGATGCAAATCACACTGCAAAGTATCAGTGATTACTTGACCAAAAGTATCGGTGCTCGTATTTGCTGATCAAAAAAGGGTATTGGTGCATTCCTAGTTAAAACAGATTGTCATATGAAAATACATGATCTCAAACTTAAAGAAATGCCACATGAATGAAAACTGCAGCAGCAGATCATAAGTCAGCATATGTTATGTGAAAGAAGAGAATTGCTGGTTGTAAATAATTTCCAATGATGAGGTGAGTATAGGGTAAGAAACATATCCTAACACATTTCACAGAGAGCTTCTTCAGGTGGTCAGGTACAGATAACAAAAATGT
The DNA here is from genome assembly GCF_062004578.1 of Staurois parvus. NCBI lineage: Eukaryota > Metazoa > Chordata > Amphibia > Anura > Ranidae > Staurois > Staurois parvus. Next base: position 2,239,519 of record NW_028318415.1, read on the forward strand.
ACATGCATTATAGCATATAAAACCAAAATATCAAAAATTAATCAAGACTGAAATTATTGAACACTGTCAAAATATTTCACTGAACTCTGATCGAAAGAGTTTTATTGTCATTACCTTGTCATATAGATGGAGATGCAGGATGATGGTCATTTAATGTCTAATTTGTACAAAAAACTATTGACTGCCAATGCAAGTGCCCAATCCCAAGCTTCTCAATAATATTCTGTATGGACAGTATATAAGGCTAAAGAAAAATTTCTCAAGAGAATAGTCACGGGATTGTCTGTTGTTGAAAGGCCACAGTAAGAGGTGCCTCAAAAGGGCCTTTCAGAAGGCACAAAATCGAACCAGAGAGTCCTTGTATCTCAAATCTACATGCAGGTCCCCTACAACTAGAACACGTATATTCGCTTTTTGCCCTGCAAGTTTACAGTCGTGAACTAACTTGAGGGCTTCAACCTGAGCAGATTCAGGTACATGGAGATGATGTGCTTGAGGTCAAAAGCCATTCTTGTATTCAAGGTTAAAGTGATACTAAACCCAGGATCCTACATTCACTATATCCGGTCTCCACAGTACACGGCAATGCATTTATTTTAGTAAATATACACTACCTTTTCTCATCAGCAGTTACAGTAGTCTTGCGACATCAGCAGAGCACTGGTTAAAGCTTGTAGGAGGAGTTTTCTTTCTGCTCTAGGAGGATGTGAAACCCCCTGACCCTCTGTATGGACAGTGCTAATTGGAGAGTGCATGTGATCAGCAAAGGGCCAAAGAAAAAAAAAACCCCTCTCTAGCAATACACACCAAACTGAGCATGTGTATGTGACTGTGGATTCAGTCTGTATCAGGTGGTCATTTCAACAAGAGGAGGGGCAGAGAAGAAAGGATCAAACAGTCTCTTTATACAATGCAGAGGATTAACCCCTTAAGTTCCACAGTGAGTATAACAAGCATGCTTTACCGCATATATGACTGATATTACTGTTGTGGTTTTAGTAACACTTTAATGTCCTTAGGAGGATTATTGAGAAGTGGGTCATTCTCATACCCCTCTTTGAGAATACTCAAGAATGTCTTGGTACATGTGGCCCCTAGGAAGTTCTTTTGAGTTAAGATTGTAAATTCGGAGTCGCCTTCCTGGGGAGGCTCAGTCAACATCCTTGATAAGGTATTGGCCTTACCATTCCTCAAACCAGGTCGATACAAGATAAAAAAAAAAATTGAAATGGAAAAGAATACACACCAATGTGCTTGTCTAGAAGACAGTCTCTTGTTAGAGCGAATGAATTCCAAATTTTTATGATCAGTGAGAACAGTTACAGGATGGTTAGCCCCTTCCAGCAGATGCCTCCATTCAGAAAAAGCTTCCTTAATTGCCAGTAACTCTTTATTCCCAATGTCGCAATTCCTTTCGGCTGAAGACATCAAACGAGAGTAGTAAGCACAAGGATGAAGCTGTCTCACTACTTCACTGAGAGAGGATAGCTCCCACTGCTGAAGCATCCACTTCTACTATAAAAGGTAGTTCAGGATTGGAATGTACCAAGATTGATGCAGAAGTGAAGAGTTTTTAGCTTTCCAAAAGCAGCCTGTGCCTCGGGTCCATACAAAGGGTACTCCTTTCTTTGGTGTCCATTTATGAACCAGCGGTAAATGATCGCTGCTCAGTTCTCCTGTGAATGCCTTTTATGAAGCGGTGTAGATCAGTTCTTCAAACGAAGGGAGAACAATCTACAAATGCAGGAAAACGGCTGCTTTTACTATAATCTCACGAGATTACAGTAAAAGATCAGTATACTAAGCAGAGGTAAATTATTGCTGCTTAGTTTGTGGTCCCTCTGATTCTCCAGCTCTGGGCTGGAGAATCTGGAGGGAGAACACAGATCGCCAGTGAAGGGCTGAACATGTTCTCCGCTGATCTCCTGAGTGTCATAAACTGTGAATGACCAGAGAGTAGCTGCGATCCTCTGAATCGCAGCTGTTCTCTGTGTCATAAACGGACACCATAGTCAGCTGTGTAATTGGAGCTATCACCTTAGAGAAGTTTCTTATGAATTTTATGTAGAAGTTGGCAAACCAAACGAAACGTTGAATTTCCTTAACAATTTCAAGGGCTGGCCAATTTACCACTACTTTGATCTGCTCAGGATCCATTCTCACTCGTTCTGGAGAAATAATATATCCCAAGAACTAGATCTGGGTTTGTTCAAACTCTCATTTCTCCAATTTAATGTAAAATCTATTCTTCCCTAATCTTTTAAAGATGGTGCAAATGTGATTATTGGAATAGATGAGAATATCCAGATAAGTAATCACAAATTGATCCAACAGATCTCAAAAAACATAGTTGATGAAGTGTTGAAAAGTTGCAGGGGCATTGCAAAGTCCAAAAGGCATAACCAAGGACTCGGAATGCCCATACCTGGTTCTGAACGTGGTTTTCCATTCGTCTCCATGACCAATGTGGACAAGGTTATATGCCCCTCGTAAGTCAAGTTTTGTGAAGATTTTGGCAGATCTTTGACAAAGTTCCCTACAGTATTTCTTGCAATGGGAGGACATAAAATCTATAGTCTGTGCTCCTCAGCTGAAGGAGGGATTGGAGAACCAAGGAATGCCCAGGATGACACAAAATTTTGGTGATGTAATCAGCCAAAAGCTGATGGTCTCACAATGGTCATCCTCAACCCGGAGTACCAGAGGAACTGTTTTATGGGTAACAGGTCCTGAACATAAGGGTGAACCATCAACCGTTTATATATCAATGGAGGCAAATTTATTTATTGCTTGAATTTTATTGCTCTGGCAAATTCTATATCCATAAAGTTCCTTCCAGCCCGAGGGTCCAGCATTGCTGAGCAGAGGATATTATGGCCCTTGGAGATAAGTTTAATAGGGATGAGAAAATAAGAGAGTAGAGAATTTATTTTCTTCAGGAATCAATGGGGAGATGGACTGGCTAATGGAGTTTATTTATTCAGGCACAACAATCACATCAGTCATAGCAATTGTTCTTCTAACTTTGTTAGGACAATTAACTGCATAATGACCAGAGTCTCCACAATATAGACATAAGTTCTCTAAATGCTCTCTCTCTCACAAATGGACTAGTAGAGAGACGCATGCCACCATTCTTTCCAAACATTCCCAGCCTCTCCTTTCTGTAAGTCTGGTCAGTTCAGATACATAATTGGATAAAGGCCTTGAGATCATTAGGAGTCTCTACTTTGGCAAGCTCATCCTTTACCTGTTCAGAAAGCTCCTGGCGGAACTGGCTTTTTTGTGCTGTAGGGTTCCAAGTGGTATCTGTGATCCAACATCTGGCTTCAGCTGTGGACTCCGACAGAGCATTTATCCTGCTGCAGACAATGCAACTTTGCTTCGGCAGTAGCATAGCGGTAGGGATTATCAAAAACTTGATTAATTGCAGTAAAAAGGTCTCAAAACTATTCAGAGTGGCACTCTCTTGTTCTATTTAAGGGGAGGCACAAACTGGAGCTTCCCCAGTCAGAAGTTCAATAATAAACATTACCTTCTTTTTCTCTGAAGGAAATGCAGCAGGGTGCATTTAGAAATATAAACGACACTGATTAAGGAAACCCTTGCAATGGCGGCAGTCTCCAATAAACTTGGTTGAGGCTGAGGCATACGTGTGTTGTTATCATCTCGGTCCAGCAGTTGTCTCTGCAGATTATAAATCTCTCCGTGTTCCCTTTCCACTATACTTTCTAGTTTGGCAACCTTTTCCTGAGAGGTAACCCCGAAATCCAGCAGCTCAGCAATTTGCTGTCTAAGAAGAGCCACAATGTTTGCTATAGCGTCCTCAGTGTTTGGGCCAGATTATTCTGTCACGATCAGGGGTTAAGACTCCTGATGGTAGAGATGGATTTTGCTGCGTGTTTAACGCCAAGTCGTGGTCCTCGGGATCACCTCACCAGGAGGTGAGCAAGCGGAGGTCCAGTAGCGTATTAAGCAGGTAAGGATCAAACAGAAGTGTAGTTAGTAAACAAGCCAAAGGTCAGTAATAAGCAGTTGCAGGCTGGGATCAGGCAGAAGCGTAGTCATGGAACAAGTCAAAGGTCAATAACGAGTGGTAGCAAAGTGCACAATAATGTGGCAAACAGAAAGTGCAGAGACATGGCTTAAATCAGGAAGTTCATGGGAGGAGCAATGGGTTCAAGGTCTGAGACAAACAAGGTCATGGCAGGATCATTCAAATAATTGTCAAGGGAGCTGTCCAGCATTCCAGGTGGCTCAGCAAGAAGAAACATTGCCACGCACCGTAGACGTCCCAAGCTCTGACAGATATGCTGGTGTAGTATTCATGTATGTACTATATATAGGGGTTGAGTGGTGAGAGCTACATTTGGGGAACCTTCTTGTTGCATTTCTCTTTGAGAATATATATGGAATGTCAGTGAGCGCTATGGGTGTGTAGAAAGGTATAAGCTGCTGGCACTAAAGGACCGCCCTTGGTATCCTCACTAGTGAATGAAATCTAAAAGGTGCAGCACTAAAGTAATGAATGAATCAAATGAAATACTGTACTTCTAAAACAAGTGCATATACATAAATAATAAGGTGAATAGAAGCAGCAATAGAATGAATAGCAGCAAAATTGAAAAGCAGACACAATTAGGCGCTCTGATCAGCGCTATCAGTCTAAAGTGCGAGAGTTCATGAGTTATTAATATAGCAATAATTAATATACTGATAAGTGTGGTGATGGTATCCATGATACTGAGTGGTCAGCATTGGGTGATATAAAATGAATAGTGACTAATAGTGAACATCTATCAAATGACACAATTGCAATAAACAATAGTTATAAAAAAAGTCCAGAGCATAAATCCGTGAACAGGTGACATCCAGTGCTGGTGAATCTGTGAAAAGTATTCCTTTATATGCACTCACCAGAAGCACATATAAAATGTGCATGAACAACTGCTTTCTTCCCCAGGTACGTCAGGCAGTACACCCATAGGACCATGAAGGCCAGGATGATCTCAGATAGGGATGATGACAACAAACAGCATGCAAACCACGATGAGAAATCCTGAGGAGTTAGCTCACAAAAAAGCCAGAGAAAATAGGCTAATAGTGTAGTACTTTATTAAAGGTACAGAGTATCCACGTGGAGAGTACAAACAACAGTATAAAACAACTCACTAAGATGGCCGCCGGACCTTCTTGAGGCCCCGGTGGCATGACGTCAATGAGCAGGCTCCTTCTCTAACGCGTTTTGTGCGCACGCACGTTTTCAAAGGGATATGCTTGCCCTTCACAGAACCCAAGGAATGCAGGTGACAGGTTGTCTAAACAACCTTCTTCTTAAAGATTCTTTTCTTTTACAATTCTCAGCAAATGTCTAATATACATTTCAGCTGCTTCAAGCCTTTGGCTGGGTGATCAACTTAAAAATAAATCTGCTCAACAGATTGTCTATCCACGCTGTGTGCTATACCAGCCCTTCCTGTGCCTTGAAAGCTTAGAATTGATTCTGCATACATCCCAGGCAAAGGTCTTTCTTCCAGAAAATAAAATTCTCTCTCTACAAAGATATCCTCTAAGAAATCCTACAGTGAAGTTTGCCATGAGCCTTCTGGACCTAATAGTAGCTTCCTTCGATTTGTTCAACTCTTCCCTAAATATTCTATCACCGTGGAAAAAGCAGGCTTTCTCCTTGCATCTTCCCATGTACGTATTCTCCCAAACAGGGAGGCCATTGTCCTGGTGGATCACCAACAGTGGGAAAATCTTCAATCTGATTTGTTGAAAATGGGAGACTCCAGATGTGGACATCCTGGCCTCCACATACAGTAATAGCCAAAAATATTGACACCCCTGCATTTCTGTCAGATAATGCACCACTTCACCCAAAAAATTGTTACAATTGTTTAGGCATTCTCATGTTTATTCCTTTGGTTTGTATTGGTATGACACAAAAAAAAGTGGAGAAACAAAAAGCCAAATGTGACACATTCCACACAAAACCCCACAAATAGACTGAACAAATTAATGGCACCTTCTCAAAATTGTAAGCAATGATTGCATTCCAAGTTTGTGATGCTCCTGTAATTTGTAATTAAACTCACCTGTATCAACTAACAGGTGCTGACAATATAGAAATCACACCAGCAACCAGTTAAAATAGTGAAAAATTGACCATTTTCACTGGTTGTGTATTTCTGTGTGCCGCATGGAGAAGAGAAAGAGCAGCAAAGAATTGTCTGAGAATTTGAGAACAAACATTGTGAAAAAGCATGGGCAATCTCAAGGTTATCAGTCAATCTGCAGTTCCAGTGTCCACTGTGTGCAACATTGTCAAGAAGGTTACAGCCCATGGCACTGTAGCTAATTTTCCTGGACGTGGACAAAAGAAAAAAAATTGATAAAAGATTGCAACAAAGAATTGTTGGAATAGTGGATAAAGAACCTCAATCAACTTCCAGACAAATTCAAGCTGACCTTCAGACACAAGGTACAACACTAGACGTTGTCATCTGAATGAAAAGGGATGCTATGGTAGGAAACCCAGGAGGACCCCACTGCTGACACACATGTGCTGTGGACAGACAAAACAAAATACAGATTTTTGGTAAAGCCCGTCTGTGACGGTGCACAGTGTCAGACCCCAGCCCTTCTCACCAACTTGTGACCGAAGGACCAGCCGATCTCACACCGCGCTGTCACTTGCGTAACAATGCCACTCTCAGCTGCGCCCTGCACAAAGATTTTCCAGCTCGCGGGACCACAATCCATGTCCCAGTAGCCTGAGAGCGATTGTTACTGGGTCAGGTTAATTACGCAATTAACCCTTCACACTGCCACCACCACCTTTTTACAGAGAAGGAGGAAACTCACTTACCAGTAACACTATGATATTAATATAAGCGTTTGTAACACACTGTCACCACAGACAGATATATTCAGAGGATTATTACATACAGTAGAACTCTTCAGAGACAGGGATTCTTTAGTTTGCATTAAAAGCTTTAGAGACAGTTCAACACTTTTCAGAAAATAGGATTTATTACTAAAAAGGTCAAAATGGTGCAATTAAAATATTTACAGAAAAAGATGTAACAAATATATAAAAAGAGCAATAAAACAACAGAGAAATTAAAAAGAAGTTTCAGAAGGCAAAATACTTGCAAAAGTCCTTGGTTTGAGCAGAGTCCAATCGTCCGAACACAAGGTTGCCTTTGTTCTCAAGATGGTTCCTGATCGATGTTAAAAGGAGCGCTCTCTTTTCTCCAGGCTGTCTTTTCCTGTTATGTCAAAGTGGTGTCTCCTGAGAACAAATAGCCAATCACACCATTTGGGGATGGGTGTTAGGTGGTGGCCAAGGTTAGGACCAAATCCCTTCCAGGTTCATACTATGGTCAATAACCTTCAATAGCTACAAGTAGCATTCTAGCAACTAGCAGATTAATATTTAGAATTAGGTTCCGAACGCACAGATGCTAAACTTAGCATATCCTGCCACTCCGGATAAAATAAATTACTTTCTACCCTCTTGTAGGCGCTACATAGGGATGTAAGGTGTCATGTGACTCATATTAAAATGACCTATCCGAATATATACTTCATATCAATGTGCCTAGTTCCTGCTGAAGTTTATGAATTTGTATGAAAAAAGACTCATGTGGAATGTACATTTTATGGGACACTCTAGTTCTAATGCTTTACAGGTCATGACCGACTGAGTTATTGTTTTACGACTGGGCAGAGGAAAGTGGTTTTCAAGCAGACCTTCTGGAACCAGGCTAATTAGTGGTTTACAGCCATGGAGCTCACCCAGCTGTGCGATATGCACTGTTGAACTCAGTTCACTTACAGACTCACATTCCATTCAAAAGGGAAGAGGGAGAATCAGTAGAGACAAAATGGCTGAGACCTAACAAGATGGCTGTCAGTGTCTAGGTCTCTATGCGCACAATTGTCACACCGTCATTCTGCTGTTTTCAGAAAAAGCAATGAGGCCTTTAAAGAAAAGCATATAGTTCCTACAGTCAAACATGGTGGATGTTTACTGATGTTTTGGGGTAGCTTTGCTGCTTCAGGCACTGGATGTCTTGACCGTGTGCATGGCATTATGAAATCTGAAGACTACCAAAGAATTCTAGGTTGCAATATAGGGCCCAGTATCAGAAAGTCGGGTCTCCGTCAGAGGTTATGAGTCTTACAGCAGGACAATGACCCAAATCACACGTCAAAAAGCACCCAGAAATTGTTTAAGATAAAGCGCTGTAGAGTCCTGAACTGGCCAGCAATGAGTCCAGAACGCAATCCCATAGAGCATCTGTGGAGGGATCTCAAAACCGTAGTTGGGAAAAGGAAACCTTCCAATCTGAGAGACCTGGAGCAGTTGGTGAAAGAAGAGTGGTTCAAAATTCCAGTAGAGAGGTGTAAGAAACTCACTGATAGTTCCAGGAAGGGAATGATTTCAGTTATTTTTTCTAAGGGATGTGCTACCAAATATTAAATTGAGGGTGCCAAAAATTTTGTCCATTCCATTTTTGGCGTTTTGTGTGGAATGTGTCAGATTTGGCTTTTTGTTTCCTCACTTTTTTTCGTGTCGCACCATGATAATGCCTAAACAGTTGTAATTGCAGCAATTTTCTGGGTTGAAGTGGTGCATTATCTGACAGAAATGCAGGGGTGCCAATATTTTTGGCCATAACTGTACAACCACAATCCTCCTCTGTGTATCCAGAACTATGAATTCATGCTTAAAGCTCATGCTTTTGTACACCTCTTGTGTTACAGTGCCCCTATTCTGAATGAATGTGCACAGGGGGCACAGCAGACAGCGACATTGTTGGTCTGGGGGAGCAGTGTTAACCTCCTCGGCGGTATGATTCTTTCCGATTTTTTGTGCTGAAAGCGGTACCATTTTTTTGCATGGAAATATGTAGTTTTTTATTGTAGGCCTGTAATTTTTAGGAATAACTCACTGAAATCTATCCGAACAAGAGTCTAGTAAACATTCCGGATATGATAAAACTTGAAACGCGAAATCATAAATTATAATTTAATAAATAATCATAAAAAATAATAATATAATAATAAATTTAATTCAATAATATAATCAAACCAAAAATACTGAAATTTGAAATACAGAGGCAAATTCGCACATCGCTAAGCAAAGTTGCAAAATCGTTTTCAGTGTCTGATGACGAATTTCCCCACGAATCATTATCACTCAATTCTGCAAGTGGTTCTGATTTACTATCGCTGTTCTCTAGCTGGTCTAAAACCGATTTTGATCTAAAGGGACGCTTTTTGGACGCCATGGACTTTTCTAAGTTTCCAGGCAGAAAGAACAGTCAAAATGCAGGCAGGGCGCAGGACAAAGCACTCGGGACAAAATGTATGTGAAATGCATTGAAACAGCAATGACAGCAAAAATGACATTTTTTTTAAATTTCAAACTTCCCGCCGGTTCCGGCGCCTGTACGTCCCGACGTCACAGAGACCGGAACACAGAAGTCGGATGGCCGGGGACGCTGCAGGGGACACATCGCGGGAGCGAAGGACAAGGTAAGTGCTGCAGGGACCCCCTGAGCAACGCCGCATGGTAAGCCCGAGTGTAGCTCGGGGTTACTGCTCTTGGTACTCAAATTTTACCCCGAGCTACACTCGGGATTACCGCTAAGGAGGTTAAACTCCAGCTCACACTTTCTGGTGCTCTCAGTTGCATGTTCGCCTCCTCCACATACAATGCAGCTTTAAAAGCAGTGCATTGGATGTGATGACACCAAGGGACCGCCCACTGCTCCAGGAAGAAGAGGCCAGCACTGATACTAGCGAGAGAGCCTCTTTCCATACCTCTAGAAATATCAAGCATTTGAACCATGGCATGCAGTTTGTTTTGTTTTTTTCTTTTATAGCAATCCAGGTGTTCTGCTTTGGGCCTCATGCATACTGGATGTTTTTACTGTTGCTCTTAGGGGAGTCTGGCATTTTTTTCTGCATGTTTGCCTATGTGTCCATGTACACATAGGCATTTAGAGGCAGAATAAAAACCCGTGTGAATGAGTCCTAAGTGTAAATCCTTCTGACAATATAGATTTAATAAAGTATTGTACAACATTAAACAGTTGTAGCTGCCAGAATTCAATTCTGATTTCAGAAAATGTCATCTCTTTGGGCCGCCTATGCGGCTTCACTGCCCCACAGAGTGCTACCAGCACAGATACCAGGCTCTCACTAACTATCGGAAACTGGGACTCCTGGTTCCTGGTCACTGGCTTGCTGTGCATAGCACAGCAATACAAAGCAACATACTTACATAGGAAAACACACACACACAGCCCTGTTTTACATAGTAAAACAGCACACAGTTAACCCTATGATCGCCCCTCATGTTAACCCCTTCCTGCCCAGTGTCTCTAGTACAGTGTCAATGCTTTTTATTAGCACTGATCACTGTATTAGTGTCACTGGGGATGTCAGTGGCAGTTAGTTCCCCTCCAGTGTCATTATGCCCGCCACAGTCCTACTATAAGTCGCTGATAGCCGCCAATACTAGTATAGAAAAAAAATTCCAGTATATATACGTGATTTTGTATTTTTGGGTAGGGGGCACATGCGAGCCTTACCCGCACCGCCATTCGCAGCCGTGGCTGTCAATCATCGGGTCCTGGCTGGTGATTATCGAGCATTTCTGACGGGGAGGAGGACTGGTTTGTTTACTAACAGTCCTCCTCCCTGTCGGCTTGGGCACACTGCTCTGGATGGCTGTGCACAGCACAGCCATTCAGAGCAGTGTGATTACAGTGAACAGCACACACCCCGCCCCTTACTAAAACACTCCCTGCACACAGTTAACCCTTTGATTGCCCCTCATGTTAACCCCTTCCTGCCCAGTGCTTTTTTTTTTTTAGCTTTGATCACTGTATTGGTGTCACTGGGGATGTCAATGACACCAAGTCAGTTCCCTCTGTGTCAGAATGTCCGCCGCAGTCCCGCTATAAGTCGCTGATTGCCACCATTACTAGTAAAAGAAAAAAATTCCAGTATCTATACTGCCATTTGTAGACGCTATAACTTTCACGCAAACCAATTAATTTATTGAAATTATTCATGTATTGGGATTTTTTGTCTAAGCAAAGACATGTAGCAAAAAACATTTTGGCCTAAATTCATGATGAAATTTGATTTTTTAATTTTTTTTATTGCAAATGTTTTATAGTAAAAAGTAAAAAAATATATATAGATTCAAAATTGTTGGTCTTTTTTTGTTTATAGCGCAAAAAATAAAAGACACAGAGGCAGTCAAATACCACGGAAAGAAAGCTCTATTTGTGGGAAAAAAGGACGTAAATTTAATTTGGGTGCAGCGTTGCATGACCGCGCAATTGTCAGAGGTAAAGCAGCGCCGTAAAGCAAAAAATGGCCTGGTCAGGAAGGGGGGTAAATCCTCTGGAGGGCAAGTGGTTAACGATGTGAACAAAATCAATCTTTTCAGCAGTGAGGGCCGTACAGAGGTCTCCTTTTATAGAACATATTCCAAGCAGTGAAAGGATTACACGTTTATTATGGAATGAAGAACTCTTTGCTAGAAAGGTTACACATTACAGCCAGCGTCACATTGCCCGGAATGGGAGTCAGAGAACGGGGCGGAGCTCCAACCCGCCAGCCCTCCACAGCACTTCCCACAAAGCATTGCCTTCGGACGCTCCAGCCTTCTCCTGCTCTCTATGGTGTGTGGCGGGCGGACTGCGAGAAGATCGAATGAGTGTTGCCAACCAACATGGCGGACCAGGGAGGTCAAGCATCTACAGAGAAGGTAAGAGAAGTTTCCGGGACTGTTGCGCCTGTGGTTTCTTTCTAAGGGATCTGCATAGCAAAATCTCCGGGAATGTATTGTTATGTATGTATTGTCCTTCCCTAGGCAACACAGAAAATGGGCAACACCCCCCCTTCACCATTAAGAAAGCGAGAGAGGTTGCATGGTGACAGTAGGGTGTACTGGGTGTGGCAATGGAGAAGGGGTGTATGCAGTGTATTATGGGGTATGATGGGTGTATGCAGTGTATTATGGGGTATGATGGGTGTATGCAGTGTATTATGGGGTATGATGGGTGTATGCAGTGTATTATGGGAGTGACAGGGGTGTAAGCAGGAATAGTGATGGGTGGTGAGAGGTGCAGGAGGGTTGATGTGATTGGTGTATGCAGAGTATAGTAGGGTGAGATCTATGAGATGTGTTGGCAGGGTATGATGGGGAGTGTTGGGTGACGTCAGGTCTCTGCAGGGAGTGGATGGGTGTATGCAGGGTATGGTAGCAAGAAAATTCCCACCGACTCAGACTGAACCCCCCCAGAGTGATTTCCCCCCCCCCCCCAAGACTGCCCACATATACACTGATCTCCCCCCCAACAGACTGTTCCCGTATACACTGATTATCCCCCCCCCCCCCAGCCTTCATATACACTGATCCCCTCCAAACACAGACTGCTCCCATGTGCACTGATTCCTCCACATGCTGACCCATATGCAATGATTTCTTCCCCCAGAGGTGTCACTAGGGTTGGTGTCACCCGGTCCTGGGCTCTGTGTTGGGAGATGGAAGGATGTCCTGTGCAGGGACCGGCCAGTGATGTGTGATGCAGAGGGTGGGGTCATTACTATTCATGGACTGACAGGTAGAGTAGGAGCCATCCAATGATAGGGCAGGTGCGGGCTCTGCTCCTGTGGACAGGCTGGGTGTGAATTGGCCTGCAGCAGCCACTGTGTTCCCGGGGATCGGACACCCCCCACACGGCTGTACCTGAGGCTGCAGGAGGGATGAAGAGTCCTGGTACCTGGGTAGAGGACAGGGGACACTCTGTTCAGATGGATGACAGCCACTGACAGCTCTTTACATTTTGGTGTCGCCCCCTGTGATGGTGACACCTGGTGTGGCCCGCACCCCCCTAGTGACGCCATTGACCCCCCCTCTTCCCCCACAGACAGCCCCCATATCCACTGATTCCCCCCAAACACAGACTGCCCCCCCCCATATCCACCAATTTCCTCCACAGACTGACCCTATATACAATGATCCCACACACACACACTCCTCATATACATTGATTCTCCCAGACTGATCCCTATGGTTCCTGGTACCTCCACTCCCGGCTGAACACCAACAATACAGAGAATATTGACAGTGATCATCATACATTTTCGGCCTCGTCTCTGTGTTTAACTTCTTCCCATCCTCACCTCACCTGCCAACCTCTCACTGCTCCAGCAGCCGCGCCATGTCCGCAGGACTGTACCCCGGATGTGCTTCTTCCTCATCTTCTCCTCAGTGGTGGCCGGTACACTGAGAAGGTTCACCCCACTGACACACTGAGCCCAACATGTCCGCCTCGTTGCCCGAGTGGTGTTCATGCAATGCCCCACCGTGTCTCTTCTTCCAGGGGGCTGCTCCACCCTAGGCAAACACCTTGTTTGCCTCACAGTAAGTACGTCCCTGGCTGTGGGTGCAGAGATGTATGGAACAAGCAGCCAGGATTGGGCTCTCAGCCCCCTTCCCTTGGAGATAACCGGACCATCCAATGTTCCCTTGTCCTGGTGTCCGGTTTGTGTCTTTCACATGACTGGACTAATCATTCCCAAACAGCTGAACTTAAAAGGTTGTTTAACCCTTTCACGCCTAAGGGTAAACCAAATCTTGATGCCTAAGCACAATTTTGCAACTTTGACTTGTGTTGCAAAACCATAGCTATCATCACAACTGTAGTAAACAAAAACAAAACTTTTTTTTAAATTTAGTTGTATATTTCTTGCTACTACCATAGCCAATCACAAAAGAACAACCTAAAATAATTTCTCCTGCTCCTGACAATTGTAGCGATACCATGTGTGTGTATGTTAGTTAGTTTGTACCCGTAGTACAGCCCAGAAACGAAAGTGCGTGTGGTGCTTTTTTTTTTTCTTTTTTTTTTTTTTTTATCCTGCCACTAACTGACACTAATTTAAAGATAAAAAAAATACTGACCTTGACCCAGACACTAACCCTAGCACTGACCTAGATCAAACCTTGATCTAGGTATTTATATTTATTTTATTATTTTTATTTATTTCTTTACAAACACTTTTTTCCTCTCTGAAAGGACAGAGAGAGATACAATGTATCTCTCTCCTCCATATCTGTATCTCTCTCCTCCAAGGGGGGCGGGCTTCCCAGTGACTGATCACTGCGATATTCAGTCAGAGACTTTCACAGCGATCATGTGACCCAGAATCAGAAGTTCCAGGTCCATGTAAACTATTTACTGACAGCCTTGAAAGTTATCGGCTCTATTTCCTCACACAGACACAGCATGTGAGGAAAAGATTGCGGATAACCAGCAAGTCTGTTTACAAGTGATCAGCTGTGATTGGACACAGCTGATCACATGGTGAATGGCCGCTGTAATTAGCCCTTTCCCCTTGATCAACTGTGTCCAAAGGATACAGCAGTCACAGAACGCACCCGATGAGTATCCAAGGGTGTCCTCCCAGAACTGGATGACCTTGTTGTAGCCTCCCTTTGGCTATAGAGCAGGTGACAAATGGTTAATATTAGCTTAAAGTGACACTAAATTCTGGTTTAAAAACATCTGTTTGTGAATGTATTCCTCTCAGCCTCCTTAAAATTCCTTTAACCACTTGAAGAATGCAGTATGTATATTTAAGTTGTGGCTTTCGAGAGGACTGGAAGCAATAGAAGGTTATACATACTAATTAACCCCACCCCCCTCACTGTAAGGGTTAATTGCTTGTATGTCTAGTGGATATTTTTTTTAATTGGGTGCTTCTCCTGCTATAAGCAGAGAAGTGGCTAATCAAGCATGATATGTGCTTGATTAACTGCAGTGCAGGAGAGACATTCGGGGTCTTATAGACCCCAGATGTCTTCATAAAGAGGACCCATGAGCTGCCCATGCTATTTCTTTGGGGACTTGTTAACCTACCTTGTGAAAGCAATAAACTTAAATGAAAGAAAAATAAATATAATAAAAGCAGCCCCCCACATACACGCAAATGCATATGTCGGTCCAAAACATGTGAGAGACTGCTGCAAGTGTGGGTTTTTTTTTTCTCTTTTCCTTTTACTGACTGTCTCTCCACTGGGGAGGTTCAACCCTTTATTTTTCCTGTGACCATCATCCACCAGAAATAACACATGGGCAAATGCAAAATTGTACAGTTGTCATCACAAGAGGTTAGGGTAAGGCTTCCAAAGGGGACACCTGTTTGGTGACCACTTTAGTTAATCTTTGTCATGTAAGAAGTAATTAAATTATTATGTTTTATTTTCTATGTAGTCATTCAAATTATTGTGGATCCTTGATGTGAAAAAGACACCATGTGCACGCGATTCGTTATTGTATGGTTCAGTTGGATCGTTGGTGGTTGGAGTTGGAAATTTTCTTGCAACAAGTAAGTGACAGTATTTCCTTTTATGTGTTGTTTGCCTTATAATTTAAAGCCGGGGTGTCAAACTGGCGGCCCTCCAGCTGTTGCGAAACTGCAAGTCCCATCATGCCTCTACCTTTTGGGAGTCATGCTTGTAACTGTCAGTCTTACAATGCCTCATGGGACTTGTAGTTTGGCAACAGCTGGAGGGCTGCCAGTTTGACACCTGTGATTTACAGGGTCTGTCCATCCAGAAATTACATTTTAGTTATAGGTTAAGACTCTGGATTCTTGTGTGTCTTGAGGACTCTTAACAAGATCTCCCTGTCATAAATCACAGGTTTCCAATAGGGACACTTGATTTGGTGACAGCTAAGGGGATGTTTCCCTCACTTTTGAGATTTTTTTCTCATTTCCTGTTGTGTAGACAGGACAGAATGTGAAGGCAGATCCTCCTGGTACAGGTGGCAAAAAGTCTGTGGTCTCTAAATTATAATTCTACCAGGTTTCATCTTGGTATTTTTGACTTGGCCTCCAGTGTTGTACATTATTTGGTCAATGGAAGCCTCAGTGAATTCTAATATTTGCATCTATACTATAGTAATACTTGTTCCACATCTCTTTTGAGATCACAATTATTGGCATTGTCTCTTTAGTATACACATTGATTTGGCCACTTACAAGTGGGTAAGTATGAATGTAATATCAACTTGTGTGTTGAGTTGTCAACATTTTTCCACAGGTACCAGTCCTTTAGATTCTAAGTTCCGATGAGCATGGCTTTCCTAAGCAACTTGTCTTGAATTGTATTGTAACGATACTTGTTCCCTTTATTTTGTAAAGCACTGTACAAACTGCTATTAAATAAATCTTGTATAATAATTTAAAATGGAGTGTGAAAGTCTGAATTTGATTGCTGACTGTCAAGCAACACAGGGCTTCTATTTGACCACTGGAGGATACCAGGAAACATTTTGAAAGTTTGAAGACTGCCCTGTGATGCCTGCTTTTTCCAATGACACTACAAACCTTACCATCTTCTTCTTCTTTTTTTTTTTTATATAGGCAGAGTGAGGCGCTCCTGTGATATAGCTGTTGGAGGATTTATTCTTACCACTCTTGGTTCCTGGTAAGATTATTCCTTTAAATGTTTGAGAAACAGAAGAACTGATACTTATAGGGCATGATGTGCCGGTTTTTGAATCAATATACTACTGAACCATGAAAACATTGTATATGTAAAAGACCTCATATTAAAACCAATGATTGTGGCACAGTACTGATTTCAGTAAAGACAAATACGAGGGGTTTTTAAAGTTTCCCCACTTTTAAATCTATAATAAAAAAAAAAGTGCAAAAACTTTTTGAAGAACCCTTGTATAAATGGGCACAGGGTGGGATGGTGAATGTCACTTTAGATCAAATCTGATTACTGAGGGTTCTTGACTATATATAGATATAGATAGATAGATAGATAGATAGATAGATATCAGTGTTTGTGTGTTTCTTTATTTTTTTTTTTGTTTGTTTGTTTACAAACACATTCACCCCAAGCCTCTGATGGTCAATCATTGGAAGTCCTCTCAATTGGATCCCGTTTACCTAGTTTAACAATAAAACCAAGCAGATCTGAGACATCACTACTCTACCTTTGGTGTCAGATACAATGCTCTGCAATTATTTTTATCAGACAGGCATTACCAAGCCTTAGAAACCCACTGAAAGGTAATGGGTTTTTATGGCTGAACGTTCAGGAGCTAAAGAAAGTTCTGAATTAGGAGGAGGTAAACCTACACAAAGGAGTGGCTGTAGATGTAGTATACTTGGATTCTGCCAATGTGTTTGACACAGTTCCCCTCACGCAACTAATGTGTAAATGATAGTCTACAGGCTTAGAAAAATCCATTTGTAAACTGGCTAAAAGACCGTATTCAGAGAGTAGTGATTGATTCATACTCCGAATGGTCTAAGGGTATTAGTGGTGTACCCCAAAACTCAGTGTTGGGAAATTTTCTTTTTAACACATTTTAGAAATTATATAGAGTTTGGGAATAAAAGTACCAATTCAGTGTTTGCAGAAGACACCAAGCTGTGCATTGGAATTACGTCCTTACAGGATGTCTCCAACTTACAAGCCGACCTCAATGCACTGTTTAATTGGGAAACTAAGTGGCAGATGAGGTTTATTCAAATGTAAGTGCAGCACTAAAGCATAAGTGACTAATGCAATCATAAAGTGCTTATGTGAATAAAAGTGTTCATACAATATTCCAGTGAAATAAATCAAATAAACCTCTCAGATCATAGAATCATAAAAAAAACTCTAAAATTCTGAATATAAATAGTGGATAGTCCATGGCACTGCAGGTTACAGAAGTGCCAAGTGATATATATGTGCTCATTTAGCAATAATGGTGATTATACATAGTCTGTGGCACTACAGGTCACAGCAGTGCCCGGTGTTTGTGGAACTACAAGGTGCTGCAATACCGGCTGGGATGCTCAATAGTGCTCCTGATCCAACATAGGAATCCACCAACCTATATGGATGTGCACTCAACAGAACGCTACCTGTATAATAGCGTTAATGCTGATCCTTATGTGGGGGTCTCAGGAAGCCATAAATAGGGACCATGTTTCTAAACATCAAACCTCTTTGCAGTCCTGATAACCTCCACTAGTGTTTGGTAAGGATTTGCCAATTTCCAAGATGGCCGCTCCATCACTTCCGGTTCCGCCGTGTGCGTCTGACGTCACTTCCCTTGACACATTTTGTCCGGACTTAATCATAAGGGATCCATTATATAACTATATAACTTCATCTGAAAATTCTTGTCCAAAGTCATTCCATTTATTTTAAATTGATCAGTCCATAAATGTGTCAAACATTCAGTAAAACAGTTGCTCATAATAAAGTTGTTCTTTTCACAAAACACCAGCATGCTGGTACATAGATGAGTACACACCACTTTGAGACTAGAGAAGCTTGCAGTTGCTTGTGATGTTCAGGGGTTTTGTCGACCCACGTGCTTTGTCAATGCTGCTGTGTTGCCCTATCTGCATATGAGGAATTCCAGGTATAAATATTTTACACATACTTGCATTGGTCCAGCTTGGACAGTGGCAGGAATTCGTAATTTGCATTAAAAAGCTTTAGAAACAGTTCAACACTTTCAGAAAGTAAGGATTATTACTAAAAGGTCAAAAGGGTGCAATAAAAATATTTACAGGAAAAGATGTAGTGTGTGTGTGTGTGTGTGTGTGTGTGTGTGTGTATACACAGAGAGTAATAGCACAGCAAAGAGATAACAGAAGTTTAGGTAGATAAAGTACTTGCCAAAAAGTCTTGGGTTAAGCAGCTTCAAGTTTCAAGGGTGTCTCCCTGCAACAGAGAACCAATCACCTCATTTGGGGAGGGGGGTATGTAGGCAGGGACCTCAGGCTATGACCAAAACCTGCGCAAACTATATTATGGTTCATAACTTACCCTGGAGACAAACAACTCTCTATCCACGAGTAGATTAATACACAGCCGCATCTGTGGACCAGTTAGATATGAAACATCAGCCGTCCGAATATGTGCTCCATGTTTGAGTAATTACGTCCTATTTGAAGATTTCACTTATATGAAAAAGTGAGTTTTTAAAAGAAGTCTGTTTTTACGACCCCCCAGAATGTCCTTTGAACTCAGTGAAGGACTTGGTTTATGGCTTTACGAGCCTAGATTGCGAAGTTAACAGACAGGTAGGCCCCAATGGGATTTATAGCCAAAACGCCCTCCCATTGAGTGTGCTGCCTGTGATCTGCATCATCCAGACCACATGTCGCTCAACAGAGAGGGAGGGGAGATGAGGAAAGCTGATTTGTGAGTAGAAATGATATAAAATGGAAGATTCTTAACAAGATGGAAGACCGCGTCCATCTCGGCGTGCACGATTGCTACATCACCGAGGTCAGTTGCATCACTGACCATATATAAGGGTTTACAACCACTTTAAGCAAAAATCCATAAGTCTGTCAAGCTTGTTTTGCTGCAGGTCCTAAGAGTGGCTATACAATTCAGCTCCATTACTTCCAGTATTATTCTAAGGGCCTGAGTTGATGAAATTCGTTTAAAGACACTTTTGAGATCATTCAGAACTCATTGACAAGTGGGTTTTTAAACCCCCTAGAATTGTATTAGAATGCCAAACCTGTTTGATGCAAGCAAAAGCCTGTTGACATGGGACCTTAAAAATGTATTTTCAGTATTCATGCGATTGCACCTATTTTACTTAAACACGGTTTTCTCATTTTAGGGTGTACTGTAGATACAACCATGCAAAATTAAGGATACAGCAAAGAATGGTACAAGAAGGCATTAAAAATCAGGTCATGTTTGAAGGTAGCACTATGGATCCAAACCTCAGGAACAGACAAAGTGATTCCAACCAGTAATCGCAGCGGTGCACTTACAAGAAAAATGTAAACACGTAATAAGTACCATGCTGCCCTCAAGCAAGCTGTTATGGACTTACAAAAAAAAAAAAATTCTGTTACATTACAGGATTATTTGATGTGTTTATTGGATCTTGTGTTTGTAATATATATGTTCTTTTGAACGTTTCATAAGAAAAGCTGCTCTTTTTCTCCTTTTATTCTTCTACCAAACCAACCAGACATATGCAGATGTTTGCTTAAGCATGCTTTAAAGTATATTTTTATTTTAAAACTATTTACAGTTAAAGTTTATAGAATGTTAATTAACTAGCAAAATGTTGCTCTGATAGCTAAATGGCTTATAATATAGTTTCTTTTCTGCCTCCTTTCCCTGATGCACAGGCATAGTATAACATAGACAGTATTCCTCTCCTCTGTTTGATGTCCGATAGTAAATGTGGACTCCTGGAGTGATTAAAGCAACAACTGGATTGACAGCCTAATATGGTATGGGAACAAAATAGAGCAAGGGTGGGAGAGGCTAATACAGGAGTGCACATATGTAGAGAAACAAGATTGTGACATAGAAAAACAATTTGCAGCTCTTCCACCATACTAGAGCTGTATACAAATATTTAGAAGCATGGGACACACAACATGCAAGATCGTGTTTGTGATAAGGAGCTAATGATAGAATCTAAGGTAGGCCATGGGTGATTTGAGTCTCTTTTCCCCCATGGGAGAAAGAAAAGAAAATTGCTTGATTTCCCCCATCAACACAGTGTTGATGAGGGAATGCCTGCCGTTTGTGTTCTGTTGGCAGGGGGCTCATGGGGAACCTTCCCAGCCAGCAGAATACAATGATTACTGCTAGCAGCTATAACCATGGTCGACTAACATACAGTCAGCCTGCCCATATATGGATTGAAATGTGACTGGTCCCTGCTGAACTGGCCGAATTTCAATCTATGTATGGTTGGCTTTAGGGTCGTCCACCAAGAGAGGTTGCGAGGAGAAAACATGTGGTCACAAGAATTGACATTATTAGGAGAAAAATAAACTACAGGGTAAGGAGACTTCAGTAACAGAATGGTGAAGTGTGACATGAATGTTAAAAAAAAAAAAAGCCTGACAAGGCAGCACTATGGAAAAGAGGCTACAGCACAAGAGGAGAAGAATAATGGCATTTGTTGCTGCCACAGTGCCTGTAGACCAAGGGTGTCAAACTGGTGGCCCTCCAGCTGTTGCGAAACTACAAGTCCCATCATGCCTCTACCTTTGGGACTCATGCTTGTAACTTTCAATCTTGCAATGCCTCATGGGACTTGTAGTTTGGCAACAGCTGGAGGGCTGCCAGTTTGACACCCGTGCTCTAGACCTTCCAGCTTTTGATTATAGGTTACTCTACTAGTAAACCATTATTACTTTGTCATAGCTACCTGGTAGCCTATAAATGCATGGATTTAGGAAAAGGTTTACATATATTGTTCTGGTTCATGAAATGTTGGCCATCTGAAGAGGATGCGCCAATGAAGAGAGCAGCGATGTTTCCATATCTGCACCCTAAAATGCACTCTATATATATCTATATAGTTTTCCAGTGGAGGGAACTTTTCATTCCTGTTCTATGCATTAAATAACTATACAGTGCATTTGTGTTTTGGATGTGCTACACTTCATTCCCTTAGAAGATATTCTTTTTGGAAGCTGCCAATAAAAAGTTTGGAAAGCAGAATGTAAAGAAAAAATACAGGCACAAATGATCCAATGGACAGGTGCTTGGCACAGCTTAATGTGGGAGGCAGGGTCACATTCTCACTCATACTTGGAAGTAAAAACAATTCTGCAGATGATGGCATCAAACTGCTGCAGAGAAGCAAGTGAAAAGCAGGAATACTGCCAATACTTGCTCCAGCAAACCAAGCTAATTAACTTTTCAAAGTAAACTATATTGCCAAAAGTTTTGGGACACCCCTCAAAATCAGATTCTGGTGTTCCAATCACCTCCATGGCCACTTGTGTATAAAATCAAGCACCTAAGAATGCAGACTGCTCCTGCAAACATTTGTCAAAGAATGGGTTGCTCGCAGGAGCTCAGTGAATACAAGCGTGGTACCGTGATAGGTTGCCACCTGTGCAATAAGTCCATCCATGAAAATTCCTTGCTACTAAATATTCCATGGTCAACTGTTAGTGGTATTATAACAAAGTGGAAGCAACAGGCACTCAGCCACAAAGTGGTAGGCCACGTAAAATGACAGAGTGGGGTGAACACATGCTGAAGTGCACAGAAGTTGCCAACTGTCTGCAGAGTCAATAGCTAAAGACCTCCAAACTTCATGTGGCCTTCAGATTAGCACAACAACTTCAAGGAATGGTTTTCCATGGCCAAGCAGCTGCATCCAAGCCTTACATCACCCAGTGAACTGCAAAGCGTTGAATGCACTTGTGTAAAGCAGGCCACCACTGGACTCTTTGATGGACGTGTCTGCGTTTGGCAGTTGTCAGTAGAAGAGAACTTGCCTGACTGCATTGTGCCATGTGTAAAGGTTGGTGGAGGGGGGATTATGGTGTGGGGTTGTTTTTCAGGGGTTAGGCTTAGCCCCTTGGTTCCAGTGAAGGGAACTACAAGTCATTTTGGATAATTTAATGCTCCCAACTTTGTGGGAACAGTTGGGGGATGGCTGTGACGATCGCGGCATCAGACCCCAGCCCTTATCACCAAACTCGTGACCGAAGGACTAGCCAGTCTAAACCCGTGCTGTCACGTGCGTAACAATGCCACGCCCAGCTGCACCCTGCACAAAGATTTTCCAGCTAATGGACCACAATCTGTGTATCTGCAGCCTGAGAGCGATTGTTACTGGCTCAGGTTAATTACACAATTAACCCTTCACACTGCCACCACCTCCTTTTTGTACAGAGAAAGAGGAAACTCGGCAATATCAGCAATAACACTATGATGTTTGAATAATCATTTGTATACACAATATCACTGCAGACAGATGTATGCAGACGTTTAAAACACACAGTAGCGTTCTTCAGAGATGGGTGCTTTAGTTTGCATTAAAGAGCCATAGAAACAGTTCAACACTTTCAGAAAGTAAGATTTATTACTAAAAGGTCAAAAGGGTGCAATAAAAATATTTACAGAGAAAGATGTAGCCAATATATATATATATATATATATATATACAGAAAACAATAGCACAATAAAGAGATAACAGGAGTTTAGAGGGTTAAAGTACTTGCCAAATGTCCTGGTTTAAGCAGATCAGGTTTCATGAGCCAAAAGGATGCCTTATCTCTCAACCTTAGTTCTGATGTTAAAAAAGGGAGATTCTTCAACTTCTTACAACTCAGCTTAGCTTAGCCTTTTCTAGCAACTCCACAACTCCCTGGAGCAGTAAATCAATCGCCTCATTTGGGGAGGGAGTTGTAGGTGGAGACCCAAGCTATGACCAAAAACTGCACAAATTATATTATGGTTCATAACTTACCCTGGATACATACAACATCCTATCTCGAGTAGATTATTACGCAGAATCTTTGGCTGAATGGTTAGATATGAAATATCCGCTTGAATGGTTAAGGAGATGCAATTTTTGGCTCTCCTGTATATGCCAGCTAGGGAGTGTAATATGCCAGGAGAATGGTCTTAACTTGAGCCGTCCGAATATGGGCTCCATGTTTAGGTAATTATGTCCTATTTGAAGATATGAATTTATATAGAAAAGTGAGTTTTTAAATGTAAGTCTGTTTTTACGACCCCTTGGAATGTCTTTTGAACTCAGTGAAGGACTTTGTTTATGGCTTTACAGGCCCAGATTGTGGAAGTTAACAGACATCTAGGCCCCAGCTCAGTTGTGGGATTTATAGCCATGACGCCGTCCCATGGAGTTTGGTGCCTGTGATCTGCATCCAACAGACCACATGTCACTCAACAGAGAAGGAGGGGGAATGAGGAAAGCTGATTTGGGAGTAGAGATGATACAGCATGGAAGATTCTTAACAAGATGGATGACCGTGTCCATCTCTGTGTGCATGATTGCTACAATGGCCCCTCCCTGTTCCAACATGACTGCGCACCAGTGCACAAAGCAAGGTCCATAGAGACATGGATGAGCGAGTTTGGGATGGAGGAACTTGACTGGCCTGGGCAGAGTCCTGACCTCAACCCAATAGAACACCTTTGCGAATGAATTAGAGGAGAGATTTTGTTTGCAGGCTTAACAAGTTAACAATCATGCTCATGGAGGAGTCCTCCTTCAAGGACTAAGGCTCCATGTACACGAGCCTACCCTGACCACCGGCCGTGAAAAACCGCAAATCACAGTACCGCGGTTGCCGCGATTTGGGTTTTCCTGCGGTTGGCAGTCAAAATGTTCCTATCCTGAACGCGATTGTTCCGCGTTGAGAGGGATGTTTAACCTCACCTAAACGCGGCAGCTCCTAAAGCCTATTTGTACATGGATACATAGGCTTTTATGAAGTTGAGTTTAGGAGCTTTGGCAGAAAAATGCCAAAAGCTCCTAAACTCGAGTTTAGGAGCTGCTCATGTACATGAAGCCGAAGGATCCCTGGGTCAGAGCAGAGGATACACTAGTGTCTCCGTGAGATCAGAACTCTGATTTATGCTTTTCCTCTTATAAAGCTTCCACCTTGACTGCTCCACAATACAGTCACTCTGGTGTTGCTAGAATGGCCTTGTTGATCTTACTCCATGGAACCAATTTTGTCTGATCATAGACTCTTACCGTCTCAAGGACCCATCCCCAATCTTGCTTTGCAGTCACAGGCTTTAAGGACCCGAGTGTTTGAATGCCAAATCCTCAAAAATAGGGATCTGTCTCCTGCTGTCATCCCTTTGTTGACTCTCCCAGAGGGTCGCCTTTTTGTTGGCTCTTTGGCTTGGAGAGTTTGTAAGCTGGTGGCCTTGTCTTGCTAGCCTCTGCATCTGCTCTTTTTTGTTACCTAAACAAGGACATTGTCCTCTCATGTTTCTTGTAGGAGGTGGCTCTCTACTGCCAGTATGTGGTTTGGGCTTCTTGTGATTTTTTTTCCTTAAATGTTATGGCCTTCTTTTAGACTGATGCCCTCCTTCTGGTCACTGTTGGGTCACAGAAGGGCAGGGTGACCTCTGCAGCCAACATATCTTGATGGGTTCACCAGACTTTAGGCATGTACCATCTTTATCTGGATTCTCCATTTTCAGTTACAAGCCTTTGTACTATAGCACAAATGCTAAGTGGGCTTTCAACATCAGGTATTGATTTCACAGATCTGCAAGCAGATGTCTAAAAGGCCAGGATGTACTAGGCTGCTGGGTGCCTCTCAGATCACCAAAATGTAGTGCAGTGCTAGTACTGGCATCATGCTGCATGAGTGTTTCTATCACATCAGCAACCTGGGGTTGGGTATGCTTGATCCTTGCATGGACCTCTTCTCCATCATCTGAGCCAACTGTCAGCGTCCTGCTGCATTCTGCAAGTGCATATTTTGAGCTGGATTCTGACAGTGAGGCTTCCCCTTGGGAAAAAGAGCTCCTGGCTATCAGGGACCACTTGCACGCTAGAAATAAAATGTACCTGCTTCTGCTAGCAGAGTTCAGGCCCGGTTGAACACTGCGGTTTTGTGTATAATGTGTCAAAGGTGGCAGTGATTAGAAATTATACTGACACTGCACTTGTTGGGGGCTAAATGCAATTGTTATCAGAGAACGAGGCTGATCCGGCTAACATTGCATTTTATGGGGACACTAGTATAGTTCTGATCATAATCAAGATACTGATCCGTTCAGACATAACTAGTAATGATGGTTATAGTGCTGTAACTGTGATCGTGTTGCTGGCAATCAGGACTTAAATGTAGATGACGTTAGTGTGGTGGGCAATCTAAAGCTGGCTGTGAGGGACGCTGTCTCTTACCCTATATGAAGTTGTCTGTGACACTAATACATTATCAGTAAAAGTCGCACAGATGTCTGCCAAGTCGCAACTGAAATCACACTGACATGCAGCTTTGAAATTTTGTGACTTCAAGGTCAGACTCACTGTGAACCGAGAGTAAAGGGTTAGCTCACCTTTACCAAAAAAGCTCCCAATCTGATAGAACAGAGCCTTGAGGACAAGCTGGCCATGCTCAGTTTAGTGTGTATTGCTGGGTTTTTTTTTTCTTGGCAGAGTGCATGTGATCAGCACAGAGTCAAGCAGCACTGTCCAGACAGAAGGTCAGGGGTCCTGCAGCCTCATAGGACAATAAGGGGAGAATGAAAACTCCTCCTACAAGCTTTAACCAATGTTCTGCTGGACACTGAGCGAAGTCACTGCACTAACTGCTGATGAGATAAGGTATTTAGCAGTTTATATTTACTAAAATAATTGCATTTCCATGTGAATACAGGGTCCTGGGTTTAGTAACACTTTAAATTTTGGTCAAAGCTGCAGTTTGTTTTTATCCACAGGCACCCCTTACCTACATAGGCAGCTTTTTGGTAAAGGTGAGCTAACCCTTTAATACTGAAGTTAATGAACAAAGTGATGCACTCTCTTAACCTCCCTGGCGGTATGATTATTTCAGATTTTTGGTGCTGAAAGCGGTACCATTATTTTGCATGGAAATATGTAGTTTTTTTTTATTGTAGGCTGTAATTTTTAGGAATAACTCACTGAAATCTGTCCAAACAAGAGTCTAGTAAACATTCCGAATATGATAAAACTTGAAATCATAAATTATAATTTAATAAATGATCATAAAAAATAATAATATAATAATAAATTTAATTCAATAATATAATCAAACCAAAAACACTGAATTTTGAAATATAGCGCCAAGTTCGCACATCGCTGATCAGAATCGTTTTCAGTGTCTGATGACGAATTTCCCCACAAATCATCACTCAATTCTGCAAGTGGTTCTGATTTACTATCGCTGTTCTCTAGCTGGTCTAAAACCGATTTTGACCTAAGGGGATGCTTTTTGGACGCCAGGACGTTTCTCAGTTTCCAGGCAGAAAGAACACGTCAACATGCAGGCAGGGCACAGGACAAAGCAGTAGGGACAAAATGTATGTGAAATGCTTTGAAACAGCAATGTTTTGCTATGTAATAATCGTTTTTAAAAAAATGTCATTTTTTCAAGCTTTCAAATTTGCCGCCGATTCTGGCGCCTGTACGTCCCGACGTCACAGGGACCGGAACACGGAAGCCAGATGGAGATGGCCGGGGACACTGCAGGGGACACATCGCGGGAGCGAAGGACAAGGTAAGCGCTGCAGGGAATCCCTGAGCAACGCCGCATGGTAAGCCCGAGTGTAGCTCAAGGTTACCGCTTTTGGTACTGAAACTTTACCCCGAGCTACACTCGGGAATACCACCAGGGAGGTTAATTGAGCAGTAAGCATAAAGGCAACAGGTTGCAGAGTCTTACTCCCTCTTCACATGGCCACCGCCATTACAAATCAAACAGGAATAGGACATGGAATGCAAACCTCTTCTGTCCGTCCCCTTCCCTCCCATATAGTGTACATTAGGTGACTATGCCATGCACTTCCTAGTAACTATTAGCAATGTGTTTTGGGGACATTCCCCTTCAGCCTGATAACACAATGAACCCAACAGCATTTTAAACAACTTTCTACCATTCTTTCAGTTAGCAACAGTCCTGAACTTTTTTGTACTTCCCATAAAACCCCTTTCTCTGTTCATTGTAGGACACAGTTCAGTTCAATAAAGACTTTAGGGTCACAACACAACCTCCAGGAATAGGCACAAAATTAAAGCATTGCACAGAGAAAACCCAGGCCCTGTTGGTGGTTGCGTTAAGCCAGCCATAGACTAGTGATTTATTTTTCATTCAACCTGTACCAGGATCCCTTTGGGAACGTGCGTGCTCATGGGGTGCATCAGTGAGAAGCCTGCGTGCTGACGTCACGCTGCCGCGTCCACGTGATGGTCCGACGGCCGTCTTTGTAAGTGCTTTTTATCCATTGATGATTTTATGCTCCACATGGTTGCTATCTTTTTAATAAAAGATACTACACTATATGGGGCAGCACAGTGGCTAAATGGTTAGCACTTCCGCCTGGTAGCACTAGGGTCGTTGGTTTGAATCCCAACCAGGGCACCTCCACCTCCACGGCACTCCAATGACATGCTGGTAGGTGAATTGGATCCTGTCTAAATTGTCCTAGTATGTGTATGTATGAATGTAAGTTAGGGACCTTAGATTGTACACCCCTTGAGGGTTAGGGACTGATGTGAATGTATAATATATATGTAAAGCTCTGCGTAAATTGATGGCGCAATATAAGTACCTGAAATAAATAAATATGATACTGTCTCCGGGCTCAGTCTATTCCTCTAGGAGGAATCTTTATCCTTGGTTCACCGTGGGCTGGATATGAAGACTTGGCTACTCTACTTTTGATTTTTCATTTGGTGTATCACTGGATTCTGGAGATTCAACCTTCAACTGGGCCACCGGGAGGAGGAACAAGCAGAAACACCCCTTAGTTTCATTGCTTGCTACTTAATTCTGGTGAGTGCATTATGGTGGAGGTGCAGTGCGGGAGTCACAGAAGTCACTACATTTTGTTGATTTGATCACATCACTATTTTTGGAACTATTGATAGAGGACTTATATATTTTCATTTGTTATACCCTCCATTTTTTTTCTTCATTGGAGTATTCACTACTCCCTATTTCTTTTTTATGATGTTTCCTTTATTTTTTACAATCACACTGGTTAGCATTGATTATAACACACATTTTTATTAGTGCTGCACATTGCTATTATAGTACCAGAAGGTGCTGTGAATTTTGAACTTCAAGAAGTCATAGCTGGCTGACTGCACTCCTGCAAGAAAAACCCAGGAGGCTCAGAGCTGATGTCACACAGGTGAGCTTCTCTTCAGACTTGTATACAGGCTCTGGGACTCATGGTCTACCTTTTAAGCAGTTCTGTATGAGCAACACCACACTTGAATTCTGCAGGAAATTCTGACCAAACAGGAAAAGTCACTGCTGGCCCTGTTGGATAGATTCATGTGGGCTGTCTGAGTCTGGTTGATTCCTCCTTGTTGTGATAGCTGTGTTCTCCATTGCTGCTGACCTGAAAATCCATTCTGCCCCTCCATTAGGGACAATGTCACAACAGATACTGTTGACGTGGGGCCTGTTGTCATGCGATCGAATCTCAGTTACTATCAGTGTTCTGGAAACACTTGCTACAAGGATCTGTCTTTAACAATGGACCAACCTCCTTTGTGGTCATCTCATGAAGGTCCAGTCAGACATCACCAGCCAGAACAGAATCCTGAAGCAGCACTGATGTCTTCCAAAATTGAGATGTTTGTGTATTCGCCTTAAAATCCTTTTCTCCGCGATTACGGTTTTCCCATTTTGTTAGCGTTTGGGACACCAATATCGCAGCCAAGGCAGGTTGTGAGGCTGATCAAACAATGTTCCATCAAGGCAGATATGGGCCGATCCGTAACCCGAGCAAAGACCTATTTTATAAGGAAATGCTCAAGAGGGTAATAAAGCAAACATTTTTTAAGCAAAACAAAATGCTGTTTTGGATGTTGCAATTCTTCATAAATGAACTTGTCATAAAAGGGAGGAAACTGCTAAGAAGACAACTTAGCAGTGTGCTTGCTTATAGAAAAGGAAAGGAACAGCAGTTTCCAACAAGGTACCTGGAGATCATCAATAATGTTTTACACAGGTTTTTTCAGTGACTAATTTTGTTTAATTCAATTAGTTAAATTTGTTTAATTAGGTTTTGTTTGGAATTCATTTAGTTTATTTGAATTTTTAAACGGATTAAAAAATAATTCCAACAGATTCGAAAACAATTTTGCTGGATTTGAAAATAATTATAACGGATTCGATAATAATTCTAACCTTGCAATCCATGTGTTTTTGATCATATATGGGCTATATGAAGAGTAACCTGACCATATTGGAAATTTCTATTTCAGTAAAATTTTCACAGTGCCTTTGTTGATCGCTACTCACTTCACCATAGCACAGCTCACAATTTTTTTTAAAAGCATGTTATTTTTTTTTAATTTGTTGTATTCTTTTCTAATATTCTGGTTGAATTCAAATAAATTTTTTTCAAAATTCGAATTTCGGTAGGCAGTTCTATTGTTTTTCTATACTATTCTGTTCTTTGATTCTCTAATCTTTTCTATTCTATTCTTGGATTTTCTATTCTAATAGATTCTATTCCTTTATTTTATGTTCTATTTTGCTGTTTTAATTTCTATTCTATTCTTTCCTGTTCTTTGATTTTCTATTCTATTCCAATGGATTCAATTCTTTTCTATTCTATTTTGTTCTGTTTTACTAAATGTTTTTCTATTCTTTTCCCTTTTTTTTTTCTCTATTCTTTTATTTTCTATTCTATTATTTTGTTTCTTTACTTCCTGTTGTTTTTTACTATTCATTTTTAAATTCAAATCGTTTAAAATTTTGTTTTATTTCAGATTCCTTTAAATTTGTTACTATTGTAATTCAGAATTTGGATATATCCGAATCTCCAAATAATGGAAAATTTGTCCAAATTTTAATTCGGAACGAAACGAATTGCACAAGTCCACACAGGTGTAATTAAAGTAGATACAACACTTTGTCCTGAAAAAAGGTCAAGAAGGAAGCGCCTTTCTTACTACCAGAAGGAGCAGGATGTCTCCCCACATGCTACAGACCCTGTAGCAGACTCATCCTCTACATCAGAAACCTCCCATTAGTTTAACCTCTACAGCTCGTTTAATGTGTCTACTACACCAAAATCTGAAGAGGTTAAACCGAGCTCACCATTGTAGCTCAGCTATAAGCATTTCTGGGTTCAGAACTGAAAAGCAGGGTATACCATGGATAAACCAGTTTGTGCTTGATCAGCAAGGGCAGACATTATACACATGCTGTCTCTATAACAAAAACATGTTACCTGTCCACTGATATCACATACAGGGCTTGTAAAATTACTTGCAAAGCGTAAAAAAAAGTTCACAGAATGAAAATAAATAAAAGCACCCATTACCCTGTGCTCAAATCCACACATATGTAAATGAGTGTGCCACACATGCATCCTATTGCTCAATCTTACCTAATTTCCATAGGTCAACAACTTGCTTCCTACACACTTACTGTTCAAGTTCTTAAAAAGTGAGTGCACGTCTCCATAATGTCTCTGCACTGTTCTTCCCTTGTTTTCTCTAAAGAATGTTCCTCTCTGTGAATCTGCAAGGCTATAGCTGTTGTATGATGCTTAAATACATTTGTGTGACGAACCTCTGTTTTGGCCATTTTGTCCCCAACACTTAACCCCCCTGGTGGTATTCCCGAGTGCAGCTCAATGTTAACTTTCAGTACCAAAAGCGGTAACCCCAAGCTACACTCGGGATTACCCTGCAGCACTTACCTTGTCCTGCGATGTCCCCGGCCAATGCCGGCATCTGTCTTCCGGATTCCGTTCCCTGCGTCGGGACGTACGGGGGACGGAACCAGCAGGAAATTAAAAAATTTAAAAAGTGACATTCACTAAATACACTAAAATCTCATAGTATAACATTACTTTATCAAACCATTTCACATACATTTTGTCCCTAGTGCTTTGTCCTGTGCCCTGCCTGCATTTTTTACTGTTTTTTCTGCCTGGAAACTGAGAAACGTCCATGGCGTCCAAAAAGCGTCCCTTTAGGTCAAAAGCAGTTTTAGACCAGCTAGAGAACAGCGATAGTAAATTAGTACCACTTGAAGAATTGAGTGACGATTTGTGGGGAAAATCGTCATCAGACACTGAAAGAAAACGATGTGCAAACTGGGTGCTCTATATCAAATGTCAGTGTTTTTTGTTTGATTACATTGAATTAAATTTATTATTTTTTATGATTATTATATAATTTATGATTTCGTGTTTCAAATTTTATCATACCCGGGATGTTTACTAGACTCTTGTTCGGACAGATTTCAGTGAGTTATTCCTAAGAATTACAGGCCTACAATAAAAAAGAATATATTTCCATGCAAAAAAATGTACCGCTTTGAGCACAGAAATACTGACATAATCAGACCGCTAGGGAGGTTAAGCAAGATTGTAACTGTACAGTATATTGTACACTGGCACATTTCAGGTGCTTTTCCTAGACATTGTTACAACTGATTTTTACTTAGCAAGCATGTCAGGTCCACTTACCTTGTTTTCAGTTTTGAACATGTACTGTGATAAAAGTACATTGCTCAAAAAAAATGAAAGGAACACTTTGAAAACACATCAGATCTCAATGGGGAAAAAAATTATCATGCTAGATATTTATACTGATATGGACTGGGTAATGTGTTAGGAACGTAAGGATGCCCCAGCGTTTGATGGAAAGGAAAATTAACCTATAGAGGACTGAATTCAGTCACCCTGAAAAGCAAAGTGAAAAAATTATGCATCAGGTTTAGTCCATTTTGCTGAAATTTCATTGCAACTCAAAATGGTGCTTAGTAGTTTGTATGGCCCCCACGTGCTTGTATGTATAACTGACATCGGGGCATGCTCCTATTGAGACAATGAATGGTGTCCTGGGGAATTTCCTCCCAGATCTGGACCAGAGCATCACTGAGCTCCTGGACAGTCTGAGGTGCAACTTTGCAGCAGATGGACCAAAACATGATATCTCAGGTGTTCTATTGGATTTAAACCGGTAAGCATGGGGGCCATTCAATGGTATCAATTCCTTCATTCTTCAGGAACTGCCTGCATACTCTCACCACGATGCCAGCGTTGTCTTGCACCAGGAGGAACCCAGGACCCACTGCACCAGTGGCAGGGTCTGACAATGGGTCGAAGAATTTCATCCCAATATCTAATGGCAGTCAGGGTGCCTTTGTCTAGCCTGTAGAGGTCTGTGCATCCCTCCATGAATATGCCTCCCCAGACCATCACTGACCCACCAAAATAGTCATGTTGAACAATGTTACAGGCAGCATAACGTTCTCCATGAATTCTCCAGACCCTCTTGTCTTTCACATGTGCTCACCTGCTCTCATCTGTGAAAAGCACAGGGTACCAGTGGCAGACCTTCCAATTCTGGTATTTAATGGCAAGTGCCAATCAAACTCTATGGTGCCGAGCAGTGAGCACAGGACGTCAGGCCCTCAGGCCACCCTCATGAAGTCTGTTTCTGATTGTTTGGTCAGACATTCACACCAGTAGCCAGCTGGAGGTCATTTTGAAGGGCTCTAGCAATGGTAATCCTGTTCTTCCTTGCACAAAAGAGCAAACACTGGTCCTGCTGATGGGTTGACCTACAGCCCTGTCCACCTCTTCACCAGTAACTGCCTGTCTCCTGGAATCTCCTCCATGTTCTTGTGCTGGGAGACACAGCAAACCTTCTGGCAATGGTGCGTATTAATGTGCCATCCTGGAGGAGTTGGACTGCCTGTACAATCTCTGTAGGGTCCAGGTATCACCAGTAGTGACACTGACCCATGCCAAATGCAAAGCTAGTGAAAAAGTCAGCAAAGATGAGTAGGGGAAAAAATGTCAATGGCCTCCACCTATAAAACCATTCCTGTTTTAGGGGTCTTCTTATTGTTGTCCATCTGCTTTTAATTTAATTAACACCAAAGCAACTGAACCTGACTAAAAACCACATCTGCTATTTAACTGACCTGATCAATACCTCAGGAGTTTAATTGACTTGATGCTATACTCTGATGAAAAAGTGCTCCTTTAATTTTTTTTGAGAAGATTAAAGTGGAAATTTTGTTAAAATATAACCAAGGCTAAACCTACTCCCACCCCCATTGCAAACCTATTTTATCTAACCCTGTAAAGAAAAGATCTGTATACTTACCTAATCTGAAGCTGCTCCGGTCCCATGATCAGCTGTCAGCTTCAGTGTAAAGGAGGGGCAGCTGACAATGGCTGCCCCACAGTAAGGCTATAGGTGATGTCATCTACCAGGCATTTGCAGCCGGTCTCCTCTACACAGAAGCCACCCCTGGAGAGATGTGACCAGAATAGGGAAGTATAGAGATTTTTTTATTTCTTTAAAGGGTTAGCCTAGGCTTAGAATGAGGGTAAGAGTAGGTTTAGCCTTAGTTATATTCTGACTAAACTTCCACTTTAAGGCAATGCATCCTAACAGCAATAATAGTATGTACTAAAAGAAAATTCTCAGAATCACAACAGAAAGTAGGAATGGAGGCTGCCACCACTTTCACAGCTTGCTCCTCACTGCATGATACTGCATAAGTTTGAACCAAGTGCTTCTTTCAAAATCAGGCAATGAAAGTCGCCAAGTACTGTTTAGGTTGGAGCTTTAGCTATGATCAAACTAATTTCTTCAATTCAGAGGCACTTGAAGTTTTTTTTTAGTCACATTTTAATTATATCTACAATTCCTCCCACAACAGTTTTACTACCTGCTAATTTTTTCCGCTTCCTACAATGGGTCAGCTCATTAACAATACAGCTACAAGGGTTGGGACAAACTAAAACACTGCAGAAAAACAATTATTACCTTGCAAGGGCTCATTGAGATTTAGGTCCTTTTTCATAGGGCAGTTGACAGGCTGCCATGGGGTGACAAATCATCTCCTCTAAACCTTCAAAATGCCACTCTCTGTGCCTGCCATGTGCATCACAGCCCTTTAGGTGGGTTGTAAGGGCTGTAAACAAGACCTTTGAAATGGGAGGGGGGAAATTGGCAAAATCTTCTTGGGAAGGTTTTTTTTTTTTTTAAGTGAGATGCCCTCATGCTCGTAAGACTTCAGACAAGTCTTTATTTTCCTCACAGCTCTACTTAAGTGGGTGTGGTTTTTCCTCAACCCTTACCAGAAGACACTCCTGAAGGGAAATGTGTTCCTTGTTCCCATCCATGTTGTTTCTTGTATTCCATTTTGATTGTTTTATATTACAGCCAGAATGTTAATGAAAATATGCTGCGTCCGTTATGTGTTACAGAACTGTGCTCACACATTCTTTTGTTTTTTATCTTAGCTTAGCCTTGGTAGAGGCAGGGGAAGTATCCAGTTATTTCTTTGTATTAACAGCATTTGTTTCTACTATGATACAGGTAAAAGTTAACCACTTTTGCTCCATGGGAAAATCTAAATTGTTCACATACACAGCCTTGACATGTATCCAGTAAAATTTCATTCTGTGATACAATATAAAAGGGAGTATAATGAAATAAAGATTCAGATCGTTCTTTGGAAGCTGGTGTGCGTGGATTTCTTTCATCCAGAGAATGGTCTCTTAAGCTCAACGGGTCAAACCAAAACCTACCAGTGATCAATAGAAGCACAAATCCCTTTAAACTCTGGTCAAGGTGTTAACTCCTGTGGATGGCCCTGTGAGATGGTTGCAGTTCCATCTTTGTATCACTTTTACTACAGTAGACTTAACCCTTTCTTGTGTAAAGAACTTTTTTCCTTTCTTAGGCCTTGTGAAATTTCTCTTCCATGTGGCACCATTGCTGACAGCATAAAATGGACAGGGGCTTAGTTATGTAATGCCCTTTTATAATCAGCTGTCTGCTGGACACCTACTTAATTAAGACTCACCTGTAGTTGAATTCTTGTTAATTAGGATTTTGTTGTCTAAAATTTAGCTTTGGTCCTAAGACTTTCATTGGGGTGTATTCATTTTTGCAACATGGTCTTAAATTAATTTATTAGGATAAATACATTTTTGTGTGTGCAAATGAACAAATCCTGTTTGCAGTCAGTAGCCCGCATTTGTGGGAGTACTTTGTGGCATAGTGTCCCATAGAAAATATTGATTCTGAAAGGAAAAATAAAGGTTTTCCAACAAATGTGTTGGGGTGTACTCATTGATGGTGAG
Source organism: Staurois parvus (assembly GCF_062004578.1). Lineage (NCBI taxonomy): Eukaryota > Metazoa > Chordata > Amphibia > Anura > Ranidae > Staurois > Staurois parvus. Next base: position 2,275,193 of record NW_028318415.1, read on the forward strand.
AACTGTATTCCTACTGAAGTGACTGGCCTCAGCTGATACACAGAGATGAAACAAATCCCCCTAACACAAGTTGTACCTGTTTATTTTCAGTTTTTCTCTACAGCTGTTCAAAGTGCAGGTAATAAAACTTTTCTGACCATTCAAGAAAAAGGGGAGAGTTGAAATTACTCAGCAGCACTCAGTGAGGAGAGTTCTAAGAACTGACTGGAGGGAAGAGACAGACCCTACTCCACATCGCTTTTAGGAACAGAGCTGAGGCTATCATGCTGTCATAGATCCCTCCTATCACCTTTTATTAATATCAGGAAAACTTGGCAGAGATAATGCATGCTGATAGAGTAATAAAGCAGCACACAGAAATGTATTTAAAATTTAGACAAGTTCATACTATAGAAAGATACTTTGTTCTTGTCTGAGGTTTACAATTCCTGCTTGTAGGGTTAAACTACATTTAAACACTTGAGATTATAATTCTGAAAATCGCATGACACAAGTAAAAGGAACTTCAAAGCAAGACAAACTTTTGTTGAAAATGTTTATTTTGATACACAGTAAGGTAAAAATAGTAACTGATTTATTAATGTAATGCAAGAATGGTTTCCAAGAGCACCCTCAAATATCTTCTGCCTTCAGTGAGAAAGATAAAATCAGCAAACATGACATAACTCTTATGCAGGCCACAGACAGGTCATTTAAACGGCCAAATTTTCATCTAAACAAAAAATTAGCCAATATTCACATGGTTAGTGGGACAATGCCAGAAACCATTTGTCACAGATCTTCTCATTTCTTTTTATGGGTCATGCTGGAAAATCCACAAAAACCAGCCATTTTTCAGCCAATAAACAGCCCATCTATGGCCAGCCTTACCTTTCCAGCTCTTCCTAAATAAGGCATTTTATTATGAGACATTATCACTATTTAGAGAGAAAATATAACCCATTTGCCTTTTTTGTACAAGTTACCCTTGCCTACTCTTTACTATAAATTAAAAAGGTACACCAGCAGCACACTGTATTAACTGATGAGGCATTTCTCTTACATGTCATGGACTAAGGTATTCTGTACAATGTATAATACAGTCTAGTGCATGCTTTGCAGTCAAATAGGATGAGTGTGTACCAGAAAGAAAAATAAATAGCATACCCCATAAGGAAAATTATATTTAAATCACACTTTAAATTTTTGCAGGTTGCAGAATTGCTTGTAGTCAGCATAGGACACTTGTTTCAGTTACATCTACCCTGAAAACCACTCCTGCATAAATACAGCCAGCTTGAAAGTAAGACTCCATAGACACTAGGTGTAGTAATAATGCTGGTAATATTAGCTGTACCTTAGAGTTTTCACAACTAAAACAACGCCTCTAGAAACACTAGTTAGGGGTTTTTTGTTTTGTGTTCTTTTCCAGCCAAAAAGCACTAATTACAGTCAATGTGGGCATGGACAGATACAGGCTAGCACGTTTATTGGCTATAGATCAAAAAGCCAAAACCTGCACTTGGTAAAAAAATAAGTCTAATGTTGGTTGAGAGAGAATTTTGTTTTAGTGCTCATGCACACTGAATTTTTTTAATAGTATAGGGATATGTTTAAACAATTTTATTTGCTTTCTAGTCTTACAGGTGGACATCTCAGGAGTCTTCACATGCAATTTTTTTTTTTCATCTGAAAGCACTCAGCTAAGTACACCCTCCTACCTACATACCCAAGCAGGGCAGATGGATTTTAAGAAGTAACGGCTACAGGCATCAACTTCCCTTACTCAAGATGGCCACAGCTAGAGATGCTGGGAGGGGTTTTTCCAAAATGTCTCAACAAAAAGTATGGTGACATGGATGGGAAAATGAGCCACAAATATTAAAAATTAAATTTGCATTTCCGTTTGTAGTGCTACAAAGGCAGCAGAAAGATTCAACTGCAGTGCCTGAGTGTCCAAAGGAACTGTGAACCAGATTACTGGTTACAGCACAATTTTAAAAAATAGTACTAATTTATTAGGGGTAAGAATTGCTAGAAGAAAAAAAAATTATATGGATCTTAGAATGTCAAATACTTAACTGGCACTAGTGTCATAATATAAAAAAAAAAAAGTGCAAGTAGAAAAAAAAACAAAAACGGATAAAAAGAAAAAAAAAGCACTAGTTGAGTGGTTACCTATTTTGAAGACTGAGTCATTGACAGACTATAAATACAAAAAGTCTTTATTTTCAGTTTGAGGACTGCAAAATATTCGAGAATTAATTAAAACCTCCACACTGCTCTTAGGACAGATTTTTCCCTTAATGTATAACTAAAAAGCAATCATCTTTGTGAGTAAAAGATATGGATAGCAGGGCAAGGTGATATAACCAGCTTGTATAACTTCAGAAAACATTAGGAGGGGCTGGGATTACAATACTTATTGCAGTGGTGCAAAAATGCAAAGAAATTGTTTTGAGAGCAATCTTCCTAGAGCTAGTTTCACAAAGACTTTTTTATGAGGATCCAGGAAGTATACAAGTAGGTGCTAAAAGTACCTTTAAAAAAAAACGACATGCAATACAGTCACATTAAGAAAAACAAAACTACACAGTTCAGGAGACCGCCCACCCTGTGCCCCCCTATTTGGTCAGTGAAATATGAAAAAATCTTAAAGTAATAAAAAATATTTTTCTCCATACTGTCAGTGGACCTGATCACCGCCATGCCAGTTATATGACGACAATATGTAAAAAAGTGAATTTACTCATTTTCCGAAAAATTGACAAAAAAAAAACAAAAACACAACACTTCAAAAAAACTCGGTGTGCCTCTTATGAAGTACGTCAGACTGTCTACTTTGCAAAAAGGGGTCATTTGGGGGATCTGTACTGTTGTAACATTCTTGGACCTCAAGAAATTAGATTGGCTGTCAGTACTTCAGGATTAAATCAATATTCAGATATATCCCATAGTTTGTGAACTCTATAACTTAGACACACACAGACACACACACTAATTTGGGTTATTTTCACCAAAGACATGTAGTAGAATACATCTTGGCCTAAATTTATGAAGAAAAATTTGAAAATTTTTATAAAACCAAAGTGTTTTCAAAATTTTTGGTCTTTGTTAATCTAGCAAAAAATAACCCCAGTGGCGATTAAATACCACCAAAAGAAAGCTCTAGTTGTATGAAGAAAATTATAAAATTTTAGTTTGGGTACAATGTATGACCGCACAAGTGTCAAAGTGTGAGCGCTGAAACCTGAAAAAAATGGCCTGTGCAGGAAGGGGGTAAAAGTGCCCGGTATTGAAGAGGTTAAGAAGACCTCATTATGGAAAGATATTTTCACTTATTACATTAGTGGGTCTACAGGGACAGACATGAAAGGCAGTCTCCTTGAGACAAAAATGACCAAAACCAACCGAGAGCAAATTTACATTACCCTTGGCTATTGATAATTTGGCAAGACAAGTAATATTTCAATTTCTATTCTTAGAAAAGTAGATGTCTTTATGTAACTAGGCATTGATCTAATCACATGCGTTTAACATCCAAATTGAAAAATAAAAAATTCAGCCTGCATGAAAATGTGCAAACCTGCTGAAAAATTCAGCAAACATTTCCATCAATCAGAAATGGTCTTTAATCACAGCAAACCTTGGGAACTGGGAAACTAAAAGCAAAATGGGTTTATGGCACAGTATCATTTCCCATTTAAAATACAGTTCATACAAACCTTTCAGCATCCACTGTATGGTTAACTTTGGATGTAGGGGGGAAAAAAAAAAAAAAAAAAAAAAAAAAAAAAAGCATCCCATAGTAAACCATAAACATAGTTTGCATATTGTTCCTTTAGAAATTTCTTCAAACTGACATTTTTGACAACGCAACAAGTCCCTTCCCACTATGCTTCTATTTGGCCAAATTACATATGAAATCCAAATTTGTAACAGGCTTGTTATGGGTCAAGGACACAAAATAGTACAGACTGAAAACCCAGGACAGTTGCAGCCTACAACAGAAGCCTCCATGTCTCAGTTCAGGTTTTTTTGGTGCACTAGAACAGCCAATGGAACTATAAAGTGCTGTACTTTTCCAGCTCCTCCTTTTCATAGAACTAGGTTTGCTACAAGTGCCTTTTCAGACATAATTCCTAGGCATAACCATAGTTTTGACCTGCTGGTAAAGCAACATTAGTCTAGATGGTAAAAAAGATAAAGTTAAGCAGCAAACCACTCATTTTCCCAAGTAACATTTCCATAGTGCAAAGTGCATACCCTCATTATCCACTTCCTCTTCTCCAAGACTACAGATGCACTTTATTTCCAAGAATGGGCAGGTTCTATACACATGCCTTGAGGGATTACAGATACAGTTTTATATAGAAACCTTGCAGACCAGGGCCCTATTATCAATCACTGCCCATTCCACTACAGTTTCCCTCGAAAGCAGAACTTTACTTTTAAGCAAAATATTAATGTAAAGAATCATAAATATTTTAATTAGAATCTTTACATAGTAAGAGGCAATTTTGATACACAATGCACCAACATGATGATATTCATACCCAAAAGATTCAGTTACGAAAGCAAAAATTTACTATAGCAAATGCCCCAAACATCATTAACCTTCACAATCTTTGAGATCTTGCTGGTACCTGTAAAAAAAACTTTGCATAGAGGTTTACAGAAACCAGTTTGTAAAAATGTTGAGTCTAGGAAGCAATTACAATTTATAAGTCCACAGACCTTTCAAGGAAGCAATTACAATTTATAAGACCAGACCTTTCATGAAAACACTGAGATATCTATATCCTTCCCATGCCCTGCACCCATTTAGAGTGATGTTACCTCTGGTTCACAATAATGCGTTTTTAGCAGAAACACTACAGTCCATTTAACATGATTTCCTATGGAACATGTTCACATCTATGCTTTTTTGAAAGGGTCTGGGGTTTTGCTTTTTTTTTTAATGCAAAGTGTTTTTGCTACAATAGAGATCAATGGAGAAGCTGCTAATACACATGTAGTGCATTTTTGCAGCATTTTGTATTTTTTCTGCCCAGCAACAAAAAAAATTTCCAAAGAAAAAAAAGCTGGAAACCCCCCCTGCAAAAGAGTCCTTGGAGTTTTCCAATATACAAACATCCTTTTGTTGTCCCCTTAGCACATCCCACGAGTGGTAAACAGCAGCCTTCTTTGAACTTCCAATCAGGCTGTGCCCAATATACATTGGCTAGGTACAGGGTCCAATTAGTGGGCATTATATTAGCCACAGTACAGAAAGGGGAGGGGGGAAAGATAAGGCCTGGTCACCCAGCTGGGGGCCTTTGTGATGGGACACACAACAGGCAGGATGACTAGATATGAAGTTGAGGTAAACCAACGTCATACTTGTATTGTACATTGTATTTTAAACAGTTTTGTGGGTAAGTTGTAAATCTCATAGAAGTCAAGACTTAAAAAGAAAAAAAAAAACCACACTGTACATGGTGTTGTAAATACTGCTTATCGTGTAATTTGTATATATTATGTACCCTTATCAATAAATATTGCAGATGGAACTACCTCCTGTGTAGGAACTCTCAGATCTAGCTGGATATATGTAAATACGCCTACAAGGATTGGGGTGTATTCACAAATACATGTAACCTAGTCACCATCTGCATCACTTTATATGTATAACCCTAAGTTACAAGGTGGCTTGCGTAGCAATTTTATATGCAATGCCTTTTTTGCACTAAAGTGGAGTTGGCCTTTAAAGGAGACATTGTGCTTCATTAGCTTGTTCCCTGGCCACATCAGCCAGGCCATGGCCTCTGAACCTAGAAGTGAACAGATGTTGCTTCCATGTTCCATCACTGGAAGGTGCGATCAGTAAACAGATGTGGGGGCAGTCAACAGGGTGCTAGAGCAGCTAGGCATTTATAAATGACTGCAGGTAATGGATTTTAAACAGTGCTGGCACACAAGTGGTTAAAGGCTCAATAGCATGGTTTGGGTGGTGGGAGTGTCAAGCTATAATTTCATGGACAAGGATAGTTTAACTTTGAAATTCATTCAGTAGATATAAAGATCTAGACAGTCAAAGCATTCTACCACACTAGATGAGGTCTTGCCATATTCCTGTAGCAAGAAACGGCATTCATTACTACCCGTGATGTCACCAAGCATGTAAAACTCCTGCTGGGAGCTCAATTCCTATTAATATAGGCACACCACCCAGAACATCTCTCAAGAGACATTTCCCCATACACACTGCGTGGGAAAAAAAAATAAAATTAATACAGCAGCAGAGGCTTTGTACTTGCTGTAAAATTCCTTCTCAGAAGCCATTGAGGGACCCAGCATAACAAATCTAAGGTTATACTGCCACCTACAAGAGAAGTGGACACAAGGCACAAGGAAAACTGAAGACCAGGGCTATAAACCCTCCCAGCGCCTACCTGCTCAGTTGTAGAAAGCAGTCCAACAGGAAAAGGAAAACAGCTTAACTGTCAAACTGTGCAACCTGACTGGATACAAATGGGGTTAGAACACCGGTCAGGTTTTTTTTATCCGTTAGGGAGATTCACACACACACACACACACTGCAGGACTCAGGTAAGGTAACAGGACACATTTTTAGGTTGCCACCAGAGCAATACTTTTAGAGGGGAATCTCCCAATGGGTACACTAGTCCTGGTGAGACTGGGATTCCAAGGGACAAGCAGGAATTTCCCTTACTTCCTGTTATGGGTCAGAAAGTGAATCTCCAATAAGACACCTGCAGTTAATATAGGGTGTTTATACAGAGGTGCTTTAAAATTTTTTTTATATACAGTACTTCGCCATTAAGGTACAAAACCCCTATGTAACAACATTTTGCAGGTGACAGGCCCTGCTGGATTGTGCTTGAATAGCAGCTATGTATTAAATCACTTCTGGAGTCGTCCAAGAAGGGATCAGTGAATGGCTGTTCCACGTTCCTCCTGCTCACTGTACAAGCAGCTTCCCGCAGCACACCCTGCTCTAGAACTACCAAGGTCACTTTTAAATCAGATAGCCCTGTGCTGCTGTTAAAGCTGGTATGAGGTTCATGGCTGCAGCAGCCATGGGTTTGATTTAACCACTTGTCTACCAAGGGATGTGCCAAGATTATGTCAAAGAAAAAAAAACCCAAACTGAAGGGTAGGCACACTGGCCCAAGGAAATTCTACAGTTGCTTGTAGAACCCTGCAACTGAAAGTGGCATCTGTAGAGGCAGACATTCTTGTAACATACATAGGCTTGGGGTGGGAAAAAAAACCCAAGAAAAGCTCACTCCACTAGGGCAGCGAGTATTTATCAGGAAAGGAATTCAGCTGATGGCGACTGTGCCTCCACTCAAAAGGAAGGGATTCAGTGTCAGGCAAGGAATCTTTTGGAGGATTCCCAACAGATGTTAAAATAATCTCTGGAGTAGCTGATTGTAATGTGTTGAATTTTAATTTTTTTTAAAATTGTAAAAAAAAAAAAAAAAATTATTGCTTTGTGCCCTAGAATTAAACGTGTGTATTTTATTTTTTTTGTCCCTAACAGAAATTGTGGTACTATCATGCAACAAAAAAATTGGACCTACCACTATTTTATTCTCTAGGGTGTCTGCTTTCAGAAAATATATATATGTTTGGGGGTTTTGTGTAATCTTCAGACCTAAAATGAATTTTTTTTTAAAATCGTGTGAAAAAAAAAAAAGGCTGACAGCAAAAAGGGATAAAAGGACAAGTCAGACACTCACCTTTCCTGACAAGCACCCAATTGGTGCTCATTACACTGCAAGGTCTCTCCCCTCCCTGCTAGTCCCTGGGTGCAGTGCTTGACAGGCAGGGAGGGGAGAAAAACAGTGTAATGTTAAAATTATGTTTAAGTCGCCATAAAGCCTTTGATTTTAAAAGCCCCAGACATTCCTTAAAGCAGGTTTAAATACCGTTTTGGTTCAAATTTATTTTTTTATCTGGACAAGTAGATCATGAGTGACAAGTAAATTGGGACATAAATTTAGTCCCTGGACAAAGTTTCAAAAGTTTCCACACCCTTGTACTCCATAAAATTCTTTCCTCAAATCTTCCCTCTGTGCTGGAGAAGCAACACTGTACCCTTCTACATACTCTGGGAATGCCTGGTCCTTAAGTCTTATTGGGCTAAAAACTCTCCCCCTCCATTAAAATTTAAATTATTCCCCCACCCAAAAAGCCACAAATACAGTTTAATAAAATAAAAATGCAAACACCCACCATTTTTTCTATGGGCATCTGAAATAGTGTTAGAAAAAAAAAATAAAAAATTATTGAACACTTGAAAAATCAGATCTCAAATGGGGAAAAAAATATGCTGGATATCTATACCAATATGTACTGGGTAATGTGTTAGAAACTGTCCAGATCAATATCCCAGGAGTTTAATGGAGTTGATGCTATACTAAGATTAAAAAAGGTGTTCCTTTATTTGCTAGAAAAAAAAACAAAAAAAAAACCCACCACACTTTTTTTGGGGGGTGGGGGTGGCTTTACAGTGCTTAAGTATTTTGAGTAGTTTGAATAGAAAAGTCATTTTAAAATGCAAAGCACGAGTGTCTCTTGATGCTGCGATTTGGAGGAGCAGATTTCAAAGTGTCAAACTTTGCTGGAGTATAGAGGATCCCATTTAAAAATGTGCCTTTTTTTAGACCTTGCATTTCATACAAGTCATGCATCTGTGGTGGGAGCACAACTGGCATTTGTGCAGCACAGGTCAATGAGTGAACGCAAGAGTTTATATGCATTTTGAATGATATACAGGGATATTTGGTAACACATTGAAAAAAGTTTAATGAACAAAAACAGATTTATGCATAGTGCTACAATTTGTATTTTTCTTAAGTTGTTACTGCCTAAAGTTCTGGCCTAAGTCAGCAAGGAATCCCCAGGTTACTGACATGACCTAAGCAGCTGATTTCTGCGCTTGCTTGGGTACAGACAAGAGTGTCACTGCAAACTGCAAGACTGTTGTAAAAGGAGCACCAGGAAAACCATGCTGGCTGACTGCAGAGACTTCCAGGATAGAATAAGGGCTCCAATTCACATATAGATGCAAAAGGTCTCCTTGACACCATGCAAAAAGTGTTGTGGGAGGAGTTATAGGCTCATGAGGGTTGGCCTTTACTTTTCTATGTTCCTAGTGTCCATTTCTCTTTTAGGCAGCAGTGTAACCCTAGGTTGTTACCAAAAAGGAAGCAGTGTCCTTCAATGTACACTAGATGGAGGGAAACCTAATAAGGGTTTACAATGCTAATCGGTACTGAAATCGTCAGCCCAAACAGGAAGTTATGAGCACACTGCATTCTGAGCAGATATTCTTTTGTAGTTTCACAGCTCCCTCAATGTTTATTTCCTTTAAAACAACCTCAAGGGAAAGGAAAAATATACTTGCAATAGGAATCCCACAGCAATCGTTATAATTTCTACCTAGGGTACCAGGAAAATCACTTACCTTATCCTGTGCCCCCCAAAAGGCACCTTTCATGCTTTTGGGCTCTGAAGCATCTTCTCTAAGGTGCTCTGGCCTGCAGCTCTAATGTCATCAAGAACAATGCTGGATCATCCTTTCTACATTGTAAGCGAAACTGCTGAAGGCATACCTACACTCAGTACCCCCGGAAAAACATGAGCAGTTACCTCTTAGGGCGTGGAAGCCCCATTACAAGGTTAGTTTTTTTTCAGATTTCTAAAGCTCAGCCTTAAAAAGATACATGTATTGCAAGGTGTTTTTTTTGGCCCTGACATACCCAATTGTTGCCTATGATCATTTTAAATAAGCAGGGCACACGTTCACGCTGTCAGATACTGTCACTCATTTTATTCCGTTATGGCTTCCAGGTCAATATATACACCTCATAAGTAAAGGAGACATCTCTTCTGAATGCCTTATGGTTTTTTTCACTCAACTACTGCCAGCAAAAGTTATATCTTGTGGCCACAAGGCAGGAAAGTCTTTATTCACACTATAGTAGCATAAATTGTGAACTACACACTCAGTGCACTGATAGTTACAGCTGGAAAAAACTGTACAGTCACTTATGAACATAAAAAATTCTAGCCCCAATGGGTTAGAGTATGCACCTGAAGGGGATGAATAGCAGTGCCCCTCTTCAACAGTGCAAAATGACTATGCTAAAAATCCCTGTGGACAGCTGCTACTTTCTACCATAACTGTACATCAGATTATAAAGATTGTTCTACTACCCACTGGATTCAGAAATGAGTGATAACAGTCAAGTGTTAACAAAGGCTTCAATATTGTGATCCACGGTGGTGGGACAGGCACATTGTTTACAGCAAGAAAAATTACAAATTGCTATGACATGGATTACACATTAAACCCCTCAAGCAATTGACATCATAGCTGGTTGTGTGCGCAGCACCACTGATCTAAACAGATGCAGCTGTCATTTTCTGTAAAGGATAGGAAGGGTTTAGGTCAGAAGAATGTTAAAGCTGAACTCCAAGCAAAATGGTAAAGCCTGCAAGCTAGGAGGGTACAGCTTTTAGATTACACTGGCATCACCTTTCTAAGGTGTAGCTGTAAAGTAATTAGTCCTACCTGCACTCTTTATGAGTACATGCAGCAGAGCCTGATGAGTGACCAGAATGCAAAAAGACAGGAGGCTAGAGCTCAGTCACGGACTTGTGTAGGTGCTTTAATGGAACACAACAGCTTTACATGGTGTTTATTTGCCTTCATTCCAGCTTAAATAAAAAGGTGTGTTATGAGCTCCATCAGAATGTTTAGTGCAACTATAAAAATTTCAAACCACCTCCTTATTTTCTAACGGAAACATACTTTGCTTCACAACTGAATGTGATTTGGACTGTACAGAAATAAAATATTTAACTTGCATGAAAAAGTGCGTTTTTTTAATGCAGTTTCCAACGTTTACTATGGTTGTTAAACCACACCTCACGTGTGTACCTATATACCTATGGAAAAAACTATGTCTAGAAGTGGTCCAATAAGTTGTGATAAAGGTAAAAACCTTCAGACTACCAGAGATTTTACAATGCATAGGCCTGGCATGTACACAAAGAACAGCATTTACCATCTTTGCAAGAAAATGAAATCTCTATCTAGTTTACTGGTATAACAGTTTAAATGTCTGGTCTTACCTCAGTGCACTAGAAGTGGTTTATGTTATAACATAACTTCGTATCTGAAAATTATGTACTCAGTTCGTTCTCTTTAGGAGAATACTTCCCTTACACACCAATCGCCACGCTACCACCCCCCCTTCACTTTCTCACAGCTTCTACATAGTTTTATAAACCGAGCAGGGGCCAGTCTTAAGAACATGTTACACACTGACTATGGGTGCAACATGTTATGAAAGATAAACGTATTCTTTAAGTCTAAAAGACTTAATCAGCTGCATCTCAGGGTCAACACCAAATAGGCATACTGGATATCGGCCTATGGGTTGGGACACCTGCCAAGGTTAGCTTCCAAAAACATACTTACTACATTACTACTTACCACTAAACTTGCCAGCAATTGAGTCAGCCAAGCTACTGGGAAAAAAACAAAACAGAAAAATGTTACACAAAAGCAAAATACAGCATTAAAAAAACCCCACACAAACCCTATACAAGATCTTAAAATGGTTAGTACATGTTTTTTTTTTTATTAAAAAAAAAAATAAATTAAAAAAGGACCAATGCATTCCAACTTGTGTAGAATACAAAAAGCAGTACTCAGGTTTGCTTCTATTGTCAAAATACACTCACAAGGTTGCCACAGAATGAACACTAAGACATAAATTCAAGATATGTACAAGCAAAGTTCCTTCCTTCGTTTGTTGTGGCAGTGCTCTACATTTAGTGGCAGGTTTAAAATCTCCCTCCTGCGCTGCTGGGGCTACTACTACAAAAAAAAAAAAAAAAAAACATCCACCCCACACACCACTGCAGCATGTATTCTAACTTCAATGCAGAATTGTGGAAATGAGCTTCATTGCTAGCATAGATTTTGAAAGTACAGGTTGTGAAAGCTCAAAGTGGAACTTTGTAAGAAATAAAAATGGACAAACCGCAGTATTTTTGATGCAGAGGAGACCAGCTGCATCTACGTTACCATTCCGTGCCATACAGCAAGATACACATGCACAGTTCACTGTAGAAGTTCAGCAATGCCAAAGCTGACTGAATTCCTGTACATGCATTGGAATGACAGCATATTGGTACACTTAGGTAAAGCTTCTGGCACCTGATACCTGGAGCCAGCCGCTCAAAGATCTGTGACTGGTAGGTTACTCCAGCTTGCTGCATTGCTGGACTGAAGGAGAGTATAGGTCTGCTTTAATGCAGAGCATTTCAATAAGCAGTATAAAAGTAGCTGGCCAATTAATATGAATGTCATCCTTTTCATCCAGGAAAACCCTTTCAAACTTGCTGGGCCAAGAAAAAAAAAAAAGTCTACAGGATGTGTGCTGGAGGGAGCAGTTATCCCCCCACCCACTCCAGACAGGTCTCAATGTTACAGCAAGGTGGTTACAGGCTCACAACACTGCATAACTAAGCATCTTCTTACCTACCATGTCACCCATCTAACTAGCATAGCTGCAACCAATTTTCAATTATATTTCTAAACAACTTGTACATTATCACCAAATATCTGTTCAAGATGATACATCCTAGTATGCAAGACCGGTATAGCAGCAAAATCTTAATGTGGTTATAAAAATGTACTCTGCTATGCAAAAATGGTATTGTAGCACTTAAGTTCTCTTCAGCATTGTATGATTTTGCAGAAGCCCTGTGCTAATGTGAAACACACATAAGGGTTCTCATGATTGGTACTGTTTACATGCAGTACAATTTATCCTTCTAGGAAATGCACTTGCAGGAAAGCTGCGTGTTTTTACTGAACACATTCATTTCTTCAAGAGCACATGGGTGAGCTACCCGATGCACAGGTTACAATTTAATCCTAAATTAAACTGGTACACAAAAACACAAATATTTCCCAGTATGACCATATCAGCACTAACAGAATTTACATTCTTTAAAGAGGTTCTACCACTGAGACACATGAAACTGCTTTATACAGAACAGCAATAGTTTCAGGTTTTGGACCATTTTTACATTTTCAGAGCTTTTAATAACAAAAATTAATAGTGCCATTCTAACATCACTTTACAGCAGCAAAAAAGGTCATCTAGTTTGACTAAAGTCTCAATGGCCTAAACGATTTAACATGTTTGGAAATGAACAGTGAGCTCAATTTTACTCACATTTTTAAGTGATATCATGCAAAAGGAAGTCTGAAAAACAAAGACAGACAATATTTACATATATACTTTAAATAAAAAAGGTAATTCCCATTCACAAACAAGAGGATTTGACACTCATCTGAATCTAATGTACAATGTGACACCAAGATATCCGATACTTGTACCACATTATCCAATAGAGAACAGATTCCAAACCGTGTTTGCGGAGTAAGCAGCCACAAGGAGTTTCTCATTTCGTTTCTACAAACTACTCTGCCACTAGCATCCATACATTAGGTTCAGGTTTGTCAAAAGCAGAACACTAAACTTTACAAAAAGGCACAATAGTGGCAATTGGACAATATTGCCAATTATGCAAGGAAAAGCTAGCCAATAGGCTTAAGAGGAAAAATTGAGGTTAATACCCTTGTGATTTAAAGAAATGAATGAAAGCCATTAACACCTGAGGCTGCTCAACCTGGAACATTTCTAAACTGATGACAACCATCTCCTTAACAGGACAACTACCATCAAACCCACACTACAATATTTCAGGAGTACCTTACTTAAGCTCATTCTGATGATGCTCATTGATGAATGTTATTGCCAACAGGGTTTTGTTTTTTTTACCTTCAATTACCTTTTAACTACATCTATCAAACCCTTTAATAGCACTGGCAGAACTAACCCCTCTTCACATGAACCATACATCCAAGGAACACTTGTTTAAATAAACCTGCAGTTGAATGCAATCAATTGTAGGGATTTTATCCAGTAACAGCCATTTTCCAGAGACGCTCACACAAAATTAAAGTAAGGCACCAGTGAAATTAAAGAGTACTTTATTTCAGACTAGATAAGGGGAGGGAAGATCCCTTCTTATAAAAAGGGATTCATGGAGATGTACAACTTACCAGAAACTTGTTAGTTAAATAGTGATCAAGCATGTACTTTTATTTAGAAAGTCAGTTCATAGGAGTTGCTCCCATCCACAGTTAAAAGACGGGAGACTGCTTGTCAAACTTTACCTTAAGGGCATTAAGCCACAGAACGTCAGGTGCTCCAAAGCATTTTGTACCATTCAGCTGAGATATAGGTGGCAATCCCTCCATGTAACGGGTTACTTTATACCATGCTTCTCATCGCAGGGTTGGGACACCGCTGAACTGCCTTGAACAAGTCTTGGGTAGCAAAATAAAGCAGCAGGTGTATATCTGAGGCGAGTGCCACGCCATGGCCTTTGAGATGTGCATACGGACCAAGGCCAGGCTGCTGTAAGTGGACGGGATCCCAATCCACTACTTTAGAGTGGAAAGAGTGTGGACATCAGCAAAATCCATTGATCTCTTTAACTGCAATCAAGTCTATGCATAAGTGAAGAATAACGTGGCAGTTGTATGGGGAAGGGATTATGTTTACGTTTTTGACAATCCCAAACACGACAGTGTAAATTCATTTTTGTTTATTGCAAATAAAATTCTATCGATGTATTCCAGCTCACCCTCTTTAGAGGTTAGCAGGCAAAATATAAAGAACTGACATTTTAAGAAAAATTCTAATAAATGTACTCACAATATAGTTAGTTTACAATGATGGTGCAACTACAAGCACACTATGCAAATAAAAAAAATTGCAAGGGATGGGTAAGTGGGAGATACAAACACAGCTAACTTCATACAGATCCCATCAGACAGCTAGATTTACAACAAGTTTAGTTTAATAAGAAACAGGCATATCAAGCCTATTCTTTGCAGAATTGAAGTGTTTAACAAAATGAAGAAAACAATATCAAACCTTCACAAGTTGAAGTCTCTGCGGTTTCCAGAGGTAAAACATTAAATATCTTTTAAACACACCAACCTCTCCTCAGTCATTTTAGTGCATTCCCCTCATTATGCTGGAAACAGCCTTCCAAGATCTAACAAGCCAGGATGTTTGCTCCCTAAACTAGCAAGATGGGAGGTTATAAATAAAAGACTGAATATCTGAGGACCACTACAAAATTCTGAGCCACAAACTTTTAAACAGCAAATCCCTGACTTCCTTTCCATGCACTGTTAATTAGGGGATTCAATTCCTAAAATAATGATACCAAGTACAAAGCGACCTTTACGTCAAAGAATTTAGAAGTTAAAAACAAAAAGCATTACAGAGGAAAAAAAAATAAAAGAGAACCCTGAAATACTGACATTCTTTTATCGTGCACAATGCTAAGGTTCTTATTACTTTTAAAACTGCAATAAAAATGTACAAAAATGCAACCCAAAAAAACGCAACTAAAAACAAATGTTTAACAAAACCAATAAAGAACCCGCAGGCACTTCCTCTTGTGGAATGTTTTTTTGTTTTGTTTTTAAAAGTTAACCTAAAGAAAACAGTCGACTTCTTGTGAAGGTTTTGAAGAGAAATATGTATCAGTTCATTTTTATTTGGGTATTCAATAATATCCTTGGTGGTACTGCTGGCTCCATGGCTTTTGACCCCAGTATTGCTGCAATTAGAAAAAGGGGTAAATATTAACATGTTAACAAGCTTGTAAGCTTAGACGCCAACAAGAATTGCTTAGGTCATGTGTAACATTTTAATAAAATGTCATCCCATTACTTTAAACTAGGAGCCCGATAAAGATTACATACCAAGACCTGAATATGCTACAATATGTGGATGACAGGAAACTAAAGTTTTATGTTGGATGCCTCACTGTTAGTTTCAGTAAACTGAAGACCATTCCTAATGAGTGATGCCTTCACCTAGACCATAGATTAGATACTTACGCCCTGTTGCTGCCACTGGTTGTACCCCTGAGAATGGTTTTTAAAACCACGGTTGCCTCCCCTTCCTCTAAAATTCTGTAGATTTGAGGAAAAAGTTATCAGTTACACTGCAATTAAAAAAAAAAAAAAAAAAAGAAGATTCTGGTTAAAGCGCCATATTTTTCAAAAAGTGTTACCTGGTTGTAGTTTCCACGGTTGGGCATTCCAGCACCACCTCCACCACCGCGACTAAAGTTTCCACGGTTACCATACCCTCCTCTTTGGTGATAGACTGGTGCACGAGGATATGGGTATCCAACTGCTCCTCCTCCACCACCTCCACCCCCACGCTGTGGCATGTTACCACCCCTCCTGTTGAATCCTCCACGGTTCATTGGGGCTACAAGTAGAGGGGAAGAGGAAAAAAAAAAAAAGTTACTAGCTTAAAAACAAATCAGGAGTATCAAAAAAAAAAAAGGGAATGTGTCTAGTATGAATGACAGAATGAAAACCATTTAGCAAATGCTAATGTATCACTACCCCCATAAAAGTTGCCCGAGTATTCCCAACTACAGGAAAGTGCAAACATTTTTTACTTGAGTCAAAGGCCAAGCCACACCAGCTCGGGGACAAGCACGCAGTGGTGCCCCCAGAGTGAGCTGCTTTCCCTGGAGACACTGCTTGAGGTGGGAGGAGCCAGGAATGTCAGCAGGAACCAGTTAAGAGGATTGGTGCTGCTCTGTGCAAAATCACTGCACAAAGCAGGCAAGCATAGACATGTTAAATTTTTTTTCTTCTTTTTTTTGTAAAACACACACCACACAAGACAGAAAAAAAACCAAAACAAAAAACAAAAAAACAAACAAAAAAACTTTAGTGTCACTTTTAACAGCACTAGGTTCCCGAGATCTCACGGGCTCTTGTAGAACCACCAACAGCCTCTCAGTAATACCAGACAGATCCTCAGTGGATTCACCCTCAGTCAGCTTTTAGGAGAACCAGAGACACTCATCAGTTCCAGCTTCAGGATCTAACATCACCCACCTGAGGCCTCCTGGCAGCAAGTGCCAGGGGAGGCAAGCCTGCCTTGACCCTGGCATGGTGCAGTTGACTGGAAAAGACAGTGAGCCCATGTGCTCCCAGAATATAAATACCAGCTCCCAGCATGCAATGGGCCATCCTTCCCCTGTAAATCGGCCAGAACGGTTTCTAAAACAGTAGAGGCTTTCAGAAGCCAGGAGGAGCTCAACTCAACAGCACCACAGCATCAGAAGTAGGCCTGACTAATGGATTGAAGCACTGTTAGGCAAAATTCCAAAAGATAAAAATTTACCTACTAGCTCCCGTTAGACTAGTGTAGTCTGCTCTTCTGCCCATGTGCATCCTAGCACCTATACTAGGAGGGTGCTACATTTAAATGCCTACACAAATTCTACGTACCTTTGGGAGTTAAGAGGCCGCCTATCAGTAATTTGCAATAAAAATTTAACACATTGCAAGTTTGCTTTTAATGCATCTGCTAAACAGATTCACAATGTTAAAATTAGCCTGTGCCCAGTTACCAGAAGTATAAAAAAAAACTCCACACAAAATTTTACGTTGTTACATACCTCCACCACGGAAGTTTCCACCGCGCATATTAAACCCTCCACCTCCACGACCTCTGTGCCCTCCATGTCCGTGCGGCATACCACCTCTGGATTTGTTATTTTTGTTCTTGTTTACTTTCTTAGATCCAACATTTTGCTTCTTTTCGGGAGGAAGAGCTTTCTTGCTTTCTTCTTTGTACTGCTCTACAAGTTTCTCAGCTTCTTCTTTTGGCAGTTCCGCATAACTTATATCATCAAAACACTCACTGGCTTCTGGCAGAGTAAAATTCCCTACAAAAAGAACAAAAGCTCAAAACTTGCAACACAAGATAAATCCTGAAGCTACTTAAACTTGGTTTAGAGTGGTTGTATGCCTCAGACATAAAATCTGAACAAAGCAAATCCTTCTATACTGTGTGTATCCAAAGAACCTAGTTCCTCTTATCTGCACGAGTCTTCTGTTCCTCCCCTTTAAGCAACCACCACTTAACTGCGCATGTGCATGCATACGGTTCAGTCTGGAGATAAATCGCGAGGTTTTTCTTCTTTTCTTTGGAGAATGCATGTGATCAGCACAGGGCCAGTCAGCACTGTCAAGACAGAGGTCAGGGAATTTCCATCCTCCTAGAGCAGAAATAAAACTCCTCCTACAAGCTTTAGCTAGTGCTGGGCTGAACACAGATAGAAGCCACAAGTCTGCTCTAACTGCTGATGACAAAGGTATTTAACAGTTTATATTTACTAAAATAATTGCACTTCCATGCTGTGTACTGTGGGAGACCAGAGACTAGTGGAAGCAGTCCTGGGTTTAGTAACGCTTTAAAGTAAAACCAAAGAAATGGGAGCTGCTGATCTTCCAAGAAACCAATTGTTTTTATGACCCTTTGGCAATACCACATTGTGTTCCTGATCCCAGAACATGCAGATAAAGAAAATCAAAGAACTGCTCAAAAGTAATCTGCTTACTTATTTAGCTTGCGTCTCAATATCCTGACACGAGGATGACCATGACAGCATTCGTTACATATGTACTTTGATCAGGGTCACAACCCCCATCAAACTAGGCAGGCAAACGCATGAAAACACATCTTGAATTAGTGTGGTGTAAGTTGGACTTGCCTTTCATTTTAAGTAGCGCATGCTCTGGAAGGTCTTTTCCCTCTGCTTCAGACTTTTTCTGTGTCCTTTCCTTGTACACCTCATCACTTGGGCACACTACAACAGCTTTACGTTGAAAGCCTGCAAACAGGCACATTTTCCTCCTCTGAGCAGCCACAGACACATTGGTCTATCAAGAAAGAAAAAAAACATTAAATGAACAAAGCAAAACATAGGCGTGTGCCTATTTGGTGAGGGAAGGGGACCTAGACATTTATCACATCAGATTAAGCCTGTGTAATATTCAGCTTTTCACATTTGCAAACCTAAAGCATTACAATGCAGGAAAAAAACCAAAACAAAAAACTGGACACTGTACTGAGGGCACTGGGCAGGAAGGGGTTAACATGAAAGGTGATCAAGGGGTTAACTATGTAGGGAGTGTTTTATTAGGGGAGGGTACTTCACTGTAAGCACACTGATCGGGATGGCTGTGCATAGCCATCCTGAGCAGTGTGCCCGAGTTAACAGGGAAGACTAAACAGTCTTCCTCCCCATCAGTGATTGTCGGTAATCACTTGGGTAATTACTGGCTGGGATTCGGTGACAGCCACGAATGGCGGCACAGGTAGAGCTCGTGCGCACCCCCTACCCGTAATTGCAAAAACACATGCCGCCCTGTAGCAGTGTTTGCTATAGGGCAGTTGGGAAGCGGTTAATGACCTCAACTGCTTTTCATTTAGCCTCCTTAGGAGAGATTTCTCAAAATTTAGCTTACAGTAATAGCCAATCCACTAATAAAAATATACCACTGACATGTTACAGTGGAAGTAAAGCATCAGCACTAAAAGTAGGGTGACACCCCTTAACCTGTTCCTGACCACGCTATAGCGGAAAGACAGCTACAGAGCGGTCAGCTAGTTCTGGGAGGGAGTCCATGGACGTCCTCTCAGAACAGAGTCCTCCTTAAGTACACACTGCGTGCGACTGCTGTGTCCTTCGGATGCAGCTGATCACATGGCTATGGAATGGGCCAATCACAGCCACTTTTACCATGCGACCAGCGATGTCCAATCACAGCTGATCGGGTAAATAGGAAATGTTGGTTATCGGCAGGTAAGCGGCATTTAGCAGGGGGATATCTACACTGAAAATCAGTGACCTGGTGATCAGTGTAGCCCAATCAGTGTGGCCAAAATCAGTGGAGAAAATTAGTTATTTAAAAGAAAAAAAAAACCCACACTTCAAAATTTGTTTTTTTTAGTTTAGAAAAACCCCAGGTGGTGATCAAATATCAAAAGAAAGCACTTTGTACCCAAACTAAAATTTATATTCTTTTACTGTGTTGCATGACTGCGCAATTGTCAAAGTAAGAGCGTCGAAAGCTAGTCTGGGCAGGAAGGGGGGTATAAGTGCCTGGTAGGCAAGTGGTTAAACAGCAGAGAAAAATACAAATGCAATTCAATAATTATAGCAAGACTTACTTGATCAAGAATGTAGTTTCTCTTCTTACGAGCTGCAATTTCAATGAACTTGCTAAGGCATTGTGGAGCCCTCTGAAGCAAAGCATTTAGCTTGGAAGGGTCAGTTGTCTTTTTATTACCAACCTAAACCAAGAGATTGCCATTGGGATTTCAGTTTTACTCAATATTTAAGAGCATGAAATTTAAATCTGTACAAACTGAAACACCTGAATGTTATAATCTGTTAAACTTGTTTCATGAATTTTACCTCTTTATGAAGTCACCACATATATTGCCAAGAATTCACAGAACTAAACCCACCTATAGAGCCAAGGAAGCTGCCATCTTAGCCTCTGATCTGCAGTTATGGTACTGCACTCATGGAATCAGCTATGACACCAGCCACTTGATAGCTTTACAGTTCAGCTGATAACCAATATAAGCACACTGGTAACTGAACATTCAATTAGTGGGTTTAGTTCAATCTTAAAGCAAAACACCATACTACTCCTATCCACATTTTAGGGATTCTACATTTGCATCCTTTTCCAGATGTTTCTCTCCAAGGGGCTGAGTTTTCAACTCCACGAATTGCCATCAGGGCATGACATCATACCATGCCCACAGGAGTAAGTCATTCCAGCACACCTTGAGTGCCAGGCATTGGCAGATCAGTGTTCATTAGAAGACAGAGCAGACTGGCACAAGTCTTATAGCATAAGATGTAGCGCGTCTCTTCTACAATAAAGAGCTACATGTTTTACAGCTTTAGTTCCACTGTAAGATCCTCCAAGTAGCTGAATTCATATGGCTACTTTAAGTCCTCCCCCCCACAATAAAACTATCAGCCAGTCTGTCTTCAAATACCCTGTCAACTTGTACAGTAGTGCCACAGCAAGTTGGCAATCAGCACAGAGGAAACTAAATGGGCAACATTCCAACAAAAGCTAGGAGAGAGCTTTAAATCCCTGCTCAAAAAGTTGACTCAACTCATTCTGTCAGTTTCTTACCATCATTTTTTCCATGATGTTATTTGTTCCAAGGACATTATACTTTCCAGGATTTTCTGCTGTATGCTTTGTTACCCATGATGTTTTTCCAGCTCCAGGCAAACCAATCATCATGATTACCTAAGAAAAAGACATAAGATAATTATGTAGCAAACCAATACAATGTGCCAAAACTGGTATTTAAAATTTGAACAAAGTAAAAATTCTCACTTCACAATCTTTTTTCTGTTCGGGTCCTAGAGGTCCTCTCACACGGTCTTCCAGTGCAACATTCTGAATAAATGTATATCCTTCAGGGACTGGGAAGAAAGGCTCAGCCTGCTGGCCAAAGTTGAATTCTACAGCACAGTTGTGACAAAGGACATGAGGGAAGAGATCCTTTTCGGCAAGAGCTTCTTTGTCTACTTTAAAAGCCACTCCAAGATCCTGACCATTTTTTGCATAAGACAGCTCCAACTCATCACCATCAAAATTCTGAAAAGATGGAAAAATGACCTATTACTAAGTGTATCCACACTATGCATGCTATCTGCAATTACTTCGAAATGTAATTCAGTATTGCATAGGTTGTCCTGGTATATAGGCAGTGCAGAGAAAAGTGTTATGTTCCAGTTCAGAAATCTCTATAGGAGTCTCAGGTGCACCTCTCAGGACCATTTGAAGCAACCACTTTTAGTGGATTTTTAAAAATTTTACATTATAGACAGCCAGGATTGTATTGCTAGAACAGGAAAAGCTAGAGCTGGGAACCATGATCTTGCCATAGAAAGCCTTGTACACAAGATTGAGTTCAACAGCTCCTCACAATTAAAATATATTGCCACAGGCAACCTGCTAGGTGTGCACCTGTGCCCAAACTATGGGCACCATACTAAATTTTCTTGCACTTTAAGTCCTTCGGACTATCTGCTTTTAAAACGTTTGTTCATTCCAAGATCTTCAAAGATCACAACAAAGACTAACAGGTTTTAGTTGGATTCAGTTTTTAGTTAGAACTTAGAAACTGCAGGTTGTTTCTAGTAGAAACAACTACTCTTCAAAAAGACTTCACAATTGAAATATGCCAATGCTACTGAAAACCCCCAACCTACTATCAAGAACTTACAGCCAAACAAGTGATCACATCATTCTCATCATACTTCTCGCCATAGTCTTCTGCTGCACCATTGGAATATTTGGATCCTTTCAAGGAATAACCATAAGAATGTTCCTCTTCACCTAGAAGTTAAACAAAGTTTGTTCATGTGTTTTAAAAAGGATGAAAAAAAAAAAAACCCCACACACCACAAAGTGAGATCTTGTATCACTGATGTCTGTATCGATATGCCTATAACATTGTATCCAAGTGGACAGAAATCTTAAAGTGATTATATAAAGATTAATTTTTTTTTTTGGAAAACCTTCTATACTTACCTGCAGTGTGCAGTGGTTTTGCACACAGCAGCCTGGATCCTCTTCTCAGGTCCCTCACAGGTTTTCCTGGCCCCGCACACCTGTTATGTGCCCCCACAGCAAGCAGCTTGCTATGGGGACCAACAACTGCTCCATGTGTCCATTCACACAGTGCCGCAGCTTGCCACCCCCTCTCATTGGCTGTGATTGACAGCAGCGGGAGCCAATGGCTCCTGCTTGCTGTCTCAGCCAAGATGCAAAGACCCGGGACAGCCGAGGCTGTTAACATCGCTGGATCGGGATGAGGCTCAGCTAAGTATTGAGGGAGCTGGGGGCAGCACTGCACACAGGGTTTAGTTTACCACTTTTTTTTTTTTTTTTAACACTCCCAGCGGCTGAACAGAGCTTTGGGGGATCATATGGAATGTGTAAGCATGTGAGCTTTAACTAAAATTAACCAGTTGCTTTGCTCTATATGAACAAAGCACACTTTAAACTGTAAGATCAGTTTTAAACAGTCAGCACTTTTTAACTTAATACATTAAAAAGGTTTCCCAGAAAAGTGTTTGTTAAATTTATAGCGGCACGCAGTTTTCCGATTTTGACAGGTACCCGCTTCCATCGCCAAGGCGATTGGAAGCAGAAGTTGTCCTCCCCCCTCCTGTAGTCTTCAAAGAAAAGCGACAGGTCCCAGAACACTGCGGAACCATTCACAAGGCACAACACTACTCACACATGCACAGTGGGCACCACGCTATGAAGCTGCAAACTGCCACGGTCAGGCACCCACACTCAGGATGCTGGTGGTGGGGAGCGACGGACAAAAAAAAGCTCTATCGAGTACACTGCTGGATCATGGGACAGGCAAGTAGCTGGTTTTTTTTTTTTTTTAGTCAGCAGCTACAGCTTTTGTAGCTGCTGACTTAATATTTTTTTTTTTAGCTTTGACTGGAGGGTCCACTTTAACATTGAGGGTTAATTTCACTTCATTAGAAGTGCTGGCTTTAACTTTAATATAAGCACTTAACATTTTATTGGTATATTTATCAGACCAAAAATTGTAGCAAATAAGTTCCTACTAAAGTCTATACACAATGAGAATAAAAATAGGAATGATAGTTTTTTTTTTAACAAGTCATTATCAAATTGAAAATTAAGGAGGTTGCTAAAGTTACAAAAATTCTCATAAAAGAGACAGAACACAACTTGTGATGTAATGTACATTCATTACTGAGCATTTGTTGTCCTGGTCATTCAATTTTTTTTAACAAATGCTGTACTGATTAAACAAAAAACATCCGTTCTGTACGAGTAAGAAAAACTCTGCTTGTCCCTTCAGATAATTTCACATGAACAAGATTGGCTCTCAAGAGCTGTGTACTAATGATTAGATTGTCAGGCGATCGCTTCAAAAGCGGTATTTTTCATCCAATTTTCTCATGGGTGTGTACTAGGCATTAGGGTGTGTGCACACTCTAATATTTACTTTCCAAAGAACATATAGGAAGAAACATTTGAAGGTACTTGTACTTAAAGATAAGTTAAGGAAGCCTTATCAAAATTCAGTTACAGCTCTAACCTACCCAATATAGAACTGCATGAACTTGGGGACCAACCAACACGCACTTCATGAACTTCAAGGTCTTTAGCATACAGATGCTTTACTGGAATCTTTTCTGTAACCTGTGGAATGCAGTAAAATATTACAGTCACCAGAGCCTTTAAGGAAGGCTTAAAATGCATTCTGAACATAGTCCCACTACTGACCTTCATTTCAAAGCATACTTTGCCCTTAGAGACACCATATGTAGCCCTGCCACCAGCCCACAAAAAAGCAAAACTCTCCATAGTGAGGGAAGAGGCACTTAAGCGATCCCGGGAAATTTTGAAATGTAGGTCACAGTTATCTATAGAAAAAATATGAACTTAGAAAACAAGTATGCAGGCAGTGGGTATATTTATCATTTACACTAAAAACACTTTATATGATATTCTTTAATGCGGGAACAGAATACCAAAAAAAAAAAAAGTTCTTACATGTGTCGAGAAGAACATTTGTGTCATCCACCTTTTCATCCTCCTCATCAACTGGTGGTTGGGGTGATTTGGATCTTGAAATAGAATATAAAATTAGAATCCAATCACCAGGACAGGAAACCGGTAGTAAAAACAACTATTGTACTAACCTGCTGTATTTGTTTTCTTCAATGTACTCAAAATAACCACGTCCATGATCTTCTCGTGGCCTTTTCACGCCTCTTTTCTTATCTTTCTCCTTGCCTTCTAAAGTATAAATAAAAATGTAGTATTTGTCAAAGATGATTGCCAGCGTTTGTGAATGCAACATTTAGCCATAACAGCATAACACAAGTTAGCTTAATGAAGCCAACAATTTTGCAGTTTGTAAACTTTGTTTATCACAATTGAGTATGGCAAGATTGCCATAGGCAATAACTTCACAAAACATGCACAGCAAAACATTGATAAGGATATTCATAGTGACAAAGTATCCACATTTCGGCCACTTTTCTCACAGCAGTAGCAAAGCACATCAGTATCTGCTTTCAACTATTATAGGCCTCAGAAAAAGGGGCTGTGTAGCAGTGGCACTAAATGTCAGAAACCCACTGCCTTCATATCAATATCCAGGATTATGCTGCAGTTGTAGCCTTTAAAAACAGAAAATGTTAGCTGAGAAACACATTACCGTGCAAAGCTAGAGAACATCAACTGATTGAAAATACTATAACTGATCCAAAAGGAGTGTATTTTACATTGAAAATACTTAAGAGCGGATATTTATATATAAAATTCCCCACCTTCTACACCTCCCCTCTACATGAATAGGGCCATTTTCTTCTCATTTACTTTATTTTTTAAACTGCAGGGCCCTGCCCCTCCATGCATGTCATTCGCCTGGGACAACAAAGTGCATAGCACTTCCTGAGTTTTGGGGAATATATACACATCACAAATCCCAGAAGGCTTTTATTCTGTCATCAAGGAAGGGGCAGGTCTAGCAGTGCATCATTGCGAGGCCCCACCAGCTGAACCAGGAAGGGGCAGCAAAACACTTGATGTGAGAAGATGGTGGCGCAGGTCTGAATGGTGTGTTAAAACAAGGATGTTCGCAGGACAAAGCTGGGTGAGTATCCAAACTGCAGACATTGCCTGCCAGCAAGGGGTAAAGAAAAGGGGAAAAAAAAAAAAAAAAAAGTGTAAAGGGGGTAAGCTGAAGGACCTCTAAAGCAGGGCTTAACAAAATTGCTTTGAATCTAGGAGCCAGCTAAAGTTAGGAGCCAGTTTTTTTTTTTTTTTTTTTTAACCACTTGCCTACTGGTTACTTTCACCATCTTCCTGCCCAGGCCAATTTTCAACTTTCAGTGCTGTAACACTTTAAGCCCTGGTTCACATCTGTGCAGTCGTGCGGGACACGATTTGAGAGGGCACGAGAGCCCATTCATTTAAATGGACTACCAGGCCCTGGGACAATCAGGGAAGAAGTCCCTGTACTGCTCTGAAAATCACAGCCTGCACGGTAACAGAGGTTCCCAGTATGGACAGCGTGCCAGTAGAATTAGGCGGGTCCTGCATTCTTCTGTGTGGGTGGCACGGCTACAGGTATTTGTGCAGGTCCCACAGCGGCACCACCCACACAGATGCGAACCAAGGGTAAAGGACAATTGCGTGGCCATGCAACACTGTACCTAAATTAAATTTCTTTTTTTGAGAGCTTTCTTTTAGTCGGATTTATTCACCACTGTTTTTTTTATTTGTTACTACATACACGGAGACTGAAGTGGTTTTTGTTTTTTTAATTTTCAAATAAGTAATTTTACTTCACTGATGTGCAGTGATGAGGCTTCACTGATGGGGCACTGATAAGTGGCCACACTGGCTGTCACACAGCCAGTTCCTGCTCCACGGTGAGGCTGAATGTCCCCCAGAGCAGCAGGTGTCATGGAGAGTTGCAGAGTTGCACAGGGGACATTTCCAGCAAGCTCCGCTCCTCCTCTGACCTGCCCCCCCCACTATTCTACAGCCCAACATCTCCCCTAACCCGTCCTTCACATTCCCACCGCTCCTCCCTACACCGCGGCCTCACACACCAGTGATATCTGCAGGCTGCCTGGCAATGTTGCGCATGGCTGCACTCCCCTATGCTTCACCACTGGGGCTGACAACAGCCACGGCGATCTGGTGCCTGGGATTTGTCGAGCCCTGCTCTATAGGGCTAAGAAAGCTGAATTCTAAATAAAATGAAAGTGAGGTGGGGTAAAAGGGACTAGAATGGTAGACTAGCATCTAGTGCAGCCATCTATATACCTACTATAGGCATATGGCAACAAAGCATGCAAAATTATGAATAAATCACATCCCAGGCTTTTATACAATGTTGAAGCACATTCTTGTTAGACACTGGAAGAAACAGCAAGTCCCAGTGATTTCACCAGGCAACTAGTTTCCAGGGTGGATAAAAATAATTGATTTAAAATCAATTTTCTTTTTTTTTTTATAAAAATCGGATTTTTAAATAAAATGCTTTGAGGAAAATATATTACCATCCAAAGGTTATTCCATCATGAAATAAAGATTAGTTTTTCAATTATGTAGAATAAGGCTGTATATGTTTAATTGTTTTGGTAAATAAATTCCATTAATCCATTCACAATGTCATGCTCTTCCAGAGGTTTTTGTAAGATTATTGGGCAGTTTCTCTGCCTACAAGATATTATCACAGATGCTTGGTTTACTTTTGCAGTTCTCAAAACTGAATTTGACTCAGCGGAGATCACATGCCTCTTCTTCACAGCAAAAATGTTATAACATGAACAGAGTTAAGAAAAAGACCTTAATCCTAACTTCTACAAACCTATGAATACAGAATCAACCCCTTCAGTGCTAAGTTTCAAGACGTTCAGTGAATAGAATCGAAACAATATTTTTCTGATTGTTTGGAGTGGAATAGATCTGCACAAGAAGACAGTGAAACTAAGTGTGAGGAGGAAGGGGCTGACAGTCTAAGTTTCTTAAAATATATATATATTTTGTTTAGCCAAATTGGTTAACAAACATGGATGTTTGTTTAAGCAAATAACATATGCTGTAATGTTATTGTTTCAGTTGAATAAATCTATTTAAATTGTTATTAAGGTAATGATTATTTTTCTCCTTCCTAAATACAACAGAAAAGTTGTCCAAATATGAATGATTAACCTATTATACTGGGGATAAAAAAAACTAATATGAAAAGTTGTTATTCTAAAAATCTTCATCTACTTGCATATTAAAGTTATACCAGCAAGAATTAGTCTTTATGTAGAAAACTAGGATTTAAATCAAGGTTTACCGACTAGTGATTTAAATCAAATCCACCCTGCTAGTTTCTCTTCTAATGTTAAGGGTTTTAGTTTTTCATTTTCAGGTTGGGGGAATAATGCCTAGATCTTGCATTTTCAAGCAAGGGCCACTCTAATGTGTTATGCCAAGCTGCTCATTCAATGTTAAAATCACTCAACTGTGTACTCCATTTAACTCTTAAAAGTATAACTACAGGTAATCCTGCCTCTTGGGTAGCGTAAGGAAGTGTTAAAGCCAGTTGCCATGTGTCCCATTGCAGAGATTCCACTTCACTTTCTGTACCATAGCCAAACAGAGCAAATCCCTGCAAACTAGGGAATTTTTGGTGACACCCAGGTCACCAGAACCAGTGTCTCCATTGAAATTAACCGTTACTTTCTGGGATTTTATTTTACTTTCACCCTAGATTCACATATATGCGGTGTGGTATATCACATGGGATTCACACAGGAACTGTACTCCTGTGTGGATCACATGCGATTTGAGAAATACATTTTGCATGGCTCTAATTGCACCAAAAAGGTGCAGGACCCTTTTTTGGGTACGCACTAGAATCGGATTGCATGGGTATTCACACCTATGATCCGATACTGCACATCGCACTGCGTTTTGTGGACTGCTTTCAGGGTGCTGTTAACATGCACAACCTTAGTGGTTTGCATGAACGAGGTGTGATTCTGAGGCGGAATTCGCACAGAAAACACAGCAAATTCCACACCGCATCAGTTTGAACCAGGGCTCAATGAAAATGGTAAACAGGGCAATAGTGAGGGTGAATCTCCGAGGGCAGACAGCAAAATAAACTGACAAGCATTCTAATCCCTCTGCACTTTTAACAAAACTAAGAAAAAAAACCTGTAAGGACAGATGAAACAAACATGCAAACACTAGACTACATTGACAAAGATCTAGATTCAGTGATTTTTAATATTTAGAAACTTGTTAGGCTCAGAATAAGATAAGGATTTTTCTAGTAACCACTTCCAGTCTGGACACTTTTACCCCCTTCCTATCCAGGCCAATTTTCAGCTTTCAACGCTGTCGCACTTTGAATGACAATTACGCGGTCATGCAACACTGTACCCATATGAATTTTTTTTAGAGACAGATAAAGCTTTATTTTGGTGGTATTTATTCACCACTGGGATTTTTATTTTTTTATGCTATATAAATGAAAGTCCAAAGATTTTGAAAGTGTTTTATAAAATTTTACAAAATTAGTTTATAAACAAAAATAAAAAATTTTTTTTTACTTTTTTATATTATGTTTTTTTCTATATACTGTCACCCTAGCAGTACAGTGTCACCATGGGGGGGTGATACATTTTTTTTTTCCCCCAACGGATTGCTTTTACACCCATAAAGGCTATAAAAGCAATAATTTCTCCTCTCTGGCTGCATTCTTGCAGCCATTGAGAACTACTGTGAGCTGTAATTGGTCAAAGCTTGTCACATGGTATAAGGCTGTTGTGAATAGCCTTGTACCATGTGACCTCTGATCAGTCACAGATGTCGCATGTAGTAAGCAAAGTCAGAAGTGACATCTTGCTTACTACCCTAGATTGTAAGCTCGAAAGAGCAGGGCCCTCGAACCCCTCGTGTAGTGTACTGTTACTGTCTTGTCTCATGTTATGTGCCCCCTGCTACTGTAAAGCGCTGAGCAAACCCTTTGGCGCTATATAAATACTGTATAATAATAATACTCTGCATGTGATCGCTGATTGGCCAATCAGTGATCACATGATCGGGACCTCGCACGGGACGTACGGATATCTGTTCTACTGTGCCCGGAGGACACAGCGGGCACCGAATCGCAGTGCTGTGCGCTCCCAGGGAGCACGCACAGTCCATAATGTCGGGTGCTGTTTATGAACGGCAACCCGCCCCCGGACTACCACCGTCTGGCCGTTTATATATAGCGGCTGGACAGCAAGTGGCTAACTAAGCCTATAGCCAAAATACATTGAGACCGATTCATATTCTACACTGCACGGTACTAAAAAGGTGGCCACACGTAGATTTCTGATCAATCTGGGTACAAGCGACCTCAATCAAGTGGTTCCCCATCAATTACAATACAGAAGAAATTATCGAGTACTGTCTGAGATACTTTTTTATTTGCACTAACAAAATTTTGAGGACAAGCTTTGGGGGAGTGTCCCCTTCTTCAAGGTCCAAGCAGTACTATACAAATCACAAATTTTAGCAGAATGTTAGAAGAGATGAAAAAACAAAAACAATCACCTCAAGCAATACAGAAGAAAATGTTACCAAGTGAAAATTTTTTTTAAATGCATTTCACATTGTTCGAAATTCAGATGTTTGTCGGATCTTAAAAGGGTAACAAAAAGAATCCTTCCGTTGTTGATCGACTCACTGGTACTGATCTGCTTGACTAGGAGGCGAACGGTTTGATTCTTATTAAAAGAATTTAAGCAGACATGCTGGTAGGTGACTTGGCTCCTGTCTAAATTGGCCCTAGTATGTATGAATGAGTTAGGGACCTTAGATTGTATGCCCCTTGAGGGTTAGGGACCGATGTGAATGTACAATATATATGTAGAGCGCTGTGTAAATTGACGGCGCTATATAAGTACCTGAAATAATTAGTCAACCCTGCAACTAAAATGATCACATCGATACACATTGCAGAAACTTGAGCAATTGTGAGGGGATTACCCCACAGATAGCATCCCAAAATGGAGCTGCTGCAGATCCCCGCCCTAAACTGCTAAACAATGAACAGCCAAAGACATAATGGCCTCCTCTGTCCCAAAGAAATGAAAGGGGTAGCAGGTGCGGAGCCTGCCACCCTGCTCATCACAGAAGCGGGCCGCCAAGAGGCTGCAGGCGCTTCCCCGGAAGTGACGTCACCAAATCCGTATCCCGCCGACACAATACTGCCTCGAGGTGTACGTGACCTGCGGCCCTCAGCGCGCTATACGGAAAGCGCCGGCCTCAGGAGCCGCTCTATGCACTGACCAAGTAGGAGGGCCGCTATTAGGCATTTCTGAAAACACAGTAAAGACAGCATTAGGCACCGCTATTCCTACAGGAGAGCAGCCCAGACTACCTCGGCACCGAATATACGGAAGATCCAAAGATGCCCCTCCACAGACTGTACGGAAAATATTCAGACTGTACGGAAGGCCATCCATAGGCTATAGCATGACTATAGCTATAGGCCAATAGCATGAAAATATTCATGGACCGTACGGAAGGCCATCCCCACAGACTGTACGGAAGGCCATCCATAAGCTATAGCATGACTATAGCTATAGGCCAATAGCATGAAAATATCCATGGACTGTACGGAAGGCCATCCATAGGCTATCCCCGCACAGACTGTACGGAAAGCCATCCATAGGCTATCCCCGCCCCGAAGATACCACTGCATCGTCCTAAGCCCTCACGAACACACCGCACACTTACCGCCACCTCTGCCTGCCGCTCCGGCCTCGTCAACCTTGATGGCCATGAGGGGTCGGGGCCCGCTGGGCACACTCTCGGCTTCCTGCTTGGCTTGATCTTTGGCGCGGCCGTTCTCGTTGGCGCTCTCTTCATCTTCCTCCTCCTCTTCCAAGCCCACAGGGATCCCCTCGTCCTCCTCTTCTTCCTCCTCGCCCTCCTGGAAGCCCTGATCGTCTCCATTCTCATCATCCAGGCCGGCGGCCTCCTCCTCCTCGTTGGCCTCCTCCTGCTCCGCATCGCCGCCATTCTCCCCGCCTACCTCCATCCCTTCCTCGTCCTCCTCTTCTTCCTCCTCCCCAGTGCCGGCCTCCATGTCCGCTCCTTCCGCGGCATCGGACCCTTCGTCTGCCACCGCGCTAACCACCCCTCCGCCGGCCTCCATTTCGTCGTCCAAAGCGGCCTGCAGCCTCTCCATCAAATCGGCCTTCAGCCCCTTATCGCTCAGCCGCCTCTTCTTCAGCTCCTCTTTCAGCTCCGACACCTTCAGCTTCTTCACGTTCACTGGAGAACTCATGTTGGCGGGATAGAGAAGTATTTATACGGGAAACGAGTGCGGCGACGTTGTCTGCGCTGCTCCTTCAAAATGGCGGAGCAAACAAGGACGGAGCGCGATGCCCTCTGGGGGAGGAAAGCAGAGAATGAGCTCTAGACTACCGAGATCTCCAAGGTTCTATCGACTCCGCCTTCTGCATAGGGAGGGGCTTAGAAGCCGTAGACTTTATAGGCCTCACCAATGTTCTAGCAACCCCGCCTCTTACATGGGGAAGAGCTTAGCAGCTTTAGGCCTTGCTAAGGTTCCAACCGCTCCGCCCCTAGACGGGGAGGAGTCTAGCATTAACTGCAGACCGTATAGCTCTACCAGCTCCGCCCCCTGCACGGAGAGGGACTTAGAATGAGCTGTACGCTATAGGGCTCCCTGAGATTCTACCTGCCCCGCCCTCTGCACAGGGAGGGGCTTGTCATCGCGTGCGCCCAAGAGAGACAGCGCAGCCCTCACACCCTAGTCAGCCCACGTTTCCCTTCCCTCAGACTTGTATATGAAAGGCGGACTCCCTCCCATAGAGCTGGTGTATACCTGCCCCATACATTCACTGTACGAAGGTCACAGCACCGGAGCTCGTCGTCTGTACCTTACAGAGCGTCAAAAAAATCGCCCCATAACCTCCATACGGACCGGCGCCGTTATGTGGGCGGGGCGACATTCAACCGTCACTTCAGCCGCTCCTAAAGCTACAGCGGGCTCTCCGCTGACCGCACTGCCCCGCTACCGTATTCACCTCAGCGTAGGGGCATTGGCCTCCATTCCAGTAACGTGACCGTAATTATCGTATGATAAGAGCACATTGTTCCATGTGGAGAGGACGGCGATGTTCTAATGCAGTGGGGGCCATTTGCGGCCCTTTGCCTCCTCTATCCGGCCCTTGGGCCATTATTCCCCCCACTGACTGTCAGCAACAGTGTGACATAGCTACTGCCACTGATAGCGAGGCATTAAATCCGTGTCCGTGCTGCGGAGCTACGCTTGGCTGAGACGTAGTACAGGCCGCACACAAGGAATCATGGGACCTGGAATCCCAAACACTTCCATCTCCGGCACTGTTCATTTCATTAACGGAAATATTTTCGCCATAGTTTTCATCAGCTGATTTTCAGTGACGAAATCCAAGCGAAAATCAATAGGAATTTTCAGCAATTGAGAAAAACTGAAAAAATTCCAATTTTTGTCAAGGAATGCAAATGTGAGGGAGGGACGTAGACCCACCTGAACTTCCACTTTGAACTGCTTTTACTGACACCAAGGATGGGGCAGTGTTCTTCCCTCTGATATCAATGATGGGGCACTATTCCTCCCACTGGCACCAAGGATGGGGCACTATTCCTCCCATTGACACCAAGAATGGGGCACTATTCCTCCCACTGACACCAAGGATGGGGCACTATTCCTCCCATTGACACCAAGGATGGGGCAGTATTCCTCCCACTGACACCAAGGATGGGGCACTATTCCTCCCACTGACACCAAGGATGGGGCACTATTCCTCCCACTGACACCAAGGATGGGGCACTATTCCTCCCACTGACACCAAGGATGGGGCAGTATTCCACTGACACCAAGGATGGGGCACTATTCCTCCCATTGACACCAAGGATGGGGCACTATTCCACTGACACCAAGGATCGGGCAGTATTCCTCCCACTGACACCAAGGATGGGGCACTATTCCTCCCACTGACACCAAGGATCGGGCAGTATTCCTCCCACTGATACCAAGGATCGGGCAGTATTCCACTGACACCAAGGATCGGGCAGTATTCCTCCCACTGACACCAATGATGGGGCACTATTTCTCCCACTGACACATAGGATGGGGCACTATTCCTCCCACTGACACCAAGGATGGGGCACTATTCCTCCCACTGACACCAAGAATCGGGCAGTATTCCTCCCACTGACACCAATGATGGGGCACCTTTCCTCCCACTGACACCAAGGATCAGGGCAGTATTCCTCCCACTGACACCAAGGATCGGGCAGTATTCCTCCCACTGACACCAAGGATCGGGCAGTATTCCACTGACACCAAGGATCGGGCAGTATTCCTCCCACTGACACCAAAGATGGGGCACTATTCCTCCCACTGACACCTAGGATGGGGCACTATTCCTCCCACTGACACCAAGGATGGGGCACTATTCCTCCCACTGACACCAAGGATGGGGCACTATTCCTCCCACTGACACCAAGGATCGGGCAGTATTCCTCCCACTGACACCAATGATGGGGCACCTTTCCTCCCACTGACACCAATGATGGGGCACCTTTCCTCCCAATGACACCAAGGATGGGGCAGTGTTACTCTCACTGACATCAATGATGGGGCACTATTCCTCCCACTGACACCAATGATCGGGCAGTATTCCTCCCACTGATACCAATGATGGGGCACTATTCCTCCCACTGACATCAAGGATGGGAAAGTAAAGTATTCCTCCCACTGACACCTAGGATGGGGAAGTATTCCTCCCACTGACACCTAGGATGGGGCACTATTCCTCACACTGACACCAATAATGGGGAACTTTTCCTTCCACTTACACCAAGGATGGGGCACTATTCTTCCCACAGACACCAATGATGGGGCACTATTCTTCCCACTGACACCAATGATGGGGCACTATTCTTCCCACTGACAACAATGATGGGGCACTATTCTTCTCACTGACACTAATGATGAGGCAGTATTCTTCCCACTGACACCAAGGATGAGGCAGTATTCTTCCCACTGACACCAAGGATGAGGCACTTCTTCCATTTACATCAAGGATGAGGCACTATTCCTCCCACTGACACCAAGCATGGGGCACTATTCCTCCCACTGACACCAGGGATGGGGCACTATTCCTCCCACTGACACCAAGGATAGTGCACTTTTCCTCCCACTGACACCAACGATGGGACATTGTTTGCTCCCACTGACATTAAGACATGTTCTACTCCCGATGGCCACAGTCTGGCCCTCCTAAAGTTTGAAGGACAGTAAACTGGCCCTTTGCTTAGAAAGTTTGGAGACCCCTGAACTAATGGAATGAATGTTGGTGTGGAAAGCAGTAAAATCTGGGACATTCTACTAGAGCTAGAGTAACATATATGATTATAGATTTAAAGTTTTATTAACCTCACTGGAAAACGCAATAAATGTGACTGCATGAGTATATCACCTTTGTTTCCTGTCCCTGGTATTTATTCAGTGTTTGCAGCTTCATGAGCTTCCGAAAGTTCCTTGTGGACTATTTCCACTAATGGGGTGGCACCTGTGGCTTGCAGGGTTTCCCTGGAGTCACCTTGATGCGTGTGCTACCGCCTAGGACTGAAAATACAGAGGCCCAGGACAGGCAGCGCTGTGTTCCTCCAATGCGTTTGCATTAAATCAGTAGCCGTACTGCGCTCTGGCTCTACGCTTGGCTGAAACGTGTAGTACAGGCCGCACACAAGGAATCATGGGACCTGTAATCCCGAAGACTTCCATCTCAGGCACTGTTCATTTCATCATTAGTGGACATATTTTGCCTTGCAGCTTCACAGCCAAATTCATACTTTGCATGCGCGAAGCACATTGCGCTTTGTGAATGGTCCTGCAGTCTTCTAGGAGTTTTGAAGTGTCCCAGAAGGCTGCGGGGGAAGGGGGAGGGGTGAACTTCCACCTCAGATCGCCGTGGCGTATCTGAACAGAAGTGGTAGAGGTTACCTGTCAAAACCAGATACCCGCACCCCGGAAAGAGTGCAAATGTGGCAGGGGAGGGGGGATGTAAACAAGCAGAATGTCCCCTTTTGGGTAAAGTTCTGCTTTAGTTCTATAAATAATAATATGTTATTAGATTTTTACTCCAGGAGCATATAATGAATTTGGAAACTCTAGAGAAATGCTAAAATGATGCATTACAATTTAACTAAACCCATTAGATTTTAGTCGACTAAAATGTAGGAAACTTTAGTCAACTAAAATGTAATGGAGATTTTAGTTGACTAAAATAATTCAGGTGATTAAAATACGACTAAAACTAAAATGGAGATGTAGCACCTTTTAGGTAGCTAGATTTATTGTTTTGTAGTTAGAGGCGGGAGTGAGGTAGTGAGTTCACCTATCACGTACCTGGTGATGGAGGCCAATGGAGAGAGGGCTTCCCTTGCGGCTAAGTTCCGCACTCCCCTGAGAGTGGGACAGCGGGAGTCAGGCCCAAAGTTGCACAGGTCGCCTGTAGGAGTGCTGGTTGGTGGTTCACCCAGAAGCTCAGCTGGTGCACGGAGATAGGTCTGCAGACAGGAAATGCCTGTGCGTGGTATGTAAGCCCTTCCAGGATTTGGATGTTTACTGGGTAGTCGGTTCAAGCCAAGTTCAGGTACCAGGTGGGAATCAGAGCGGTCGTAGTCAGATGGGATAGCCGAGGTCATCCACAGAGGAGCGAGAGAGAGTATCCGTAAGCCAAGCCGAGGTCAGATCAGGGGTAAATCAGAGTAGACAGGTCCAGGAGAAAGCCGAGTCGGTAACAGGAAATCACAAGTCAGAATCACAGGAACAGGGTACGGGGAGCTAGAGATCTTCCAGCAACTAGAGGAAGTGATGAGCCTCCTTATAAAGGCCGTCTGGCACCAGACTGTGGCTGATGTGTACTTTTGCGGCCATGTAGAGTACTGTCAGAAATGCCAGATCTTCCAGAACTCCTGCTGTGGACAGGACCCTGACTTCACCTTTGGACAGGCTGGGAGGCTCTACAGGTCAGGGCTTCTGGGGCCCTGCCACCCTTCTAGAAACTAGAGAAACTTTCTGGAAGAGGAGGGGAGGAGGCCAAGATCTGCATGTTTTAGGGATCTTGGCCAATCCCCAGGCAGGAGGCTGGGTATGGTGGCCCCTAAATGTGGAAGAGCCTAAGCAGCAGGGGAGTTGGGTGGAAGATGGATTGAGAGAGGGCTGGAGTGCAGAGCCAGGGAGGGGAGCCTACCTACAGGCAGGATACTGAAAAGGAGGACCTCCACCATGCCGAGTCACTTAGGGAGGACATCCTGTGCAGCACAGCAGGAGCCAACGTAGCAAAAGGCCTGAAAGCAGCTACCAACCCACCACATAGGACAGGACAGTGTGAGTACTCCTACACCCCCTGGGCCAAATATAGGGAAATGGTGGTCAGGTGCAAGACCCAGCTTGTTCTCATTCGGAACCACTTAGTTGGCAGTTCTTGGAATCCCTTGCCTGGGGATACGAAGTGCGTTGAGAAGAAGAATAATTCATCTGGGGTCTGAGGAGGTACACCAAGGGGACTTCAGTGCTCCTTAACAGAGACAGTTGCTATTTTTTATCCACATTTTTGTACAGTATTGTTGCTAAGACGTTTGTCTTCAAGTTTGCAGTTCTTTGGGTATCTCGTGTACCCCTAGACCACATCCAAGTTGTTAATCCCTTAATAAAAACAACAAAAAACCAGCTCAAGGACTGTTTACTTAATACAAGTGTGTAAGTGAGGAAAATGTGTGTTGGCTGACCTTGCAGAGCTTAGGGGGATCCAAAACAAATCCAGCGGTCCTTAAGAGGGTAGTGCTACAGCATTTTAGTCAAAAGACTACGACTAAAACTAAATTGAAATTTGACAAAAACTAACATTGATCTCAGGGGAGGTGCTGATCAGAAGGATACAGGAATGATACAGTGCCTTGAAAATGTATTCATACCCCTTGAAATTTTCCACATTTTGTCATATTACAAATAAAAAGGTAAATGTATTTTATTGGGATTTTATGTGATAGACCAACACAAAGTGGCACATAATTGTTAAGTTGAACGAAAAATGATAAATGTTTTTCAAAATTGTGTACAAATAAATATATGAAAAGTGTGGCGTGCTTTTGTATTCAGTCCCTTTTACACTGATACCCCTAACTAAAATTTAGTGGAACCAAATGCCTTCAGAAGTCACCTAATTAGTAAATAGAGTCCACCTGTGAGTAATTTAATCTCAGTATAAATACAGCTGTTCTGTGAAGCCTTCAAAGGTTTGTTAGAGAACATTAGTGAACAAACAGCATCATGAAGGCCAAAGAACACAACAGACAGGTCAGGGATAAAGTTGTGGAGAAGTTTAAAGCAGGGTTAGGTTATAAAAATATATATCAAGCTTTGAATATCTCACCGAGCACTGTTCAATCCATTATCCAAAAATGGAAAGAGTATGGCACAACTGCAAACCTACCAAGACATGGCCGTCCACCTAAAATGACAGGCCAGGCCAGGAGAGCATTAAGCCCTTCACATCGGCGCCTCTCGGCCCTTTAAGAGTTTCAGAAGCTGGGGCGGGGTTTAGGGATCATGTGACCGGCATGGCGCGTCGTTACATGACCGAAAAAAGTCCCGATCGAAAGAGGAGACCAGGACCTTCCTGTGAGTATCGAACATGTGTGCTGGGAGCGCACAGGGCGCATGCTCTCAGCACATATGTTTTTTCTTAATAGAACGCAAATGTGCGGCCACTCGGTGTCTAGGCCCAGATTTTTGTGCGCGGCCGGCATGAAGAGGTTAATCAGAGAAGCAGCCAAAAGGCCCATGGTAACTCTGGAGGAGCTGCAGAGATCCACAGCTCAGGTGGGAGAATCTGTCCACAGGACAACTATTAGGTGAGGTATTGCCACAAACGTCAGAGCAAGAGCAATAATTCTAGTACTAGACCTCCTCCGTAACTTTAAACTGAGAACCTGTAGAACTTTTTCACCCATGGAGATTTTTAAGTACCGTAGTTTGAACCTATTCCACGAGTGTACGCAATTTTAAAGCATGACATGTTGGGTATCTATTTACTCAGCGTAACATCATCTTTCATATTTTACAAAAAAATTGGGGTATATATTGTAGGTTTTTTAATTTTAATCATTAAAATATATTTCTTTCCCAAAAAATTGCGTTTGAAAGATATATTAATTTTTAGAAACTGTCCATTAAAGTTTCGGCCAAGTGCATCCTGAATTTTCGGTTTCAGTACTAGAATTTTCATTTCGGTGCACCGCTAATTAGAATATCCAGTCTACAGCTTTATTATACAGATTAGAAATGAAGATTAAAGCAGAGTTCCACCCAAACGTAGAAGCTCTGCTTATCTCCCTCCTTCCCCCGTCCACTGCTACATTTGGCACCTTTTGGGGTAGAATGGATAGCTGGTTTTGACAGGCACCTGTGCCCACTTCTGGCTCAGTTCAGAAGTTTGGGCCCCCCCACAGCCCTCTGGGACATTTCACAGGTCCCAGAGGACCACGGCCCATTCAAAAAGCACAGTGCACTTCATGCATGTACAGTAGGAAATTGGCTTTCAAGTCACAAGTCTGCACTGCCGGTTTTCTTTAGTCAAGATGGCAGTGTGATGGAGCGTGGCGTCAGACCCCAGCCCTTCTCACCAACTTGTGACCGAAGGATCAGCCGATCCCAGGCCGCGCTGTCACTTGCGTAACAATGCCACTCTCAGCTGCGCCCTGCACAAAGATTTTCCAGCTCGCTGGACCACAATCTATGTGCCAGCAGCCTGAGAGCGATTGTTACTGGGTCAGGTTAATTACACAATTAACCCTTCACACTGCCACCACCACTTTTTTACAGAGAAGGAGGAAACTCACAAATCTTAGCAGTAACACTATGATATTATAATAAGCGTCTGTATACACACTGTCAGCGCAAACAGATGTATTCAGTGGGTTATACATACAGTAGCACTCTCCAGAGACAGAGATTCTTTTAGTTTGCATTAAAAGCTTTAGAAACAGTTTCAACACTTTTCAGAAAATAGGATTTATTACTAAAAAGGTCAAAATGGTGCAATTAAAATATTTACAGAAAAAGGTGTAACAAATATGTATAGAGAGAGAGAGAGCAATAAAACAACAGAGAAATAAAAGAAAGAAGTTTCAAAAGGTAGGATACTTGCAAAAGTACTTGGTTTGAGCAGAGTCCAAGTGTCCGAACAAAAAAGGTTTCCTTTCTCCCGAAGATGTTCCTGATGTTAAAAGGGAGAGATCTCTTACCTCTCTCCAGGCATGTCAGCCTTTTTTCTATTATCCCAAGGGGGTGTCTCCTGAAAGCAAAGAGCCAATAACTTCATTTGGGGATGGGTGTTAGGCGGGGACCAAGGTTAGGACCAAATCCCTTACCAGTTCATACTATGGTCAATAACCTTCAATAGGTACAAGTAGCATCCTAGCAACTGGCAGATTAATGTGTAGAATTATATTCCGAACGTACAGATACTGGACAGTAGCATATCCTGCCATTCCGTATAAAAGATATTGTTTTCTACCCTCTTGTAGACGCTACATAGGGATGTAAGGTGTCATGTGACTCGTATAAAAATGACCTATCTGAATATATATTTTATATCAATGTGCCCTAGCTCCTGCTGAAGTTTATGAATTGTATGAAAAATGACTCATGTGGAATGTACCTTTTATGGCACCTTCTGCTGTCATGCTTCAGGTTATGACCGACTGAGTTATGGTTTTACGACCGGGCAGAGGAAACTGTTTGTCAGATACTCTGGAACCAAACTAATTAGGGATTACAACCATGAAGCTTATTCAGCTGTGCCGTATGCACTTGTGACCCCAGTTCATTTACAGACCACATTCCATTCAGCAGGGAAACGGATGTAAAAGGACGTACCTCCATTTACATCCTTTTCCATTTTTTGGACCTAAACATAATAGATTGAAGATAGGGGGACGTAAACAGATGCACATCCTTTTCTATCCGCCTGCTTACATGCCTAACATGGGTCCATAAGCCATGGCTTGTAGGCTGGAGGAAAAACCTGGATATGATATGGATGTCAGAAAAGTGACTTCTATTCTCTTCTGCCCTGATTCAATAGGGTATCTGTTCATGCATCCCCTGCTGTTCAAAAAGGATGCCGCTCATGTAAAAGGACCCTAAGTTCTCCTTCACATAGCCATTTAGCCGCATACACCAGATTCCAGCAGCAAGAATGAATGGATTCCTGCAGCCAGAATGACAGCTACATGCAAATAGAGGAGGCCACTCAGCCTGCATAAAGTATTGATAGGCTGGTAGCAGCCACCTCTGTTAGCATGTAACCACACTCCAAGCAGATACTGTTGCTACATGTGAACAGCGATGGCTAAAGGAGGCCTCAAAGTTTTAAAAACACACACCCCCACTGCATTCTTTTAAAAATAAAAGTAAAAAAATAAAGACTGGTTCTTTTACAAATAAAAAAAAAATGGCTTAACAGTGATATAATTATGGTTGTACAACCCTTTTCCTGTGATTATTTCTGCTTTCAAAAGTATATGCAAATATATTTCATCAGTACTTTTGACAGTTGCTTAGCAACCGAGCCTCGGATTTTCTGGCACAAAATATAATTGCACATTAACCTCAAAATAGAAAGATGTGATTTGAAAGCTACATTCCATATAAAAACCCTTGCTTCCTTTGTAAAATATTATTTTGAGATTAATCATCTAGCTTAATGGGATACCATCATCGAAAACGTATATAAAAGGAAAAAAAAAGGTATGTGTAAACCAAAATTTAAAAGTAAAAATAATGTCAAAACTAGATATCCACTCCCCAGAAAAAAAAACTCTCAGAGTGGGAGAGGTAAGGGAGAGGAAGAGATAAAGTGGAACTTCCTATTTCAGATGAAGTTCCACTTTAAAGAGTAGTCACTAGACCAGTCATTTCAGCAACAATTTTCCATAGGATTGCATGTACATTTAATTTATTTACAATTCTCCCGTAGGATTACATGCACATTTAACTACTTCCCATCCAGCCCATGTACATAAACAGCCGGACGGGAGCAGTGCAGGAGCGGGTGGCCGTTTATAAATGCCTCCGCATTCACTGCCTGTGTGCGCTCCCTGGGAGTACGTGGCACCGCGATCCGGTGCCCGCTTTGTCCCGAGGACACAGCGGAACACCGATCGCTGTACAGGACCCCTGTGTGAGGTCCCGATTCATGTGATCACTGATTGGCCGATCAGTGATCACATGAACAGTAGTAGACAAGATGTCACTTCCTGACATCACTGCTTACTACTTGTGAAATCTGTGAATGATCAGAGGTCACATGGTACAAGGCTATTCACAACAGCCTTGTACCATGTGACAAGCTGTGACCAATCACAGCTCTCACAGTATTTCTCAATGGCTGCAAGAATTCAGCCAGAGAGAAGGAGAAATTATTGCTTTTATAGCCTTTACGGGAGTAAAAGCAATCAGTGTAAAAAAAGAAAAAAAAATCTTTATCACCCCTCACAAGTAGTACAGTGTCACTATGGTTACACTGTACTGCTAGGGTAACAGTATGTTAAAAAACAAAACAAACAAATAATAATATTAAAAAATAAAATAAAAATGTAAAATAAAATTTAAAAAAATATGTTTTGGCCAAGATTTATGAAGAAAGATTATTTATTTGCAAAATTTTATAAGAAAAACACTTTTTTTTCAAAATGTTTGGACTTTTTATTTATATAGCAAAAAAATAAAAATCCCAGTGGTGAATAAATACCACCAAAATAAAGTTTTATCTGTCTTATAGCGAAGGGCTATATATGATTTGCGCAATAATCAGCCCATCACCATCAAACCAGCAAGTAAAGGGGGAGTAGTTTTTGTGATGGATACAAACAAATACATACAAGAAGGCCAGAGGCAGCTGGAAAATGCCATCTACTATAAAAAACTGGATTATGATCCGACCCAGGACTTTACAAAGCAATTAAAAGGTTTCATTAAAACACTTCCAGCCAACCTACATTCAGAACTTATAAATGCGATTCCGGATCATCCAGAAATCGGGGACTTCTACATGCTAC
Organism: Staurois parvus; assembly: GCF_062004578.1. NCBI lineage: Eukaryota > Metazoa > Chordata > Amphibia > Anura > Ranidae > Staurois > Staurois parvus. Next base: position 2,317,929 of record NW_028318415.1, read on the forward strand.
CCAAAATCCAAAAGCCAGGAAATCCAGGCAGACCCATCATAACAGGTATGAATACACTCACCGAACAAATCTCAGGCTTTGTAGAAGAAATTTTAAAACCATTAGTAAAGAATACTGCTAGTTTCCTGCAAGACACAGCTGACTTTCTGAACAAGATCAACAACATCCAGCAATTACCATCTAATACACTTCTAGTGACTATGGATGTAGTATCCCTGTATAGTAATATCCCTCACAAGGATGGATTAGCTGCATGTCACAGATCCTTATCATCCTCACCAAACCACAAATACACTGCTGAGGATGTTACACAGCTCATTGAATTCATACTTACACACAACTACTTTGCCTTCAATAAAGACATCTATCTTCAATGTATGGGTACTGCAATGGGAAGTAAAATGGCACCCCAATATGCCAATTTATTTATGGCTGACCTGGAGGAAAAATTCCTGAACAGCATGGAACAAAAACCATACAGATTCTATCGCTATATTGATGATATTTTCATCATATGGACAGAAGGTGAAGAAAACCTAAAACAATTTTACTCATTGATCAACACTTTTCATCCATCAAACTAAAAATCGAATACTCAAACAAACGTCACCTTCCTAGACACCACAGTATATATCAGGGATGATACGCTTCACACTCAGGGGCGTATTTACCCCAAGGCAAACAAGGCATTTGCCTAGGGTGGCATTTTTTAGGGGGGCAGCACTGACCCCTGGAAGAAGGGACATATGCAGTATGGGGACCAGGTGGGATCTGAGAGAGGCTGCAGGCTGCTTGATGGTGTATGCAGAGCCCATCTGTCGTTCCTGGGCATGTCCAGAGCTGTAAATGTGACCCACCCGGGGGGTGGGTGTTAGGGAAAGGCTCTCTCAGGTGGGGGGGGATGATGGGGCAGGGGTATTGTTGGTCACTGTCAGGCTCTCCCCACGTGGGGGTCTGGTGTTGGTCGGTGTCAGGCTCTCTACGTCGGGTAGGAGGGGCGCCTAGGGCAGCACAAAACCTGAATACACCACTGTTCACACCTCAATATACAGGAAACCCACTGACAGATGCAACTACCTTCACAGTTCTAGCTTCCACCCCCAACACACAAAACATGCCATCATACAGAGTAAGGCCATTAGATACCACCGAATATGTTCTGACCCAAGAGAGAGAGATACATATCTCGGGACACTAGCAGACGCCTTCCATAAGAAAGGTTATAAGGACAAAACTATCAACACCAGCATAAACACAGCCTTGAGAACCCGAAGAGAAAATCTGCATCAGTACAAAGAGAAAAAAACAAACAACCGTGTACCTCTAGTAACCACATACGACTCAGCACTAGAAGGAATAAGAAAAATAATCAAAGATTTACAACCCATCATAACAGAGGATGGAACTCTGAAAGAAATATTCCAGCAACCCCCAATACTAGCTTTCAGACAACCCCCAACCTCAGAAATAAACTAATCAGTAGGAAACTTCCTTCTGATTATGAGGTCACAAATAATAGAAGCAAACCCTGCAATAAAAAAACGATGCAAACTGTGCAACCAAATCAATCCATCAAAAAGTGTCAGACACTCAAAAGGGATCTTCAATATCTCTGGTTCATACAGCTGCACCTCCAGTAATGTTGTGTACCTTATCCAGTGCAGAAAGTGTAGCAAAGGATCTTATGTTGGTGAAAGAGGACAGAAGTTGCAAACAATGATGAATCTGCACAGACATACTATCAAGGAACATAAAGAAGATAACTTTTGCACACCTGTGGGACACCATTTCGCACAACCGGACCACACTTTGGGAGACCTCAATGTTTTAGTTCTGAAAGGAAATTTCAAATCCATTCAGGAAAGAAAAACTTTTGAACTAAGAATGATAATTCTATTTGACACAAGAGATAAGGGTCTTAATTTGGACATGGGATTCCTCAATCATTATCCAACATATTTATTACTCTCTCTGTGATTGCTGTTCTCCCCCCCCCCCCCAGTCTTTGTTTTGCTGTATCTCATCTCTAGTTTAACCCTAGGCTTGTGTTTCTTTCTGCTTTTTTTTTTCTCTCATCTCCAACTTCGAACATTCTGCTAAAACATTGTAATAGTACTGCTCGGACCTTGAAGAAGGGGACATACCTCGAAAGCTTGTCCTCAAAATTGTATGTTAGTGCAAATAAAAAAAGTATCACGGACAGTACTCAATTGTATCTGTCTCAAAAAAATGCAAAAAAATTCATATGGGTACAGTGTTGCATGACCGCACAATTGTCATTCAAAGTGTGATAGCACTGAAAGCTGAAAATTGGTCTGGACCGGAAGGGGGTGAAAGCAGGGGCAGACTGACCATTTGGAAACTCGGGCACCCCATGAGATGCCCCTGGTACCTTTTTCATAGGGTTTTTTGAGTTTGAGTAAGGACACAGGGGCCCCATGATCCCCTATTGCCTGTAGGCCCCATGAGTTGTCAGTCCGCCCCTGGGTGAAAGTGTCCGGACTTGAAGGGTTAATTTATGCTGTACGTGTTAATTACCTGTAAACCCTTCCTTGTGTAGACATTCAAGTCCTGTAGCGAAATAAACAGACCACTAGGCGCTAAATCCCACAGAAAGGCATTGTGTGAGATAGGAGTAATGTGTAATAATAATAAAAACAAAAACAGAGCGCTCGTGGTGAAAGCCAGAGTGATGAAATTATGACATACCCAACCAACAGTTAATATGTCCGAATCCAAAAGTTTAATAGTTCAATAAAACCATAAATGATAATCCATATTCCAAGACATCCAGTGTAGTAATATGTCACAAAAAAACTGGCACATACTAGTAAGGAGTAATGAGAGCTGCTTACTGAGATGTCATTGCTGTGGAGCGTCTATATGGTAAACTCGATGGATGGAAAAATGGGAGAAGGGCAGCAGATGGTAAAATGTAAATCCACAAACAAAAGGCCCAATGTGGTACCTCCCAAAGGAACCAGGAAGACCTCCATGGTGTCACTGGAGATCATGCACCAGAAGTGGTGTCACGGCATCCCACGAGTGACCTCAGTGATGCGCAGGAGTGCCCATCATCACAAGGTAAGCCAATCAAACTACATAGGGGATAGAGCTGCACAGATACCTCATTGATCTATAGACTGCAGAAGGAATCTTACCATCTGCTGCCCTTCTCCCATTCTTCCATTCATCGAGCTTACCATCTAGACCAGTGGTCTTGCAGCCCGGGGTCCAGATGCGGCTCTTTGCTTTGCTGGTAAAAAAATATGCTTTTATGTATTTATTTATTTTTGTTAGAAGCCTGTAAAGCATTACTGATCAGCAGATCATAGTTGTAAAGCCACTGTCCTACAGACTGTCTGTGTAGCTGTCTACTTGTACCTCCGATATAGGCAGGCAGATACACAATGACAGGAAGCTCAATGAACTACCAAGAGAGCTCAACAGAGCCATGGTAGTTAATTGAGAACTACAACCCGACAGCCGCAAAGGCTGTTGGTAATTGTAGTTTTCATATTCACAGAACTTTGTGATTGACTGACGTGGCCGAGCAGATTGTGACAGCCAGCAGGGGGCAGAAGATTACCCCCGTAGCTGTCAAAATGGGGACTCAAGGGGAAACGGAGGCAGGTACATCTGTAACATGTTACATGTTACACCCTTAATATGAGTGTAACATATTGCACAAGGTGAACTTATCCTTTACTACTTGAAGACCAGGTCCTTTTCTGGCACTTTTTGTTGATGTAGCAATCAGTATTTATGCTAGGAGATTTCTTAGAACCCCCAAACATTATATTTTTTTTAAAGCAGAGGCCCTAGAGAATAAATTGGTGGGTGTTGCAATTATTTATGTCACCTGGTATTTGCACAGCAGATTTTCACATTGCTATTTTTTTTAAAATATCTTTTTATTAACTTTTTAACACATAGAGAACATATGCGCACGAACATAAAACACAAAACATTGGTTCACATGTGTCCTAGCCTCGAAGGGGTGGAGAAGGTCAATCATACATCCAAAGAAAATACAAGGCTGCATCGAAAGAAGCTCCAAGACACCCACATGGTCATCGCTACCAACTAAGAGATAAATGTGTAAATATTAAGTGTCCCATACTAGTGCACATTATAGCCAATACCATGTCCCACAGATCAGTAGAAAATACAGAGATAGCATGAAAATACACTATTACTCAGGTCATGGCATGTCAGAGGCAGTGGAGGGTTCTGCCAGTCATTTGGACCATACTGTATCATATTTTTTGGGGCATCCTCTGTGCATATAAGTATCCTTATAAAGTGGTAAATTAGCATTAATTATCTGCTTCCATGGCATAATAGATGGAGGAGCAGGTTTTTCCAGTTCAGAGCGATGGCCTTTCTGGTGTAGAACAATAACAGGCTAATCAGGGTACGTTCAGCTACAGTAGGCAGGAGATCACTAACCGGACCTAACAAACACACCGACATGGAAGGTTGTAGGGGGGCCAAGGTCAACTTATTGCACAAGGATATTACCTCTTTCCAGAAATCAGACAATGTAGCACAATGCCAAAACACATGGGCAAAATCTCCCGGTGAGCCCCCACAATGCCAACATTCAGGGGAATGTGTTGAACTCAATTTGTGAAGCCTATATGGGGGGTAATAGGCCCGATGTACTATCTTGAACTGGATCAAACGGTCCCGCAGAGAGACTAGAGAACGAAAAGGAAAATCCCAAATATCATCCCAGTCGTCATCATCCAATTTTCGGAACAGCCCGCAACCACCTCTCCCGCAGGCCGCCCAGAGCCGGTAGAGAAACTAGTAACAGGTGTGAGTACAGATGGGAAGTATGTGAGTACATATGGGAAGTACAAATTGCAATTTTAATGCATGAAAAACACAATACATAACCCGATTTTTTGGTAATATAATGTATAAAAGATGATGTTAGACCGAGTAAATAGATACATGTCACACTCTAAAATTGCACACGCCATGCAATGGCAACATACAACGTAAATTTTACTATCCGTAGGCGATGCTTTAAAAGCCTTTGCAGGTTAGCAATTTAGATTTACAGAGGAGGTCTGGTGCTAGAATTACTGCTTATGATCTGACTGATCTTCACAGTGATACCTCACATGTATGAAAAAATTGCCGCTTGCGTGCGTGCAGTATCGGCACGCATGTTTGCCTTTGCGTGGGAGAACATGGCCCTTTAAAGAAAAAAAATAATTATATATTATTATTTTTACACTGCTTAAATTTTTATTTTATTTTTTTCTGTCACAGGGAATGTAAACATCCCTTGTGACTTCAATAGGCACGTAACAGGTACTCTTTATGGAGAGATTTGGGGTCAACAAGACCACAAATCCCTCATCTGCCCTTAAAAATATTCAACTACGCCATGATCGATGACCTCCAGAAGATATTACCTCCTTCATGGCCAGGCCATTTTTTGCTATACTGCACTTCAACTTCAGTACTTTAACTGGTAATTGCACGGTCATGTAACACTACACAAATTACATTATATAATTTTTTTTACACAAGTAGAGCTTTCTTTTGGTGGCATTTGATCACCACTGGATTTTTTATTTTTTATTATATACATTTTAGAAAAACACGGTATATATACTGGAATTTTTTTTTTTGCTGTGGGCAATCTGACACTAACTGACGCTCGGTGGGAACTGACTGACTGCCACAGACATCACCAGTGACATTAATATAGTGATCAGTGATACTATACACTGTTACTGTACTAGTGACCCTTGCTAGGAAGGGATTAACATTTAGGGCAATCAAGGGGTTAACTATGTGCCTAACAATATTATGATTATTATTATTACAGGTGCTTTTATAGCGCCATCAATTTTATACAGTGCTTTATATATATATATATATATATATATATATATATATATATATATCCCGAGGACCCGGGATCCCTGACAATTCCCCTTTACAGTGCAAGGGGAACTCTGCAGACAACTGATATAAGCAGGAACTCAGATGTAAAGTGGAACGCTTTGGACTCTGATGTAAGGGGGAACTCTGGTGACCACAGACCACCTTATATCAGTGTTTCCCTTTGCAACCAAAGTCTGCTACATTACCTCCTTACATCATGATTTGCAGAACCCCCTTTATATCAGAGTTCCCCTTGCAGTATAAGGGGGAATCATGCAGACTCTGATGTAAGGGGGAACTCCATGCTGGGTTAGATTTTACCCACTTCATGACAAGGCCATTTTTTGCTATTCAGCACTGTGCTACTTTAATTGGTAATTGCGTGGTCATGCAACACTGTACGCAAATGAAATTTAAACATTTTTTTCTCGGAAATAGAGCTTTCTTTTAATAGTGAAAATAGTGAAGGTATAAGACCAACAAACTGCGCTAAATGTGTAAATAATTGATGCTTTATCCCTTCTATATCACATCTGTGTAAACATAAGAAAAAAAATACTTCAAATGTATTCCGGTGAAACATAAATCAATTTTCAGTGCAAAAAAAAACTATATAAATAATATTTTCCACATAAAAAATAATAATAGTATAACAATATTTAATAATTGATGTTCCAAACGGAAAGTCCAAACAAATCAGTCCACAAAACAATCACCTCGTGAAAAAAACACTGTGTTTTGCAGAGCAATACAAAGCAATGTGCAGGAGCTGACAGCGGAGAGATCTGTATTGTTTACATATAGGTCTCTCCCCCATTGGTGATACACGGCGATCACCGGGTGGCCGCGGGGAAGACTTGAGCTGAAATTTTTGTGGGAGGAGGGCAAGTGGCATTTTAGTCAGGGGAAAGGGTCCTGCCCGATTTTGGCCAGGAGATCGTGAGTAACCCTAGTCCCTGTCAGGGACTGTATCAGATCCATGGTTCTTTTTTTTCAGAGGAGGACCATTTGTACATCCTGTGCACTTTTTTATGTGCATCACTTTTTTTTTTTATACAACTGATGTCAGGTCTCGAGTGTGCACATTGCTCTGCGGAGCTGCAAAAAAAAAATTGCTATAAGTGAACAGGAGAGAGAGGTGAGAGTATAGGATACTCCAAAAACATCAAAACCGGTGCAGGAGGACAAGTCATCCAACAGCAGCCTTAAATATTGCTGGAGATAGAGGAGACAACCAGTCCATCCGAGACTCTGTAAAAGCAGCCACAGTCCTTGTAACTACCTTTGGTGTCCAACCCTCAAGGCATAGGCACACCTGAAGCTCTAGGCAGTGTTAAACTGTGACACTCCGTGAGACAAGGCTGACAGCTAGTTGGAGACAGCTCAAGGACAGCTGTCTCCAACTAGCTTCCCTGCAACACTCTTTGGTGAAAAGCAGTCCTTCTCCAGTCCAGCTTCCTAAGGTAGTGTCCCGCAGCAGCATTTCAATCCAAGTTCCGGCAGGTCCTGAGGCAAAGACATGCTGAGGCACAACAGCATAGCTCTTCAGTAACACAAGCTGCCTCCCAGGCCAGAGGCCCCAGGGAAAGAGAGATCTCTGATCAGCTCAACCCAACATTTATCTTCTCCCCAACCACCTTCTGGGGGCCCCCTCACAGAGATTGGCTGAACAAATTTTCATAACCCAGTGGGAGGAGGGCAAGTGGCATTTTAGTCAGGGGAAAGGGGCCTGCCCGATTTTGGCCAGGCAGATCATGAGTAACCCTATTACTCTATTTCTTGAAGCTTCTTCCAGAGGCAGACAGGAGCAATCAACCACCAGGCTTAAGGATAGACTGGAAACAATAAATCGCTGCTCAACTGGGTACATCAGAGCCAAAAACTAAAATTATCCAGTCTAAGGCAGGATGCTACATCCGCAAAGAAGCATATTAGTAGAGAGTCCATTTGGTACACAAATTTCACATATTATATTGTCCTCATAAAATGTCGATCTCTTTGAAACTATATTAGATATAAACAAATTTGTCAACAACATTACCATCAAGAAATATTATTTTGGCTCTGATGGTGATCATGTGGATGAAGGTTGTTCTGTCATTTCTCAATCAGAGAAGACTCTTACAACATCTTTTCGGGATCTTTGCACCATTGTAGATTTATAAGAACTAGCAGATAAGGGAGGTTTATCCCCAGTTTCAAAGAAAGATATATGTAATACCAATAAAATATAATCTATTCCGTTGGTTCTTGCCATGCTGAGATGGATAGATTTCAGAGATTAGTAGAGCGAGATCTAACCAATTTAACTTATAAAATGTCTCTCAATCCATATACTGCTTCTGACAATCTCACTTATGGGGAGAGGACAGCTTTACACGATCTAATGCATGATGCCGCCATTGTGATCTGCAACGCTGGTAAGGGTGGTATGGTGGTAGTAATAGATACAGATACCTACAGAGTCAAGGCTGTCAGACAGCTATTGGATAATAGAACATATCAAGTTCTAAACAGTGATCCAACAAAGGCTTAGGAGAAGATATTGACCAATCTAGTAGATAAGGGAGTGTATTCTGTGTATAAGGAAACACAGACTATTTTTCCAGAATATGCTATTTTACCAACTTTCTACCATCTTCCTAAGCCTCATAAGGGCTTAGATCCTTTATTAGGTCACCCAGTAGTCACCAGCAATGGATCTCTGAACAAGAGAATTGGCCAGTAGATAAAAGGGACAGCTACAGTTATTAATTAGTTATTAATTATCTGGCTATTTGAGAGATACCATTTATTACAAGTGATTATGTAATTTGGCTAACATGTGGCTAGTTTGTACTCCTCAATCCCACATGATTTGGCTTGTATTGCTGTTACTTATTACTTAAGGCACCATACGGATATGTCACCTACACACTGTGATTATATTGTAGAAGTATTGGATTATTTATTGAAACATATTTTTTTCTGACTGTGTGTCCTGTCTCCGGAAGTGTGCAGCTGTGAAGGGGGCCAGGTTTTCACCCTCACTCACCAACCTGTTCATGGGTTGGTGGGAGTGACTCTACATCTTCGGAGTTAAAAATCCATTTAGGGGCCAGATTAAAGCTTATTTTAGGTATATTGATGACCTGCTGTTGATTTGTAATGGTGACGGACTACACTTGGATTTGTTTCTTGAATATCTGAATACTAAAAATAAAGACAGGTCTGTTATGCTTAAGGGGGCTAGAAGGGTTCAGTTTGACAGTTACAATCCTTCTTCTTTCTTATTATAAATCCTCCTGCGCTTCTATGGAATCCCCTCCTACTTTAAAGCCGCTGACACTCAAACTGATACCTAAAACAGTGCTCAATTATAAATCATAAATTTAAATTAGTGTAGCGCTAAAAATACACAAACTATTGTAATCAAATATATTGACTTCGTGATAAATACTATAATCTTCTCAGTGTTCTTATATGCCACTTACTACATATATGTATAATCCAAATCCCCAAAATCAATACAAACTCCTATTGCATTAGTTAAGTACACATATAAATAATGTGATAGTGCCGCTTCAAAACTATATAAATCAATATCATGTGATGGTGCCACTTCAACTTAATTCAACGTCCGATGTTTAAATCCAAACGAATCTATTCCAAGTGATATTTAAATACATGCAATGTGTCTTTATATATCAAGTGCCACTCGTGAATAAACCACACTCTTTCCACTTCAGCTGCAATGCCCGCTCACCTACTTTCAGTGACCCCTAAGGGCCCACAAGCCTTTAGGATCACTTTGGATCCTCAAGAATCCTGGTTTGGTACCTCTCAGATATTCCTCCTATTTGGCCTCCTCCACACCTCCACTGCTGTGCCTCATAGGATCCTCACCAGCGATTCTCTGCAAACTCTCTCTCACAAATGGTGAGTCAAAAACAAAAATCCTCCATAGTGTAGTATTTCCAATAACCAGGGTTTAATTGAAGAAATAACAAAAGGTAACTCACATGTGTTTGTACAGCGATTCTTCTGTCCCTATATGGGCAAACTGCACACGTGTTTGAGCTTCCGGATAACCAGGAAAATGGCGTCCCGCACCGGAAGTGCGACACTTCGGATACCGGAAGTTACGTCTTAGCGTGCCTACGCGTTACGTCACGTGGTCTCGTGACTTCCTCGGGGATCCCGGATATAATGATAATATCTGTTCAGAAATATTGAGCAATGGTAATAATATTATTGCTAGAAAAGCATGTTCTTTAGGTAGGGTGTTGTCTCCTAGTTTCTTTAATTCTACTTCACCTCAATTTATCACTCCATTGTAAATGAAAATTTTAAATATAATGCATCTGACTTTGTGTCATGCTCCCATGTGCTGGCGGGTGACAATTTCTGCTTTTTTTTGCTCTTTTTTAATGGTAAAGTGTTCAAAACAAAGACTTTTTTTAAACCGTAACACTAAATATGTGATATATATAATCACATGCAGGTTATGCCATGTGCAATACGTGGGGCGCACCAGTAGAGAATTAAGATATAGATTTTGTAAGCATTTGAGTGATGTCAGAGATAATCATTCGACTAATGTTGCCAGACATTTTAATTCCATGCATGTGGGCTATTGTACAGTGATTGGTGTTCAGGTAATAGAAAAAGACCCCCATTCGGGTAGGTGATGTTTTCTGTCTCCTATGCAGACAAGAAGTTTTTTAGATTTTTCATTTGCAGACCCGCATCCTGCAAGAGTTTGAATGGGATGTCCCACATTTTTATGATTATTTTTTTTTGTCATCTCCTTGCCTCCTGATATGAGATGCTTTTCGTGTGGTTATGATTTTTCTTGTGTATGGACATACACATTTTGATTTATTTCTTTTATTTCAATTTATTTTGTTTACATTTTCTATATAGATGTTTTAACACCAATATTGATTTGAGTTTAGCTGTCATACATATGAATTTTAAGATCACCAATTGGAATCAGCTGGTTATCAACCATTTAAGCTGGTTGCCAACAGGTGAAAAATTAGTAATGGTTAAGCATTTTTGTGTGAAACTGTTCTGTGTCCATTCATGAGAACTGTGATTGCTGTTTTATTTATCTTTTGAAGATTCCAATAAATAACATTTTATTCACTACATCGTTGAAGTGCGACCAGCCTGCTTCCTAGTTTCTACAAGTGTCTACAATCACAGATCAGGCCCGAACCAATTGATGTTTGGGGGGGCTGAGTTCATTCACTCACCTGGAGCGGTCTCTTTTACATTGTTCACTTCACTGGCTTCTGTGATTAAATACCAGCAAAAGAAAGCTCTATTTGTATGAAAAAAACATGACTGCACAATTGTCATTCAAAGTGCGACAACGCTGACAGCTGAAAATTGTCCGGGACAGGAAGGGCGTGAAAGTGCCTGGTATTGAAGTAGTTAAAATACTAAAATGTGACTGACAAAAAAAAAAATACTCCAATGTGCATTGGATCTTTCCGCCAGAAACAGAAAAATAAAGCTTACAAAAATGTTAGTTTTGAGGCCTAACTATTCTCGCTTATGTGCGTTTACAGGCGTACAGCATTTTGAAGCATAATTCAGTAAAGTCATTCTGTTGACCAGAATATCCATTTATTTATGCATGTTTATGTAGATTTATGTGTAAAAAGTGCAAATGCATTTCTCTGGGAATGTGAGTTTGGGGTTTTTTTTACGCCTCTGTGCTCAGTACACAAATGCAGATTAAGGTGCTCGTTCACACCATGGTGCAGAGACATCAGTTTTTCTGCACGCGTTCTGCAAGAACACAACAAAATCAATTGTTCTCTATGTGCCCTGTTCGCACCACAACACTAGTATCGCGTGCAGGATTTTTCTGCGCAGGAATTTGCAACATGTATAAAACTCATTGAAACGTGCATGAAAACTGATGTAACCTGATGTCTCTGCAAGTGAAATCTGCGCGTCAGTTTTCATGCATATATGATGTGAATGAGTCTTTAAACTACTGCATGTGCACGGGTACATTAGCTAACATGCATCTGTGTTCAGAAGTGTAAAGAAAAAAGCCAGACGCCGCCTCTGAAAGTTGTGTTTTTCAAGTCTGTGTGCATAAGATGAAATCCACCCTTTAAAATTGCATCATTTGTTATGCATGCATTTCAGGCGGAGGTAGAGGAAGTATAGAATAAATCAGTTACGCATACACATATTCCATTGTATAATCATTTCCACAGAGACTGTATAACTAAAGTAGATGTGCTGAGAAACAAGGATCATCATTAGCACCATTACAGTATCTTAAAACAAAAGACATTTTATGATGGTTTATAGTAAAAATGAATATAAAAAAACTCTAAGCACATTTGTATTTTCCCTGTAAAAGAGTCTAGGGTAAGAAGGTCACTTTACAGTGACAGATGGAACGAAGCTAGGGAGGAGAAACAAGTGGTGGAGACAGATGGGCACATGGAGGGAGTGCATATCCTTTTACACACTATCCTTAGGACTTAATGGCAGCCAAAAAACAACTTGTACCATAAAGCACCCAGCAACATGTCACAGAACGCAAAACGTTTCAGATGCCAGTGGCTAACTAGCTTCATTATTAGACTTGGATTGCAATATGGTGCTAAATCTAAAATCAGAAACATGTACATTTGGTTTTATCTTTAAAAGCTGTACAGACCGAAAGGTTTTTAGAGTTGGATAAAAGTTAGTTGACCCAATTTACTAAGGGGCCCTTGTAGCATGCTGGCAAAGGACCGGCATTGTGGTATGTGTTTACACGCACTATAAAGTGTTAGATTTCATGTGCTAATGTGCATTACGTTAACCGCTTCTGCGCAGCCCTATAGCAGAAATACTGCTACAGGGCAGCAGGGTGCACAAAATCATGTATATATACAGTACGTGATTTTGTAGTTCTGGGTAGGGGGCGCAAGCGCGCTCTACCAGCACCGCCATTTGCGGCCTTGGCTATCAATCACCGGGTCCCGGCAATCTCTGAGGATTTCCGACGGGGGAGAGACCTGTATGCAAACAATACAGATCTCTCCCGTGTCAGCTCCTGCACACTGCTTTGCAGAGCCATACAAAGCAGTGTGCTTACAGTGAAACACACACACAGCCCACATTGTAAAACAGCACACAGTTAACCCTTTGATCGCCCCACATGTTAACCCCTTCCTGCCCAGTGCCATTAGTACAGCGTCAGTGCTTTTTATTAGAACTGATCACCATATTGGTGTCACTGGGGATGTCACTGACACCAAGTCAGTACCCCCCAGTGCCAGAACGCATGCTGCAGTCCCACTGTAAGTCGCTGATCACTGCCATTACTAGTAAAAAAAAAAAAAAATGAAAAATGTCAGTATATATGCCGCCATTTGTAAACGCTATAACTTTAAGCTCTATTTGGGGGGAGTAAAGGACGTAAATGTCATTTGGGTGCAGTGTTGCATGACCACGCAATTGTCAAAGTAACACAGCGCTGTATCGCAAAAAATGGCCTGGTCAGGAAGGGGGGGGGAGGTAAATCCTCTGGCTGGCAAGTGGTTAAGGTTGCCCATCCAATGAGACAAAGCTGGACCTGCACTTTTTTATTAACTGTGGGTCTGAGGGCACCTACAATACTGTGTCTTTAAATGCCATTTCTCTGTACAATATGACAATGCATTTTTCTTCATGTTACTGCAACGTGAAGAGGAGAATAGGCATACTTAAGGGGATACTGCACTGGGTACCGCCATTTGGAGGGCGCATTTGCCTACCAGCAAAAGCCACTTTGGGAATCGGCGGCTGGGACCCGGTGACTGACATGCCAAGGAGCCAATAGTGGCGCGGGTGGGGAGCATGTGCACATCCTACCAGGGGCGGACTGACAACTCATGGGGCCCCCGGGCAATAGGGGATCATGGGGCCCCTGTGTCCTTGCCCACACTCAAAGCACACCTAAAAAAGGTAACAGGGGCATTTCATGGGGCCCCCTACTGACCTCGGGCAGTGCCCGAGTGTTTGAATGGTCAGTCCGCCCCTGCCTCCTACCATGAAAAACAAAATCACGTATATATATATATATATATATACAATTTTGTGCATCCCTGCCGCCCTGTAGCAGTACTTCTGCTATAGGGCGGTCGGGAAGCAGTTAAATACAGTTAAAAAAAAAAAAGGTTAACAATCACCTGATACCAGGCGGATGCAATGCAGTCACAGCAGCCCACACATAACCAACAAAATGGCTAAGCCTCAGCACCAATGGTACAGCCATCTTGAAAAACAGCGTGATGTGACTGTCTAAATTGACCAGGAGGGACACACATCTGCTCAAAACATCTAACGCTACTGTCTCCAGACAATGCTGCTGTCCAAGGGTGTCTCCATTGCGTCTCCACCACCCAAAAATATACTACAAGGAAATATGTTACTAGTCAGATCACCAGGTGAAAATAAAGGAAAAAAGCCTAAAAACAGACACTAAAACAGCCAGCACAACTAAGGATTGGTAATCTACAATATATTACATTTCTGTTTTTGGATTTAGATACGTTTTCAAAGCACACATTGCATTTCATTTCCTGTGTGTTTAAGTTAGACAATATATATTCATTTTGATATTTAATAGGGTAACTTAGTGGAATTTTTCAAATGGATCCAGTTTTCTCATCCTACCTGTGGGTCAACAACTGGAATTTCATAGGATCCCCACCATTCCCTAGAAATCTTTGCTGAAGGATCGCAGTAACTGATGAAATTGGAGTTCCATCCAACTCCATACTCAGCACAATAGACATGGCACGCTGCATCATGAACAATACCCTGCACAGTGGCACAGCAGAAGACTTCAGCTAGTACAGGGGTCAGCACACGACAAATATATCCAAATACGGAAACCTTTAGCCCCCGTTCACATTAAAGCGTGTACTTCTGCAGCATTTTTTTGTTTGCATTTTTTTGAAGGAGAGCACACATTTTTTAAACATTTTCCATTTGTTTTAAAGCTTCCACCATTTTTGTCCCGGTCATTTGAAAGTAATATTATCGGAGACATGATATGTTGTCACCAGTCTTGTGTCTGCTTTCTCATTCCTCTGTGCAATGTCCTGTGCTATTGAAGCTTGTAAGCCATGTCTACCATGCCAAATTCTTCCCAGGCCTTCCGACATTTGCCACAGTAATGGGTATCCCTGGCTTGTAGAGGCTCTTGTAGGTCATCACCAGGCATGAAACTCTCTACATTCAGCATGAACACAGGCCTGAGGTTACTAGGAGGAGACCAGTTGATAGGTGCAAAAATGCATGAAAAAAAAAAAATATATATATATATATATATATATACATATTCCCAGATTGTAAGCTCCAAGGAGCAGGGCCCTCCTGTCCCTCTTGTATTAAACTGTATTGTTGCTGTATTGTCTCCCATTATATTGTAAAGCGCTGAGCAAACTGGTAGTGCTATATAAATCCTGTATAATATTAATAATAATATTTTCATATTGGATTGTAACAAGGGAACCCACTTAAAGTTTACTAAACCCACAACAGTAAAATCAGTTTATATATGCAGTAAAGCATGCTTGTTATACTCACTGTGGAACCTAAGGGGTTAATGCTCTGCATTGTGTAAAAAGGATATTTGATCCTGTCTTCTCTGATCCTTTCCTTCTTTTACTGTCCCCAATCCATCTGCTGATAGAACAGAGCCATGGGGTCAAGCTGCACATGCTCGGTTTGGTGCATATTGCTAGTTTTTTTTTTTTCTTGGTAGAGTGCATGTGATCAGTACAGGGTCAATCAGCACTATCCAGAGGGTCGGGGGTTATGCAGCCTCATAGGACAATCCGGGGAGAATGAAAACTCCTCCTTCAAGCATTAACCATCGCTCAGCAAGACACTGATAGAAGTCATAGAAATCACAAGACTGCTGTAACTGCCGATGAGAAAAGGTATTTAGCAGTTTATATTTACTAAAATACTTGCATTTCCATGTTGTGTGTACTGTGGGAGAGCAGATATAGTGAATGCAGGCTCATGGGTTTAGTAACACTTTAATCTGAAATTCTTTATCCACATAATTATTTTTCTTTTATTACTTATTACAGGGTTATATATATCAATAATTTGCGCAGCAGCAGCACTTTACATAGTAATAAAAGCTTAATAGACATAATTAGAATTTAAAATTAGTATAATGAACAAAAAAAAGGTCAGCACCAATGCCTACATTGCCTAACATGATTAGTGGAAATTTAATTACATTGCATTGTGGATCCTTAATTTATTATATAAACAGGAAAGGTTAGTATATTATATAAGCAGCTGGGTGTGTTAAAATGGAAAGTACCATACACACCCACGACAAACATCCGTTGGCATCCAAACTATACATGTGCAAATCCAGTGTTCCTGTACATAGTGCAAAATACATAATTTCCTAGTCGCACAAAACTAAAAACAGTTTGACACAATAAGTGTGGAAATGGCCAGAGTTATAACATGATCATCTCCCAATCTTGCTGATTTGTGAATGACCCTTCATGGTCAGCAGCAGACACCTTCTCCTGTAATCTGTAGAGATCAAAAAGAGCAAACGTAGTTATTAAAAAAGTATATCATTACCACTAGCGTTCATTTTCCTGTAGTGTTTCTAAAACTCAGCAAATGATTCTTTCACAAACAGGATTTACAATGCTGGAGGCTGTGTACACAATAATGTCTGCAGGCTTATTCAGTAAAACAAATAGAAATACGTAGGTACAGTCAGGTCCATAAATATTGGGACATCGACACAATTCTAATATTTTTGGCTCTATACACCACCACAATGGATTTGAAATGAAACGAACAAGATGTGCTTTAACTGCAGACTGTCAGCTTTAATATTAGGGTATTTACATCCAAATCAGGTGAACGGTGTAGGAATTACAACAGTTTGCATATGTGCCTCCCAGTTGTCAAGGGACCAAAAGTAATGGGACAATTGGCTTCTCAGCTGTTCCATGGCCAGGTGTGTGTTATTCCCTCATTATCCCAATTACAATGAGCAGATAAAAGGTCCAGAGTTCATTTCAAGTGTGCTATTTGCATTTGGAATCAGTTGCTGTCAACTCTCAAGATGAGATCCAAAGAGCTGTCACTATCAGTGAAGCAAGCCATCATTAGGCTGAAAAAACAAAACAAACCCATCAGAGAGATAGCAAAAACATTAGGCGTGGCCAAAACAACTGTTTGGAACATTCTTAAAAAGAAGGAACACACCGGTGAGCTCAGCAACACCAAAAGACCCGGAAGACCACGGAAAAGAACTGTGGTGGATGACCGAAGAATTCTTTCCCTGGTGAAGAAAACACCCTTCACAACAGTTGGCCAGATCAAGAACACTCTCCAGGAGGTAGGTGTATGTGTGTCAAAGTCAACAATCAAGAGAAGACTTCACCAGAGTGAATACAGAGGGTTCACCACAAGATGTAAACCATTGGTGAGCCTCAAAAACAGGAAGGCCAGATTAGAGTTTGCCAAACGACATCTAAAAAAGCCTTCACAGTTCTGGAACAACATCCTATGGACAGATGAGACCAAGATCAACTTGTACCAGAGTGATGGGAAGAGAAGAGTATGGAGAAGGAAAGGAACTGCTCATGATCCTAAGCATACCACCTCATCAGTGAAGCATGGTGGTGGTAGTGTCATGGCGTGGGCATGTATGGCTGCCAATGGAACTGGTTCTCTTGTATTTATTGATGATGTGACTGCTGACAAAAGCAGCAGGATGAATTCTGAAGTGTTTCGGAAATATTATCTGCTCATATTCAGCCAAATGCTTCAGAACTCATTGGACGCTTCACAGAGCAGATGGACAATGACCCAAAGCATACTGCAAAAGCAACCAAAGAGTTTAAGGGAAAGAAGTGGAATGTTATGCAATGGCCAAGTCAATCACCTGACCTGAATCCGATTGAGCATGCATTTCACTTGCTGAAGACAAAACTGAAGGGAAAATGTCCCAAGAACAAGCAGGAACTGAAGACAGTTGCAGCAGAGGCCTGGCAGAGCATCACCAGGGATGAAACCCAGCGTCTGGTGATGTCTATGCATTCCAGTCTTTAAGCTGTAATTGACTGCAAAGGATTTGCAACCAAGTATTAAAAATTGAAAGTTTGATTTATGATTATTATTCTGTCCCATTACTTTTGGTCCCTTAACAAGTGGGAGGCACATGTGCAAACTGTTGTAATTCCTACACCGTTCACCTGATTTGGATGTAAATACCCTCAAATTAAAGCTGACAGTCTGCAGCTAAAGCACATCTTGTTTGTTTCATTTCAAATCTATTGTGGTGGTGTATAGAGCCAAAAATGTTAGAAGTGTGTCGATGTCCCAATATTTATGGACCGTGCTCGCGTGTAGTGGTGACTGCATATGTAGGCCATGCCCACATATGTAAACCGTGTTCAAACCACACGTGAGGTATCTCCACGAATATCAGAGCAAGAGCAATAATTCTAGCACTAGACCTCCGCTGTAACTTTCCGGTAGTTCCAATTTTTAAATAGTCACCCATGGAGATTTTTTAAGTACCGTAGTTTGACGCCATTCCACGAGCGTGCACAATTTTAAAGCATGACATGTTTGGTATCTATTTACTCGGCCTAACATCATCTTTCATATTTTACAAAAAAAATTTGGTATATATTGTGTTTTTTTTAAATTATTAAAGTGTATTTTTTTCCAAAAAAAAGTTAGAAAAATATATTAATTTTTAAAAATGTCCATTTCAGTTTTCGGCCAAGTGTATCCTGAATTTTCAGTTTCGGCACCAGAATTTTCATTTCGGTGCACCACTACCATTCTGCATGCTGTACACGGCTTTGCACCCCTGTAATTGAGCAATAATGCCTTCATAGCATAAACCTGCAAGTATGCTAACCCCAAGCGGGCCCATCACACATTTTTAAAGTGGAGTCGTTTTATTTTGTGTTACAGCACCAAATAAAATAGTTACCTGTAATAAAGTGTATCCTTTGTCCTGCAGGCTGCTGCTTCATGCCAAGATCCTTCCTACATGCTGCTGAATACTGTCCACAATGGCAGGGCTGCAGATAAAAAATTTTTTCGGGGGGGGGGGGGGGGGGGTTCAGCTCTCAGTTGAGCTGCATTTTTACAGCTCCCCCACCAACTTCTCCCCCTTGAAGAAAGGAAGGGAGGGGTGGGTGGAAGGAATGGAGAAAGGGAAGGGAGGGGTGGAAGGAAGGAAGGTAGGGAGGGAAGGGTGAAAGGAAGGAAGGTAGGGAGGGAAGGGTGAAAGGAAGGAAGGTAGGGAGGGAAGGGTGAAAGGAAGGAAGGTAGGGAGGGAAGGGTGAAAGGAAGGAAGGTAGGGAGGGAAGGGTGAAAGGAAGGAAGGTAGGGAGGGAAGGGTGAAAGGAAGGAAGGGAGGGGTGGGTGGACAGAAAAAAAGGGAGGGAAGGAAGGGAGGGTTGGATGGAAGGAAGGAAGGGAGGGAAGGAAGGGAGGGAGGGAAGGAAGGGAGGGAGGGAAGGGAGGGAGGGAAGGGAGGGTTGGGTGGAAGGAGGGAGTGGAAGGAAGGAAGGGAGGGGTGGGTGGACGGAAGAAAGGGTGGACGGAAGAAAGGGAGGGTTGGGTGGAAGGAAGGAAGGAAGGGGGGGTTGGGTGGATGGAAGGGAGGGAGGGAGGAAGGAAGGGTTGGGTGGAAGGAAGGGAGGGAGGGACGGAAGGAGGGGAGGGACGGAAGGAGGGGAGGGGTGGGAGGGTGGAAGGAGGGGAGGGAGGGGAGGGGAAGGAAGGGAGGGAGGGGAGGGGAAGGAAGGGAGGGAGGGAGGGGAAGGAAGGGAGGGAGGGGAGGGGAAGGAAGGGAGGGAGGGGAGGGGAAGGAAGGAAGGGAGGGAGGGGAGGGGAAGGGAGGGAGGGAGGGAGGGGAGGGGAAGGAAGGGAGGAAGGGAGGGAGGAAGGAAGGGAGGGAGGGAGGAAGGGAGGGAGGGAGGGGAAGGGAGGGAGGGAGGGGAAGGGAGGGAGGGAGGGAGGGAGGGAGGGAGGGAGGGAAAGGAAGGGAGGGAAGGAAGGGAGGGAGGGAAGGAAGGGAGGGAGGGAGGGAAGGAAGGGAGGGAGGGAGGGAGGGGAGGGGAAGGAAGGGAGGGAAGGGAGGGAGGGAGGGAGGGAGGGAGGGAGGGGAGGGGAAGGAAGGGGGGGAGGGGAAGGAAGGGAGGGGGGGAGGGGAAGGAAGGGAGGGGGGGAGGGGAAGGAAGGGAGGGAGGGGAAGGGAGGGAGGGGAAGGAAGGGAGGGAAGGAAGGGAGGGAGGGAAGGGAGGGGAGGGAGGGAGGGAGGGAGGGGAAGGAGGGGAAGGAAGGGAGGGAGGGAGGGGAAGGAAGGAAGGGAGGGAGGGAGGGGAAGGAAGGGAGGGAGGGAGGGAGGGGAAGGAGGGGAAGGAAGGGAGGGAGGGAGGGGAAGGAAGGGAGGGAGGGAGGGGAAGGAAGGGAGGGAGGGAGGGAGGGAGGGGAAGGAAGGGAGGGAGGGAGGGAGGGGAAGGAAGGGAGGGAGGGAGGGAGGGGAAGGAAGGGGGGGAAGGAAGGGAGGGAGGGAGGGGAAGGAAGGGAGGGAGGGAGGGAGGGGAAGGAAGGGAGGGAGGGAGGGGAAGGAAGGGAGGGAGGGAGGGAGGGAGGGAGGGGAAGGAAGGGAGGGAGGGAGGGAGGGGAAGGAAGGGAGGGAGGGGAAGGAAGGGAGGGAGGGAGGGGAAGGAAGGGAGGGAGGGAGGGAGGGAGGGAAGGGAGGGAGGGAAGGAAGGGAAGGGAGGGAAGGGAAGGGAGGGAGGGAGGGAAGGAAGGAAGGGAGGGAGGGGAAGGAAGGAAGGAAGGAAGGAAGGGAGGGAAAGGGAGGGGAGGGAGGGGAAGGGAGGGAAGGGAGGGAAGGGAGGGAAGGGAGGGAGGGAGGGAGGGAGGGAGGGAGGGAGGGGGGGGGAAGGAAGGGGGGGGGGAAGGAAGGGGAAGGAAGGGGAAGGAAGGGGAAGGAAGGGGAAGGAAGGGGAAGGAAGGGAGGGAGGGAGGAAGGGAGGGAGGAAGGGAGGGAGGAAGGGAGGGAGGGAGGAAGGGAGGGAGGGAGGAAGGGAGGGAGGGAGGAAGGGAGGGAGGGAGGGAGGGGAGGGGAGGGGAGGGGAGGGGAGGGGAAGGGAGGGTGGAAGGAAAGCAGGGGTGGGTGGGTGGAAAATGCACAATTTTAAATTGCATCCAGTGTGAACCAAGCCTAAGCCCCCTGGTCACACTGCCACGATTTCAGGTGCGATTTGGGAATTGAAATCGTACCTGAAATTGGATCTAATGAATGTGAGTGTCTTAACATACGCGATTTGCTGCAGTGCGATTTCAAAAGTAGTTCTTGTATTACTTTTTCTGCAGTTTGTAGCAATTTCACATAAACTACAATATCACAACAATCGCACTGCAAAATGCAATGGTAACCGCAAGAAATCATTGGGAAATCTTCAGAAAACAGCAAACAAAACATGCGATTTGAAATTGCGTGTCTTGTTTGTGATTTCATCGCGTTTTCTGAAGATTTCCCACTGATTTCTTGCTTTTTCCAGTGCGATTTCTATTGTAGTCTATTTGTGAAATCGCAACAAACTGCAGAAAAAGTAATACAAGAACTACTTTTGAAATTGCGCTGGAAAACTCAAGAAATCAGTGGGAAATCTTCAGAAAATGCAGTGAAATTGCAAACAAGACACGCAATTTCAAGTCGCATGTTTTGTTTGCTGTTTTTTGAAGATTTCCTAATGATTTCTTGCGTTTTCCATTGCATTTTGCAGTGCGATTTTTTTTATTGTAGTTTATGTGAAATTGCTACAAACTGCAGAAAAAGTAATACAAGAACTACTTTTGAAATCGCACTGCAGCAAATCTCGTATGTTAAGACACTCACATGCATTAAATCTGATTTCAATTCCCAAATTGCACCTTAAATCGTGGCAGTGCGAACCAGGGCTTACACCCCGGTCACATCAAGCCCAATTTTAAAGTCGCACGATTTCAAAGTTGGGGGATGTGCTGATTTCAAGTGCGACTTGCAAGACATCTGACGCAGATGTCTATGCAACTCGCACGAAAAGTAGTGCATGTACTACTTTAGAATTCGAAGCAGCTCCGACCAAGTCGGAATCGAAGCGATTTGACCGCTGTAATGTGGACAATAGGGTGCGACTTGGTTTACAATTTGCAAGTCGCATGGCTTGCAAATCGCAGCCGATGTGACCAGGGGTTTACACAGATGTCTATGAAAATCGCACAAAAAGTAGTGCATGCACTTTAGAAATCATCACGGCTCCGACCAAGGCGAAACTGCATCGATATGAGCAGTGTAACTGTGGACAATAGGGTGCGACTTGCCATGCGAATTGCAAATCGCATGCCAAGTCGCACCCAGAGTGACCAGGGACTTGGACACTGAATGTAACTTTTAAATCGAGCTACTTCACTCGAAATAGTGCGATTTCAAAGTTGCAAATCACTGCAATTTATTCCTCTGATTTCACTGCGGCTTTTAACTTCATAAAACTTGTGCAAAAACAGAAAAAAAAAAGTCCCTGGTAGACAAGTGGTTAAACATGAAGAATAAACTGTCAGATCTACAAGTACTTATTACTAAACAAAGTCAACGCTGGTATAAAGCCTATGAAACCATAAGAAGGAACGTCCGGCATCGGCTACTCTGTCCACGTGCTCTTTGAGCGACTGTTCGGGGAAGGAGAAGAGCACAAAATGCAGCCAGAACCTCTTCTTGTAATGTTCTATGGCGGCTGCAAACCAGCATTTACCGCCACCCACTGGACGGAGATATGAATCATTTTCTCTCACCCCCTACCAAAGAGCTTAGGGCAGACTTCCCTAATTAAAGATGGCAGACGTGCGACCCGTCCCCTAGTGAACGGTAGCGTTCCCATGGTAACTGGAGACAACAGATATGGCTGAAGAGAGAGAGGCTGCTGGTGAGTGAAACTAGAATGTATAAAAGAAGAAGCTGGCAGATACACCTGAAAATCAGATTACAATGTAAAGTTATTGGACTGACATTGAAATGAACATTGAATGAAAATGAACATTTGTAAGTTCAGAGAGACGATAGCTGAGGGGCTTTTCCAATCTTTACTTTGCTGCTTGATTTAACCACTAGACGTCAGTTCTAAGTCTAGGTTCACACACAAGCGTTTTCCGCTGCGTTTTGCAGAAATAAACTACAGTCCATTTAACATGATTTCCTATGGGGCAGGTTCACATCTCCGTGTTTTCACCCAGTGCGTTTTTTGGAAAGGGTCAGGGACTTTTTTTAACGCAAAAAATTGTGTTTTTGGTTCTATAGACTTCAATGGAAACGCTGCAGAAATGCATGTAGTGCGTTTTTGATGCATATTGCGTTTTAACCACTTCAAGTCTGGATACTTTTACCCCCTTCCTGTCAAGGCCAATTTTCAGCTTTCAGTGCTATCACACTTTGACAATTGCGCGGTCATGCAACACTGTACCCATATGAATTTTTTAGCATTTTTTTTGAGACAGATAAAACTTTATTTTTGTGGTATTTATTCACCACTGGGATTTTTATTTTTTTGCTATATAAATGAAAAAGTCCAAAAATTTTGACAAAAAGTGTTGTTCTTATAGAATTTTGCAAATAAATGATCTTTCTGCATAAATCTTGGCCAAAATCTATTCGGTTATCTAGTAAAAAAAAATAAAAATAACCCAAATTAGTTTATAGCCAAAAATTATAATCTTTCAGATTTTTTTTACATTTTTATTTTTTGTTTATATTATTATTTGTTTTTTTTTTTTACATACTGTCACCCTAGCAGTACAGTGTCACCATAGTGACACTGTACTACTTGTGGGGGGTGATGATTTTTTTTTTTTTTACACTGATTGCTTTTACACCCGTAAAGGCTGTAAAAGCAATAATTTCTCCTCTCTGGCTGCATTTTTGCAGCCATTGAGAAATACTGTGTGAGCTGTGATTGGTCACAGCTTGTCACATGGTACAAGGCTGTTGTGAATAGCTTTGTACCATCTGACCTCTGTGATCATTCACAGATTTCACTTGTAGTAAGCAATGATGTCAGGAAGTGACATCTTGCCTACTACTATTCATGTGATCACCGATTGGCTAATCAGTGATAACATGATCGGGGCCTCACACAGAGGTCCCGTACAGTGATCGGTGTTCCGCTGTGTGCACCGGATCGCAGTGCAGTGCTCTCCCAGGGAGTCCGCACAGCCAGGAAAAGTGGGCGCCACTTATGAATGGCAACCCGCTCCTGCACTGCTCCCGTCCAGCCTACGTACATAAACGGCTGGAAGGGAGCGGCACCTGCTTTTTCTGGCTGTGTGCGCTCCCTGGGAGCACGCAGCACCTCGATCCGGTGCACAGAGCTGAACACTGAAGTGATTAAATCTGCCTAGCTACAAGAAAACTTAAAAAAAATTGAAAAAAAAATACACAAAACGCATCAAAAACGCAGGTGCAAGAACGCAAAACGCAATGCAGAAACAGCTAAAACGCGAAATGTTGCATATTTGGTTTTATAGACTTCAATGGAAACCCCATAGAAAATCATGTCGTGCGTTTTTGATGCGTTTTAATCTGCCTAGCAACAAGAAAAAGCGCAAAATGCATCAAAAGCACATGTGCAAAATGCAACACAAAACACACTGCAGAAATGGATCAAATGCAAAATGCATAAGTGTGAACCTAGCCTAAAACACAGGTTGGAGTTCTGTTTGTTATACAAAGTTGTTGTCATGTAGGCCCATCCACACAGATGTCATGAACTATACTGATCATCTACGGAAAAGGGTGCTGGGAAATGTTTGCAGAAACCCCCGTGTGAATTGGTCAGTATAGTGCATGCATTTTTATGCCATATTTGGCACCTTTTGGGGGGGGGGGGGAGTGGATACATGTTTTTGACAGGTATCAGCTCCCACCTCCAGCTCAGTTCGCCATAGAAGTTCGGCCTCCTCCTGCCTCCCACAATCTCCTGTGAACTTTCATAGGTCCCAGGAGACTGACGAACAAATTAGGAGGCGCAGCACAACTTGCGCATGTGCAGTGGGCACCAGACTGTGAAGCCGCAAGCTTTTACTTTTTGCTATAAAGCATCCAGTAAAAATTAATAAAAAACAAATTTCTTAATAAATTTAGGCCAAAATGTATTCTGCTACATGTCTGAGCTAAAAAATCCCAAAACATGTAAATTAATTGTGGACAGAGCTCTAATATTGGAAACAGGTGAATTGTGTTCTGGATTTTGTAAAGTTCACATACACTATACCAGGGGTCTCCAGGCTTTCCAAACAAAGGGCCAGTTTACTGTCCTTCAGACTTTACAAGGGCCAGACTGTGGCCAGTGGCAGTAGAAAAGGTCCTGACGTAATGCCTCATTGCTTGGTGTTAGTGGGAGGAATTGTGCCCCATCATTGATGTTATTGGACCCTATCAATTGTGTCACTGAAAGGAATTGTGCCCCATCGTTGGTGTCATTGGAAGGAGTACCCCCTTCATTGGTGTAAGTGGGGGGAATTATACACAATTGTTGGTATCAGTAGATGTTATAGTGCCCCAAGAGCCAGATAAAAGCAAGCAAAGGGCCGCAGTTTGGAGACCACTGCACTATACTATGGTAGGACCCATATGTAGAGTTCCCCTTTAAACTCTAACACTTCTAGCAGCCTGTGTTTGTTGAAGCAAGGTTTTTGGCTCATCTTCCCCCCTCCCTTATTTCCTGTGTATGGGTCTGCAGCAGGGGCGGACTGACCATTTGGAAACTTGGGCACTGCCCGAGGGCCCGGGGTCAGTAGGGGGCCCCATGAGATGCCCCTGGTACCTTTTTCATAGGCTTTTTTGAGTTTGGGCAAGGACACAGGGGCCCCATGATCCCCTATTGCCTGGGGGCCCATGATTTGTCAGTCTGCCCCTGGTCTGCAGCTGGTATTTCTTATCTCCTGCTGCTGGCCAAGGTTATTCTGCAGAGTTTTGGAAGCCCCCTGAGTGTATAGAAAGTAGGAAAGGAATGTATGCCTTGTGACGTAATCGTTGGTATATACAGTACGCTTGTAAGAAGTTTTCTATAACCCACTTAGCAGATGAGGGCACAAGCCGTCTGTTGAGTTAAAACAGCTCTGTTTTTAATAAATTAGTTGTTTCCTTCAGAAGTCTGAGTCCGGAGTTTTATCTGATTTTGCGGAAATTGCTACTACAATACAATCTGATTGTACAATCTCCTTTAGATCTGCCATCAACTATGTAGTGCAAGGGTCTGCCTGAATGGATACAGAGTGATTGGGTAGATAGGTGGTTCCTCTTATTTTATAGTTCTGGAATATCTAAAGGAAATTGCACAGAGATTGTACAATCAGATTGCATTGTGTATGGCCATCTTTATACAATACATAGGAGGGAGTGGATGGAGACACACAGCTGTCAAGCCCTGTTCACATCTGTGCATAATGGGAACTCACATTCCCACATGAGTTTTTCGATCCAGCTATGGCCATTCCCGCTCAACACAGTAGATCTTAGGGCTCATGCAGAGGGCGTTTTTGCAGCTACTTTTAGGGGTATCAGGCGTTTTTTTTTAACTGCTTCCAAACTCCCCTCCATATTATCCTATGTGTTCATGCACATATAGACTTTTAGAAGCTTTTAGTGGCAAGAAGCTTTTAGAAACTGTAAGAAAAAAATCATTGCCAGTGCATCCAGGAGCATCAACGTTTTGACAGAAAAAACGCTTGATGCATCTAAACTCGTCTAACGCATGTTAATGCTAGGTGCATTTAGCACTTTTTTTTACATTTCTTCAGTTACTTCCTGGTTTCTAGGCCTAGGGAAATGATGACTAACTTGGCTAACATCAGATGAATTCCAGGAAGTAAATGCTGCTTGAATCATCTGCCCTTACTCAAGATGGCCACAGTCAGAAATTCTAGGGGATGTTTTTTAAAGTGATTTCTCACCAAAAAAGCATTGAGACATGCCCTCACCATCCACTTTATTTGGTACACCTTGCTAGTGCCGGGTTGAAGCCCTTTTTGCCTTCAGAACTGTCGTAATTTTTCATGGCATAGATTCAACAAGGTGTTGGAAACATTCCTCAGAGATTTTGGTCTATATTGACATGAGTTATTGTTGCCTTTCTATCATCTCAAACCAGTCTGCCATTCTCCTCCGACCTCTGACATTAACAAGGCATTTTAATTTACGCAACTGCCACTCACTAGATATTTTCTCCTTTTTGGACCGTTCTCTGTAAACCCTAGAGATGGTTGTGCGTGAAAATCCCAGTAGATCAGCAGTGTTTTAAATACTCAGACCAGCCTGTCTGGCACCAACAACCATGCCACATTCAAAGTCACTTAAATCCCCTTTCTTCCCCATTCTGATATTCTGTTTGAACTTCAGCTAGTCGTCTTCACCACATCTAGATGCCTAAATGCATTGAGTTGCTGCCATGCGATTGGCTGATTAGCCATTTGTGTTACCAGGCAATTGAAGAGATGTACCTAATAAAGTGACCAGTGAGTGTAGATGGGTTTACTTTCAATATTAAAAATGAATGAAATCATGTTTTTGATTTGTAGTGCTCATATGCAGTGTAGTTCCACTTTTAGAAGCCCTGTACAGGAAGAAGGCTTCAGAAAAACCTCGTAATCCTATTTTGCCTTTTTTTCCATTCAATGCCTAATTTACAAATTAGACAAATATTTTAAGAAAGGTAACATTAGCAACAGTGTAACTGTTTATGGTTTGCCTTGACAACACTGAATGCAATTTGTCTTTTTATATGCATCAATTATTTTGTGTCCTTTCACATACTGGAACACCCATACATATAGTCTGGAAAAGTGTGTTCTGGTTTTAGGTAAATAAATGGAAAAAGGCCTGATGCTAAGTAACCACTGATGCTATAGTGCTTTGCTAATACATAACTTTAGCCTTACATGAGTAAAGCCCTTTGTTTTCAAGGCTAGTATCCTGATAAATGAATAAGCAATTTTGTGCAAAACTCAGGAAAAAAAGTGTTTTTATTTCTTTATAAACTAAATGTCTTGGTTACTTGCACATTTACATGACCAGAGACCATGAAACAGGAAAAATGCAGCTTTTCTAACAAATAACACTTATTATAGCTTTATAAATTGTGCCTGTTGCTAAGTGAATTTTCTGTTTTGGATGAAATGACAATTTAAATTGATCAACTTGTACTGTATAGAATTGTCAACTCGCTATGACTAACCAACATGGGAGAAAAATATATTTTAAATATATTTTAAAATATTTATATATATATATATATATATATATATATATATATACTGTATGTTGAAATGCGTTTTTTATATATTACAAAATATCTGAAAAATGTTTTTAAAAATATGTCTTTTAAATATAATCTTCAGTTTTTTTTTTTAACATGTAAAAAAGTAATTTTAACATATATTTTTACATATATTTGTAAATGCATTCCACAATGATTAAATGTATTTTTAAAGACATACCGTATAGTTGAAAATGTATTTTTAAAAATATTTTTCGTATATTTTGTAATATATAAAAAATGCATTTCAACATACAGTATATATATATATATATATATATATATAGAATACGGCCAAAATTGTAGTATTTCAAATATATGTCAATATATTTGGTAAGAATATTTTTAACATACATTTAATATATATTTTTCTTCCATGTGGGAATACTTACCTTTCTCCCCCTTCCAGCGATGTTCAGTCCTTGTAGTTCAGTGGCCTGTCTGCAAAGTACACCTGCATGCCGCTGCCCCGTTCATTCCAATGGTGAGCCGTATTCCAGCTCTGTGCTAGTCGTCCAAAACATTACTGCTCTTCCTTAGGAATGAATGGGGCAGTGGCATGAAGCACACTTTAACCACTTGCCTACCAGGCACTTTCTTCCCCTTCCTGCCCAGGCCAATTTTCAGTCCTGTCGAATGACAATTGTGCAATCATGCAACACTGTACCCAAACACAATTTTTATCTTTTTTTGAGACATATAGAGCTTTATTTTGGTGGTATTTAATCACCACTGGGGTTTTTTTTTTGCTAAACAAACTAAAAAAGACTGAACATTTGTAAAAAAAAATTCTTAGTTTCTATTATACAATTTTGTAAATAAGTAATTTTTCTCTTTCACTGATGTGCGTTAATGAAGCTGCAGTGATGGGCTCTGATAGGCTGCACTGATGGGCACTGCTAGGCGGTACTAATGAGGAGGCACTGATGGGCATTGAGAGGCATCACTGGTAGGCATTGACAGGCATCACTGATGGGCACTGAAAGGCAGCACATATATGGCACTGATAGGTGGCACTGATGGGCACTGATAGATGTCACTGACTGGCACTGATAGTTGGCATTGAAAAGCAGCTCTGATGGACACTGATATGTGGAATTGATGTGCACTGGTAGGCACTGATTTGTGGAATTGATGTGCACTGATGGGCACTGGTATGTGGCATTGGTGGGCACTAACAGGTGGAATTTAAGGGCACTGACAGGTGGCACTGATGGGGCTACACTGATCATTAGGGCACTGATCATCAGTGCCCTGATGATCAGTGTAGATGCCCCCTCTGAGGAATGTTGCTTACTGGCTCTCCTGTCCTGATGCGTTGTGAGCGTGAGGAGAGGACTGCCAATAACCGGCATATTCTGTTTACATGCGATCAGCTATGATTGGACACAGCTGATCACATGATAGAGCCTGTGCCATGGGCTCTTTACTGTGATAGGTGATCTGCTGTGTCCCAGCGTACCACTGATCGTCATATGATGTCCTTTCAGAACGAGAGAGCCGGTGCCCGCCCGTCAATTCCTTTTCTGCACGCGCTCTGCAAAGGCACAGTGAAATCAATTGTCCTCTTTCTGCTCTGTTCACACCACAGCACTAGTATCAAGTGTACATTTTTTTCTGAGCATAAATCTGCAACATGTATAAAACTAATTGAAGCATGCATGAAAACTGATGTAAACTGATGTCTCTGCAAGTGAAATCTGCATGTCAGTTTCCATCAGTCTTTCTGCATGTATAGTGTGAACGAGGCCTAAATAAAATAAACATGGCATGGGGATGCAATTGTACATGTGCACATTGATCACGTTTTCTGAATCTATCTACAGTAGCTGATTGTACACTGATATTCAATGTGTATGGGGCAGTCCTGGTTAGATGTGCACATAAGACTTCCAAATATTCCAAATAATGCTGTCTGTTCTAAAAAAAGTGCACATGTGGTATTTTATGTGAAAATGACCTGTATATTGTGCTATTGGTGCAAAAAGACAGTGCATGTACATGTATTTATCATTTGAATCTGCATTCCGAGCCCTAGCATATGCAATCTCATATGCCAGTTAGTGTGTGACTTCTGCACATACACACAAGGATGCACTTGTGTGCTGGAAATACTCCTCACCTGATTACAGTTCACTAAGGCTTTTTACAACCACTTGCCCTCCAGACGATTTTCCCCCCTTCCTGACCTGACTATTTTTGGCGCTGTGGCGCTGCGTTACTTTAGCTGACAATTGCACGGTCATGCAGCGCTGCACCCAAATGAAATTTCTGTCCCTTTTTCCCACAAATAGAGCTTTCTTTCGGTGGTATTTGATCGCTTGTGCGTTTTTTATTTTTTGCGCTAGAAACAAAAAAAGACATACAATTTTGAAAAAAAAAAATTTTACTTTTTGCTATAAAACATCCAGCAAAAAAATTAAAAAATTCTAATTTTATCATAAATTTAGGCCAAAATGTATTCTGCGACATGTCTTTGCGAAAAAAAAAAAAATCCCAATACGTGTAAATGAATTAGTTTATGTGAAAGTTATAGCATCTACAAATACCGGTATATATACTGGAATTTAAAAAAACATTTTTTATACATTAATGGTGGCGATCAGCGACTTATAGCGGGACTGCAGCAGGCATTCTGACACTTGGTGGGAACTGACTAACTGCCACTGACATTCCCAATGACACTAATACAGTGATAAGTGCTAATAAAAAGCACTGACACTGTACTAATGACACTGGGCAGGAAGGGGTTAAGGATTTCTTTTTGCAATCTCCTGTAAAGATTGCAGTGTAGATATTTAAAAAAGATTAAAAGTTTTTAATTTAGAAATGCCAAGTGTACACTTGGACAGTGATGCAACTGCTACATTCAAAATACACCTATTAGAAAATTCAGCAGATGGACGATGTAGTCTGTGCACACTACCACATGCACTTTGGGCAGATAGTAACTACCACGAGTATACAATTTGATTACATATGTTAAAATGTTATTTTTTGATTGAATAGGAAAGGGTGAAACTTTTATCAGGACAAATAGGGAGGGTGAAGCTCCACAGTGGGAACACAGCAAAAAAAAAAAGATTTGTAAAAAATAGCTTTTTATTAACAGATGAGACTTTGCATGTCTCTACTATTAAAAAAAAAAAAAACTTTCTTATCTCTCCTGGCAAGTTTTAAGTGACACAGTACAATGTACACCACAGCTCATTCCTGGCATCTATAAAAGCGTATGACCATTGAGAGTAGATGAGCAAATGTGGGCTCCAGAATAGGGTGAAAAAGATAGTGGCACTGGTGGATCGAGTGGCGAGATACAACATTGACTTAGCACCACTGGATGGTGGTGAGTACAGTTCTGCTTTAAGTTTATAAATTTTTCTATGCAGACTGAAGAGCTTGAGCTGTTGAGCTCTGTAAACAGTTGTTTTTAACCAAAACCTGTAAATAACTTTGTCTGCAAAAGATTTTGAGAATTATTGAGTAATATTTTTTCCCTAATTCCTGATCTTGGAGTCAGTAATGCTGCATTCCATACTAGCAAAAATTAAATTGAATGTGCTGCTAGAACAAATTATCCCATCTATGGTTATCCCTATTATTTCAATGCAAATAACACAAAAACTGGCAATCACAAAACTAAGCTATTGCTATGTTATTGTCAGGGATCCCCTCGATCCCCGCCGCGATGGTCTCGGCGCAGGCGCAGTGTGCCGCCCTGTGCAGGGACTCGAGCACTAGGTCCGGGCCGGCCGCGGCGTTCGAGTTCGCACATGCGCAGTAGAAGCCGCGGCCGCCCGCTGGGCACCAATGGCAGCGCAGGGCGGGATATTTAAACGACCCTGAGCTGTCATTCAGTGCCTTCTGGTCTTACCTGTATCCTGTATCTGCGAACCTGTGAATTGTAAGTTGCTGACCCGGATTGTGCCTTGACCTTGCTGTATTTCTCCTGCCCTGACTCTTGCTTTGCCTGACCTCTCTCCTGGATGCCCCCTATTGGATTTGACCTGCTGTTACTGACCTGGCGTGTGACCCGACCATTCTATGCCCGCTGCCTTGTACCTTGCCGTCCTCTCTGTTACCGACCCGGCCCGTCTGACCTTGCTCATCCATCCATCCCGTGCTGTGGGGTCTGCTGACCTCCTCATATCAGACTCTTCCCCGTGGGAGCCCTTGGCGCATACCACTACCACTGACGGATGCACCCAGTAGCCACGACCTGGTCTCAGGGGGCTCCAAGTCCATCCCCACCATCAGGGGCCCTGGTGAACAAGCACCCTGGGACTTAGACTCCGTGCGCTGGGGACGCCTATTCAGTGGAGAGCTAGTGGTACCGCCAGGCGGTCCCTTACAGTACCAGAAGGCCATGACTAAGTCTAGAGGAGGGCCCTCGCCGCTTGAGGATATCTGCAGGCACCTGTCTAACTTGACACAGGCCGTATCGGCCCTGCAGGACAGATGTCAGCAGATTGAGAATCACTTCCAGACCTGCACTATATCCGTTCCTGCCCCACAGACCGCGGTCCCCGCACCCCCGGCCGTAGCAGCTCCTGTGCCGGTTTCTGGGGCATCCGCCCCACTCCCGGCGGCCGAACCCCGAGTACCCTTACCGGAACGTTTTCACGGGGACCGCACACGCTTCAGGTCGTTCCGTGAGTCCTGTCTTCTCTATTTTGAGTTGCAACCATGAACCTTCGTGACTGAATCCGTGAAGGTGGGGTTTGTCATCTCCCTCCTGCAGGGGGAACCCCAAGACTGGGCCCACCGACTGCGGGGAAAAAATGACCCTCACCTTAGTTCGGTTGACAATTTTTTTGACGCAATGGCCATCCTATACGATGACCCACAGCGGGCAGCTTCTGCTGAAGCTACTTTGTACAGGGCTCCGGCAAGGCCGCCGAGCGGCGGAGGAGTACGCGTCTGAATTTAGGCGCTGGATGGGGGACACACGCTGGAACGAGTTTGCTCTCCTGCATCAGTTTCGTATAGGCCTATCAGAAGGCCTGAAAGATGAGCTCGCCCGGGTGGAGGTGCCTGAGACTTTAGAGGACTTAATTGCACTGACTATTAAGATTGATCGTAGACTGCGGGAACGCAGGTTTGAGAGGTCCGGCCAGGGTCATGGAAATCCCTGGGGGTCATTACAGGGTCCCAGTCAAGCACCTAGGCCAAACATCCAGAACCGGCCACCTGGAGATATCCCTGAACCTATGCAACTCGGCCTGGCACGGCCTAAACTATATCCAGAGGAACACCAGCGCAGACGATCCCAGAACCTGTGCCTCTACTGTGGTGAAGCTGGTCATATGGTACGATCCTGCCCGCAGAAACTGAGTAAGTGCACCTCTTCTTCCTTGTCCATTGGCAATGTTAGTCCATCCCAATACTTAGTGGTGCCCCTTTCCTTTCAGCTTCCGGAAAGGACCGTGGAAGTATCGGCCATAGTTGATTCGGGGGCATGCAGCTGCTTCTTGGACATTAATTTTTCTCACCAGCAGGGTATTCCTCTCCAATTGAAACAGAAGGGGTTCAATATTTATTTGGCCGACGGTTCCCGGATAAAATCAGGGGTAGTGAACCAGGAAACCCCCTCCATCGCCACTGTCATTGCCGGCCAGCACCAGGAACTGCTCCGCCTGGATGCTATAGCTTCACCCCTCTTCCCAGTCATTTTGGGGCTCCCATGGTTACGGGCCCATAACCCCCAAATTGACTGGGAGACCGGAGTAATCTCGTTCCCTTCCCCATACTGTCGGGTATGCTGCCGCACTTCGGGCCCGGGGGTCCCCCAAATCCTCCTGTGCTCTGAGGGGGAAGCCGAATTAAAACAGGTAATCCCTGCAGCCTACCATGAGTTTCTAGATGTGTTCAGCAAGCGGGGAGCCGATACTCTACCCCCCCACCGCCCTTATTACTGTCCCGTTGACCTGTTACCCGGTTCAGAAATTCCTTTTGGGCGAATCTTCCCCCTTTCAGAGCTCGAATTGGGGGCCCTGAAGGAATATATCGAGGACAGCCTCCAGAAGGGGTTCATCCGCCCCTCCATTTCACCGGCGGGGGCGGGAATTTTCTTTGTTGAAAAGAAGGACAAAACCTTAAGGCCATGTATCGATTACAGGGAGTTGAACAGGGTCACAATAAAGAACCGTTACCCACTGCCGTTAGTACCGGAGTTATTCCAAAGTTTAAAAACAGCAGTGGTTTTTACAAAGCTGGATTTGAGGGGAGCATACAACTTGGTTCGCATAAGGGAGGGGGACGAGTGGAAGACGGCCTTCCGCACCCGCTTCGGCCACTTTGAATATTTGGTCATGCCGTTCGGGTTGTGCAATGCTCCGGCCACTTTTCAACACTTTGTGAATGATATTTTTAGGAACTTCCTGGATGTCTTTGTTATCGTCTATTTAGACGACATTTTGATTTTCTCCCCTTCTTTGGGGGAACACAGAATACATGTAGCGAGGGTATTGGGGCGATTGCGGCAGCATGGGTTGTACGCCAAGGCAGAGAAATGTTGTTTCGAACAATCCAGCATTACTTTCTTGGGCCTGATTATCTCCACTGCGGGGGTCGCGATGGATCCCCAGAAAGTCGCTGCAGTACTGGACTGGCCTGAACCCACGGACAGGAAAGGCGTCCAACGATTTATTGGTTTTGCAAATTTTTACCGGAAGTTCATCAAGAACTTCTCGGGTCTGGTCTCCCCCATTACTCAGCTAACCAAGCTGGGAACCCGGTTCAGATGGACACCAGAGGCTCAGGAAGCTTTTGAAGCCTTGAAGAAGCTGTTCACCTCGGCACCCATTTTGGGTCACCCAGACGCCGCCCTGCCCTACATCCTGGAAGTGGATGCATCGGAGAATGCGGTAGGTTCCATCCTCTCCCAGCGGAAAGGCACCAAGGAATTGCTCCATCCTGTAGCATTCTTCTCACGGAAGCTTACCCCAGCGGAGAAGAATTATGATATCGGTGATCGAGAGCTACTGGCGATCAAAACGGCGTTAGAGGAATGGAGGTACCTGCTGGAAGGTGCTGTGCACCCCATCTTAATATTTACTGACCACAAAAACCTAGAATATCTGAGAACCGCCAAGCGTCTACGCCCGCGACAGGCAAGATGGGTACTATTCTTTTCTAGATTCAACTTCCACATTACGTACCGGCCTGGATCAAAGGACACTAAGCCAGATGCGTTATCACGTATGTACGAGGACGCCAAGGAGATCCCAGTACCCGACACCATCCTGTCCTCGGGTAACTTCTTGGCCCTTCAGTCGGACCTTCGTTCCAAGATAATGGAGGCATCCACAACCGTCTCTACCCCAGCCGGAGGGCTCCTCCAGAACAAGGGGGGACTCCTATGGAGGGAAGATCGGATTGTGGTGCCGGAGGAAGCCCGAACCCTGGTCTTGGGCCATTGCCATGACCACCCGATGGCGGGGCACTTTGGCCCAGAAAAGACCCTGGAACTTCTCCGACGCTCCTTCTGGTGGCCGGACATGGCTAAAGATTGTAAGGGCTATGTAAGGTCCTGTATCACCTGCCAAAAGAACAAGCCATCCAGAAACAAAGTTTGGGGTCTGCTGCGACCCTTACCGATTCCTGAACGGCCTTGGCAAAAGATCTCGTTAGACTTTATAGTCGAGCTTCCGCCATCACTAGACCACACGGCAATCCTGGTGGTCGTGGACCGCTTGTCCAAGATGGCCCACTTCATCCCGTTGAAGAAAACCCCCTCGGCAGCCGAGACTGCGCGAGTTTTCATTCGTGAGGTAGTAAGGCTGCATGGGGTCCCCGAAGACATTGTCTTGGACCGGGGGGTCCAGTTCACGTCAAGATTTTGGAGAGCACTGTGCAAAGCCCTGTACATCAAATTGTCCCTCTCCTCTGCATTCCACCCTCAAACTAACGGTCAAACCGAAAGGACCAATCAGACCCTGGAGCAATACTTGAGATGCTACATTTCGTTTACTCACGATGACTGGATGCCACTTCTCCCCCTAGCGGAATTCGCGTACAACAACGCCCGCCACTCAGCGACGGGACAGTCCCCGTTCTTTGCCAACTATGGTTTTCACCCCGTCTTCCTCCCGGATTTGGTCTCGGAATGCCCAGTACCAGCAACGCACGATGTAGTAATGTTTTTCTCCGCAAACAATAAGAAGCTTCACGAGGCCATCAGTCGGGCCCAGGAAGACTACAGGAAGGCATTCAACAGGAAACGGAGGGGAGATCTGGTGTTGAAGCCTGGGGAGAAGGTTTGGCTAGCGACGTCCAATTTAAAGATGCTTTGCCCGTCGAAGAAATTGGGACCAAAGTTTATAGGCCCCTTCTGCATTAAACGGATGGTCAACGAAGTGGCCTACGAACTTGTCCTTCCTGACACACTCAAAATCCACCCAGTCTTCCATGTGTCTCTGCTGAAGCCAGTGATCCCAGATGCCTTCCCTGACCGAGAATCGAGACCCCCGGAAGCCATAACGGTCGAGGGAGAAGAATTTGAGGTGGAATCAATCCTGAAGTGCCGAAGGAGGGGGGGCCAGACCCAATTCCTAATCAAATGGAAGGGCTATGGTCCTGAGGACAATTCTTGGGAACCAGCCCAGAATGTCCATGCACCTAGACTTGTCCGGAGGTTCTTTCGCGATCACCCGTGGTGGAGAGATCGAGTGGGCATCCGGAGGTTGCCCGTAGGGGGAGGGCAATGTCAGGGATCCCCTCGATCCCCGCCGCGATGGTCCCGGCGCAGGCGCAGTGTGCCGCCCTGTGCAGGGACTCGAGCACTAGGTCCGGGCCGGCCGCGGCGTTCGAGTTCACGCATGCGCAGTAGAAGCCGCGGCCGCCCGCTGGGCACCAATGGCAGCGCAGGGCGGGATATTTAAACGACCCTGAGCTGTCATTCAGTGCCTTCTGGTCTTACCTGTATCCTGTATCTGCGAACCTGTGAATTGTAAGTTGCTGACCCGGATTGTGCCTTGACCTTGCTGTATTTCTCCTGCCCTGACTCTTGCTTTGCCTGACCTCTCTGCTGGATGCCCCCTATTGGATTTGACCTGCTGTTACTGACCTGGCGTGTGACCCGACCATTCTATGCCCGCTGCCTTGTACCTTGCCGTCCTCTCTGTTACCGACCCGGCCCGTCTGACCTTGCTCATCCATCCATCCATCCCGTGCTGTGGGGTCTGCTGACCTCCTCATATCAGACTCTTCCCCGTGGGAGCCCTTGGCGCATACCACTACCACTGACGGACGCACCCAGTAGCCACGACCTGGTCTCAGGGGGCTCCAAGTCCATCCCCACCATCAGGGGCCCTGGTGAACAAGCACCCTGGGACTTAGACTCCGTGCGCTGGGGACGCCTATTCAGTGGAGAGCTAGTGGTACCGCCAGGCGGTCCCTTACAGTTATACAGCAGGGGTCCTCACACTACGGCCTGCGGGCCAGACACAGCCGCCAAAGCCATTTATCCTGCCCACTGGTCCAGCCAAAAAAGAATTGGAAAAAAAATGGCGCGGGTAGGCAATTAGCTAGGCTGCACGCTGGGTCCTCGGCCACGAGGACACAGCGAGCGACTGCCTGGAAGCCCTGTATTTCACCTGCTGCAGCCAGAGGAGCAACAGGAGTGGAGGAGAGCACACCAGGCACCTGGTACAGTGTATTGCGGTGTTCAGTGTACAGTGCATTGCGGTGTCCGGTGTATCAGAGTACAGTGCATTTTAGTGTACAGTGCATTGTGTTGTCCAGTGCATTACAGTGTGCAGTGCATTGCGGTTTCCAGTGCTTTACAGTGTACAGTGCATTGTGGTGTCCAGTGTATCAGAGTACAGTGTGTTTTAGTGTACAGTGCATTGCGGTGTCCAGTGCGTTACAGTGTAGAGTGCATTGCGGAGTCCAGTGTGCTACAGTGTACAGTGCATTGCGGTGTCCAGTGCGTTACAGTGTACAGTGCATTGCGGTGTCCAGTGCGTTATAGTGTACAGTGAATGGTGGTGTACAGTGTGTTAGTGTACAGTGCATTGCTGTGTCCAGTGTATCAGAGTACAGTGCATTTTAGTGTGCAGTGCATTGCAGTGTCCAGTGTATCAGAGTACAGTGCGTTACAGTGTACAGTGCATTGTGGTGTCCAGTGCGTTACAGTGTGCAGTGTATTGCGGTGTCCAGTGTATCAGAATACAGTGCGTTACAGTGTATAGTGAATGGTGGTGTACAGTGTGTTAGTGTACAGTGCATTGCGGTGTCCAGTGCGTTACAGTGTGCAGTGTATTGCGGTGTCCAGTGTATCAGAATACAGTGCATTACAGTGTACAGTGCATTGTGATGTCCAGTGCGTTACAGTTTATAGTGAATGGTGGTGTACAGTGTGTTAGTGTACAGTGCATTGCGGTGTCCAGTGTATCAGAGTACAGTGCGTTTTAGTGTACAGTGCATTGCGGTGTCCAGTGCGTTACAGTGTGCAGTGCATTTCGGTGTCCGGTGCGTTACAGTGTATAGTGAATGGTGGTGTACAGTGTGTTAGTGTACAGTGCATTGCGGTGTCCAGTGTATCAGAGTACAGTGCATTTTAGTGTGCAGTGCATTGCAGTGTCCAGTGCATTACAGTGTGCAGTGCATTGTGGTGTCCAGTGCGTTACAGTGTACAGTGCATTGCGGTGTCCAGTGTATCAGAGTACAGTGCATTTTAGTGTGCAGTACATTGCAGTGTCCAGTGCATTACAGTGTACAGTGCATTTTAAATATTGTATTGTTTTTTTCCTGTTTTTTTTTTGCACTACAAATAAGATAAGTGCAGTGTGCATAGGAATTTGTTCATATTTTTTTCAAACTATAGTCCGGCACCCAACAGTGTGAAGGTCCCTGAACTGGCCCCCTGTTTACAGTGTTTGAGGACCCCTGTTATACAGCATCTGCTCTATTTTTCTCTTGCAGAGGCACTTGTGTCAGATCTACAGAAAACGATCACTGAAGCATTTGAAGTGTTTGACCATGAAAACAACAAAACTGTAGATGTCCGGTAAGATGACTGAGCTTTTGGAATTACTATTGTATATGCACCAAATTAAAATAAAACACAATAATCACACTAGAATGTTTTCATACAGTAAAACGAAAATGAAAGTACAGTACGTTTATCACTTCTTCTAATGACGCGGATGCTATAATGTACAGTAATATATATATTTCTAATATCAAAGTGGAATTTTAGGCTAAGGAACTCAGCATCGCTGGAGTTGAGGTGAGTGTTGCTCTGCTTTAAAGTAATATTAAAGGCATTTTTTAAAAAAATAACGAACATGTTATACTTTTGCACAGAGCAGCCCTGATCCTCTCCTTCTCGGGTCCCCCTCTAGCACTCCTGGCTCCTTCTCCCTGATGATTTGCTATGGGGCACCCAAGCAGACTTGCTCCCGAGCCGCTGCTCTGTGTGTCCATTCACACACAGAGCCACGGCTCTGCCCCCCCCTTTCTCCTCATTGGAACATTGGCTGTGATTGACAGCAGCGGGAGCCAATTGTTCCTACTGCTTTCTTAGCCAACGAGGAGGGAGAGTCCCCAGGGAGCCTAGACTCCCGTGCATATCACTGGATCATGATGTGGTTCAGGTAAGTATTGGGGGTGGGGGGGTGCTGCTACACATAGAATGCATGAAGGTAAAAAACCTTCAGCCTTTACAACCTATTTAAATGATAAGTTCACCTTTGGGAACATGTTGCATGTTCCACCCTTTTTTAGAGGCAAATTTGTCTTTATTAGTTATGCAACAAGACATAAGAACAGTGGAGTACAGACATGAGAAATCAAAGCAATGTTGACAAACAATGAAACAATCAATAAAAGCAGTGACAGTCCGTACACCTCCATATTAGGACAAGAAAGATACCAAAATCCAACAGAATCCACCCGTTTTTAGGGTGGAACATGTAACATGTTCCCGATCCTGCAGCTGCCTCCAGATCCCCCCCTCCCTGTGACAGAAGTAGGGGGAGAAGTCCCCGTACTAGCTGCCAGTTTTCAAAAATAGCGCAGCCATGCGGGGCTCCGCCCACACCGCCTCTTCATTGATTCACAGTGTTCTGTGAATGAATGAACTACAAGCTACTACTACAGTTCTGTGAGCATAGTGGTAGTTCATTGAGTCTTCCTGTCAGCAAGTATCAGCTTTCCAGTATGGGATGTATGAGCAAGCAGATACACTGACAGTGTGCAGGAGTCTTGCATGGCATCAGCGATCTGCTGATCACTAATGCAATGCTTTCCAGGCTCCTAACACAAAAAATAACTGCACATTTTTTTACCTGCAAAAAAATGTGTATTTATTATTTTTTGTGGAAAGGTGAACTTATCATTTAAGTTACTCTAATTCTAGATATACACATTCTTACTCAATTTCAATCTCTTTAACCACTTCAAGACACTTTCACCACCTTCCTGTCCAGGCCAATTTTTAGCTTTCAGTGCTTTAACACTTTGAAGGACAATTGCGCGGTCATGCAACACTGTACCCATATGATTTTTTTTGCATTTTTTTGAGACAGATAAAACTTTATTTTGGTGGTATTTATTCACCACTGGGATTTTTATTTTTTTGCTATATAAATGAAAAAATCCAAATATTTTGAAAAAAAAGTGTTTTTCTTATAACATTTTGCAAATAAATAATCAAAATTAGTTTATAACCAAAAATTATATTTTTTAAAATAATTTTTTTACATTTTTATTTTTTTTATATATTTTTATTTATGGGTTTTTTTTTTAAACATACTGTCACCCTAGCAGTACAGTCCCACCATAGTGACACTGTACTACTTGTGGGGGGTGATGAAATTTTTTTATTACACTGGGAAATGCAGTGTAATGTAAGTGGCAGATTATACCGTGTGAATAGTGGCAGAGGATCCAGTGTAATAAGTAGAGACAATGAAATCACACACACAACCTATTTGCACAGATGACATTTTAGGCTGTTTAACTGTCATTTTTCCTTTTCTGGTATTTTGGGTGATTAAATAAATGGTTATTTAGGTGTCAGAACTATTTAGATTACGTTCACATCTGTGCGGGTGCAGGAATGCGTGTAAATCATCCACACCCCCACGCCTGCATGGCGCCACACACAAAACACGATGCTTTAAAGAAAACGCGTGGGGGGTGCTTTTAACGCTTAATGGCACCCCCATGAACTGAAAAACACAGTGTGGTTTCCCACAATCGAAAAAACATGGTGTAAAAGTATCATTCAGTTTCTGTGCAGCTGCGATTTTAAAAAGGTGCGGGGACCTTTTCCCTGCAGGAAACCCAGGCACAGCAGCCCATTCAAATGATTGAGCAGCTGTACCTGCACAATTGCAGCATGTAGAGCCGCTGAGATGTGAACTTAGCCTTACTCCGCCATCTTGAGGACTTGGAGAAATGCTGGTTTGTGCAGGATAGGGCCTTGTTGGAAAGATCAGGACATTCTTCACATGTAGTAGGGAGGAGAGGAGAGGGGAGGAGAGGAGAGAGGGAAGAGGGAGAGAGTCAGAGAGATAAGTGATACGTGGGACAAGGGGCAAGATATGACACTCCAATTTCTCTGGCTCTGCCTGCTCATGGATTGAAGAGTATTCCGCTGTATATTATAGAGCAGTCAGGTAGACTTGCTGCTGCTGCCAGCCCCCTATGTATTAAGGAGTGTAACAAGCTGTGTGCGATACAGTGGTGCCCTAACACTGCACTAACAGGAAAGACAAGAAGCTATCAGACCGTGACCCGTAGGTTGAGAACCCCCACTCTACACAACACCTCTGCTTGCTTTTCCAGTTTACTATCACCTTGTGACCATACTAAGAGGCATCATTTTACACTTTACCAAGAAAATCCTATTTCTGGGTTTTCTCAGAGTCAATTAACCACTTCAAGTCCGGACACTTTCACCCCCTTCCTGTCCAGGCCAATTTTCAGCTTTCAGTGCTATCACACTTTGAATGACAATTACGCGCTCATGCAACACTGTACCCATATGAATTTTTTAGCATTTTTTGAGATAGATAAAACTTTATTTTGGTGGTATTTATTCACCACTGGGATTTTTATTTTTTTGCTATATAAATGAAAAAATCCAAACATTTTGAAAAAGAAAGTGTTTTTCTTATAAAATTTTGCTAGTAAATAATCTTTCTTCATAAATCTTGGCCAAAATGTATTCATCTATCTTTTCAATAAAAAAAATAATCCAAATTAGTTTATAACCAAAAATTATAATTTTTCAAAAATCTTTTTTACATTTTTTTTATATTATTATTTAAGTTTTTTTTAACATACCGTCACCCTAGCAGTACAGTGTCACCATGGTGACACTATACTACTTGTGGGGGTTGATGAAGATTTTTTTTCTTTTTTTACACTGATTGCTTTTACACCCATAAAGGCTGTAAAAGTAATAATTTGCTTTCTTGCAGCCATTGAGAAATACTGAGAGCTGTGATTGGTCACAGCTTGTCACATGGTACATGGTCACATGTTGTGAATAGCTTTGTACCATGTGACCTCTGTGATCATTCACAGATTTCACACGTAGTAAGCAATGATGTCAAGAAGTGACATTTTGTTTACTACTGTTCCTGTGATCAGTGATTGGCCAATCAGTGATCACATGAATCGGGACCTCACACCGAGGTCCCTAACAGCAATCCACGGGCAGTGAATGCGGGGGCCGTTTATAAACAGACACCCGCTCCTGCACTGCTCCCGCCCGGCCGTTTATCTACATGGGCTGGACGGGAAGTGGTTAAGTATGATGTAATGACTTTTCTCCAGAAAGTGCTGTGTGGGTATAAAAACTACCATATATATAGTATAGCACGATTATATACGTGAAATGTATACAGTACATTTGTTGCAATGGTGCATTAAAAAGAAAAAAGCCAGAAAAAACTTATGACAATGAATAAACTGGACCATTAGTACATTCTAGAATGGTTAGTGGCATTTTCCAGACTGCAAATTAAAGTGGAGTTCCACCCATTTTTAAAAGTTGCTTTCATCTACATGCCTACCCTTGGTGTATTCCTAAATGGATAATAATATATTTTTCTTTTATGTCTGAATACCTTATTTTTATCTTTGTATGCGGCACTTCCAGTCCAACCGCCTAGGCCATGTTGTCATAAGGCGATTCCCTTGGACTCCTGCGATATTGGTGTCATCTATCCCAGGAGTCCAAGTGAATTGACTAATAAAGAAATCGCATGTTATTTGCCCTACCACATCTGAATTCTAGGTCTTCTGATTGACAGGTTGCCATAACAACAATGGTGGGAATTTCCATCAATGTCACCGTTGCTATGGCAACCTTCAATCAACAAACTGCACCGCAGGCGTGAGTTTGGGAGGTGCATGCT
Source organism: Staurois parvus (assembly GCF_062004578.1). NCBI lineage: Eukaryota > Metazoa > Chordata > Amphibia > Anura > Ranidae > Staurois > Staurois parvus. Next base: position 2,361,577 of record NW_028318415.1, read on the forward strand.
GGCTGGCCAGCTGCACTGAATCCCGGAAGTGAACAGGAGCGAGCTTCAGATGCCCACATCTACTGTGGTTCCTGCCTGCTGACAAGATTGTGTGATTGATTACAGATGTAAGAATAACAGGTATGAATACAGTTATAACAATAGCCAGTTATTGCAGTACAAGTAATAACAATCTTAGTGGTGCTTTAAAAAAAAATTGCTGTGGAGACTGGAGCTCCGATTTAAGGAGATGAATCAATGAATTCAATCAATGAATTGACTGCATACAGTAATATTTCCACCCAAAAACCAGCCTTCTTGATGCGGTTCACTACTCTTGGCTTGCTCACAAGGATAGAGAAAGACTTCAGAAGTGGTGAAATGTGTCAAAGAAGGTTCAGTTTTGGGTGGGGATGATACTGTATGTATTCAATTCATTTATTAAAAATAGAAATACTGCATGAGGATCTAAGTGGAGTGCGGCTGACATTCTTTCATATTCTTAATAGAGAATGGAGATAAACTACAATGGCCAACACCCAGGATGTCTAGGAATAAGAGGCCAGTCTTCAACGGAATGATGGATTTGTGTGCATTTTCTGTACAAATTAACCACTTCCTGTCCATCCCATGTATATAAACAGCCGTGGCGGGTGGTCGTTTATAAACGTCCTCCCCGCTTCCCTGCTTGTGCGTGCTTCCTGGGAGCACACGCACCGCGATCCAGACACAGCGGCCCACCGATCGCTGTACGGGACCTTTGTGTGAGGTCTCGATCATGTGATCACTGATTGGCCAATCAGTGATCACATGAAGAGTAGTAAGCAAGATGTCACTTCTGACATCATTGCTTACTATGTGTAAAATCTGTGAATGATCACAGAGATCACATGGTACAAGGCTATTCTCAACAATCTTGTACCATGTGACAAGCTGTGACCAATCATAGTATTTCTCAATGGCTGCAAGAATACAGCCAGAGAGAAGGAGTAATTATTGCTTTTACAGCCTTTATGGGTGTAAAAGCAATCAATGTAAAAGAAAAAAAAATCTTCATCACCCCCCACAAGTAGTACAGTGTCACCATGGTGCAATCAGGTTTATGGAGCACAAAACTAAAGTAACCCCTAAATGGAACCTGCACACACGACTACTGTGTAAGCGTCACCCTGCCTTACTTTACTAAAAACTTATTTTTGTGTCAATTGTCTTCCCATTGGGGAGATTTTGTGTCATTTCCTGTGCTGATAGGAAGCAAGGAGATATCTCCCTAATACTGGGGGCGAAGACTGCAATAAAACAAACAGAAGTTCTAACCCCTCCCTGATCTATCTACAGCAAAATAAAAAGTATGTCTAGGTTTGGGCTTGAACCTAACGTTGTGTCTGGTAAACATTATTCTATGAATGAATGGCTACATTCACCCATTACTGTTGTTTACAGAGAGATTGGAACAATCATAAGATCATTAGGATGTTGCCCAACAGAAGGAGAACTTCATGATATGCTTGCAGAGGTAAGAGGTTTTTGTTGGGAATGTTAAAATATTAGTTAGCTTTGGCAGCAAGAACCAGGCACCAGACATTTGTTGGCATAGAGGTTTAGTGCCAAAATCCAGCCTAAAAAACCTGGATTATGTTAAACCTTCATCTAACCCAAATTTAGCCTTCCTCTAATATTTAACCTCACCCTGGCCTTAAGGCTCCGTTCACACCTAACCACTGAAGTGCATTGCATGTAAGTATGCGCATCTTTGTTTGCACATTAACATGCACCTTATTGGGAGGACCATTCAAAATGGTATCCTTGCAAGGTTCATTGGGGTCCCATTGAGATTGAATAGCACTGCATCACACCAATGCAAGTAGTATGGGGTGCAAAACATTGCAGGAAACACCCGTTTTCACACAATGCAGAATCTTGAGCAGAACCTAAAACGTAACCTAAATTTAACTTCCAGCAAACACATAAATATACTGTTAAAAAACATATAAACTCACTATTTTACTTGCTAAAGGATTTTTTATTGTGTTTAGTCAGTGATGTAATATGCACACCCCTGCCACACTGCACAACCAGGAAGTCCATTCAGCCATTTCCTTGTTCAGCTTTAATGCTTCCTCGATCACCTGCCTGTTAATTGGACAGATGACATGTAGCTGATTTATGAGTTTTTACAAGAAAACTGGAGGCAGAAAGATGATATAGTGCAATGATCTCAAAACGGCAGCTTGCGGGACAGATAAGGCCCTTTGCTTGCCTTTATATGGCTTTTGTGGCACTATTCCTCTCATTGGTATAAAGCACAATTCATCCCATTGACACCAATGATGAGACACCATTCCTTCTACTGACACTAACAGTGGGCATAATTCCTCCCACTGATGTAAGAATAACAGGTATGAATACAGTTATAACAATAGCCAATTATTCCAGTACAAGTAATAACAATCTTAGTGGTGCTTTAAAAAAAAATTGCTGTGGAGACTGGAGCTCCGATTTAAGAGATGAAAGAATTTCCTTGCTCAACTTTACTGCTTCCTGGACCACCTGCCTGCTAATTGGACAGATGTCATGTAGCTGAATTATGAGTTTTTACAAGAAAGCTGGAGGCAGAAAGATGATAGAGTGCAATGGTCTCCAAACTGCGGCGTGCGGGACAGATGCAGCCCTTTGCTTGCCTTTATCTGGCCTTTGTGGCACTATTCCTCTCATTGGTATAAAGCACAATTCATTCCATTGACACCAATGATGAGGCACCATTCCTTCTACTGACACCAACAATGGGCATAATACCTCCAACTGACACCAACAATTGGGAAAGATTCCTTCCACTAATACCAATAATGGTCAGGAGAAGAAGGAAAAAGATACATAGAGAAGGAAAAAGAAGAGGAGATAAAACTCCTCACAAGGAAGAAATAATCTGATGGGATTATTTAAAGCTGCCATATAATGATAAAACAACGATGAAAGTTAAAATGTACAATATTTATTGCTTTATCAATATTAAAATATCATTTGAAAAAACAAAGATACATTTGGATGTTCCAACATTGTTAGGTATACATGTCCAAAGAAATGTTTCCGGTGTAATATTTCTCAACATGTTTCGCCTATTTCAGGCTTCTTCAGGAGATATTTATATATTAAAAACAACAACAGATTCACGTTGATTATAGAATATACCAACAGATTATATGTACTATATGCATGCAACAAAATAAAACAAATTTACATTGCTACAAATCATGTGTGACATGTCCCATACATATACATAAACCCATTGCAAAAATTGATGGCAACTTACCAAACAATTCATATGTAACTCATAAGTGACAAACAGTATGCAAAATGATAACGATTTAATTGTGGTACACTTTGGTTGGACAGTAAGATCTCAGAGTAGCCCAGACAAAATGGCACTTCACATGGCTATTGGAGGGACACATGAGCTGGGTAAAGCAATGAAATAACAAAATGCAAAGTTTCATCAGCATACACTGAAGTTCAACAAAAATCTATCAAAAGGCAAATAAAAAGTATTCTGAAAATTGAATGGGAGGAGATGTACCTTTAAGAGGTGAAGTAGGCACCAATACTAGTATAAGCAGCATACATGAATATTAACGTCACATTTGGTTTAATGGTAATACGCCAGAACAACCAAAAGACACGTCCCAGAATGGGTACTGTAATATAAGACAAAAATAAACTATTAAGAACCTTTGTTGCTGCAATTAACATGGTGCACAAAATATATGTATAGTTTCAAATAAAAGCTTACCTCTATCAAAATCATTTAATCACTAATGGGAAAGTGGCAACAACCGAATATTCATTTGAAAAGATACCAACCCTCAAAGGGAGAAACGCATGCTATTAAACAAAAGTAACACTAGATTAATATCTACTGGGAGACTACAATATGTAGAGTCTCACCACTGTTGCACCAGCACCGCAAACACCAAATTACTTAATACCAAAAATGGGGTACTATCCCTCCCATTGACACCAGTGATGGGGCATCATTTTTTCAACTGACACCCAAAGTGTTGCATAATTCCTCCCACTGACACCAACAGTGTGGCATAATTCCTCCCACTGACACCAAACATGGGGCAAGATTCCTCCCACTAATATAAAAATTTCCCTGCGTTTTTCCACTGCTAGACTAAATTAGTGTTTTGTCCCTGCAGGGGGGTCCACTCCAAAGTAGATTTTGTCTGATTCCTGGAGTTCTGCTTTACTTGGATAAAATATAGGGAAATGTGCATATATTGCAGAGATGTATTGCATCTTTTTATTTTTTGCATTGACATACACTCTTCAATGTACTGACCAGGGGCGGACTGACAACTCATGGGGCCCCTGGGCAATAGGGGATTATGGGGCCCTGTGTCCTTGCCCACACTCAAAAAAGCCTATGAAAAAGGTACCAGGGGCATCTCATGGGGCCCCCTACTGACCTCGGGCCCTCGGGCAGTGCCCGAGTTTCCAAATGGTCAGTCTGCCCCTGGTACTGATTCTATTGTTTAGTATTAGTGCAGTTATATATATATACATACATATTGTCATGTATCACCATCTACTGGTCAGAAGCTGTAATAACATTTAAAGATAAAATAAACTGGCACAGAAAAGTGCAGATGCGGACTAATAGGCACTCAAAGTTCAGCTGTCATTTTTACTCAGAAAGTGTTACATTCACACAGGCAGGCAGGGGAAGCCAATGGCGAGAATCAGTGGAGTTCTTCCAGCTGATCTAAATGCCGCTTATGTGCATTCAGCCTAAGGGCCTGTTCACACCATGCCCTCATCTGAATTGCACAGGAAGGCGCTATGTGCTCAAGTGCAGGGCAAAGCGCTCTACATTTGTGATCTGCGGCAGGTGTCAATAAAAAGTTGACGACACCTCAAACACAGGTCGCACACGCTTTGCCCACAACTACCCACACTGTCTCTTATGGTACTTTTCTACGATGCATTCCGGTTGAAGTGAATTTTAAAAAGTAATGCATGTATTACTTTTGGTGCGGTGTGGTGTGATGTCAGCCCATTCAAAATGAATGGGCTGATATTGCACCACACAAAACCGCTTGCGAATCGCACAGGAATGCACAGCACGTTAGGGCCTAAGGACCCATTTTTACCTATGAATTATGCATGATAAATCAAATGTAGAAGTGTGATTGAGTTCTAATAGTTTCCCACTAAAAAAAAAATTAAACTGCATAGCAAAGATTGGGATTTCACGTATGTGTTCAAAATAAGTTAAAAAATGTTGCTACACATTTTATTTAGCTAAAAGATGTTTAAATTCCACTTTGTGTTAGCATCAGGGGCGGACTGACCATTCGAGCACTCGGGGCACTGCCCGAGGGCCGGGGTCAGTAGGGGGCCCCAAGAAATGCCCCTGGTAACTTTTATAGGCTTTTTTAGGTGTGGTTTGAGTGTGAGCGAGGACACGGGCCCCATGATTCCCTATTTCACGGGGGCCCCATGAATTGTCAGTCCGCTCCTGGTTAGCATTCTAGATTTTTTAAGGCTTCGTTCACACTAGTGCAATTTCAGATGTAACTTGAATCGCACAGAATTGCATGACAATGGAAATTACATTGTTTTCAATGGTGCCTGTTCTCATCAATTCAACTCAGCATGATGTGATTTTGGAAAAGGTTCCTGTACTACACTGGTGTGATTCTAGCATGAGTTTGGCCCCCATAGAAAATGAAAACCACATTCAAGTAGCATCCAAATTGCAATACCTAATTACACTGAAAATCAAAATCAAGTTGTAGCAGTGTGAACCTAGCCAAATGCAGGCCATACATGGGTCAAATTCTGAATGTCCGGAAATCGAAACGTATATCGGTAGCTTTTCACAATTTTTCCAACATGCCTGATCACCGAAAAGGGGAGGAACCACAAAAATTAGCTGGTGCCATTGACCCACTAACAGAGCGGGGGACTGCAGAGAAGTTATTATACACTACATGCCCTCAAAACCACACCAGGGTACTATGTTATGGTGAGGCATATTGAGGTATTAGTCTTCAAGCAGACGTTTGAAATCCTCTATATGACAGTATTCAATCCAGTAGACCAGGTGGTCCTGAGTTTCACAGATATATTTTTAATGAACTAGTGAGCTTCTCCATTGTCCTGATATCCTCCACCCTTCCTATCCACTGCTGAATAGTGGGGTTGGACAGACACAGATTTCCACAGTGCAAGCTCGCGGGGCATTGACTGGTTGTCAAACTCACTTATTGAGTTTAATAGGGCTGTACTGCAATAGAGAGCCAAACACACACAGTTGCGGTACAGTCCCGCAATGTAAAATTGAATTTAGGGCCATTTAAATAAAAAAAACAAACAAAAAAACATTCATCGGGAGGTGGCAGTACTGCCTCCTGAATGCACGTCAGCCGCTGCTCCACTGCCTTCTGAAAACCGGGTGGTAAGAACTGCAGCATGTCTGAAAGAAACCTAAGAATTTGGCTCCAGGTACAAGCTGGCACCTGTTGGTAACTGCTTGCATGTCCTAGTTTACTGTTTAGCTTAACCACAAGTTAGCCTAAAATTACCGCTGAACAACTTTTATCAAAAAGACATCCTTTTCATAGATTTTGTTTTCTTATTATTAACTTTTGTTACTCTTTTGTCAACTAGGTAGAGGAAGAAGAGCCTACAGGGTTCATTCGCTTTGAGAAGTTCTTACCAATGATGACAAAAGTATTATTGGAGAGAAGGTATGGGATTTTTATACTATGTTTTATATTGGGTTATTTTCCTTTTTCCTTATAGGGGGCAGTAAACAGCAAGTCCTTCTACAAAACCAGTCATTTTGGAAGACATTTGTGTTAATTTCCAATGGATATTCGGGTGACTGTGTGGATGCATGTGTGACAGTGTTGGGGACATAACTATAGAGGGTGGAGGGGTTGTCATTGTGAAAGTTTGGGGGACTATATACTGATACTCTTATTTACTAGTACTAGCTTTGTACTAAACTCTACACAGATTAAATCTCCATATCTCTTTCTTATACTCCCTACTTTTACCCTGTTGTCTTACCTTCCAGTAGGCTTTTATATTATGTAGATATACCGTACGAAATTGGATAACAAATAGTTTCATATTTTCTCATGCAGATATTATATTTAAAGCCCCTGGGCCTTATGGGGTCCCAATTTAAACTAGCAATGTACATCTTGCTGGCGGCAAAACAGAAAATAGCAAGAGCCTGGAAACAGCAATGTGTTCATTTTATAGAGGTCTGCCGCTGCATGGACACCTTTTTACTTAATGAAAAACAATCTAGTATCCTCCTTTATACACACGAGAAATTGCTAAAGACTTGGACCTTGTGGATACAATATGCCCACCTCACTATGTCCACAAGAAGTTATACATCTTTATAAGCCTTGAGATCCTAGAGTTTGAGTCATGGTGTTCCTGACGTCCCTCTCTTCTTCTTTTCTTTTACCTCTTACTCCCCTGTCTTCTCTGACCCTCCTTCTACAGAGGTCTCTGGACATATTTTTCTGCTGCTCGGTATGGTGGACCTCTCATCTATTGATTTTAAGGGTGCTTCATGGCCCACAGCTAAAGCTTGGTCCATGCTTTTATGTACAATGCTCAATTTAATTGCCACTGCATTAATTAATGAAAAACTAATTAGTATCCTACTTTATACACATGAGAAATTGCTAAAGACTTGGACCTCGTGGATATAATATTCCCACCTCACTAAGTCCACAAGAAGTTATACATCTTTATAAGCGTTGAGGTCCTAGAGTTTGAGTCATGGTGTTCCTGAGGTCCCTCTCTTCTTCTTTTCTTTTACCTCTTACTCCCCTATCTTCTCTGACCCTCCTTCTACGGAGGTCTCTGAACATATTTTTCTGCTGCTTGGTATGGTGGACCTCTCATTTGTACTGATTCTAAGAGTGCTTCATGGCCCCTAGCTAAAGCTCGGTCCATGCTTTTATGTACAATGCTCAGTTTCATTGTAATACTTGTGTACAGTCCAGAATACTGTACTTATTGTGTTTCATTACAGTTATCCTCTTTTAGGGCTGGTTCACACCATTCCTGCATCTAAATCACACAGGAACGTGCTGTGTGTTCCTTTGCGATTCACATGCAGTTTTATGTGGTGCGATTTCAGCCCATTCATTTTGAATAGGCTGAAATCGCACAGCACCTCACCGCTCCACACTATTTTTTAAAACGCATTGTAACTGGATCACATAATACTGGGTTTGTGACCTGGGTTCGGGGTGTCGTTAACTTTTTATTGACACCGACTGCAGATCGCAAATGCAGTGCGTTTTGTATGCTGTTTGAATAGAACAGGAATGCACAGGGCATTCCTGTACAATTCAGATGCGGGCATGGTGTGAAGCGGCCCTTGCTACATTTCGTTGACCACAATTCTGGTACTCACTGATGCATTGATTTTGATCCTTTATTTGTATAGGAGACATCATGTATTCCGTTAGGATAAGTTCACCTTTTATAACATGCTACAGGTTACAGATTCACCGACCTCTGCTCCCCCCCCCCCCCTACCGATCCGCCGTTTTGATAGCTAGCGGGGGATGTTCTCCTCCTGCTAGCAGTCACGCACCCGGCGTGTGAATGGGAAAACTACAAGTTCTAACCGCCTTTGAGGCTGCCGGCTTTTAGTTCCCAGTGAACTACCAGAGCACCGTTGAGCTCTCTATGTAGTTCATTGAGCTTACTGTCATTGTGTAACTGCCTGTCCGTATTGGAGGTAGGGGCAGACAGCTACACAGACAGGTTGCAGGACTCTGGCATTACACCCATGATCGTGGGTGCAAAGCTTTACAGGTTCCTAACAGAAAAATATTAATATATTATAATAATATTATATTTGTAAAGGTGAACTTATCCTTTAAAACCTCAGTAATATTTATTTAAAGTGAACTCTAGGCAGATAATAATAGACCACAGTTTATTCCAGTTATGTATTCATGAACCTTGAACACCCCGAAATCTTCATCAAAGTGGCTTGGGCAGCAGTGACTTAGTGGCCAGCAGATCAAACCACTGAGCACAATGTAAGAACACTCCCGGAAGTGTCGGATTCTAAAGCAGCCCATAGATTACTTTTTTCTTTCCTGCACACATTCAGTATTGATGGGGGAATGCTTCCTACAATGCTATTATGTTATGCCAGCAGAGGGGGTGTGGGGTGTCTTCCCGACGCCTGGCGGACAAAACACAATGGTTACTGATGACCGCAATAGCCACTGGCAGAAACTGAATGTCAAAAAAATCTGACAGGCTGGTTGTACCCAAGTCAATAGATTTGGGTACAGTTAGCCTGCCCATACATGTTTCAAATCTTGGCTGGTCCATGCTGAACCAGACGAATTTCGATCCATGTATGGTATGATAGTTGAACAAAAATGAGCTGCCAGAAAGAAGCCTTTACTGCGCCAATGCCACAAAAAAGCCTTGTGAGGTGTGTCAAGGTATTGTCAGGGATATTGTAACCTGTGTTTTTTGTGGCATTGGTGCAGTAAAGGCTTTTTTATGGCAACTCAACCATGCAGGTAATTTTTGTTCAAGTATTGTGGTATTGTGCTTCTTAAAAACAACCACACCGTCTTTTTTCAGAGCAGCTTTTATTTCTCCTGAGGTTGCTTGTGGGTTTTTCTTTGTATCCCAAGCAATTCTTCTGGCAATTGTAGCTGCAATTTTTATTAGTCTACCTGAACTTGGTTGCTATCAAGAGATCCCTGAACTTTCCAGTTCTTAATAAGTGATTGAACAGTACTGACTGGCATATTCAAGACTTTAGATATCGTTTTATATCCTTTTCCATCTTTATAAATTTTCATTCGTTGTTGCGCAGGTCTTTTGACAGTTCTTTTCTGCTCCCCATGGCTCAATATCTAGCCTGTTTAGTGCATCCACGTGCATCCTCAGTGCATCCAAACTCACTATTTATACACAGACACTAATTGCAATTTAAAAAGTCACAGATGTCAGAAATTAACCTTCAATTGCCATTTTAGCATTTGTGTGTCGCCATGTGTGTCTGTACCAAGGCCAAACATTCCAGGATATGTAAACTTTTGATCGGGGTCATTTGGGTGATTTCTGTTATCATTATGATTTCAAAAGGAGTCAAACAACTATGTGATAATAAATGGCTTCATATGAACATCATCCTCAAATATAAGACAGTTTTTTTGGCATGATCAGTCATATTTTTAATATAAATGCTAACATTTCACGATTCAGCCAGGGTATACAAACTTTTGTGGACAGCTCTATATATATATATATATATATACAGTATATATATATGTATGCATGTATGTATTGGTGTGCTCAAAAATTTGCATATCCTGACTAAAAATTGTAAAATTTTGGCATATATATATATATATATATATATATATATATATATATCATATAGTTTTCAAGACTTCAGAACATATTAAGTGGAGATGTTTTGTTTGTCAGTACCATTTTTTTCACAGTATCTGGTTTTGCCCAGATTTGTGTATTTGAACTGTGGGAACTTCTCGGTGTATTAGTTTGTATACAGAATTTTGCATGGCAGACTGCATTGCCTCTGAACACTGGTATGGTACTGAGACAAAAACCTTCATCTTTAGTCTGTAATCATGTAAAACAATGTTTAGCAACCACTAATTTTGGATGATAGTTTCTCATTCTGAAGAAATATTTTCAATGTACAGTAGTATCTCTCTATCTTCTTCTGGTGTCATCCTCATAGGACCCCTATTGCCTCTTCTGTGTTCTTTAAGAATAGACATATTCTTTTTCATTGCAATCTTATAGTAATGCACAAGAAAGTGTTTTTTTTCACATACTTTAATTCATTTTTATTGGTACATTTTTATTACTCTTTATTGAATTTACTATAGATATCGCCCAATTGCAGAAGATGTCCTTCAACAAGCATTTGAGGTTTGCCATTGTTTTTGTCTTAGTCCTACTTTCCCAGTTAGTTGGCCATGAGCTGACTCACAAGACAATGCCATAACTATACATCTTCTTTTTTAGGTTTTAGATGAAAAGAAAAAAGGATTCATCACTAAAGAAGAGTTAATTAAATACATGACAGAAGAAGGTAATGTATGCGTCATGCCTATTGAAGTTGCACTCTTCATAATGTAAACAATTAAACAACATTGTCTGAACTGCAGGTGAACCATTTACACAAGAAGAGATGGAGGAAATGATCTCTGCTGCAGTTGACCCAGACAAGAATATTGTTCCTTACAAGGACTATGTTTCAATGATGGTAGTAGATTATTAATATCTACTACTTTTTGTTACATACAGTGAGAAACCGATGGTCATTTTTGGTAATATTTAAGGAGTATTGAAATTTCAAGGCAGCATTAAAGTTTGATATCATTTTATTTTAACCTGTTTGTTTCAGTTTCATTTATTCATAATTTTATTTACAAAGGTGCTGGTAAGGTTATAGCAGACCATTGAAATGTTGTAAGGACCAGCAAAACTTGTATTGGGAGAGAGAGAGAGGAAGAGAGAGGGGGAGAGAGATAAAGCAATAAAAGCATTATACACACACTGCCACTTTATTAGGTACACCTTGCTAGTACCAGGTTGGGCCCTTGGTTACCTTTAGAACTGCCTTAATTCTTTGTGGCATAGATTCAACAAGGTGTTGGAAACATTTCTCAGAGATTTTGGTCCATATTGACATGAGTTACTGTTGCCTTTCTATCACCTCGAACCAGTCTGCCCATTCTCCTTTGACCTCTGACATCAAAAAAGGCATTTTCGCCCACACAAGTGCCGCTCACTAGATATTTTCTCCTTTTCGGACCATTCTTTGTAAACTCTAGAGATGGTTGTGTGTGAAAATCCCATTAGATCAGCAATTTTTTAAATACTCAGACCAGCTCCTCAGGCACCAACAACCATTCCACATTCAAAGTCACTTAAATCCCCTTTCTCCCCCATTCTGATGCTTGGTTTGAACTTCAGCAAATCGTCTTCACCACATCTAGATGCCTAAATGCATTACGTTGCTGCCATGTGATTGGCTGGTTAGCAATTTGTGTTACCAAGCAATTGAACAGGTGTGCCTCATAAAGTGACCCATGAATGTATGTTAGAACTTTAGAGTGTACCTATGTAGAGGCCACACTTTTATAGCTTTGGATTCACTAGGGTATGATTAAACCCCGTCAGTCTACTTTTTACTTTCTGTATACCATTAGGGAAATTTCTCTTGACTTCTTGTCTCAGAGATAGTCCTTCAAAGTGAGAGGAATTCTCATCTTAAGAGAGTTTTTCCTGGAAGAGGTGTCCCCATAAAATAAATTCTGTTCCTCTTTTTCTGGGGAAAATGCTAAAATGTTGGATTGCCCCTTTCTTTCTGTGACAATGGTCAGTAAGACACATATAAGGCAGAATCTGATGGATACAGACACAGACAAAACTCTGACAAAGGGTCTAACCTTTCCCCACTTCAAAAAAAAGGTTTTGTTTTGAGATACAGTTTAAAGGCCAGAAAGCAATAATAATTTTGCAGAGAATTCTGTCATTTGTCTATATATTGTTATATTATTACTGCTATAAATGCAGCCTTACTACATACAAAATGCAATAAACCATGCATTGAAGTTTGTGTTTTTTCCCATAAATAATGCAAGGAAACAGTGCTTATAGCTATACTGTCTCCTTAAAGTGTATATAAACGCTAAATCTGTTTTTCAGGATGTTTGGCATTATGACTTACTGTAAAAAGACAAAATGGATAATAAAGAGATATATACAATTCTTACTCAATAATTCAGTGTATTGCCTTCCATTAGTTTGGTTGCTAGGTTACATTTAGCTCTTGGCTTCACTGTAATCAGAGGTGCAACAATTGATTGTTTTTGTCTTTTCAGGGTTACCTGAGCTAGGCGTTTGATTTCTCTCACCTGCTTGTGGAAGCTTTCAGAATACAAGTCAGGGAAAATCAAATCGCCAAAATGAATTTTTATCATGCTCCAGCCAATCCCTGGAAGAGAGCATCCGGAAGGTGGCTGAGGAGCTGATAAATGTTTTGAAGGCCTTTCCAGAGTGTATTTCTTCTCCCGGGGGGGTCCAGTTCTCCTGGGGCTGCTTTCCCTACGAGAGGGCTACTGAGATAAGAGATTGCAGTTGGGGCCTCTCCAGGAGCTGGGCTGCGGGCCTGTAGGAGATTGCTAATGGACTTTTGCTGGAGGGCACGGTCCTGAAGTCCTGGTTCTGAGAAGGATCTTTTATCCCCCTCACTGAGGATCTACCTGTGGTTGCTGTGTGGCAGACAGCTCCTATGATATTGTGAGTAAGACCTGATTGGGAACTGTAGTGTGTGCCTGCTCTTGAAATAATTTGTTTTCACTAAGACATTTTTTCCCATTGATTTATAGTTCTGTTTTGGAGTATCCTTTAGCCCCATTCCCTCACCTGTTAGACCTTGTTCACACCATACATGCAGAAAAACTGCTGGAAAAAACGCTCGGATTTCACTTGCAGAGACACGAGTTTGCATCAGTTTTCATGTCGAGATTTAGGCATGTTGCAGATTCCTGCGCAGAAAAAAAATGGTGATACTAGTGTTGTGGTGTGAACTGTGTCCTTGCAGAATGCGTGCAGAAAAACTCCCGTCTCTGCAAATGGTGTGAACGAGGCCTTACAGTTTTTAGCAATAAATGCTAGTCCCTAAGACTCAGCCTGAATTGTTGGTGTGCATTGTGGGAGACCTTTTGGAGAGGTATAAAAACCAGGGGTGCAGTTTGTATATAGAAACTCACCTACACTGTATAGTCATCATTCATCAGGCATCTTTTAGAAGAAATATAGTTCGAACACCTTATTGAGAACTACTGAGACGTATTGATTTGAAGCAACAAGGTGGTATAGTTGGTCGGCCATTTTTCGGGGTTTTGGCACATTTTTTTTATTGGTAAAGTTTGAAAATTCGCGGCCGATTTTCCCGGCAATGATGGGCAAATCGGCCGATCATTTTACCGATAAAAAATCTGCGCATGAGCCTTGACCTGCAAGAAGAAAAAGAAGAAGAAGAAAAAGAAGAAGAATTCCAGTCCGATATTATATTTTATATGAAAAGTCTTGTGGTTGCAACAATGTATCTATTTATATCTGAATAAAACCATCTGTATCCGAAATGGATACAAATGGATACATTGTTGCAACCACAAGACTTTTTCATGTAAAATTATAATATAATATAATCTCTGCAAGGGACAGAAGTAAAAATGCCGGCTTTAGATGGTAACGTCGGCCGATTGAACGACCGATTTGTCGTTTGTTTGTTTTTTAAATGGCCGATTTTCGACCTGTCTGTGGCCTGCATTAATCTCCTCTTCTCAAGAGAGCATAAATTCAGTTCCTCTAATCTTTCCTCATAGCTGAGCTCCTCCATGCCTCTTATCAGTTTGTTTGCCCTTCTCTGTACTTTCTCCAGTTCCCCAATGTTCTTTTTGTGAATTGGTGCCCAAAACTGAACTGCATATTCCAGATGAGGTCTTACTAATGATTTGTACAGGGGTAATATGATATCTCTCTCTCTGGAGTCTATACCTCGTTTAATACAAGGAAGGATTTTTCTCGCTTTAGAAACCGCAGCTTGGCATTGCATGCCATTATTAGGCTTGTGATCTACCAGAACTCCCAGATCCTTCTCCACCATTGATTCCCCCAGTTGTACGTCCCCTAGTATGTATGATGCATGCATATTCTTAGCCCCCAAGTGCATAATCCTCTGGAGGGCAAGTGGTTATAGTAAAAGACAGATGCATGATAGAATCTAAAACTAACTGTTCTGCTGTTGAAGTTCAGTGGCATGTTTGGTATTTAAATTTGTAACTTATACAACTGTTCAACAAAAGAACTATAGTTTTGTCTTAACGTCCAAAAACATTGTGAAGACACACATATGAAAGTAGTGATCTTTTTCTTTTTTCTGCTTTACTACAAATTAATAAAGGATGGCTGTGGTGCCATTCATCATGCACTAGGGGGTGCTGGGCTACCATGTTCACCATAAAGAAGGCCTATACTGTTAAGGAATGCAACCCGTTGCTGCTGGAAGGCCACATATGTTCGTTCCCTGGAGAGTGTGTCTGATGCTCAGAAAATTGTGTGTTTCCCTTCTTGCTGATGCTGAAAGGGGAATACTGAGTGTGTTGCTGCCATTTCACTCTCTGTGTAAAATGTATCCAACAAATAAATATATATTCAAAAGAAAATTCGCAGAACATTAGCTTGACACAGCAAAACATTGCTAATGGACAAAGGAGGTTTTTTTTTTTTTTTAATAATAATAATCTAAAAGAAAAGGAATATACAGTTTGTGAGAAACATTTTTTCTGTTCGTTCCAACAAACATTGCCGTTTACAGGAGCACTGGCAATAATACAATCAGTGGCTAAGTGGCTCGCACTTCTGCCTGGTAGTACTGGGGTCGACAGTTCAAATCCCAACCACGGCACCACCTGCCTGGAGTTTGCATGTTCTCCCTGTGCCTGTGTGGGTTTCCTCTGGGTACTCTGGTTTCCTCCCACACTCCAAAGACATGCTGGTAGGTGAATTGGATCCTGTCTAAATTGGCCCTAGTATATGTATGAATGAATGTAAGTTAGGGACCTTAGATTGTACACCCCTTGAGGGTTAGGGACCGATGTGAATGTACAACATATATGTAAAGTGCTGTGTAAATTGACAACACTATATAAGTACCTGAAATAAATAATTAAAAGACAATGAAGCCTAGAGTCAAAACTGATTCAAAGAAAGCAATCAGTCACTGGTTTGTCTATGAACTCCCCCAACCAAAGCTAACAGACTGGCAGATAATGAAATATTATACTATGACAAAAAGTAGTACTTCCTATGTAAAGCAGTTTGAAAAGACCACACAAGTGGGGGGGGGGGGGGGGGGATAGGCTGGAGGTCTGCCTGTAAAATGTGCTTCTGCTAAAATGAGACATCCTGGAACAGCACAGTGTTTATAGCTGGCTACAATGAGCTGGCTGTGTTTGCAATTCAGAAAAGGGTAAGGATTGAATCATTAATGTGATTTTGTAATATTACTATTTGTTGGAAAGGGCTGGAAATATTCTTGGGTATGTGCATTATGCATTGTTCTTCATTGCTTATATAATTGCAGCACAAAATGTTGACATCTGCGTAAATAAAAACACATTGCTAGTGCTATACAGTGATCCTTAGGTTTACCAATGTAGGTCTGGGTACCATAACATATTGCTAAGGGGCCCCAAACGGCATCCTGTACCTAGATTAGAAGATATGATCTTTGCCATAGGAAATTCTGTTGTAAACAACAATGAAAAATGTCAGTTGGAGCCCCAGAAAATAGCACAGAGACACTTGGGAGCCTGGAAGTCAGAAGGGTTGAACTTGATCTTAGCAATAATCAATAGCATCCACAACCAGTTTCCATGTCTGTACTTTAGAATCTTATGAAAATCAATTTTGGATTGATTGCTAAGAATGATCAAATACCATTGTGCAGTGTTGGGAGAAGATCATACAGGGTGAAGATCATACAGGGTGAAGATGCCAAACCACACAACCATCCTCTCTGGTATATTATGCATGAGTCAGTGACTTTTCAAGACAAGAAATTATTTAAAACATTTTAAAATAAAATAGGTTCAAATATGTCAAAACTAAATTAAAACGATTTTTGATCCGGAGTACCCCAGGAGCCCTGAATCACAAGAAGCTCTGATATACTGCACAAATACACCCTGAGAAAGAATAGTGAAGGGTTAAGCAGGCCATAATTATAATCAAATTCCGAATAATTTTTTGATCAAAAATCAAAAACGTTGTTCGTTCTGTAATCTGATGGTGTCACCAATGATTTAGAAAATCGGTCGTTTTTCACGAATTTTCCAACATGCCCGATAAATGAAATGGGGAGGAACCACAAAAATCGGCCGGTGCCATTGCTCCACTAACAGAGTGAAAATCGGTCGAATATTCTGAGGTCTGATTTTCTAACGAAAAATCGTTCGAAAATCGACCCATGTATACCCTGACTCTTCTGCATCTTAGTATTGGTCATTAAAAAAGTGTTATTTAAAGTGGGGAGGGATGGTTTCTGCTACAGGAGGACACAGCAACATAAGGGATACATCCCACTGAAGGTAAGTAATGTCCCTTTTGCCATTTTTTAAGTAACCCTAGGCTTTAAAGCTACATGCAGGTACTTGATGCCTGCTCTTTATTCAAGCAGCAACTTTACACGGTATGTGGGGTGGAAAGGGTTACTTTAAATACTGCAAATATTTGTACCTAAATTTGTTGATTTTAAAATCAATTCCGTTAATCATATTGCACAAGAAATTAAAGTAGAAGAGCCATTGTTAGACAATCAGGCTCCACTGCATTATGTAATGTTGTCACGTTTCAGGTACTGTACTGAGGGTCTAGGGAAGAGGTGTTTAATAGCTTGCCCGCCGCCCTATCACAGATGTACTGCTACAGGGCGGCACAGCTGCGCAAAATCATGTATATATATACGATATATATATAGAGTGACGTCATTATTTCACTTATATGTTTTATGAGCTGCACTCTCTATATGTGTTCATTTATTGAGATTTGTGTCAATATCTCTGGTGCTAGCTGCTCCCACTTGTATAGCACTTTCCATTTGCAATTTAAGACGTATATATACGTGATTTGCTTTTCCAGGTAGGAGGCACACGTCGCCTTACCCACTCCACTATTGGCTGCTGGGGATGTCAATCACCTAGTCCTGTCCAGCAATTCCTGGCCAGGACTTGGTGATTGTCGGCAACGCTGACAGGAGAGAGACCTGTGTGTAAACCACTCTCCTATCAGCGTGGACATGCTGCTTTGTATCTCTCAGATGCAGATTATAGCACAAAAAATAAAAAACGCAGAGGTGATCAAATACCACCGAA
Source organism: Staurois parvus (assembly GCF_062004578.1). NCBI lineage: Eukaryota > Metazoa > Chordata > Amphibia > Anura > Ranidae > Staurois > Staurois parvus. The sequence continues at coordinate 2,379,555 of NW_028318415.1, forward strand.
AGAAAGCTCTATTTGTGGGAAACAAATTGACATAAACTTCATTTATGTACAGCATTGCATGACCGCGCAATTGTTAGTTAAAGTACCGCAAAAAATGGCCTGGTTAGGAAGGGGGGTAAATCCTCTGGAGGGCAAGTGGTTAACCTCCCTAGCGGTATTCCCGAGTGTAACTCGGGGTAACATTTCAGTACCAAAAGCGGTAACCCTGAGCTACACTCGGGAATACCATGCGGCGCTGCTCCGGCATGTGTTCTTCACTTACCTTACCCTGCGCTCCCGCGATGTGTCCCCTGCAGCGTCCCCGGCCATCTCCTCCGGCCGATGCCGGCATCCGGCTTCTGTGTCCTGTCCCTGCGACGTCGGGACGTACGGGCGCCGCCGCCGCCGGCGGCGGGAAATTTAAAAATTTTAAAAAATGTCATTTTTTTTTTTTTTTCATTTTACACAGTAAAACATTGCTGTTTCAACCTATTTCACATACATATTGTCCCTAGTGCTTTGTCCTGTGCCCTGCCTGCATTTTGTTTGTTCTTTCTGCCTGGAAACTGAGAAATGTCCATGGCATCCAAAAAGTGTCCCTTTAGGTCAAAAGCGGTTTAGATCAGCTAGAGAACAGCGATAGTAAATCAGAACCACATACAGAATTGAGTGATAATGATTCGTGGGGAAATTCGTCATCAGAAACTGAAAACGATTTTGCGACTGAGCTCAGCAATGTGCGAACTTGGCGCTCTATTTCAAATTTCAGTGTTTTTGGTTTGATTATATTATTGAATTAAATATTTTATTATTTTTATATTATTTTTATGATTATTTATTAAATTATAATTTATGATTTTGTGTTTCAAATTTTATCATACCCGGGATGTTTACTAGACTCTTTTTCGGACAGATTTCAGTGAGTTTTTCCTAAAAATTACAGCCTACAATAAAAAAAATACATATTTCCATGCAAAAAAATGGTACCGCTTTCAGCACCAAAAATCTGAAATAATCATACCGCCAGGGAGGTTAAGCAAACATATGGGGAAGGGGAGTTTAGAGAGGACCTCACCAGAGGGGCGATGATCACACATAGATTAATGAACAGGCAGGACATTGGGATGTTACACACAAAGCTACAAGCTCTGTCTACTGGCATTACCTTCTGTCTATATGGTATGGCAGGAGTGTCTTAATCACAAAGGTTAGAAAACAGAGCTACACGGACTTTGGCAGGTAACTCATTTCCCATTTATGAATTTCAACTGTGTAATTAGTTGTTTGGCCGGAGATCCACTTCAACTTTCAAAATAGGATTCACATAAGCAGATAATATATCACTCAGTGCAGCAAGGGGGGGGCTGGTATCCCCCAGTTGTAAAGTAGGTTGCAGTTCAGTACCTAATTTAAAGCTAACCTGTTCGGAACCCGGGGCAATTTGAACTGAATATGTCATGGTAATATGTGTAAGTACACATCAGCAGTGGTGCACTTAGATTTTGTGCTGCCCTAGGCCCTACAAAAATTGTCTACCCCCACAGACACGACCAACACCCCCCCTCTTACCCCTCCTGCGGAGAGAGCCTGACATTTACCAACAACACCCCTGCCCCCCACCTGGGAGAACCTTCCACTACCTCCCCCCCCGGTGATAGAGAGTAAGACACCCATCTTCACAGCTCCGGACATCCCCGGGAACAAGAGTCAGGCTCTACATACACCACCAAGCAGCCTGTAGCCTCTCTCGGATCCCACCTGGTCCCCATGTTGCGCGTGTCCCTTCTTCCATCCCTTCTTCTGGGGGGAGGTGCTACCCCCATGAGAAATGCCGCCCTAGGCAAGTGCCTTGTTTGCCTTGTGGTAAATATGCCCCTGCGCATTAGTTTCAATGAAAACATCATGACAAAAGCTAACGGTATATGCAGATCTCAACTCGCTCTGTAAAAATGGAGCTTGGCCCTACTATTCCTGCACTCCTGGCCTCCCTCTTAATGGGTCGTCCTACTGACAGTGAAAGAGGGTTGGGGTCAATCGTGATATTTACAGGAAAAATCTACATTTTAATACAAATTAATTTGCATATATATGGAATCTTTGGATATTCTAATCATTTTGATAGGCAGATTTGTAATAAAGCTATACACTTTTATTTTTTATACAGTAGTAGATAACATAAAAACCATAGATCTCTTCAGTCCAACGTGTGTGTGTTTTTAGCACTTTCTTTTATGTGCTTATTTACTTATTTATCTTTTATGTGCTTATTTACTTATTCATCTTTTATGTGCTTATTTACTTATTCATCTTTTATGTGCTTATTTACTTATTTTGCCTACACGTGACAGCAGAGACCATGTTAGGGCTTCTTTCTGTCTGAGCAGTGGGTGGCCATTAGTTGGGCCCCTATGTTACCTGGGTGCCAAATTGAAACTAGGAGATGAGAAGGAGCTGTAAATCTTGTAAAGTAAGAGGCACTGTAGACACATACTTCCGGGTGACAACGATTTTTGGGTCATAGAAGAGCGGATGTGCTGATGTACCTGCTCCACTGAGGAGACGCAGAGCAGAAAGGCAGACAACACTGCTGAAAATTAACAGTATAGTAGGGTTGCCAGCCCGAGGAAAAAAAGGTCATCTTAGTAGCACTGGCAGGCTCAGCAGGTAAATACTTTGGAAGCAAAGATATTTTGAAAATTAGACAGTATTCCACTAACTTAGAAAGCTAATGACTGGTAATTTAAAAAGTGAAATGTTGACTTTTCCTGTAATTAGGGAGAGGCACAGTGGCTAAATGGTTAGCACTTCTGCCTGGCAGTACTAAGGTCGTTGGTTGGAATCCTAACCACGGCACTACCTGCCTGGAGTTTGCATGTTCTCCCTGTGCTTGCGTGGGTTTCCTCCAGGTACTTTGGTTTCCTCCCACACTCCAAAGACATGCTGGTAAGTTAATTGGATCCTGTCTAAATTGGCCCTAGTATGTGTATGTATGAATGCAAGTAAGGGACCTTAGATTGTACGTCCCTTGAGGGTTAGGGACTGATGTGAATGTACAATATATATGTAAAGCGCTGCGTAAATTGACAGAACTATATAAGTACCTGTAATAAATAAATAATTACACTTTAAAGCAACACTAAACAACATTCTTATCCTCCAAAAATAATCCATATACTTTCACTACTTAATGGCCCTGTAATCTATTTTATATTAAATCATTCCAAACCTCCCCTCTTCCCTTCAGTTCTGTTTGTTTATCATGAGCAGTGCATGTTAGTTGCAGTTAATTGGCACCACACTATGCCCACTACAAATCCCATAATCTATAGTCTCAGGAGTGAGAAAGAAAAGGTGGTTATATTCCTACATACAGTGGGATCAAGGAGAACGACTATAGCCATCTTCTAGTAGGAAGTCGGATCAGAGCAGCAAAAAAAAAAAAGGAATTTGGAGGAGGCTGCCAGCACTTTTTTGAGTTAAGAATACACACTTCAATAGAACTTATTTCACTTTGAAGTGGTTGTAAACCTCAGAAATGAAATGGACAAAGCATATCCCTCTATGGTGTGCATGTGTCTCTATCCAGGGCACTAAGTGTAATTTCTGCTGCCTAGTTCGTCTGCTATCAACATGAGTAACTTCTAACAAGTTTTCCTGACACCAAGAGAAGAATAGTGACAGGGAGGGAGCTCCAGCTCACAGCCTGTGATTGACAGCCTCAGCTCTGTCCCTCTGTGCTTTTTGAAGGGGGTGTGTTCCTTTCCTCCAATCAGCTTGCAGGTCCACTTGCTGAGCTCTACAGAGTATCATTTCAGTTCTCTGCCCCTTGTTTTCCAAAAGTTCAGACAAGCTGTATAAATTCTGCACTTTGAACAGATGTAGAAGAGAAAGTGCTACAGATAAACAGGTACAACTTATGATTTATTTCATCTCTGTGTAAGAGTTTACAACCAGTTTAAGACTTCATGTAGACTAGCAGCTCCTAAACTTGAGTTTAGGAACTTTCGGTGGTATTTTGCCAAAGCTCCTAAACTTAACTCCATAAACGCCTATGTGTCCATGTACAAACAGGCTTTTAGCAGCGTTTAGGAGTTTCCACGTTTAAGTGAGGTTAAACCTCCCTCTCCTGAACATGGATAACTCGAGTTCAGGATAGGAACATTTTGACCGCCGGCCATAGGAAAATGCAAAAATGCGTTTTTTGCTGCATTTTGCTGCGGTCACCATAGGCTAGTGTACATGAAGCCTAAGTATGGTTGTCTCCTCTGCCCTTATTACATTAATAGATGTGTTATTATGGGGCATTTAAGTGAAAGGACACTTCCAAACTAACAAGCTTATTATATTGTGTAAGCCATTTGTGGAGACATTGGGTGATAAAACAAGGACTGTCTGTAATGTTTTAAGTTATATTTTTTATGGAGGTTAAGAGAACCGGCTGTATATACTGAATGAGCATATATAAACATAAATAATCAAGAAAACAACAGTCAATTCACATGCAAGCTCAAATTTTCATGTTGAAGTGTGTCTTGTAGAATTAACCAAACAAACATTTACCAGCATTCTGGGTCTGTGAAAATCGCATTGGACTCTGGCACAGGGGCAGACTGACCATTTGGAAACTGCCTGAGGGCCCGGGGTCAGTAGGGGGCCCCATGAGATGCCTCTGTTACCTTTTTCATAGGCTTCTTTGAGTTGGGCAAGGACACAGGGGCCCCATGATCGCCTATTGCCCGGGGGCCCCATGAGTTGTCAGTCTGCCCCTGCTCTGAGATATGACTCAGTGGTGAAAATCATGTCCAGGCCTATTTAAAGTGATATTAAACCTTCATTTTTCTATTAAATGAATAAACATGTCTATACTTACCTGCTCTGTACAATGTTTTTCTTCTGGTGTCCCCCACCGGCACTCCAGGTCCTTACTCTGTGGCAGGTGCACCCATGGAAAGCCGCTTTCCATAGGGGCACCCAGGCGGGCTCCCTCCCGAGCTGCCCTGTCTGTGTCCATTGACACAGAGCAGGCGGCTCAGTCCCACCCCCCACTCCTGTGTCACATCATTGACTTAATAGCAGCATTTTGGAGACTATATATCTGTATTTTTTTTATAATGTCAGGGTCACTTTAACTTGTTTATAACATTTAAACTAATTTTGAAATGTAATGCTTAAAGGACAATTCACTTATTATATAACCCCCCCCATCCCCTCTTCCTAGCCCCTAAACTGCACTGCACTGAACAGTCTAACCCCCTGGGTGCTTACTTACCTGCTCTGATCACAATGGCCTCTTGGGTTGTTTCCATCCTGACCAGTAAAAATCTAGGGTCAGGCTATCTGCAATTTCAGGAAACATCACCGGTGTCCTTCAGCCTTCATCTGTGCGCTGTGGTCCCATTCATTGCTGTGGGGAGCTGTACACATGACAACCTCTAGCCATCCTCCAGAGTACAGCTCTTCCAATAGGAATGGAGCTGTGGCACATATGCACAGACTGCCAGATTGTACAGAACCCAACTGGACTGCACAGTGAGCTCTCATGCACACGGGATGTTTTGATAACGCTGGTATAAATGTGAGTTTTTCAGCTTTTTCTAGCATTTTTGCATTAGCGTTTAGCAATGTTTTCCCGCGTTTTTCTATGTTTGCGTATTTTAGCGTTTTTTTAATCCCCCCCCCCAATTTTGTTTCAAAAAACATCCAAAAATGCCGATTTGTGGCGTTTTACCAAGTTTTGCCACGTTTCAGCGTTAGAGCATTTCTACAGCTAAAAAACTCCTCTAGAAACCCACTAGTTTGGGGTTTTTTTCCAGCCAAAAAATGTCCCAGCCAAAAAACGTTGATTACAGTCTATGTATGCATGGACACATAGGATAACATGCCGGGGAATTTACTGACTGTAGAAAAAATGTCAAACGCCAAAAACAGCCGCTGTAAAAACGTCCAATGTGCATGAGGGCTGAAGATTGTTGGATTGAGGACAAAGGCAAGCATCAGATCAGGTGGACGGAACTAAGAGGGGGTGGCTACATTCATTACAGGACAGCATGTACCACAGAAACAGCTGACCTTTTAACTAACGCTAAAAAATTAACTTGTACCTCGTAACCATAAATTACACCTTTCACAATTAAAATTAAGTAATAAAATATGAAAACAGAGAAAAGCACACATTCTAAAAATCGGTATAACTGCAGAGATACAGGCAGCTAATTGTTAATGGGAATCTGAACTTTCTGCGTCAGGGTCAAGCTTGGTCCTTTTCCTACTTCCCAGACTTCCCTTCAGTCTGTGATTGGGTGTCTAGTCTCCTAAACACCCCCCCTCCCCAATCATAATGCAGTTCTACAGGGCATGCCCATGTGACAAAGGGGGCACTGCAGATAGGGCCAGGACAAGAGGTGGGAGGGAGGGGCAGCTGCCCTAGGCAGGGCTTAGTGCTGGAGGAGAAGAGCCAGATGTGGAGAGGAGGAGAGAACTGGGAGGAGGGGTGGATTGTGCTCTCTCCCCCCTCCAGCTCCTTCTTCTACTGCTGCAGCTCTCCTTGATCTGCTGGATTGACACTGTGCAGTGTTTATCTTCCCCCATCTCATTCCAACAAAGAACATGGTTATGGGTTGGGTAAGCAAACACCAGTGGCAAAATGACAGCCAGTGGCACGTCTAGTGCTGGGCCCCAGCGCTGTAATCCTATAGCCTCCCTTTGGTGCCGGATTTTTTTTTTTGGGGTGGGGGATTTTTGCTGACATATAATGCTCATACATTTTCTTTTCGAAGGGGCATCTTCACCCTGGCCTCTAGATAACTTTGTCCCGGCACTGCCTGTATTATTATTATTATTATTATTATACAGGATGTATATAGCGCCAACAGTTGGCTCAGCGCTTTACAATATAACGGGAGAAAAATACAGCAACAATACAGTTCAATACAAGAGGGATAGGAGGGCCCTGCTCCTTGGAGCTTACAATCTAAGAGCAGGCTTCTCTGCTCTGCACTGCTTTAAGATGAAGATCTTATAGCCAGGTCCTAGCATCACTCAGACTTCAAAGAAGGGTTTTTTTTTCGCTACTGGAGCCAATCCACCCTACACTGCAAGGGTTAAAATCTTCTTAAGTCTAGGGGTAGGTGAATAAGGTGTTAAGTCTAGGGGTAGAGAAATAAGGTGTTAAGTCTAGGGGTAGAGAAATAAGGTGTTAAGTCTAGGGGTAGGTGAAGAAGGTGTTAAGTCTAGTGGTAGGTGAATAAGGTGTTAAGTCTAGTGGTAGAGAAATAAGGTGTTAAGTCTAGGGGTAGAGAAATAAGGTGTTAAGTCTAGGGGTAGGTGAATAAGGTGTTAAGTCTAGGGGTAGGTGAATAAGGTGTTACGTCTAGGGGTAGGTGAATAAGGTGTTAAGTCTAGGGGTAGGTGAATAAGGTGTTAAGTCTAGGCTTAGGTGAATAAGGTGTTAAGTCTAGGCTTAGGTGAATAAGGTGTTAAGTCTAGGGGTAGGTGAATAAGGTGTTAAGTCTAGGGGTAGGTGAATAAGGTGTTAAGTCTAGGTTTAGGTGAATAAGGTGTTAAGTCTAGGGGTAGGTGAATAAGGTGTTACGTCTAGGGGTAGGTGAATAAGGTGTTAAGTCTAGGCTTAGGTGAATAAGGTGTTAAGTCTAGGCTTAGGTGAATAAGGTGTTAAGTCTAGGGGTAGGTGAATAAGGTGTTAAGTCTAGGGGTAGGTGAATAAGGTGTTAAGTCTAGGCTTAGGTGAATAAGGTGTTAAGTCTAGGCTTAGGTGAATAAGGTGTTAAGTCTAGGGGTAGGTGAATAAGGTGTTAAGTCTAGGGGTAGGTGAAGAAGGTGTTAAGTCTAGGGGTAGGTGAATAAGGTGTTAAGTCTAGGGGTAGGTGAAGAAGGTGTTAAGTCTAGGGGTAGGTGAATAAGGGGTTAAGTCTAGGGGTAGGTGAATAAGGTGTTAAGTCTAGGCTTAGGTGAATAAGGTGTTAAGTCTAGGGGTAGGTGAATAAGGTGTTAAGTCTAGGGGTAGGTGAATAAGGTGTTAAGTCTAGGCTTAGGTGAATAAGGTGTTAAGTCTAGGGGTAGGTGAATAAGGTGTTAAGTCTAGGGGTAGGTGAATAAGGTGTTAAGTCTAGGGGTAGGTGAATAAGGTGTTACGTCTAGGCTTAGGTGAATAAGGTGTTAAGTCTAGGGGTAGGTGAATAAGGTGTTAAGTCTAGGTTTAGGTGAATAAGGTGTTAAGTCTAGGTTTAGGTGAATAAGGTGTTAAGTCTAGGGATAGGTGAAGAAGGTGTTAAGTCTAGGGATAGGTGAAGAAGGTGTTAAGTCTAGGGATAGGTGAAGAAGGTGTTAAGTCTAGGGATAGGTGAAGAAGGTGTTAAGTCTAGGGGTAGGTGAAGAAGGTGTTAAGTCTAGGCTTAGGTGAATAAGGTGTTAAGTCTAGGGGTAGGTGAATAAGGTGTTATGTCTTTGGGTAGAGGAATAGGAGGAATTTACTTTACTCCTTGCCCCCCCCCCCCCCACTACTACTCTTCTCTTTTCTCTGAAGCACTGGGTTGTGGTTGGGCCCTTGCCTTCCCCACATATGGTGCAGAATTATTGGTCAGCATGTGACCACTGGCTAGAGCATCTTAAAGTGGAACTATGTGGCATCTAAGCGCAACAAATCAAAAATGCTATTTGATTAATTTTTCAAGTGTTAGTGAACCCACAACAGTAAAATCAGTCTTTATATGCAGTAAAGCATGCTTGTTATACTCACTGTGGAACCTAAGGGGTTAATCCTCTGCATTGTGTAAAAAATGCTGTTTGATACTGACTTCTCTGATCCTCCTCTTCTTCCAGTGTCCCCCGCTTAGCTCCTGATAAGACATATGTTGTGGAGACACTCTGCACATGCTCAGTTTGGTGTGTATTGCTAGAGAGTTTTTTTTTTTTCTTGGGAGAGTGCATGTGATCAGTAGGCAACCTGCGGCTCTCCAGCTGTTGCAGGACTACAAGTTCCATCATGCCTCTGCAAGTCATAGCTGTAACTGTCAGTTTTGTAATGTTGCAATGCATCATGGGAAATGTTGTTCCACAACAGCTAGAGAGCCGCAGGTTGCCTACCCCTGGTCTAGACAGAGGTCAGGGGTCCTGCATCCTTCTAGAGCAGAATGAAAACTCCTATCAGCTTTAAAAACACTGCAGCTTGTCTCATCAGAACACTAAGGCCTGTTCATGTTTATGTGATGCATTTTCAGTGCATTTATGTGTTTTAGGCACATTACCATTGAATTCTATATTTTATTTATTTATTTCAGGTACTTATATAGCACCGTCGGTTTTACGCAGCTCTTTACATATATATATATATATTGTACACATCAGTCCCTAACCCTCAAGGGGTGTACAATCTAAGGTCCCTAACTCACATTCATTCATACACATATTAGGGCCAGTTTAGACAGGATCCAATTAACCTACCAGTATGTCTTTGGAATGTGGGAGGAAACTAGAGTAAACCCACACAGGCACAGGGAAAACATGCAAACTCCAGGCAGTGTTTTCATAAAGCACATCAAAGATGCAGGTAGCAGTATTTTTTTTTTTAACGCACATGCATATAAAGCAAACAGTTGTGAACCAGGCATAGGAGTGCACCAGCTGATTATAATGAACCAGTCTCTCCCAGGGGCGGACTGATCATTCGAGCACTGCCTGAGGGCCCGGGGTCAGTAAGGGGCCCCATGAGATGCCCCTGGTACCTTTTTTATAGGCTTTTTTGAGTGTGGGCAAGGATACAGGGGCCCCATGATCCCCTATTGCCCGCGGGCCCCATGAGTTGTCAGTCCGCCCCTGGTCTCTCCCATTCACAATCACTCTGCAAAGGATATAATGAAACAAACAGCTTGTTCTCCAGAGCAGAAGCAGGTAGGGCTCTGCAACAATCTTTCTTAAAATCCTTACAATGTACTGTATATACGTAAATCACCAAAAAGGGATTTTTTTTTCAACAAAAGTGGACACACTTTAACAATAAAGACCCTCACCTTAAATGGGGATGATAATCTCATCTCAAGCCAGCTCCCCACATCATTCAAAATGAACACAGTTATCTCAGACTACTATATAAACAGAAAGAATATATGAATAGTCAACTTTGCATCCATGTCTCTGAATATCTCATGACCACCATATATAAACTGTTAGTAACAGATCACCTATCCCACCTGGTCATCTCTCGCCACCTTCAGCCTGTTTACAGTAGATTTTGCCAAGAGGGGGTTGACTTGTAGGGTTCCTCTTGTCGTGTTTTGTCAATTGTCATACAGTGGCTGAAGCATGATAAATTGCACAGGTGTGAATGGGGTGGGTCCATATATAGGTGTGTACACTCAACTGTTCAGTACAGTAGCTAAGTGGTTAGATCTTCCACCTGGTAGCACAGGGGCCTTCAATTCAAATTCCAACCATGGCACCACCTGCCTGGAGTCTGCATGTTCTCCCTGTGCCTGCGTGGGTTTCCTCTGGGTTTGCTCCCACACTCCAAAGACATGCTGGCAGGTTAATTGGATCCTGTCTAAATTGGCCCTAGTATGTGTATGTAAGTTAGGGACCTTACATTGTACGCCCCTTAAGGGCAGGGACTGATGTAAATGTACAATATACATGGAAAGTGCTGCATAAATTGTAGGCGCTATATATGTACTTATAATAATAACTGTTCCCAAAGTGCATGCTTATGGAAAGATCATTTAACTATGAATTGTACCTCAATTTCCGACTAGATATGTGCGCTTCTTTTCGTTTCAAATTGAAATTTAGACAACATTTTCCAAATTTCCGAATGACAATAGTAATGAATTTGAACGAATCTGATATAATGAGATGAAATTTCATCCAAAATTTGAATCGAATTTGAATCGATTTCAAAAATGAATTTTGAAAAGAATAAAACAGAAAAGAATAGTAAAGAATAGAATACATTTGGATAGAATAGAATGGAATGGAAGAGAATATAATAAAATAAATATAGCCATCTTCAAAAATTTTAATTTAAAAAAGAATAGAACAAAACAGAATAGACTAGAGTATAAGAGAATAGAATAGCAAATAAAGGAATAGAATAAAATAGAATAGAAAAAATTGAGAAGAGAATAAAATAGAAAGAACATACCTGTCTTCCAAAATTCTAATTTAAAAAACAATAGAATAAAACAGAACAGAATAGAACAGAAAAGAACAGAGTAAAACAGAATAGAAATGCAAAAAAATCAAATCAAATATAATAGAAAAAAAAGGAATAGAATAGAAATAATTAGAATAAAATAGAATAGAAATAAAGGAATAGAATAGAACAGAAAAGAATAGCATAGAAAAAATAGAATAAAATAAAAGAATATAAAAGAATAGAGTAAAACAGAACAAAACAGAATAGAAAATAAAATAATTTAATAAAATGGAATAGAAAATAAAGGAATAGAATAGAAAAGCATATAATAAAATAGAATAGAAAATAAAGGAATAGAATAGAAAATAAAAGAATAGAATGGAAAAAATAGCATGACATAGAAAGAATATAACTGTCTTACGAAATTTGAATTTCGAATAGAATAGAACCAGCTATTCTTCACAATGAAATTGGATCGATTTGATATTTTCAATTCAAATACTTTGAATCCATTGGAAAAGTTTGAATCTAGTCAATAATGAAAAAATGAATTTCGTTAAGATTGCAACAGAACAAAATGAGTAACTGAACGTATCAATCCGAAACTAAATGAAGATTTTCGTTCTGCACATTCTACTCCTGACCACAATGTCATCCCAATGAATAGATAGCTCATTGTATAGAACGTTTCTCGATCTTGATGTTGTTTGGGTTCCTCTGGGGTTCCGCAAGCATGCAACCTAGTTTGCCCTGGATCAATGTCATGAGTTGCCATGGTGTGGGCAGGCTGTCCACCAGTATCATAACAACCAATGACGCTCTAGGGTCAGGGTGCATGGCATCATTCGTTGCTATGGCATTGGCGGCCACCCTGCACCATGGCAATGTATGATGCTGATCCAGAGCAGCTAGCATGTAGGGCTGCCCCCAGCATCCAGGAGAGGATGGAAGTCCACCTCCTGCAGACTAGCTCCACCCCAGTATGGCTCTAAAGTGAAGAGGGACTATGTGATTGGGGGCCCGGTATTGGGGAACTGTGTGATTTGGGGGTCTGTGGTGGGGGGAGAGACTGTGCGATTTGGGGGTCTGTGATGGGGGGACAGACTGTGCGATTTGGGGGTCTGTGATGGGGGGACAGACTGTGTGATTTGGGGGTCTGTGATGGGGGGACAGACTGTGTGATTTGGGGGTCTGTGATGGGGGGACAGACTGTGTGATTTGGGGGTCTGTGATGGGGGGACAGACTGTGTGATTTGTGGGTCTGTGATGGGGGGACAGACTGTGTGATTTGGGGGTTTGTGATGGGGGGACAGACTGTGTGATTTGGGGGTCTGTGATGTGTGAACTATGTGACTTGGCAGTGCTCTGATGTGATGGAGGACCTCTGACATGGTGGGGGGGCCTCTGATGTGATGGGGTCTTCTTGCGTAAAGGTAAGCCTCTGATTTGAAGGGGGAATCTGACATGAAAGAGGGACTCTGATATGAATAGAGGTTCTGATGTGATGGGGGGCCCTCTAAATTGATGGGGAGACCTCTGATGTGATGGTTGGACCTTTAAAGTGAGGGGGGACTCTGATGTGATGGTGGGAATCTGATGTTAAGGGAACTTTGATGTGAAGTGGGACTGTGATGGTTGGACCCCTGATGTGAAGTGGACTTTGATGTGATGTGGGGGTTCTGAGGTGAGGGTTGGACCCCTGATGGTTGGAGCTCTAGTGTAAAGGGGGGCTCTAATTTGATGGGGACTATGATGTGAAGTGGGAGCTCTGAGGGTTGGAGCTTTGATGTGAGGGTTGGACCTCTGATGTGAAGTCGACTTTGATGTGAAGTGGGGGCTCTGATGTGTGGGTAGGACCTCTGCTGTGATTGCTGGAGCTCTGATGTGAAGGGGACCTCGATGTGAGGGTAGGACCTCTGATGTGAAGGTTGGACCTCTGATGTGAAGAGGACTCTGATGTGAAGCGGGGGCTCTGATGTGAGGGTAGGACCTCTGATGTGATGGTTGGAGCTCTGATGTGAAGAGGACCTTGATGTGAAGCGGGGGCTCTGATGGGATGGTTGGACCTCTGATGGGATGGGAGGACTCCGGTGTGATTATCGGGCCTCTAATGTAACGGTTGGACCTCTCATGTAAAGGAAACTCTGAAGTGATGATTGGACCTCTGATGTGAAGGGGGGATCTGACTTGAAGGGGACTTTGATGTGAAGTTGGAGCTCAGTTGTGATGGTTGGATCACTGATATAATGGTGTGACTCTGATGTAAAGGTGGGCTCGGATGTAAAGGGTGACTCTGATGTAAAGGGGGACTCTGACGTAAAGGGGGCTCTGATGTAAAGGGTGACTCTGTTGTAAAGGGGGACTCTGACGTAAAGGGGGCTCTGATGTAAAGGGGGACTCTGATGCAAACATAATTTGATGGAGCCATTTGTTTGTGTCTTCCAGGCTCACGAATGAGTAACATCTACATTTGAGCCGGGGTGTCCTGGGATTTTGCCTGTTCTGATGGGGTGCTGCGACTGCTAGAAGGCCGGGGCAGGCTCCTCCACCCTGAGCTCCTAGTAATGAACCTCCTGGCCTCCACTGGTGACTGAGGTGGAGGTGTCTTCCATCAAAGCCATGTTTAATATGGGAGTAAATGGCCTCCATGATCCCCTCTATTGCTGTGTGAGCATTACAAGCCGCAGTCCGGAGCGCCTGAGAGGCACCCAGCCTCCTATAAAACATTCATCAAACGGAGGGGATTCCAGCAGACATGAATATTTGTCGTTTATGAGCGGCTCCCTCAGATGTACGCCGTGCGAGGCGGGAAACAATCGGGGAACGAGCGTTCTGCAGACATGAGGAGCTGAGCGGAGGGGAGAGTCGGCCGCCAGTAAGTGTCAGTCAAGGTGTGCTGTACACCGCATGAGGGAGAAGGCACATCCCAGCCCAGACACTGGAGGAGGGGGAAGGAAATCTCCTCAGCAAGTCATTGCCGATACCACAGAGAGCGGCTCGGCTCTGCCGGCTCATCTAGGTGCCTGTATTGAGGGGACAGGCAGGCTCCTCCCTGACACCGAGCCCAGGGCAGGCTCCTCTCCAACTCCCCACACTCTGCCGCCTGTGAATGAAGGGAGTCATTGATGTGTACCCGCTGGACGTGTGCGCTGTGTACGGCCACATAGAGGAGCCCCAACAACCATCGGCGATCACTGGAGGGAGCCGACCTATAGTCCGTGCAGGCTGATCCTTACCTCCGGAGACACACAACACATCTGGATGTATCGGATCTCCTCTGATCACCATGAGCTCCGTGACTGGGAATAAAGACAGGAGCGCTGTCCCCTCCAGGAACAGAAAATACGGGGTAAGTCCTCATCAGAGCCGGGGGAGGGGGGCAGCAGGTAGGTACCCCACATCTGGAGCAACCTTCCTCCACCTCTTCACCCCACAGGAACCACTGGGATCAAAATCAGGGACCACTACAAAAAAAACAATTCATTGATGGCCAGTGGGAATATGCCCTTTATAAAGGAGATCGGTAGGAAGAATGTCATCCTCACCTAGGTGATCACTAATTACAATGCCCCCTTACATTGGTGCTCAGCCAGATGAATGTCCCCTTCACAGTCCTGGTCAATAGGAAGGCTATCATCCTCACATGGAAGAATGTCCCCCTTACATTTATGGCCAGTAGGAGGAATTGCCCCCTTACAGTGGTGATCAGTAGGTAGAATGCCCCCCCAACAGTGGTGATCATAAAGAAGAATGTCCCCCTTTCATTGGTGGTCAGTAGGAAGAATGTCCTCCTAGCATGGGTGAACAATAGAAAGAATGTCCTCCTTCCAGTTCTGGTGAGTAGGAATAATGTTCTCTTCACATGGGTGATCACTAAGAGGAATGTTCTCCTTACATTGATGGTTAGTAGGAGGAATGTTCTCCTTACATTGATGGTTAGTAGGAGGAATGTTCTCCTTACATTGATGGTTAGTAGGAAGAATGTTCTCCTTACATTGATGGTTAGTAGGAAGAATGTTCCCTTTACATTGATGGTTAGTAGGAGGAATGTTCTCCTTACATTGATGGTTAGTAGGAGGAATGTTCTCCTTACATTGATGGTTAGTAGGAGGAATGTTCTCCTTACATTGATGGTTAGTAGGAGGAATGTTCTCCTTACATTGATGGTTAGTAGGAAGACTGTTCCCCTTACATTGATGGTTAGTAGGGAGAATGTCCCCCTTCCAGTGTTGGTAGGTGGGAAGAATGTCCTCCTAGCATGGGTGATCACTAGGAAGAATGTCCTCCTTCCAGTGGTGGTCAGTAGGAAGAATGTCCTCCTAGCATGGGTGATCACTAGGAAGAATGTCCTCCTTCCAGTTGTGGTTAGTAGGAAGAATTTCCTCTTCACATGGGTAATCATTAGGAAGAATGTCCTCCTTCCAGTGGTGGTCAATAGGAAGAATGTCCTCCTAGCACGGGGGAACACTAGGAGAAATGTCCCCCTTCCAGTGGTGGTAGGTGGGAAGAATGTCCTCTTCACATAGGTGATCACTAGGAAGAATGTCCCCTTTCCATTGGTGGTTAGTGGGAAGAATGTCCTCTTCACATGGGTGATGACTAGGAAGAATGTCCCCTTTCCATTGGTGGTTAGTGGGAAGAATGTCCTCTTCACATGGGTGATGACTAGGAAGAATGTCCCCTTTCCATTGGTGGTTAGTGGGAAGAATGTCCTCTTCACATAGGTGATCACTAGGAAGAATGTCCCCCTTGCACTTGTGGTCAGTAGGAAGAATTCCCCACTTACAGTGGTGGTTAGTGAGAAGAATGTTCCCCCTAGAAAAGTCAGTGAGAAGAATGTTCCCAGTATAATGGTGGTCAGTGGGAATAATGTCCCCATGCAGTGGTGGCCAGTGGGAAGAATGACCCCCTTACAGTCAGGGTCATTAGGAAAAATGAGCCCCTTACAGTAATGGTCAGCAGGAAGAATGCTCCCCATAGAGTGGTGGTCAGTGGGAAGAATGACCCCCTTACATTTGTGGCAAGTAGAAAGAATGCCACCCTTATATTGGCAGCTATCTTGAAGAATGTCCCCCTAACACAAATGTCCTCCTTACAGTGGTGGTCAGAATACCACCCTTTGACACAATTAATAGATCATTGGGTTCATGCAGCCGGCTCTGCCAAGGGGTGTTGATCCCAGGACTACCCATGTACCATTACAAGGGAGGTCAACAGCTACAGCTCAAGTAACCCTTCTGTAATCCCTGGAGGAACCCTAGGCTTCCACAGAACCCTGGTTGAGAATGGCTGACCCTGACATCCTTTCAAGGTGAGCTGCCTGCATATATTGGCATTTTATAAGGTGATAGATATAGAAACTTTATGTCTGTAGGAGAATCTACACATTGTCCTTGACACCACTTTGCTATCCATGCTACCAACATGACTACAGATGGTTATAATGCTGAGTTTTATAGCTTTTGTGTGCGTGTGTGTGGAATAAGAAATGCCAGTGTGCTAGGCAGGGACTCACAGCCTAGGGTAACTCGTATGAATTTTTATGTGCATCGATTGTGTTTCTGTGTACTGTGCAGTATCCACGTCAAAACAAATCTGTAAGAGAAAACAGCTATGCATATGCACTGCAATTTATATCATGAGCTTTGTTCAAAATACATCCAAATATTTGTAAAGTCCCATATGTTCAGCAGAAAGTCCATACTATTCATCCTTTAGTGACACACACTTTGCTGGTCCATTGCTATTGTGATCTAAAGTATACATAAGCTGTCATGGCCAGACATCTGTGACATGTGATGTATAACGGGAGACATGCTTGTCCATAACCAGGATAAAAATGACTGGCTGTGTAGTGACAGTGTATGGAGCAGGCACTGGAGATAACTCTGTCTATACGGCACAGAGTAGGAGATATCACCACGTCAAGAGGAAATATGAATTATATATGGAGGTCATACTCAGCACACCACTGGATCATTTTTTTCATTCTCTCGTAATTTGAGTCATCCTAGATTTTGACATAGTGCAAGGTCACCTTCTTTGTTTTGGTCAAACTTTCCTGAATTCCGAACTAGGGTGATCAGTCCATGATTGATCCATGTCTTCTGATCTTGGGTGATCAGTCCATGATTGATCCATGTCTTCTGAACTTGGGTGATCAGTCCATGATTGATCCATGTCTTCTGAATTTGGGTGATTAGTCCATGATTGAATCATGTCTTCTGAACTTGGGTGATCAGTCCATGATTGATTTATGTCTTCTGAACTTGGGTGATCAGTCCATGATTGAGCTATGTCTTCTGAACTTGGGTGATCAGTCCACGATCGATCCTTGTCTTCCCCAGAGCCTCCTGGGCATGCTTCCATCTGATAACTATCTAGGAAAAATTAGGAAACACGCGTTTCCCATCTTGAGGAAAGACAAAGAGCTATTTATTATGCCTGAAGGTCTCTCCTCTGTAAGCAGCTGTTTACCTTACCTATTATTTATTTTGTACCCAAACAAAGACTGCATGAAGTAATAACTGCACCACCTGACAATTGGTCATTTGATTAGGGTGATAGCTTTCCAAAATTCCTATGTGGGGAATAGAAGATCAGCCGTGATGGACAGCCTGGATATCTCTGCTAACAGACTCCATCCTCTAACGTGACGAATCGAGTCAGCGAGATTCAGGAGAAAGCCAGCCGGGTACAGATTCCCCAGTGCCATCCTATCAAAGTAACACAGCAGAAGGCATGGTATAGCAGGCTGCTCTTCTGCTGTAGGGAATTCAGCTACAGTTCATGGAGCAACATTACCACAGTTTAATATCGGAGGAAAATGATCTGCATTGAGGAGGAGCTCTGTTTTTCCTGCAGGATCTCAGATCTAGATGAATTGGTACATGCACTGAAAGCTAAATGAGTTGGATTAGAAAGTCATTAGGCGAACATGTAATGTCTGATGTAGTTTGAACATGGGGTATGCACAAAACATAACACTTTTGCTTGGCCACAGAACAGGCTATAGATACCTTTTTAATGGTAGGATTTCTCCATGATCTCTACATACAAGCGACCGTAGATCTGGGACAGCGTAAGATTTATGTTTAGCTGTTCATGTCTGTAGAGGGCTGGGAATGATGCTGCTGTGTAGAGTATTGCTGGTATAGTCATTTGTAGACGTTAAAAAGCAAAATCCTAGTATAAAGGGGTGATAATCACATTCTTCAGTTTTATTCCACAAAATAATAATGAAATCAAGAATGTATTTAGGCTAGGTTCACACTGAAGCAGCACGAGTTCCTTCAGTTTTTAGGGAGCACCTCCTGTGCAATTCAGTTGCAGGTCAGGTTGAATAGCAGTGCATTTTTCTTGCGATTTTTAGGCTCCTTGTACACGGGACACTTCTGAACGATGGAAACTGACTGCTGGAAAACGTAGGTTAAAAAACGGCTGTTTAGCTGCGTTTGCATACCGCGTTATGCGCGTTTACGAGTGTTTGCGTTTAGAAGCGTTTTTTAAAGATAACCTCAGGAGACCTTCCAAAATGCCCAGGATGCACTGAAAAACAGTAAAAAAATTAACTATTTCAGACATTTTGAGAGAAATAGAGAGTGCAGAATCAGAGAGAGCAGTATGTGTTGAGATTAGCTGTCTTTTCTTTTTGTGGTGTTTGGATGTGTTCCAGCTCATTTCTATGCAGAAATTATTGCAGCAGTGTCTAACATATTTTCTTTCATGCAAAACCTCAAAGTATGGTGTACCAGGTCCATTTGAGTACTGGGAAAACACTTTGCATACATTTTTTATGATGAAAAAAGTCTCTGGACAACATCTGGAAATGGAAGAGTTAAAAAATGTTTCCAAACGCAAACGCGGTTAGCTGCGTTTACAAGCGTTTGGCATTTGAAACGCTGATAAAATCTACTCCTGAAAGTAAGTTTGGTGCATTCAAAATAGCTACTGTAAACTCAACTGCCTGTAAATGACTGTAAATGACATAGTGTACATGGACACATAGGAAAACATTAGGGAGAGTTCAGGGGCTGCTGAAAAAAGCACAGAAAAGCTCCTAAACGTGAGTTTATCAGCTGCAGTGTACATGGAGCCTTAGACAGGTGCGATTTTGGATCCCTCTCTTTCCCTCTGTCTCCAAACCATGGAGCCTTAGACAGGTGAGATTTTGGATCCCTCTCTTTCCCTCTGTCTCCAAACCATGGAGCCTTAGACAGGTGAGATTTTGGATCCCTCTCTTTCCCTCTGTCTCCAAACCAGCTCAGTAACACAAGGGACACTTGCCAAAAACACACTGGAATTGCACTGCATGTGAACAGATAAGCATTTCACATGCAGTTTACATTCAACGCCATGGAGCTAAAAATCGGATCGCACCAGTCCAAACACGCACACGACCCTTTTCCTAAACGCACTGCGTATGGACCGCATAGATGTAAACACCCACTATAGGAATTCATTTTATTTTCCATGTCATGCGAATCACTGCATTCTAAATCGCATCCAAAACCGCATCAGTGTGAACCAACTGTAATACATTGCAGTGTTTACAAGGTTTTGTATGTTAAATCTCATGCCAGGACACCGTTTTTGTTCCTTTTTTTTAAAAAAACCAATGAAAGCTCCAAGCTGATTTTGTACACTAAGCATATCCATAGATCCATACAAAACCTCATATAGTTTTAACTTTCTTTTATTATCAGCATTGCATGCAGACATATAACATGGAAATAGTAACAAGAAATAATGGCTATAAATAGGGAAATAAAGAAAAAAGCTAAAACTAACTTTTGTTTGCCATGGTAGCGGTTGCCAAGCAACATTCACATTCTTGGTCTGATGTCATTAGAACTACAGTATGTACCCCCTTGGATTGCATGTAGACCATCTGAATAATTATCAATACACTGATGCCCGATGATGATCACAGAAAGCTCAAGCACAGTATTACTGTGTATTGTTAAGCTCTGTTTGCTATAGACTTTTACAAATCCTAACAGATTATATACAATATATCTTTGACAGGTATGTTTATCAGCCAAGTCCTAATAAATTATATGTAATGTGATTTATTGGTGTAATAATAACAGAGGAATAGCTGTTTTTTTTGCTTTGCTCATGTGGATGACAGAGCGGATGTAGTGGTGTATGTGGCGTGTTCTCTATACTGTATGTTCTTTGTATAGACAGATATATAAACAGCCTAGCTGGCAGTGTTCTGCAAGACCAGAGCTTGAGCTAAGCAGGAGAGGCAAATGATTATTGGGTATTGGGAGCTTGGTGGCGTTTTTTTCTTTTTTCATTGGAGAGATAAGATGG